>NC_059332.1:141305231-142505231 GCF_018350155.1 Leopardus geoffroyi
AAGCTGTTCTGGGTGTGTTTCTTCCAAATAATCTTTCTTTTGTAGACATCTTAAATGCTGTGAAAGTTTTTAAAATCCTCATTTGTTAGGAAGGAATAACAGCGGTTGTAATCTACTTAGCTTATTTATTTTAGGAAGGCGTATTTTAATAACAGTCATATCTTAGGGGAGAGACTCGTCAGAGTGAACACAGGACTGAATTTAACAGATAATCCTGTGAATCCCTGGCCGAGGACATTAGTGTCCACTGGCTTTCAAATCTTTGGTTACTGGAGTTTAACTTTTTAATGAGAATGTATTTTCCTGCTCTTGATAGAAAATTTGTGATTATCAATTTTCATTTTTGATGCCCACAAGTGAAAACACAGAGGAGGCTCGTGTAACTAAACCCACGTAATTAATTTTAAAAAGATTTGCTTTGTCAGCTTGCTTTTAAAGGGATAGTTTAAAATTCCCATCTTGGTAAACTAGAACGGAGAGATGATAGAGGCAGATGTAGGTCCTTGTTACTTTAAAGTATTATTTCTTAATGGTACCAATCATTTTAAGTATTTTGTTTTCTTGGAATGAGAGTGAATCCATTATGTCCTCGGTGTGACCCTTGGGAATAGCTTTTTTATTTTTGAGGGGCAAGGAAACTGCTGGGCATATGACCTAGATTCACAGATTTCTCTTAGGTACTTTGCCGTATAATGTGTGGAATGTGTCTTTTTTATGTATTTTCTTTTTGGGAAGCTAGTATTTATTTAGTATTTGTTGTGATCATTATATTAAGGCATAGTTATTTGTCCAAAATATTGAATCACTATGTCACTATAGGCCATAAAGTACTATTAAATCATGTTGTTAAATGATGAAATTTTCTTGTGGCTTTAGCACATTTAGTTTCATTTTTGATTTTAGGAATTGTTTATATTGGGCAGCAGATGTTTTTATAATTGGGAACAAAATATATCTGTATATTGTATTGGGAAGGTCTTTTTAAAAAGTGAAATAAGCCATTTTATGATACAGTTTGTTGCTGGGTTTTTTTGTGAGATAAAGTATTTCGATAGAGCAGTTCAAAAGGAGTACTGAGGTCTGCTCCTGTAAGTAATATTGTATAATGTCCACATCTGTGCCAAATTCCATTAATGCTATTTTCACTTCAGTTTAACAGAATATAACACAACGTAATAAAAAGAGCCTTATTTATCATTCAAAGAAGTGACTAGCTGGCTTACAAAGCAGGAAGTTACAGACTGGTTCCTGATGACCTTAAAATTTGTATAAGATACATTATAGCATAACATCATTCCCCACTTCCCCTCCCAGTGATATTTTACCCTATCTGATGTTTTAAACCTTGTAAAGAAATTGTTGTGCTCTGAATTAATATATTTGCTGAGATATGGCTGGCTGGCTGGCTGGCTGCTGTGTCGTCAGAGAATGTGGAATTGGCAGCTGTGGTTCATAGAAAAGGCCTAGCATTTAAAAAACCAAAACAAAATACATAGAAAATATTTACAGTTTTCTGTTTTCCTAGGTTACCTGGGAGGAAAGGGTGCGTGGTTTAAAATTGTTTTCTTTGGACATCCTGATTTCTGTGTGCTTAGTTTTGACCATTTTATTTTGATGATAACTACTCTTTAAGGCAGCTGTCACTTAAATTTACGTTTATATTAACATAAAATTGATAAGTATGTTCTAGGGAGCATCGTATTCTTGTCTTGGCTCTATAATGAGAAGCCTTAACTCCCCTTTTTACTTTGGTTGTGCTTTTTATCTGTATTTCGGAATCAATCTTTGGCAGGGCTTTTTCTGCTTGTTCCATTTTCCCTGGCATCATATTGTATCAGAATATCACAAGCGTGTTGTAGAGATGGAAATAATCCACATCACTCTTAGACACTTAAACTAATGTACCTTCCCTCTAAATATCATGTTATTCCATTAGAATTGAGAGAATAACATCTTCATGCTGGTATAAAAATAGTATTAATTCTGGTTTGAGGACCAATTTTGAAAATGTAAGACAGTGTAGAGGAAGGCTCATAAATTCATTTGGTAGTTTTATTAGACACACGTTTTAAAGAAAACAGGTGTAAGAGAATGGGGTTGCGTTTTCAGTTCTATTTCTTATTAATGGACTTTGTTACTTTATATTTTGGGGCAGAGTGCATCTAAAAAAAAAAAATGGCTTCTGATGTAATAGGAACTTACTTACTTCCATAGGATAAATACCTATATGACAGGCAAACTGAAAAGATGATCGTTTCACTTATTTAACTCTTGTTCTCTCCTAGGATGAGAGTGGTTCGATTTAAACTTTGTTGGGGTCTCTGAAATTTTGCTACTTATTTTGAAGACTGATTTGGACATGTAAATTTTGGATGTATTGCACTGGGGACTGACTATATTAGCTTTTTGCCCAGCGTCCTAAATTTAGAGGTTTTTCTCACTATGCTAGACTGACACTGCTCAGTTAATGGATCTGTGTACTTTGATCCATCATTGAGGAAAAGGAACTAATAACTCACTTGTGTCACTTTCATTTTGGCCTGTGTGTAGTTTTGGAAGTTTGAAGCTTATATTTACATTTGAAAGAACTGTCATGTATCACTTAAACCAACAGATTTATGGAGGCTCAAAAGGAATGTTAATAAAACTCAAATTCCTTTAATTTTTTTCTTGCAATAATTAGATTTTCAAAGTGGATGTTACAACATTTTTATGACATTTTATAATGCTGTTTATGCTTACGGGCCACTTGCACATCCTAGGCCTTTTTAGAATCGGATACTTGTTGGTCACAGGGTTTTCCTGAGGTGCCCTTTCTTCATCAGGATATTTGTGCAGATTCTCTGTGGATATGTGGATATGTGTATGGGAGGCTGAGGGTTCTCTATTTGACTTCTCCGTGTGTGTGTGTGTGTGTGTGTGTGTGTGTGTGTGTGTGTGTAGGGAGGGGGAGAAGTACTGGGCACAACTGCTTACCCACCGAGGATGCGCATATATCACAGATGTACAACTATCAAACGATACTGCTTTTACAGTTCGGAGGCTATTTATACAAGATTAAGTGGCTCTTTTTGGTTTAATTGGATGATTGAATGATAACTTTGATCTAAAAACTTGGGATACGTTGGTGACTTTTTCCCCTGAGAATTTTGGTGAAGAGAAAATGATAGAGGTGTCGGTACCCAGGTGTCATTAAGTACACGCTTATTTTGCCTTATGCTAACACTGGAATGAATGGAGTTGTTGCTACATGCATATTGTGGTTTTAACTTAACAATTCACACTAATTGAGTGAGCGAGTGGATTTATCAAACTAAAATGTGTGTCTCCGCAGTAAGTTTTCAGCAAACATGTTCTATTTTCAAAGGCTTTAACTTGGAATAATTCTGAGAAAACTATTTCCTTAGATTTACGTGTTTGAATAGGATCCAGTAGGCAGTTTTCAAAAGCCCACTTCTGAATGGATCAGTGCCAAGAATACTAGAAGGCCACTGAGTTTGACAGATGAACTAATGATGAAATTAATTTGTTTCTTGGATGATGCTTATTGGTAGGAAAGAGACCAGAGCTCTACGATCTTCAGCATATCCGGTTTACCAGTGGACACTCTTATTTTAGGTAGGTGGCAGTAGAATCTGGAACAGATCTGTCATAGCAAGACCGGCCTTTTGAATTGAAGTAGATTTGGCCTCTGCTCACCATCTTTTGTAGGATGCACTTCTCAGGGTCTCATTTGGGCCTTGACGAAAGATGAAACTTGAGACTCAGACAAGTCGTTACTTATTAGGTGACTCTGGAAGGGAAGCCATATTTGATGAAAACCGGAAGAAAATCCTGGACCACGCTTTGAAAACTATGGGTTACTAAAAAAATTATATCTATGTATTTTTTTATTGCGGTAAAATAACACAGAACATAAAATTTACCGTTCTACTCATTTTTAGGTGTGCAGTTCAGTGACATTAAGTACGTTCACATTGTTGTGGACCACCATCTGATTTCCAGAACTTTTCGTCTTCCCAAACGGAAATAAAATAGTACATTTTTTTCCTTCCCTTCCTTCATGTCAGACTTTCAAATGGTTAGTTATAATGTGTATTATAAGGATAATAATCTTTTCATGGCCATTAATCTTGCTGCTTTGTAGTTGATTAGTAAATCCTTCCTCACATGTTCCCTAGCAGTGCTCATGGTGTGTGTGTGTGTGTGTGTGTGTGTGTGTGTGTGTGTGTGTGTTCGTTCTACTACTTCTGCCCAGCTCTGACTTTGGGGTGATCTTCCCAGGTTTTGTTTGTTCCGAAGTGTGTAAGTGTGTCCTATGTGGGTTCGTTGTTTCATTGTCAGGTCATTAAAAGTTTAAAAGCAGCTTTTTGAAGCCTTTCTGTTGAAAGGTTTGGGATACTTTGTTGAGAGAAGCCTGGTACTTGGTTAGATGATAGGATGTGGAAACGAACTGTTAGCATGATCATTTTTCCCTTTACTTCTCTTATCTTTTGCATGTTTAGCTTCTTTTTAAAATTACTTGTTATATCCTTCTATCGGTGAAAGTCATTTACAGTGGTCATTTTTTTTCCAGTTGTGTTTTAGGTTTTGGGCCATCCCAGTCCCCCCCGCCTAGCCTGAGCAAACAGCCAGTCCGTGTGATGCTGGGTCTTTTTTCATAGTGTTCTGTGCCCCCAAGTTTGTGCTTCCCCCCTTATGTTTTTAATTTGTAGTCCTTTGTAAAGCTGCAGAAATTCTTTGTATGTGGAAAAATTCCTAAATTAAGATGATTGGTCTTTTAATTAAATTTAGAGGCAGCTGCAAAGGGTTGCTTCTTGAATCCTGGTTAGTCTTCAGAAGAGGCTTTTTTGTGTGTAAAATTTGGAATTGTATTTTCGCTGCCATTGATGCTGATATGTAGTCGCATCTTTAGCCGATCAGTTGTGTATATTAACCATGGATTCCACAGAGGACATAGAGAGTGAACTGTGATTTAAGAGTGTGTGCTTGGAAGCAACAATGATTTTTTAAGGTGTAAACACTTAGCATTTGTGCATGCTGTGACGTGTGTGGTGGACAAGTATCTACTCCAGATGATCGGTTGGCAAATATTTATTAAGCACCCATTTTCCTAATCAACCCAGTGCCGGACGGTAGCTAGGGTCTGCGGATGGCTGTTGCTTCTGTGTGCAGTTCAGAGAGACAGCGTGCCAAGCCTCTCCCCACTGAACCTGGGCATGGCATTTTTGGCATCGTTGACTTAGAACTGGCTCATTTAAACAGAATGCAAATAGCAACCATGTGGGTCAGCAGTCTGTTGGCCAGCTTTTTTTGGGTGGGGGAGTGGATTTTGGCAAAACAAATAATTGTAGATTGTTGTGATATAGTTGATGTGAGCTAGTGACTCTTTTCCATTTCTACCAATCAATTACTGGCTTTGTGCCGGAACAAAATAAAGATCCCACTACAAAGAATAATAACTAAGAGAAGGAAAATATAATCAGTTCGAAATTTATATAGAATGGTCCTTTTTCTTTTTCTCAGTTTTCTACATTACATAGGCTCTTGGAAAAAAGTTAAAACAGTCTGCTCAGATTTAGGAAGATACTTGGATTGCTGGAGTATTTTTGGTAACTGTTTAGATAATGTATGCTGGCTGAGGAGTAAATTCAGCTACTGCTTCTGGGTCCTGAAATAAACCTTTCAGAAAGCGAGGCATTGATGATTAGTGGAGGCTGTTCCAGAATTCTTAGTATCTCCTGTTTCTTTTTGTGATGAGCATCTTAGAAGTTAAACCACTCACCGCGCTTCGTAACCTTATTTTGAAATGACTGGTAATTTTAAAATTTGTCTAGAGTTTGGCATCTAATTTATGAAAACTTAAGAAGCAAATTTGAAGTTTCCGTGACCATATATTTATATATATCAAGCTGTAACCCCATTCTAATATCCTTTAAATTTTCTGCTTTCAGCTCATATTTTTTTATAATAAATTCACTTTACCCAATGAATTATAAATGACCTTGGAAATAGAAACGTAAAACATTGCTACTGCTGAGCAAGAGTCTGTCTGAAGAAGCAGACATATTTCTAAGGGAACTGGTATGTTTGTTGTATATTAGTTTATTTCTGTCATTATGAGGATTTATGAGAGAATGCGAATATATTACGAGGCATCCTGATGTAATGGAAAGATCTTGGGCTTGGAGTTGGTCAGACTTTGATTCATTTGTAGGCTTGAGTGCCCATTTTCTCTGAGATATGGCAGAGGCTCAGTTTCCTGATCTGGAATGTTGGCTGCTGGGCGGGGCCGCCGCTGAGGTCATCTCTGTAAATCGGTGGCATTGTTCCGTGGTGTCTCTTTTCTTCCCACCTGCCTTCCCACTGTGTAGTGAGCCCTGAGTTCTTGTTCTTTGCCTGGCCCTGATGCGGTTCAGGGGTGTGGTCGCAGATAAGCCCCTGCCTCCATCAATTAGGTGACCCCAGTCCCTCCCAGCTGCAAAATTCTGTGCTGCTCAGAATTTTAAAAAATATGGTGCCTAATCAGCAATGCACCACTGAACATCTTATTAAACTATACTGGGTCCCAGACATGTTCAGTGAATATAAACTGAGGTCTATGCAAATATACAGATTTTGTGAATACCACGGCAATTTCCCTCACAAAATGTAGTTTTGTACTGATTGGGACTCTTGTGAACAATTGGATGAATTGGTTTTGGTTGATCAATAGAACTGTGATGGACTGGCGTCATTGGATCTCAGGTGCTGCCTCACGGTATTCCGTCGTTAATGTTAATTAGTAGATTCTGAGAATTATTCCTATCTTCTAGGTCTTTGTCCTTTCCACTTCCATGATCTATGAAATTGACCAGCTTTTTTAGGGGAAGTGCTGTCTGCAAAGGAACAAAGTTTCAAAAAATTAAAACTAGGCTTTTTTGCAATTCTGAATGGTGGACTTTGGTCTCTGATTCATGCTTAAGTAACTTACTTCTGTATCTGTTTCAATTTTACTGACTCTGTGGTTCACATTTGGTCCTTAGCAAGATTATCATTTACTCTGCGTATCACCAAGGGTGGTGCTGCTCTCAAATAGCCAAAGTAGGGAATGTCAAAGCTGAGAATGAACGCCAAGGGCCTGCCTCGGATATGTAGAGAGGGATGGTTTCTCTTTTCTTTTCTTTTCTTTTCTTTTCTTTTCTTTTCTTTTCTTTTCTTTTCTTTTCTTTCTTTCTTTCTTTTTTTCTGTTAATGCTGAGATTTATAAAAGTATCAGGGACAAACTTTAATTCTATTATGAACAAATCTTACTGAGCACCACTTGGTGCTTAAGATACAAAGAGTAAATATAACGTATAATCCATAATTTTCCCTGGTGAATTGTCATGGACTCCTGGTGTTTTACAAAGTGGAAATTAAAATGAATGGCTACATTATTCTTCTGCAGAAAGACTATATCCCTCAAAGTGCATCATCTAAGAACTATTTGAATAGTTGATAATGTATCCAAACTGAAAATTTCCTGATGCGTGTATTATACATTTCCAACATCCGTTGCAAGAAAATCTGTTCAGTTACTGCTTCAAGGTTTTATGTGGAGGGTCAGTATACTTGGAGTTTGTTCTTAGGTGCTGTGATATTGATGAGAAAGCGATCTTAATTTGGGTTTTTGTTTGGGCATCATAAGGTGAATTTTCAGCTAAAGAGATGACTTTATAGTGTCATTAGCATGAAGGATTTGGAATTCAGTTCATTTACCTTCACCGTATTGAACAATCTCCTGTGTGTCGTCAGGGCTTTGGGACTAGAGATTTGTGTCATCATAGCAAGAGCCAGGGTATCGGGCAGATGTTTGTGGACGACCTAGTATGTGTGCCTGGTACCGTACTGGATGGTGGACCTTGGTAAAATGACAACGCAGGGCCTAAGGACCAGTAACCGTGCTACACAATACAGTGTAAATGGTTTGGTGGGAGAAGTCTTGATGTTAGTGTCTCATCTCACACAGACTAGACTGGGGTCGGGGTAGGGGTAAGAAGGCGCTGCGCTAAATAAAGTCTAACAAGCTGAGAGCTGGTCAGCGAGAAGTTACATTAGTGAAGAGGCTTGGGAATGGAAGCAGGAGGGGCGAGGGCAAGAGCCAGAGGTGTGCAGGTTAGAGAACCTGCAAGATTGGACATTCACCACCTGCGTGACCTTGGGCTAGCCTCTTTACTCCCTGGCGTTTGAAGTTCCCTCTGGTCTAAGGAGATGGGAAGGAAGACTTAACCCATGGAATTGTTTTAAGAAGGACACTTGATAAAGTTCTGGTACACTGCCTGGCAAGGAAGGGGATGCTTTCAAAAAATAACAAAGGATTGTATTTTCTCATGGATAAGGAATTAAAATGAGTTAGCTGTGGTTCGGTATTAGTTAATTTGACAAGTTAATTTAACAGCCTGTTAGTCTTTCCTCTCGGAACAAGTAGGTTAGCATTTGAAGCCTATTTCTAATCCAGACAGTTCGTTTTTTATTGCCTCATGTGTCTGTCCCTTGCCATGTGTTTGGGAAGAGTGAGTGCTGGGGCAGTCGATCACATTTCCAAAATGTCTGCTGTAGTTTTCCAGTCTTTTCTTAGAGTCCTGGTTTTTTAACTGGTAAGGAAAAATAAATTCAGAAGATCGATAATTGGAGCATTTAATTTCACCATCATCAACAAATATTTAGTGACCTTGGCGTCGGGACACTGTACCAGATGAAAAGATATCCGGGGAATATTGAAAAATTGTTAAACATCGTGGTGTTCGTTGGTTAGCGTAGAAGAACATGGGTAGGATATCCTTAGGTTATAAAGTGAATATTGGTGATTAAAATAAAGAAGACGGTTTGTGGAATGTTTTCATCTTACTTCCTATCCCATGTAATTAGAATATGGATTGAATAACTCAGGCCTCATAAGCAGTGTAAATTTTGAATGGAAGGAAATTGGTGGTAGGCAGACAGCTTGCACATTGGTGAGATGGATCTTTTGCTTTTAATTAATTTTCTCCATGTGCTAAAGAAATAGTTTATTATTGTTAACTGTTGAAAAGTTTAAAAAATTATAGTTCCATTTGTTATGATTTTGCTGGGTTTGAAAGTCTTCCCTTTCCCGACTGTTGGTGCCAGCTCCCTTTCAGTTTCATTTGGCTGAGTAGAGAGAACACTCCAGAAGGTGCCATGCTACAGCAGGCAGAGGCGTGCCTTGTGAAGGTCTTGGTTTCTCCCCTGCTGTCCATT
The DNA here is from genome assembly GCF_018350155.1 of Leopardus geoffroyi. NCBI lineage: Eukaryota > Metazoa > Chordata > Mammalia > Carnivora > Felidae > Leopardus > Leopardus geoffroyi. The sequence continues at coordinate 141,314,472 of NC_059332.1, forward strand.
ATGTGGGGCGAGACTTTGTTTTTCCTCCTCCATTGAGACATTTGTCAGAAGTATGAACACTTTAAAACAGTAATGGTTTACTTTTATTCAGCAATTAATTAGTGAAGATAGGACGTGAAAAGCAATTTTGTGTTTTGTCTTTTATTGTGCATTAAGTTCCTGTAGTTTTCCGTATTGCTGTATTATTAATGAGGAGGGAGAGAAGAATGGAGGGAGAAGGTGAATTTTATTTAAGACAGTTATATTCGGGTAACTCAAAGGAATGTGCTTTTTTAGTCTAACTACCCTTTCCTGGTGTTTCATGGTTCTTTGAAACACTAATGTAAAGAAGTTGTAATCAGCTCTTAAGATTATTTGCGCCAACTGGTTGTTAATATGTGGACGTTTTATTCTTGGTGCGTCTAGAAACTTCATATGAATGTATTTTATGAAGAGGAAGGTGTACTAGCATGGCTAAACTGGGGAGGCGGAAATCTGGGTTTGATTTGCACGCGTGGTATTTTTTAGGGACGCGCAAAGTTTCACACATGAAATAAACTAGGTAGTGTGTGCGGCATCACATGATCAAAATATTTTTCCCCTTACCGCTGCCAGAAGCTATCTATTGCTTTTCAACAATCTTACTTGTTGGGCATCATGCCAAGATGTTTAAGACAACCCCTTACGTGAGCTGTTCCATTCTTAACCTCTTTGACTGAAGTGCCGTGACCTTCACATATGTAGATTAGCCATGTGCTCTGTGAATTGAAACTTGCTGCCTCAGGAAGAAAGGGTTTTTCTTTTTATTCCACTGGGAATTTGACAGCCATTCATCCCTGACCTGGGCAGAGGTAATGCAAGGAAATTGGATTCAAATGGAACGCGGACAGATAACACAGGGAGGCAGACAAGCTTTCTACCTTGTCGAGGATGAAAATATCCCGCGGTATAGATAATGTGCTGATGCGAAGGATCTGAAAAGCAACAGATACAGAGGGAGATAGATAAATGTAGGCACTTTGGAACAATGGCCTTTAAAAAAGGAAATTGCCATTATGGGCCTTTCTAATTAGTTTTGACTCTACTCTTTCTCTTCCTTTCTAACCTAAGTTTTTGAAGTCTTTTTCGAATTTGTAAAAATTTCTAAACCCTACTTGAGAATTAAATAATACTAATATCGGGGGCGAGCGTGGGCTTAAATATGTTGAAGCTAGATGAGTCTTTCAAAAGTGGAAGTCGTTAGAAAGTTGGAGAGATGAATGTGTCACCTGTATCTAGAAGAGTCGGCATGTTTCTTTGTCTCTACGCTCTAAAATTTTGAAATGATACTTAAAGAGATAGTTTTACTCACGTGAGAGTTCTTACTGAGTTTCGTCATGATTAATAAAAATAATGAACAAAGATAACTAATGAATTTTTGTATTTTTATTAGACAACCAGTTTTAAAGAATGTTCACCTTTGCTTTGTTAGTAAACATACTTGAAATTAAAGTAAAATTCAGTGTAAATAATAGTCATGACACTTGATTAGGTTGATATGACAGAGGATTGTGAAGGAAAGTTCTCATTATAAGAATAATGGGTCTGAAGTGGTACTCCAACTGGTTTCTTAGCAAAAGGAGGGGATGATTAGGGCAGTCTGAAATTTATGAGTGCTTTGGTATGGCTTTCAGAGCCGAGCCTTCCCTGGGTACGTTAGGGCTTGTGAAATATTATGGGTCAGAGGCTCGCTTGCTGGCTCTGGGGGAGGTGTTGTTGATATTCAGCCCGTTCTATGGGGTGCAGAAAAGGACGTCTGTATGGGTAATGTGCTTACTGGATACAGTGGACTAAGAGGAACACACAGTTATCCCTTGACCTGAAGAAGACTGGTTTCTTTCCATACGAGGACTATTGAGAAAAATAGGGACAAGTATCTGGTCGTGATCCTGCAGAGCATGGGGTCTTCTGTGGACTTCTGGTAACGTGCAGGCACGAGAGCGATGGTCCACAGATGGCAGGACTCGGGTCTTAACCAGCTTGTTTCTGTGCAGCTGCGAAGATGGTGCAGCGGGGACGATGAATGCCAGGCTGGGGTCGTGGGGGGGGGGGCCCACTGAGAACACAGAAACCGTGGGGACAGGTGCTGAGTGACCCTCCCAGGAGAGCGGGCGCCTGGGTGTGGACGGGACGAGCAGAAAAGATGGTAGTGAGTCAGCAACCACTCCTTGAGGGGTTTTTCTTGTTTCCTTGTAAACAGTGGCCTGTATGAGACTTTTAGGTGGGGACACGAGAAATCTGTCTCTCCTTCTAGTCAGGTGTCATTGGTAAAACTATTACAAACACACTGCTTTCTGTTCTTCTCAAAGAAATGCAGGTTCAGAGAAAAAGTTTTAGAAGAGTCCTGGGAAATAGTGATACAAGAAAGCGGCCAACAGTAATAATAGCTCCTGTTACTGAATACTTACCTGTGTAAGTATACTTACACACATTGCACATGTTGATTGTAGACTTTTCAACAGTCTTGCAAGGCAGTCTCCCCATTTGTGAACAAGTTAACTCGTAGAATTAAGAAATTTGTGGGGCGTCTGAGTGGCGCAGTCGGTTAAGCGTCCGACTTCAGCCAGGTCACGATCTCGCGGTCGGTGAGTTCGAGCCCTGCGTCGGGCTCTGGGCTGATGGCTCGGAGCCTGGAGCCTGTTTCTGATTCTGTGTCTCCCTCTCTCTCTGCCCCTCCCCCGTTCATGCTCTGTCTCTCTGTCCCAAAAATAAATAAACGTTGAAAAAAAAAAATTAAAAAAAAAAAGAAATTTGTTCAGTCTCCAGGGATGTCCGGTGCTACAGCCTGTATATTCTCTCCACTAAAGGAGTGGTTCTGAAACCTGGCTGTGCATCCGAATCCCCCAGGGAGGCAGACAGGTGTCTAAGTTCTTCCTCCAGCAGTTCTGGTGTTCTCGGGTTGTGGAATGGCCCTCATGCCCACCCTTCTCTTCCCGCAGAGGTTATTGATGGAATTTATTTATTGGTAGAATTTAAGTAGACTTTTTTTTTATTGTTGTTAAGACTTGTGGCATTACATTCTTATATTTGAGCTTTGAATGTATTTTGACCCCGTAGTCCTACCGGGCAAAGAGAAGAAAGAATGTGTGCTTCAAGGCTGTGAAGGTGGCTATTGGATTTTTTCTGATAATATTACTGGACATTAATGTACATCCGCCTGTGAGAAGAAACTCTATGCTAGGATCTGGGTCATTGCTATGAGTTATCAAGGGAGGCTATGATATAGTCTGTTGATGTTTAAAGAGGAGCACAAGTTCTGTTTTGAGTTATTTACACGTGGCTGTGACTGAAGTTTCTGGGGTGGGGAGGCCATGGACCAGCCTCTAGAACAGTTTTGGATGGGAGAATGGATGAGTGGACTGGACAGCGTCTCAGGGTCACAAGTTAGGCGTGTTTATGAGGCCAGAGACCTTAAATCCAAGAATGTATGAAGGGAGAATGACTATGGGAATGACCATGGAGGGCAGGTGACAGTCAGGGACCAGAAGATTGGAGAGAAGGGAGAATACAGGCAGCTGGAAAAGAGAATTTTAGAGTGAAAAACCAACACACAAATTTAATGCCCTGAGTGAACTACTTAGTGGTGAAATTTGCAGGACCCCCCCCCAACCAACCAAATTGGCGATCTTAAAATAATCAAGACGCTGATGCATAGTTACGAGAACAAATATAAGGCAGAAAAATCCTCCCAGTTCTTTGGTGAGGTCATTTCATGCCATGCAGTCCTGAGTATTTATGTCTTTGCTGTTGCCACATGGCCATTCTGGAACCAGAGTCCGTGATATTGGGAGAATAGTAAAAGCACTCCATCAATGACCCAGTCGAATCCCTGTGTCCTTTGTTACTTACTGGCGAACTTCTAGGCTGGCCAGGCCAAGGGGTATTGAGATGTGTCCTGAGACTCTTTCAGTCTTTCTCTTCCTAATTACGTCTAATAGGATGATATAATACTGGGAAGTTTCCCCTGTACGTCCCCAACTATTCCTCTCTTTTGAAACTTGTCAAAAAAAATTAAATCTCACAGCCTTAAAGAAAATGAGTTTGGCCCATAACCTTGTCTTAGACAGTGGTGGAAGTGACATTCCATTTAACCAGTACTCTGCTCAAACATCTGCGCAGCGGGAGAGACCACGGGACTGGCTGTGTTCAGGTTTCCTGGGTCTTCAGCTCGTGTTTTCCTCACCTCCCGATTGCTGCTCAATTTGAGGTTGAGAATATTCTTGAATGACGTGCCTCCAAAGTGCTCTTTTTAGCTTAAAATGAAATGAAGGCTTTCCTGTCTCTTGTTCCCTATTTTCTAATAACATGTGATTTTGTTTCATTATTTGCGGTAATATATGGCTACTAGAGTAATCATGGATGCATAGTGTCTGAAGTTAATGCTGAGGACACCTAAGCCATCTCAAGCAAATGAATTAACAGTCTGTCTTTAAGAACCCGCAAGAAGAAAGCAACCCAAACAAACTGGTAACCTGTGTTTTATTTAGGCCGTTGCTGTTTGTCACTGGCATGTCCTTTTCTCGGAGACCGGACCTTTCATTTTGTTTGGCTCTTCCAGCTTATGCAGGGAATGAGCATCTTCAGTGTGTTAGTCACGTTTCAGTCTCATTTGTTACGATGAGAGATACCTGTCTTTTGCCTAGAAAGCGAACACGTGTCTGCCTGCGTTCGAACTTTCGGGACATGCCTGTAGTGATGTATCATGCGTCCAGTGCTGCGGTTTCCATCAGTGCAATCTTAGCGTTCTGAAACAGCTGAGACAGCCCTAAGAAAATAGCTGTCACAAGGCTCCCGAACCCGACTCCGTCAGACAAGAATAAAGCCATTCCCTCCCTCCCTCTTCAGGCATAGATGATAGTTATTTGGTTCTCCATGGTGACTTCCTTTTTTGCCACATTATCAGTACAGAGTGGAGGAGTTAGGTGAGCAGCTGTGGGCAGCAGGTTAGAAGTGGGGGGCACGTGGAAGCAGGCGCAGGAGATGTGGCAAGTTCTGCCGACTGCAGGGAGGAAACCAGCCGTGCTAGCTTGTCCCTCGTGACCTTCCCAGGGAATCAGGTGAGAAGCAGGGCAAGCCTCACACACCTGGCTGTCTTTGAGAGCCTTGGACACCCGTCCGGTAGGGAAAACACTGAGTGAAAAGCCATTTGGGGGGGGGGGAGGCATTTTGAGGGATATCTTCCATACCCCAAAAAACCTTGGGAAAGCAGAACGGGGAGCCGGGGTTGAGGGTCGGTGGGAGACTTCTGAGTCGACGGCCAGATACTGTGCTACTTCGTGTACATTCTTGACTCACTCGAGAAATAGCTCTTGGGGTCTAGTCTGTTCACCTGCTGTGTGGCAGGTCGTGCTCTAGGTGCTGGGGCCACGGCAGTGAATAAAACGCAGGCCCTGCTTTCATAAGGCTCACCTTCCGGTGAAATTTAATCCTAGAGATTGCAGAAGCACCTGTCCGCATGCGGGTGGCGGCCTTGAGAGTGGGAACGAATAGCAGCACAGGGGGATTCAAGAGAATTGAACACTTTCAAAAACTGCTTATTGATTAATGAGGCAATATGGGAATATGTCACAAAAACCAACTCGCGAAGGAACTGTCAGGGTTCTATTTCCGTAGTCCCAGAGATGCTCAGCGCGCACCTCTTGTGTCAGAGGACAGAGAGGAAACGTAGCATTTTTACTGGCAGTGGTTGAAATGGCAGACGGCAGCCCAGCACCACCTTCGTTTCCTCCAGGCCGGGGCAGGAGTGGTGTAAACACAGAGCGCTCGATCTGACTCCCTAGAGAGAAATCAGATGGTATTGTAACTCTTTGAAGACGTCCACTTCAGAATCATCCTGTGTTTAGTGAGCAGGCGCGGTTTTGGACATGTTGGGTTTGAGATGTGTTGCAAAGAGCTGACTGGACATGCCCCTAGACAGACAGTGCGGGAGGGTGACTTGGGCCCAGTATATTCATGTGGGCTTTCAGCGCGGTGTGCTGCTGAAATGGGGTTCACCGGATTGCCCAGGGGAGCGTGGGTGCAGAGAAGAGAGGGGTGCTGAAGGGGTTTAGGGAGCGCTGACATTGAAGGAGTGGAAAGGGAGGCAGCCAGAGAGCCAGAAAAGGAGACGGAAAGCATGGGGAGAGCCCCACAGAAGCCATGGAGGAACGAGGGTTTTGGAGAGAAGACACGCATAGCTGTGGCGGGCTCTGAGGAATGGTCAGGTAAGAGTAGGTAGCCAACGTCTTGCCATTTGGTCGCGGAAGACCTTTGGGAGAATAGTCAGGAGGAGCTGAGCTGCGACAGGCTGCACGGCGAATAGGAAATGAGAAAGAAGCTTCCAGACAGCAGGAGGAGGAGTGGGGTGTTTCTTTGTTTTTGTTTTAAAATTTTTTTTTTTTTTTAATGTTTAGAGAGAGAGGGAGAGACAGAGCGTGAGCAGGGGAGGGGCAGAGAGAGAGGGAGACACAGAATCCGAAGCAGGCTCCAGGCTCTGAGCTGTCAGCACAGAGCCCCATGCGGGGCTTGAACCCACAAACTGTGAGATCATGACCTGAGTCGAAGTCGGATGCTTAAGCCACTGAGCCACCCACGTGTGCCTAGAGTCACATTTTCTAAAGCTTGTTTAGAAATGTTTCCAGAAAATAAAAATAAGTTTTGTAATATATCAATATATTTTGGGTGCTTTTGATACCTTTAGTCAACTGGATTGTAAACATGAAGTAGTGAGTCAGCTGGTCTCATAAAGACATCTGCGCGTGTCTGGAGAGACTTCTTGAAGCAGAGATGATTGCATTTGGGGAATTACCTTTGGTTATTGCCACTTCCGTGCCGGTAATCTTAGGCTAAGCTAGTGGTCAGTAGGAGTACAAGTTGTTGTTACACATTTTTGCATTATCCTCTCTGAAAACTTCGGTTTGGGAGCTGGTATTCAGAATTAACCACTAAAAGTTCTGAAACTGTTTGCTCTGTGTGTAAGGTATTCTTTGGTGGTAAACTTGTTGGACATGTATGTATGAAACCCTTTTTTCTTTTTAAAAATTTTTTCATTTTTCATTTTTTTCAATTTAAATCCAAGTTAGTTAACATGTAGTGTAATAATGATTTCAGGAATAGAATTTAGTGATTCATCACTTACATACAACACCCAGGGCTCATCCCACCAAGTGCCTTCCTTAACACCCATCACCCATTTAGCCCATCCCCCCATCCAACACCCCACCAGCAACCCTCAGTTTGTTTTCTGTGTTTAAGAGTCTCTTATGGTTTGTCTCCCTCTCTGTTTTTATATTTTTGTTTCTGTTCCCTTATGTTCATCTGTTTCGTATCTTAAATTCCACAGATGAGTGAAATCATAGATTTGTCTCTCTGACTTATTTTGCTGAGCATAATACATTCTAGTTCTATCCACGTTGTTGCATATGGCAAGATTTCATTCTTTTTTGATCTCCAAGTAATATTCCATCCATTTTGTGTGTGTGTGTGTGTGTGTGTGTGTGTGTGTCCATTTATCTGTCGATGGACACTTGGGCTCTTTCCATATTTTGCCTATTGTCGGTAGCACTTCTGTAAACATTGGGGTGCATGTGCCCCTTTGAATCAGTGCTTCTGTATCCTTTGGATAAATACCTGGTAGTGCAATTGCTGGGTCACAGGGTGGTTCTCTTTGTAATTTTTTAAGGAACCTCCATACTGTTTTCCAGAGTGACTGCACCAGTTTGCATTCCCACCAACAGTGCAAAAGGGTTCCTCTTTCTCTGCTTCCTTGCCAAAATCTGTTGTCGCCCGAGTTGTTCATGTTAGCCATTCTGACAGGTGTGAGGTGGTATCTCACTGTGGTTTTGATTTGTATTTCCCTGATGATGAGGGATGGGGAGCATTTTTTCCTGTGTCATGAAACCATTCTTTTTTTTTTTTAATTTTTTTTTTTTTCAACGTTTTTATTTATTTTTGGGACAGAGAGAGACAGAGCATGAACGGGGGAGGGGCAGAGAGAGAGGGAGACACAGAATCGGAAACAGGCTCCAGGCTCTGAGCCATCAGCCCAGAGCCCGACGCGGGGCTCGAACTCCTGGACCGCGAGATCGTGACCTGGCTGAAGTCGGACGCTTAACCGACTGCGCCACCCAGGCGCCCCATGAAACCATTCTTTAATGACAACTTGCTACATGTACCTCGAAGGAAAATCACCTGTTTTTCCACTGTACTGAAATACTAAGTTCTTAGTAATGAGAAGTTTTGAATAATTTATTGAACAGTTACTAGGTGTCAAGCAGCGCTAAGAACCATGTAACATTACCTATGAAGTAGGTACTGTGATTATACCCATTTTACAGATGAGTGAATGAAGGCACAGCCTCGATAAGCCCGAGCGACATAGCTAGGAAGTGGCATAGACTGTGTGTGCACCCAGGCGTTCTGACTCCCCTGCCTTCTCAGATATTACGCTGTATTTCCTCTCAACAGTGCCCGGTGTGAGCGGAGTTAGATGAGTGGTCTGCCTTTCCTTTGTGGAAGCTGTCATTGTAATAATGTTGTGTTTTGTTTTTTCTTGCTTGCTTCCATTCACATCATTTGATGTTCTGTGAGGACCTTGGAAACATTGCTGAAAAAAGATATCCCCTTCCCGTGGCCGGGTTATCATCTGGTTAGACCGGAAGATAGAATCTTCCAAGAAGCCACACAGTGTGTGTACACCCGTCAGCCTCAGGTGAGCGGGAGGAAGCGTCCTTTCCTTCTCCTGTCTGTCCTAGGAGATGTGGCCCTAAGGCGAGCACCGGGACTCCCCTTCTCCTCAGGACGCACGTCTCTGTTACACGTGTCCCTTCTGCCCCACCTGTTAGGAAGCCGATTTGAATGAGATGCATTTCTTTTTCGATGGGAACGTGAAGGGGATCTTTTTAGTACTTTCGGTTTACTTTTTATTACTGTTCCACTTTCTTAAAGGGGAAGCTCAGCATCCTGATACATAACGTGACCGAAGAATGTTTTCCCAGCAGAAAGCTTTTTTAGCGTTAAATGACCCTCTGCCCCCGCTCTAGCCAGTGTGGTAGCCGTTCCCCACATGTGGCTAGTTAAGATGAATTACAGTTAGATAAAATGAGAGACGCGCTCGGGCCGTGTACTGGCCACATGTTAAGTGCCTGAAAGCACACATGCGGCCCAGGATGGAACGTTCCACGGCTCAGAAAGCGTTAGTGGGCAGTGCTGCTCTCGGCACTGGGCGCATCGTGTGGTTTTTAGCACGACTGAGACATAGGATTACTGGGCGCTGCCCTCGGCGAGCGCACGGCGGGAGCTCCTCGCGAGTTCGGGTGGCCGCACACAGGACACGACCTCGATCTGGAAAGTAGTCCGCGTTAGCCGCAGTACAGAGGTGTGCCGTACCGATCCCAAATGAAAAATGCACGGCCAAAGCCAGTAACGGCCTGTCGCGAGAAAGGATTTCTTTCTCCGTTTTGGAGTGTCTTGTCCAGGCTCTTCTGCCGTTGTCACCTGAGGATTGTAGGAGCGGAGGGGGCAGCCGTGTGGCCGGCTGGTTTTCAGAGGCGGGAACCGAGCATGTGGAAGGCCGTCTTCCTTGCTTTTGTTTTATGTCCACCGGAAACGATCGCCAGACTGGGTAGTGGGGGCTTTTTTGTTTTTGTTTTTGTTTGTCCTTCTGAAACGTTCGAAGGCAAGTCCTGGATTGCTGTCTGTGCCACAGTTTGAACTTTAACCAGTGGCTTGGTAGCTGGAATAGGTTATGCATTTTGCCGTGGAAAAAAATCGAACTGCTTTCTGAAGGTTGACTAAAATGTTTTAACTCTTCCTAGCAAATGAGGCGTGAAAGAAATTGTCAAAAGGATGGAGACAAAATTATTGCAGCACTGAATGTTTAACTGGCTGGTGATGTTCTACCGAAGGTGTGAGCCGAGCAGATAAATGTGTAAACGGCACCTTTCTCCTTTTCTCCTACCCGATTTTTCACGGCTTGTCTTCACCGGAGGACCTAAATCCATGTCAGAAAAATCGCAGCCCTTCTGAAAGTGTTAGATTATAGTGTCGCTATGAGGAATAATTAAGAAGTACTATAGGCAATGGATTAGGAGAAATAAACTTCCTGTTTGCAAACATCTTACTGCACATCATCATTAGATGAAGCAAAAATAAATTTTTAGTGTTTCTGGAAGCTTGATTATGTGTAAAGTATGTCAGTGGTTCTTTATGCCCACACACTTCTCTGTTCATTTGCTGTGCATCGTTCTACTCAGAGTAATAACCTTTTTAGGATTTAGGATTTCAGGGTTTAGTTGTTTGAATGATAATGGCTTGAACTGAAAGATAATGAAGTGTTTAAATCATGGGCTTTTTACTTCTGAAATAGCAAATGTTAATTGAAGGACCAGCTAGAGATGTACTAGGTGGCACTTTATATTTTGGGCGACTCCTCCTTCACTTTCATTTTGAGGCTTCTCTTTAGGTTCTTAGCATTTAAGATACAGCAAATAGAAGGTTATAGCTCTCCCAGCCCACTGGGGCTTTTAATTTCAAGCATAGATCATAGAATGGGCAAAAAAGATGTTCCGTAGAGAATGTGAGGGGAGAAGTATTGAATAAATAAAGAAAAGGATGATGCATGGGCCTTGGTTTTCTGTGGCTAAGTAGAAGTTATTTTTTACATTTGTGAGTATTTTTAGCATCTTATAAGCAAAGGGGTATATGAATACATGTGTATGTGTGTTTATGAGTATGTGTCTCCTATATATGTGTGTGTACGTATTTAATACAAGGGCAAGTATGGAAAACAGAGAGAAGCATCATCCTGGCCCACTGATACAGCTGGTAGTACCTTTGCATCTCTCTTTCTGCTTGTTACTTCCGATGGGTATATATGTGATTAGGACCACTTCTTTCATCCTTATTTTACTTACTACTGTAGTGCTAGGTGTGTGCACGTAGTACAATAAATTGATTATACAGCTTCCAAGCAACCATGTATTTTATTGGACTGACTCCAGTATGCAGAGATGATTGAGGGTGTGTGTGTGTGTGTGAGGTTTTTGTACATTTATTTAAGCCTTTCAATGAAGATTTAAGAGCCAGCATTTTATTTATGGAATGCAGACTACATTTGTAAATTTATGCAATAGAAATGCATGTATATTTCCTGTGAGTTTTCACATATAGAGAGGTAATGGGTCTTGCAAAGATTGTAGTAGATGCCACTTGCCTTTTTAAGAGGGAACCTAAGTATTTTCCTTTCCCCTTCTTTCGATTGGCTCTGATCTTAGAGCCATCTGTCCTGTGTCTGTCTTCCAGCATCTGTTATCTTCATTCCTCTGTGTGCATCTCTGACTCAGACTTACCTAGACTATGCTTTTGTTTTTGCATTTCTTCATGATTCCCCGCCCCCCCACCCCCCTCAAATGAATTCTCCTTTTGTTTTCATGGTGTAGTTTTTGCTTCCTTTTGTCTTTTTATTCCTTTTCTTTTTCTTGATCCAGTTCTTTCTGGCCCTCCTCAGCTGCTCACACACAGCGGATCAGTTTAAGCTTCAGCCTCCACATCCTGCCCTTCGTGGGCCATTCAGACACATTTTTTCTTGCGTGTCTTCATTACCTTTTGCCAGTATGTTTCAAAAATTTGGCCTTCATGTCCCTGTTTTTTTCTCTTCCTAAAACTGTAAATTTTAAAGATGAGGCAGGATTACTAATTGCCGGTGTTTGTAAAGAGACACGAAATTAGAGCAGGAGTTTAACAAATGCAAACATCTTGCTAAAGTTCTGTCCTTTCCTCACTGACCTTTGCCTGTTTCACTAATACTTGCTGATCATAAGTATGTATTTGTTTGCTTGTATTACTTAGGCTGGAAGAAACCTCCCGCAGCTTACCCTGAGGTAGATGCTTATTCTGGAGTCTGGTCTTGGCTCCTTGGATTTGAATTGTAAGGCAAATTTAGCATAAACACTTAACTTTCACCTGCCTCTTGCTGGGCAGTGTGCTAAGTGAGGGAAAGAGTAGACAGAATAATCCAGTGAGTAAGCTAGTCCGTTTGAATCCCCATCTCTGCCACTTACTATTTGTGAGGTGGCAATAATTAAAGTAACGAAGTGCCAGGTTGTTTTGGGGATTAAATGAGAGAGTACACATAAAGCCCATAGAAAGTGTTTTCTAAGTGTTGACTGCTCTATTACCATTACCGTTATTGAGGAGACAAGGTTTCCACTTTATTCAAACACAGGTAGGTGTTGGTTTGCCTAGAGGAATACTCTGCTCTTAGAGCTCCTACTAGAAAAAAATGTTTTTTTCATTCAAAGACCAACTTCGCTTTTATTTTCTTCCTTTTCCGCATGTGGATGGAAGAAAAAAATAGGAAGAGTTACGTACAAACTTTGAGACCTTGTGATGTGCTTGTTTTCCAGTGAGAAGGCTCATTTCTAATTTATATTATGGTCACTTTGCCTCTGTCATGTTCTCTAAATTAGGTTTAATGCTGGGCCCGAATATCTTAACCACAAACCTTGTTGAGTTTCTACGTCCTTACCAGTAGAATGGGGAGTAAGCGGACTGTCATGAGGATATACTGCCTAGGTCTTCAATAAATGTTAAACTTACGTACAGTGCAGCTAAACAGACCTTGAAAGCATTAAAAAAAAAAAAAGGGCATATTGTTTTCAAAAAGTGCTTTTAGTTTCTGAAGTTGGGACCCTGTGCCTTAATGTGTCAGTCAGCCAGTTGAAGAACGGGTTCTGGCTTTGACTTTCATAATGTCATCTGCGCTGGCTTGTGGGTGTCCCTGCTCTCTGTTCTTCTAAGAGCACATTTTACAGAAAAATACATTTCACAGGCTTTTTTGCAACCAGAGTTTAAATGTGGATCACTTGATTTTACTTAGTAATAACTTTGCAGATCATTTCATAATTTCCGAAGTGCCTTTCTTACCTGGTTCTCTCCATCTTGCGAGATTTGGTTAATGTCCTGGTTTTGTACCTGCAGAAGCTGAAGCATGGTTCCTCGGTGAAGGGCGCAGCTTGAAATCAAACTGGGTTTTGTTCTCCAGGTCTGAGCGTTTGCATGGCACACCGTCTCTCCGGTGTGTTACAGTAATGCTTCAACTTACAGACATTTTAATTTAAGCATTTAGGTCAGGGATTGGCAGAGTTTTCCTATGAAGGGCCAGGTAGTCAGTGTTTTATGCTTCATGGCCATTGTCTTAGTTTCAGGATCTGGACGCTGCTGGTGTGGCATGATAGGAGCCATGGGTGGTGTGTGAAGAAAGGGGGAGGCGGTATGTGCCCAGAACACCACGGATGTCAACGTTTGAATTTCATGTAATTTTTGTATGTTGTGAAATACCTTCTTCTTTTAATTTTTGCCCTCGACTGTTCAAAAATGTAAAGAGCATTCTTAGCGCACTGGTCCTCCAGAAACAGGTGGTGGACTGGATTTGGCCTGTAGGCCGTAGTGGGCCTCCCTCCGGTGTAGATCTTGGTACGGGCGGCATGGACCTTTTTCGTTTCAGGTTCTATCCACATCGTCCACCGTCCCCCCAGTTGGCCGTCTTTATTTACACAGCCCTGTCCTCTGGGATCTTGGTCAAGCAGCAGCCCTTAGCCAGCACGGAGCTGGGAGGATTTCGGCCTTTTAAACGAGACTGGGGTCCTCATCCCTTGGGAGTGAATGGATCACCCAAGGTTGGCAACCCCATTAGCAAGAGCATGCGCGCATGAAAGCAGGCCTCTGATTCTCTGGTCAGTAGTCTATCTTGTTTGAACTGTTTCTGGCTATGATTTCATTGTGTTTTTTCATATTCCGGGCACTCTATTTAATTTCCTTATTCCCCTCCCCCCCCCCCCCCCCCAGTTTTGAGTTTTATTCTGAAAAAAATTTTTTTAAATTACAGAAGTGTAGTACATGAATATGTTCTATAAAAAAATGCAAACACTGGCCAAAACATGTATATTGAATATTTAAATTTCTTTTACTGCTTCTACTTCCCAAAAGCATATACTCTTATGTTAAATGTATTTTTTCTAACCTACTTTTCCTTTATTTATTTATTTTTCAACTTTTTTTTTTTTAACATTTATTTATTTTTGAGACAGAGAGAGACAGAGCATGAACGGGGGACAGTCAGAGAGAGAGGCAGACACTGAATCCAAAGCAGGCTCCAGGCTTTGAGCTGTCAGCACAGAGCCTGACGTGGGGCTCGAACTCACGAACTATGAGATCATGACCCGAGCCAAAGTTGGACGCTCAACCGACTGAGCTACCCAGGCGCCCCATAACCTACTTTTCCTTTAAAAATAGTGCATATGGCGCGCCTGGGTGGCTTAGTCGGTTAAGCATCCAACTTCGGCTCAGGTCATGATCTCGTGGTCTGTGAGTTCGAGCCCTGCGTCAGGCTCTATGCTGACAGCTCAGAACCTGGAGCCTGCTTCGGGTTCTGTCTCCCTCTCTCTCTACCTCTCTCCTGCTCAATCTCTCTCTCTCTCTCTCTCTCAAAAATAAGCAAAAAAATTAAAAAAAATACACTGCATATGAACACATAAAACTACATAAACGTAAATAATCCATGTATAAGATCATATTATATACATTCAATTGGCCCTTTTACCCCACTGAAGCCTCTTTTGGACATACCCCATTGGTCCTGCTTTTTAACTTGGGGTAATTTTGTGTATGCGGTGGCAGAGACGTTCTCTTATTATTGTCTAAGGAGTCACTGAACAATTGAAAAAACCTTGCATTGTCATTTCTACGGTGCTCTGCTGAATCGTTTTTGGAATGTCATTGTCTTCTGAGGCAGTTGGCCAAGAGAGTTTGCCTGGAAGGATCATGAGCCCTGCATCACCCCTTTTTCTGACCCCAACAGATACAGTCCTATGCCTTTTGTGTCCTTGTTTACCTGTGTGCTGTTCATAAAGTTTCTTAAAAGGAGTGTGATATAAAAAGGCTGCCTCTTTGCCAAGATGTGTTACCTTCGAAGCTTTAACCCTGTTGTATCCCAAAGCTGAAGCAGAGGGAGACATTTCAAAGTAATTGAATTCAGTAATTGAAATTTCAGAAGTAACTGAGAGAAGATGAGAGCATTTCTTATTTGGAAGGCATCTGCTGGATTTTTTTCTTTAAGTTATTTCCATTGTAAGTAGTTAGTGTCAGAAATAAGAATGAAGAGAACAGAAAGGAGAACATGCAGTGGGATAATGTAGATTTTTAAATACTTCAAAATTCTCTGGGGCGCCTGGGTGGCTCAGTCGGTTAAGCGTCCGACTTTGGCTCAGGTCACGATCTCGCGGTTCATGGGTTTGAGCCCCGCATCGGGCTCTGTGCTGACAGCTCGGAGCCTGGAGCTTGCTTCTGATTCTGTGTCTCGCTCTCTATCTCTCTCTCTCTCAAAAATAAATAAAGAATAAAGAAAAAAATTAAATACTTCAGAATTCTCATTTCTTTTTAGGTATATTACTAAATAGATATCCTTGTCAGAGGGAGGCCATAACTTTGTAATTAAAATCTCCGAGAAAAATGGAACCTTCATCGTGTCTTTTGGCAGTCTGTCATGTGGTGGTCTTGTGAGTGTGGACTGTAGCCAAAATTGACCTTGAACCAGAATGGCCCTGGTGCTGAAGTCAGTCATTGTAGTTCTCTTATAGCCCCCATGGTGCAGATTTTCTTAGAGTCATTACCTTTTTCCCTTTCATTCTCTTTTATACTTGTGTTTCTTTTTCAGTTCAGCCGAAAATTAAAAAAAAACAAACAACTGCTTTAGGTACATGAAGTCTTCATAAACAACTTTTTCTAATCTCTGCAAATATGGAAATTGACAATAAAAACATCTGTATTGTTTGTAAGAAGGCTTTATTCATTAGTTGGACAAATTCTTTATTTGCTGATCTGGTTTTAAAATATAAATGATTATCCTGCCCTCTTTTGCTCCTGTTTTTGTTTGATGAAAGGAAAGAAACTTAAAAAAAAAACCCACACATTTAGAGACACAGAAATCTTTGATTAAAAACAGTTAAGTCGGTGCCTGGGTGGCTCAGTCGGTTAAGCCTCTGACTTCGACTCAGGTGATGATCTCGTGGTGAGTGAGTTGGAGCGCCCACCCGCCCCCCCCCATTAGGCTCTGCACGGTCAGTGCTTGGGATTCTCTCTCTCCCTCTCTCTCTGCCCCTCCCCTGCTTGAGTGCTCTCTCCCTCCCCCCCCCCTCTCAAAATAAGTAAACTTCAAAAAAATGTTTTGAAAAAAAGGGGTTAAGGATTTTTGTTTCATCGACTTTGGGGAGAAATTTCTCAGAGTTGTACATAGGAGTTTTGTTTCATCTGTGTGACTCTAAAATTAATCAGAGTCACATGGCTGAGCAAATCTCTGAAATATTACTTTCTGGAGATTTTTATTGATTGTGTCTGATTTATTCAAGTGATATGCTGTTACTCTATTAAAAGTAAAACACCAGTAACCTAATCTAGTAAAGCGTTAACTGTCTTATTTTTGGCCTCCTTTACACCTCTTATTCTGCGTATCAAGTTTGCCCCTTAAAGGCTCAGTGTGTTTTGGCTGTGGACTGAACAGTGTCATGCTATGCGTGACCTCCTGATGTAAAGAAATGAGCACATGAGACCGAGACCCACTGTGAACCTCTGGTCTTTCTTTGCTTTATGTGCTTTGTGAAGGACGTGGTTGTTTTACACCCAGGGTGTTATGGTGGGGTATTGACATTTTAGCGATCCAGAAAAAAACTGTGTAAATTCGGCTGCCTCTCTTTTTCAAAAGAAACGTTATAGTTTTAATTTTGAAATCTAGATGAAACGTAATCCCTGGAGTGCCCTTGCACTGTTGCAGTATAATCTTTTCATATGCTACCTGATTTAGTTGGAAACAAATTAGTAACTATGCATGCTTAAAGGAAGCAATTTAATAAACAGGATTTTAGAGAAACCTAATCAGAATTGTAAAATGATACTAGTGAATCAATTGCATTATACAGAATTACTAGGTTAGATGTAGCCTCTAGATAAGTGTGAACAAATCTGAGGCTTCTGCGCCACCATTGCGAAGAGCATTTACAAATTTGCTTTTCTCACTAAAAAAAAATGGGGAAGGAAACTCCCTTCTCCCTGAAGTTCACTGGCTCATTCACCAGTGATTAGAAAACAGCCCTTTCCCAGCGCTTGGGCCGAAGCCAACCGGAGGAGAGCTGGCTGCAGCTGGGGACATGGTCTCTCAACTGAGGTTCGGCTCGCTGGGCAAGGCCAGCTGTTTGGCGATGGGCATGTGGTCGGGTGGCATGAAAAAGGCGACGAGACATAGCCCCACACTTGGGGGCTTAAGTGGTCTTCTGGGAGCCCCGCGTGGCTGGCAGCTGAGGAATGGGACTCAGGAGCGCGCTGAGGACCCCGCGTGACCCTGGCCCCATCTCCCAGGCCTCTGGCTGCCCTTCACGTGTGAGGCAGAGGCCCTGGGAAGTCAACAGCTTTCATTGTAAATCACTTTTATCCCACGTGAGCGTACATGCGCTGTTAAACAGTGGCCATGAGTTTTAGTCACTGATTTCACTTCACAATTTTGTACACGTTTTCTTATATTGGTACCATTACTAGTAACTTTTTTCCTTTTTTTTGAGCCCAACTTTAGGTTGGCCTTATGAGCTGACGTTCACTGCCGTATTTATTCAGGGCACATGTATTGTGCGGAAGATGCTTGCCCGCTAGCAAGCAGCATACCGTCTTACGGGGAGGGAATCGAGGCCTAGGGAAGTCGAGAAGTCGCCTCATTTCAGGTCCTCTGGCTGGCGGACTACAGTTGGGACTCCTACTCCTGTTCTGTGTGTGCGATGACGCGAGGGGTGTTTTCTTTTATCTGTGTGCACTATCTTGTTTAACTTGGCCTTTGCCTTTGAGGAGACAAACAGAAAATTGCTACCAGACTGCCTAAATAATATAATGAGTTTTCTTCAAAGGTCTCCGAGGCCACAGAAGAGACGGGTTTTATTCTGCCTGGGCTTTTCAAGACCAACTTGACAGGGAAGCTGATCCTTGAAGGATTAGGGGCGCCTAGGTGGCTCAGTTGGTTAAGCATCCGGCTTCGGCTCGGGTCATGATTTCACAGTTCGTGAGTTTGAGCCCCGCATCGGGCTCTGTGCTGATGGCTCAGAGCCTGGAGCCTGCTTCGGATTCTGTGTCTCCCCCTCTTTCTGCCCCTCCCCCACTCGTGCTCTCTGTCTCTCTTTCTTAAAAATAAACACTTTTTCAAAAACAATGAAGGGTAAGTAGGACTTTGGTCAGAGGTGGGAAAAATAAGAGCTCCCAGTAACTTCTGGGACCATACGTTGTAAGGTTTCCTGTCAGGAAAGATAGCAGAGCGCCAACACCAGTGTTTTTGAGCCGTAGCAGCTCCTGTGGGCGTGAGGAGGAGCCATGTGGGAAGTATTTTTCCTAAGCTGTGAAATAGTTTTTGTTTGTTTGCTCTTGCTGCATAACAACTTGAGTGGCTTATAAACCACACACATTATCTCAAGAGTTTCTGTGGGTCAGGAGTCCACGCATGACTTGCTGGATGCTTTCTGTTCAGGGCATCAGGAGGCTGTGACTAAGGAATCGGCAGCCTGCATTCTCAGCTGGAGGCTTGACCGGGGAAGGTGCCCTCAGACTGTTGGCAGAATTCACTTCCATGTGGCTGTAGCTTCATAGCGGCTTGCTTCTTCAGTGCCACCAACAGAGAGAGAGTCTCTGCTGTTGGGAGTCTCTAACTTCTAGAGAGGCTGGACTCAAGAGCCCACATAATTATGTCAGGCCCATCTGGGATATTCTGTTTTCATGAACTCAAAGTCAACTGACTCGGAATCTCAATTACATTTGTAAAATCCCCTCACCTTCGCTATGTTTTCTGGGTTGGGTGCAAGTCACTGTTCTTGCCCAGGCGCGTGAGGGGATTGCACAAAGGTGTGGACACCAGGAGGCAGGACTCCAGGGAGCCCTCTTAGAACTCAGGTTGCATGTTATAAATCAGTAAAAATAAAAGTGGTGCATCTTAGGCTGCTCAGGATGTTGTAATAAAATACTGTAGACTGGGGTGGCTTTAACAACAGAAACGTATTTCTTGCAATTCTGGAGTTCTGACAGGGTTCCAGCAAGGTAGGTTTCATTCTGAGGTCTCTTCCCTTGGCTTGCACACCTTGCTGTGTGCTCACATGACCTCTTCTTTGTGTGTGTGTTGGCGGGGGTGGGGGGGGGGGAGAAGAATGTGAATGCCCTGGTTACTCATCTTATTATAAGGACATCAGTCTTGTGAGATGAGGGCCCTTACCCTATGACCTCATTTAACCTTTATTACCTGCGTATGGGTCCTGTCTCCAAATACACTCACACTGGGGATTAGGGCTTCAACATTCAGATTTTGGGGGGACACAGTTCAGGTTTACAGTTTGTTCATATCACCGGTTATTTATTTACTTTTAATTTTTTTAAGTTTTTTTATTTTCAGAGAGAGATAGCATGAGCAGGGGAGGAGCAGAGAGAGAGGGAGAAAGAGTGAGAACACCAAGAAGGCTCCTTACTGCCAGCACAGAGCCTGATGTGGGGCTTGAACTCCTGAACCGTGAGATCATGACCTGAGCCGAAATAAAAAATCGGACTCTTAACCGACTGAGCCACCCAGGCACCCTCCATATCATGGGTTATTATTATTCTTTTAATGTATGTTTATTTTTGAGAGAGAGAGAGAGAGAGAGGGAGAGAGAGAGAATGAGCGTGGGAGGGGCATACAGAGAAGGAGACACAGAATCTGAAGCAGGCTCCAGCCACTGAGCTGCCAGCACAGAGCCCAACATGGGGCTCGAATTCATGAACCGCGAGATCACGACCTGAGCCGAAGTCGGTCGCTTAACTGACTGAGCCACCCAGGCACCCCCATATCACGGGTTATTAATTGGAGTGGCTTGGAGCAGGGCCTAATGGCTGTTAGAGACTTCTCCAAAGAGCACCAGCCAGACTTGGGGAAATCCTGATTCCATTCTGTTGTAGTATGACTTTGGGCAGGTTCCCTAAACCTAGGAGATGATTTCCTTCAACTAAAAATAGTGGTGTGTAATATTAAGTACTTTGCAGCATTTTTGTTAGAATTCGTCTCATGCCATTTGTAAAGCACCTAGCATAGGGCTTGGCTCGCAGTAGGCACTCATTAAATGGTGGCTGTTATTATATTTGTGTCTTGATATTTCTGTATGTCTTCTTCATCTCTTAGTTTACCCCTTAAATGACATAAATTCCTCATTAATCCTTGCGTTTCTTGCAGCTAGAAGTTATTACCCACCCTTAGCTGAGCACTCATGGGACTTTATTTTCTCTGTCCTGTGGTGTTTACAAGCTTATTTATACCTTGTATTATTTACATACATCTCTTATTTTCTCTGTTATAGTGTACATTCCTTAAAATCAAGGGCCATCTTATACATTTAGTATCTTTCATGGTGCTTTGCACCTTGATATTTGTTCAGTTTATTACTAAAAATATTTTTAAAAATTAAAAATTTTTTTAGATGTTTATTTTTTAGAGAGAGAGAGAGAGAGAGAGAGAGAGAGACAGAATACAAGCAGGGAAGGGGCAGAGAGAGAGGGAGACACAGAATCCGAAGCAGGCTCCAGGCTCTGAGCTGTCAGCACTGAGCTTGATATGGTGGCTCGAACCCAGAAACCACGAGATCATGACCTGAGCCGAAGTCAGACGCTTAACCGACTGAGCCACCCAAAAGTCCTTGAATCTTTGTTTCTTAACCTTTTCTAATTCATCCCTCCTTTTGATAAACATAAATTTTTTCATACCTCTTCCCTAGCTTTCAGATATATTATCCCAAAAGACTAAGTCCCTACTTCCTCACCTCCCTTGAGATGACAGAAGTTAGATTTTGTCTTTAAAACCTCAACAATTAGGGGCGCCTGGGTGGCGCAGTCGGTTAAGCGTCCGACTTCAGCCAGGTCACGATCTCGCGGTCCATGAGTTCGAGCCCCGCGTCAGGCTCTGGGCTGATGGCTCGGAGCCTGGAGCCTGTTTCCGATTCTGTGTCTCCCTCTCTCTCTGCCCCTCCCCTGTTCATGCTCTGTCTCTCTCTTTCCCAAAAATAAATAAACGTTGAAAAAAAAAAATTTAAAAAAATAAAAAAATAAAAAAAAAATAAAACCTCAACAATTGGGGCGCCTGGGTGGCGCAGTCGGTTAAGTGTCCGACTTCAGCCAGGTCACGATCTCGCGGTCCGTGAGTTCGAGCCCCGCGTCGGGCTCTGGGCTGATGGCTCAGAGCCTGGAGCCTGTTTCCGATTCTGTGTCTCCCTCTCTCTCTGCCCCTCCCCCGTTCATGCTCTGTCTCTCTCTGTCCCCAAAATAAATAAACGTTGAAAAAAAAATAAAAAAAAAATAAAAAAAAAAAATAAAACCTCAACAATTGATATTATTTTATCAAGCTGTTTTTAACATGGTATGTTGTAAAAATGATACTTCCTTCCCCCTTTTCCCCAAATAGAAAATTATAACCCAGAATATACATTTTCAACTGCACCGTCATGCCTGCCCCCATTCCTGTTTCTATAGCATTCATCCATTTTCACCTCTTAGAATCCAGATGCTCTGAGCCGTTTCTGCCATAGCGTAGAATCCTGTCCTGGGTGGTGGTGATGCAGGCGTTCAGTGTTCATGTAAAATCTTCCCTCCCTTTGCACCTGGAGAAGAGATTTTGTGCCTTCCTTTTTCGGCTCTTTTGTAATGAAAGGTGTTAAATTGATATGCATTTGAATTAGTGAACTCTCTTTGCTGAAACAATTGTGTGTGTAGCTTAAGAAGTGGTCCTAAGCATCTATTATGCTTTTATAAAGCCTTTTTCCACCCCCCAGAACTTAAAGCACTTTGCAGACATTACCTTATCAACACTTAGCACATCCCTGTGAGCCAAGTGAAAATTAGAGACCATTGCTCTTACTCTGCAGGGGTTTAAAATGTAGTTGAGAGGTCCAGGAGGGGGCTTGCCCTTGTAAGCCGCACGTGTTTGGGCTGGGGAGACTTGGCCTTTCTGTTCTCTAACCGTGAATTTGTCATGTTAGCCTGCATCGTGGGAGCGGAGGAGTGGGTACAATGCCCCAGTTAGCTCTCTTTACCAAGCCAGCAAACAAACACCTTTGGTCACAGGATAACAGAGCAAATTTATGAAGTGATCTTTCTTTTTAAAGGAAATTTGTGGCTGAACCTATGAATCAAAATTCAGCGTACTGAAAAGAAGGTGAATTACGTCTGGTCTCCCGAGGAGGCCTCTTTTAAATTCAAAGTGACCCCTTTAAAGAGGCCTTATTTGGAATTGGGTTGCATTGCACGGGGATTGTTTTTTTTTTTTTTTTTTTAATTTTTTTTTTAACGTTTTTATTTATTTTTTGGGACAGAGAGAGACAGAGCATGAACGGGGGAGGGACAGAGAGAGAGTGGGAGACACAGAATCGGAAACAGGCTCCAGGCTCTGAGCTATCAGCCCAGAGCCCGACGCGGGGCTCGAACTCACTGACCGCGAGATCGTGACCTGGCTGAAGTCGGACGCTTAACCGACTGCGCCACCCAGGCGCCCCTGCACGGGGATTGTTTTAAATGAGCCCCCTCTGTGCTATGAAAGTGATTTTGCACATTTGAAAGTATCTGAAAACAACTTGGCTTTGTGCAGTCTACCTTGCCTTTTTGGTATGTTGAGATGGTGGAAATGCAGCTGGGGGCTGGGAGGAGGCAAGATTTTAGGGGCTTTTGCAGAATTGGGTGTCCTTTCTGAAAAGGCAAATTCATGGTAAAGAGAAATTGAATCTTTGGCTGGCTTGATGCTTTTGCAGGTTAGTTTGAAAATACGATATTGGTAATGTGATCTTACTTTTAATGATATTCAATAACTTTAAAAAAGTTCCCTCTTTCCTCCCCGTTCTGTACTCGTCTTACCCTTTTCTTTTCCATGAAAAGTAATTTTTAGTCTAATTTTTATTAATTGATTGTGATGACCGATTTTTAGTGAAGACCCATCAATTACCAATAGACTGGTAAATAGTGAGCGATAAACTATAAAAAGTGTGTGTATCTAACAGTAATAGACATTGATGTTTCGGGAAGCCTGAGTGTGTGCTTCTCTGTGATTTGGACTTCCTTAAAATGGATGGATATTTGTTGTAAGCTAAGATTTCTGGTCAAGCTTTTTATTTTTATTTATTTATTTATTTATTTATTTATTTATTTATTTATTTATTGTTTTATTAGAAAGTGTAGGAAAGGCAGAGTGTTTGTATACCAAGATACGTATTTTGTAACACAGGTTAGAATTTACCTCTGGTGCTTTTACATTCTAGTTGTTATTTTCCGGTATAAAAATCTTCTATGCCTCAAACCCTAGATTTGTACAGTAGTTAATTTAGCAGATAGGTATTGGTAGAGAGCGTAATTACCATGAAACACTTTCAGGTTTCTCCCAGGCTGAAGGGGGTAATGTGACTTCTTTGGTTTTCCTCCTTTATCCCTTTCTCCCCTCCCCCATTTTTAAAATAGCAGTGCTTTTCATAGTCAGAATTTCATGTTGTGACACCCTACTCAGAAGTTATGACAGCAGGGTAATGACAGCAACTGCCTCCAGAGAATCAATCAGGCAATTAATTTTGTAAATGAAATGCTGATTATACAAAGCTTCACATGAGAGGCCCAGTGATTAAAATCAATTTAACAAATTGTTTCAGGTGGGACTTGATTAATAATTTG
This sequence comes from Leopardus geoffroyi, assembly GCF_018350155.1. Lineage (NCBI taxonomy): Eukaryota > Metazoa > Chordata > Mammalia > Carnivora > Felidae > Leopardus > Leopardus geoffroyi. The sequence continues at coordinate 141,338,211 of NC_059332.1, forward strand.
CCATAAATGCTGAGGATGTATGACCAGCATACCTTGTTGTTACTCCTGCTATCCAGCTATATATAAAAATACCTTGTTGTCACTCTTACTACCCAGCTCTCTGTATAAATCCACAGGTAAGCTAAGCACTTTGTCATCCTGTGACACTAACGGGGATAGAAGCCATGTGCGCGCACACACACACACACACACACACACACACACTAACTCACATATTTACTCTTTGTGTGTTTGTCTACCTAGATAGACCTAGCTAACAATGAAAATGGAATGCATTATTGCCATTCTGGTTTATGTTTTTCTGTGTTCTACTTAAAAACCAAAAACTTGCCCAGACAGGTTTGGGTACGACCAAGTTTAACAGGTCTTTTTTTCTGTGTAGGATGTTTTAGATGTTTATTATGCTAACATATATTCTGAATCTTAAAGAGTGGCATCTGCTTTATAGACATTTTCCATTCTTTTTTTTTATAATAGTCATGAAACTTTATGCTCCTAACAACATAGCTTCAAAGTATATAAAGCAAAACTGATTTAAAAAAAAAATAGGAAAAAATAGCAAACCCACAATCAAAGTAGATTTTATATATCTCTATCAGGAATGAACAGAAGAGGGGCGCCTGGCTGGCCCAGTTGGTAGAGCGTGCGACTCTTGATCTCGGGGTTCTGAGTTTGAGCCCCAGGCTGGGCATAGAGACTACTTTGTCCCCACAAGGCTGCTGTGTCCCTGGAGGTGTAGGGTCCTAGGTCAGACCCATCTCTGATTCCCCATTCTTAATTACAGGAACAGCTATATAAACATAGTTTGGGAAATGGTGTTGTGAGAATATTAGAAATAGTAACATTCGAGGCTGGAAATAAAAAATGCCAATATGTGGGGCATTATAATCTGAATCCTGGAGAAGTCATACTTGGAATAGGAGACACAGCTGGATGTCCTTCTCACGTTCATACACTAAGCATTTGTTAAGTGCCTGTTAGAAGCCAGACTTGAGATCCAGTGTCATAGTGTTCATTACTTAGAGCCGACGCATCTAGAAGGCGGTCCAGTATTATTTAGGAGAAGGTGGCCCAGGGAGGGAAGGGTTAAGGTGCACTTGAGTTTCTTTAGTTTTGATTTTTTATTAATGAAGTAACAGGAACAGTGATTGTTCACTGTGTATGAGAAGGTGGGGGCTATGAGGAGAGTTAGGATGAGGAAGACCCCATTTCTGCCCCTAAGGTGCTTGCTGACAAGAGGCCCTGTAAGCAGAGTTGCAAGTGGTTGTGATAGCCGTTTAGTATCTGTTAAATGAGATAGTGGCAGCATATGGTGGGAGCCCTGAGAATGCAGAATACCTTATCTGGTAGTACTTTTTGGGGTTAGAAAGGGTTTCTAAAGTTTACAGCTGCCAAAGGCGTGTGGGGTGCAAGGGCATTCTAGAAAAGGATGTGCCTTAGTGCATTGGCACAGAGCTGTGTAGAGGGGCTTCATTGTCGAATGAAGGTTCATTGAAGGTTCAGTGTAGGTTCGTTGTTGAAGACTTGGCAGACGGCAGGTGTGGCACCCTAAGGTGAGCCTTGATTCTTTGGGTGTTGAACTTCTGGGTTTTGAGTTCTTTAGACCTCTTTGTAGCCCTTTCCCTGCCTTTTTGACTTGTAGAGCAGTTTATCGATAAGATTTCTAGTCAATGAATGAGGCAGAAAGGAGAAATATGTCTAACTGTCCACATTCCTTTTGATTCTCACCGTGACAGTTGGAAGTTCTGGCAGGGAGGAGGGATGATTCTAGGATTACAGAATGCTAGAATGGAAGGGGCTGTAAGGGCTCATCTTGCAATCCCTCACTTCACGTGAGGAGTTGTAAGGCTCACAGGGGTGGAATTGCCCAGGAGTAACAAGCTTTCACGCTTAATTGAGCAGTTAGTATGCGCCAGGCACTGTGTTTTGGGTCTGCTGTGTTCTTTCATACTACAAGCATACTACGAGGTGGCTGTATTATGCTAACTTTTCAGAGGAGGAAGCTTAAGTGCAGAGAATTTGCACAATTTGCCTGAGATCACACAGTAAATGGGGACCTGCCATGCAGGCCAGGCAGCCTTAGTTCCAGACTCTGTATTTGACCCCACTCTGCTGTACCAAAGAAGGCCTGATGGCTGGAAAGCTAGAGAGTTAGGCTCCACCTAGCACAGCAAGCACTTCAACCATTAATTAGTTGGCGATTAGTTGGCGGTCTCTGAACCCTCTCCTTCCTCCAATGGAAGCTTTGTCAACCACAGTTTGGGGATAGTTCACTTTTTGTATTTGTACTGAGATTTAAAAAACTGGCAATGTTTTCATTTGGATAGTTGCTTTCCTTATTTTAAACGAGACAATTTGATGCGGGGGTGGGGGGGGTGGGGGGGGTGGCCCTGCCCTGCCCTGCCCCGCCCTGCCCCGCCCTGCCCCGCCCTGCCCCGCCCTGCCCTGCCCTGCCCTGCCCTAGGAGGCACTGCTAGAGGACCAGGTCTGTTTACATCCTTTGAGCAGGGAGCAGGGTCCCATGGGAAAGGTGGGGTCTTATGAAAGCACATTATGAAAGTTACAGAAACAAATAAGGGAGGTTTTCTGGTTAAAGATGGTACATTTACATCTTTAAAGCTGGTTGGAGATCTTTTAAAAAGCATAGTAAGAAACCTGAGGAAGGAGAAAAGCCTTTATTACATCTTGAAGGTTGAGGCTGCTAACTTGGAAATGTAATTTGTGGGGAAGGGTCTCTAGCAGAGCAGGGTTTTAACCTGGAAGGTCTTTCTTTCTTTCTTTTTTTTTTTTTTTTTTAATTAATTGTGTGTGTGTGTGTGTGTGTGTGTGTGTGTGTGTGTGTATGTAGGCTTCCTAGGATCATTTTTTTTTTAAAACCTCCCTTTTTAAGGGGCGCCTGGGTGGCTCAGTTGGTTAAGCCTCCGACTTCAGCTCAGGTCATGATCTCACAGTCTGTGAGTTCGAGCCGCGCGTCAGGCTCTGTGCTGATAGCTCAGAACCTGGAGCCCGCTTCGGATTCTGTGTGTCCCTCTCTCTCTGACCCTCCCCTGTTCATGCTCTGTCTCTCTCTGTCTCAAAAATAAATAAACATTAAAAAATTAAAAAAAATAAATAAAAACCTCCTTTTTTAAAAAAAAAACTTTATTATTATTATTTTTTTAGTAATCGCTGCACCCCACGTGGGGCTTGAACGTAACTACCGCAAGATCAAGAGGTGAGTGCTTTTCCGACTGAGCCAGCCAGGCGCTCCTTCCTAGGATTATTTTTTAACAAGTATTTAAAATATATAGTCAGGGGGCTCAGTTGGTTAAGCGTTTGACTCTTGATCTCAGCTCAGGTTTTGATCTTGGGGTTGTGAGTTTGGCCCTGTGTTGCTCTCTGTGCTGGGCATGAAGCCTACTTAAAAAAAGGTTAAAATATTATGTGTTTTGCCAGTTTTAGTACATTTAGGGAAAGTACTGCAGCCCCATACTCCTCCCCAGTTATATCTCACCACGTACCCTTCTTTTATTCTGTGTGCACGCTTCTGGTGTTTTGACTCTTTTGGTTCTCTATGTTTCTTTTCCCCAACTTTCCTCCTCACAGGGCCCCCTCCCCAGCGGTGCCAGAGGCCCCAGTGACACTGCGTGGTCATTGAGGGCCCTACTTGTAGATAAAAGATACAGTGATTATTCTGGTTTTTCAGTTTCTTTTTGCCCCCTTCTTTTAGCTTTATTCTGAAATAATTTCAAATTTACAGGACAGTCTCAAGAATAGTGCAGAGAGGTCCGTATACTTTTTACTTTGATACATCAGTTTTGAACATTTTGCTACATTTACTTTTACCCACCCACCGATCTACCTACAATATATTTTCTCAGGAGCTCTTGAGAGTAGGTTGCATGTGTCTGCCCCTTTACTCCTTAATAGTGCCAGTGATTTTCCTGGAGTGTATTTCCTGGAGTGCATTTCCTGGGACGAGGTGGTTCTTTTACATACCCCAGGGCGGTTAGCACCGTTGGGATATTTAACTTGGGTGCAGTACTTGAACTACCGTCCCTATTCTGATTTTGTGCGCTGTCCAAATAGCATCTCTATAGCAATCTTCTTTCCTTCAGTGTGGGATCCTGCCTAGGAATTATTATATATGCATTTAATTGCCCTTTTTCAGTGTATACTAAACAAGGGTCATTTATATGTGGATTTTTTTTTTTTAAATAAATCCAGTACGGTACTGTAAATATATTTTTTCCTTATGGTTTTTCTTAAGTTTATTTATTTTGAGAGAGACAGAGAGAGAGAAAGAAAGCATCAGCGTGAGTGGGGATGGGGCAGAAGGAGAGGGAAAGAAGGAATCCCAAGCAGGAGCTGGAAGTGGGGCCCGATCCCACAAACCATGAGATCATGACCTGAGCTGAAATCAAGAGTCGGATGCTTGACTGACTGACCCTTCCCCAGGTGCCCTTCTTTATGATTTTCTTCAAAACATTTTCTTTGGTTTACTTTATTGTAAGAATACAGCGTATATATGTAGAACATACAATACATATACGAATACATGTGAATAGACTAAGATATTGGCAAGGCGTCTGGTCCACGGTAGGCTAATAGTAGTTAAGTTTTTGGAGAGTCCAAAGTTACATGTGGATTTTTGACTCTGTGTGGGGTCAGTGCCCAAACTCCGATGATGTACAGGGGTCAACTGTGTATTAGTCATATTAACTTTTTTTTTCTTTGAACAGTCACATTACACTACAACCAGTATATGCTTTCACTTAATCATGGCTCTGATAAAGTGGGTCTTTTGTGGGGTCGTGCCTCCGGAAAGCATGTTTACATGGGGGGCTGGCGGTCTGTGTAGGCAGGCACTCTTTGTCTAGAGATTGGTAAGTCAGTTGTTAACCTTCAAATATTTCTATTGGTATTTTCTTTAATGCAATTTTGAAGTCGTTAATTTTAAAACGTTAATGAAATGGTTTCAAAGAGGCAAGATGGCAACCACGGCGATTGCTGGGGAAACCAGGAACTTCTCGGTCTGTCTTTAGGTGCTGCTCTGGCATGTCTTTGGAATTATTTGTGGATGCAAATCACACGCCAGACATCTTTAGAACGGTTGTCTTTTTGAGGGAGGTATTATCTTCACTCGAAAGATGGGAAAACTGTGGCTTAGAGCACTGGAAGAATTTACCCAACATTTCGTGGCCAGTCAGCAGCAGGAGAGGATTACGAACCCAGGTCTACCCAATGTCAAACGTTATGCTTTTCCCGTTGTGGTAGACACAGCATGTTAGTTTCTGCTTGTTTGCAGAATCTGGTAATTGGTAGTGGCTCCCTGCAGCTGTGCAGGGTGGAAGGTTCTGAGGCTTACTGGACTTCGGGAGAATGAATACTAGGATTGATTAGCAGCGTTTCTCTCGCCTGCACATTAGTGGAGGGGTGGAGGGTATCCGTGCCTCTTGGTGATTATTCTGACGTTACACTTCCACCTAATAATGATGATAATAAAATCTATCCCTATTAAAAGCCTGTTTTGTGCCAAGGACTTAACTATAGGGTCTCCAGTTCTGTAACTCTACAGTGAGAGTGGCAGTGTTCTTGGTGTTTAGATGTGTTAACTGAGATGCAGAGAGGTGAAGTGTGACTTTCTTCAGCATTACACAGCTAAAAGTGATGAAGTCAAAATTTAACATACTCTTACAAAAGCTTCCTTTCTTGATTTAAATCTGTATTTATATGGGAAATATACTATATGATTTTTCTTTCTTAAATAAGTCTGCTACTAAGTTGTCAGTTGTGACACAATGAATATGAATGATAGTGCATACTTAGAGATGTAAATTTTAGAAATTGTCAAAGCCATGGTAATAGCTGTACAGTTTTTTTTTTTTTTTTTGGGTGCTGAGAATAACAAATCTGCAGGAAAATAGAAATATATACCATTACTATTTTGATATTCCCTTTATATCTAATCTAATTTTGAAATAAAAAATACATATATATATGTGTGTGTGTGTATGTATGTATATATACACATATATATTTATACACACACATATACATACATACTTGGGTTCATACAATTATTACATTTGCTAAGTTAAATTTAAAAGTATGGTGCAGGGGCGCCTGGGTGGCGCAGTCGGTTAAGCGTCCGACTTCAGCCAGGTCACGATCTCGCGGTCCGTGAGTTCGAGCCCCGCGTCGGGCTCTGGGCTGATGGCTCGGAGCCTGGAGCCTGTTTCCGACTCTGTGTCTCCCTCTCTCTCTGCCCCTCCCCCGCTCATGCTCTGTCTCTCTCTGTCCCAAAAATAAAATAAAAACTTTGAAAAAAAAAAAAATTAAAAGTATGGTGCAGACAGTAATTTACTCACTGAATTGACTTAAGAAGTTGCTGAGCTTGGGGGATTAGGCAAATAATAGGTTTTCCCAGGTTATAAAAATCTGCCCCAAAGTGGGGAACGAAAGCAGTCTTATTTTCTGGACTTGATTCTGTGGAATCTAGATGATAGCTCTAAATGGGTTTAATACTTTTCTTCTCACTTCATCATTCCTGTTCCTGTGGGACAGTCTAGCTGGGGAGACAGACATGTATCAAATAGTCACTCAAATAGATGTTCTTGCAGGCTTTCCTGAGGGCCATGAAGGAAAAGCAGTGTTTTCTGAGGGGAGTCCTGCCTCACTCTGGTGTTCAGGGAGGGTTTCTCTGAGGACAAGACAGTAGGGCCGAGTTCTCCAGGAGCATAGAGCTCCTTCGTGGAGGGGACAGTACAGTCAAAGGCCCAGTGGTGGGAAAGTAGGTGGTGTTTTAGAGCCCCATGGAGGCCAGTCTGGTCAGAGGGGGCGATTCCCTTTGGCAGCAGTGATGAGTCCAGCTGTGGTGGGACTTGGTGAGGGATGTCTATGGTGGGACAAGAAGGAGTCAGGATGCATCCTGGGATCCTAACCAGTACATCTGAATGGGGAGTGTCTTTCCCTGAGATCAGAAACGGGTGGGGAGGGTACTAGGCATCCGGGCAGGAATGTTGGGTGGCAGTTGGGTATAGAGCTCTGGGGCTCAGGGAATCAGCCAAGGGAGACACGTTTGGGGGACACAGACATGAGGAAGTAATGGAAGCTGTGGCTTTATCTGAACTTGTGAAAAGTGAAGCTTTGTGTGCAGTGATGCTTGATTCTTTACCTCTTGTACTTACTATTGACCGTCAAGAAGCCTTCACTCCAGTTAGAGTCCTATTTAACTGGCGATGTGGTGTTGAGAAAGTCATTGCTTCTGTTCAACACATGTTAACTATGCCAGGCATTGTGCTCAGTGTTAGGTATACAAAGATGAATAAAACAAAATTTTTCCCTTTAATTAACTAACAGTGTGCTGGGAGACAAGAAAATAAATAAATTACTGAGTGATTTCACTCTGACTTCCATTTGCTAATTTGTTAAGAGGAAAAGAAAGAAGATTTAGGAAGCTATTGCTATGTGATAAATCCTGTGGTACTTCATTTAATCCCCCAGCAACACAAGAGGTGAACATGACCTACTGTTAGACGGGAACCTAAGTTACACAGCTAGTAAGTTGTATAGGTAGGACTCACACACCAGGTCTGTCGGACTCTAAACTCCCTGCCATTCCCTTATACCTTTTTTGTCTAGAATTCTAAGCGTTTTTTTTTTTTTTTTAAACCATGGACTGTTTATTTTATATGAAAAATATATTTTATATGAAATATATTTTATATGAAAAAGATGGAGGGATTTGAAACAGGGAAGAGGTGGTCACTCAAGGCAGGTGTTTGTGCTTGCATAGTAAGCACTGTAAGTGAATCAGCAGAGTTCTGTGCATCATTGCAAAGGATTTTCCTAAGGTTTATAATGAGGACCTTCCTCCAAGAATGCTGATGCCTGGCTTTATGTCAGTCTTTAAAAATGGCACTGGTGGTTAGCTGAAGGCTCTGTCTGCTTCCTTGACCTCTTCAATAATTTTGTCAGTGACAGTGGCAAAGACATGGAAATGGCATGCTGATTTAATTGGTGGTTGATGTCAAGATAGGAAATACAGTTAATATGTTAGACGTCAGGCTGGAATGGTGACCAGAAATAAGCAAAATGAAAATAAGCAGAGATACAGACAAACTTGTACCACTAGAGTCAACTAACCAACTTTATAATAGAAGAGGGGAGAAGTGAGGTTTCATTACATCTGATGGGATGGATCATGAGTGTGATGGGGGAGCCCCCCGGGTGGCTCAGTCGGTTAAACATCGGACTCTTGATTTCGATCAGGTCACGATCTTGCATTCATGAGATCGAGCCCCAAGTTGGGTTCCATGATGGAATTGGAGCCTGCTTAAGATTCTCTCTGTCCCTCTCTCTTTCTGTCCCTCCCCCCTGCCCCCACCCCCCGTCTCTCAAAAAAATTAAAAAAAAAAATTATGGGGCGCCTGGGTGGCTCAGTCGGTTAAGCGGCCGACTTCGGCTCAGGTCATGATCTTGCGGTCCGTGAGTTCGAGCCCCGCGTTGGGCTCTGGGCTGACAGCTCAGAGCCTGGAGCCTGTTTCAGATTCTGTGTCTCCCTCTCTCTGACCCTCCCCATTCATGCTCTGTCTCTCTCTGTCTCAAAAATAAATAAAAGTTAAAAAAAAAAAAATTAAAAAAAAAAATTAAAAATTAAAAAAAAAAAAAAAAAAAAAAGGTGTGATGGGGCCGCCAAACAAGCACAGAGATCCAAGCCCACATTAGTACCAGGATAGGCTCTGGGAAAAAGGAGCAAGTCCCTTTTGTATTAAGGGGACCAAGGTTTGGCATATTTTGCTCAGAAAAAGGAAATAGATATAGCTGTCTTCAAATATTCTGCAAAAGGATCTAAGTAAAACCAATGGATGTAAATCACAAGGAACAGATTTTTGTTATAGAGAAGAAAGGAATTAATAACATTCATGGTTTTAGACACTTAGGGGTTTCATACATACATCACCTATGAACCAATGAGGTTCTTTTCTGTTCTCAGATGCTTTGTTTCATTGCTGAATCCTTTATCCAGAGTATCTTAAGAATTGTGATCAAGTGAACGTGTATTAAAGTACTTTGGAAGTGCATGGTAGATGTTGGTCATTATTTGATAATGGAGGTCAGGAGGATCTTTGGATAGGTTTTTCGAGGATATTTCATTGACCTCTGACATTATAGGCTATATTTGGGATAGACATACATCATAGATGCATTTTTTAAAGTATCCCTAAGTTAAGATTCAGCTTCTTCTGCATGGTACTTTTTTTTGAATGTTACTTTTTATTGGTAGTTTATGGAGTTACTTTATATATGTGTAACAGCATATTAATATTTTATGGCTAATCTTAATTCTGGAAAGTGAAAATCCAGTGGTATTTAAAAATTTTTTTTTTTTCAACGTTTATTTATTTTTGGGACAGAGAGAGACAGAGCATGAACGGGGGAGGGGCAGAGAGAGAGGGAGACACAGAATCGGAAACAGGCTCCAGGCTCTGAGCCATCAGCCCAGAGCCCGACGCGGGGCTTGAACTCACGGACCGCGAGATTGTGACCTGGCTGAAGTCAGATGCTTAACCGACTGCGCCACCCAGGCGCCCCTCCAGTGGTATTTTAAATGTGGGATATAATTAGGAAAAAATATTGTGTCTTCTGCTCCTGTCCTGTGTAATGATAATGTATATGTGACAAACTTCTTTATTTAAAATTACACATCAAAACATGTTTCTTTCAGATAAAAACTGCACAAATAAAAATTTCCTACACTCCTATATTTACAATTTTTTCCCTTCATCCCCTTACCCTCTCTTTTCTTTCCAGTTTCACTCTGTGGTTCCACACATATGTATGTTCTATGTAACTTGCCTGAAGGAAACTCAAACCAGAAATACCGACCGTGGTTGTCTCTCCAAGTCCGTATATGAATATTTTGGTGCGTCCCTGCCCCTCTTCCCACATTGCAGATGGCATCATGGTTAGAGGGCACCATGGTTCTTGGAGCCAACAACAAAACAGCCTCTTGTTTTTCTTTTTTGAGAGAGACAGAGAGATAGAACGAGTGAGCAGGAGAGGGGCAGAGAGGGAGGGAGAGAGAATCCCAAGCAGGTTCCACACTGTCGGCACAGAGCCTGATGCGGGACTTGAACCCTTGAACTATGGGATCATGACCTGAGCCAAAATCAAATTAGATGCCTAACCGCTGGAGCCAACCAGGCACCCCACAACAGCCTTTTCTGCCATGAGTAATGTCTTAGAATTCCACTTCTTGGTCCTTCCCTTACCATTGTAGAATGTAGCAAACATTCCTGTATCGACAAGGAGAACTTCCAGTGTGTCGACACTCAGATTCCAAGTTCCAGGTTTTGGTTCAGGTCCTCATACACGTTATTGTCTTGTCATTATTAGTATAAGTAAAAGCACAATGGTGTTAGATGCTGGGGTGCACTTTTCCCTGCTTCAGTCTCATGGCCTATGTGGATGCGTGCTGCAGAGGAGGGGACTGTGGGCCTGAGTCAGGACGCTTCTCTCCTGGTCTCTGCTCTGCACGAGTTCCACAGCCCCGGGCAGGTCCCCACAACTCCCGGCCCCCATGATGTCATCTGGGATGGAGAGTTTTCTGGGCGGTGGGATTCCGTGGTGGTGGTGGCAGTGGAAACTGAGGGTCTTGGGGTTTTCTGGCCTGAGGAGGAACATGTACATAAATAGGTACGTTTATGAGATGAAGGAAAGTCTTTAGTGCCTGGCTCCTCTGTGTGTGATTTAAACTGATGTTAATGCCATTAGAAGAGCTTGACCAAGAATGTTGCACTGTATATCATCATTGGCTTCTTACATGTCTTCTGCTTATGTGTACAGAATCAAGGTAGAAATTGGCCAGGGAGTTTGTTACACTTTATTTTCGAGAACGTTTTACTTTATGCCATCAGCCTTCATTCCGTGGAGTTCCTGAGTCAGCACAATCTAGGTCATTTGTGCGGTGTGCTAAGTGAGACACACATACAGAGCTGCGGAGCATGGGCATTGCCATTCTAGACTACTTGGGAGGTAAGAAGGAACACCTGAGAAATGAAAAACTTGTACATGAGTTCCATAACAACACGAGGCAACTCAGAAGTCTGTTACCAGCGGCGTAGGAGAGATTTCGGGGTCCGTCCCATAGACATGTTTCTGGGGTGTGGTGAAGGGGGATGCTCTGCTGTCCTTGAACCAGGACTTGAATGAGCCTGGGGCTACACAGAGAGGAGAGCAGGGGCACCCCCTGAATGAGGACCAGCAGCCGTTCCCTGCTGGTGAGTGCGTGAATGGGAGTGTGGGTGCCGGGACGGGGGAGGGCGAATGCGAATCAGCTGTGTCTCCCACCCACCCCCGCCCTGTGGCAAACCATAGTCATGTTTGCAGCACGCCTGGGGGGGAAAAAAGCATTTTAGAGTTATATTTAGACACTATCACAGAAAAGTAAACATAGATTGCTTCATGATATGACAGCCACTACTTACAGGTCACTGTGGCTGGCTCTGATCCTTATCAGCCGAGTTTTCACATGGCTGTAATTCATGCACATCGCTCTTAAACACTTGACATTGTTTAATATGTCCTTTTCCGTGTCTCTGTTCCATGGTGCTCATTTGTTGTGGCTCATTCCCGCATCCTAGGATCGTCGTTCGAGTTTTCTTCTTCGGACAGTTGGTGTAAGTGGTTCTGAGAACTGTTACTGGTCTTACTGATTTGACTTTCACATTAATTGTGAGCTCGGTTTTATTTCTTCCATTTAGTGAGTAGAAGACGAAGAAATAAGCAACATATATATTCAGGGTTCTACAGTGGTGGTAATTGGAGGGGGATAAGGGTGAGGGTCCGCTCGGCAGCTAAGCCCACCCTCTCTTCCCTGGACCGTGCTGTGTCCCGTCAGTATGAGGAATCTTGTCGCTGGGACGGATTTGGATAAGTAGCACCCCGCCCCACCTGAGAGAGAGTATTAGAGTTGGAGCAAGACACAGTGTTGAAAGCTTTTGGTTAAAGCTTATTGTCATATGATCTCTCAGAAAGAGTAGTGGTAAGAAACCTGTTAGTGGGTACGAAACCTACCAGTACAAACACTCATTTACCCCAATTGGGTTTCATTTTATAGGTAATGGAATGTTACTTCGAAGTTTTCTTAAGTTGCTGGTAATTTAGAACATTTTCCCAACTAATGGTTGAAACGGGAAGAGTTTCTTTCTCTAAGCTGTTACTTAATCCAGATACATAGATACAATTGTAGATCAAAAAAATGCGGATAGTTCTTTCGGTGGGTTTTGCAGTGCCTTTCTTCAATTTCTGAAATATTATATTCAGAAAGAAACTACTAATAAACCATCTCCTTAACTGGATATCCAGTAGTAAACAAATTATGTAGATATCTTTATTGTAAGTACATATGTAGGAGTACTCTGGAAGGGGGTAATGAAGGAGTAAGTGTAAAAAGCACCAAGTGTATCTAAAGTATCCTAAAGGTATAGAAGTGAGTTGTTCTTTAACTTGGGTAATCTTTAAAAGGGTAGTTGCATTCTCAGGCCGGCCTCTGCAAACCTCTGTAACCTAGAATACAGCCTAACCGTGCCACCTGGATTGTCTAGAATTTATATCAACTATATATTTAAAAAAATATACACTGTATTCTTGTGTAGTCGTCCTAGGAATGGAGAGCCTTCTGAGGATTTTGGAGGGTGTAGTTGGTTGTGACGGCTTCCCAGAAGATTTAGGAGTGTGTGTGCACGTGCGTGCATGTATGGTAAATAACTCATACATACGTATATATACAAAAACTTATTTGAACAAAGGAGGGGTTATGAGAAAGTCTTATCAAGAAACAAAATTGCATGAGACGTTGAGTTACCCAACCTACACTAGTTGTGTTGAGCTCTTTGAAAGTGGGCAGTACTTACCATAGGCTTCAAAGCTCTTGTCTTAATTTACAGAATCGAAGTTCAGGAATAAGCAGTTGTGGAATGGTATCTGGAGAGGGAAAACCCGTTTGGAGTAACATATTTAGAAAAGTATTTGAGGACTTTTTAAATGTGGACGATGTCTCTGATACAGCAGATGTCTTATATGAGAAATGAAAATACTGATACTCAGGAATAGATCATCTCAAGTGTAGATGATAAAAATGTAAAATTGTTTTGGGTTAGAACTGAATATCAGAAGTGACCCGGCCTTTATGTTTTTTTGGAAAAGACTTAGATTTGATTTGGTCTTCGGTGTCTTTAAGGAGATAGTAGTAAAAAGCAGGGGTTGAAATATCCTGTTATTTATTTAATGTTAAAAATAGCTAGGGGCGCCTGGGTGGCGCAGTCGGTTAAGCGTCCGACTTCAGCCAGGTCACGATCTCACGGTCCGTGAGTTCGAGCCCCGCGTCGGGCTCTGGGATGATGGCTCGGAGCCCGGAGCCTGTTTCTGATTCTGTGTCTCCCTCTCTCTCTCTCTCTGCCCCTCCCCCGTTCATGCTCTGTCTCTCTCTGTCCCAAAAATAAATAAACGTGGAAAAAAAAATTAAAAAAAAAAAAAATAGCAAGAATACACAGCAGGATGAATTTGGGGTGTGGATGTGTACTTAACACAAGGCCATAAGGTGAGAAGGTCAAAATTAAATAATTTGCACTGTATAAGTATCTATTTTCATATCTGAAGTCTCACTGAAAGGTATTAGATGCATTTTGAGAGGTACAGATAATGTGTGTATTTCATGCTTTAGATTTTCAGAAATCTCAGGGTTAAGCCAACATTTTTGACATGGGTGCAAATTAACTGAATTTTAAGCAGGACTGTGAGAGTTTATGGCTGTGATGAGATAGATATTACGAAACAGTTTTAGTCACTGATAAGATGAATTTCCTGCACCGTTATCTGTAGCATTAAAATATAGACATTCCAATCATTTTTCCATTTTAAATTTCTGCTTTAATTAAGCCAGTTTGGATCGTGCACTATTTAAAGTGAAATAAGTAGACCTTTCCTCTGCCCTGGCTAATCCAGATTGAATGTGGAGATAGGGCTGCCTCAGGGCCCCGTATTAGAAATTTAGCCTGAAATCTGATTTACTCAGCCTCTCTGTTGGCCATTCATTCGCTGTGCGGATTCTGAAATCACCAGCTCAGCCTTGATTTTCACACTTCCATAGAAAGTTTTATTTTATCTTTTCAAAGAAAGTGTGGGAAAGAATTACATTTCGCTTTTTTTAAGGCACCCATTTTAATTTATATGATTCTGGGAAAACTTAATTCTCAATACTCGATTTTAGTTTTGTTACAGTGTGTCAACATACATGTTTGTGTGTTGAATTGTGAAGTCAGCACAGGTGGTGTAACATCAGTGTATTGTTTGAGAAACTTCTGTCATTGTAAGTACGAAATTTCCTTGACGGGTGAGAGTAACACATTTACAAGCCCATGAAATTGTGAATTTCGAGCCGAACTGTTTGGCCTCCCTACGTTTTCGTTCAGGTGAGATCAGTTCCTGGCAGATTCCTACGAATCCCTCAGACCTGAGCTTCCCTACAGGAAGGCTTTGTGACAGCCCATCAGAGACCCGCTGAGGATCTGCTGCACGGTCCACTTAGGGTGTCCACTGCGGGCATTGCAGTCTCTGTTCAGCCCGTCTGCTTCAGTGGATCGCTCATTTCCCCAGGACAGCCCCTGATGCGTGTGCATTTTCTCCGGGGCCTGGCCCGCTGCACACACCAGACGTGCAGGAAGGAGGGGAAAGATTGCTTGCGGCCTTGGGCTGGGGTGCGGGTGGGAGGGAAGACCGGCTGTCACGGAGCTTCCCCAGCTTGGGTTTTGGGTCTGTGCTCCCAGCTCACCTCTCTCACCTCCCATTCCTGGCTTAGTTCCTTGTCTTTTGGTTACTGCCCTCACCTCTGTGATGAGGCTGCCCTGGCCAGACTCGGCAGTTACCTTCGAGTCGTCGGGTACAGAGCAGGGTTTTGCCCTCACTTGTTGGACACCTGGGCTGCATTTGGCATGCCTGTCGTGTTTCGAGGCACGACTCCCTTCTTTTCCATGACACCATACTCTAGAGCCTGTATTTTCCGATTGTTCTTTTGGCTTCTTTGTGGGCTCCTTCTTTCCCTTAAATGGTGATGTTCTCTAGAGTTTTGTCCTCTATGCATTTTTCTTTTGTTCATCTACTCTTCCTAGATAAAGTTCTTGAGGTTTTATATGCTTCCTGTTGATTAACTCATCCAGTAGTCACTGAACATTTTGCTGTGTGCCAGGTGTACTGTTTGACTTGCATCCTGGAGATACAGTGGTGAGTAAAACAGAAAAATCACCACCTTCCCAGGAGCATATATCCTCTATATGCTGACTTTCCCCCATTTGTTATTGTAGCTCAGCCCTTACTCCCCAAGCTACAAATGTATTGTGTCCCTTCCTTCTGGATGTTTTCCACTGGATTTCCTGTAGGAAGCTCAGATTTCATACGTAGCGTACTGAAGGCTCCCTCTGGCATGGGGGAGACGGTTGGTTGATCTGCCTGTGCCTCCGCACGTTCCATCTCAGTTGGTGTCTTATCATCTATTAAGCCACCCTGGACTCCTGTCTTCTCCCGTCACTCACTCAGTCTCCAAGTGGTGCCGCATCCCCATCCTGTCCCTGGAATCCGGGCTCGCTTTCTCCCACCACTGCTAGCTACCAGTTTAGGACCTCAGCTCGCCTGCCCGCTGCGGCAGCCCACCCTGGTTCCAGCCAGCTGCCTGAGAGCAGTCCTTCCGAAAGCTGGATCCGATTATCGTTCTCTCTGTTGAAAGCACCCGGTGGTTCATCCCCCGGATGCAGTCCGAAGCTGACTTGTAAGGCTCACCCTCGTACTGGCTTCCGCCTGCTTCAGCTTCTTTGCAAATTCCTGCTTCATCTGGATCTGAACTGCTTATGTTTCCTTGTCCACACCAGGAAGCTCGGCTCCGTTGAGCCTGTGGTTTCTGCTGCGGCTTCTGCCTTATGGCACTCTACGCCCTGTCCCTCCCCACCTTGAGCCTGGCACTTCTTCATTCATTTATTCTGCTAATCTTTGAGCCTTTTGGAGAGTTTTCATATATATTACAGAGTCTGGCATGCAGTAGGAATCAATATATGGTTTTGGAAGGAAGGAAGGAAGGAAGGAAGGCCGGCAGGCAAGAAGGATCGTTGGATGAATGCTGCAGGCCTTTTTAGCCCCTTGGGGAGGGACTTCCCCCACCACTGCATTGCTCCTTTGAAGCACCCAGGGCAAGAAAGCCCCAGCTGAGGCTCTAGTTCTGGCTCTGCTGAATGGCCTTGGCCCTGAGGCTCATGGGCTGACTCACTAAACCAAAAATAAAACTTAGAGTCTAGTTTTGAACTAGTTATGTTTGGTTAAGATACTGACATAGGGAAGGTGGCTTGTGACTCATAGTCTGGGAGCCTATTCATGCACACTAGTAGTCTTTGAAACTTTTTACCCTAGACATTCTGTATTATCTAAAATCTACCCTTTCACTTTCTCCTGAGCACTCAGATGCATTAATGTTTGATCAGGAGTTCCAGACTCAGGTCCAAAACAAAGTCGTTGTTCTAAGAATACTTTGAAGTCAGAAAGCCTTGTGAACCACTCAGTATACTTAAAGCTAACAGGAGCTGGGTGAGATTAACTGATCATGCTCATTCCTATATGTATAGCAGGATTTTAGATGCAAATGTTTTCTTTCTGCAGACTCTTTCCTTCTCTGGTTTACACCGGATCCCTCTTAGTTGTTAAAATCTCCCTAAAAGTAAAAAAAAAAAAAAAAAAAAAAAAAAAAGATAAATGTCTTGTAGCCATCTAGGTATTTTTCTTAAATGTTCTTCTGGGTTTTTATTTGCCAGGTTATTATTACTTTTTTTTAATGCAGTAATTGACCTACAGCATATTCATCTCAGGTGTTACATACAACATAATGATATGATACTTGTGTGTATTGTATGTTTTTAATATTTTCAAAAGTAAGGATAGTTGTGTTTTTAACATATACGTGAGTGTAACACAGTTTCTGCCTTTGTAATAAATCATGACTTAAATCTGTGTCTGTTTCTTTCTTCACAGGGCAGCCCAATGGATCCTATGGTGATGAAGAGGCCGCAGTTATATGGGATGGGCAGTAACCCTCATTCTCAGCCTCAGCAGAGCAGCCCTTACCCCGGAGGCTCCTACGGTCCCCCAGGGCCACAGCGCTATCCAATCAGCATCCAGGGTCGGACCCCAGGGGCCATGGGAGGAATGCAGTACCCACAGCAGCAGGTTTGTGCTGGTTTTTACCCCACCCCTCTCCGAATGGGTGATCCTCTTGTTTTTGTCTTTTACCAACTACCTAAGATTGGTACTGAGAGCGTTAGGGGGCATTTCACTGATTTTCTGCTCTCTTAATTATCATCGTTTTTTCAAGTAATCACGGGTGCAGTTTCCTTTTTTTTTCTTTTCAAGAAGGAAAAGTGAGCTGCTTAGAACAAAGTGGACAGAACATCTGTTTGGTAGAGGGCTGTTACTGTGTTACTGGCTGTATTGGAAAGATAGGCAGTGTCATCATTTTGCAGCAAATTATATAGATCTACCCCCTGTCGTGAACTTGGCTTTCTAACATTTCTGATGGCAGACTGGCAGATTCTGAACTGTGAATAGATTTTTAAAGGTGACATTTTAACTTAAAGAATAAATAACCATGAAAATGGCATCATCTTTGAGAAAAGTTTTGGATTCTCCCAAAAAGTTATTTTGCATTTATTCATTAACATATGAATTTCATATAAGAGGATTTGGTATATATCTGTTTTCTTAGCCTTTGATGGGTTTTGTGTTTTTACTTAAAACAAAAAAGACTTCCTTCCTTTTATCGACTCAGTATTTTTCTCTAGAATCAAATAGTTGGAGTTACCTTAAATACCCATCTACTTTCCAGCAGTAGTAAACCTATAGTCTCTTGGATACTGACAGTGTATCCTTGTAATGTTGGCCTGAGGAAGCATGATATTAGGAAAAGACTAAATTCAGACTCGTTAGGGTGTTTAATTACTAGAAACCCCAGAGAGCCTTATTTATAAATTCCCACACCGTGTCTTTAATGGGGGGGGGGATGTTGGGGGGGGTGCATTAGGAGGATCCATGTGTGTTTTACTGAATTCCCACACCGTGTCTTTAATCGGGGACGGGGGGGGGGGGGTGCATTGGGTGGACCCGTGTGCATTTCACCGCCTCCTGGTAGGTGACTCCACAGTGTTGCCAGTAGCCTCTTCCAGGGTTTCATACACTTCCTCTCTGCAGATCCTTCCCTGTGTTTAACCAAAAATGATCTGTGGGGGAAAAACATTGGCTCAGACTTCTGCTCTCTGTAAAGTGGATGTGGAGAACGATACACTTTTACGTGCTCCAGAGCTGTGTCCGTTAAGTTGCATGTGAGCCTTTTCCTTTATAGACTGAATATTGTTTTTCCTTTTCATCTTTGCCCCTCCTTCGGTGATATTTTTATTTTACAGTGGTTAGAGGGCAGTTCAGAAGTAGCTCAGCCTTTGAGTCCTAGCTGTTGGTTCCTTAAACAGCCTTCGTTACTGTCACTAGTTCGTACTGTCCTTTATTAAATTGGCTGCCCGGAATTCTCTCCGTCACTTGCACACTTAATTGCTCTGTTAATTTTTTTCAACATGACTTCTTTCTTCCAGCAATATTTTGCTGCCTAGAGTAAAACATCTTTAGCTGAGGTTGCTAATGGTAAGGGGGAAATAATTTGTACATGATTGAAAAGTAAGATGTGATTTTCTCTTCCTTCTTCGAATTTTAACCTAATTTGCCTTTAGTTGAAGGCAAGAAGGCCCAGGTGGCTAGCTGCCAAAAATCCTAATTCTCCTTCGTAGATGACTTCACGTGGGGGCTGATAGTTCTGTAGGAAAACTCTGGCCACGGGCAAGAGTAGAGGCAGAAGGGAAGAAGTGACCGACCTGGCGGGAAGAAGTGGCTACTAACCACTCCTTGTTTTTCTGCATTTTCTTTTTTTAAAAAAAAATTTAAGTTTATTTATTCTCTCTGAGAGAGAGAGCGCAAGTTGGGGAGGGGCAGAGAGAGAGAGAGGGAGAATCCCAAGCAGGCTCTGCACATCAGCACAAAGCCCGATGTGGAGCTTGAACTCACGAACCATGGGATCATGACCAGACCTTAACCGACTGAGCCACCCAGGCTCTTCTCTCTACCGTATTTTCCTCATGTCAGATTGGAAAGTCATTTTGAAAGGCGGTGTTCATGGCAAGCTCCTGGATGCTCCTTTATCTTTTTCTCTGAATGAGTTCAAGTCTTATCACAGGCTTTCGACATTGGCACGGTTTGCAGTCCCAAAGTGGAAATCCCAACAAATGGAAAGGGTGTGTAAAGAATGATTACCTACGATTTTTTTTTTTTCATTATTTTCTAACCCCACATGTGTAAGGCTAGAAGTAGAGGACATATGCTAATACATAGAGTAACTTTACTTTTGTCAGCTTTTTGGGGTTTTTTAAATCCCCGTGGCTTTTACCTAGATTTGAAATACAGGAACTCTTGGATTTATTTGAAGGGACAAGTTGATGAAGATAACTCACCGAGTATTTCAGCAAATTTTTAATTAAGATTTTAGATTAGGTATTTTTACTGCAGACCAGAAGAAACATCTAATTCTGATTAAGGACAGATCTTCCTGATAATGAAAGGAAAGTAGTGTATCTGGTAGGAAACTGACTGCCCTGACTGTAGAATGTCAAACTTCCATATTGAGTTCATCATCATCAAAGGTTCTAAGAAATCTGTACTGTTTTTTCACCCTTTCGTTTAGTTATAATATAGCCTTGAAATATAGTATCTTGTTTTGATAACTGGAAGGCTAAAAATAGCTATGAATGCATTTTTGAATGTGTGCAACATTTTCAAGGAGACACAGCTTTTTAATACCAAGTTCAAGCGATCAGGTATAGGCTAATTAATAGCTTTGAAGTGGAAAAAAATAGTTAAGGTATTGGCTAAAGGTTATTAGAGCACATTTATTTTGTTAGGTTTAGCCTGTGTTCTTTGGTGAGGAATTCTCATTGAGTTGCATTGTTTGTGAGTTTTGGATAATTACAATTTGTCCATGGACAAGGTCCTGGCACAGTGATTGGCTGCTGGTGCTGTTTTCTCCTAGTATTAATGTAATTGGCTCAGCGTTTTTGTAGTCATGGCTGCTCATGTTTTTCAGGGAAAAAGTTGAAAGATAATGATGACATTGAGTTTTTATTGAGTGGACATCACCACCTAGGCATGACTTTGCTTTGGAGAGCCTCCAAAGCTTTCTGTGTTTGGTTTGTGAACCTCTAATGAGCTGAATCCAGTTCATTTAATATTGCTCGTATATTTCTGCAAAGGATTAAAATGCAGGAATTCAAGTTTGTAAATTGAGTTGCCCACTTACCAGCTGAGTGGTAAGTTGTCTTTGGCTCAGGGGTCACAGTGTGATTCCTGGCTAGCATTCCACTCCTGTGATAGGAATTTTAAATGAGAATTCTGTTAGAAAGAATGGCCATGCTTGTATGAAACTGAACATGGGTGGTATCAGTGCTTGCTTTTTGTTTCTGAGATTAAGGAGGTACTGGCCACTGAGTGTTTGATTTTAGTGTTAACCTGCTGATTCTTGATTTGTATGGTGAGAATTTTATTTTTGGAATATACTCACGACGAGGTCTTTGAGCATGATATGATAATAGTACATCATTTTGGTATTTATTAACTGGAACTAGATTTGTGGTCTTTCACGTGCTGATTCTCCCACATCATCAGGCAAATACATAGCTAAACAGATTAGTTTTGCACAGTGCCCTAAAAACCAGTCTGTTTGAGTTTTTATTGAGCTGAGAGGGGAAATGAATTTTCTATGCCTCTGTGGAGAATGTTCTGCCTCTAGGCTCCTGGAACTCAAACCTGGAGATGGTTAACAGAAGTATACCGGTTGATTTCATCTAACGCAGAGGAAGTATAATCTTTAAGGTTACTAGAATCTGATGCTGAGTTTTTCAGATATTGTAAAAAACTTAGATACCAAGGTACCCTTTGCCGGATCAGGGATGTGGGCGAGCAAATGTTTTGTTTTACTTCTCTTGTCCTTTGTGATCATAAATGTATACATAGGTCTGTGCCAACTTGGTTTAAAAAAGATTTTCATATAAAAGAAATAGCGCCCAGGAAAAATAGGCCACAGAAGTGCGGGTATATTTATTTACGTCAAGCACATTTCAATTATGGCATGTAGTCTGAGATTTGTCTGAGTTATCAAAGGTTAGTGGGTTGCTATTTTAACTCTCCTTATCTTGTTGCAGAAGTTTGTATAATCTAATGCCGATTGGCATTATAAAACCAGGAAAAGGGAAAGAGGGCAAAGTGAGAGATTTATGTTTATGAGCGCTTTTATAATGGAAAATGACAACTTTTTTAGTTTTAAAAACACATCTGTGTTGCGAAAACCTTTACAACAATAAGAACATGGAATTGTTTTGAAAGATATTCTGGCAAAATTAAATAGAGATTAGTGATCCATGTGATCTTATCACTTTAAATCTAAATAAAAACCTAATTAAAATTGAGGTTCTTTTGCAAAAGGTGTTAGAAATCAATAGGTATTCTCATTTGTGTCTTCAGTTTATCTTCTGCACTCCTTGGATGTCTATTTTGCTGTGTGTTTTTTGAGTAAAATATTTATTTCAGAACATAAGCATTTTATTTGGTACCATCTTAACAGCCAAAACACTTCTTCCAATGCAAATGTTTATTTTGGCAGCAGATGTTTCTAAAAGGAGACAAACATTACAATTGTTTGGCTAAAATAAATGTTTTCTTTGGGGTTATTGAGGCAGCCAAGCAAGTTCTAGGATTCCCACCTGTGTTACTTTATAGTGTTAGTCTCTTCTGGTAAAAAAGATTTACTTTTAAAAATACAGTTAAAATTATGTTTTGAGGGGCGCTTGGGTGGCTCAGTCCGTTGAGCATCTGACTCTTGATTTCAGCACAGGTCATGGTCTCGTGGTTTGTGAGTTTGAGCCCCCCATCGGGCTCTGCGCTGACTGCGTGGAGCCTGCTTGAGACTCTCTCTTCGTCTCTCTCTGCCTCTACCCTGCTTAGGTACGCATTCCTCACCCCCCACCCCCCTTTCTCTTTCTATCAATAAATTAAAAAAAAATTTTTTTTAATTATGTTTGGTTCCGGTTTGAACAATGTCTCTAAAAAGTCGGGATTAATGGGGCGGGGAGACTTGGTTAAAGACGTAACAATTCCAGAGTTTTTTTGACATGAAATATTTGCTTGGACTCAGTCTCTGAATCCTAAATGTGAATCCAGTGACCAGGGCTTAATTTTGGGTTTGCCTAAAAAGAGCTGAGAGTTCCTATTTTTAAGGAGCATAATGGGGTGTGATAGGATAAGAAAGGAAGGCTTGACTTAACATAATGGAGAAGAATGGGTCCTAGGGGCTGTTTTACCCTTAATTTTTTGATAGTTTGCACTCACTCAAAGACACCCCCACCTGCACCTGTGTGTGCATGGGCTTGCTTGCATACACATAGAACAGAACATTTGTGTGACAGTGGGATCTTAGTGCAACGAAATGTATCTGTGTATGCATATTCAGTATATTAAACATGTATTTTATGTGCACACAGATATACGTACGTATATGAGCAAACAGGTGCGTAAAGTGAAGGTAAACGTTTTGGCCAGTAAAACAGTGAATGCAGAGAGATCCCTTTCACTGTGCTGTTTACAGCGTTTGTGAATAGCGTGTTCTGTGCTAAAAGACTTGGAGCCTAGCTGCACCTGCTCGTACACCTGAAACGTGTGGAGTCCTTTCAGCAGCTTGCAGATTTGTATCAATAATGGCCTTTTGTTGGCCACATTCTGTCTTGATTTCCTCAGTTCTTCCATCAGTGAACACGAAGGTATTTAAGGTTTACCGACAAAATACATTCACACCTCCTATTTCTGCTTCCAAGTAGATAGCAGATGCTACTATCTTTGATGCCAAAGTTCCCTGTAGATGGATGTTTGTACCAAGAGGATATTTTTTTTTTTTAATTTTTTTTTCAACGTTTATTTATTTTTGGGACAGAGAGAGACAGAGCATGAACGGGGGAGGGGCAGAGAGAGAGGGAGACACAGAATTGGAAACAGGCTCCAGGCTCTGAGCCATCAGCCCAGAGCCCGACGCGGGGCTCGAACTCACGGACTGCGAGATCGTGACCTGGCTGAAGTCGGACGTTTAACCGACTGCGCCACCCAGGCACCCCCCAAGAGGATATTTTTGAAAAGATTTGTAGGTATGGTAATTTTTATTTGCTCCTTAAAATGTAAATGTCTGGAATATGTAACTGGTTCTAATTACTTTTTATATTGTACTTGAATTTAAGCATATTTTGAAGCATTCAGTGTGACATTCTTAGAGGAGGAGGATTAGAAGAGATCACATTTCAAGTTAAATCGAAATTTTAGGATTCTTAGCCTTTTTCCCTAAAAATGAGCGAAGATCAGCTTTTATACTTGACTGTGTGATGAAAAAATGAGATGATTTATTTTAGTTAGGATAGCTACTTTTATATTAGAAAGTCTATGCTGATATATTTTTTTTATCTGAACATTCACATTGTGCTAGATATTCTAAAGATTATATGTGGTGTATTGTGCCTGTTCTCTGCTTGTAGCTTATACTGTTTTCTCACTCATATCTGAATTCTAGGTATTTTACATTCATGGACTTTCAACTAAAATATCTCTTAAGCTTCTCTGTTACGTTTTCATTTTTGAGATGTGAATTTTAAGCGTATGTTTAGGTAACATTAGAATTGCTCGGGTATATTTTAAATAAATTTGGTTTATTTGTTTTTTACCAAAGAAACATTGAATGTGATATTTATGTTAAAATTGTCTTTTAAGTTTTATGTATTTAAGTAATCTCCACACCTGACTTGGGGCTCGAACTTCTGACTCTGAGGTCAAGAGTCACCTGCTCCTTCGACTGAGCCAGCCAGGCGCCCTGATATTTATGTTAAAATTTAAACTATTCAAATAAAGTTAACGGTTGATACCAGTAAAATCAACCAATCACATTACTTCAGTGCTCCTTGAGACACAAGCAACCACGGAAGTCGCTAATTACAATGACTAAGTGGCATAAGAGGCATATTTTAGGCCAGTAGTTCTCAAGCTTTGCTGAATGTTAGAGTCTCGTAGGGTCCTTTAAAAACAGCAGGTTTGGGGGCACCTGGGTGGCTCAGTTTGGCATCTGACTCTTGATTTTGCCTCAAGTCATGATCTCACAGTTTATGGGATTGAGCCCCACGTCGGGCGCCTTGCTGAGCATGGAACCTACTTAGGATTCTCCCTCTGTGTCTGCCCCTTCCCTGCTTGTGCACACACACACACTCACTCACAACACATAAATGTTTAAAAAACAAAACAGCTCCAAGCTTGGAAGCTTATATCAAAGACTTCCAAGTGTTAAGGCCTCCCTCTTTTTTGAGTGTGCCACACGTGCTCCCTTGTGTGGCTGGCATTAACAGGTGTCAGAGATAGACCAGTAAGTAAGGGCCCCAGAGCAGGTTTGGGGCCAGTGGCATTGCCCCGCTTTGGGCACTTGTTATCGGGCCCTGCCCAGTGAGTCGGGAGTTGACCACTCCTGTAAAGGGATGAAATGTGCCCAGATTTGGGACAGTGTAGTCCTTTCTGATTAACGCTTAATCTGTGTGTGGTATCGGGAAAACTGACCTGACTGTGCCCATCCACCAAATGAGGGAGTTTGACCGCAAGATCTCCCAGCTTGGATACTCCTTTTAAAATAATAGTAGATTAATGTCTTTTCATTTTAGTTTTGGATTTTAGGGTCTTGTCATTTCCAGTACAGTCTTCTGAAATTTATGGGTTGATGCTTGATGGGTTGTATTAATATAACTACTAACCCTCTTTAAAATTCTTTCTGAAGAGGAAAGAGCTGTTTCTTCCTCAGAGGTTAGCAGATTGTTGCAATCAGTGCAATAAGGTATTTTCTTTAAATTTTCTTTGCAAAGTGAAAATTTTCTCTGATAACCTCTCCCTCCTGGATACTAGTTGTGTACTAGGTATGTAGAATGTTGTCTGTCCTGTGTAATGTAGAAAATCATAAGATTGAGTTGCTAACTTTATTTGGGCTCACAAAAGGAAGCAGAGAGAGACCCAGTAATTACTCATTTAATACATTATTACTTTCTAAGTAGTTCTGAAAATAAGCATATACTGGACACAATTAGGATAAACTGTGTACAGTGAATTCAGAATAGAAATAAGAACTTTTCACATATTCTGTTGCTTTCACCCTTGCCTAAATCCCATGAAGAGCGATTAGGTGTCTATATTTTTCTACCTTAAAACGTGTTTTTTCCAAGGGTAAAAGAAGTTTTTTCTTTCATGTTAGCTAAAAGTTCAATTTTTAAAATTAAAAAAAAAATTTTTTAAATGTACATTTATTTTTGAGAGAGAGAGAGACTGAGGGTGAGCAGGGCAGGGGAGGGCAGGCTCCAGGCTCTGAGCTGTCAGCACAGAGCTTGATGCAGGGCTCGAACTCAAAAGCTGTGAGATCATGACCTGAGCCAAAGTTGGACGCTTAACTGACTGAGCCACCCAGGCACCCCTAAATTTTTTTTAATGTTTATTTATTTTTGAGAGAGAGAGACAGAGCGTGAGTGTGGGAGGGGCAGAGAGGGGTAGACACAGAATCTAAAACAAAGCAGGCCCCAAGCTCTGAGCTGTCAGCACAGAGCCCGACTTGGGGCTGGAACTCATGAACTGCGAGATCACGATCTGAGCCAAAGTCTGATGCTCAACAGACTGAGCCACCCAGGTGCACCTGTATGTTCATATCTTTATGGTAAAAAGTTTTTTATGACAGTCTGGTTTTTTTTGTATGCAGTAAATTTATGAAGATCATTTGCCCATTTCATTTTGGAAAATAACTTTGAAACTTAAGTCTGTAGTTGTGAATGAAATCGCTTCTCTCAGAGTGGCTGTGCGGATGCCTCCCAGTGCTGGGGAGCTGACTCAGTCCAGGTTTTGCAGCCTCAGGAGGGACTCCCCATGTGGGATCAGGTGTTAGAAATTTCCTGGAAATTCTGGAGCTGAGACCTGCGTGTGGTCAGAGTGTATGTATAAGGCGAATATCCCTGCCCTGCTAACATAGCCCCAGACCAAAACTTAGCAACTGTCTGTGACAGCAGGAGTTATGCAGCTTCCCATTTCCTGTGAAGAAGTGTGTTTAACTGAGAAAATGGACTGTATTCCAAAGAAGTCACCAAATTAGTCTCTCTTTATTGGTATTGAATCGTTAAGAGCATACTTTTTTTTTTTTTTTTTTCCTTTTTAATAACTACCAAACACAGCAGTGGAATTGGCCCTTCAGGGTTAGTCAAAGGCAAGGATCCAGGTCAATTTCTATAAAACATCAAACACTCAGGAACAAAGAGTGGGCCTAATATATATAGCAAAAACTGAAAGTATTGAATTAAGATGCAAAAAGACCATTGCTGAGATCATTAAATTTCACTTGTGGATTTCACTTCGTGGATTTCACTTCGTGGACTGAGATTTCACTTCACTTCTTCAGACTGAGAAAAACCAGCTTTCCCAGGTAGTTGTAGATGGGCCCACAGAGGGCTAGGAAGAAATGTCTGATGGGAAGGGAACTCCAATCTGAGATGAACCACAGAAAAGACAGCCAAGCGGGGACAGTTTCCTAATATGGCACATAAGGATTATGTGTCCCTTTATAATTGATGTCATCGTTATCATTATTTGCAGGGAAAGTTGGGGAAGAGGAAAGTGTCAGAATAATTGTTGGCCGGTGGGCCGTATGACCTCAGAATACTTCTTTAAATAAGTCAGCCAAAAAAGGAGACTTCCTTTCATTTAACTAGTCTATTACCTTGAAATTTCTAAGATTTTTGTGATCGCCCAATAATCTAGATATTTTATGCATTTTACGTCCTCACAGGTTTTCCTCAGTGTTTTGGGCTTCTGGAGAAGGAAAATCTTCTCTACTTCCTACTTGTGGGTCCTATGTCCTTAATCAGAGGTCTTGGAGATGAGAAGATTTTATTCCCAGGTAGTTGGCCAAAGTTTGATACCTGGGAGGGGGGAAAGTTCCTTTCAAGCCCACTGGGCTGCCAGGGAGAGCTCTCTTCCTTCTCTGTTGGTTTCTCTGGCTGAGTTCTTCCCTATTCTTCCTTGGTAGTTTCAAAACTAAAGGGTAGAAAGAGTGATAACCTGGTGATATCATTGGCCCTAAGTCTTCATGTGTCAAGGCAAGCTTGGAGCAATCCCCCGGAGGGCAGTTCGGCGATTTACCACATGTACGCGCGAAGTCATGAGAGCCGTAAAGTACAGAACAGAGAGTGAGGCACAGGGTTCCGGGAAGGACTCCAGTTCTCACCAGAAATTGGCATTAAGCAACATGCCGTGTGCTGACTTCGACACCAGAGTCAGCTGTGGTTGGTGTGCCTGAAAGAATTTAAGTCATCTGACTGCATGGGAAGCTACAAACTTGAGTTCTGAATTCTCAGTTGGGGGAGGCAGAGCATTTTGGATACCCAGTCTTTGTAGAGAACGCAGAGTTACTCCTGAAGGAGTTTGTCTTGTGTAAAAAATTTCCCTCCTCAGTCCTCCTGCTCCAGTAAATGGCATCTCCATCCTTCCGCTTGCCCAGGTCAGCACCTCCTCTTTCTCACAACCTTTCAGTCTGTTCGAGAGTCCCGTTGCTTCTTCCTTTACAATATATCGGAAACAGCATACTTCTCACCACCTCAGTGGCTACCACCCTGGGCTTAAGCCTCACCATCTCCCACGTGAACTCCTGGCTTCTGCTGCCCCACAGTCCGTTCTTAGCAGAGCAACCAGAATGATCCTTTTATTTTTTTATTTTATTAGTTTTTAAGTCGAGAGAGAGAGGGAGACACAGAAATCCGAAGCAGGCTCCAGCCTGCTCCAGACGGTCCAGAGCCCAATGCGGGGCTCGAACTCGCGAACTGTGAGGTCATGACCCAAGCTGGAGTTGGACGCTTAACCGACTGAGCCCCCCGGGCGCCCCCAGGATGGTGTGAGGCAAGCTGTGACACTGCTCCTGTGACTCCTCACTTCCCTCAGAGTCCCCGAGGCTCCCCCTAGGCCTACCCCTTCCTCTGTGCCTTTGTATTTCCTCTTCCTTCTGCCTGGAAGGCTCTTGGCCAGGTCTTTGTAGGGCTTGCCTTCTTACTTCTCTTAAGTTTCTGCTCAAATGTTTATTTGACTTGCTCAGACTTACTTGAGTAAAATTGCACACTCCTCCCGTCCCTTGCCCCGTCTTACTTCCTTCGTGTCATTTACCACCTGAGGCGCATTGTTGGCGTGCTGCGGTTCCAGTTAGGACATAAGCTGTAGACAGCAGGGACTTGGTTTAGCCCTGCTGTGGCCCCTCGTCTGCAGCAGTCCACGGCACCGCACAGCAAGCGAAGGCGAGAATTTGCAGACCTGTAGACTCCAGCCAGGGAAAGCCGGGAGGCCCGATGCTGAAAGGTCTCCTCCATGGCTTGCTTTGTTTCCGGCTGAACTCTTAGTGCCCAGCTCCGTGCTGACAGTACTGGGCCGTGCTTGTGGCCCTGCCGTTACATCGCGAGGAATCTCCGGTACCCGAGAAGTTGGTGCAGCACAGTGGTTCTCTGAGGTTGCCTACTTCAGTGCGTGTGGTGTTAGGGGCCTGTAGTCCTCGCTCTGGTACTAACCCCACTGGGCAAATTGGAGACAGCTGCTCCTTTACGTCATGGCTGGTATCGTTCTTCTGAATTCTCTTGTGTGGAGTGTAATACTTAGTAGCAGGGGGAGGCGAGCAAAGATTTCCAGATCGCAGCCGGATCGGATTTGGCGTAAGTGTGATAACAGGCTCAAATCTTGGTCCTGACACTGGTCATTTGACAGTGCTTATGGAGGAAAAGCCCCTAAATAGTTAGGATGCCGTTTATGGAAAACAGACATTTTTCCCGCAGGGATTTACTGCTGGAGGAAAAGAATTCCTTCCCCGTGGAGGCAGAGCTGTGCCATGAATGGTGGGAATGCGGAGGCTGCCAGGGGGGCATCCGTCGCGGGGGAGCAGTTTACATCCAAGCTCGTACTGGAATTGTATAAAAACCAGTGATTTATGGGGAAAAGACTTTTAATGTGATGCTGCAGTTCTCCATAAGTGTCACTGGTCAGTTGAACCCGCTACTCTTGGCAGACATTGTTTTCACGTGCTTGATGGAGTCAGAGCACTTCTGTAAAGCTCAGCTTTTAGAAAAGGTATGTTACACAAAAATAAATTCAAAAAGGATGAGAGACCTCAATGTGAGACAGGAAGCCATCAAAATCCTAGAGGACACCACAGGCAGCAACCTCTTTGACCTCGGCCGGAGCAACTTCTTATTAGACACGTCGCCGGAGGCAAGGGAGACCAAAGCAAACATGAACTATTGGGACCTCATCAAGATAAAAAGCTTCTGCACAGCAAAGGAAACAATCAACAAAACCAAAAGGCAGCCTACGGAATGGGAGAAGATACTTACAAATGACATAACTGATAAAGGGTTAGTGTGCAAAGTGTGTAAAGAACCTGTCAAACTCTCAACACCCAAAAACCAAATATTCCAGTTAAGATATGGGCAGAAGACATGACTAGATATTTTTCCAAGGAAGACATACAGATGGCTAACAGGCACGTGAAAAATTGCTCAACATCACTCATCATCAGGGAAATACAAATCAAAACCATGATGAGATACGACCTCACACCTGTCAGAATGGCTACCATTAACAACCCAGGAAACAACAGATGTTGGCGAGGATGTGGAGAAAGGGGAACCCTTTTGCGCTGCTGGTGGGAATGCAAACATCCACTCTGGAAAACGTTTTGGAAGTTCCTCAAAAAATTACAAATAGAACTACCCTACGATCTAGCAATTGCACTATAAGGTATTTACCCAAAGGATACAAAAATACAGATTCTAAGGGGTACCTGCACCCTGATGTTTATAGCAGAATTATCAACAATAGCCAAACTATGGAAAGAGCTCAAATGCTCATCAACTCATGAATGGATAAAGAAGATGTGGTGTGTGTGTGTGTGTGTGTGTGTGTGTAATGGAATATTACTCAGCTGTCAAAAAGAATGAAATCTTGCCATTTGCAACTAAGTAAAATAAGTCAGACAAGAGAAAGACAAATACTTTATGACTTTTCTCATATGTGGAATTTAAGAAACACAGCAGATGAACATGCGGGAAGGGGGGGAAAGAAATAGGGGAAACAAACCGTAAGAGACTCTTAACTATGAAGAACAAACGGAGGGTTGATAGAGGGACCTGGGAGCAGGGGATGGGCTAAATGGGTGATTTAGGAGTGTTAAGGAGGGCACTTGTGATGAGCACTGGGTGTTGTATGTAAGTGATGAATCATTAAATTTTACTCCTGAAACCATTATTACACTATATGTTAACTAACTAGAATTTAAATAAAGATTTCAAAAGAAACAGACAAAGGAAAGGTGTGTTATAGACCAAGATTTGGAACTGTTGCCTTACGCCTGCCTACACTGCACTGTTGCTTGTTTCCAGAAGCAGAGGTCATGGCCACCCCTAGAATGAAAGTTACACCTACCAGTAAAGAAACGTAATTTAGATTGAATTTTTAAAAATTATCCCTGTGTGCTTTATTTCAGTTGACGATGTAGGATAAATAATTCACTCTTAAGGAAGTACAGGGATTTAGTGCCTCAGTATAGATACGGTCTCATTGTCCCCTTCCTCCTCATCATGATCATCATTACGTGGGCTCGGTTTTCTATTTGTAACATACAAGAGATTGTCACCAGATGCCAAAAATACCAGCGGTCGCCATGCCTGGTGATCACACTAGGTACATTTACGTGGATGCTCTCATGTGATCCTTGCCATGTTTGTTTATCTCCGCTTCATGAATAATAATAAGGGCTAATGTTCATTAAGGGCTTACTCTGTGTCAGGCACAGTAAGTCAGGCTTACTGCTTTACGTGGATTAACATAGTCCTCATGATGGCCTCCTGGGGCAGGTGTTATAATCTTCAGTTTATAGATGAGGAAACTGAGGCAGGGAGGTTACTTAGGTTGTTCGAATTTATGTGCTCACTCGGTGGCAAAGTGAGAATTTCAGATCCTTGACACTTTGGGGCCATGCTAGCATAAATTTTATGATTCTGGCAAAACTGGAATGTTTCTCATCACTGAGACTAGAATTCATTTGGATTTTTGAATAGTAAGGTTAACTGTAGTGAAGGTAGCCTAATTTTTTTTTTTTTAATTTTT
Source organism: Leopardus geoffroyi (assembly GCF_018350155.1). NCBI lineage: Eukaryota > Metazoa > Chordata > Mammalia > Carnivora > Felidae > Leopardus > Leopardus geoffroyi. The sequence goes on from NC_059332.1 coordinate 141,369,561, forward strand.
TTTTTTTCAACGTTTATTTATTTTTGGGACAGAGAGAGACAGAGCATGAACGGGGGAGGGGCAGAGAGAGAGGGAGACACAGAATCGGAAACAGGCTCCAGGCTCTGAGCCATCAGCCCAGAGCCCGACGCGGGGCTCGAACTCACGGACCGCGAGATCATGACCTGGCTGAAGTCGGACGCTTAACCGACTGCGCCACCCAGGCGCCCCTGAAGGTAGCCTAATTTTGACATTGAATATTAGTTTCATGGAAAGTCCTTTGTGACTTTTACCAAGTTGAAAATGGAATGTTACCTACTATGTCTATCACACACAGAGTCAGGAAGTTTTTTATTTTTTAATTTTTTAAAGTAGGCTGCATGCCCAGTGCTGGGCTTGGACTCAACCATTGTGAGATCAAGACCTGAGCTGACATCAAAAGTCAGATGCTTAACTGACTGAGCCACCCACATGCCCCAGGGATTTTCTTTATTGAGGTGAAATTCATATAGCAGAAAGTTAACCATTTTAACATGTTCAGTTCAGTGGCATTTAGTACATTTCACAGAATTGTGCAACCACCATTTTTATCTAGTTCGACAACATCATCTTCACCCCCACATGATGCTCTGGTCCCTGTTAAACACTCATTTCCTGTTTCCTCCTCCTCTAACCTCTGCCAATCACTAGTTTGCTTTGCGTCTCTATGTATTTACCTATTTTGGATATTTCATATAAACTGAATCCTATAATATGTGACCTCCTGTGTCTAGCTTCTCTTAACTTCCTCTCTGTGGTAGCGTGTCAGTGCTTCATTCCTTTTTACGACTGTACATTATTCCATTGTATGGATATAGTGTATTTTATTTCTCCATCTGTTGATGGACATGTGGATTTCCACTTGTGAGCTACTGTGAATGGTGCTATTTTCCTTTCTTTTTTTAAAGTTTATTTATTTTGAGAGACAGAGCGAGAACGAGAGAGCACAACCGGGGGAGGGGCAGAGAGAAGGAGGCAGAATCCCAAGCAGGCTCCGCACCATCAGCGCAGAGCCTGATGCAGGGCTCAGAGCCACCAACTGTGAGACTGTGACCTGAGATCAGGAGTCGGACGCTTAACCCACCGAGCTACCCAGGTGCCCCTGAATAGTGCTACTTCCCACATTTGTGTACAAGTATGTATTTGAATACCTTTTTTAACTGCTTTTGGGTGCGTACCTAGAAGTAGAATCGCTAAGTTGTGTGGTAATTCTATGTTTAACTCTTTAAGGAACTGCTGAGTGTAGAGGCTGTACCATCTTACGTTAGAATAATAGGATTTTAACATTGGTCTGGTGTTGATTGGGACTGTCCTGAGTGCCCGGGCATCTGACCAAACAAACGCTTTGCGCATATCACCTCGTAGCATCCTTACCAAAGCTGTCAGGTAGGTAGCTGCTTGGCCAGTGTGGAGACGCAGTGCATGGGTAGCTTGCCTGAGGTCATAGTGCAGCCTTAAAGACCATCGAGCCCAGGGCTTTTCGGTGGATGCCGCGTGTTCCACTGATGTTACACAAGATCATTTTGGATGGCACGGAGACACAGAACTACGGAGCACTGAATCATCTAGGAGAAAAGTTATTTTCTTACACATGTTGTCTTTCTTAGGAATGGAAGTCTGCTCTAATTCCATTCTAGCTCTTCACAGCCCCTCCTACCATCTTTGCATTTTCTGAAGATCAGGCCTCAGTCTAGGAGCCTCGGGCGGGCATCAGCATCCAGTTAGAATGTAATCGTATCGTGTTGTGTTCAGAGCATGCATTTTGTGGTTATCTTCTATTTGTGGCAGGTAATACTGGTTTTCTATTTATGGTAATAAATTGAAAGTTTTCTTTAAAGTGAAATGATTTGCATTAAAACCTTTGCATTAAAAAGGTGATTCCCTTCAAAGAAAAACAGCTCATATTGTACCTGGGGTTTACTCCCTTCCACTTTAACCCAGCACGCATGCGCTGAGTGTGTACTGTGTGTTCCATATCGTACACGCGCTGGGGAATGTAAAAATGGTGATAACCAGGTCTTTGCCCCCTGGATGCTTCGCACAGAAAGAAGTTGAGCCGAGTAGTGAGTTCGAGTATCCATGCGCTTTCAGGTATCCATGCCTGGTGCTGTGGCGTCACAGAGCTGGGCAGTGGGGGGGGGGTGGGGGGTGTGGGGGGGGGTGGAGGGAGTGGGGGGGGTGGAGGGAGTCGGGGGGATGGAGGGGCGGGGCAGGCACTCCCCTGGGTGGAGCTAGGAAGGGAGAGAGTGTTAGACTCTATGTCTGGATACAGACTGATTCTAATTATACCAGCTCCCTAATGAATTTTGAAAGTTGATCTTTTGGGTTCAGATTAAAATGATCATCTCCTGCATCCATTTGGCTTGCTGTTATTTTTGTTTTATTGAATTAAGAGAATATTATTAAGGTCTTCGGTGGCTTGTTCACCTAATTGTCATGAGACGTTTGTTGATATCTGTAGAGGAGCTCCGAGTGCACTCACGGAAGGACACGGGTGTAGGTCTTTAGCAGGCCCTGTGCCGAGTGCTGTAGTTCAGATTTGGAGATCATGCACCTTGCGCTGGGCACATCTGAAGCTGCATGGAATGGGTGACCTAAGACCTCGATTTTCGAGTAGGAGTTTGCTGGGTTTGGGAGAGGAATGTGGGGGGTGCTTTTCAGTTCGAATAGGGTTTAAAGGGGTCTTTGTGAATGTGACAGATTTTTTTACATTTTAAGTTTGCACAAGCGGAGGATCTAACTTTTCTTCTTCTGGTGCCTTCAATTTTTCCTTTCATCTTTGCCCATATTAGTGCTTTGATGGATCTGTTCAGAAAGCAACAGGGTTCCTGTTTGAAGACTGACTGGATCTTGTTTGATTTCTTTTTTTTTTTTTAAAGCCATACTTAGGCTTCCAGAATGGAGACAATTACTAATCTATTCATGTATCAAGAGGGAGCAGAAATGTGACGTGTGTATAAACCTTGTTTTAATAAGTAGGCCTTTTAAAAATGGCTGGGGCGCCTGGGTGGCTCAGTCGGTTGAGCGTCCGACTCAGGCTCAGGTCGTGATCTCACAGCTTCTGAGTTCGAGCCCCGTGTCGGACTCTGTGCTGACAGCTTAGAGCCTGGAGCCCGCTTCGGATTCTGTGCCTTCCTCTCTCTCTGTCCCAACCCACTCGCATTCTGTCTCTGTCCCTCTCAAAAATAAATAAATATTAAAAATAAAAATAAAAATGGCCTACGATTCTGTTAATGTTATTTTCTTTTACCTCAGAGGTTATGCGAAACTGTGCCTGCATCATATAATTACAACGCCTCTGTGGCAGTCAAGTTTATACCCGTTGGATCTTATTGTCCGTAGTGCTCATGAATTCTGCTTAGAGAAATAGGAACCTGCCGAAACTCCAGAGTAATATTTAGACAGTACAGTCAACACTGGGAGCATTTATTCCAGTGTGTTTAACTAGGGTGAATGATGATATGGAAATATATAAAGAAGCTAAGTTCTGAATAAAATCTTAAACATTGTGTATTTTTCCCCTTAACTGAGCTTACTAGTTGACTTTTACGTTTCAGTCTCCGACCTCTGCTTTTATGAACAGGAATGCAAAAAAATGCACCTTTCCTCGGTTTTTCTGAAAATTGCCAGTTTTATTTGTTATTGTTGGCCCTGATAACTTATCTTAGGGCATCTTTCTTTTCTTGTAATACAAAGTTTCATTTACTGTACATCTTTTCATAGTAAGAAGGAAAAATAGAATGCTTGCTCATTTCTGTCAATCAGATCTATATAATTCACTGTAATGAATAAGATTTTTATTCCTTTATCAAGTTTTTCCCCTTCCGTTATTTTTTTAAAAGTGTTTAGAGAGTGTGAGCAGGGGAGGGGCAGAGAGAGAGAGAGAGGGAGAGAGAGAATTCTAAGCAGCCCGATGCAGGGCTCAATCTCATGATTGTGAGGTCATGACCTGGGCCGGTATAAAGAGTCAGACATTCAGCCGACTGAGTCACCCAGGCGCCCCTCCATTATTTTTTTGAAGCATTTTTACTTATTACATTGTTCTTACATTAATGGCAAGATGTAAGACTTGCATTATATGATTATTAAAAATTAGTCACTTGGAAGTCCAGAGCCACACATGACTCGAGTCAAATGATTTCTTTTAAAGGTAAAGACATGGGGCGCCAGGGTGGCTCAGTCAGTTAAGCGCTGACTCTGTGTCACCGTCTTAGGGTTTGTGAGTTCGAGCTCTGCGTTGTGCTCAGTGCTGGCAGTGTGAAGCCTGCTTGAGATTCTCTTTCTCTCCCTCGCTCTCTGCCCCTCCCCAACTTGGGCTGTCTGTCTCTCTCAAAATAAATAAATAAAGCTTTAAGGAAAAAAAAAAGAAATCCTTAAAAAAAAAAAAGGTAGAGAGGGCGAGGGACGGCTTGTTTTATGTTGATTACCTTATCCTAATTCTAATATGAGAAAGGAAGATGATAAATCCTAGTGGCCCTAGTGGCTCACCTGCCATTTGGAAAACTGAATTTGACTTACATTTTGATTGTTTTGTTAAACATGCCTCCTTTAAACACCCCTACAGACTGTGGTTGTAATATCCAGCGGATGAATTATAATGATTATATTAGAAGGAACATCATTGGGGCTCCTGGGTGGCTCAGTGGCTTAAGCGTCCGACTTCAGCTCAGGTCATGATCTCACAGTTTGTGGGTTCGAGCCCCGCATCGGGCTCTGTGCTGACAGCTCAGAGCCTGGAGCCTGCTTCAGATTCTGTGTCTCCCTCTCTCTGCCCCTTCCCTGCTCATGCTCTGTCTCTCTCTGTCTCTCAAAAATGAATAAGCGTTAAAAATTGTTTTTTAAAAAGAAAGGACATCATTGTCAGCATTAGCAAGTTATCCCTTGTTGGCATTGCTCTTATATTTGCTTGCTTTGGTTGTGCCTGGACCATAGGTTCAGCCTGATTGGGTGTGGAATGCAGCAGCTGAACCAAACAGTTTCTTAGAAGTGAATTGTTACCTGCTCTGAAGGATTTGTCCTCTTTCTATTTAAAAAAGAGGATATACTGTAAGAAGTAATATCACATGGTGTTTAATGTTAGTTGAACATTTAGCCACAGATGACCCATGTTAAGGAGGGTCTGTGGTATGTCCCTCATTATAAAGGACATGCCATTGAGAGGCTCACAGTCTAGTGGAGGAAACACATTGAAAAGTTCTTTTAAAAGTTTCCTTAATAACATGTATACCCAGTTTAAAAAATAGTATTACAAGGTTTCTTGTGAAAAACATCAGTTCCCATTCCATCACTCCTTGCCCACGACTTCTAGTCCCTGGAGACTTCCATTTTCAACTCTTAATGGTTTATTCTGGTATTTAAGCCCATATTTCTAAATGACATGATTATGTTGCTATTTTTCCATTTTTCATATTTAGACTGTATCTATTAACTCCACTATGTAAAAGTTAACTCTTTGATACTGCCCTGCCTTATAATTCATTTTCCCTCTCTCGTCTCATTGTATCTTAAGTGAAAGTTAAATCAACAGTCACTGTTTACGTTAATAGGACTATATAACTGTCTGTATTTGAGACATGAACTGTTAATATATTTTCTTAATATGCAACTTTTGGTTATCCGGGAGTTGATAATTGCCTCATTGTTTTACTTTTAAAAATGTATATATCAACAATTTTTCTTTATCCTCTGATAGAACTATATAGTTCCTCTCAGTAAGGTGGAACCCAACACTTAATCAATTCTAGTGAATGTTTTTCATGTTTATGGATGGATGCTCATCATCTTTTGAATAGCCTTTCTGGGTTTGGTGAAATGCTTACATTTAAAAGGTCTGCTCCCACAATTCAGAATTCAGAACTCAAATCCTTAGCCTCTCTTGCAGCTAGGAAGCAGTCAGATGACTTAAATTCTTTCATTCAGACTGATCAGAGCAGATTTTGATCTGGAATGAAACATGTTGCTTGTTTCAAATTTCTGTGGTATGGCAGTAGTAGTTGAGTCCCTGGTCATAACTGGAATCCCTCTGACTTGTTCTCTATTCTGTACGTCATTACTCTCATGACTTGCTTGCGTACATGTAGTAAAACTTCCTTGAACCATCATTCTTGGAATTACTTTGGTCTCAAACTCAACTTTCTGAATCCATGTCTTCTGTCTTTATGGTTTTTTTTTTTGTTGTTGTTTTGTTTTTTTTTTTTTTGTTTGTTTATTTGTTTTCTTGGTTTTTTTTTTGTTTGTTTTTTTTGGTGGTACACATTCTCCAGTAGCTTTTTAGGAGGGTGCAGGAGAGGTAAGTCTTCCTGGATATCAGAAAGGTGCTATTTCTACCATCACAATTGATTGGTGGTTTTGACTGAGTATAGAATTCTAGATTGAAAATAATTTTCCCTCAAAAGCTATTGTTCTGTCATCCTGTAAGCTTCCAGTATTTCTGTTAAGTCCAGTAAATCATCCTTCATATGTCATCTATTTTTTTTCATGCCTGGTGACTTTAGAAACTTTTTATTTTTCTGATTTCTAAAATATATTTAAAACAATTTTTTTTAATGTTTTTATTTTTGAAGGAGAGAGAGAGAGAGAGAGAGTGCGCGAGCGTGAGCATGAGCGGGGGAGGAGCAGAGAGAGAGGGAGACACAGAATTCGAAGCAGGCTTTAGGCTCTGAGCTGTCTGCACAGAGCCTGATGTGGGCCTCGAACTCATGAACTGTGAGCCGAAGTCAGACGCTTAACCAACTGAGCCACCCAGGCACCCTCTCATTTCTAAAATATTGACAAGTCTTGGAGTTGGTATTTTTCTGTTAATCTTGCTGGACCCATCCAGTGTGAAACTCGATTTCGGAAATTTTTTGGTAATTTCCTTATTTTGATTTCTCTGCTCTTACTATTTGGAAATCTTAGTAGTTGGATGATAGAAATCCTGGATTAATCCTTTATTTTTTAAACCATTTCCTTTGTCCTGTTTCATGTTTTTTGTTTTAATTGGTAATTTGTTCTAATTGGTAATTCCTGGTAGATAGTCTAAATTTGTTTTCCAGCTGTTCTGGTGAATCTTTTATTTCTGTTTTCTTAGTCTCACTTTCTGTGAACTTGTTTTTTGTTCACTAAATTTTCTTTTTTTATACCATCTTATTCTTATTTCATGGATGCAATAGTTTATTTCACTGAAGATCATTTTAGGATCTTTGGTTTTGAAGACTTGCTTTGTAGTTTCCTTTGAGACTTAGTCTTCACTCTCTTTCCTGTTGGATGTTCTTGAAATGTTTGGTGATCATTGGCTTTCTGTTCATATGTCACTGTTAGATGCAGAACAACAGAAAGCTAAGAACCGGCAGAAAGCTTTGTGCACTTGAACAGGTGTGTCCGCTGGTGGCCCTAGATGATGGGTGGCAGGGATCAAGCCATGTTGTTTGAGGACCTTCATTCAGTGTTCTCTCTCTTTTCTCTCTCTTGTTATTCCTCCCCCCCCCCCCCCCCCCCCCCCCCACTAATCCAGAGAGGAAATCAGGACATCTGGAGTTGAGTGTGTGTGTGTCTGTGTGTTATACATACACACTTCCATTTAATCCTTTCTTTTGCACGGACTCCTGTCTATTGCCAACCTCTCCAGATGGTAATCCTCTTGACTTCTGACAGGATTGGGGTGAAGATTAGGAAGGAGGGTGCCCTGAACTACTCATTACAGACATTTCACCCAGCCTGCTGCCACCCTCTGATTTGTGAGTCATTGGGGTTCTGAGTTTTAATTAGCTTGCTTCTTGTCCTCTCACCTAGAACAAATTAAAACTTTAATTATCACTTGTCTATATGCTTTTCTCCTTCCAAAATTTTTTTGACCTCTTATCTGCTATCATCTTAAGTATTCCTTGTCCTTGTGGGTTTTTGTTTTAATGGGGTTCTGGGAGGGAGTAGAGATGAATGTATTTAGTCTGACATGTTTACTAGAACTTTCTACAAAGACATTTTTAAAAATCAGTTTTTTTCTTACCAACCTGTTGTCCACTTACAAGGTTCTCACAGCGTGTGCTCCTGGGTAGTATGCTAGGACTTTTCAGTGGCACAAGGCATTTGTACACTAAGAATAAACCTATGAATAAATGAATTGAACAGCTCAACTGAAGTGTCCTCTCCTTGGCTGGGAGCCTGGCCTGAGGAGGCTGTGTGAGGCGGGGGTGGTGGCCTTTGTTTAGATGAGCCGGAAAAGCCTCATGGAACTCAGGAAGTGCTGCTCAGGGGAAAATGATCTCCCCAGCTGTGTTTAGGACAGAGCGAAGGGGAGGTCGGAAGTAGGAAAGCCAGTCAGGCTCTCTTACCATCCAGAGGAGAAATCAGTGCCCCTGTCTGGATAAAAATTCCCTAGCGAAGGGGAACTAAGAGGAGGGTCTAGTGGAAAGAGATAATATGAAGGGGAAAAACATTTGGAGGTGAATTGTACGTGAGAGCAGACATTGTTTTAAAAAAAATTTTTTTTTTTTTTAACATTTATTTATTTTTGAGACAGAGAGAGACAGAGCATGAACAGGGGAGGGTCAGAGAGAGGGAGACACAGAATCTGAAACAGGCTCCAGGCTCTGAGCGGTCAGTACAGAGCCCGACGCAGGACTCGAACCCACGGACCGCGAGATCGTGACCTGAGCCAAAGTTGGACACTTAACCGACTGAGCCACCCAGGCGCCCCTGAGAGCATACATTTTAATGACACTTAGGTCAAGATGATCCTGGTGTTTCACATTTTAAGGACACACCGAATATAGTGGATACATTCTGTAATAAAATTATTAAAGCAAGTCTACAAGTAGGTAACATTTTTCTGGTTGCCCTTTGCTTAATTTAGGGGTAAAAAGGGACAAATTAAGTAAAACACTTTAAGCTTATGTTAGTAAGAAAAATTTCTGACCGTAGACCTGGGTTTAGAAAAATTGTATGTGCTCCCTGCCCCGTTTTCCAAATGCGGAGAGCAGCGCATGCTCCCTGGGAGCCCCCTCAGGATCCGGAAAGTCCAAGGGCAAGTCTAACGTTAAGTGCAACGGTAAGTCCAACAGAGAAGCAGCGGCGCCCGAAGCCCCACCTGCCTGCCTCCACCTGTCCTGTCAAATGTCCTGACGATTCCCTTTTCAAAACTGATCATAAGAATCATGACAAAGACTTTGGAGATACTCCTAGAAAGTGGAAATGGCGTTCATTTAAGGCAGGAGACTTTACTCTCATGTCTTTGTTACGTGTAATTTTTAACAATAAGGGGTGAAACTAAAAGTGCTTTCTGATTAATATTTCGCTACCCAGAAAATGACATTAAGCGTAGTAGTGCGACCCTCGAGCACTTAAGCGTTCAGCTGCGATCTTGCTGTATTGGAGTGTTAACTGAGGGAATAGCTTCCTGGTATCTGTGTGTGTGGCCCAGTGCCAAGACCAGTGTGAAGCTAAGAGCAACAACAGCAAACTGTTGGAGTAATTATAACAAAAGTCAAGTGTGTAAGTCTTATGTGTCAGGAATAAAAAGTAAGAGTCCAATTTATTTGGTCAGTGTTTTGTGCTCACATTGCTGTTTATGTCGTGATACATATGGTCTTTCAAAGCGATCCTGCGCTCTCGCTATCAAGTATCTGCCCGCTTCTATCAGCGTCCACAAATGTTACCATTTTTATGTCTCCATCACTATTAAAACACCGATTGGTAATTAAGATACCTCAGGAAGGGATCTCACGTGTAGTCCACCATCCTGGCCAGAGGTTGTTTTTCTTCCCTGGGCATTCTGGTGCCCTGGTGTTGGCCTCCTCCTCCTCAAGCCCCCTTCAGTTAAAAATACCCGGTGTGTGGTCTTGCCAGCTGGCCAGAGGCCAGGATTTTTATAGCCTCGTCTGGCCTGGGAATGGAGCTTAGCACCAGGGGGAGGTGCAGGAGTGGCCCGGGGTTGGGGGGGGTGGGTAGGGTCTTCTCTGGCTTGGGAGGCCCTGCCCCCATCGTGTCTTAGCTCTGTCCTCATAGACAAAATAGAAGAGTAATCTGATGCCAACCGCCTCTCTGATACCTTTGGGTAACGTGTTTGTTAAACCAACTAAGGAGATAACTTGAAATACATTTTCCCGTTATTTTTAAAGCCTGTTGTACCATCTGCTAGGGAGAAACTTCACTGCCTGAGCACATATACTTTAACTAATTAATTGAGCACCAGCTTCCTAGAGAAACATGTTTATTAAATGTCAACAAATTTGGGACATTGAGTCTTCATTTCTGGTCTTCTGTGTCCAGTGGCATTTTTCCTAAATTATGTCCGGAATTTCCTTGGGGTTATGCGTGCTATTTTTTATTCAAATTGTTACGTAGCTTCTTCTGAAGGTTTCATTTGTTTTTATAGTTCTTCCCGAACAGTACCTAGAAAATAATTTTAATCTCCTTTTCTCTCTACTGTCTTTCCTGGATACTATTTCGTACTGTAAAACCGCAGGGTTGGGGAGTCTGGATGGCTCAGTCAGTTAAGCGTCTGACTTCAGCTCGGGTCATGATCTCGAGGTTTGTGGGTTCGAGCCCCACCTCGGGCTGTGTGCTGACAGCCCTGAGCCTGGAGCCTGCTTTGTTTGGATTCTGTGTCTCCCTCTCTCTCTGCCCCTCCCCTACTCATTCATTCTCTCTCTCTCTCTCTCTCTCTCTCTCTCTCTCTCTCAAAAATAAATAAACTTTGAAAAAAACCCTGTAGGGTTAAAGTAATAAATGTCATTGATACATTGCTTTGTTTTGTTATTAAACACTGGTAAGGAATTTGGTGAATTGAGGAATAATGTTATAGAATTTTCATTAAAAATAATTTTCAGGGGCATCTGGGTGGCTCGGTTGGGCTGTGGACTTCAGTTCAGGTCGTGATCTCATGGTCCGTGAGTTTGAGCCCCGTGTCCGGCTCTGGGCTGACAGCTTGGGGCCTGGAGCCTGCTTCAGATTCTGTGTCTCCCTCGCTCTCTGCCCCTCTCCTGATCGCACTCTGTCTCTCTCTCTCTCTCTCTCTCTCTCTCTCTCTCTCTCTTTCTCTCACTCACTCAAAAATAAACAAACATTAAAAAAAATAAAATAAAAAAATAAAAAAAACCAATTTTCAGGTCATAGCCTTCAGTCAGTCATAATGTGTGATCTTGTGTGAAGATTTAAAAATATTAAATAGCAGAATGTTAACTTATAGAAGCTTCTGCATATACGCAGTTCCGAAGAGTCAAAATTTAAACACTGCTTTGTGTGAACTCTTAACTGTCTTTGTATGTTTTTCTGACCTGAGGAGCAGACAGTCACATTAATTTTTTCCCTCCTCTCTTATTACTTGATGGAAGGGGAAAGAGAAGAAAAACACAAATATCTGTGTGGGTTAGGGAGGGGAGGTGTTCCGTTTTGTTTTGTTTTGTTAAAGCCTTTAAGGAGCGTGTAGATGGTAAGCCAATTGTAACAGTTCCTGTGGACCCCGAGGAAGGCAGGGAAGCCGTGTCATTGGCCCTGACACTGATGATTGAAGGACAATTGCTGGCTTTCTCTGGCGAATTAAAAATGCACGAGGGCACCTTTTTGACACCCGGTTTGCTGAAACGTCACTGCTGGCCTTTTTGTGACACTCCTGTGGCTGTTTCTGGCCAAAGTGTCACAACTCGAAGTATCCTTGCACGGCTGTCTTTGAGCCGGTGGTGCTGGACCAGTTCTAGCACACAGCTCCTCAACACAGGGCTGCCGATCCCCGGGAGAGAACGTTTTACCTACGTGCATCAAAGCTGGTGTGCAAGGAAGGACCTGTGCCAGTCTACGTGCCGCCCTGTGCGTAACTACCGCCCTCCCACTTCGAAGCCTCACTTTTTCTGAAAATAGAGAAGGTGGGGACACAGTGCTGGGAAATCTTGAGGGTGCTGGAGAAGTTTATGGTTAGATTGGAGACCCTCTGTTGCTGGCCAGTATGAACTTCCGTATTGTTATCGTGGCAGCTCGGGTGATCCCGGACCCTAGCATTCTTACTCAGGACGGAATTCCCAAGAGAAACCGCGTACGTAGTTTTCTCTCGGAGGAACTGTCTCTAACACGTAAGTGGCTTTTGTAAATTCATATTGTGGATTCCTTAGTTTGTAGGCCGGGAAATCCGTAGAAACAATCCCGTGTTTAATGTCTTTTATATTCGTAACTTCAAGGGGGTTCGGAGGCTGAACGAGCAGGGACCGCTTCCAAATCTCGTCGCACGTGGTGTTTTTTAATAAATTAGGTGCACACAACTACAAGTGTTTCTGCTGTGTTTCCAGGAAACTGCTGAACGTCACATTTTGGGGGGAAGGAGGGGAATAAGTTCTATTCTCTCTCCACCCCCCCCCCCCCATCATAAAGTACTACTTGTCAGAGATTAAACACTTTCTGGAAATGCTTAATGCAGAAATTATAAAAGCCTAAAAATTCTCTGAAATCTCTCTTCAGAGATAGTAAGTCTTTTGTATGTACTTCTAAATAAAGTTTTAAAACGGTATAATGTTACACATACTCTCCTTTAACTTGCTTTCCGCACTTACTGTATCTCAGACGTGTTCTTTTGTGTTTGCGCTGTCCCTATCTAGAGAATGTCGCGCCGTATTCCTTTGTGTGGCTATATCGTCATTTATTTAACCAGATTTCCGACTGAGGGATATTTGGGCTGATGCCAATATTTTACTGTGACATATGATGTTGCAAAGAGTGCTCTCTTACCGTGAATCCTTGTGAAAGTATTTCTTCAAGATAAATTTCCTAGAAGTGAAAGGGGAGGGTCAGAGGGCCAGGGTTTATTTTCCTGTAACAGGAGGAAGACATTCAAAACCCCAGAACTCAACTTTGCCTGGTTTTCTGCTTTTTAAAAAGTATCCTTTTACTGTATTAGCAAACATAAGACTCTAGGTAAACTGCAGTTTGGAGGGGTAGGGGGAGAATCTTTCAGGATTTGTTTTTGTTTGGCAATGGATGTTTTCGTCATTTGACTTTCTCATTTGGTTTCTAATCTGCAGTTGAAAAGCTTTACCTGAAATAGGTTTTAAAATTTAAAACTTTTGCTTGTATTTTATAATAGCTGATTAATAAATGGAGAAATATGGTCTGTTTAGTGTGAACATTAGTTCCTTCCGTATGGTGATCTGTACTGTACCCTACAATGTTAGGAAACTTCTTTGAGTTTGTTCTTTGCTTTTGAGTTCTTTTTGATGTTGTAGTCCAACAATAGCTAAATTAAAGTCTAGAAGGTGGACAGTGCCCATTGGTCAGTAATCTGGTGAACACTATTCTGTGTAAAGGGCTCCACAAAGTCTGACTGAGTTTCTGACCCTAGGTAGTTGGGGATTTGATTGGCATTCTAAGCCGTAAGTGCCTGCAAGTGTGCAAAATCATGTGAGGTAGAGTAGGGTGAACGGAAGAACTGTTAACAATCCCTCACCCTAAACGTAAAGTCTAGTCGTTTTTAATAATCACAGAGTAGCTTCTCATTGTAATTAGTACAGTTCCGCAAATACATATTTAACGCCAGAACTTAAAGTATTTTTTTCTTCCTGAAAATTAAAGCTATACCTAATATTTCAGAATTTCTGCTGAGTAAAAACTGTTCGTTTTTTAAATTTATGTCTTTAGAGAGAGAGAGAGAGAGGCAGGGAGAGAGAATCCCAAGCAGGCTCCACACTTTTCAGCACAGAGTCCAGCGTGGAGCTTGATCCCCTGAACTGTGAGATCATGACCTGAGCCAAGATCAAAAGTCAGTTGTTTAACCAACTGAGCCACCCAGGCGCCCCAAGTAGAAAGAATTGCATACTCATTGTTATTCATTTAAGGCACGTGTCTGTCCAGTAACTGGTTCTGCTGTGGTCATTACAACTGTTCTGTGGTTTTTTTGTTTTGTTCCGTTTTATTTTTTGTTTGTTTGGTGTTTTTTTTTTTTTTTTTTTGTAAGTGGTCTGGGGCTCAGAGGGCATATTTGAAAGAATGCCACTGACCTGGTTGAAGATGTTAAACTTATCCCTTCTTTAAAGCCACATTGAATTAAAAAATGGAAAAAAGGAAAATCGGCTTAATTTTTTTTTTTTTTCTGACAGGAGAAATGATTGGTGTTTTCTGTAAAGTATCCAGATAATGTAACAAGTATAGACATAAAAACCCCTCCATAATCCTTCTACCCAGATATTAAAAACTGGCTAACAGGGTTTTGTATGAATCTCTAGAACTTTGCATACACGTTTAACAAATTTTTATTAACAGCCCAGGGCACTGTTTAGCACACATTCTGTGTGGGTATGTTATTATTACCATGTTGCAATGCACGAGCTCTGGTTCCTTGAGTGTTCCTATTACATAGGGAAAGAATCAGATACTTGGCTTCTCTGTGGATACCAGAGCCCCCTCCAGCAGCAGGGACTGTTCCTCGGTCTTCAGAAGCCTGGAATGGGGACCCAGAACTTCTGACTTTGAAGAGGAAACATACACCCTCTTTGTTCTCCAAACACCATCCGACCATTAAGGGTTCGGCTCGTTCCTTGTTATTTTGCAGCTTCTGTTTTCTGGTTTGCTTTTGACGTTCCCATATTTAATTGTATACTTAAGAAGTAAAAATAAAGAGTGTATTTTTTAAAGAAGAGTGTTCTTTGGAAAGGATTTTTTTCTCTCTTTGCGACAGTGGATTAGACTTCTGAAGGCTGTGGGTCTAGGTTATTGCAGGGTTTGCTTTCTGTAAGCTGGAACTGTCCAACTGTTATGCTATTTCCGACCTGGCCTGTCTTTCCCTTTCAGGCTCCAGAGATAATTTATAGCTGTAGGGTGTCAGGAGTGGGTTTGAATTGGGCCTGTACAATGTAACATGGAATTTTGCAAAGATTGTTAGTTGAAATTACTACTTCATTCGCATGACTAAGTGCAGTAAACTTCTTACCCAGTTAATTTATTTGAGTATTTATCGATTGAGTCCTTCATGTAGAATACTGAAATAATGAAAAAGCCCAGCACATGTTCAGAGCTGATTTGTCTTTTCAGAAAATCTGAGGCTTAAAGGTAGTTAGCTAAATGACTTTAGCCAGATTGGCAGGAAATGCTTCTTCTCTAGGTATTACAGAGGCGTTGTTACCTCGAATTGTTACATTTAAGTTGGGTTAGTCTAGAAAAGGGACACTTCCAGTTGTGTAAATACTTGCTATTTACATATTTTCTTCCAAATTGGGGGAAGTTCGGTTTCTACTCTTTATCTCGGCATTAGCATGGAGGGACTTTGAGTGAGAATGTTTCCTTTGTTCAATTTGCAGTGGCCTTCATAAATTTAGTTAGTTTCTTCTTTTTTTAATGTTTATATTTGAGAGAGAGAGAGAGAGCGAGCGAGCAAGCAAGTGAGCACGCAAGTGGTGGAGTGGCAGAGAGAGAGGGAGACCCAGAATCCGAAGCAGGATCCAGGCTCCGAGCTGTCAGCACAGAGCCCGACGCGGGGCTCGAACTCACGGACCGTGAGATCGTGACCTGGCTGAAGTCAGACGCTTAACCGACTGAGCCACCCAGGCACCTCACATTTAGTTTGTTTCTGTGTTTAAGTCTCTCTTCACTTAAAAAACTTAGGAGCCAGTGATTGGACTTCATTGATACAATGTTTTTATTAAAATTAGACCCCTAAGCCTATGGTTCTTTTCTAGCTAGAAGGATGTCATTTTTTTCTCTCTGAACCAAACATTGTACCATTAGCAGTTGTTTTTCCAAAACTGACCACAAGGAAACATGTCAAGACTAAATCAGAATTACGCAGAAGGTTAAACTGTGATTTAATTATAACAATTGACTCTCTGGCTCTATTAATAGCTAATGACTTCTATTTTCCTCTGCCCGTGAGCCATGCTTTACTGTGTTTTAGAGCTTTCAGATATAATCATTAGTGTTCCCAGAGACAAGACTTTCCTGGAAACTAGATTCTCGCTTTTCATTTATAGTTTAGTTTTTATACTCCCTCTTTCTTCCTTCCCCACATAATTGGGAGAACAGAGGAAGAGAGGGTTACCAAACAGATTTAGGCTTGAAAACTGAAACGTTCCTTATGCCTTTCTGAGCTTGCTGTAAGATGCAGGGGGATCTTGTTATGATGCCGATAGGAGGGGTAATGCCTAGAAACGTTTAATGTTACTTTGAGGGATGTGCTGTATGCATCATTTGCACATAGGCAATCTGTTTGACTGACGGAGTAAGCAGGACCATGGCATAGGGTGGTACTTTATAATCTTCTAGAGCTCGAGGACTGGATTAGAGATTAGAATTTCAGAATTCCAGGTTTAGATCCTAACACATTGGAATTATAGCTCTTCAATCAGCCTGTATCCTAATGTGTTGTGAGACTAGATCAAAGTCTATATGAAAGTGATTTGAAATACTTTGATATATTCTTTAAGACGGTCTTGACGCTTTTTTCAGAGTCCCAACATTGTCCTAAGGATGACTTTTCTTTCCACTCAGGGCATGATAATGAGTCCTAATGGTGGATCCCAAAGTTGGTCATTTTGGGGCCTGCTGTTCCTTTCCAAGGAGGCCTTGGTTTTACCTTCAGGTCGCCCTGTGGGTTGGGATAGGGTGCAGCTGGAGCCTGTTGGAAACCTGCTGCTTTCTTCTTCCACGGAGGCATTTTGTGGTAGGACAAAGGTCTGATTTCTTTTGACTTGCTGGGACAGTTGCTCTTGTCTTATCTTGTGTCACCCTCATGACACAGGCACTTCTTGTTTGCTTTTGAGCTCTCAAGCTCAGTCTTAACCTGAGAGATGGTTCCTCCTTCTGTGAGATGAGCTTGATATTTATTATTGCCTGCCTCCATAGGTTTTTATGAGGGTTAAATGAGGTGATAGTTGTAAAGAATTTACCAGTAGAACTCACTGGAAACCACACCCCCCCCCACACACATTTGTGTGTGTGTGTGTGTGTGTGTGTGAAAATGTTATTATGAATGTTTTCACAAAACATACGGTTCTTCAGCGAGTTGTGAATTATGGCATTAACAGTTTACTTTGTGAACCAGAGCTAGTTAGCTAACTAGTACCCCCTTTCCCAGTTTTCTTTTCTTTTCTTTTCTTTTCTTTTCTTTTCTTTTCTTTTCTTTTCTTTTCTTTTCTCTCCTTTCTTTTCTTTAATTAACAATTGAACACAATTGCCATGATGAGCTAGAATGAACTTGAAATGGCTATTTTCTTTGGGCTTGAGTGAGTGTTAATTTTTATTTGTGGATTTTCTGTGGAAATCCTTACCACCCATACCTGAGGCAGTTTAGAGACACTTTGTCGGGGGGGGGGGTGGGTGGTGGGAGGCAGGGGTTAGGGATGATGGGAGTAGCAGACCCTGCTGAAGTTTTGAGTGGTTCATTTTTTCAGGCTTATTAAGTAGCCTCTTCAGACCCAAGGCAGACGGTGTGGGTAGATCTCAGAATTGACAGAATTGTTTCAGGACTGAGGAAATCTAGACTATTCTATTCCCTGTGCTTTGGATCTTACTGATGTAAATGATTGAGGACTCAACTCCCCTCTCCACCCTCCAAATGATCCCGTTAACGTAGAATTGGTTCAGACTCTGGAAGTCAACTAACACGATGTCATCTAGTTGTTGTGTTTGAGTGTGTTGGACGCAGATGAAACAGTGAAAGATTTGGGGAGGTTTTATGATATTGAGAGTTCATTTCTTTTGCGAAAATGTTACAGCACATTAACTGCCATAATTACCATAAATAATTAAAACAAAAACAGGATCATCAGAATAAATTAGCAAAATGTGTTTGGTGGTAACATTGGCTTTTGTTTCTTTCATACTAGACACTTTTTTTGTCATGTTGTGCCATTTGACAAGGCTTTTATTGATAAACTACTAGCTCAGGGCTGTTGGGAGTGGGATAGGTGCTTCTCCTATGGAATGGAACATGCGTGAAAGGTAAAATCCAAGCTATGATAACGTTTTCAGGGTCAGCTCACTTTAACATGGAGGGATAAATGAACATGGGTCAGGGAGATTAAAGAATAATATCTAGTTTTGGAAAGAATAATATCTAAATTATTATTCAGAATTAGCAGTAAACTTTCAGGAAGTGTGGATGGCACTTTAAAAAGTTAATAAGCAAATTGCTCTTTCATTTTCAAAAGCTGGGAATTTAAGCCTGAATTGACATTGAGAGTGAACTTTGGCTACAAAAATATTGCTATATACAAGTGCATACAGGTTTCCATTCTGTAGAATACAAGCTGTTTCATTTGTGGAACACGTATGTTAAAATAGAAGCGTGTGATTACGGTAAACAGTACACCGACCTGTTTCTTTTGTGCGTTTCATATGTTGTCCTGGTTTAACTGGTATTTATTTCACCAATGAGTAGTCACTTGGTTAAACTGTATGGTTATTTTTATTTTTAGTTCTCTGTTTTGACAAAATATCACCTATTGTAGGCAGTGTTTCTGATAAAAGTTGCAAAATAATCATTTTATAAATCCTGTTAAGGTGAAAAGTTAATAATCAAGTCAAGCACTAAGTTAGCTATATGAGTATTGGTTAAAACCATGAAACCTTAAGTTCATCAAAAGAGTCTATCCTTTCAAATGGAGCCCTAAATCTGATATGTGAGTGTGCATGAGTGTATTTATCTGTTTGAAATCCGACAGTTGGAAATGGGAATATATAATCCATTGATTTATATCTGAGCAGTTGGCTTTGGAATATAGGAACCAGCTGGCTACTCTCTCTTGGATCCTTAGAGATGCTATGATATTTTTATAAACAAGACAATTTGTGAAAATAATATGAAAATAAAGACTACAATGGTTTTCTTACCAAATTTATAGGGAAAAAATTTGGTTATGTAATCTGTGTTCATGTGTTGTGATTGTAACTGTGGCCATGTAGACTGATTATAGATAGTTAGTAAGATAGTGGGTCTGGGGTCTTTCTGGAGCTTAGTCTCTTTGTTGGCTTATTATGAGGATTAATCGTGTTCATATGTATTGACCTCCTAGAACAGTGCCCGGCACAGAGCAAACACTCAGCTTATGTTGCTTAATGTTAACCTAAATGAATTTATTGCAGATTCCACATGGAAAGATGTGTGTATGCTTACACAAGTACATTCAGCTATGTGAATGTATAGAACACATCATATATGTGTATATGATGATCATATGATCTACACTTTTCAGGACGCACTAAATGATGGTATAAACACAACACCCCACTGTGTGCCACATGCCTGTTTTAGTATTTTGCATGTATTAACTCATTCAACCTCACAGCGGTTCCTTGAGGTATATACTGCTATCTCATTATATACAGATGATGAAACTAAGGCACAGAGAGATTAAGTAACATTGCCCAGTACTCGCAGTGAATAAGGTGGAATTGAATTCAATTAGTGCTGCTTCAGACTCTTGGCCACTTTGTCAAGCCATCTCCCCAGCATTACACGTTGGGTCCTGTTCTTAAGACGATGCTCCTGGTTGGCTTTCTTATAGCCATATATATAGCCCATTTATTGCATTGTAGGTGTGTGTATATGTGTATATTCTCATGATGTCAAGCAAATGATGTCAGCTTTTAAAATGCTTAGATCTAGGGACCCCTATTGCTTAAAAAAAAACTCACTGGTTTGCTTCATAAAATGTGTCAGTCATATTTTGTTGAAACTGTAGCATAAAATGTAAGGGGAAGAAACTTGAGGGGGGGGATTAGAAAAAAATGATTGATGCAGTTATCTAAACTGAATAGCCAAGAGATAGAAATTTGGGGTCTCTGACTTCTAATTTACTCCAAAGTTGTAATGGCCCAGAAAAGCCAATGGTTGAATCTGTGGGAGTCCTGTGGAGGGCCACTGTGATGGAGGGAAACTTCTGTTTCCTGCCCTGGGCTTGCTTGAAGTATGAGAACAACTAGAAGGTTGCCTTAGTAAGATTAGTGCCATTTGCTAAGGGCTTTTACATCTGTAATCTCACTTGAACCTCGTCACAGGCCTGCTGCATAGTGCCGGGGGTATTCCCGTTTTCCAGATGAGGAGGTTGAGGTGTAGGTTAAGTAACATTCCCAAGGTTATACAGTTCCGAAGTGTCAAAAGCTGAACCTGGGTTTTCTGACCACAAACCCAGCTGCTCTCTTTCCATCCCCCACGATTTCAGGAGTGTTTAGAACCCTAGTCTCCTCCCCATGTAGAGGCAGTATGTAACTCCTGGGAAGCTTAAATGCCAGGCATAAGCCACTTGAAATTAAAGGACAGGTGGCCCAGTGGGTAGAAGCAGAGGCCCTGGTGTGGCCTTGGCCTGGGTCCAAACTTCTGGTGTGGGGGTTCCGCCAGGCCCTCCTGCTCACGAGCGTTGTTATTTGTTTGCCTCCCTAGGCTGTCGTGCGAAGGAGGGCTTTTTTCCTGAACTTTCTCTTTGAACTGGAAATTCAAGGTGGAGCTAGAGTTGGGAGAGGGGCCCTAACAAAGGTGCTGGTCACCTGTTCTGGAACTGCTTTCATTTTCTTTCTTAGTGTGGTTTGAAGAGAAGAAGAGGCAGAGAGCTTTCTGTCCCTTAACCAGTACAGGAGTCAGTCTTGCACTTGTAATGAAAATGAATAAAAAATGTGTAATTTATTTCTTTTCTGTTATCCTTTAAACTTTTGGCCTTAAACCTGATGTGCCATCATGCTGGAGAGCAGTACTGGTATTGATGCCAATGGCATTGTCACCCATTGCCTTGGTTTTTGGCCATGACGAGACTGAGAGCAGGGAAGAGTGAGTATGCCTTGTTTAGTGACTTATATAATATTTAGATTTGACGTTCGGGTGCCCCCCCCCTCCCACCTTAAACATTCCAGTATTTACTGGCACACTATAGTGCAAATGTGAAAAGGAAACTGTTAAAAATTTATTCTGTAATTTATACACCAGCATTTTTTATATGGAACTGTGCGTATGGCAGCTTTTCCGTTTGTGTGAACCGATTCTAAAGCTTTTCTAGATTAAAAACTGTAGGTTGCAAAACATGTGGGTTCCCCCCCCCCCTTCCCCTTTGCAGTTACTTCTTTATCACTGAGTTGTCCTTCCAAGCCTGGTCTAAATGTGCTTGAAAATTACCATCTGCTCCCTGCAGTTTGGAGAGGGCACGGCAAGACTAAGGTGGAAAGCTGTCACTTCGAATATTTTCATTCAAACTTTCACACCCTTCTTGTCTAGTTACATAACTGCATACAGCAGGACTGGTTTCAGCCATTTGGTCTTATCCTAATTTTTAAAGGGGGGGCATAGGGAGAGATTGTTTAATTTTAAGAGCTGGGGCACAGTACTGCTGCAAATTTGAGAATCTGATAAACCGTGAAAGCATTCAGCATTTAACCTTCCTGCTCATTAAGTCTCTAGCCACGTCTATGGCATAAGTGAGATGAATGAATAAAAACACTCATACTTATGGATACATTTTCTTATGCAGAATTTGCTTTTTTACAAGTTTTTAATGCTATATTCACAAATTTCATTTTCTGAAGTTGGTATAGCATAGATTTAATGATTTAATAGTTCTTTATAATCTTATTTGATGTTCAAAATTTATTATAGATCATATCGGAAGGATTTTGGATTGCTTGTGTAATTTATATTTTTTTCTGTCTTTTTTTTTTTTTTTTTTAACAGTCTTGAAGTCTTTTATTTTTTTTACGTTTATCATGCCATGAATTCATAGGGAATGGGTTCCAACAGCTCAGGCTCCTTTCCAGTGGTTCTCACAAAGTGTGCTTCTCTGGGTGGGGCAGGCTGGCGCTTCGGTTGAACCCAAGTACCTTTCTCCTTGGCTTCCTTCTTTTCTGATCACTTTCCTTCACACGCTTCAGGAAGCTATCTCAGCTCTTGGAGTGCTTAATGTGCTCAATACGTACATTAGTTCTCTTAGCAAGAATCTTGCCCTTCACTTGTTTGTTTACGACAATGCCAGTAGCATGATGGGTAACACTGTAGACTCTTCCGGTTTTGCCACGGTGACATTTGTGGGGCATTCCTTTTGGAACAGTGCCCATTCCCTTGATGTCCACAATATTACCTTTCTTGTAGATTCGCATGTATGTTGCCAAAGGAACAACTCCATGTTTTCTAAAAGGCCCAGAGAACATATAGCGAGTACCTCTCCTCTTTCCCTTTGTGTTGGTCATTTTCGCGAATTACTGGAAGATGGCGGTTCTGACCGAAAGGAAACGTAATTTATATTTTTAATGTCCCTCCTTTTTTAATCTCAAAAATTGATCTATTTTGGTTTTGATTGGAATGAACAGCCACAGTAGGATTTGGAGATGAAACATGACGGAAGCCTGTTAGTGTAAACTGCCCATAATTTCTAATAGGAACAAGAAGACCATTAGAAAATGGGACTTATGCCAATAAAAAGGTAGTAAGATAAAATGATAGTCTTCCTGTAGTCCACGGCTGTAAATTTTGATTTTCCTGCAAGTTTATTATCTACCACCCATCCCAAGCTGAAGACCATAGTTTCTACCCTTTTATTTACTTGGGGATGACTGTCAGGAGAAGTAAAGAATTTCAGTCTTCAGTTGGAAAAATTCTGGTTCTGACTTCCATTTAA
Source organism: Leopardus geoffroyi (assembly GCF_018350155.1). Lineage (NCBI taxonomy): Eukaryota > Metazoa > Chordata > Mammalia > Carnivora > Felidae > Leopardus > Leopardus geoffroyi. The sequence continues at coordinate 141,392,123 of NC_059332.1, forward strand.
TGGAGTATTCAGTAATTCCCGCAAAAGATGGTTAGTTAACTTGTCAGTGATTGATTTTTTGAGGAACAGCATTCTCTGCTTTTCATAATTAAAACAGTGGGCTGAAAGCAGATATTTTCTCTTTCTCTCTCTCTTTGGTATTTCCTAGCGTGTGATAATCTGTCTCTTCAGAAAAAAGCGTTGTCTGTCTGAGCGCCCTGTCTGTGCCAGGGTATTTGCCTGTGGTTCAGCCACATTTTATAATTTCTCTAATGTCACAAAAACTTGCTTTGGAAAAAAGACGTATGTTCTAGGCCTCTGAGAACAAATGGAGAGCCAGAGAGCAGCTGTGTCAATAATCTTACATGGTGTGGTCATGAGTGTGATAGAGGTTTATATATAGAAGAGCGGGGGGGATATAGGGATTTTATGGAGGCTGAAGTGGGTAGGCCTGACAGGAAGGTAGGTCACATTTAAACTGACCTTTAGTGAGAGAATAATAGGACTGTGTGTCTGCGTGCGTGCGAGCGTATCCTACTCTTTTTTTTTTTTTTTTTTTTTAAAGTTTAAGTATTTGTTATATAGAGAGAACGAGCAGGAGAGGAGCAGAGAGGGGGGGGGAGAGAGAGAAAATCTCGAGCAGGCTCCGCACTGTCAGCATGGAGCCCGTGTGGGGCTCGAACTCCCGAACCCTTGAGGTCATGACCTGAACTGAAATCAAGTGTCGGATGCTTCACCGACCGAGCCACCCAGACACCCCTGTGTGGGTCACACTCTCCACAGTGGAAACAGTATATCTGGTGTTTTATGATCCTAAACTTATATGCTGTGTCGAAGAGCAGCGTGATTCTCCTAGGGCTAAAGACGTTGGAGAAGGTGATACAAGTTTGGATTGGGAAGGAAGAGGAGAGAAAGATGGTGAATGGGAATGGTCTTATGTACCGTTCCAAGAAATTTGAACTTCACCCTATCTAAATAGGAGCTCTTTGTGGGGCACCTGGGCTGGGTGTCTCAGCCTGTTGAGCGTCCAGCTCTTGATTTCGGCTCAGGTGGTGATCCTGGGGTCGTGGGATCCAGGCCCGCGTCGGGCTCCACACTGAGCATGGAGCCTGCTTGAGATTCTCTCTCCCTGCCCCTCTCTGCTGCATGCGTGCTCTCTCTCTTGCTCCCTGTCTCAATTTGAAATAAATAAGAGCGCTTTCTGTTATTGTGGGAAGTTTTAAGCTGGGAAGGAATGAGGAGATCTGTATGTCGGAAGGAGACCCGTAAGTCAGAAGATGTGGAAAGTGGAAGAAGGGGGAATGATAAGTGTGACCCTACTAGAGCTGGAGGGGTAGCGCTTGGTCCAGGGTGCGTTTAATAGGTTGAATACACGGATCTTAGTTACCAGTATCAGGCAAGGCAAGGGAGGGCCTTGGGGCACCTGGTGAGATGTCGCTACAGAGATGCAGGAATCCAGGAGGGGCAGCAGATCTGAGAGAAGGTAGTGACTTTGGTTTTATGGTGGGAGCCTGCAGGAAGCGGAAGTGGTCAATGGGCAGGGGGAAAGAGGGTCAGGGGAGTTGTGGATGCTGAGAGAGAAATGTGAGGTTCCGTTCTGGGGTTACTGTGTGGCTCAGTGGTTCTAGTCCTGGCATCTCTTCAGAATCCATTGGGAAACTTTAACATAAAATGTACATGGTGAGCCCATCCCCAGCAGGTTTATTTTACTTTGTCTTGGGTGGGTCCTTGACCCTGTGTAACCTGGGGTTGAGAATCACAATGGTGGGTTTATAGTAGAAGCCCCAGGAAAGGATGTGCGTTGCCTAAGGAGAATAAAAGAGGAGGGACGAACCTTGTTACCCAGGTACTTAAGGGGTAATGGCAAAACAGGAGATAGTGAGCAAGCCTGGTAAAGAAGGCAGAGCAATGGGACGAACACCCGAGAGTTGTGCCGTGAGAGAGATGGGGGTGGGGCCGGTACAGAGGAGCGTAGATGGCCAGCGACGTCCAGTGCCATGGAAGGGTCAAGAAGAAAGAAGGATTAAGAAGTGGCCAGAGATTTTTTTGGTTTTTTTGGCTGTGATTTGATAGAGCTAAATCACAGTGGTTTGAGGAGTGAACGAAGAAAGGCAAGGAGGCGGTGAACGTAGACTATTCGTTGAGTCTGCACATCTTGTCCCGTGAGGTCCTGGTTGCTTCCGCGTTGTCGAATGCCTGCTCTGTGCCCACCTGGGTGCTGGGGCCCAGCAGTTTCAGTTTTGACTAAGCGACTTCCTTACCCCGGGAGGTTTATGGTCTTGTGAGGAGGCAGGTGAAGAGGGGACGACTTAGTTCAAGATGATGAGTTGAGTTTCATAAGATGAATAAGTCACTTAAAAGGTGGGCCTTGTGTCTCAGGTGGAAAGGGCAGCACCAGGGGGCAGGGTCGGGGGGCCAGGCAGTCTTGCTTGTTAGAGGGACCTGCCCTGAGTTGCATGCGAGTAGCTCACTTGAGGTGATACTGGAAGATGGGCTTGGGTCCCAGAGAACTCCGAATGCCAAGCTGGGAGGCCTGACTTGATCTTGTAAGCAATATGGAGCCTTTCTAGTTCAAGGGGGGAGGAGGGGTGAACCTTGAAACTAGCATTTTAGGTAGGTCATTTTCTGCCCACTGCCTGATGAGGAAGAAGGACTGAAATGGAGAGAACCTGGAGATGGGGAACAACCTGTTCCGAGCAGAGTAAAGTAGGACCCCGGTGGATTTGTATGGTAGGGACAATAAGGGGTGAGACTGAATATTTGTGTCCCCACAAAATTCATATGTTGGATCCTAAACCCCAGTGTGGTGGTCTTAGGAGGAGGGGTCTTGGGGTGTGGTCCTGAGGACACAGCCCTCGCGAATGGGATTAGTGTTCTGTAGAGCTGCCCAGAGAGCTCCCTGGCCCCTTCTACCATGCGAGGACACCATGAGAAGGTGGCTGCCTATGAACCAGACACTGAATCTGCTGGTGGTGACTTGATTTTGGACTTTCCAGCCTCCAAAACTGTGAGAAATAAATTTCTGTTGTTTATAAGCCACTGGATTTATGATAATTCTGTTATAGTCTGAAGGGGCCAAGACAGGTTGCTGTAAATCTGTGTAGAAGGGAGACCGGGCGGGAGGCACAGAGGCTGTGATCGTATTGGGGTAAGAAGGTGCAGGGTGCTAGGGGACGAGTGTAGTATGACTCCACATTCCTGCTTTGGACGGAAGAGAAGAGTTTGGCTCCAAGCCAAGAGCCTGAATACAAAAGGAGAGGCAAATTTTGTGGGTGATGGTGATGACTGATGATGGATTTGAGTTTGGAAATACTGAGTTTGACTTGGTTGCAGTTAGTTGTGTATCAGAGGATAGTGGAGAGAGTATTTCGTATCCTTTTTTCCCTTTAAGAATCTTAAAGAAACGTATCTGCTCCGTTCTCATAAACCTCCCTGTGGGATAGATACAGGGTAGTCGTTTTCTTTATTTTACAGATGGGGGAGCTGAAGCAACTAAAATACTAAGTGACTTACCAAAAGCATGAACAGCAAATGGAACGTGGGTTAATGAATACCCACCCCAGTTCTATATTCGTATAGTGTGGACAGTTCTGTGTGCATATAGTAATTGCCAAAAATGTGTTTTCAGTTGTTGAATGGATGACAAGTGAACTGTCGTGACCTCCGTGATGCTGCACACAGCTCCTGGGCGTTTTGGTTGGGCACGGCACCTCTCTGAGCCTCTGGTTCTTCATCTGCAAAATTGGGTGCGTGGGGCCTGCAGAAGGGAGAAGAAAGAGACCCTTCCTGGTTTGAACATTCCGTGTTTCTAGACTTTCAGTGCCATCATCTTGAGATTGTTCTCTAAAGTAACTAAAAAATAACGTGCAACCCCTAACAGATGATTTATCTTCTACCCTTTTTTTCTTCAAGTAGAGAATGGAAAAATTATGTCTGTAGAACACAGTGCGCTAGAAATGGCTTGTGAGAACTAGTTCTGTATTTTCTTAAATTAATCTTCTCCCTCATAGCAAAGCCTCATGTACTTAAAGTAATTGAATGGGCTGCAGGGTATACTGGGAATTGTAGTTTTCCACTTCTTTGTGTTCTGAAGATTAATAATCTTGCAACCCTCTGAGGGAGATAAGGAGAGGACGCTCTCTGACAAATTGTTATCTTGTCTTTCAGAAGTGTGCTTTGAGCAGTGAATATACCCTCAATGCCTCCCTTGGGCTTTTAGCTCGATTCTAAGTAATGGTAATATATAAAGTATGGCTTTAAAATTTTTTTTTGGCTTATGATACTGTACTTTTCTAGTGGTGTCTTTAATCTTTTCTTTTGGCCTAGTTTTAAGAAAGTTTTTATTTGTATCAAGGTTACAGATGTAAATGGTTTACGAAGACTGGTTTTACAAGATCTACTGTAGAAAAACAGTAGTTCCCGCCCTCCTTCCCCCATTTCACTTCCCCAGAGGCAACCACTTTGAACTCTTTTAGTTAGCGGATTTTTTTCGAGGATGCCTCCATATTTTTCAATAACGCTTACTTGTGTTGCTGCCTTCAGTTTCTCACTCTGTCCTCATCATAAGCATGGATCCTTCATGCCCGCTCGTTCTCCCTGTATAGCTTTTTCGTGACTTTGGTTTGCTCACTGTTGTATTGACATTATTGAGACTGGGGAAACTTATTCAGAAATGAGGCATATAGTAAACTTTTCTCCTTTCCTGCTCAGCTCTTTGTTTTTCTCTGAGTTAAGAGTTGGTTTTTGCTTAATTTTTCTACATGTACTTACCACTCACTCTACTTAGGATTTTTAATTAGTTACAACCGCCCGCCTTTTGTTGTAAGATGTTCAGTTCCAACAGGTACGTTATCAGTTTCATCTTGTAGAGGCGTCTCTGGTGGGTTCTCTGGCTGGCCGGGCCCTCCCTGGGTTACCTCTGTGTCAAGTGCACACTTCTGGGATCTCCCCTTACTTACTTTCATCTTGGAATTTCCTTCCACCTCTCTTCCTGTGTTGCATCTCTGGTTGCCTGGATTCTGTGTGTTTCTTCTTTTGGTGCAGCCCATCCTCCAGTAGCTTTCTCAGGAATGTTGTGGGGAAGTAAAATGTTCAGATCTTGCATGTCTGAAGATGTCTTCATTTTACCCTCATACGTGACTTAGTGCTTGACTGGGAATAGGGGTTTGGAAATGATTTTCCTTTAGAATTTGGAAGCAGTTGCTTGACTGTCATTTAGCCCCTGTGTTGCCGTTAGGAGACCTGAAGCTGTTCGTCTTGCTTCCTGGTTCTTTGCTTGGGGCCTTTCTAGACGCTGCCTGTCCACACTCCCTGACCGATGTAGCACCTCCTTTTCCCCACTGTCCTTCAGTTTCACCTAGATCCCTTTTTACCCACTGCCCTGTGTACTCTTTCAGCCTTGGGGTCATGTCTTGAATTACTTCTTTTATCTCCCTTACTCCTTAATTTTCCCTCTTCTCTCATTCTAGGACTTGTGTCACCTGATACTGGAGTTACCAGACTTCTAACTGATCTTCTCTACTATTTTGTATGTCATTGTCTTTTTATTCCCGGTTCTGGAAGGCTTCCTTGTGCTATTGCATTTTTAATTTGCAAGGCTCTTTCTAGGCCTCTCCAAGCCCCTCCCCCACCCCCTGCCCTCCTTCCTCCCTGCTTCTCCCTCTTTTTTCCTTTTCTTAGTTCTTTTTTATTTTGTTTTAATAGAATCCTATTCTTGTTTCACGATTATTTTTTATATTATGGAGATGTTAATGATTGTAGTGTGTTTTGCATCATTTCATTGCCTTCTAATTTGCCTCCCTCCCCCCCCCCTCCCCCCAGCCTCCTGGTTTATTTTGGTCTCTGTTTTCCTGTTGAAGGCTTTCCTCAGCTACCAATGATTCTTGCTTGTCCAAATGCCATAGGAGGGCTTGCTGACCATAAGATCTACTGGTGAGGTACCTGGGTGGGCTGTTTAGGGGAATTTAGGACGCCCCCACTCCTATTCCAGTATATAGAGTTTTCCCGTTGGACTGGCCTCAGCTTGACCATGGGAAGAGAGCAGTTGGTAGGGTTGTATGAAGGTATCTCCGTATTCAGTAGATATCGATCAACCACAGCACTCCTATAGCAGTGGTTCTGCAGAACCGCTGTGTTTCCCCTCCTCTGGGAATGAATCTCTGGGTTTCTGCTAGGTTGAGGGAGATGCTGAGCTTAGTGGGAGAGACACCCCACCCCCACCTCCCCAGCAACCCACTCTGTGCCCAGAGGTATCTGGTACCACCGATTTCCGAGCCTTTCGAAGATTCTCCCTCATCAACTGTGTTGGCTGAGTTAGTTCCTAATTGTCCATCTGTTTCTTGCATCCAAAATTTTGTTGCCGTTGTTGTTCCTGTTCTTGTGGGAAGCAAACAAACAAACAAAATGAATGAAAAGGCAAACCGTACTGTCATTTTTGTTTGGGGGAGGGAATGATAACTAGATGTAAGTGTTGAATCTGCGATGTTTATCCAGCGTCTTTCTAGGTTATAAATAGTACATTTACATTTGTGGGTCTGACCTGTGTGTGCTACTTTATAAATTCCTTTGTAATTTATGTGACTATGTACTTAACTGTGAGTTACAGTCTGTCCAATACACAAACAGAATTGTCACAGACATTAAAATGTAATTAACAGCTCAAGAACTGTCTACACTCTGTGATCTCTTTTGAGTGGCTTATACTGTTCACAAGTTGAAAACGTGGTTGATTTTGCAAGCATCATGGAAATTATTTCATTTAAATGTGCCTTAGTGCATCTTATTTTCTGTGTAGACATCTGAAAATGACTTGTGACCACAGTCTTTCCCTGTACATGAATACCCCGTGCAGCATGGCTTAGTGCAGTGCTGACTTGTTAAAATGGTATTTGTTTCAGAAATTTTATTTCCCCTTGAAGACACATATGTACACACGCCAGTGTGGGTGCGTGCACATACGAATAATCCGTCATGGCACTCTTGCCGTGTCTTCCGTGCTTCAAGGGTATGGCATGCTCTCAGCCTGGGAGTGGGAGCGTGTCAGGCCGCATTCTCAGCCAGCAGGCCCCCCCACACCGTCCTGCAAATGCTCTCAGCCACCTTGCGATGACATGGTCCGCGGCTTGCACGCTAGAGTCTTCTGGGGCCTCTCTTTCTGCCCCTTATTACACCCTCTGATGGACAGCTTTGATCTCTGATGACCAACAGAAGGTGTACAAATGACATATCTGGACCTACTAAAGAGGAACAAAGGAGATTATCTTGCTGGATATTAAAATACAAGTTTGATGGTAGTGTGAGACGCCTTCGTGGAAAAATTTGTGGAAGTCCAGTTAGAGCCTGGTGGAAGTCCTTGGCCACACCAGCAAGCTCTGGTGTCCTGGGGGCTTGGCCAGCAGATGCAGGAAAGCCAGCTGGAAGCAAAGAGCTGCAGAGGCCTCACTGCTCGAGGGGACCGGAAGAGTATGGAAGACTGTTTGCTGGCCTCCTTTTCCATGGGTATAGCTGCTAAGAACAGAAGTTTCCCCACCTCGATGGTGTAAGAGGTATGAACAAACTGCTTCCTGGGGAAAGCTGATGTAGCGATTTTGTTGGAATATTTGATTCTTCAACCCAATGTGCTAAAGAGCTCCTGGATGGTGTCATTATCAGAAATACTTTTATATATTGGGGCACCTGGGTGGCGCCTGACTCTTGATCTCAGCTCAGATCTTTTAAAAAAAAAAATTTTTTTTTTTAACATTTATTCACTTTTTGAGAGAGGAAGAGCACAAGCAGGGGAAGGGCAGAGAGAGGGGGAAGACACAGAATCTGAAGCAGGCTCCAGGCTCTGAGCTGTCAGCACGGAGCCGGATGTGGGGCTTGAACTCATTAAACGCGAGATCCTGACCTGAGCCGAAGTCAGACACTCAACCGACTGAGCCACCCAGGCGCCCCTCGGCTCAGATCTTAATCTCGGGATTGTGGGTTCAAGCCCCGTGTTAGGCTCCGCTCCGAGTGTGAAGCCTATTTAAAAAAAAAAAAGTAGTACAATATAGTATAATATAATATAATGTAATGTAATGTAATATAACGTAATATAATATAATATGAATATTATATTATATAATAATATATAATATATATAATTTTTTTTCACTTTGGTTATATGTGAAAAGTATCTGAACATATTTTGAAGTTTTAAAATAACGCTTTGGAATACTTTTATTTTTTTCATTTAGGCTTTCTAAATGTCTGTCTTTACAGATTAAGAATAAGAATGAGAATCTACTTGCAATGTGACTTTTTAAAAATAGTATTTCATTTCAGAAGTGGAGCAGCAGGTCTCGAACTGTTCTCTTCACACGCCCTCCCCTTAAATCTCACTCCGCGCATTTGGGTGCAAAATACAAGTGCTCTATGGACAAAATAATCTTTCATAAAAAGACAGATGGAAACCCCCCCCCACAGACGTTTGTTTCAGGAATTAACTGAACATTCGGGATGGGTTGCTGTGCTGTTAGTGATCGGGTCTTCTTCGTCTTCTTCACTTTATCTTCGCGCTCCTCCTGCACTTGCCACTCCTCCCAGCGCTCTGCACACATTCCCGCCCTTCCTGCGGGTCCGTCCATGCTGAGCAGCCGCTTCATCCTGCGTCTCTGAGGCAGGAAACTCGTAGCCAGCTGCCAGATGAATGCTTGTGTCAGTGCCGAACCAGGAATGGATATCTGATTTGTTCCTTTGGATCCGTCTTCCTCGTGGCCCTTACTATTTGTTGGGTGGTTCGGAGAAAGTGTAACTTTTTTTTTTTTAATGTTTATTTATATTTGAGAGAGAGAGAGAGACAGAGCATGGGTAGGAGAGGGGCAGGGAGAGAGAGAGAGAGAGGGAGAGAGAGGGAGAGAGAGAGAAAGCTGCATAGAATCCGAAGCAGGCTCCAGACTCCGAGCTGTCAGCACAGAGCCCCACGCGGGGCTGGAACCCACGAACCGTGAGATCATGACCTGAGCTGAAGTCAGACGGTTAAGTGACTGAGCCACCCAGGCGCCCTCAGTGTAACTTTCAAAAAATGAGCTCAGTTACTTCTAATCTTCCTTCCTAGAGGAAATGGTGTTTCTTTAGTTTTTGTGACTGACGGACTTAGATGCCCCATCGTTATCATTGCAACATTACAATAAATATTAATGATCTAAACAAAATATGGTGAAGAACTGACCTTAGAAAATAAAAATTCTGAAAGGCTTTCAGACCAAACACAACCAAATAACATATTCAGTATTCAAACACAAAACCGTTCAGGACAGTAGATGATGCTACTTAGAAACAGGATTTAGAAGGGGTTTTTTAATTGTCCCTTTTTAAATACGGTATTTTTTATCAATGTGAAATTGAAAGATTTTGAAGAGGAATTCATCAAAATTATTACAAAATAGAAGAGGTGACAGACTAGTGAAGAATAGTGATTATTGGGATATCTAATTTTAAGTGATTGAAGAAAGAGGCACTGGATGGTTTATAAAGCTTTTCTGATTAAAAAAATGAATTTAGTTTTTCTCTTCAGTGCATTAAATCTGTCTTATCAGTTGAATCTTTCTATTTAATTTAATTTTATTTTATTTTATTTATTTATTTTTTTAAACGTTTATTTATTTTTGGGACAGAGAGAGACAGAGCATGAACGGGGGAGGGGCAGAGAGAGAGGGAGACACAGAATCGGAAACAGGCTCCAGGCTCTGAGCCATCGGCCCAGAGCCTGACGCGGGGCTCGAACTCACGGACCGCGAGATCGTGACCTGGCTGAAGTCGGACGCTTAACCGACTGCGCCACCCAGGCGCCCCTCTATTTAATTTTAATAGGTGTACTGTATATATGTTTTTCAAAAAGAATTTGAAAATCTGGAAATCTGTATTCAAATTTGTGTCAGAAGTGGCTAAATTCTCAGATTGAGTAATTCTAGCTGTTTTTCCTAATGGTAATTCTTACAAAGAGACTAAACAAAAACTTTCTGTATCTCTCTCAGATCATTTTTTTTTTTTTAATAGTTCATTCATCTTCCACTGGCTCAGCATCTGGCTGTAAAAAGTGAATAATAGTATTTATTTGATAGAAATTCATTTTACATTTTTGGATGAAAAGTATCATTTGAAGATAAACATTGAAGATTACAACCATCTTATAAATATTGACTAAATTTATGCTCAAATTAATGAATTTTTAAGCTGCTAGTCTGCATAAATTTGATTTATCTGAAAATAGAACTAAAGAAGAAGAGTGTTAGTGATGTATATTAATTACTCTGAGGGGTTGGGACAGATAAAGACTTCATCTTATGCTGTTTTTTTTGGTCACACCGATTTAGTAGGCTTACAGGCATGCGTGTGGAAGCCACCAAGAGTTAATATGCGTGTCAGGTAACAGTGAAGGAATGGATTTGTCCAAAGTGAGCTGTAAAGTGAATTTCCTTACATCAGATTTCATGTGCCCATTGCGATTCCTTAAAGAAGTAAGAAATACTAAATAAAGTGATGCGTTCCTATGGGGGGAAATTGGTTTTGAAAACTAGTAGTGAAATCACACTCAACTTCAGACATCTGTTGAAGATGCCTATTTAAATATCTTTTCCAATAATGTTTTAATACTCATAGTAACAAGACAGAGTAGTTGATAATTACAGGTACTACTGATTGCCCTGGTGAATGTTCCCTACCCATCAGGGAGCGAGGGGAGTCGGACAGGGGGAGGGCAGCCAGTCCGGATGTTGTCTGCCTTTTCCAGGATCGTCTTCACCCTGAGGACTGCTTGGGTCAGACTCTGCTTCTGTCGTCATTCCTACTTGTCATTTTCATTCCAGAGGGTCCCAGCTCTGTAACACCCTGGATCACGGGGTCTTTGAAGAAGTTGGAAAGCCAGTGGCTGAAATACCCACTCCCTGGCCTCTCCTTGTTAATGGACATGATCATGCTGCATTCTGTTGGGTGACAGTGGGAGAGGCCGGAGAGAGCTCCCTGTTTCACTGGGAATTTCCATCAGTCTCCCTTCTTTCTCCCAGCTAGATGCATATATGGTAGGGTAGCAAGTCCCAGTTCTGAGGCCCAGTCCTGGCTTGTGCTAAGCGATGGGACTCTGGCAGGGAGCTCCAGCCTACATTCTGATGGCTGTTTATAGCTAGACCCTGCCTGACCCTGAGTACAGTGCATCCCGCCTGGTGCCCGAGGCCAAGGACACGTGGAAGTGTCCTAACTTCAGGGCTCAGGATAACATGGAGCAGATCTATTTGCCATCTAACAGATTCACTAGGTTGGTTTCATTCATTGTCCTTTACACATCTGTAGTTTCAAAAGCGTCTTTTGCTTTGGTGGCTATGTATTGAGGACCTTGCTTTGAAGTAGGTCCCGTCAGAGACAGTCTGTGTGGTAGCTTAGAACTTCTGGTGGAAAAACGTGGATTCTGGATTTTGCTGGGAGAATAAAAATACGTTAAGCAGTACTTGAAATGGTAGTGTATATCCCCATACATAGGAAAAAGAACCGCTAGGTATATTGTATTTGAACGTTACGTGTATGTTTAAAGTTCCAAAAAATTGTATGACATTGGACTCTAGACCTATAGCTAATATTTTGTTAAACCTATCTGTAACGGTATTTAGCGATGAGTCTGTATTCAAAAATTCTCTAATAACATCTAACAGACAACAGTCATCATGTCTGAACCAATTTCATATTTGTGATTTTCATTCTTGTTCTGTGATTCTAGAATTTTTGGATTTCCTAGTATTATGCTTGAGGGGGCTTTAGTGTGTATCTCAGTAAGTTTTGTAACTAGAATTGAAGGGTTTTTTTTCTCCCTTGTCATTAATATGGAAAAGGAAAGACTACCCATTGATGGCGATACACAAACAAGTTAGAAACTATGGCGACTTTCACAGTTTCTTCTTTATCGCACAGCCTGTGTTCCTTATGTGTACCCATATGAACTACAGTCTGTGGGATAGAAAAGTCAAACTTCTGGAGAGCAGGGCTTATTCATGTCTTATGTGCAGGCACCTCGCTGGCCTAGTTCCTGACAAGTAGGGGGTGCTAAATAATCTGTTAAATGAAGGTAGTAACAGAACATTGAGGGAAGCCCACTGAATGGTCTTGTTGACTTATGCAACGGACAGTGGAAAAAAGGTCTTTGATAGAATGAAGATCAGATTCCCTGGACAGGTCTCTTGAACATTATTATACAGGTTGCGGTGGAGAAGGCCTGATACAGATGAGGGACTAAGACTTAGAGTGGTGAAGTTACTCTAGGTCACATAATTAAGTGATGGGGGCCAGATGAGAATCCTGGTCTGGTAGGATGCTTAATTACTATTTTATCTTACTTTTGTGAGTTTGTAAGTGCCATGCGGAAGGCCCTATTTTGGTTTGAGAATATCTTTCCTCTAGATGCTCTCACTTGCTCATAGTCTTTGGGACTGTGTGACTGCAGGGACAGCCTGCATGTCCTTGTTGCGCCGCCTCTGTGACATGGTTACGGGAGCATCACCATGCAGGTGCGCCGCTTCTGTGACGTGGTTATGGGAGCATCACCATGCAGGTGTAGTGTTGTATATGTATGTATGTCCTGTGTCCTAGAGTGCTAGTACCTTCCAGGGCCAGTTGGTACTTGGCTCGTTAGGAGTTACAGAAGCTGTTACTTCTTTTTTTCTTTCTTAAAAAAATTTTTTTTTTTAACATTTATTTATTTTTGAGACAGAGAGAGACAGAGCATGAGTGGGGGAGGGTCAGAGAGAGAGAGAGAGACACAGAATCTGAAACAGGCTCCAGGCTCTATACTGTCAGCACAGCGGGGCTCGAACTCACGGACCATGAGATCATGACCTGAGCCGAATTCAGACGCTTAACCGACTGAGCCACCAGGCACCCCTTCTTTTTTTCTTTCTTGAGGAACAACAATGTGCTTTTTTTCTGATGGCTTATTGGTGTTCGAATGGCTTATGTATACTTGAACACTTAAGTTTTTGCTTTCTGTTTTTCTCCGTGTTCTTAGATTCAAAAAATAATAAATATATGCTTATATAATGTGGCATGAAGACAAACGATATATGACCTTGAAGTACCGTATGACAGGGAGGGTGGAGTAGAGTCTATGCTGAGTAGAATAGACCTGGATATAAGCATCAGCTGCTTCTTAAGGTGAGTGATCTTGAGGAAGCTGCTTAACCAGTCTATATTACAATTTCCTCCTTATTAAAAGATAGCTGTAATTACTAAATGAGATCTCATGTGTGGAAGCAGGTAGCCTAGGACCTGGCATTAAATGCTTAGTAAAGGCTCTTTCCCCTCATTTCATCCTTTCTTGGAATCCTGGCTGATCTCATTAGCCCATCAGTTCCTTGTCTGTCTTGTTTTAGGACTTGATAAACATTTATTGATAGTTTCCATTCAGCAAGACAGAGCCTTCTAGGGACAGGTTAAGGGGGAGGTAGGCATTTCGGAAATAATAAGACCACACAAACTTCTCTCCCCAGCTGCTCCTGCCACGCTGTTGATGTTCCACAAACCTGCTGGTGTGGTTATCCTTACGCTTTCTGTTTTTTGGCTCCTTGTTTTTTTACAAGCTCTTTCTTGCCTGGAGCTCCCAGGCATCTACCCATCCATATGGTACAGTGGCCAGGCTCCTCCTTCCGGGACTCTCCCTTTCTCCTTCCACTACTCTTTGCATCACTGTATGCTCAGCTCCAGTGAGGCAGTGATCACACTGGACAGTTAATGTTTCTTTTTTCCCCCCCTCTCTCTGTAGTACGTTATTACTCCCCCCCACCCCCAAGTTTATTGAGGAATAATTGACAAATATAATTGCATATATTTAAAGTGTTCCATGTAGTGGTTTGGTATACACACACACACACACACACACACACACACACACACACATTGTGGAATGATTCCCCAAATAAAGATAATTCACACATCCATCACCTCATCTGGTTAACTCGTGTGTGTGTGTGTGTGTGTGTGGTGAGAATGATTAAGATCTACTCTTAGCAACGTTCAACTGTACTCTATTGTATTATTAAGTATAGTCACCATGCTGTACATTAGATGCTCAGAACTACTACTTATAACTGAAAATTTACACCCTTGTACATTTCCTCCTTCCCCAGCCTCTGGTAATCACCATTCTATTCTCTGTTTCTATGAAATTGGCTTTTCTTTGTTCTTTTTCTTTAGATACCACATATAAGTGACACTCTACAGTTTTTATCTTACTCTGTCTTGGCCTGTTTCACTTCCACATTAATTCATGTTGTTGCGAATTGCAGGATTTTTTTTTAATGGCTGAATAATATTCCATTGTATGTGTATCATTTTCTGTATCCATTCATCCATCAGTGGATATTTAGGCTGTTGCCATATCTTGGTCATTGTGAATAAAGCTATAGTAAACACGGGGGGTGCAGGTATGCCTTTCACATCCTGCTTTCATTTCCTCTGGATATGTACCCAGGAGTGGGATTGCAGGATCATAATGGTAGTTCTATTTTTAATTTTTTGAGGAACTGCCACACTGTTTTCCACAGTGGCTGCACCAATTTACATTCCCACCAACAGCGCACAGGGGTTCCCTTTTCTTCACATCCTCGCCAATGCTGTTATTTCCTATCTTTCTGATAATGACCATTCTAACAGGTGTAGGGTGATGTCTCATTGTGGTTTTGGTTTGCATTTCCCTGATTCTTAGTAATGTTGAGCACTTTTTCATTTATCTGTTGGCCATTTTTATGTCTTTGGAAAAATGTCTATTCAGATCCTTTGCCCATTTTTTATTGGATTATTTGGGTTTTTTTTTTTGCTATTGAGTTGTAGGAGTTCTTTATATATTTTGGATATTAACCCCTTATCAGATACACGGTTTGCAAATGTTTTCTCCCACTGTGTAGGTTGCCTTTTCAATTTATTATTTCCGTTGCTGAGCAGATGTAGTCCCACCTGTTTACTTTTGCTTTGTTGCCTTTGCTTTTGGTCTCTTATCTAAGAAATAATTGCCAAGACCAATGCCAACGGGCCTTTTCCCTGTATTTTCTTCTAGGAGTTTTGTGGGATCAAGTCTTAACATATAAGTCTTCAGTCTTTCTCTAGTTAATTTTTGTGCATGGTGTGTATGCGTTCACTTTTATTCTTTTGCCTCTGGATATTCAGTTTCCCCAACACCATTTACTGACGAGGCTGTCTTCTCCCCATTGTGTGTTCTTGATGCCCTTGTCAAAAATTGAGGGTGTGTGTGTACATTTATTTCAGGGCTGTGTATTAGGTTCCGTTGATCTGTGTGCCTGTTTTTATTCCAGTTACCATTCTGTTTTGATTACTGTAGCTTTGTACTATAGTTTGAAATCAGGAAGTGTGATGCCCCAGCTTTGTTCTTCTTTCTCAAGGTTGGTTTGACTAGTTCTGGCCTTTTTTGGTTTCGTGCAGATTTTAGGCTAGATTTTTCTATTTCTCTGAAAAATGCCATTGGAATTTTCTTCACCTGTTGGACTCTGAGTGAATTGGCAGCCAGGGATCATGGATTTTCAAATCTTTGTTCCTGACACCCCATGCAATGCCTGACACATAGGACGCCCCTAGGGAACATGTGTTGAATAAATGGGACCTGGGCACAAATTTTGGTATCCATGTAAGACCAACCTATAGGTTTAACAGTTGGAAAATTCTGAGTTAGGCCACTTGTGTAGAATTTCCTGTCACTCTGATTACACAGTAATTCAGTTCAAGTTACAGATATATTTTGTAAGTAAGTAGTTTTTTGTTTTTTGTTTTTTTAATTTTTAAATGTTTGTTTATTTATTTATTTATTTATTTATTTATTTATTTATTTATCTAGAGAGAGAGAGAGAGAGACAGAGAGACAGAGTGTGAGTTGAGGAGGAGCAGAGAGAGAGGGAGACACAGAATTCTAAGCAGACTCCAGGCTCCGAGCTGTCAGCACAGAGCCCAACGCAGGGCTCTAACTCATGAACCGCAAGATCATGACCTGAACCTAAGTCCGAGGCCTAACTGACTGAGCCACCCAGGTGCCCCTATAGTTTCTTTTTTCTTAGAAAACATCCTTCTAGTGAAGCAGTGATCATACTCTGAGTAGAGGACAACTCATACTAATGTATTTTTCTTACTGTAAACTTAAAAAAAATTTAGACAAGAATATTTTTGTGAACTCTGGTATAAAAATTAGAGACTGATCGTTTTGAAAGGGAGAAAGAGTGATTTCCGAGAGAAGTGAAAATATGAATATATGTCCGTGAAGACCCACAGCAGTACATTTGCTGTCTGCAAACTGTGTGCCATTTTCCGCTGCCTCGTAAAGAGTTTCTCAGGCCTCCTCAGAAACAGCGACTCTTCCACCTGCTCTCCTGTCTCTCCTCCCAAAGCTGTGGTGTCCTCAGCTTCATGGGGCCATGACAAAGAGTCTTGTTTGAGGTTGCCTTGGTTTCAGTATTGGTTAACTTCTCGGGTTTAGTTTATTTTAGGGTAGGAGCCCCGGCTTCAGGTGTACCAGATTTCCCGTCTGACGTGTTTATTAGGCGTGTGATGTGGCTAGTGCTCACCTGCCCGGCCGTGGGCGCCTCATCTATGAAGTGAGAGGATGATGTCCTCTACCTTACCAGGTTGGCAGGAGAGTGAAACACCACGGCACAAGGCCTAGCGTATAGGTCTAGTGCCCGTCGTATAGTAGACCTGAGGACTGGAATGCCACCTCCCCCTCCCGTCTCTGGATAGATGATTCTCCGAGGCCTTGGGTACCATTTTCAGTGCCTTCTCTTCTTGCACAGGACCTCTCTGTGCTGGCCTCCTTCTGTCCTTGTCTCTTGTTCCTCCCCTTAGACAAAATCTGCCTTCTTAAATATATCCTGCATTTTTGTGCTGCTGTTTTTGATTTGGAAGTCCTGTTCTCTTTACTTACTTATCTCTGTCTGCCGGGGTCTCTCCTCGGAGCTCAACTCCATTTCCTTCATGGAGCTTGTCTGTGTCTCCAGAATGTGCCTAAAGTGTATTTCATCTCGGTCACAGTGTGTTGGGTAATTTGAGTACTGGTCCTTTGATCCTTGAGGGTCCTTGAGAGCAGGAGCCATATCTTGACTTCATTGTTGTGGCATCCAGCAGAGTAGCCTGCCGTAGTAACTGATCAGTTAAAGATTTGACTTTAGTGGCATATAGTATCTCCTTTGTTACCTGCTAAAATTTACAGTGTACTTTGAAAGATCGTCTTTAACTTGCCACTTTGAGTACAGCCATACTTTGTTTTATCTCACTTTGCTTTATGGCACTTCACAGATATTGTATTTTTTTTTTTTTTTAACAAATTAAAGGTTTGTGGCAACCCTGCGATTAACAAGTTTGTCGGTGTGTTTTTTCCGACAGCATTTGCTCACTGCACGTCTCTGCCTCATTTTGCTAAATCTTGCAGATTTCAAACTTTTTCATTATTAGTATCATCATTTGTTAAGGTGACCTATGATCAGTGATCACAGCTCACCGAATGCCCAGATGATGATTAGCATTTTTTTTTAACAATGAAGAATTTGTAAATTAAGGTGCGTACGTTGGTTTTTAGACCTACCGCTATTGTGCACTTACTAGACTGTGTAAGTGTGGACGTAACTTTTACGTGCACGGCGACACCGTAGGGTTCATTTGACCTTGCTTTCGTGCAGTCTTCACTTTATTGTACTAATAGGGAACCGCATCGCAGTGTCTCTGACGTGTGCCTGTATACAGCTCAAGAGTGGTACCTAGATGAACATTTGAGACTGATAACCACTTATTCATTGTTTCCTCATTCCTTCATTAAATTGACCTTAAGTGCCATTGTATTATAGTGTGTGATATAGCAGAAAACCCATTAGTTAGAAGTAAAGAATTCTTCAGTCTCATAGGAAATGACTGTATGGACTAGAAGATCAGATTTCAGAGCTTTACAAATTGTTGAGAACCATAAGCTTTCTTCATATCTGTGTTCATCTTTCAATTCAGTTAGTGAAATCTGTATTTTATTCTCTAGGAAAGTATAGAGTCATTTGCCATTTATTTAAATTAATTGCATTTATAATACTCCATGGTGAAAGTTGAGTGAGGTGAAAAAGAGATATAAGGCAAGCTGAATTATATTCTGGAATAATGTTTTTGTTATTTTCATTCCATACTTTGCATTTCGGCGTGAGAATAATAGAACCTTGAAAGTACTATAGTCTTTCTCCTGCCAGCTCACCCTCACAAAGTAAAGATGCCAGACTCGGCCCAAATTTAAAAGTATCATGTTTTTGCCAGTGTGCTATTGTTGAAAATGAATTCTTTAGGGGAAAAAAGTCACAAAGAAAGCTGTACTTATGGAGAATGTTTTCTTTGTTTTCTTTTTCTTAATAGAAGGATGGCTTACTGCCATGTTTTGTTGTTGTTTAATATTATAGAGGTTTTATTGCGGCTCTGTTGGTGATTACAAGAGTGCTGCATTTTGGCTACAAACGTAGTAAATGTGATGAAAATCCCCTATGTTGTACATTGTCTGAATAACATGTTTATATAACACGCTAAATACTTCTGTTGGAAGAATTGCTTTCTTGAAAGGAGGTTGGAAGTTCCTTCTCGATTTTTAGTGTTACTGGAGTATATTTTGTTGAATATTCCAAATTACATGGGTATTTTAAAAACATCCTTAAAAATTTTTATTTGCGCACACAATCATTTTTGAAGTAAGAGTTCTGAAAAGATTGAGAATTGTATCTCTGGATAGTACTGTTGATTTTCTTGTAACCTACTGGCCAGTGAACGGAGTGATTTAAAGAAATGTGTCCAGGGTCTGTATTTTTCTTAGAGTAGATCACACTCATGTCACATGCACAGACTAGTCCATTTGTATTTCTGTTTATAAAATGATATTGTGGTTATGTATGTCCTGACCCTGAACCCATGGCCGTGGTAGCCTCGTCTCTTTCCGGCCTGTGGACTCATGTTGAGTCCTGGCTTCCCCTTGTGATCTTGGCCTAGCTCTTGTCTTCTAGACCCTGCCATGTCTAGCTGTCTCCTGTAGCCTCTGCTGTTCCGTGTTGGTCCAATGATTCTGCCCAGTGCTATAGCTTATTCAGTTTGAGGTTCCAGTTTCTAATCGTTAGAGGGGCCTCTCCACCTGTGTGTGTCTCTCACAGCTCAGTTCTGAGTATCTCATTGGCTTCTTTTTTTTTTCTTTTTTTGTTTTAAATTTTTTTATGCTTATTTATTATTGAGAAACAGAGACAGAGCACGAGCAGGGGAGGGGCAGAGAGAAGGGGAGACACAGAATCCGAAGCCAGCTCCAGGCTCTGAGCTGTCAGTGCAGAGCCTGATATGGGGCTTGAACTCACAAACCACGAGATCATGACCTGAGCCGCAGTCGGATGCTTAACCAACTGAGCCACCTAGGTGCCCTTTTTTTTTTTTTTTTTTTGTTCATTTTTGAGAGGGAGAGAGAGAGAGCGTGAGCAGGGGAGGGGCAGAGAGGGAGGGAGACACAGACTCCAAAGCAGGCTCCAGGCTCTGAGCTGTCAGCACAGAGCCCGACGCGGGGCTTGAACTCACGAACCGCGAGATCATGACCTGAGCCTCAGTCGGACGCTTAACCGACTGAGCCACCCAGGCGCCCTTATCTCATTGGCTTCTTACCCGGGTACGTCACTAGCCCCATAAAGTCCTGGCACTGCCCAGTCACTGGAGTCAGCCACCTGCAAGCCCTGCCTGGTGATCCCCTCACTGCCCACATCCCGCTTATGGCTAATCCCTGCAGATTTTTTCAGACCTCTTCTGTCTCCCCCTGCCCCCCCAGCTCCGCACCCCCTTCTCTGTAAGTTGAGTTCTTTGCCATCACTGGTGTGGGCAGTTGTTTTAGTTTTCCAAACAGTGACTTTGTCTCTTTCCTGCTTCTAGATCATTATTATTTTGAGGTCCACGGACCCCAGATTGTTCATAGATGGACTGCAGGAAGCTGTGAACCATTGGGAGCTAAATATTAAAATTTTCTGTATGTGGGTGGGTGCATTTTTCTGGCCATGATGTTTGCAAAGCATCTATGAATCTCAGGTGGTTGAGAACCAGGTTTTGTTTAGTTCTTCCTTCATACGGAGTCATCACAGTAATCTTGTTCAGATGTACATCTGATGTGTTAGTCTCCTGCTTGCATTTCTTTAGTGAATTCCTGTTAACAGTAAAATCCAAACTTGTCAACCTGGTGGCATGGCCCTTATGATCTGATGCCTGTCTTGCTTTGCAGTCTTAGCTCCTACTGGCCCCTTCCCCTAGACTTTGGATCAGTTTCCTGAAATACCTGCAGTTGGAGATTACACCATGTATGGTTTCATCCGTGCTTTGTTACACCCTTCCCTCCGTCGGAGAGGATCTGTACTGTCTTCCCCTTCTCTCCTTGCTTCTCCTGTCTCTCTCTCCGTGAGATCTCCCTCGTCCACTGGCCCCCACTTTAGTGATACTTCTCTGTGTTGAAATTCCTGGTTGGTATTTGGAGGTGTCTACTTCTGAACTTGTGGTCTTCACTTAACACATTAGAACTGCCTGTCCCTGGAGTACCTGGGTGGCTCAGTCAGTTAAGCGTCTGACTTGAGCTCAGGTCATGATCTCACAGCTCGTGGGTTCTAGCCCCACGTCGGGCTCTGTGCTGACAGCTCAGATCCTGGAGCCTGCTTTGGAGTCTGTGTCTCCCTCCCTCTCTGACCCTCCCTAGCTCATTCTCCTTCATTCTCTCTCTCTCTCTCTCTCTCTCAAAACAAAGAGGAACTGTCTGTCCCTCAAGTCTCATTGCCAGTTACCTGTGAGCCTTCTCATATAACTCTATTACTTCTTGACTTTTGATTAGTTGCCTCTTCAAATATTTTGAAGAGCTTGGTTCTTTTCTTGCTCCTGCCCTATGGTCTTGATCAAGCAACTGCCCTTCGTCATTTGTATCATGACAGCTAGGTATCACGTTCTGCCTTCTGTTTTTGCTGTGCAGTGCTACTCATTTGGAAGTGCTCATGTGGTCTCTCTATCTTTCCTACCATTTCAGAAACGGCTTGTATCAGCCAGCATCCTTAGTTGTAAGCAGTGAACACCGAGGCTGGCCATTCCAAGCAGGAAAGGAAGTGTAGACTGGTTACTGGGAAGCCTACAGAATCGCCAGGAAGGCTGAAGAACTGGGCCAGCAGGAAGGGCGGGCACAAGGGAGACTGATGCTGAAACTAGGACACAAGGACAGAAGTATCCACTCTCACTTAGCATGATGCCTAACATCATGACCCACAGTTTGTCCATCATCACCCCTACTGGTGTCCTGGTGACACTTGTGACACACAGTCTGAAGTTGTGTGCTGCTGGGTGTACTGCCAGGAAGAATGCTTCCTGACCTTGTTTCGTTGTGTTACTGGCTGAGTTAAAGATCAGGGCATGTGCATCTGTTTGGCCGATCCTGGGTCACGTGCCAATACCCAGCTGCCGGGGAGTTTGGGAAAGTAAGTGTGTACTTTCTTCGGCCTCTCTTTTGGGAGGCCGAGTCAGCCTCTACAATTCCGCCACCAGTTGCAATGTGGTTTTCTCCCCACTTGCCACCAAGTAATTCTCAGACACCATTTGGGTGTCTTGCAATTTAACTCAGTTCTGACACCACCTACCTGGAGAAAGCATCAGATCCCACAGGTTAAGGGCTCAGTCCTGCAAGTCAGGTCTCCCACCCCGGCTTCAGGTGATACTGTCTCTTTGTCACCTGTGCTCCTGACAGACTGGTTATAGATCCAGAGGTCCCAATGACTCCCTGCTTGAGCTTAATTAACTTCTAGAGCGGCTCACAGAACTCAGAGAAGCATTTTTACTTGCTATACTTCTGGTTGATAGTAAAATAGTGGAACTCAGGAGCAGCCAGGTGGAAGAGACGCATAGGGCAAGGTGCATAGGAAGGGTCGTGGAGCCGCCGTGCCCTCCGTACACAGCGCTGTTCCTGAATGTCCACGTGTTCACCAACCTGGAAGTTCGCTGGAACCCGTCCTCTGGGTTATTACGTAGGTATGATGGGTAAATCAGTGGCCATGGGTGATTGATTTCATCACTCCCTGGGGTGATTGATTTCATCCTCCACCCGCTCCCCTCCCTTCCCGGGAAGTCAGGGGGGGTGGGCCCTCTAGTCACGTGGTGGTTCTCGTGGCAACCAGTCCCCACCCTCAGATGAGTTTTGTCTGCCGCCTCATTAACGTAACAAAAGGCGCCTTTTATGGCTCTCATCACTTAGGAAATGTCCAAGAGTTTTAGGAGCTTGGTGCCAGAAATGGGAATAGAGACCAAATATGTATTTCTTATTACAAATCACCGAATCACGGCCTCCTGTCAGACCCATGAGGTGAGAAATTGTCCACCTTGTCTTCCACGTGAAGAGCGCGCATGGCCCGGGCAGCCGAGGGGACAAGCAGGTGGTCACCACACTGCAGCTCTGCCACGTGGATCGGCTAGGCTTTAGGAAGTTGGGTTTTTTTTTTATGTTTATTTATTTTTGAGAGAGCGAGAGAGACAGAGCGTGAGTGGGGGAGGGGCAGAGAGAGAGAGAACGGGAGAGAAACACACAGAATCCGAAGCAGGCTCCAGGCTCTGAGCTTGTCCGCACAGAGCCTGACCCGCTGGGCTGGAACCCACAGACCTTGAGATCATGACCTGAGCCGAAGTCGGAAGCTTAACTGACTGAGCCGCCCAGGCGCCCCAGGAAGTTTTTATTATGAGACCAGTGTTATTACTTACATAGTAGTTGATCATTTAGCAAGTTTTCACATCGGCATCTCATTCAGTGAGACGCAGGGAGGATTTTAATGCCATTTTTTAAGGAGGGAGTTAGGGAAACTGGTGGGCAAAGAGGCAGTGCAGTGTAGCATAGGACGGGGAACCGGTAAGGGCCGAACCGGAGCTTGCCCCCTTGCTTCTGGCCCCAGGGCCCACGCGGGCTGTTCGTGTTGTACTGGCTGGCAAGACACTGTGCCCAGGTGTGCGGCCGTGAGGGCTCAGAGCGCTGTGGCCACAAAATATACACTCACACGCAGCCTCTTCCAAGTTCAGAGATGTGCGCTAGCCTATCTGGTTCTGCGAGGCCTAATTTGGCATTTTGTATTCTTGTTCGGTCCGCTTGTGTTGTTTAGTGTTGTAACATCTCTCTGGTTGACTGAAGCCATATGTCATTCAAATGGAACCTGTACTTTGGCATTGGCCTGACGGTCACTCAGCTGTGTAGTACAGCAATAAAAATTATGAAAACTGTATCTGTTCATTAGGCCACTGGAGTTCACAGGCGCTTTTGCGGCCGTGCCCCACAACTCTGCACTCCGGCGAATGGGAATGCAGTAGATTAAGCCTTGGTAGTGTTTCCCTCTGTGAATTAATTGTATGTTGTTTCACAGTTTGCGGACTGTGAGCGGAGCCACGCGGATGAGCACTTTAAAAGATTAGGACAATAGGGAATGTGTCTGGGGAATGAACTGTCTCAAAACCAGTGGTATAAGAGGTGGTCTGGATTTTTTTTTTTCACGTCACATTAAAACTTCTGCAAACTCTTAAGAATTTTAAGGGTGTGGGGCGCCTGGGTGGCGCAGTCGGTTAAGCGTCCGACTTCAGCCAGGTCACGATCTCGCGCTCCGTGAGTTCGAGCCCCGCGTCGGGCTCTGGGCTGATGGCTCAGAGCCTGGAGCCTGTTTCTGATTCTGTGTCTCCCTCTCTCTCTGCCCCTCCCCCGTTCATGCTCTGTCTCTCTCTGTCCCAAAAATAAATAAACGTTGAAAAAAAAAAAAAAAAGAATTTTAAGGGTGTGAAGTAGTTTTTCTGTCATAGGGACAGAGAGTTTCTATCTTACTATTTTTATAAACTATCACATAGTTCTTATTGTGAATTAAGATAAACGTGAAGGAGGCATGCATATACACGCAGAGTGGTGTGTGAGAGCCTGTGTGAAGCTCAGCATCCCCGTGTTTCAGAGTAGTGAGCTCTCACATCTCACTGGAAAACGGAGAGTCAACTCTTCCATAATGGTAGGAGGAAAAGAAAGCAAAAAACAGCAGGAGCAAAAATCTCACACTCTCTCTGTAGCAGCAGATGGCACACTGTCACCGGAGGAGGAGACCCCTTCCACGTTAGATTTTGTTTCATTTTATTTTATTACTTTTAAGTACACTTCACGCCCAACGTGGGGCTCGAACTCATGACTCCTACATCAGGAGTCATATGCTCTCTACTGACTGAGCCAGCCAGGCACCCTGGGTTAAAAGATTTTAGAAGTCCCTTCTGCAGGAGGTGAGGGGCTGGGGAGAGCCTGGATGCCCCGGATGGTGCATTGAACTGGGAGGTGGGGGTTCAAATGTCCTGGAGAGGACAGGGCTGGGAGTTACGAGGGACACGGAAGGAGATGTGTTTTGAGGGAAGGGAGACATCAGAGTGAAGAGTGACCCTGTTACAAGTAGAGAGTCAGAGGGAAAGAGGAGAAAGAGAGTCCTAGGGGGAATGTGGTAGAATTGTGTGAGAGACAGGCTCACTCCAGAGTATTTTGTAAGGTAGTTGATAAGTTGGTGTAGTGTTTAAAGTATCAAACATAATGCTTTATATCGGTTAAGAAATTTGCATAATGATTTAAAAGGGTAAGAAAGTGTTAAGTGTCTCTTTGAAAAGCATACTGTGTATTTGTACAAGAAAAAAAATTGATGGATTTTGGTGGATGGTAGTTACTAACGTTTATTATTTTAGAAAATACTTGATAATTTTGTAAAACAGACAAATTTTGCATTGACAACAGTTTGTGTGTCATTTTCTCCTATTTCTAATGTAGAGAAAAGGGCTAAAGAGAGGAGTTTGGGAGCTGTACTGTCTTGTGGCTTGATGGGGGTTAGAAGGGATTTAAAATGCCCGTTGTCTCTGTGGCCACAGTGTCACCCTGGGTTGCCTTGAGCCTGCAGGACTTTGCACGTCTCTGCCAGGCGACTTGTGACTTGGCCTGAGTCAGCTGCCCCCCAGCCAGCCCACCCCACCTGTGGGGTCTGGAACAGCCTTTCTGTGGTCCTCGCTTCTCCCCTCAGCAGGCTGATGTCTGTTATTTCACCAGGACAGCCTTCCCATTGCTTACGTGGACCCAGAGTGAGGTCTAGTATGTGCTGTTTGAAAGTTTGGATACACCAGATTTGAAATTCCGACATAGTGCACCAGAAGAAATCGGAAGAAATTGGATAATTTCAGTACTAAGTTTTGTTTTTCAAAGAAGCACATATGTGTGCACACATATGCACACACACACGCGCGTGTGTGCATAATATACAAACTGTCACCCGCAACATAGTCAGGTTCTTAATGCCTGCACGTGTGGTGTATTCTGTTCTGCATCGCTCCCTTTTAGGGAGTCTGAGGTCTGACTGCCTGGGTTCCGTCCCTCAATCCTTGAGGTACTTTCGTCACCATTGTTGGAATTTAGTCTCAGTGGTACACATTGGGGTATGTTGATTAAAGAAGAGAAATTATAGCAATAATTCTAAACGGTAGGTATTCCTTAAGAATTACTGCATGGTTTTAGAATGCAATACTTGATTTCAGAGCGCAGAAAACTTACTTCCGTCCAATTATGACATATTTGGGTTAATAGGAAGAAGATACATTCCTCTCTGGCACTGTAAGGAGACATCCTGAAGGTGTGTGTGGTAAGGGGGAAAGCCCTAATGGGCCGAAAGTTTTTCCCTGGACAATCCACAGTGGACATTTAAGGATTCATCATAACTCATTAACTTGGGGTGGTAACTCATATGTTTGTGTTTTAAAATAAAATGTACTAATTTATTACAGAGTCAGCTCTTCATACAGCCAGTATGTTTTTTTTAAGCATCTGCTGTATGCATAGCGTGGCCTTGGGAATTAATCAAAATTCTTCCCTATCATTACCTCATACTGTACCGAGCTATTTATTCCTCTGTCCTTAATGTGTTCCTGTCTTCCCCAACTGGGTTTCTGTTACTCAACAGAGATTCCTCGTCTTCTTTTTTCTGCCAGTTGAAAGTTGAGTCCTCCCTCCAGGCCTAGGTCTGGACTGAACGGCATTTCCTAGTGTTCTAGCCCTAGTATCCCCAGCTTTCCCAGTGGAAATTGCCTGCTCCCTTCTCTGCCTTCCTGCTCTATTACTGCTCAGAATCTCCCTGTTGGGGCGCCTGGGTGGCTTGGTCTCAAGGTTAAGTAAGCATCTGACTTCGGCTCAGGCCATGATCTCGTGGTTCGTGGGTTCGAGCCCCGCGTCGGGCTCTGTGCCCACAGCTCGGAGCCCGCTTTGGATTCTGTGTCTCCCTCTCTCTCTGCCCCTGCCCTGCTCACAGTCTGTCTCTTTCTCTCTCTCTCTCTCTCTCTCAAAAATAAACACAAATTAAAAAAGAAAATTAAGAATCTCCCTGCTTATTCTGAGTTGTAAACATGTATCATGTCTCTCTGCTTGCAGGCTGCTTTTGTGCAGGGGTTTTGTCGTCTTCCTGTTTGTATCTTCTATGGGGCCTAGGACGATGCTGTTGACACTTTTATTGCTTATAAAATACTGGATCGATACGTGTGATACAATGGACAATATAGAGAAGTTTGAAATGCATTTGGGACAACAAAGCATAGATACAGCGCTCTCTGCAAGGAGCCGTGCTGTTGCTTCGTCCTTCAGTGCCGTGGTCTGGCTGGATCAGGAGCCCAGAAATCTAGCGCTGATCCTGCTGCCAGTCAGCCACATGCTCTTAGACATTTTAAGGTTCTTCTCTGTGAAAGGAGACTAATTCTTACCCGTTACCCATTTCAACAGTATTCATGGATCCTATTGAATGAAATCTTCTATGTGAAAGCAGTTTTAAAAGTTTAAAAGCAGGGTGTAAATATGATGTATTTGTGTTGTCGTAAATACCGTCAGTGAAAAAACATTTTTCTGAGAGAGAGCAAGCTGAGTGGGGGAGGGGAGAGAGAGAGAGAGAGAAAGAGAGAGAGAGAGAGAGAGAGAGAGAGAGAGAGAATATGAATGAATGAATGAATGAATATCCCAGGCAGGCTCCAGGCCCAGCATGGAGCCCGACTCAGGGCTTGATCTCACAACCGACTGTGAGATCACGATCTGAGCCAAAATCAAGAGTCGGTCGGTTAACCGACTGAGCCACCCAGGCGCCCCTCGATGAAGAAATTTTATAATGAGGTCTGTCTCCTAGTTACTACAGTTAGTTGTTTTGGAGAGAAGAGTCCGGGCTGATTTGTGCTCTGGGGGCTGTCACACTGAGGCCCCAGGGTAGGGCACAAAGTCAGGCTACCATAAAGGAATACGAGGGGAACCTGAGCAGAGGGGAGAGTTCAGCAGCTTAATTTCTGTATTTTCTAAGGGTGTAAACTCAATTAGCAGAACTGCCTTTAGTTTTTCCTGTCCCCTTGTGTTGTTGGTCAGGGAGCGTGTGACAGGAGCCTCAGGCTCTCCGTCCCTGCAGCAGCTTACCCAGCGCCCCTCTGCCTGCTTCATTCTTTCTCCTAAGTGTTAATGTGTGCACTGTTTTTATTCTTAGTCGCATTATTGCAAGTTTCAGGTAGTAGTTGTAATAATTTTTTGCCAAGTATTTCTCCCAGAGAGAGGATTAGCCTGAATATTAATACAAACCTGGCAAAGAGCTCACTATTAGGGAACTTGAGAATTACCCCAGGGACATGGTGATCAGGATACCACCCTGAGGGTCCCCCATTCCCCCCCCCCCCCCCCCCCCCGGGTAAACAGATGACCTTATTCCCGGGCTGCTTTACTTCTTCTGTGACCTATGTAGAAAGCCGAAAGAAGTCCCAGCCCTTCCTCCTTCATTCTATTTTATTTTAAAATTTACTCCCATCTCGTCTGCCTTGCTTTGCCTCCTCTGGAACTCCGTTCATTCCATAGTCTCAAATTCATTTCTTTTCCTCGCCTGTAAGTTTGATGCACACCGTCTCTGATGCTTGCTCCTTGCTCCACGGCATGACCTCATTCTCCTGATTCTGCACTCAGAAGCGTTACCTGGCTGACCCCAGCTTTGACTGTGGTCTTCACTCTTGCTTTGATTGCTGATCGCTTCCAGGAGTTACTGTCTCCCTTCCGTCTGAGTCACCCTGCTCTGTGGCCGTTGGCCGGCTCTCCGGTTCGCCAGTTGTGTCCTGTTGAACTGCTCTAGCCGTTTACCCTGTGCACACCAGCAGTGGTCTGTGTCTCTCCAGCAGTGGCGTGGTATGTCAGCAGCAGCTGTAGGTCTGGGGACAGGAAATGCAAGGGCCAGTATTTGTGGACGCAGATTTCTTGCAGTATCACTTGCAACGGTTTTCCCAGAGATTTTCTGAAAATATCATCCTCAAAAGCAGTCTTTTTTAAAGTTGCTCATTGTGATCCATTTATGGGAACATGAAAGCAATGTATTAGGCTGCAGCTAGAATTTTTTTTTTTTTAAGGGGAAGAATTGGAATATAAACAGTAGAAGACATGAATGTATCACGTGTAGTAAGGGTAGCATATATATCCATGGTTGTGATATCAAACATATTTCCCCTTTTGAGTTGGACTTAAAACATTTGAAATCCATTGTTCTGGTTAACCTTCGATATTTTAAAGCTCCTTTGGTTCCCCAACCCCTTCTCCTTTAATGGAGATTTAAGAAAATGTTTTATTTATTTGTTTGTTTGTGGTTGGGATTAAGTAGAATTGGAATATGGTTTATTTGCGGGGCAACCTAAAGGAAAGTCACACTCGCAGTGAAGTGGTTTACTTGTTGCACAGCAGGTGTCCTACATTCCGTCAGGGCATGGCCACCCTAGAAGCTCTGGATCTAAGGCTCCAGAAGGAGCCTACAACAAGAGTAGCCAGCTGGATGGAGATTCCTCTGTAGATGGGGAGTTCTCTGTAGGGGCATTAGCACCTGTAAAGGTGGGGCACCCCAACCCCAGCAGTTGATTGATTTGTCCTGGACGAATGAGGTGATCACAGGCTGCTAAGGTGATAGCGGGGATTTCTGGGTTGATTAGGCTACCAGCGGGGATTTCTGGGTTGATTAGGCTACCGCAGGTACAGGGAGCAGAGTATACTGGAAAGAGGTCCTGAGTTTCAGGAACCACCAAATGACCAGATTGTAGAGTTGCTGATTGTTTTCTATGGCAGTAAGAAATAACTATGTTTTAAGTGATTGTGAGTGATTATTGAACATAGGATCTCTGCTTAGAAAATATGACCATTCTTCACTAATTTCACACACCTTACCTCGAATCAGAGAGAGTCTGACCTTGGCGTTGCCTCGTCTTACTGCCTTCCGTCGGTCCCATAAGCAACATTCTTGAAAGGCAATGGAATACATCAAATGAATAGTTGGATTCCCCCACATTGTGTCTATGGTGCATCTTTTAAATTTAAAGATTTATTAAGGTGAAATTGTGGTGGGACACTGTTTAAAGCCTAGCCTTTTCCTCCTAACGGTAATGGAAGAAAGATTTTTCTTAATTAAAATAAAGTGGAATTAGAATATGGTTTAATTTTAGGAGTAATAAGGAATTTTTTGGCCCAATTATCCTTATTTGTCATTGGACTGGAGGGCTATGTCTTAAGGTAATTATTTTATACCCCTTAATGTTTTAGTCAAACAGTTAAATGGCTTCTGTGTTTCCCTAAAGTCTACTGATTTACCTGCAGAGGTGCTTAGAATGGACAATCTGGGATTGTGTCTGTGTTGAGATATAGTTTTGAGGGAGATAATTACGATTTTATGATTATTTATTGATTTTCAGAATGAATAGGTGAGACTAATTTTAATGATCTGTTAATATACACAGAGGAGGTAGTAGAAAGAAGCAAAACATTTAATTTGTTGAAAATTCTATATTGAGTAAATCCTCCTCCATCCGCCCACAGGTGTCTTTCTGTTAATGATATTAAAATGTCAACATCCTCTTTTTTTACTTTATTTTTATTTTTTAATTTTTATTTTTATTTTATTTTTTTTGTGACCAGTCTTTGGAGAATATTTGGCACATGTTGTTCCAGGTGATGAAATAAAAAAAATTGCAGATCTTCTTTCTCTAGGGAAATAATTATATTATTTTCTTTTTATATAAACATTTGCTTTGAAATGTATTTATGTTTCAAGAGTTTTGGTATTTTTATCCAAAGCATCATTTCCTCCTACTGCCTCAACGTCAGAATGGAACTCCTCTTTAAACTATTACCCAACATCACAGGGTTGTCACGTAAGTTACGTTTATGTGCTAAATGACTCAAAAAGAAGAGCCCCTGCCCCCTCCCCACTTTGTCTTGCGTGCATGCTGTCTGTGTTGGTAGAAATTTTATATCCCAGTACCTTCTGAATTCATCTAAACCACCCAGATTTTTTAAAATTCAGTTTTTAAAACTTAAAATTGTGCATTTCTCATTTGTGGCCATTGTCCTTTTACTTACCTGTGTCTTTTTTCCACGACCTTTTCCCATTTGTATGTTCTTTGGGTACCCTGGTACTCCTGTCTGTTCACACTACCCTCTTCAAGAATAGAGCGAGGTCTCCCAAATGTCCTGTGCTCTTCCTGTTCGAGCCCGAGTGACCGTTTACAGCTTGTCCTCCATATTTCACTTGCATGTTATTCCCCAGTCTGCTGTTCCATGATTGAGGGTCATGGGAGAGTGACACGAGCATGGAGGGTGGCAGTGGCTGGGTGGGCGCGGGGAGAGAGAGTTGAGTTCTATTTGTTACTCCATTTAGGTGAAATTGTGCAGGTTTCCTAACCCTTGATCTAGCTTCTTGACCTAGCTTCGTTGACCTTGACCTAGGAGAGGGTTGAACCAGTGATCTCTGAAATCTCTATCCATTCTGATAGTGCATGATAAAGTAATTCACAATAAAATGTCATTAGGCTTAGCCTTCTGAGAATGGGGGAACGCACGTGTATTTTTAGTTTAAAACAATAGCTTATTGGTCTAGATATGTGTGCTGTGTGTTGGATATGTTTTTGAGCATCTTCCGCTCCCTTCTCTCCCCACCCCCAGCTCAGACTCTAATCCAGTGAATAAAATGCATGAAGTCAGTTTTTCAGCCACTGATGTGCATACTGTTTCCTTTAGTCTCACCTTTGTCTATGGGGTTCAGGGAAAAAAATCACTGCTTTATGAGAGAGGGTCGGTTAGTAGTAGAGAAACATCTTCTAATGCAAAAAGACTCCTCTATTGGGGCGCCTGGGTGGCTCAGTTGGTAACGCATCCAACTCTTGATTTCATCTCAGGTCATGATCTCACAGTTTAGTGAGTTCAAGCCCCACTTCGGGCTCTGTGCTGACCCTGCAGAGCCTGCTTGGGATTCTCTCTCTCTCCCTCCCTCCCTCCCTCCCTCCCTCCCGTGCTCAACTTCTGTCTCTCTCAAAATAAATTAATAAACTTAATAAAAAAAAAAAAAGAGAGTCCTTTATAAACTCACTCCTCTTTATTTGTTATGGGTTCATTCTGAAAGTTGGGACCAAAAGTGAAATGACTGAGGGGCGCCTGGGTGACTCAGTCTAGGTTAAGCGTCCAACTCTTGGTTTTGGCTGAGATCGTGCTTTCATGGTTTGTGAATTTGAGCCCTGTGTCAGGCTCTATGCAGAGAGCACAGAGCCTGCTTGGGATTCTCTCTCTTCCTCTCTCTCTGGCCCTCTGCCACTCTCTCTCTGTCTCTGTCTAAATAAATAAAGTTAAAAAAAATAAAACGACCGGCTAGTTCTGCTCATTGGGAGCCTGTTCTGTCCCTGGGAAGCACAGGACAAAGCCTACAACCTTGCTACCCTCTGAGTCAGTGTCAGTGCCTCCACTCCGGGAGGATGCCAGTGATGGTCCCCACACTCCTTCTTCCCTTGGGACTTCCTATTCTTAGATTCTGCAGCCTACTGAATTCTCAGAGTCTCAGAGGAAGACTTTAATAGCCAGATTTGGGTCTTGGCCATGGTATGTAGGGAAGGCTGACCCTTTTGCATTACCAGTGCTGTTATTTTTCTCCATTCATACATTTTTCACCATATGTGTCATTTGAAGTTTGGGATAGATAGATTAATGAGTACATGTTTCTCCCTTAAAAAAAAAAATCTCATGGAACAGTTAGACTGTATGTTTTTTTAAATATTTTTTTTTAACATTTATTTTTGAGAGACAGAGAGAGAGAGCATGAGTGTGTGGGGGGAACAGAGACAGAGGGAGACACAGAACCCGAAGCAGGCCTCAGGCTCTGAGCCGTCAGCACAGAGCCCGATACGGGGCTCAAACCCATGGACTGTGAGATCGTGACCTGAGCCGAAGTTGGATGCTCAACCGACTGAGCCACCCAGACGCCCCTAGACTGTATATTTAAAAAAAAAATTTTTTTAATGCTTATTTATTTTTGAGAGAGAGAGAGAGAGAGAGAGAGAGATAGCACGCTAGAGTGAGCGGGGGAGGGGCAGAGAAAGAGGGAGACAGAATCCGAGCAGGCTCCAGGCTCTGAGCTGTCAGAATAGAGCCCGATGCAGGGCTCGAACTCAAGAGCTGTGAGATCATGATCTGAACCGAAGGCAGACATTTAACCGACTCAACTGCCCGGGCACCCCTAGATTGTATATTTTTAAAGGATCATGTTTTAATACAATATAGTTTTTAAAATTCTTTTTTTTTTTTTTTTTTGGCAGGTTAGAAAAACAGATATAGAAAGGCTATAGAAGCAGCTAGCACCCTAGTGCTAGTTAGTAACAGTATAATCACATAGCATTCCACTCATCTTTCATTTAAAGCAGAAATTGGCGGGGGGCGCCTGGGTGGCTCAGTCGGTTGAGCGTCCGACTTCGGCTCGGGTCATGATCTCGTGGTCTGTGAGTTCGAGCCCCGCGTCGGGCTCTGTGCTGACAGCTCAGAGCCTGGAGCCTGCTTCGGATTCTGTGTCTCCCTCTCTCTTTGGCCCTCCCCCGTTCATGCTCTGTCTCTCTCTGTCTCAAAAATAAATAAGCGTTAAAAAAAAAAAAAAAAAAACAGAAATTAGGAAAAACTTAAAAGTTGTATTAAAAAAAGAACAGCGCGCGCACACACACACACACACACACACACACACACACACCCAAGTCATTTATATGCAAGGTGTGAGATCTCCAAGCTAGAACGAGTCTGCAGTGCACAGTTTTCTCCTCCTGTCCCTCCACGATTGACTTCTCCTCCACAGAAGATACCAGTTACTTGTCTCTCTGTTGGCTGTTTGAACATTCCAGTCGTGCTGTGGTGAAGGCCTGTTGTCCCTGTTTCCCCCTCTCCGTGGTTCTCTCGCGCAGACCAGTCTTCGCAATCTGGCATTCTCTGCACATGTTCCAGCCATGCGGTTCCAAAGTTGACATTGCAGCCTCGGCAAAGGTCATCTCTTTAAAATTCTCTGAAATTCCCCTTTGGCACATCCGTGTTGGCAGCTGGGTTTATATAGGAAAGTGGTAAAGCTCTTGGCTCCTCTTTTTGTGCTTTACAAAAATAGAAATCTCTGGCCAGCAGGGCAGCTGGGCAAGCAGCTCCTTGGTCAGTTCCCATCAGCTGCCCTCGCTGAGTGTTTTCCCCCTTACCTGCTGGCGGTGGCGACCTCACCCGGACACGGGGCCCGAGTGGGTGGGTTTTAAAAACACGAGCAGACTGTAGCCCGACACATATTTTAAAGTCTTATTAGAAAACCCTGCTGTTCTGACATGTATGAGAGGTACCGTTGTACTGTTTTGACTTCTGATCCTGTCATCGTCTTGTATTTTTGAACGACTCGAAGATGATATTCACTGATCCAAAACTACCTGTTGCCTTTTGGGCAGTAGTATAACAAGAAAGATGGAAACTCCGAATGGCTTTCCAGTGAGGTGAATTCCTTACGAACTAAATGACGTAGCGCGCCTGTTTTCTTGGGAACGTGCTGCTCTCTTGGATGGAGATGACTGACTCCCTGTGAGGCAGCACAAGCCTTTTTCTTTTCAAGTAGCTTTTTCTAGGAAAATGTTGCTTCTCTTAGCCGAGTTGACCTATTTATGACTATAGATTGCCTTCAGAGCCCTTCACTGCTTTCTGTGTGCACCGTGGCCTCCCCAGAAGTAGAGCTGTGTGCTAGTCACCCCAGCGTATTTCCAGTTGTGATTCTCTAATTTAAAAATGACTGCATATGTTGGGTGTGGACAATACTTATTTTTGATTTTGTGTTAAATGCAAACTCTGGCAACCTCGATGTCGCAGGCTTCCGTGTTAGAAAGGAGCATTGTCCTTTTATTGTTAATTTTTTTGCCGCTTGTATTATTGAAATAAGATATGTAGACTCCTAGATGGATTTTTCTCCCCTGTGATAGTTTATGGAAGATTTTAGACCACTTGTTTTTGTGCGTTGCTTCTGTTTTCTTCAAGAAGAGATGTTGTGTAGTATGTCTTTTGCTCTTAGCACACCCTTCCTTTCCCTCCCCCAATACCAAGTTTATGTACGTTGGAAATATGCTATCTTTTTCAGCCCAAAGTTTTGGAATGAGATTTATCATGTTGTGCATTACACGCAGACTTTTTCTCTGAAGCTGCAATTTTTTTCCCGTTATGCTTGTTTTATCAAAAAGCATACTGTAGCCTTTATAGATCTGTGATATCGAATGCCCTCGATGGATCCTTGGGAAGAAAGTGTTTTAAAGTGCATAATTAGGGTACTTGAGCATAAAACTACAATTATACACTTGTGTGTTAATTTTGTGTACAGTAAGACTTTAGTTCAACACTGGTTGTAAATGAGAGAGGAAGCATTTTACTGCCAGTGAATGCCTGCATTTTATGAATACTTAAAATCTCCTCTAATTGGCTGACCTGGAAGAAAAGGTGAAAACATCTGTAGTTAGGAGGTAGAGGAGAGAATACAAAATGTGTAAAAAAAAAAAAAAAAAAAAGTAACCAGAAAAGTAATCTTAACTCTGGTGTGAGCCATACTCACTGTGCCTTTGGAAGCATTCATGCTATTTTAGTTGCTATTCCACAATAAAGACTAGCTGACTTACAAGCATTTTGATGAGCCAGCGAAATTAATCAAGGGACAGAGTGGGAGAGATAGTTGACAAGGAATCTTTGATCTGATAGAATAAAGGCTTCGGTTTGCACTGGTCGACCATACGTTTGTTACTCAGATTCTGCGTGCAAGCATTAGGGGGCACTCCTTGAAGCTCGGAGTTAATTTTATGAAAAAGGATGTACCACTTTATGAAATGGATAATAATGTTCCAGAAGTAGTTACCCTCAAGAGGTAGCATGGGCTAGAAATATAAATTAATTTAAGAAGGGTATAAATAAATTCATGGATAATAGAATGATAATGATTATAAAGCGGAAATAAAGGCTGTTCAGGACATATCCCTGACTTTTGGAAATTGAGGTCATGAGAGGCACTACCATTTAGTTCCCACAGCCATACAGAATATTCACTCTGCAGAACATTGTCTGACCTAGTATTCGCTGAAGCTGTGATTTGCTAAATATAGAGCAGTTAGACTTAGAATTAAGCAGTGAAATTTTGTAGGCAATTAATAATTGTAAAGAAGTCTAAGGGAGGTTGTATGTATATTATTTTCACTATGCTTATGTTTATAACCTTAATATTGTATGTGCACCTGTCAAGAGGTTTTAGAAAATACATTTTTCATGTAAAAAGACTTCTACACTGGCAACCAATGAGAACTTTCCAGCTTTGTGACATGAATCAAAAAGCAATTTGTTCTCCACTGTAGAGAACAAACTAAACTGATGGTTACCTGAGGGGAGTTGGGGGTGGTGGTGAGTGAAATAGGGGAAGGGATTAAGAGGATACTTGTGATGAACACTGAGAATGTATAGAATTGTTGACTCACTGTACTGTGCATATGAAACTAATACTGTGTGTTAACTTCACTGGAATTAAAATATAAGAAGAAAAGAAAATGTGGAAAACCCAAAAAGCTCAGAATAGAAAGTGAAAAATCACCATATTCTATTCATCCAAAGAAATCCACTGTTAGTAATTGTCACAAGTTTCGGGTCACTGTTGACAAATAATGCTACGTATCGATCAGCTTGAAAGTCTCAGTAGTTTATAACAACAGATGTTTATTTTTCTCTCATGGGTCTGTGGGTTGGTTGGGCCGATTTTGAGGTGGACTCCGCTGGGTCCAGGCAAGACATCTGGGTTGGGTTCCCTGCATGCGATTTATTTTGGGTTCCCAGATGGGACCGAAGAGCTGCAGGGTGCTAAAATTTTCCAGTGAGATGATATGATGGGATAGATGCTGGGCTGGGGAACAGTGGGTGGGGCTGTAGATGAAATAGCATTGGTCTTAAGTTGGTAATTGCTTAAACTGTGGGTTTTAATACTGTTCTTTCCACTCTTGGATGTGTTTAAAATTTTATATAGTGAGTTAAATTGGTGAAAAAAACAGTATCTTTTGATAGTTTAAAAATAAGCTAAAGGAGAGGGTTAAATCAGCCTAGATAATGTTGGTTATTTTTCAGGCCATAAAACAGCAGTGTTTGCGGCCTGGAAGTTATCTGTTAGGAACAAGGGCATAGACAAAAACGGAAGTGTGCTCCATAGCAACGTGAACTGTGTAACTGGCTTGTTTGTGTGGTTGGTCATCAAGCCTGTTCTGGTGTTTAAGACACTGCTTGACCCCTGAATGCTTTGCCAACTCCTTCTTCAAATCTGGGTACTCTTTTTTTTTTTTTCTTAAGGGAAGCTGGACAGAATTTGAAGGAACTTAGCTTGAGTGTACTATGCATACAGTAAGCACTCAGTACACATTCGTTGATTGTTTCTTGTTTTTCAAGCATGAAGGAGTAATTTCAGGAAATTGTGGAGGTATGTTGTTTTATCTCTTTTTCTTAAGACAAGCCTAAGAACAAGATTTATTTTTCTTTTTAAAATAAAGTAAGAAAAAAAAGGGACCTAAATTGTTTAGAAGTCTCAATTGGGGACTTAGCTTAAGGGATTGTAGATTATGGGGCAGTGGTAGAATCTTGACCTTGTAAACTTTATTTATTACCTTCTAGCACATTCTTTTTGACTGGACATGTTGACATAATAAAATTTCCTCATGCAATTGGTTCAACCACACATCGGCTTAACATCTGAATTCCTTGCTGTAGGGAATTTTCAGTCTGACTCTTATGCATGAAAAACAGTGTTTGATCTTTCTGTGAAATCAGAAGCCGGCAGAATTTGCCACAGTAATGACTAAAAAATGTAACTGTTGTGCACTTATGATTTGTCCTGTGCCTTTTCCCTTCCCATTTTGTGGAATTTACCTGGAGGGTCTCAAGCCTATGATGGAAAACAAACAAAAATTAAGGAGCTTTCTGCTGTTAAAGGCAAATTGTTATAAGACACTCTTCTGATAACTCTTAAATAGACCACAATAAATAATCCCAAATCAATTAATTGCATTTTGTTCTAGATTTGTGAACAACACGGAGTTCGTTTAAGAAATGGTAGATAACATTTTGGCATTTATTCCTTTAAGCTACAAATTCTTTACTCAGAAAACCACACACACACACAGATTTTTCATATTACAGGATAGCATTTTGTTACATATACTATTTTGTGTCCTGCTATCCCTTAAATCCCACCTTAATAATCATTCTTGCTATTAAATACATATTATCTCCAGTGAGGTTCATTAATAAGCTGGTATGTTCTGGGTACCTGGGTGGTTCAGTTGGTTAAGCATTGACTTCAGCTCAGGTCATGATCTAATGGCTCATGGGTTCCAGTCCTGTGTCGGGCTCTGTGCTGACAGCTCAGAGCCTGGAGCCTGCTTTGGATTGCGTGTCTCCCTCTCTCTCTGCCCCTTCCCTGCTCATGTTTTCTCTCTCTCTCTCTCTCTCTCTCTCTCTTTCTCTTTAGCAAAAATAAACAAACATTAAAAAAAATTATGGGGCGCCTGGGTGGCTCGGTTGAGCGTCCGACTTTGGCTCAGGTCATGGTCTTGCAGTTAAACTGTGAGTTCGAGCCCCGTGTTGGGCTCTGGGCTGACAGCTTGGAGCCTGGAGCCTGCTTCGGATTCTGTGTCTCTCCATCTCTCAGCCCATCCCCTGCTCATGCTCTATGTCTCTCTGTCTCTCAATAATAAATAAACGGTAAAAAAAATTAAAAAATATGGGGTGCCTGGGTGGTTCAGTCAGTTAAACATCTGACTTCAGCTCAAGTCACCATCTCACAGTTCATGAGTTTGAGCCCCATGTCGGGCTCTGTGCTGACAGCTCAGAGCCTGGAGCCTGCTTCAGATTCTATGTCTCCCCCTCTCTGCCCCTCCCCTTCTCTCTCTCTCTCTCTCTCTCTCTCTGTCTCTCTCTTTCTCTCAAAAATAAAAACAAACATTTAAAAAAATTTTTAAAAATCGGATATGTTCTTGAATCCTGCCCCCACCCCAATCAATCCCTGTTGATGGACATTTAGACATTTAGGCTATTTACATATTTTCAGTGGCAATGCTATCATGGGGGTGCAGTGAGCTTGCTACACATATCTTTGCATACTTGTTTCACATTTTTTCTCAAGGTATATTCTTAAAAGTAGAATTTTTTCTGTACATATTGTAACTTGCCCTAGATGTTTGAATTTACATACGCACCATGATTATTTCAGTATACCTAATTGCTGTGTACTATTTTGGATTACATAAAGTGAAAATATGAAAACTCCTTGTTAAGTATCTAGGAACAGTCATTGTCAAGTAGGAAATTTACATGTAGGCATAAATAAGGCAGTGATGGTTTAACATAAATATGCTATAAAACATGTGAAGTCAAAACTTTAGATACATTAGTTGTTAAGTATGTATACATGTTCTGCTAGTGGTTTTTAAAGGTATAACTTAACATACACTAAAATGCTCAGATCTTAAGTGTACCATTTGATGAATTTTGACACATAGGTACATCCACGAAACTACCAACCCAGTTAAGATGCAGAATATTTTTGTCACTCCCACAAATTCCTTCATGCCTGATTTTAGCCATTCTCCATATTTCACAACCAATGTTAAGATCTATTCTATTACCATATATTAAGTTTGTGTGATTTTGAATTTCACATAAACAGGTAATACTGTGTTTTGAATGTGTCTACACTTAATATAGTTCTGGAGGGAACTGTAGATACCAAACCAGACTATACTTTTTAGAACAAAAGGATCTGAGGCTGATGTGAAAATTATATTAAGAACAATAGGTCTTTCAAAAGAATGAAGTTAGACCCTTAACTTACACTATGTACAAAAAATTAACTCAAAATGGATTCACAGACCTAAACATAAGAGCTAAAATCTATAGAACCCTTTTTTCCCCCTTAAAGTTTATTTATTTATTTTGAGAGACAGAGAATCCCAAGCAGACCCTGTGCTGTCAGCACAGAGCCCAACATGAGGTTCCATCTCATGAACGTGAGATCCTGACCTGAGCCGAAATCAGGAGTTGGATGCCTGACTAAGCCACCCAGGTGCCCCAGAATCTATAGAACTCTTAGAAGAGGGGTGCCTAGGCTGGCTTAGTCGGTGGAGTGTGTGACTCTTGATCTTGGGATTTTGAGTTCAAGCCCCACGTTGGGCACATAGAGATTACTTAAATATATATATATATACATATATATATGTATATATACACACAAACACACACACATACATATATACACACACACATATACATACGTACTTATATACAAATATATACACACATTTAGGTAATATACATATGTAATATAAACCTATATACATATGGAAAAGTATATACATATATATAAATATATACATATATATTTAAGAAATAAAATTCTTAGAAGAAAACATAGGGGAAAGCTTCATGACATTAGATATAGCAGTAATTTCTTGAATGCGAAGCCAATGCACAGGCAACAAAGGAAAAGATAGGTAAATTGGACTACATCAAAATTAAAAACTTTGTGCACCAAAGGACACTAATCAAGAGAATGGGGGCACCTGGGTGGCTCAGTCAGTGAAGGGTCTGACTTCGGCTCAGGTCATGATCTCAACAGTTCGTGAGTTTGAGCCCTGCATCTAGCTCTGAGCTGGCAGTGTGGAGCCTGGACCAGAGATTCTCTCTCTTTCTCTCCCTCTCTCTCTACCCCTCTCCCACTTGCGTGTGTGCCCTCTTTCTTTCTCCTTCTCTCTTTCAAAATAAACTTAAGAAAAGACAATGCAGGGGCGCCTGGGTGGCGCAGTCGGTTAAGCGTCCGACTTCAGCCAGGTCACGATCTCGCGGTCCGTGAGTTCGAGCCCCGCGTCGGGCTCTGGGCTGATGGCTCAGAGCCTGGAGCCTGTTTCTGGTTCTGTGTCTCCCTCTCTCTCTGCCCCTCCCCCGTTCATGCTGTGTCTCTCTCTGTCCCAAAAATAAATAAACGTTGAAAAAAAAAAAATTAGAAAAGACAATGCAAAGGCAACTAATACAATGGAATATTTGTAAATCCTACGCCACATAGGGGATTAATATCCAAAATATTTAATGCACTCCTACAATTCAACAACAGAAAACAATCCAATTAATAAATGGGCAAAGGAGATAAATACATTTTTCCAAGTAAGATAAACAAATGGCCAGTAAGCATGTAGAAGGTGCTCAACACCACTGATCATTAGGGAAATGAAAGTCAGACACACAAGGAGTGTGATACCACTTCATACCCAGTAGGATGGCTATTACAAAACAAACAAACAAGCAGAAAACAGCAAGTGCTGTCAAGGATGTGGAGACATTGGAACACTTGTGCACTGCTGGTGGGAATATAAAATGGTACAGCCACCGTGAAAACAGTATGGCGGTTCCTCACAGAATTAAGCATAGAACTACCATGTGATCCAGCAGTTCCACTACTGGTGTTTATCTGTCAATACTTGAACAGATGTTCATGTGTCCTTTTTCATGGCAGCATTGCTTGTAATGACCCCAAAATAGAAACAACCCAAGTGTCCATGATGGATGACTAGATAAGATGATTTCCCTATATTAACGTGTCTGTGATAAATTTAGGACGATGTAAAGTATTTCTTTTGATCTTAAATTGTTTCCCTCTAAAAGGAAGGACAAAACTGATAATGTAAATAGATTCAGATAATCCAGAGGTGACAGATCTGTAATAGAAACCAAAGTGTATTTTAGTAACATAACTTCCTAATCAAGGAGGATTATAATATCTGTTCCCAATGTTTTTGTAAGCTGTTGTGGAGATAGAACATTGGACGGGACGATTGTGTAGCCCAAGGCAGAAAGCTCTTACATTTATATGTCGGTGGTGTGTGATTCATAGTATGTGTTTCATATACCTATTCCAGGAGGTTCAGTCAACAAATACTCATTGAGCTCTTACTGCGGGCCAGGCCTTGTGAGTGCAGTGATGAACTAAACTGCCAAGACCCCATTTTCTATGGGATTTACATTCCAGTGGGTGTGATAATATGTTTGTAGTCAGGTACATTTGAGAAATCCCAGATTTAAAGGTGGATGTGTTTCCTAACTTCTTTTAATATACTTAACACACCTTTTAATATACTTGTACGTTATGTTTTATATTTTTATGTTTACTTCTCAAATTTTTTCGATTATAGGATTCATTTCTGTGAATTAACTTGCCA
The DNA here is from genome assembly GCF_018350155.1 of Leopardus geoffroyi. Taxonomy (NCBI): domain Eukaryota; kingdom Metazoa; phylum Chordata; class Mammalia; order Carnivora; family Felidae; genus Leopardus; species Leopardus geoffroyi. The sequence goes on from NC_059332.1 coordinate 141,433,727, forward strand.
GATTAGTGCCCCTTGTAGGTGCCATTAGGTTTCGCTGGCATAAAGTCCTTCCTGTCAGGGATTTATCAGTCTTCAGGAAAGGTAGGAGACCCTCGTGAAGTCTTCGGCTTCATCTTGCCCCTTGTGAAAGGCAAGAGATTAGGGGACCTGACTTAGCAGTCAGGGATGGGTCTCTGGAGCAAAGATCTAGCTGGGCCTCTTTAAATAAAGCAGCTGACCAAGGCATTTTCCTCTCCAGCCCCTTCATGGGGCCTGGCTCCTGCCTTTGTGTGCATGCTGGGGTGACGTCTATGCCTCTGCCTTTTTGGGGGAGGGGAGATGTGGGATGGGGGGAGGTGAGCTCTTTATTTCAGAATTTTAAATTATGAAACAATTTACGCATACAGAAAAGTACAGAAACAAATATAACGGACAGTTGTGTAACTACACCAAAATGGTTGGGTGTTAACATTTTGCCACATCTCCATATCTCCGTCTTTTTATAAAGGAAAAAATGCAGGACTGAGCGCCATCCCATCTCTTCCCCTCTCCCCCTCCAGAGAGTGTCATCTGTTTCCTTTTCAATGCATGGTTTTCAGTGAATACTTTAACTATATGTATATATATACATATATATATATATATATATATAATAACTATATATATGTATATAAAACCCCAAACAGTATTTTTTGTGTGTATTAAAAATTCAGACAAATGCTATTATATTGCATTCTTTTGTTGCTTTTTAAAAAAATTCAGCATTATATTGTTTAGATTTGAGCCATTTTGATCTGTGGGCCTTACTACATCCTTTTTTTTTTTTTTTTTTTTTTTGTAATTGTATAGAACTCCATTGTATGGCTATAGCAAAATATGTTTTCTTTCCTTTTATCTACTTGTCAGAGTTCGATTGTGTCCTCTTTCTGGCTTTGTAAATACTATTGCATCGAGTATCCTTCTTGGGCCACTGTGAGTGTTTTCGTGTGCATATATTTATAAGGGGAATTGCTGGATTATGGGGTCAGTGCACCTTTAAACTTGGTGAGGAAACGTTTTCTAAAACTTCTTTAGGATGAAAACTGGAGAGAAGATAAACCTTGATTATTTCTTCAATTTTGAAATATGAGCAAAGGGTTCAGGATAAGGTATACTGAAAAACGGGGCCCAGAATTTCTGTACATCTAACATGATACAGAGATGTGAAAGTTGATACTCCCATTTTTTATCAGAGTGGTTTCCTAAAATAAATACTTAAAGTAAGTGGATCATTTTTAGCTATACTTTTTCCCTCTTCAGTAATATAGGAAAGTATTCATATCTCTTTGAAAATTGGAATAAATTTTTTGTTATTATGTGTGCTCATGCTCCGCGTAAGATCTTCTTTATTTAGAAATGAGTGAAATAAATTCTTGTTTTTAAAAAACAGAAAAGCTCTGCTCTCAGGCATTTTCTGGAGATTTCCATTTGGTTTAGCTTAGTGATATTTTTATTCAAACTGTGATAAAGGTCCAGAGCGTTGGCTGGGTATATAATGGCCTAGAGGGTAAGCGGTTAATAGCCGAGCACTGTGCCGCTGTTAGCGTGAAGTTCACTGGTCTGCCTGTTAGATGAAGCTGAACGTAGGCGTCTCAAAGAGTTGGGTGGTACAAGTGATTTCAGTTTTATAAGATGTTCCTTCGTTAATTTAATTCTTTATATACTAACCTGATTCAGGAATCCACTGAACAACATCCATTCATTCAGCAAACATTTATTGACTGGCAGGCCCTCTCCCCAGAGACATTCCATGAATGTGGGAGCTTAATGTCTAGTGATGAGGACAAACAGTAAACACAACACCCAATTAAGGGGTTTACTGACTCAGTCAGACCATCTCTGCCGTGTGAAATGGAGTTGGAACTGGCATGAGAAAGACGGTTGGGGCTGTGCTTGTGTAGTTAGGCTGGCCCGGGGAGGGCGATCTGAGCTACAAGTGCTTCGTGACCCCAGCTCCCGGCACTTGGTCCCTGGTCCTCAGTGAAGTCTTGGTTGCATTTCCCTTGCACCCAACATTCTGGGGATGTCACTTCTCCTGAAGGTGTTTGAGAACCAAGACGTGTGCAAGATGACCCTCAGCGGCCAAAATGGATTTTACAGGATTCGAGGCGGTAACGGCTCCCATGCTCCCCTCATGGACGAGTCCCCTGGGCCTTCGTGTTTTTAACCAGTGTCACGGGCTCCTCAGTCCTCAGCAGATTCCGTTGAGGATGGAGGTCAGTGGTGAGCGATGGCCGGGTGCCTGGGTGGCACGTAAGGCAGGCGGCAGAGCGAGACCACAGTTACCCAGTGGGGTTTGTGCAGACGGCTTTCGGCAGGAGGCTCTGGGGCCTTTAGTGTATCCTGGCTCAACCTGCTGATTTATGTTTTATGATGGTGATTGTTTGGCTTAAGATTTTAGAAAAGTATATGATAGATCTTTGAAAGCCATGCCTCTGAATTGATTAAAGCAAGAGCAGTGTTGATGATTAAAGAACGTAGACTTTAGTTCCAGACAACTGAGGCGTTAGATTTAGAATTGAGTTTTGAAAGAAAAACTTAGGAAATACTTAATATTTTAGAGAGAGCACTGCAACTTGTAGTTTAAGAAGTAATGGCATCTGTGTAGAATTCCAGGTAGGATTATTATATTGCTGGTTATAATAGGAACATGAGTTAATAGAGAAAGTAGGCCCTATCTTGTAGATAGGGGTGTGAGACAGATACAGTTACATGACTGACCATGTTCACACAAGTGAGGCACAGTAGGACTCGGATTTGGACTTGACACGTTTCTAACCCAAAGACTCTTCAGCTAAACAGAGTTCAGGGATCTCTGCTTCAACGTGGCTGCCATGGAAGGACAGGGGACGGGGTTCAGTTGATGGGCACCAGGACCCAGGTCTCACTGACAGGCTGATTGTCCCGTGTTATAAATCACCTCACCCCCGGCTGTCAGAGGGGGAGCTGCCTGTTAGGTCAGTACCAGGTGAATTAGGCCCATGTATCTAAAAGGAGAGCAAATAGGTTTAATGGTGGAAGACCGCTGTAAAATTTCCCAAGCAGAAGTTTTTGATGGTTTCTCCTCCGAAGTTGGCCGTGTTCTGCGGACTGCGGCCGTGGCTCCGTTGAACGTTTGCTTGTAGTCCCAGCAGCCTACCTGGGCTCCCCTGCACCCTGACTTGCCCCCTGCTGCCTTTGGAGAGCTCGAATAGACCTTGAGGGTCTAACACGTGCATGGCTGCTCCAGTGTTAGTCGCTGCCTACAACACGCTCTGTTGTTGTCCTTCTCAGAAAGTAGAGCCCCGCTCCCCAAACGGCACATTCATACTGTGTGTAAGGGTTTCTGTAAACCAGAAAGTCAACATATTAAAGTGCAATTCCCAGGGGAGTCGCCGGCTGTGTTGATTGAGCTTTACAGTAGTTTTAACACTGGCAAAAGTGTTATCCTAACTGCTTCAAATCAAACTGCAAAGATGCTTGTGTGAAATCTAGTATTAGATATCAAATCAACATATGGGTGCTGAACGGAAGGATATGTGTTGTGGTAGTATACGATATTCTAGCATGTGGAGTTGTATTTTATGGAAATTCTTTGGCTTGGCTTATGGCAGGGACATACATTCATTATGAGATATCAAGCTGTAAAATAAATAAAAGCAAAGAATTCAACTGTGCAGTTAAATGGTTTTCAGCACAAACTTGTCTGCTCTCCTAACGTAGGGTCTGCGTGATGAGGCATTTGTGAGCCATTGTGGCCAAACGTTCGTGATTGTTGTCGACAGGCCTTGACGATAATCTAGATCAGGTCAGAAAGAAAATGAACTTTAGCTTTTGGCATTTTTCTCCTTTTTCTTCATTGTATGTCTTAACAAATTACCGTGCTAATTGGTGTTAGAGGCAAAGCGTTGAATATTTTTCTCCCTTTACCATTCCTTCTTTTTCCTCATTTGGTATTTTATAGCGATTGCGTTTTTAAATGTGTGTCTGGAACAGATCACTGAATCCTTGAGTATGTGGGCTCATGGGCTTCCAGTTCTGGGGGTTTTCAGGTGGACCATGTTGTTATTAAGAGTGCTTTGGTCATCCTCGTCTCTGGAGTGCTTTTTGCTATCCTGATCCCCTGTTTTCCTTTTCCTCTGTTGTTCTCTCTTCCAATTAGAGGGGAAAAATAAGGCAATAGAGTTTCCACTTGAAAAAAAATTTTAAAGTATCATCCGTGGTGTATTACATGAGGAAGGACTTTCCTTTGAGCAAAGATTATGAGGATGTTTAGGTTCGTGCAAATTAGAGATGGGGGAGGGAAGACTCATCTAGAACATTTTTGCCTGTGTCTTTGGCATTTGCAGGGTAGTGCACTCTGCTTTACACCATTACGTGTTTCATCAAGTAGGAAAATACTATCTCACTATTAGATACGAATCCTTCCCTCAAGAACTCATGTTGTTGGTTATATTGTGTTACATGCATAGTACTGTCTTTTAAAAGGGTTTTGATTGTAAAGTGATGTAGTTTCTTTTTAGCAAAAACAGTAAATAGAATTGCTGATGTAACTGGTGTAGTATCTGCTGCTATGTAGTTGGGGCTTTTTGACCTTCGTTGAAACAAAAATATGCCCTATACAGGTACCCAAGCCACAAGCATCCTACAAAATAGTAGTAAGTGCGCTTGGACTGTTGGAGTTCATTTTCATTTTTTTTTTTTAATTTTTTTTTTCAACGTTTTTTAATTTATTTTTGGGACAGAGAGAGACAGAGCATGAACGGGGGAGGGGCAGAGAGAGAGGGAGACACAGAATCGGAAACAGGCTCCAGGCTCTGAGCCATCAGCCCAGAGCCCGACGCGGGGCTCGAACTCATGGACCGCGAGATCGTGATCTGGCTGAAGTCGGACGCTTAACCGACTGTGCCACCCAGGCGCCCCGAGTTCATTTTCATTTTGAGCTTGGCACGAGAATGGATTAACATAATGCTCTTTTGACTTTCTTAGAGGCTAATTGTTTTTTTTTCTTAACATAACAGCATTTGATAAGTTTCACGTGTACAGTCTACACCTCGCAAACTAGTGTTTTAATGTCAGTATTAGGAAATGCCCCCCCCCCCCACACTGGATTTTTATGAGGTTATCAATATTTGGTATCTGTTGAAATATTATTTTTTAAAACAAATTTTCTTTTTACTTCGTTGATAATATGCGTCCAGAAGACAGTATGGCGATTTATGTAATGGAGGGAAGATTAAAAATACTGAATTCAGTTGCTTAGCGGAGAGTCCCCTGCACGTTGCTGAATCGAAACCATATTTGACTGCCCTGGATTGCACATTTTGACTTTTCTCGCTTGTGTTTTGCTCGTCTTGTCGACAGATGCCGCCTCAGTATGGACAGCAAGGCGTGAGTGGTTACTGCCAGCAGGGCCAGCAGCCTTACTACAACCAGCAGCCGCAGCCCCCGCACCTCACCCCGCAGGCGCAGTATCTGCCGCCCCAGCCCCAGCAGCGGTACCAGCCCCAGCAGGTGAGCGCAGCCGCTGGGCCCCGCCCCCGGCCCGGCCCTCCAGGTCTGTGTCCCAAGGCCAGACTGGGCTCTGACTCATCTTCCCGTCCCGCCTGAAAGAGTCTATTTTCAGTGGTGGTGGTGGGGGGAGGGGGGGGGATGTAATATTGAGAAAATGCCGAAGTACATCAGATCTAAACTGCTCGTTTGTTTACGGATGGATGTTCGAAATTGTAGGGTGGGAAGAATACGCTTATTCGGAAAAAATGGTTTTACCGACCATTTCATCTTGCTAGTTGGCACCTACGTGGTATTCCCATGTTGAGCTTTTTGGGGGTTTTTGTTTTAATGGTAAGTGCTACTCTATCAAACACTGTTGCCTGTGCAACGTTACTCTTCTTAAGCTACCTCATGAACTGATAATCGCTTCAAAATACTAGAGGGAATCATGTACTTTAAGGATATTGAGCAGTGTGTAGTTTAAATTAGCCTCATTAAATACTCTTTTATGTTATCGGGCTGTGTATTTCAGCTCCCGTGATCGGTAGAAAAATCGTACATACGCACGTGGTGAAGTGATTCAGTCTCCTCTTGTTTTTGAGAGGTTGACACGGAGTGATAGGAAAGGGCTCTGTGAGCTCAGGACTCTTACTCTGAATCCAGATACACGTTTAATAGCACTTCCAGTGATACCCGTCAAAATGTAACTTTCCATTTCATATTTTCCTTCTTTCTCTTTTCATGGGGCGGAGAAGGAAGGCAGTGACGTTGATGATTCAGTTTTCAAAGTGCTTGCACATGTTGAAGAGATTGTTGATGCTAAACAGGGTGAAAAAAAATATATGAAGTTTGGGGTGCCTGGGTGGCTTAGTCGTTAAGCGGCCAACTCTTGGTTTCGGCTCAGGTCATGATCTCACGCTTTGTGATGTTGGGCCCCCGAGTTTGGCTCTGCGCTGACAGCACGGAGCCTGTGTGGGATTCTCTGTCTCTCCCCCTTCCCCTCTCGTGCTCTCGTGTTCTCTCTTTCTCTAAAAATAAAATAAAGAAAATAAATATGTGAAGCTTAATTTATTTTAATTTATTTTTATTTTTTTAAGTTGATTTTGTTTATTTTGAGAGAGAGCACGTGTGCATGTGCGCAGGGGAGGGGCAGAGAGAGGGCGAGAGAGAATCCCAAGCAGGCTCCGCATCAGCCAGCGAGGGACTGGAACTCACGAACCTTGAGATCATAACCTAAGCCTAAGTCAAGAGTCAGATGCTTAATTGACTGAGCCACCCATGCGCCCTGGAAGCTTCAGCTGATTTCTTAAGTATTTTCTTGGGTTTTTTGGAATCTTTTCCCCTGTGACTTCTATTTAAGAGTTTTAAAGACTTTATGACTTTAAACAAAACATGTTAAAACAGCAGAGATTGAAAATCCTATAGAATCTTGTGGGGTTTTTTTGTAAATGTTTTCAAAATTCTGATACTAGATGAAGGAATTTATGGAGGTAGGAATGTATATTTCAGTTATTTGGTCTAGTCTTGTATTAAGATGTGGGAAAATTAAATAATCTTCCAATATCGTTTTTTTTAAGTGAGAGAAACTAGGGTCTGAGTTTATGATATGGAAAGTTCTAGGCTTTTTCAAGGGCTTTCAGTACCTGATTGAACTTTTTGGTAGACACAGGACGTTTTCTCATGCCATCAAAATTTAAGAAGGACTGAATAGAGAGATTACGTTAGTATTTTACTTTGGTGTGCTAAAATAAATCTCTGATTGTAAAACCAATCTGATTAAGGATTCTGAGCGCCTGGCATTTCCTTGGAGACCAAGCTCAAATTTACTTCCTTTATGAAGCATTCACTGATGTCTTCTATCACGTGGCAATTAGTTATTTAATAGCCTTCACATTTAAATATTCAAAGCATACTTCAGGTGAAATCTTATTTTAATGAATACTATTTTAATGTGCTTGGTTTAGGACTATTTTATGCTTTGCTACTACCATTTTTTTATTGATTTGAGTGTGGCAGATTATATGGTAGGAAATACTATATGTAGAACCATGGCTCTCTAATGTAATTATTGTCATTCCTGTATGTTCTGAGGGAGACAAAACATTTTTTGAACTCTATGAGAAAGGTTTTCTTGTTTTCATACTCCCCACCTGTAGAATGTTTTTTTAACTTTCGGTAAGTTCATTATGGGACAAAGAGGTGGAGATCAGAGACGTTTATGTGGCTGAATCAGAGGATCTTGTTTGACAGGAAGAACTTCGGTATTTAGGGAGTTAGACGTTCAGATAGATTTGGGAAGTTTGCCTAGGAAATTAGAGTTAGCATTTTGCATATGGTTAGCACCTCCCAAAACAACGTAACAATGACCAACAGGATATTTTCAAAATCAAGCTGAATTTTACTAAGAATGTGTAATTCTGAATTCACATACATTTAAAAACCACAGGAAGCTCAACTGTGTTTAATGTAGTGAGCCAGTATTTCCTAACAGACAAAACATTCTTTTCTGTACACTTTCTTGTTTCCAAACAGCGTAACGTGGTCTATTGATTTTTATATTAGGGAATCAGTCAGCAAATAATACTTTGTGTCTTTTGTTAATAGGATTGATACAAAAAGTGATTTTCGGGTTCCATGAAGACACCTCACTCTGTGTCTTTAACATTTGTCAACGTTTTATGTTTTGAATAATCAATACATTCGTATATGTCAAAAAGTATGAGGAAAGGATACAGATAAGCTTCCCAGCACAGTCCTCCTGAGTAGTTCAGCCCCACTTCCCCTTTGCCAGATAACCATGTGAGTAGGTTATCTTGCATCTTTCTGGAGTATGTTTATACAGAAGAGCAAGATACCGTATTTTAGTATTAAATTATTAAATGTTTGTTTAGTTTTGAGATAGAGAGAGGACATGTGTGTGTGCAAGCAGAGGAGGTACAGAAAGAGAGGGAGGGAGAGAATCCCAGGCAGGCTCCATGCTGTCAGCACAGAGCCTGACGCGATCCACAAACCACAGGATCGTGACCAAAACCCAGAGTCAGATGCTTAACTGACTGAACCACCCAGGTGCCAAGATTCCATATTTAAATTTTTACTCCACTTTCCCACAAATGGTGGCATACTGTAACATGCACACTTTTCTGTTCTTTGTTGTCCTCCTCTCCCACCCACTTAAGGGTAGTTTCTGTCGAACTTGCCAAAGGAGCACGTTAAAGTAACCCTTCATTCTTTTTCATAGCTTCCTTTCATTTTATGGACACACCGCGATATATTTAACCAGTTCCCTTTTGATGGTCATTTAGATTAGTTTAAATTATTTGCACTTCAGACGAGACTGCCAAGATAAACTTTATATATGTATCATTTTGTAAATGTGTGAGTCTATCTGTAGGATAAATTCCAGGAAGTGGGACTAGTGTGTCAATGGGTGTATGCAGTTACAGTTTTGGTAAATATTGCCAGATGGTTCCTTTGAGGGGTCGTACCAATGTATACTCACACTCACACTATCAGTGTGTGAGAGTACCGGTTTCCCTACACTTGTGCCAGTAGCATGGTTTTTACTAAGCTTCTGGATTTTTGCCAGTCTGATAATGTAATTTTAATTTGCATTTATCTTGTTTTGAGTTCTGTTGAATGTTTTATATACTTAAAAGCATTTGCATTTCTTTTTTTTTTATTGTGAATTCACACCTTTTTATCTTGAATTTTTCTATTCAATTGTTGGTCTTTTAAAAGTTGATTTAATAAAAACCTATATATATTAGGAAGACTGGATCTTTGCCTGTGATATGAGTTACCAACCACCCTCCCTCACCTTGTCATTCATCTTTTGACATTAATTATGGTTTATTTGTTTGTTTGATCTTGCAGAGGGGCTTTTTAAATTTTAAAAGGTATGTATGTAGTCAAAATTATCACTCTTTTAAGATCTCTGGATTTTTTTTTTTTTAAGTGTGAGTTTGAGCCTTCCACACTCCAGAGTTTACAAAGGAACTCTCCCATGTTATTTTGGGAGTATTTTCATGGATTCAGTTTCACATTTCACTTACCCTAATCCAGCTTAACTGTTTTTTTGTTTTGTTTTGTTTTTTTGTTTTTGCCAGATCTTTAAGTGCCTTCTCTTGTGTAAGCTATTGTGTTAGGGCTCTACAGAGAAACAGAATGTGTGTGTGTGTGTGTGTGTGTGTGCGCGTGCGCGTGCACATATTCACATATTCTATTTGGTTAGGATAAAGAGATTTGTTGTAAGGAATTGGCTTATACAATTATGGAAGCTGGCAAGTCCAGAACCTGCATTGTGAGCCAGCAGGTGGAGATTCAGGAGAGCTGATGGTGGTGATGAAGTCTGAAGGCAGTCTGCTGGACTGCAATTCCAAGTAATTCCTGGAATTACTTGGAGAGGTTGGTCTTTTTGCTCTATTCATGCTTCAACTGATGGCCTACCCACCTTACCCAAAGTCACTGATTTAAATGTTAATTTCATCCAAAAGCACTTTCCAAGCTGACCCATAGAATTAACCATTACAGTTACCTTTCCCCAATTGATTGGAGATGCCCCTTTTATTATTTGCTTGGATTCCCGTAGGTGTAATGTTTGGGGTTATTCTGGAGTTTTTGTTCTTTTTCATGGGTCCCTTTTTAAAAAAGTTTATTTATTTATTTTTGGAGAAAGAGAGTGAGAGAGTGCACACATGGGGACGGACAGAGAGAAAGGGAGAGAGAGAGAGAATCCCAAGCAGGCTCTGTGCCATCAGCGCAGAGCCTGATGTGAGGCTTGAACTAACGAACCATGAGATCAATCATGACCTGAGCTGAAATTAAGAGTTGGGGACTTAATAGACTGAGCCACCTAGGTGCCCCTCTTTGGTCCTTCTATTAATGTACTCCAGTTCTTCATTGTTTTTAGGTGTTTTTAATTTCCTTTAGAACATTCTTTCAAAAAGAACAGTCGTACTTTTTTGTTAGAATTAGTTGTTGGTATTTTATATTTTTGTTGCCACTGTAAATTGTGTCCTTTACAAAATTCATTTTCTCACTGTTATCAGTGTATATAAATCTAGTGCAATTTATATGTTAAATTTTTTTTTTTTTGTTTAGCAGCTCTTTAAATTCTTGTTAATTCTAACAACATGTAGGTTCTCTCAGGTTTTCTTAATTTTTAAAACAAAGCTGCTTTTTTTTTTTTTTAGAAGAAATCACCCCATTCTCCCTCGTCTTATCTTTTTGCGGACTAGCTTCCCCAAAGCATTGTTGGAGAGGGCTATCCATTCTTGTATTCTCTGAGACTTAAAAGAAGGCTTTCAGCATTTATCATTAAGTATAATGTTTGTTTACTTGTTTATTTAATTTAGTGACTGCCCACTACTAGGTAGCGAAGTACCTTTCTTTTTCTAGTTTGCGAAGGGATTTTATCATGAATGAATGCCAAAATTTATCTTATGTGTTATTTTAATAACTATTGAGATGAACACTTTGTTTTTCTCTTGTAATCCATCGTTGGGGGTATATTATGTGTGTCTTTTTGTTTTAAAGTATTAAACCAAACATGCTTTCTGGAATCATCCCAGCTACATGATGTATTAATCTTTTTATACATCACTGAGCTCAGTTTGTGGATCTCTCTTTAGGTTTCTTGACAGTGTTCGTGAATGAGATTGACTTGTAATTATCCTTGTAAGGTTTTGGTGTCTGTATTAGGGAGTTTTATAAAATGAATTGGAGACTAGTCCCTTTGTAAATCTCCTGGAAGAGTTTATGTTAAAGTTTGGAATTATCTGTTTTTTGAATGGTAGAAGTTATCTGTAAAACCATAAAGGAATGTATACCTCTTGGTTATTAGCTTTTGTCCCTTTCCTGACTTTTGACTTTTGATCTTATTTCCTTTGTGAATATAGGTGTATTCACGTAATCAATTTCTTCTTGAGTCAGCTTTCTGCCTTTATATATACATAGATTATATTTATGTATGTGTATATATGTATATGTGTATATACGTATACACAACACTTTGTATATCCCTACATATTAGGAATTTATTTCATCCAGTTTTTCAAATTTATTAAGAAGGTTGTTCATATAATAGTCATCATTAATTTCTATGACATTCAGAGTTAAAGGCATTTAATCCATAACATTTTCCTTTTTTTATATTCTTTTCTTTCAAGTTTACTTATCTTGTGTGTGTGAAGAGAGAGCATGTGCATGCATAGGAGAGGCAGAGAGAGAGAGAGAGAGAGAGAGAGAGGGGATATGAATATCCCAAGCAGGCTTCCTGTTGTCAGCGCAAAGCCCGACATGGGGTTCAATCCCACAAATAGGAGATCACGACAGGAGCCGAAATCGAGAGTCCAACGCTTCATGGACTGAGTCACCCAGGCGCCCCTGTCCTGCTTTACATTTTACTGATGTTTATTTTGCTGTTCTTTCTTCAAGCAAGTGAATGCTTAGCTTATTCAAAACATGTTTGTCTGATGAAGCAAAATAGAAGACCAAAAAATTTCTTCTTGAGTATTGCTTTGGCTGAATGTCTCCAGTTTTGATGTGCATTATTTTTGTTTTCTTTTGGTTCTAAGAATTTTCTTATTTCCCTTCATTTTTTGTTTTTTGGAAGACAGTTTTATCGAGTCCCTGGGTTTATATTCTGTTCCCTAGGAAAGAACGATGTATGTTTTTGCCAGTTGCCTGTGGATGCGAGTCATCTGGAACCACATTTTGAGTCTTACTGTACAAAAATTCTTACTGGGCTGATAAACAGAATGATACAGTGGGTGTCTATGTGCCACCATAATTCCTCGCACTTACTAGCCTAGTCATGTTCAGATATCCCCAGTTGTTGTCAGAATGCCTTTATAGTATTTTGGGTTTGTTTTTTTTTCCCCCAAGCAGAATTCAGAAAGACATGTAATCCATTGATGTGGTCCTTAAGTCTTTTTATCTGGAACGGTTTCTTCTTCCCCATCCCCATTAGAGCCTTTGGCACCTTGGAAAACTGAGTCAACTGCCTTGTGAAACGGCTTGGCTTGGAGTTTTCTCTTGCTGCGGCTTAATGTGTTCATCTAGCCCCCCTAATCCTGTAAGGTCAACGATTTTTTGTGCGTGTGGTTGTGGTAAATCATGTCCCCAAAATGTAGGGCATTGTTTCTGTTCAAATGAGGGGTGTACGACCCTCTCTGTGAGTAAGGAAGCCTCCGAGTGGTTCTAGCCCTGCTTGTCCAATGAGCGAGACCAGCCTTCGCCTTTACACCCGGGTCAGATTCCTTACTGACAAAATTTGTGAGCATAGAACATGCCGGTGGCTTTTTAGGTCACCAAGTTTCAGGCAGTTTGTTACACATCATTACTGACTAACGTGGTTGGAGTGTACCTCATAGGTGATGCGGTGAGTGTATTACATCAGGATAAACATCAATGTTTTGTCGTCCCACAGTAGTGGTGTTAAGATTGATCAGTGGGTTCAGGTGGTGATGGCCTTTGGGACCACTTTACATAGAATTATCTTCTTGAGGTTTTTGCAGACCACACCATTAAGTGTTAATTTTGACCAGAAACCCTGATGAAGGTTAGCCTGTGGTTGCTAATTCTCAGTGGAGCCATTTTTAAATTCTTCCTACCTCTGAGTATCAAGTTCAAGACAGGTATTTTTCTGTTCTCTTTAGTGGGTTTTCATATTCTCCAATAATGGGCATAGCCCCTCTTAGTCCCTGATTTATTTGAGATGTATGGTCTCATATTTTACGCCCTTTTGGCAGGCCGTAGACTTTTCCTTTTCTCTGTTCCCTGTATAGTCCAGAAATGGAAAGTTACAATCTACAGCAAGCCAGCTTCTACTGTACCGCTCTTACTTTCTGTGTTCTTGGTTTACTTTCTGTTTGTTTTTGGTTTTAATCACATTCATGCCAAGTCTGTGATCCGTTTAAAAGGCATTTTTTTAGTATTTTAGATATTTAAATCAATAGACATTTAGAATATCTAATCTGCCATATGGCTGGAACTGGTCCTCTTCCATTTTTCTAGTTCTTTTTTGGATATCCTTAACACAGTTTGAAATGATAATAAGCATGTAATATAGTAGTTTATAACATACAGAGAGTACATTCCCATTTTGTAATGAAATTTTTCTAACGTCTCCTTTATTCTTTGGAAATTTCATAGTTAATATGTTAGCTACATAAAATTTGTAGATAATACGTTACCTACACAAAATTTGAAGCAAGGCAGAATGATGTACTAACTATGTGAATAAACTATCATATTAAATGCTTAGGCATGATTACACATAGGCACTTACATGTGTCTGTGGGGTCACTGAACTTGGCAGCTACGAGAATGTTGCATTAGCAGCTCTGATGTCTTTTTTTTAATATATATATAATTTTTTTTTTTTTTTGAGAGAGAGCAAGCATGTCAGTGAGCACAAGTGGAGGAGGGGCAGAGGGAGAGAGAGAGAACTTAAGCAGACTCCACTCTCAGTGTGGAGCCCGACAAAGGGCTTGATCTCATGACCCTGAGATCATGACCTAAGCTGAAATCAAGAGTCCGATTCTGACCACCAGGCGTCCTGGCAGCTCCAATATCTTCAGCAGGGTTGTCAGCAGTGATTCATCTTTTAAGATGGCGAGCAACTCTTGGTCAAAATCTGAACAAAACAAAGTATAATCTTCCCTTAATATATAGAGTAGTTTTAGTCTTGGAAATTTCAGTATGTAATAAAATTATTATTTTTTAATGATTATTTATTTTAGAGAGAGAGCGTGTGTATGTGCACGCTAAGTTGGTGGGGGGGGGGGCAGAGAGAGGGGCACAGAGAATCCCAGGTAGGCTCCGCGTTGTCAACACAGAGCCCAACGCAGGGCTCAAACCCACGAACTGTGAGATCATGACCTGAGCTGAAATTGAAGAGTCAGATGTTTAACCACCGGAGCCACGCAAGTGCCCTGTAATAAAATTATTTTAAGAATAGTTTGTTTTTATATGCAAAATGGAGTTCAGTTTTAAGCTCCAACAAATAATTAGCTTTTTGTGTGATTTTGTTTAAATCTAGATGAAAGGCGGACTTTTGAAAGTAGTGTGGAACATCTTGTCATGTTGTAGGATAACCTCACATTCCTGCCCTCCACCCACTACATTTCACTGGAGTTTCTTTTTTTTTTTTCAACGTTTATTTATTTTTGGGACAGAGAGAGACAGAGCATGAACGGGGGAGGGGCAGAGAGAGAGGGAGACACAGAATCGGAAACAGGCTCCAGGCTCCGAGCCATCAGCCCAGAGCCCGACGCGGGGCTCGAACTCATGGACTGCAAGATCGTGACCTGGCTGAAGTCGGACGCTCAACCGACTGAGCCACCCAGGCGCCCCTCACTGGAGTTTCTTAAACTTGTGACAACTGTCTTGAAATCTTGTCAACACATATAACTCCTATGCTTCCTTATTTTTTCTGAAATAAAATTCATATGTAATATGAGGTGCCTCTTAATAAAATCTCAGACATCAGTCTGATGTCCCAAATGTAATGGGAAGGGTGGAGAGTAGTTCATAGTAAACTACTGTGTTTCCTAAGTAAACACACAGACATGTCCATGTGAGCAGACTTGTGTAACAGTCAGAGGCCAGCACCTGTGTGTGTAGTAACCGTCCGTGAACTCTGCTGAGCAAATGAGGCCTTACAGGTACATTGCATGGACAACTCGAAATCATGAGCAGGGTTCAAATCCATGAGATTTATTACCACACAACAGCAGTTATATAAAATGAAAGTATAGAACATTTTAGTAACATGTTCACAGAGCTGTTTGATAAAAAGGGAAGTTACCGCCAAGTGAGGCAACGTATCCTAAACTTGAAAATGAAGTACACATACACAGTGCAAATCAGTAAGAATGCTATCTATGCCGTTGAAGCTTTTCTTTTGACCCTATGTGTATCTTTTAAATGATCTACAGTAAACCTGTAATGTGTATAATATTTTAAAATACTGCATAAAAGATGCTACATTAATGACAAAATAAAAGGAATTACCAGTTTCCGCCGTGGAGCAGATTAGATATTCTGAGTGTCTCTAGGGTGGCTCAGAGCTTGGTGAGACACACAGTCAGTTGCTCTTTCGTTTTCACTGTTTCCCACAGCTCTCGTGCCATCCTCCTTGCCCAGCAAAAATTCCAAGTCTGTCACCGTCCTTACTCTTTTGTGTCTAAATTACATTATGCTGTCCCCTCCCTTCCTGGTCTTACAAACCTGCTTAAGCAACCCTGGTGAAACCCATCTCCTTGCCTCCTCCAGGGGCATGGGGTAGGGAAGGACACAAGGAAGACTCTTACTGCTTTAAGTTCATGACTGCTGATGTCAGCTAACATGTGTCCCGTATCCCCACTTGCCCCAGGGCTGTTGCACGTTCCCCTCGGTCTTCAGCTCTCCGCGTTTTGAGCTGGTGATGTTGTTTCCTTCTTCGTTGAAGAAATACAAGCAATCAGGAGAACTTAATGTACCAACCAACCTGTGTCTGCACATACCCTGTGCCTTCTGGTGCATTCTGGTTGAAATCTCACGTTCTGTGTGCATAGCTTTCCCATGTCCCTTCTCTAACACCACCATCACTTTCCCTTTCGGTCACTCCCATCAGAATTCAACCATGCCATGCACGCGTTCAGCCTTGCGTGGTTGAACACCTATAATAGGAGTGACCAAAAAAACCCACCTTTCTTGACCCGAACCAATAACAGTTCTCTCTTCAGTCACCGTTGCCATTTACTGCTTATCCTTTGAATTGACTCCGGACAGGCTTTTATTTTAACCACTCTGCTGACACAGCTCTTTTCAAAGCTGCCCATGTTTTTACCTGTTGTGCAGTCCAGCCGGCAATTGTCTTGCTTCCCGATGTCACCTGTCAGGAGCATTTGATGCAGGTGATGGCATTTTCCTTCTTGGAGCACCTTTCTTGCTTGTTTCCTGGAATGCCACTCTCTCCTGCCTTTCCTTTTACCTTGCTGGCCACTCTGTGCTCTCCTTTGCTGGCTTTTCTTTGTCTCCCTGACCTTCAAATGTTGGCCTGTGGTCAGGGCTCAGTGTTGGAGCCTCTTCTCTTTTGTCTTTACATACCTTACTTGTGTGATCTCATTTAGCCTTCTGGCTTTGGAGTGCCGTCTAGAGGCTATGATTTTTAAAGCTATTTCTGCAACTTGGACCTCTCTCCTCCATTCTGTAACTGTGTGCCCAGCTCCTACTTGGCATCTCCAAATGAATGTCTTCTGAAACAGCCTTCTGAAACTCTGTATATCCAAAGCAATACTCAGGACTCTCACTTCTTCCTCCACAAACCTGCTCTTCTGTATTTTCCCTCTATCTCAGATTTTCTGTGACACTTTGGACAGAAACTTTGAACTCCTTAATCTCTTTCTTTCTTTTTAAGATTTTTTTAAATGTTTATTTATTTTGAGAGAGAGAGACAGAGCATGAGTGGAGGAGGGGGCAGAGAGAGAGGGAGACACAGACGACAAAGCAGGCTCTAGGCTCTGAGTTGTCAGCACAGAGCCCCATGTGGGGCTCGAACTCACAAGACGTAAGATCATGACCTGAGCCGAAGTCAGATGCATAACCAACTGAGCCCCCTGGGCGCCTCATAATCTCTTTCTTTCAAACCCATTCTACCTCCAAAATATAGTCAGTATCTAAGTAGTTCTCACTGGTTTTATTGCTGCCATATTGGGCCGAGGCATCATGATGTCTTACTTGAAGTGTTCCAGTAGCTCCTAACTGGTCCCCACCTTCTAGTGCCCTTATTCACTATAGAATACAGCAGCCAGATAGATGCTTTATGGTGCCTGGTGCCACCGGCTAGTGCACCCTCCCCGTCCCCTCCTGGCCATCTTGCTGCGCTCATCTCAAGGCATTGTTACTTATTGTTCACTCTGTCTGGAAGGCTCTTCTTCCAGATGGCCACAGGGCTTTTCCTTGGAAGTCTTCCAAGGAAGACTTACTTCTTCCAGGTCTTTACTCAGATGATAGCTCATCAGGCAAGCCTCCTTCCCTGACCACTGTGTGTACAACAAAGCAACCCTCTTTCTCCTTTTCACTTGACCATGCTTTCCTTTTCTCCATGGCCCCGATCACTGTGTGGCATATTACACACTTCCCCTGTTTTCTTCTGTGGTTCCCCCATTAGAATATAAGCTTTATGAGGGAAAGGACTTTGTTTTGTCCTCACTGTGTCCCCAGTACTGAGCACAAAGTAGAAACACAGGATTTACATGTTGACCTAATCATTCAGTTTATTTGCTTATTTTTTGAGAGAGAGAGAAAGAGATGGAGAGAGAGAGAGAGAGAGCGAGCATGAGCTGGGGAGGGGCAGAGAGAGAGAGAGAGAGAGGGAGAGAGAGAGAGGGAGGGAGGGAGGGAGGGAGAGGGAGACACAGAATCTGAAGCAGGCTCCAGGCTCTGAGCTGTCAGCACAGAGCCCGATGCGGGACTCCAACCCACGAGCTGTGAGATCACAACCTGAGCGAGCCAAAGTCAGATGTCCAACCAATCGAGCCACTCAGGCATCCTTTGACTTAATTGTTCAAAAATACATACTTTTTTAAATTTACTAGTACATAGTAAGTGGACTTTACAGTGTTGAAGAAGATAAACATTTACTGCCAAGTATTTAGACTTGGAAAATTCTTTTGATATTGCAGACAGTGCTTTATTGGACATTTTTATAGGTGATTCCATTATGCCCTGTGTGTGCATGTATGTGTGTGCCCACATGCATATATTTTTACCTCCTGTAAACTTCCCCAGTGGTATTTCTGGGTAAAAGAACATTTTAAAGACATGGTGTTTTACCAAATTCCTCTCCAGAAGTTTTTAAGAAATGATATCCCCAGCCAGCTCACTTATATACATTTTAATATTTATTTTTCCAATAATACTTACATTATTTTTAGTAAGGATTCTACATAGTTGTTTTTTGAGCCCCAGCAGTGTTAAAGAGACTTCACAGAATTTTGAACTAGATATAGAACCTGCCTGATGTGTTATTGTGGTCACAGACTGAATAGATAATAGAAATTTGATTTCATCAACAAGAAGTACACAGCTGGACATGTATAATTTTTTGATTTACCTTCAACTCAGAGGCTCCTAAATTATCCCAGATTCTTATTGTTTGCTTCCATTACCATTTGTTTCTTTTTCTCTGCTCATTTTAGGGGGGCAGAACTAGAACTACAATGTAAGAATAGGCCTGCTTGATTCTTCCTGTCATAGACTGAGGGAATAACTAGTCAACAGTGAAGTGGACTCTTCATTTGGCAAACTTTGTATTTACTCAACCCTCTGACATTCCCTTCTCTTTTTTAAAAATTTTTTAATATTTATTATTTTGGAGAGAGAGAGACAGAATGTGAGTGGGGGAAGGGCAGAGAGAGAGGGAGACACAGAATCCGATGCAGGCTCCACGCTCCAAGCTGTCAGCACAGAGCCTAACGAGGGGCTCGAACCCATGAACTGTGAGATCATGACCTGAGCCAAAGTCGGATGCTCAATCAACTGAGCCGCCCAGGGCGTCCCTCTGACATTTCCTTCTTAAAGGGTATTCATTTTTAAGGCTTTTTTTTTTTTTTTTAAAGAATAGCTATTTGACGAAGTTGCTTCCATTTTAAAGTGTTTTTGCATCCTTGCTTACTTCCTCAAACTGCTTTAGCTAAGATTTGATATTGTTGTATAGGAGGGAGAACCTCCTTTAATGCCAAAAGTTCTTACTTTTTGTTTTGTTTTGTTTTAAAGTTTCCACTTGCCTTCCATTTCATCAATTTCGGGTCATGAAGTATTATGTCCTGGTTTGTTGTCCCCTCCTGGCAAACTCTCATCACCTTTCTCTCTCCTCCTTGTACCTGTAGACTCATAATCTTTTCCTTTTTATCTCGAATTCCTCTTCCTCTCAACTCCAGTGTCGAGAGATGCTAGAGAAGAAAGCGGTCCTGCTTTCTCTTGTGGCACCGGCTTCTCGGGGGCCTTTCACCCAGTGGCTCCTACTGGATGCACCTGTTAGGTGTCAGAGGCAGAGTTCCAAGAATCCGGTAACCTGCAGGGAGCCGCGTGGTGCAGAAAGCAGCCTGACTGTCCACCCCCTTTCCTTTGACAGTGGTCTTCTGTTGATTCAGTTCCATCCCTAGGACTGTGACGTTTGGCAGCCAGAACCTTTTCTCTATTTTCGTGGCTCTGAACTACAATGTTGTTTTCATAGCCAGAACAATCTTTTCTTTCCTTAGAGAAGATTTGTAGGAAGTAACTCCATTCAGATAAGTTCCAGTTTATTTAAAGAGAATATATCAGGATGAATCTTTTTGAAAACCCAAGTGTAAAGCAGTGAGAGAATTTCGCACTTTGCCTTTTTAGGTATAGTTTTTCTTCTAGCTGATAGAGCTGTCTGACTCTTGAAAAATACTGAGTATTAGGAATGCATACAAGGTACAACTTTATCTTTTTAATTTTTTTCCCTTTTCTACCTCTGGTTTATTGGGAAAATTCAAGAAGACAAAAAGCAGAACACAAACCATTTACCAAAGGCCTTTGTGACTGAGAATGTTTTATATGTTGGGAATTCAGCGATTAATCACGTATCTCATCTGAGGGAGCTGCTGGTTGAAGGAAGGGTCGGCATGGCCAGAAAATGACAGTACGGTGGGAGACGTGCGTTTTCAAGCTGTGACTGGATGTTGGTAAAGGAGTCTCAGAGGAAGTTTTGAAGGATGAGTAAGAGTTTTCTGGTGAGAGAAGAAATGATCTTGGGGCAGGACCAACTCGTTGTTAGTGAGAAGAGAGGTAACCTCCAACCATGAATGGAACTGAATTAGCCTGGAAGTCTGGTTAAAATAGTCAAGGTCGTTTAGAAGGAACGTGTTAATTGTGCCTGGAACTGGTGACTTAGGCCGCTTTTCCTCACTGATTAAAAATGAAATAAAAGGTGGGGGGGCGCCTGGGTGGCTCAGTCCGTTAAGCGACTGACTTTGGCTCAGGTCATGATCTCGCAATTTGTGAGTTTGAGCCCCGCGTCGGGCTCCATGCTGACAGCTCAGAGCCTGGAGCCGGCTTCCGATTCTGTGTCTCCCCCTCTCTCTACCCCTCCCCTGCTCATGCTCTTTGTCTCTCGGTCTCTCAATAATAAATAAACGTTAAAAAATTTTCTTTAATGAAATAAAAGGTTATTCAATAATTTTTTTAAACAGAAAATAGTACAAACTGAGCAGTTAACTTTTAACACTGGATTACCAAATATCGAACCACGTGGAACTCTAAGTCTACTTTGGTACTAGCATTTCGATTGTATTTTCTAAAATACCGCTTTATTTAGACATCTTCACGGTCAGCAGTTTTCAAAAGGAGTTACGGTAAACTTGAAAGTATTTGGCAAATGGGCATCATTTTGAAAAGAAGATAGCATTTAAGCATGAATGTAAAATACTTTAGAATTAATAACTTGCCACTCAAGTCACTTTTTAAAAGGAGTTCCGAGGTTTCATTACGAATAGTGGCAGTGATCCATTGTGGCACAAATATCTCTTTATTATTATTGTTATTTAATTATTTAACCTATGTTTCTTCCTACTTCTGTGACACAATGTTAATTTATAAGCTGCTCCTTTTTCAGCTTTTGGGGGGAAATTGCTCGTAGGAGCCCTGTGTCAAGTCGCTCTAGTGCTCACCTCATTTGTGGGATTTTGTTACGAAAAAGCAAAGAGAAGGACATCTATAGTTTGTCGCCATTAATTGCCTAGCATTTAGACAGATATTAACACAGGAGTCTATTAATTAACTTGATAATAAAAACTATTGGAATGTAGGTTGATACAAATTATTCTGTTTTAAAGGAGAATACTAGTGCAGGCTTGGGTTATGTTTGAATTTTGAATCTCCTCCTTTGGTCTTGCTTACCCTCTCTGCAGTTGTCTTAGGCTTTGAACCATTGCTAGGGGGGATTTCCTTTTAAGTTTAAAGAGCTCGTGAGCACCTGAGGAGAAAACTTTTGAGTTGCTTTGAGGTCTGAGCAAGGCCCAGTCCTAGACTGATTTCTTTTTTTTTAATTTTTTAAATTTTTTATGTTTATTTATTTCTGAGACAGAGACAGAGCATGAGTGGGGGAGGGGCAGAGAGAGAGGGAGACAGAATCAGAAGCAGGCTCCAGGCTCCGGGCTGTCAGCACAGAGCTTGATGCGGGGCTTGAACTCATGAACCGTGAGATCATGACCTGAGCCGAAGTCGGATGCTTAACCAACAGCCACCCAGGTGCCCCTAAAAATATTTTTAAAATATTTTTTTCTTTCAATTACCAGAATCAAAGGAAAATAAAACTGGGACATTAGGGATTATATAGTAGTAACAGTATTTTTTAAAAAGATGTTTGTTTATTTTGAGAGAGAAAGAGAGCGGCAGAGAGAGAATCCCTTGCTGTTGGCGTGGAGCCCAAAGCGAGGCTCCATCTCATGAACCGCAAGATCGTGACCTGAGCTTGAGCCACCCAGGTGCCCCAATAATAACAATATTTTTAATACTCACCTTACCTTAGAAAGGTGATGGAAGGTTCCTCCTGAGAAGAACAACCCAGAAAGCAGTTGGCTTGGAGTGTGGGGGTAGCCTGGTCCTGGTTTCAGGCTCATTCATATGCTGTCGGGCATCTCCTTACCAGACCATGGGGCATGTTTAGAAATGTGCGGAAGATCGAATCAGATGGCCGTGACGGTCTGCAGTACTGAGAGAAGAGGAAAATACTACTTCGCTTAAGAGACATTGTATTAAAAGCTGAAGAAAAACTTCAAACACATTAAGAGCAGGATTTAGTCTAAATATCAGGTAATTCCATGCCCTTTCCTGTGTTTCTAACTCATGAGCTTTCCAAGTTCCTTTCCTCCCCTTCCTTTCTTTTCCTTCTGTCCTTATCTCCATCAGTTCCTCTAATAGACACGGAGTTACGGGATTGAACTAGATGTCCTGGCCCTTGGCTGCACTGGGGACGTGGTCTCTGGTTCTCTGCCCCAGTCACGCGTTCTCAGCTGGTGGAGGAGGAAGCCTGTCCCTTTGTAGACTGGGACATTGTGTAGACCTCTCACATGCACCTGCGTGAGGCCCTTCCCCTTCCTGTCCGATACCCCTCCTCTGTCGGGAGTCAGGGATGAGGTTGAGGATAGAAAAGGGTGTGCAACTAAAGTGTTGTCAAGGCTCATTCTATTTTTTACGCAGTCATCTTTCCTTGAATTTAATTCTGACATGAGGGAGACTGGGGAATTTTTCTTTCTTGGGTCTTTTCTCTTCTATTCTTTCTTTTTCTTTTCTTTTCTTCTTCTTTTTTTTTTTTTTTTGCTACTCTCAGCTGCCTTTTTGTCTCTCAGTGCTCCTTTCAATTTGTTGAAGTACAGAGAATAAACTACAACATAACTTATATATGGCATTAAAGTTCTTCCTTCATTAATTTCTTTGATTTAACAAATCTTAGAGTAATAGGCTCTCTGTATATTGTGTTCCAGAAGATGAGTATCTGCAGATGTTTGAAATGATAGGGTTACTTTTACAATTTACTACGGTGGGCAACAACCGCCTTTGTACAGCCACGGTTTTCTACAGTGAAAAACAGGGGATTATCTGCATCAGAATCACCTGGTGGGGCACCTGGGTGGCTCATTCGGTTGAGTGTCTGACTTCAGCTCAGGTCAGGATCTCACAGTTTGTGGGTTCAAGCCCCACACTGGGCTGTTGCTGTCAGCGCACAGCCCACTTTCGATCCTCTGTCCCCCCCACTCTCTGCCCCTCCCCTGCTCTCACGCTCTTGCTCGCTCGCTCTCAAAAATAAGTAAACATTAAAAAAAGTCACCCGGTGTATTTGCTCAGTTCTCTCTTTAAAACTGTTCTCGGGGGGCGCCTGGGTGGCGTAGTCGGTTGAGCGTCCGACTTCAGCCAGGTCACGATCTCGCGGTCCGTGTCCGTGAGTTCGAGCCCCGCGTTGGGCTCTGGGCTGATGGCTCAGAGCCTGGAGCCTGTTTCCGATTCTGTGTCTCCCTCTCTCTCTGCCCCTCCCCCATTCATGCTCTGTCTCTCTCTGTCCCAAAAATAAATAAAACGTTGAAAAAAAAAATTAAAAAAAAACTGTTCTCGGGGTGCGTGTGTGGGTCAGTTGATTAAGTGTCCGACTTCAGCTTGGGTCATGATCTCAGTTCGTGGGTTCCAGCCCCACTTCGGGCTCTGTGCTGACAGCTCAGAGCCCGGAGCCTGCTTCAGATTCTGTGTCTCCCTCTCTCTCTGCCCCTCCCCTACTTGCGCTCTCTTTTGCTCAATAATGAATAAACATTTTAAAAAACTTGTTGTCTTTGGGGAACCTAGGAATCTGCATTTAACATAGCCTACTCTGATGCATCCTAATGTTTGAGCACCATTGGAGAGCAGAAATACCAGCCACTGCTTTCCAATCTTTTATTTTTGCATGGCCCACGGATATTATTTCAGTTTTTATTAACAACCCTGAGAGATCATATAGCAAGCAAGTTTTCCCTGAATGTGGTAGGGCTTGGGTTTGATCTCAATTCGACTTTAATCTAAGGGCTCACTATCTCCTTTACTACTGTTGATATATAATAGAGCTACATTTTGCTCCCCAGGTAGGCTGATATTCATGCCTTAAGGCCATAGGTGTGGGGCTTTCCATTTGTTAACCCAGTGTTTTTCAAGTGCATTGTGCATTGGAATGCCCTGGAAGGCTTGTTAAAACACAGGTTGTTGAACCCTACTCCCAGAGTTTCTGCTTCTTCAGTCTGGAGTGTGGCCTGATAACTTTCATTTCTGACAAGTTCCCACATGATGCTTCTGTTGCTACTGACCCAGGGACCGTCCTCGGAGAACCACTGTGTAAACTCAGTAGTTCAGAGTTGTTCGGGAATAGTCCCCAGGCCCAGCACATTCAGAGGGTCCTCCCTCTCTTTACTGGGACCCAAGGATTCTCCAGCTCTGTGGTTAATATCCTGCACATCAGGGGACTCCAAGACCCTGGCCCCCACCATTTTACCACTTGGAAAGTATTTGGAATATCATCTTTGCTTTAGAGCAGTGGTTCTCAACCTTCGCTTCCTCTATAGAAAGGCAGTGGGAGGATTATCCTCAGAATGTCCTTGGGAATTCGAGGTGTTTGTTTTATTTTATTTTTTTAAGATTTTATTTATTTAAGTAATCTCCACGCCCAACATGGGGCTTGAACTTAAAACTCTTGAGATCAAGAGTCGTGTGCTCTTCCAACAGAGCCAGCTGGGTGCCCCAAGGTTTGCTTTAATGTAAATGGCTTAAGAAATAAATTTTGCTTTAATAAATTTTACTATAATTTCAATGTAATTGATGGTAATCTTAAATTTCTGCTGTTTTCTTTTTCCTCTTTTTTTCAAAAGAGGAATTTAGTTGACTCTTTAAAGGTAAAATTTTTCCTATAGTCACTAACAATACTTACCTGGAATATATATTTTTAAAATGATCAGGGAACCTCTGAAAAATTCAGATGATTTTGTTATTTCTTAGAGAAGGAGCGTCTGAATTCTGTTTACTTTTCATTGAAGATTAGTAAAGGTGATAGGAAGGGGACTCTACAAATGACAACTGGAATGGGGAAAGAGAATTAAGTTCATAGACCAAATGAATGATCCATTTTACTTCTTTTTAAAGGTTATTAAAGTAATACGTGCTCATGGTAAAAAAAATTCAACAGAATCCTTTTTGCTTCTTGAGTTTTCAAAGTGTTACCGGTACAATGCAAAACAACATCCACAAAGTCCTCTAGAGCTGGCTCTTGTTGTCTTTTGTTATGTTTTTTCTGTTACTTTTTCTTTTTTTTTTTTTAATATGTATTTATTTATTTTTGAGGGAGAGAGATATGGAGGGGCAGAGAGAGAAGCCCAAGCGGGCTCTGCGTGGTCAGCACAGAGCCTGACACAGGGTTCCACCTCAGGAACCATGAGATCATGACCTGAGCTCAAGTCAAGAGTCGGATGCTTAGTTGACTGAGCCACCCAGGCACCCCACTTTTTGTTTGTTTTCTAGCCTTCTTTCTTTTTTGCCCTTTGGTAGTTTTAGCTTTTAGTCCAAAGGCATTTCAGGGAGAACTTTTTAAAAGTGATTCCCTGTACAGCTTTAGGGATAAGCTGGCAAGACAGGCATGAGGCAGGATCTTTCTGGCACCTTCCTTCGCTCTTTGGCGAAAACAAACTCTACCTGTTTATACAGCATATGGGTTTCATAAATTCTGTTTCAGCAGGTTGTGATCATGGCGTTTGCGTCCCTCATGCTACTCCTTTAATTAAAGCCTGTGTCTAACAATGCAAGGTGTCCTGATCAGAGAACTTTTTAGACTAGAGGCAACCTAAGGTTTATTGCATATACAATTTGGACACAAACTGTATTTGGGAATTTTTAGTAATTATGCTTTTATTTCAGTTACTTAGATAAAGATTGTAGCTACTCTGGTTTTAAATCTTTATGAAATTATGTTCTCATTACTGGCGAGTCCCATTTTTGATATTATTATCCCTCTTAGTTTTTTAGGCTTTAGCTTTTTGGAGGGTCCTTGAGAATCTGGTGAAAGCTAGGGATCCTCTTCCCAGAAAAATACATACACCACACAAAATCTGTCTTAGGGGAGTTTTCAAATCCCTTTCCCTCCAGCGTGAGAACTCGGGCCCTAAATGTGAGTTGCAGCCCTGAATGTCCAGGTCTCTGGCTCGAGTGCCTGGAGCGGTCAGCTCTCTGGTCCAGGGAGGAAGGGGTTTGGGATTTGGCAGTAAGAGTCAGCGGTCAGAGAGGATGTGAGGCCCGTGCCAACTCTGCTTCTTTCCAAAGTGGATGGTGACCTTTTTGAGCTGCTCCTGTGGTCACAGTAATAGGACCATTCCTGACAGCAGGATAGGTAAGGGCTGGATAGACTCATGTTCTACCTATTTTCCAACCATCAAGGCATGGTAAACCAGCTCTTGTTAATGACACAGCAAAATTTTCCACCAAGGATACTGCTAGGTGATGGCATAATACTCTAAAACCCACAATGTAGCAATTTCTTAATTATCAAGCTTTAATGAAAATACTACATTGTCTTTAGTCAACAGTTCTTACTTTGCAAGCTAATTTGGGCAGTGCCTTAAAAATGGAGATTCCTGAACCCCAGCCTCAGGTTGAGAACTAGCAGCTATGGGGTGGCGTCCAGAAAGTAGCCCTTGTGGGAGGAGCAGAGTGGGAGCGCAGTTAAATGTGAGGACTCTGGGGAAGGAATATGTTGGTTCCCAACCCACTTCTATCGCTTGCTAACTGGTTGACCGTAGGCATGTTCCTCAAGCTCTGTGCCTCAGTTTCTTCCTCTCTAAAACAGGACTTCTTTCATGAGGTTTGGGTCAGACGGAAAGACCCTTTTTCTCGATGAATGAAGCACTTAGTGTCTGGCAAATAGTAAATCTCGAATAATTGTTAGCTGCTGTTGTCCTCATCACCATCAGTGCGACTGTCACAAGGTAAAGCCCCCGCGGTTCCATGAAAACTTTGCTTCTCCTTCTTCAGTGTGGTTTTAAAGAATATAAATAACGATGGCTAACGTTTATTGAGCCTTAAATGTACCAGGCACAGTGCTAATTGCTTAAAGGTAGCCTCTCCTTTAGTTGTTAATACAGCTCTTGGAGGTAAGTCCTCATGTCTTGGTTTTGTGGATAAGGAAGGTAATTCTTTAGGGAATAAGTTAAAGAGCTCGAGTTCTCTTAATCCGTGCGTGTGTGTGTGTGTGTGTGTAACAAAAAGCATAACTGGACGTTCACTGTGTCTCCTTTGGCTTTGTGATTTTTTAAAATATATTAGTCTATTAAAAATCTTAATTATTTTAGTCCTTAGCTGTTGAGTATCTTCCTATTTCTCTTTGGTATTTTAGGAAATGTCATTTTAGCCACATTCCCCTTTGCATTCTGGGTCCCCTGTTAGTTTAGAAAGAAGTTCTGGCAAAAACCGAGAGAAGGCCAGAAGCTCTCCCAAAGTCTTACATGCCAGAGGACATGGCCTCCAGGATTCCGGCTTAAGTAGAGTAGGGGAGGCAGCTGCTCTTAGCGGCCATGTTCCCTCTGTTCTCCAGTCCATTCAGAGCTCCCCTTTCCAGCAAGCCCAGGGGCTGCCCCAGCCTCAGGTACACGGGGGTCTTGTGCCAGGGCGGCGTCCTCCTCAACAGCAGGCTACGACGGTGGTGTTGATGCTGCTGTCAGTGATGATGAGACACATCAGTAAGAAAATATAAAGTCGCTTGTATAGGCCTGTCCTTTTCCCAGAATGGTTTAAAGTTTCGGAAATAATTATGCCTTTGTTAAATTTTTTTTTTTTTCAACGTTTATTTTATTTTTGGGACAGAGAGAGACAGAGCATGAATGGGGGAGGGGCAGAGAGAGAGGGAGACACAGAATCGGAAACAGGCTCCAGGCTCTGAGCCATCAGCCCAGAGCCCGACGCGGGGCTCGAACTCACGGACAGCAAGATCGTGACCTGGCTGAAGTCGGACGCTTAACCGACTGCGCCACCCAGGCGCCCCAATAATTATGCCTTTGAATTGGTAGAAAACGCGCAGCATTCTGAATCTAGCCGGATCTATACTCAATCAGTGTGTGTGGCACATTCCAGGTTATGTGGCTTTACTTACCTGAAGTTGAGAATCTGCCTATGGAATCAGTAGCAGTCAAAAACCATTTGAGCTTTGGTCATGTGATTTTTAAATCTGCTATCAAAGATTTTTGGAGCAAGGGTTAAAGGTCGATGCAGGGGAAAGTACTGGTATGGACTTGAGAGAATTAACGTGACTTAACCAGTATCCTAAACAGGTACTAATTGTCACGGGTGTGAAACGTCCTCTCAGCCCTTAGTCCCTGAGCACTGCACAGCTCGTGTACATGAGCCCTGGGTGTCAAGGGCACGTTGTACCCTTAGCCTTCCCAGGTTAGCTCAATCCAATATTGATGTTTCTAGAGTGGGAAACTGAACCGAAAAATTTGTTCAGGGTCACACAGCTAGTGAATAGTCTAGAAGTTGGAATTTGATCTTGGGTTTCTTTGACTTGAAGGTTCATGATCTTTGGAGGGGTTTGTGGCTGGAAAAGTCGTGTTGGAGGCTGGACCAAAATAAGGGTCAGAGTGTCACTTTGGGGCCAGGGGTGCAGCTGGAGCTGAGATCAGGACAGCTTGATCAAGGGATGAGACTGAGAAAGGCTCACCAAGTCAGCAATCTGGGCAGGTTTGACCTTGGAGAGCTAGGGAAGACGAAACTGGCGAGGTTGGTTAAGATTACGGAGGGATTAAAAGACAGCTAAGGGTTAGGATTAAGTGGTACAGCAAACAGGTTAAAATGGAGGGGGGTTAAGAAAGAGTAAATGATCTATGTTTGATGGGTTTTCTTGGGAGAAGTTCTTGTAGTCTTGAAGGTGGATGCCCCACAGATGGTCTTTAATGCCATTCACTCTATTTTCATTTAAATGGAAAATATAAACATAAACAGGAGTAGACAGGAGCCCTGTGCACCCATTGCTCAGGTTTTAAGAGTTGTACGTCCAGTCTCTTTGTACCTATCCTCTCTTCCCTCACCTCCCAACCCCCACCCTCAGTGTTATTTTGAAGTAAGTCCCAGATAGTGTGTCATTTAATCTGTAAATATTTCTGTATGTATCTCTGAAAGATAAAGGCCTTTAAAAAGGAAACATCAACATAATACAGTTATCACATTTAAAATGCAAATTTTCATACCAATTATCCAGTTTTCCTGTAGCCTCACAAATGGAATAAAGGTTTAATTTACGTTGTAGGATAGTTTGAATAAAGATCTAAGGTCCAGTCTTAGAGTTGGTTGATACAGTCTCATCTCTAGGATTTTCCTCCGTCTCCATCTCTCTTCCCCTCTCTCCTTGTAACTATTGCAACTCATTTGTTGAAGAAAGTAGGTCATATGTCTAGTAGAGGTTCCTACAGTTTGAGATTTGCTGATTGATTCGCTATGGTTTAGCATGTTCTTTGGTCCTTTTTATTTCCTATAAATTGGTGGTTAGATAGGCTTTATCAAACTCATTATCATTTTTTTTTTTTTTTTGGCAAGAATATTTCATTACTGGTTTGTTCATTAAGGAAGTATAGAATGTCTTGATTTTTCTTTCTTTTTTGATGGCACCAATGATGCTTACCATAGTCTTTTTCCTCTCTCTCAATTGTTATTATTATTATTATTTTTTTTACTGCATTCAAGACTGCCAGTGACAAACAACAAAATGTGTTTTGTAGCACATTCTACCAGGCAGTGTAGCTGTTACCATGATAAATATTCTTGGGCATGAGCCCAAGTTTTGTTCGGTTTTAGGTATTTGTCCTCCTACATTTATTTTTGTGTTGCTGTGTCTAATTCTAAGTGTAAGCTTTTCAGAGCCATTCAGTCAATCACCAGCCCCTTCCTGAGTACCTGTCTGCACTTGGCACTGGGAACCCAGGAGGAAGTAAGAGGGCAGTTCACGAGATACACAAATAAATAGTTAAAATACAGCATTGTAAATTCTTCAGGAGGAGTACATCTGAAGAGGGTCGTTCTTTGGGGGCATGCTGGAGTTCATTTTTAGCAGGCTCCTGAGGACAGCCAGATGCTTTGCAGATCCAGAAAGAAAGGCACCCCTCCGGGACCAGGACGGACTGAAGAGCTGCGCGTGCAGACACGTGGCATCCCGAGAGCTCGGGAACAGTCGAGGGGGTGAGGGGGTGAGGTGCGGGCTGGCCTGGGGAAGACCCAGCTGAAGCTGGGTGCCAGCTGGAGGGTGTTTGCCGAACTCTCCTGTGCCAGACCAAAGACCACGGGCTTCGTTCTGTAGGCACTGAGGCCTTTTCCAAGCAATAGGGTGCCACGACCATTTGAATTTTAGCCAAGTCAGTTCTGGTGTCGTAGTCGGCCACAGGCCATAATATAAAGCGGCTCAAGTACAGGGCCTGGCAGTCGGTGGGGGAAGACGAAGACTGTGGCCTTGACAGTGACTCGATGGGTCAGAAGCTTGCGGATAGTGAAAGATATGAAAAGGTGTGTGGGATGGCTCTGAGAAGTCCCCTGTAGATGGAGCGGTGACCGTACAGAGGACCATCAGGTTGGAGGACGAAGAGGAGAGTCCTTTCCCGACGTGATGTGTGGAAGGGACTTTACCCTCAAGTAGAGATATTCATAGTGCAGTTAAAATATGTGGGACTTGAAGTAGAGGAATTGTCACCCCAAGGGATCAGCATGGAGTCGCTGGGGTAAAGATCTGAGCGATGCCAGTTTTCGGAAGAGCCGAACTGGCCGAGGAGCTTTACACGAACATAATGCGAGAAGGCGGCGCGGGTCTCTTTCAGTCTTTCCTGTTGACCTGTGGACTTTATTCCATGGTCATGGTAGAGAGAGTAAGTAGTCTTAGTTTCAAATTTGCGGAAGTTTTAAGTTTTAATATTTATTCACAGTATTGTAATTGAGTATTTTGGAAGTATCCCACATATAAAATTTGCAAGGTTCATAATTTTTGAAAGGGGAGTTTAGGAGAATATATGGAATACCTTAAAAAAGTTAAAATTATATTAAATACTTAGTATGTAATAGCGTGTGAGGTTTCCAGTGGCCTCCGGAGGACGCTTAGGAAAGAAATGATTTGTCCATCACATGGAGACACTGTCCAGTGCTTAGATGTTAGCTGTGCAAGTCACTTAAGGTTTTGTTTCCTCATGGTAAAAACAAGATGGTGGAAGGGACTATCTCGGGGGTTTATTGTAAAGGTGGACAGCACACAGAACCTGTCACAGAGCCCTGCCTGCAAATGTCAGCTGTCTTTGTATTTCCTTCAGCGTGTTCCTGGGTTGGCGGAGGGGATGATTGTGAACACCCAGTATGAAGTGGGTGTTTTATAGACTTATGTTGCTTTCTTTTGGGAAAGGATATGTTAAATTTTTTTACCTATACGCTAAAACTTAGGGAGGTCAATGGCATGCTAAGTTTCTTGATCCGAGTCGTGATTTCGTGTGACTGGTAACCCTGTGTGGCCATCAGGCCTGCGCCCTGTGGAGGAGCCCCAGTCCTTCTTCCCTCCCACGACAGTGTCTTATATGCCATTTCTTTTCCCCGTTAGCAGTTGGAATTGATGGTGGCAGTTCCAAAAGCAGGGAGAAAAAAGGAGCAGGAAACTTATTCTGACCTAGATGTTGCAGGACGTTACGATACCATTCAAATCCTGTCATCTCTGGATTATTGCAGTAGTAGTAAGTGGCCATCTTTGTTCTTGCTAACACACCTGGACTTCATGAGATTATTGGAGAAATCTTTCTTAAGTCACCCAAAAGTCACCATGGTTTCTAGAGCGGTTTCCACTGGCTCCTGGACTCATCCTCCCCCACCCTGTATACCATTTGTTGGTGTGCGTAGGACCCTTCACCCCGTCTACTTCTCCATCTTCCTTTGATTTCTATTCTACGTGCTCTTGAGTTTTTGTTCTCCTTTTTGTTACTGCCTACCAGTCCTCCTACCACTCCCCCTGCCCCTGCTCTCCTGCTTTTTATAATGGCTTTAGGCATATCGAGAGTTAAGATAAACATTTTTAGCGAAGCTTCATTCTGTTCCAAAACGATGGCCTCGAATGTAGACCGAGAGTCCCTTTGTTAAGAGCACTGTGTTAGAGTCTGTCAAAAATTTAAAGGTACCAACCGTCTGGCGGAAACGCTCCTCGTGCAGATTTATGCCACAGAAATAGTTCACACGAAGATGAACACACATGGATTTCATCATTGTGTTGTATGAGGTGGGGAAAGATTGGGAGCAACCTAACTGCCCATCAGTAGGGGGCTGCTGAAATAAGTCACAGTTCTGACAAATAATGCGGTACTCTGTAGCAGGACACAAAGAACAGACATTTAGGTGCAGATATGGAATGAGCTGTATGGTCTATTGTTAAGGGACCAAAAACAAGCTGTGTATAGGAGAAACAAAGGAGAAAGGATTTAAATTCACATTTACACCTGGTAATGCATTGAGTGGTTGTGGAAGGATAACCTTGTGGAGGGCATCCTGTGGAGGAGACAGTCATTCTTTTCATTGTTTATCACCTTGTATCTTTTGAACTCACACCATGGGAATATTTCCCCTTTTTTATTTTTTTAAAGAGTCCTTGACATTTTATTCTACATTTTCTTTCAAGTCTTGTGTTGCCATTAGTACTTAATTCATTTCATCATAAAAGAAGACAGGAGCACTTGGGCTCTTGGCCTCTACGGGACACCCACGTGATAGTTGTGATCTTATCCTTCCTTACAATGTAAGTGGGACACGAGTGTTTTGTACCTGCTCGTGCTTCACACTGTAAGATGTTAAGTACCCAGCAAAAGGAGTGTTCTCTCCTGGGCATTCAGCAGACGCCTACCACGTCTGTTAAATACCTAGGTGAACACTTGTGGAACAGATGCGTGCGTGCCCCTACCCGCAAGCTCTTTTCACAAACCTTTGTTGTTTCCTGAGTCAGTCTCCTTTTTACCTTCGACTCTTTGACTCATAACATAAAGAGGGTTAAAACCAGAATCCATCAATGGGTAAAAGTTTGTGGGTGTGACGAAGAAAAATAATATTGATAAAGAACTCTGAAAGGGTAAACCACATTCCGCACGTGTGGTTCTTTTGCATTGCAGAATTATTAGAGTGAGATAACTCTTTTAAATGGCCATGGCCTTGCATATGCACGGCAGATGAATGCAGAATAATATGTGTGTAAACTAGCGTGCACACTAGTGTGCACGGGTTCAGATTTGTAAATAACCAGAGATGGCAGTGATGTGTTAAAAATATGGGGCGCCTGGGTGGCTCAGTCGGTTAAGTGTCCAACTTCTGCCCAGGTCATGATCTCACAGTCTGTGGGTTCGAGCCCCGCATCTAGTTCTGTGCTGACAGCTCAGAGCTTGGAGCCTCCTTCGGATTCTGTGTCTCTCTCTCTCTCTCTGTCCCTCCCCTGCTCGTGCTCTAGTCTCTCTCTCTCAAAAAAAGTAAACATTAAAAAAAGTTTTTTTAAATGTAAGGTTGTATCTTGTCATTTGTTTATAAAATGTAATGCTGAATACATTATTTCCTGATACTGACATTGCCCTCTTATATTGTCTATTAAATTACTCATTACTACTACTCTTCTTGAGGTGAAAATAAGTACATACTAGAAAATAAATATAGCTCTGAAGGGGAAAAAGCTCAGGTTTGTTATGGAATATAGCCTTTCTATCTTTATTAAAGCTGCCAAATGTAGACTTTATAGTCCCAGGCTGATTTATATACAGATGATGATTGTTTTAGGTTAAACCTTGGTACCTTTTCTGGATGTTTCCTCAGTTAAATTATTCCTTATGTTTCAACACAAATTGAGGCAGAACAAGCTCCCGTTTCAGCCATTCTCACTAAATTTTGTTTCAGTTTTATTTCCAACTGAATTTAATAATTGAAAGCCTCTTGTGGTTAGGAATAGTGTTTGAGACTTTGGTGGGATCTAATTATTTTGAACTTTTAAAGCCTTAAAAAGTGAAATGCAAGGCCATAGTAAAATTTTCTGATAGCTTTCCTAGTCTATTAGTTCAGTGCTGCTTATTTTAGAGGGGACAGTATCGAAATTGAAATGTGTATTCATTACCGCTGTAATGGTCTCTTTCAACTCTTTTAAAAATCAGTTCATTTAGCTACAAAGAGAAAATAAAAAAAATTTAAAAGGCTAATAAGCATAGGGCATGTGAGCCTGTTCCTGTTTCTTAACTGAAGTTTACTAAAAAAAAAGAAAAAAGGAAAAAGTGTCTGAGCACTGCCCATAAAGTGTGTGTGCGCACACGCGTGTATTTGAGGAACTGGGGGGGGGGGTCTGCTCATTTGTTTGCCCATTGTGAGGCTGTCCAGCACCTTTGTGGGGTTTTTTGTAACAGGGTGAAGGCCCTGAATGGAGGCCTTGTGCCCCACTTGATTTGAAATCCTTGCTGTTCATCTAAAGGCGCCTGCAGGGCACCCAGCGGGATGTCTGTGTGACAAGTGGAGGTCTGGGGTCCGGAAGAGCCGGTGCTGGGGGCAGGGGGGTGGGCAGCGAGAGCGGTAATAATCTTTCAGCCTTGGCTTTTGTCCCCCACAGCCCAATTGTTCCCCTCTGCTGGCAGCCAGATTGAAGAGACCCTTTTGGGTGTCCTGGATGGCATGTGCTCACTGAGGCCTCACCTCACTGTTACCAGATTAAAACCTGGACAACTGGGATTTAACTCTCTTACAAAAGCATAGTACTGACTGGGCATAATGCATTCCTTTTAGAGGTTAGATATTTTGATTAATTGTGTGTGTGTGTGCGCGTGTGTGCGCGCGCGCGTGTGTGTGTGTGTGTGTGTGTGTGTGTGTGTAGATTTATTTAAAGGACAGAAGGGTTGCTTGGGAAATGCTGTATTGTAGGCATGCTCTTACCACAGAGCCTGTTTAAAACCAGTGCTTGGCTACTTAAATCTGGTTTGTACAGTTTGTATACTTTGTAGTACTAGCTATTGGTCCAAAGTTTCTTGGCTTAAGAAACCATGTAATTTTAAGCATATACTGTGTGAGAAAGGGGTGGGGCAGCAGAAGCTTTTTATAGGATTTCAACTAATAAACATGAATTTTTAAAGTAGTATTTTGAGGATTTAACAGGAGAAGTAGAAGTTGTATATAATGTTTCTTTAATACGAACACTGACAGGGAAAGGGAGAGAATTTTACTTTTAAGTGGTATTTTCCATTCTTTTTTCCCTGTCCCATCAGAAACTGGTTTTTCAGCTTTCAGCGCCAATTAAGACATGCTGTAATAAGTATTTTACATTCTGTGCTGCTGTTTGACTTTGGGTGCAAATGGTGATAGAGTGTTTAGTAGCTGAGCATACATAGTTAAACAGCTAGAGATTGGGTATACAGTAAGTTTGGTGTGGTGTGGTATTTGGTTTCTATAATAGTATTTCAGTATAATACTGAAACCATGCTGAATACCTCCTGGAAAAGTGTTCAACAGGATGCCAGAAAGGCCATGTTAATGATAAGTTTCTCAGACCTCAGCAGGTTTTCTGGGTGTGTTTTGTTTCCCTACTGCTGTTTTATTCTTGATTGTGCTTCTCTGGAAACTATGCCACGTGAACATATGGAATTCTGTACATGAGCGTTTATTGGTTTTGTAGAAACCCCAGGATACCGTGAGCTTAATAATGATGTTGTTTTGTGGGTTATCGAGAGGACATACTAAAAGTCCGTTGGTAATAAAGTTTTCATTAATTATGGTAACATTTTCAAGGTAACGCTAAAGGCAGCTCAGCTCAAATCAGAATTAAACAATAACACGAACTTTTGGTTTGCTCTGGTTTAAAGAGAGTTTGGCCGTAGCTTACCTCCTTCTCCATCTTTTACTGACTGTTACCTTCCTGCAAAACTCAAATATGGCGTTTAGTTTGTATGGTCATGATAAATTTAGTTGTGTGTGTATATATACATATATGTATACACACACGTATATGTATACATATGTGTATATAATGTTTTTTGCTCTTGACGATTCACTGCTTTGTCATTTGCTTCTACTTTTGATAAAGTTACATGATAGCTAGAACATATTTCTATGTCTGCTTAAATGCAATATAAATTGATAGTTTGTGATAAGCCTTTGCTTCATTTTGGTTACAACTTCATTGAGATATTTATGAAGTGCTTTATATTTGTGTTTGTTTAGGACATGTCTCAGGAAGGCTATGGAACTAGGTCTCAACCTCCTTTGGCTCCTGGAAAACCTAACCACGAAGACTTGAACTTAATACAGCAAGAAAGACCATCAAGTTTACCAGTAAGACATTAATGTGCTGATTTAGAAATGTAATGAGTTAAAGATTTTTAAAAAGACCTGTTACTTTTGCTTGTTCTACTTTATATTAAGACTCAGGGGAGAACTTTCTAGATGTCAGATGTATTTGTGATTTATTAATTTTTTAGGGCTTTATTCTGGATAGGTCTCTTTCATCTGGAAGTATCTCTGGGTCCATTTGCAAGGTTTATTACTCAGCTGACGGGTTTTGTGGCAGAAAGGTGTTTCTCTTGTACAGTTGTGCTTTGCCTAGCCTGTTGCTTTCTGTAGTGATACAGAACAGAGGTGTCTGTACAAGGGTTGAACGTGAAGAAATTCCCACTTGGCAAATGATCACAGATGATGAATGAGATAAAGCATCCGGTGGTAGCATCCCAGCTTCTGGGGCTAGATGTAATGAGAAATCACCCAGTCCTTTTCTACCCAAAAGAAAGCATTTTAGTTTAAATTTGGAAAAGGCGGACTTTATTTCCACCAGCAAATACAGTATGGGGATGGAGATATATATTGATTAGGGTAGTGGCTAGATTATAGGGAATCGTGTTGATGCCTGTAAAGAACTTGTTTTTTGTTTTGTTTGTTTTTTTTTTAATGGACAATAGCCTAATTCAAATGAGGTTTTCCTTATAAACTAAAAGAGTACATCTGTGCAAATCAGTTTTTATATTTCTTTTTTATTAAAATATTTTGATTTGAAGAATTATTATTGCTTCATTTTTGTTAAGTTTCATTTAAGATGGGAGTTCAGGCTAGCCAGGATTTTAATTTGAATTTCCAATGTTTTACATTAAGTAATATTTTATCACTTGTAAACGTTCGAGGACTAGCATTTGTAATCAGCGTTCTACGTGACATTAGCCATGCATACTCTACCCGTCTTTAAGTCATGTGCAGCCTTAGAGAAGAAGGTAAGTGCTGGCCGCAGGGTGTAGAGTATCTCTGAAGCCGATGAACATGTTTTTGACGTAATGTTTTAGCTTTTACATCCGTGATGGGAGGTGGGTGAAATCGGTTGTGGTCATCTTCTAGTCGACGTCGGGGTGCTCACTGTCTAGTTACTTGGTTTTCGAAAGAAGGAGAGGTGATGGGTTCTGCGTCTTGCGTTGTAAGCTTTTCTTCTTTAGCGGACGCCTGAGCTTGGTGAGCATGTACGCGTGTGTACGCATGCAGGGGAGCAGCGCTGACAAACGTAATGTTTGCTGGATATTTGGAAATTAGCTTGCAGTTTTCGGAAATTTCAGTGGACTCACGGGAAGCAGATGGACAACGAATTCCACTTTTTTCCCTCCCCCAGCTTTTTATTGTTTTTAGAGAAGCCCAGCTTCGTAGGGGTGCCCCTGGCTGGTGATGTGATGTGTGCCGTGCTGCAGGTTGGAAAGGCTGCTATAAATCGATACAGATTTTTTTTTACGTAGTTAGAAGAACAGTTGGTGGCGTGCTGCTTTCTTTGTATCCACTGGAACTTTGGAGTCGTTCACTAGGCTGTGCTGCTTTTCATGGCTCTGCACGGAAAGGGAGTGTCGACGCTCAGCTGGCTCTGCAGCACCGTTAGGGAGGGAATGAAATGCGGAAGTCCCAGAAAACCCGATGGAAGAGTCGGGCTCTGGGACGGTGCTTTTTAAGCTGAGTGTTGAAAAGGGGGCTGACAGCATTTCGGAAAGTGAACCGATCTGTTCATCAATAGTCCCAAGTTTTTCTGAATTGTTCTATTTGAATACTTTTAATGACTTGCTTTCTTCCTCCATCTTTTCCGTGTCTAATTTGTAAGAGGATTTACAGTTAGTTGTTTATGACACAAATTTTCTTATGTGCTAACAAAAAAAAAAAAAAAAGAGAGAGAGAGAGAGAAAGAAATGCCCCGTTTGGTATTTTCTTTCAGTTTTTGTAACTAACTCACAGGTAAATAAGATGCTGATTGATGCAATAACATTTCACTAAGCTTTTTTTTAGAGAACAAACTTTCCTGGTTTTGTGGTGAGTATATGGAAGTGTCAGTTACTGAATGAAGGACAAACCATAGATCAGCTGGTGTACCTAGCCACCACCCTCCCGCACCTGCTGCCAACCTGTCAAAACGAAAACTGGCTCTATTTAAATGGATTTTAGCATGCCACTTTTCTTTTAACAGGCATCGTTTGTGTAGAAAGTTTGCGTACAGGCTTGACTAACGCGTGTTTAGCTATGTTATACACAATTAAGGTCATCACAGTTTGGGGGCAAGATTTGTTGGTATTCTCCATGGCTCTAATATCATGTATTTTTAGTATTACCTCTTTTAAGTAGTTTAGTTCTCCCACTTGGCTAAGTTGATACTGTAGGTACCATGAAACTATATTGTGATTATATCTGAATTTGCTGTTGGGTAATTTGTAGATTTATGCTGCATTTTTGATTCATGTGTCAGTGATACAAATCTTGTCTTTTAAAGGCAACCCATCGTATGTGTAACCTGTAGCTTATAATTTGGAACTAAGTTGTGGGTCTTCCCTTTACATTTTAAAAAATGTGGTATACGATTCTACCGTATGATTAAGTCTTCGTTTATTATATATGTGACTATTAAGAAGGAACTTCTCCAGTCGTCCTTTCTTAATCTTTCTGATTATATTGGGATAGATTTTGTAATATTTTCTGTATGTGTGATCTTTTCTTTAGCATGTTTGTTATGCAGTTCAGTTTCCATTATGAGAAACCAAGGTATTTCCAGTATCCTTATGCTAGATCTGTAATTTGATATCTCAGTAAGTTGTCCTCCCACCGTTGTTTGAACTGCTATCTGTCTGTATTTGCATGTCATTAAATTCTTGGTGATCTTCAGGAGCTAACGCAGTTATGTTTTCCAGCTGACTTGGATCCTAAGATCATCCACAGTAAAGCAAATACCTCATAAATTAATACTTGTCCTCTTGTTGTCTTGGGGCCATGACCAGTGATATTTACTTATCACTTAATTCCCTCAGACCTAAGCTCAGAACAAATCTTTCTTAATAATGTCCACTCACTGCTCTCCCTCTTAATCAACAGCCTTTCCCCATTGAGTTGCATTAGCTTCCATACCTTGATATTACCATTATTAACAATTCTTAGCATCTAGTAGATATTAAAAGTAGCTTGCAGAACTCTCTCTCCTTGGAATATTATCACTTAAAATTTGAGCACATTGGGTAGTTTTTCCACCTCTAATATTGATATGAAAGGAAGCCAGCATTTAAGCAGAATACACAGTGGAAGGCCAGAAAAATGCTACAACTTACTAACGCTTTATTTTATAAACATTGAGTAGATCTCAATGTCTATTTTAAGATAACCCCTCCAAATATTATTTAATACACTTTTTTTTGTTGTCTTTTGTTACATTTTCATTGCTTGTGCCATTTACTGTTTATCTTTTTATTACACTTATTTTTATAGCTGTCTTGGCTCCCCTGTTAGAATAGGATCTTTTCAGAGTATTTATGATGTTTATTCAGTAGTATTTTCCTAATAAGATTTTAGGTAAAAACTTCCAACCACGTTCTTCCTCCAGTTTCAGAATTTTGTTTTCATTGCTTAAGGGATTTTTTCCAAGGTATCAAATTGATATCAGTAGAGCCTATGTTCTCTGATGCTCCTGAGACTAAAGGATTATAATGAGGTATCTGTATTAGCAGGGTGGGTTTTTCCTTAAAACTGTTTTATTATAAAATGACATTTGACTTGAACCTGGTAGCCTTAAACTTCTAGAGAAGAAGTGGGCACTTTCGGATAATTGAGCTAAAAATAGTGTGAAAACATTCTTTTCTTAGTAATACAGGTTTTTTAATTGTAAAAATAAATAAATTGACGGGAACGATAATAATAATTTCAGTAAGTGCGGCACAGATATGTTGTTAATAAAATGTGTATAAACATGGATACAGGGAAGTAAACAAACAAAAGGTTTGATTTTCTCCTTCCAAGTAAACAGTGTTTTCCCCTCCAGGGATCTGAAGAGCTGTCCTTCTCAGGTTGGCAGTCAGTGATCTGGTTTCTTCTTCGCAGAGGCCTCCCACCAGTTTGTGTTTCAGATAGTAGGCCCGTTATTTGGTTTGCCTCAGATGCAGAATAAGATCAGCCCCATTCTAACAGACTTTGAGAAGGCCCATCAGGTCATTAAAAATCTCCTTCTGACCCTTTCTTCTTTAAATAGGAAATATCTAAAGAGGTCGACCTAAAAAGGAATTTTTGTATCTTTCAGAGTTTACTAAAAAACCCTAAATGTCGCGTGGAACAGTGCTTATGGCACCTTTGTTGAAGTTTGCAATTAGAAGGGAATATCGAGGTTTAGATAAAACACATGTCTTTTGGCCCTTTGTGAAAGGAAGGAGGTAGTAAATGCCGGTTTTTCTTTGAAATAGGGGGTGTTAAACAGGATATTGGAAGCCTGAAAGGGTATGGTTGGAAAACTGTTATTACCAAGAATATTCTTTGGGGGTTAGGTATTAGCAACAGAGCCTACAATGATCTGCCTTCCCTGAAAAAGAATACCCTGTGTGTGTTTGTTTTTTAAATCTTTAATGGCACTTACGTTGGATAGTGGTAAAAGGTCGTGTACTTTGACAGCATATATGAATATTGATGATATGTTAATAGGGACATTTTAAGTGTTGTAGATTTGATAACACAGTTCCTGTGAACAATCGGAAACTGTTAGAAAAAGCTAGGTGAAGCGTTTTTTAATTTTTTTTTTTTTTTTTTTCAACGTTTATTTAGTTTGGGACAGAGAGAGACAGAGCATGAACGGGGGAGGGGCAGAGAGAGAGGGAGACACAGAATCGGAAACAGGCTCCAGGCTCCGAGCCATCAGCCCAGAGCCTGACGCGGGGCTCGAACTCATGGGCCGCGAGATCGTGACCTGGCTGAAGTCGGACGCTTAACCGACGCGCCACCCAGGCGCCCCAGGTGAAGCGTTTTTTAACTGGGTTTTGCTTTTCACTAAGTTTTCAACCCAATTGAAAACACAAATTGTTAAAGTGTTCTTAACCTGTTAGGTGGCAGGTTTTTGCAAAAGTTGAAATCTACCAGGTTAGAATTAGATGTTTGGCTGCTGAATGAACTCTTCCCAAACTTTTTTTACTTGTATCTTGAGCTCGATTTAAATGGGTTTCAGTAAAAGGTTAAGAGGATAGCTGTCTTCCGTTGATTGATCCTTCTCAAATCATTCTGAACATTTAAAAAATTGTAAGTTGTTGTCACTTTATTTCAGTATTGAAGCACTGATAATTCCTGTGTGTAGCTGGCGACATCAGCTGTTTGTGAGTGTTTCTAAATGTTAGTAGAGTTCGTGGAGTTGGGGAGTTAGGGAAGAGGTGACCGGTGAGCAATCATGGAAGGGAGCAGGAAGTTCTGTGATGGATGGAGCCTTGTCAGGTAGAGTATCTGAAGATACCCCTTCATCAGTGGCATAGTTTCCAAACTGAAGGTACAGACACATTTTGATATCTTGGCAAAGTTTTAAGTGGAACACGCAATAGTTGGAATTCTTACGTAGGATTTACCATCTTCTCAAAAATAATTTTAGTAACTGGTCTATTCCATATGGAGACCTTAATTCTTTTTGGATTAAGGTTGAGAGAAACACGTGAAGACCTTACTTGAAAGTTCGAATTTAGGAACTTAGGAAAAGTGGTAGTGACTTTGACAAATGTTATTTTCCAACATGGCTCATTTCTTTAAGATGTGATGTTCTATAATTTTATCCCTTAGACTACATTTGTGATATTGGCAGTCATTTTGAAAATAGAGGATAATACTTGAACAAGGCAAGAAGTAGTAGGAAGCGGGAAAGTAGGTTTCTCCTTCTTTCAAAACAATCTTCCACTTAAATGTTTGTTCTGTAAATGAATACCCAATAAAACCTCACCAGTTTGGATTTCTTCCAGGTAAAAGCAGGTTAAATATATGGAAAGTTTGAATAAATTAATATTTAAAAAGAACTAGAGTTTGCTTTTAAATAACTGAAGTGTTTGTGTGCAAAGTGTTTCTAAATTGAGATCTTCAGCCCTGTTGAAATAAGTGGATAATTCTAAATTTATTATAGCTGAGATATTTGCTTAGTGGCAATATGTTATTTTAAAAGATTTCGTTTAATTTTTAAAAACACTGTAAGCATACCCCCTGCAAACTTGTTCACATAACATTCTAAAGGTTTCCGTTTAAAGTATGGGGGAAATGAATTTCAACCCATTTTATGGGACTGTCAGTTCTAAAAAAATTAATGAAAGAGGACTATAAAAAATAGACACTGGACAAAATTGGAGATGAAGAGAGACTGAAACATAACTGATTTGCAGGATATTGGTTTTGATAATAGAAAGATAACTATGATCTATAGTTGATAAATGAGGCTCATTAAGTAAGGGATGAAAAATGCAGATGTTCCTGGCTGATAGAAAAGTCAGCATACAGGATTTGCCCTAACAAATTAGCGATGGGAAGGTTTTGAGCCAGCTTGCTGCTCTTCAGATGACCTGGGGGAGGCTGTGGAGCCTTCTCTGTGGCCCCACAGGCTGGGCGCATACAACTCCCAGGTGTGTCCACAAAGAGCCACCGAACCACACCTGGACACATGAGCCTCTCCGACAGATGAGCTGTCCACAAGAGGGAGAGCAGTCGTGTTTGTCTTCAGTACAAAGCACGGAAAAACGGCATGTGGGAAATTCTTGCATGGGGGCTTGGGTAGGACAGGTGGTCAAGCCAAGCCGCACAACAACTTCGGGTTTTAATTTTAGTTTTTATGCCAGGACTGACGTGCAAAGGTACCTTTTCTCATTCGACCCTGCCGAAGGCAGGCGTGTTGAACTAGAAAGCCTCCTTCCTCCTTTCTTCAGGGTGCTGGTACCCAGAGGGGTCAGTGGGCTTCCCCCAGTTCTGCAGCCATGGCCAGGGTAAGGGGTTGAATGCGTTTTACTTTGTGCTAGCCAAGTTAGGTGGGAAATAGATTTTAATTTACAAATTTCCTCTTTGTAGGTAACTGAAGGCATACATGTAGGTTATATAATAAGAGCTCTATAAGCAGCAGGAGCTCATAGTAGCGTTTGTGGACTGGTTAATTGCTTTTATTTTTCTTTTCGAATGGAAGTAACTATTTTTGATATTAACCATCAGCTTGGGAGAGGAAATAAATACATGTAGAGAGCAAAATTTTTTATTCTTCCCTCACAATGTAGGGTTTTAGAAGTGTCTCTCTCTTCCTCATCTTTTTCTTTTGCCTTCTTTCTCTAAATCGTTGTAAAATAACTGAATGGTCTTGTTTTCTTTTGTTTGGGTCAAGAAATTTTAGCTGAAAATTGTTACTGTGTGAAAGAAGATTATTGACTCAACAAGCCTTCAATTTTCCGTGAATAACACTCCCACCCCCTAGCTTCAGGAACACGCCGTGCATGCATTCTATTTTAAAATACAGACTGTAATTTAAAACAGGCAGTTTGATGCCCCACTGAACTTTGTTTAAGCCTGGAATAAAAGAGGGGGAAAAAAAGCTTTAAGCTACAAAAAAGTGACTAAGCTTTCTCAACCACTTTTCTTCATAATGCATTCTATTTAAGAAAAAAAAAAAAAAAAAGCTGTCAGGTACTATTGTTGTCTCCTTCTACAGGACCTAAATTTTATCCAATGTTAGATTGTGGTGTGTGTGCCTTTTCACTTTATTTCATTATCAAGCTATCGTTTGAATTTTTTAAGTGTTCAGAGCAGTGGTCCTGTGCAGTGGAATCTGTGTGCATACATTTGTGCATTTTGTCCCTGTTCAGTGCATGTGAGAACATTAATTCAAAAATTAAATATATAATTTTTAGCATTCAGTTATTGATAGCTAATTTCCTAGAGTTCTCAGATTTATATAGTACCTGATTATTAGACCAGAAAGATAGTAAATAATATTATGGCTAAATATTTAGATCAGATTATTATAAAAATGATTAGCTGGGAGTCGTTTAAATCATTTGCCCTTTTTTTTCCCCTCCCAGAAACAAAATGAGCAGCTTATGATGACTCATATGGAAGGAATGATGACTTTATTG
This sequence comes from Leopardus geoffroyi, assembly GCF_018350155.1. NCBI lineage: Eukaryota > Metazoa > Chordata > Mammalia > Carnivora > Felidae > Leopardus > Leopardus geoffroyi. The sequence continues at coordinate 141,478,132 of NC_059332.1, forward strand.
TGATAAAGTAATATATTTTGGCCTGGATACCTGTTCTAATGATGATGGTGAATGGCAAACAGGACTAAATCTTTGTCAAAGTTCTGGCTCGCGTATGCCCTTCAGTAATGACGTCTCCAGCAATGGTTTCCCTCCCATTTTTGGGTGTGATTTGCTTTTTTGTTTTTTTTTAATGTTTATTCATTTTTTGAGAGAGAGAGAGACAGACAGAGCTTGAGTGGGGGAGGGGCAGAGAGAGAGAGAGGGAGACCTAGAATCTGAAGCAGGCTCCAGGCTCTTGAGCTGTCAGCGCAGATCCCAACGTGGGGCTCGAACTCAGGAACCATGAGATCGTGACCCAGCCAAAGCTGGACACTTAACCAACTGAGCCACCCCGGCGCCCTGGGTGCCATTTGCTTTTGAACATACTTAGGGATTTGGAGTTGCCTGATTGAGTCCATAGCTTTATTATGCAGGTTATGGGAGAGCCACAGGTCTTCTTGTGGAGTCTGTCTCTAACTTCTCCGAGATTGCAGAGGGCTCCCTCTCCCTGCTGTGGGATCAGTTTGGTACTTTGACATATTTGAGTGTAGGGAAGTCTTGGGAGAAGGAGAAAGGTTTATCTTGAAAAGTTGAGAAGTACTTGTACCGGGTATCTTTATGACCACCTGGTATAAAGTGGGAGGTAGGAAAAAGAAACAAAAAGGAAGCCGCAGGACAATGAAATCTTATCTTTGTAATGCAAAGTCTAATGCCTTTCCCCACTGGATCAATGGGAACCCAGTGGAGACCATTGTCTGAACCAAAACAATCAGCAGTTGGTTTTAATTTCATGCTGGTGTAAGGACGACCCTGATGGCCTGTATCTGAGGACTCCAGTCACTTCTGACACTCCAGGTTTACATCTGTGTACTAAAAAGTAACTGAGTAAGCACCCTGTGCTTTTTAAACTGAGATTTATCACTAATGGAAATATTAGCAACCCAGGGACATGAAAACCACCATTTGTTCTTGATGAACCCAAGTCAGTTTAATGAAAAATGTCCCTTGCATTTTGTGCCCCCTCCCCCCTTCCCTCCCCCCTTCCCTCCCTCCTTCCCTCCCGTCTCCCTCCTTCTCTCTGGAGCTCCCTGGTTTGATCTGGGTAGAGTGGTATGTCACAAGTCTTCCTTTTACTTGATATTTTATTACTATCTTTGTCAAAGCAGAGTGGTGTCCCCTGAGACAATGGTACATAAGCTGTGCCTGGTCTACAGGTAAATGTCTTCTCTTAAAGTCCAGAATGAGCGAGCACAGCAGTATCCTGCTCCCATCTTAGACTTGTATCCTGATACTGATAATTTTTTTTTTCAAAAATTTCTCATGTAAGGTAGGGATCTTTCATCAGTTTTTATTTTCACCATGGGTGTGGGTGGTTGAGAAGTACAGTGATTTAGTTAACACCTTCTAATGACCCCAAAAGTATGTGATTGGTCTTTTGTAATTATCTGTATCTGGAGAAAATTTGGCTTCAAAATAATAATAATTATGTGTAACAATTTATTGAGCACCATTTTTAAAAGTCTTGGTTTACATAAATAAAACTTTCAGTTAACTAACACTGGAAACTACTAGTAAAAGAATAGCTATGCCCAGAGTCAGGGGTCTTAGTGAATATCGTAGGCGTGAGTTACATGAACTTTAAAGACATGCCCTTCTTGACATGTATTTTGTCTTCTCAAAGCCAGATCCCACCCCATCTTCTATTTTTGAAAGTCTGGTACTTTCAGGTTACCTAGACAAGTGAATTGTTCCCTGCCTTTTATTTATGCAAAGCCTTTATTTTCAAAATGCCTTCATTACCACTGGAGGCAGGGAGACGACTTAAGAGGTTAGTGTATTATCTCGCTAATGAGGTTGAGTCAGATTATTAAAAAGTGATGGCAGTGAGAATGCAGAGGAGAAAATTGTTGAAATAAAGGGAGGGATGAATGATAGATGCTTTTAAGGTTTTTAAGCTGAGTGGCCAGGAGATGACAAACACAGGGGTGATGTGGTGGTGGGAGTTGGTTTAGGGAGAAAAGAATAACCCAGAGATTTTATGAGATTTTATGAATAAATCTGCTGGAATTCTAAAACTCCTAAAAGAAAACACTTCATCTTTGTTACCAAAAGCCTTATTTTTTGTATAGTTCTTTTATATAAGAGTTAAAATGTCATAAATAGATACTGATGTTGAAAGAATGGTAGTGGTGGCTATAACTGTACATTTCACTAAAATTCTCGGAGATGATTTGAAGAATATTGGAACAGAGTTTGTGTAAACAACTCAGCAGATTGTACCAGAGCGTTGCTAGCTCTAACATGGAGTAAGACAGAGTGCCATCTCAAAAATAGATGAAACTATATATAATTCAGTTAGGACTCATGGCTGGTCCCATTGCCTTTGTTTTTAGGAGAATCCAGTTTATATCCTAATATGCTCCTTGGGTGGGGCCAGGTGACTTTATTTGGCTTTGTTTGGCTTACTTTGGAATGATTTAGACTTTGTTCTGGTTGCATTTCATTCTGGAGGGGGCATCCCTTAGTTTCATGTATCTCGTTATGATTTCTCCTCTTCTGAAACTTATTTTGAGTATGTGCATTTATGAGTCTACTATACAAATTTCACGTTTTTACTTGTTTGTTTGTTTTTCTTTTTTGAGGCTATGTGACTATGCGAGGGGGCGGGGGAACCTGGTTTTTCACATGCTATTTTTGAAAGCTGTTCTTTTTTATTGTGTAATAGCGGTTACTCCTTTGAATACCTTGAGTTTCTGTGATACATTTAAATCCCAGCAGAGGAAATAGGGCCTTAGGGAGATTACCATGAACTCTGAGCAGATTTCTCTTGGTGTTTTAAAATTAAACCCCTCCCTCCCTTTTTTTCTCCCAGTGTTTAAAGCACTGTCATTTCACTTCCTGCATAAAGAGCAAAGGTTTAATATTAATAAGTTATTAAAATGTGTGTAGTTTTACGTATTTTGCTTCAGATTTTTTTAAAGCTCTACTTCCCAGATGTGAAAATAAAGACTCCACAATGGCAGGAAACGGGACTCAAAGTCCTGGCAATGGTGGAGTCCCAGTGAACCCATAGTTCATCCCTTTACAGCAGCTTTCTGCGTGCACCTGTCCTAGAACACACCTGAGTGCCCTTCAACTTTAGTTTTCAAACCTAAGACCTTCTCTCTTTTGAAACACTGTTTTGCCAATTTAGATGAAAATTATGAGTGTCCTTGAATAAATACGAATATGTTCAGATTTTCCCAAGTGGTTTTGCTTTTTTGGAGTTACTCTATTTGTCTTTCCTCAGCTAGCGTGCCTAAATGTTGACATCCTCGATTAATGCAGAAGGTTTCACTTTACCCAGAAAAACTCAATTACGTTTAACAGTCATTTATTGATTGCCTCCTGTGTTTAAGATTTTATGTTAGGTGTAGGAATAACATAAAAATAAAATTTGGATTAGCTTATTAGTGTTCTTTCCTGTAACACACTCAGCAATAAGAAATCCACAAGAAAACAGACCTATATTCAGAATGCCTGTTATTGAAAAGACTATCTTCTCTTTTTATCTTCAGAGAACCATCTATAAAATCTGCAAAATTCATACTTTTAGCAAGTGTAATATCACAGAGATGTTTTGCCATTGTGGAAGTTTGGGATATTTGAAAAGGTAAGAGCACTGACAGCTATATCAAAATGAAGTTAGCCTTTTCTGCAAGGGTGGCATTTAGTCCCATATTAGAAATGCTTGTTATTTTAGGGGAAGAACATTACTGCCACACACTTTTGTCAACATTTGGTGTGGTAAAGTAATGATTCTGCTGGCTTTCTTGAGGGATTTCATGAGGGATCTTATTATTTCTTCTACTTTTCTTCCCTGGCTTAACATTCATTTTTCTGACTTAATTTCTACTTTTATAAGGATGAAAACAAGATATTAAAGTTCTAGCCACCTTTGATATAATTCTGGCCCTTTCTGGGGGTATCAGATTTTAAAAAGTGTATCTAAATAGGCACATTATGGTTCACAAAGCACATTCACGCGTACGCTCAGTGTAGTTTTATTGCCTAGACGCTTCACCTTTACCCCTGTGGATTACATGCGATAGAACGTAAATAAAACTTCTTGTGTGGTACTTGCCTTGTGTGTCAGCACTCGTAAACGTCACTTTCTTACATTTGTTTGCCCCTCCTCTTTTGAAACTCACTTAGCTGCCCGTGCCTGATAGGGTTGCCAGTCTACCAGACTTCCCCGAGATTCAGTATTCCCTTCCTCCGGATGAGGAAACCCGGAACAGAGACTTGGTAGAGTCCCGGCGATTGTGGCAGCTGACTGTTGACTAAAACTTTATCTCCTTGACTCCTCGCCCGTTAGACTCCGTTATTGGACCTCCCCGTATGTGGACCTCTTCGGATAGAGTGTGTTGGTGTGAATACCACTGGGATTCTTCCGCATTCATTTGGATTCTGTGTTGTTCATTTTTATTTACCACATAACAGAAGAACGTGTATATGTGAAAACTACATTAAATACGTTGTAATTCAAAACAATGCTAAGGGGCTCTCCCAGCATTATGGTTAGAGTCGTGTAGGTAACTAAATGGCTTTTCCTTGCTCTTTCCAACTTGTGATATTATCAGGGAGTGGTAGAATCACCTAAAAGAAGATAAAGAAAAGAAAAGGCGTGAGAAAAGGCATGGATAGAAATCTACTCTGGTTTTAGTGAAGTTGGCCTTAGATAGACTCCTTAGATTTTGCGAAAGGTTTTCGCAAAGAACCCTAGTGGTTGTCCAGGAATCACCAGCTGTGACTGATAAACACACCTTTAGTGGGAGACTAAAGGTGGGGAATTAGGTAAAACAACTTAAGATATCCTCCTAAGTCAAATATGTTTCCCTCCCTCTCTATCCCTAATACACATACAGAGAGGAGAGGAGGGGGATCAAGGGGGCATAAATAATTTTATTAATATAGAAAACACACCTTTTGGAATTCTCTGCCTTTTTTCATCCCAGTTGATTAGATGGCATTCAGTAAGTATGTCGTTTTGAGTCAGGTGGTGTTTTGCAAGGGGAACATCCTGGAAGTATCTTACTTTGGATTTTTAGTCCTGCTCTTTGAGACCATGGTATTTATTGATGTTTAAATTTTTTTTTCAATGTTTTTATTTATTTTTGAAGGAGAGAGAGACAGAGCATGAGCGGGGGAGGAGCAGAGAGAGAGGGAGACATAGAATTTGAAGCAGGCTCCAGGCTCTAAGCCGTCAGCACAGAGCCTGATGTGGGGCCCGAACCCACGAACTGTGAGATCATGCCCTGAGCCGAAGTCGGTCGCTCAACCGACCTAGCCACCCAGGCGCCCCTATTGATGTTTAAACTGTGCATCCCTTGGGATGCCTCAGGCGGCTCAGTCAGTGAAGCCTCCAACTTTAGCTCAGGTCATGATCTCCCCAGTCAGAGTTCAAGCCCCGCGTCAGGCTCTGTGCTGACAGCTCAGAGCCTGGAGCCTGTTTCGGCTTCTGTGTCTCCCTCTTGCTCTCTGCCCCTCCCCTGCTTGTGCTGTTTTCCTCTCTCTCTCTCTCTCTCTCTCTCTCTCTCAAAAATAAGTCAACATTAACAAAAATTAAAAAAAATAAATTGTACATCCCAAATAGGGAACGTTTGCCGATGCTTATTTAATAAATCCAATATATTTAGCCAGCGGTAGTAGCTAGTGAAAACGTACCTGGACAAATTGTAGAGGAAAGGAATATTAGTTTATAGTGATAAATAGGTCAATATATTTTACTTTTCCCAACATATTTTATGAACTATCTTACCATATCCCTTGTGTGTGATACTCACCATCACCAATTTTACTTTTGAATATATTCACAAACCCAGTTTCTCATCAATACAACAAAATTATATGAAGTTTAATATAATTCATTTTTTAGCCTCTCTGAAGTTTTTATACTATGGTATTCTAATATAAAAAGTATGACCCAGGGGCGCCTGGGTGGCTCAGTCGGTTAAGCGGCCGACTTCGGCTCGGGTCATGATCTCGCGGTCCGTGAGTTCGAGCCCCATGTCGGGCTCTGTGCTGACAGCTCAGAGCCTGAAGCCTGTTTCGGATTCTGTGTCTCCCTCTCTCTGACCCTCCCCTGTTCATGCTCTGTCTCTCCCTGTCTCAAAAATAAATAAAACGTTAAAAAAAAAATTAAAAAAAAAAAAAAGTATGACCCAGACACTATATAACTTAACGATTGAAATTTAAGACTATAGATTTCTTCATCTACAAAAGTGTTTAAAAACACCTTGGAAGACTCTGTCAAAAATAAGTAAACTTAAAAGAAAATTTCTCTCTCTCTCATTCTCTCTCTCAAAAATAAATAAACATTTAAAAAAAAAGAAAAAAGGAGGGGTGCCTGGGTGGCTCAATTGGTTAAGCGTCCGGCTTCGGCTCAGGTCGTGATCTCGCCCTTTGTGAGTTTGAGCCCCGCGTTCGGACTGTGTCCTGACATGACAGCTCGGAGCCTGGCGCCTGCTTCGGACTCTGTGTCTCCCTCTCTCTCTCTCTGCCCTTCCCTTCCTCACATACTTGTCTCTCTCAAAAATAAATGAACAGTAAAAAAAAATGAAAAAAAGCAGCTTGGAAGAGGTATTCTTCTAACATGTGTCCCTATGAATGTGTAAATAAATTTGTTTATTTTTAAATAAACCAATGGCCACTTTTAACTGAAAGAGTCCTGTTGTGACAGAACATTTTCATTTCCTATGATGTTTTTACATAGAATTTATAACCCATGTGTTTCTAAATAGAATTGAGCTGACCTGCACTAAAGCATTTCTATAAACTGAGGCTACTCAAAGTGGAATACAAATTTAAAAAAATGGCTAAAAATGGAGAAGTAAACAAACCATGATAATACAGTTACCACAAATCACTATTAAATTTAAGGCTGTGGGGTGCCTGGCTGGCTCAGTCCATGGAGCCCGTGACTCTTGATCTCAGGGTTGTGAGTTCGAGCCCCACATTGAGTGTAGAAATCACTTAAAAATACGACCTTAAAAAAAATAAATTTAAGGCTGCATTCCTGACTAGGTAGAAGGGGGAAAAAGTAAGGTTGCGTGATTATTAACATAAACCGAAGGCATCATTTCTTGAAGTGGAATATCACCTTTATACTTTTGTAAGATAGTAAAATCTTTTATTTTGTGAAAGGAAATAGTCTGTAAAGGAACACATAAATATTCCTGTGAAAATAGTGAATAACGATGCCAAAATACGGGTTTTCTATTTTTTTTATAGCGTTAAGTTTTTTCATTTTATTTGGGATAATTGTCTAGAACTTCAGTTTGGCATCTTGTTACATAAATAAGTGAACGAATGATTGGCTGTTTCTTCTATAACTTGCTTAACTGTCACAATTACAAATCCAGCAACTCTGTCCAAAGGAGTAGCTTACTGAACCCATTTTCATTTCAGAGTTTTTTTGAAGACAGTAATTTTGTAAGCATAAAATATGTAGCAGGATGAAAAGTCATTTAATAAATAAGTACTTCAGTTGTGAAGTAAACCTTTCTTTGTTTTGACGCATAGGTGACAATTTGTAAGTTGGCATTTTTCTGTTGTATGTCTTTATGGGAGAAGATTGTTCATCTCTGAGTTACAAGATTTGGGCTCACGATTAATTGGTTATTCTGGCGAGGGTCTAAATTTTACCATGCAAACATTCCACTAGTGACTTAATAGTTATAACTGTTGCAATATTTATCTTCTGGCAAAGCTTAGGGATTTTTTTTTTATTTTTGTACCTGTTGACCTGAGTACATCATAAAATTGGAGATGTGTTCCTCAGGACAAAAAGGTGAATCCATAAACTGTCTAGCTCCTTCAGAGTTTGAGTGGAAGGAGTGTGATGCTCGTGTGATTCCTCCACTTCTCCCCCCTAGGACTGGGCCTGGAAGAATCTTTGGTCCAACCGTGTGTCGGTTGCTATGCTTTATACTTCAGAAGGAATGGACGTGGACAGCAAGCAAGCCAGTGACCCACCCAGTAGGGGACAAGGATCTTGACACCAGTCTTGATTTGAATCCACAACTATCTTTGGCTCTTGGCCATTCGTCAATCTTTAGGGGGAAGGAGAACAGGGGTCTGTTGGTTGTTAGAAAGGGGCAGCTGTATCGTGCTCCTGTTGTTGTGAAGGAATTAGATTTTTTTTTGAGACCCCAACCATGTGACAGAACTCAACAAGAAGATAATTTAACATCCTTTTATTCTTAAAAAATAGTAACAGTATATATAGGAAAACTACCTCTGTTCATTTGTAGGCCAGTCTTGTTGTTTATAACTCCCTTTAAGTGAAAAAGCTCAAGTATGGTCAATTCCTCCTTATGGAGACTTCAGGAACATTAATTCTCTCGTATTTCATTACCTCTAGGAAAATTACCTGCTCAAGATTTTGGGCTTCCACTTTTAAAAATAGTACAGCTACAAAATCATGAAATAGCACTGTCAATGTCAGCTTTATTTATTTATGTGGTTATTTTTTTAAAGACACAAAAAACCCCTGTAAATTGGAAAATTGTTTCCCTTCAGAGGGCTTAAAAAATATCTTGAGTTTGTTGGGATTAGATTGGGTGGCAGTCAGGGTAGCTGCTCTTGTGTAGCTGAAGTGCACAAATCGATTTTGCTCCCTTAGCTGCCTGCTTGTGCCTAAAACAATTTTTGACAAATGCCAGAGTTTCACAAATGTAGGAGTAGCAGTTATAGAGGTGGTTTTGCGAGTCCCTTGGAACAGCCATGCACATCTTCAGTCACTCTTAATTTGAATGAGAAAGGGGATGGGAGAAGCTATTTTTATTTTCTCCTGGGAGCAAGAGAAAAGGAGGCGGAACTCTGTACCATGTAATTTTAAAAAAGAAAAAAATCAGAGTCCATTGAGATCCTTTCTTGTTTACTTTTTGTTTTACTCTTGCTGTCTCCCAGTGTGTTTGACTAATATAAGTCTTCCCCCAGGAATATGAGAATATGTGGTACAGTCCGCCTCATAACCTTCCTGGATATTTTTATAATTTATCATCAGCTGACACCGCCTGGGTAGAATATTCTTACCACTCCCTCTGGCTGCTGGAAGTCTGAAATTACATCTTTGTCTTTGAAGTCAGGCATACTGTTAGCGTTGCTATGGTGACAGGGTGGGTAATGGCGTCCGCAGACTGGAGATTGGTATTTAGCGTTTAGACACTGCTGTACACAAGGCCCTGATTTTTAGAGTGGTTACTGGACTATTCCCTTTGAGTAAATGTTTAAAAACTACACTTTTACATGGTCTTACTAGATTAATAGTCATGGTTTATTTCATTTTAACTGCAAGGATAAAAGCATTATTCCATTAAATGGGTAGCTTTTTTTCTCTCTTGGTTTATGCATTATTAACACAGGCTTTCCTGTTTTGCTTGTAACATTTTATAGGCTTTTTCAAACATGCAGTCAGATTTGCTCGGTCGCTCTTTTAGTTTTTGGTCTTAACCCATTATCTGCTTGGTCTTGCGTGATTTCAGAGGAGACAAAGTTCTAAGGAACTAAGCTTTTAAAATATTAAAAATGAAGAGAGAGAGAGAGAGAGAGAACACGCACGTGTGTGTGTGTGTGTGTGTGTGTGTGTGTGTGTGAGTTACTCTGTATATGGCATCGTTGATTGACCAGTCTTTGCCCATGAATTGCAGCAGTAACTTTCTTTTTAAATGGTTTTGTTTCAGGTTTCTCTCTAGCCCCTCTCCTGTGCTATACCCTCACAAAGGAGGTCAAAGGAAAGATTGTGTATGGTTTGGAGAACTGCAGGACATTTTGAAAAGGTTTTAGTTAATGTAACTTTTAAAGTAATAGTCTCCCAAGTCTGTTTGGTCTGAGACCAGTTACTTATATTACATATGATTTGTTGATTCTTAATTATTTTGTCGTTAGAATAATGGTGGCTCTTAAAAGTTCACATAGTATATGCTTCTAAAATACCATTTTGAATGCCTCAGCATTTGGAGCTTACCGTGTCATAAGATAATTTATTTCTGGTAATTTAAATTGTTAGGAAATTCTTGAATTTGGGTTTGCTTCTGTCCTCTTGAACCACATGAGAGAAATCTAAATCCCTTGTCTCAGTCATGGCTGTTCACATATTTGAAGGTAGTTTTCATTTTACCTGGGTTTTCACTAGGCTAATTAGTTCCTTTATTTTCCACCTTGTGTGGCTTCAAATCTGTCACCCTACTCTGAATTCTTTGGTAAACTTCATTTTGTGTAAGTGCCTCCAAATAGGAATCCACAGCCAGGCTGAATACTCTAAAAGTATGGCTGGTGTGGAGCCAGCCTGCCACCAGCTTTGACCTGGACTGTCATGAGGCTGGGGGCTGGCTTTCTTAGCGGCCACATCCCACTCTGGCCCTGGGAGGGGAAGTGCTTGTACTTGAACCTAAGTACAGCCTTCACGCTTACCCTTACTGAGTGCTGTCTTAGCTGCTTTGGGCCATTGGTCAAGCCTGCTAAGATGTATTTAGATCCTGAATCTAATATCTGTTGTATTTAATATAATTTCTACGTTTGTGTCATGTGTTAATTTATCTCTCACTACAACACAATATAAAAAATAAAATAGACTGAATGCAGAACTTTTTGACATTTTGGTTGTTGCCATTCACCCAGGAATAATAAATCTAGAACATCTGTGTGTTCTAGGCCATACCTTACATATCCGTAACACTGTCCTAAGAAGACTTAGAAGCTGGGTGGGAATCCAGAACATTTGGGACTATAGTCCTGTTGTACATATAAAGGCTCTGTAATATTGAAAGTTACATATAACTTGTTAATGAGATAATTTTGTCTTCATCAAACCTGTCTTCTGCATGATAGAAGAAAGTTGACTTTGTAAGCCAGGTCTATTGCCACATCAAGTGACGCATGCTGGCTTCTTCCCTGTAACCGGGAGGAATAGGCAAGATAGACATCAAGAGAAGGTAGAAGAGCCCAGAGGGGCCCTAGAAACAGAGCCTGAATGTCATGGGGCCACGGCAGATCATACTTCCCCCTGGTCTTGGGATCTTTGAAATGAAGGCGTCCCATTTGAGGGGCCTAAAATTTCAGTGAATGAGACTGTTGGTCACATGAGCCCATGGCTTATCCCTTCAGGATGGTTAGTGCAGACGGAAGGTAGTGTGTGTCTGGGGGCGGGGGGTGGGGTCTCCTTTATTTCTGCCTTATTTCTCTGTATTCATCCATGTATCTGACACATGCCCCCGCTTTCCTTTGCATTACAAACCATCCAGGACTGAGGGGCACTGGATACTAGGGAAGTTAAATGGGTGTAGTCTTTTCTAGGGACAGGCTAGTTCCCCCGGGGGGAAGACGTGCACTGAGTACTTGGTATCGGGAAAGAGAGCAGGCCACCTGCTTCTGCAGAACGTGGTGGCTTTGCCTCCTTGCCCACCACTGCCTGCCGGGGAGGAGGGAAGGGTGAGCCTAGTGAGTCATTCAGACCAAAAGACATCCTTTTTTGACTGGGTCCCAGGTCTTTTCATGTAGGCAAGGAGAGTAGGCACACAGGTTTTGCTACAATAAGCTCCTCCTTCCCCCCCTCCCCCGACCTTGCTCCCACCCCTACATCTCTGTCTGCAGAATCCAGGGCTCCGTTTCTGGGCATAGGTACTTGGGAGACGGGGCACTTACAGATTAAGAATTTGACAATGAGTTTTAGAGATTGGAAAAAGAATGCTTTAGAGGAGTGTGGTTCGTGGAGTGACAGGTGGGAAAGACTTCTCTAGAGACTCTCTCTAGGGACAGTATTCCTTTCCTTCCTCATTTGTAGGCCCTGTATGACTGATGGCCATGTAAGCTTCTGCAGTTGGCAGCAGTTTTGGCTTGAATTGGGGTGAGGGATGGGCATGCTCTCACTCGACTGAAACTCTTTTTTTTTTTTTTAATTTTTTTTTTCAACGTTTATTTATTTTTGGGATAGAGAGAGACAGAGCATGAACGGGGGAGGGGCAGAGAGAGAGGGAGACACAGAATCGGAAACAGACTCCAGGCTCTGAGCCATCAGCCCAGAGCCCGACGCGGGGCTCGAACTCACGGGGCCGTGAGATCGTGACCTGGCTGAAGTCGGACGCTTAACCGACTGCGCCACCCAGGCGCCCCTCGACTGAAACTCTTAATGAGTTTCAGTGACTTCTGCATCTCCCCACAAAAAGACAAATACATGAGTGAATTTGGCTGCTGAATCTTGCCCTGTTGATTCTATATCTGTGTCATTTAATATGTTAGCCACTTGCCATATGTTGCTATATAGCACTTGAAATATGACTAGTGTAAGGAACTGAATATTGAATTTGAATTAAGTTTAAAATAGCCACATGAGGCTAATGGCTTCCATTTTGGACAGTGCATTTCTAGCTTATGGATCCCATGTAGGCCTGTTTTTACTACAGAGTGAATTTTGGTAGAATAACAGTGTGCTCGCTCACATTCAGGCTTTCAGTGCATTCTGAACTAGCATTTAAACCTAATCCATTCATACGTGTGTACAGGAGATGGCAGGCACAAAAATAATTTAGGTGTAGAGTTTATCTTTTACGGGCTTTTGGTGCATAGATTGAAAAGCAAGATTTCAGGAGTGAGGGTAATTGCACCTTCACTGGATGATTGCTGTGTGCTCGAGTGCTGTTTCAAAAGTTAGAAAGCTGAAGTACTTCCCTGTCTCTCTACTTGCCTGTTTATCTGTGCTTTCAATGATCTCTATTTACTGGAAATAGTGATTACAGGGGTGGTTACCTTAAGGATGTCTTCTGGATACACCCATCTCCCTTCCACGTGCATGCCAATATCAAGGTCAGGTTCTGCTGTGAGGTCCAAGCCCCTGGGCCCAGACTGTAGGTCAATCAGCTGTGTGACCCACGGGGAGCAGAGCGTATCTCGTGGAGCTCCGGATTCTGCTCCCCTGTGCCGCTGCGCAGGGTTAAGCTGCCGCCTTTGGATGTGAAGCGTAAAGTGTCGTAAGGTCTGCGGTTTGGCATCTTTCTCAGAACTCAGGTATCACATCTGAGAAGCAGCCTGGGGTTCAGCCGATGGTGTTGAAAATAGTTTCCCGTGAGTGTGTCCAGATGATGTCTGCTGATATTCAGGATGTTTTTCCTTCTGTCTAATTGTAAAGGGCATCAGGACGTGTGTTCTCTTACAAGCCTCAGATAGTTTCATGTTTACAGCCTGAGCATAGGTGGCAACTTCAGGGCAGCGTAGGAACTTTCCAACTCTGACTCTTTTTAGGGCTGAGGTCCTCATTTGCCAGGTGAGGAGGGGTCTTGGTGATGGAGCGTGAGGATGGAGGGGTCCCCTGGTATGGAGTCCATCCTGCTGCCCCCCATGTCCCCATATCTCCCGGACAACTAGATTTCTGTGTTGCGTCAGGGGATCTGTATGTGGCCCTGCCTTCCCCTTAGATTTAAGAGTGGTGGCCACTTCTCTATTTTAGTGCTCTGCGTGTTTAGAATTTTCATAAGAACTATATTTTACACTTAAAATAATGTAGTTGGTAGTTTGAATAATGTGTTTCAGGATTTTTTTTTTAAGTGAAAGTCACTTTTTAAAAATAAATGTATTTTAGAGAAAACATGAGCGGGGGAGAGGGGGCAGAGGAAGAGAGAGAGAGAGAGAGAGAGAGAGAGAGAGAGAGTGAGTCTTAAGCAGCCTCCACGTTCAGCGTGGAGCCTGACACGGGGCCGGAGCCCGACACGGGGCTTGATCCCATGACCCTGGGATCATGACCTGAGCTGAAATCAGGAGTCGGATGTCCTACCGACTGGGCCACCCGGGCACCCCGACGTCCCAGGATTTCTGATTCCTTTGTCACCCCCTTCAAAACTCAGCTTTTGCTTGTTGTCTGCATTCACATCCCTGAACACTACACTTAACAGCCAAGGTCAGAGGTACAGCTCGTGTGTGAGATCTGTTTCCTGATAGCAAACGGTTAAAGACCGACTCTTTTTTCAGGGTCATTATCCCACACCTAGGAACATCTTTGAGATTTTAAACCCCACCCCACGGCACTTAAAGAGGAGGAAAAACACCAGGAATGAGTAATAATGATTTTCTCGATACTTGTTTGATCCGATGGCAGTAACGTACACTTCAGCATCAAAAGTAGACGGATGGGCTGTTGTCGCCTGCTGCTCCTGCTTATTCAGTCTATAAACCTAATTTGTCTTATTTATGATGGGAGAAGGGGAATATATGAATTCATCTTACTAAGCAGTTCTTGAGTTCGTGTAGGGTGCTGTTATGACGGATACGTTCTTGGTTTGAGGAAAGAGGAAGAAATACAGAATCCCTGAGATTATGAAGCGCTTTTCAGCAAATATATTTTGTCGTGGTATGTATTTACCCATCTTGTTGGGGGATATTTAAATACTCTCCAAAGGTCTAAAGTATTTCTTTTGAATAATAATTGTTTTTAATTCAAGTCTGGATTTCTCTTTCTTCTTTTGGGAAACAATAGTCCTCCCTCCCTGTCCCTCTTTTGGGAAAAGTCAGTAATCTGGGTAATTTCTATTAAAAAAGCTCTATTAAAACCGAGGAGTGATTGCAGTCCACTTAATGAAGCAAGGCACAAAAGATGATGAGGACAGGAGTGAGAGAGAGGTAGTTCACTAATGAAGCCACTTACTTTTAAAAGGTAAGGAAAAATAAAGCAGCCCTCTTCCCTTGCTTCCAACCTGGTTGTTATCTGGAATTTTCAGTTAAGTAGAATCGTTAACTCCTTATATGTGCTTCAGACTAAACACAAAACCCCAAAGACTATTTAATTATCACACTTTTGTTAATAAGATTATGGGACTTGCATAGAAAAGATACTGTGCAAAATGGAATTCTCTCTTGCGATGGTGAAAATACTTGGTTTGTGTTCTGTTTAACGGTTGGCTCTAATATTCTGCTTTTTAGTCAATGAAGGGTGAAAGCAAGAAAACGAGCATCATTTCGTGCTCTTGGAAAGGTCTTGCCTAATTTGAATTGTTTGTTGTTACAGCGTGTAGAGTTTTGTTCTTAAAACCTCTTAGAAAGATGGATGTAATGTCTTATTTTTCAGGATATTTTCAATAAAATTTTAGCAGTTTACTAAAGTTTTACGAGAAGTCTTTAGAAAAAAAGTGTAACAGTTGCCGAGTTGAGTCGACTCCGTTCCTTCTTTTGAAATATATCCTCTGTTTAAAAAATACAAATTCACCGCCCTCACCCCCACCCCCTGGTAAATAAATAAATAATATTTAAAGCTTTAGATTTCTCCCGCTAGAGTTTTCTTTGTGTATGGTTTAGTGGGTGATGTCTGCAGGAGCAGTGTTAAAAGTGGGAAGTGATTTAACACACCTTTGAGGCATTTGGCCATAAAGATTTTGTTTCTGCTGAGAAAGCACCTACCTATGAACTTGCTGTTGGGGAGGCGGGAGGGGGGGGGGTGGGGTGGGCTGGGGGTGGCGTGAGCACCAGTCTCCGTTCTGCTCCCAGTAGTTCTTTGTTCGGTCACTTTGGGTTGTTCTCAGATCAGGACGGGAAGAGTCTACTTTCCGAATGAGTGAAGTCGAAGTGACTTTCCTGCCCCCCTCCCCCCATGCCCTTCATCAGTCCATTTCTGGCAGTTGTCAGGTTTGCACATCATGTGTCTTTCTCTGGTTTGCTCTGTGGCCGCCCAAGTTCACTGCTTACATTTTCATTCAGGATTGTCTTTGAAGATCGTCCATGTCTTGATTTAAGTGAGAACATTATGTTCATCCCAAACTGCTTTTGTGATTTTTTTTTGAAGCACTATTTCATTTTCCTTTACAATCCCTAAATCTCTTTGCTTAAAAAATAAAAAAAAGGACATTTCTGTTTTCTGATGGGGAATTGGGCTTTGTACATGTGTGATGTGGCATCTGTTTGCATGACAGATGTCCTTTATTGACTCATAGTAAGTTCCCCTGTGTATTAATATAATGGAATTATTGTTCTTAAAATAATTTATCCTAATTTATAGTAAACTAAAATTATATTTTCGTTTTGTAATTATATTAGTGCAACCAGTAAGAAATAATGTGCATAAACTTTGTTTTATTGACAAGCGTATTGCCCTTAAAAGTACTATTTTTGTTTATGAGCAAATGTATTTCGTTTATATGGGTTTGGGTGTGCTTTCCTTCAAGCTTGTTTCCATAGTGCAGCTATTTACTATGGCCTGAAAAATTAAAGCAACAATTTCACTTCTCGTCTCTGCATTTATTACAGGGCAGTTGTCAAATGGGGGTGAAACTAAATTATGCTCTCAGAAGGGGAAAAAAAAATTAGCCTGGTAAACTAGAATAGGATTTGGATTTCCCAAAGTTACAGGGTTTTAGACTCATAGGCTCACAACAGTTTCCTGTATTTTTTAAGGCTTGAATTTATAGGGGGGATTTTGTCCAGTGAAGAAGCAGAATTATTCCCTAAACACTGTATGAAACCAAGCGCCAGGGTAGAGAGCAGAGCTCACGGGATTTACCTGAGTAGTTCAGGGGGCCGCTTTGAAAAACACCATTGCACAACGGGCAGCCTTTTGTTGTTGTTGAAAAGGAACAAATAATTGTAAAATGGAACGTTGGTTTCTGAATTTGAAGTTTTATATGTTCTTGAGGAAAAGGAAAGAAATCACGCCTAGAAAACAGAGACAGAAAGAAACTCCAAACTTCTCAGCTCTTGCCAAGACCTCTCTTGCTCCATACTAAGAGGTCGGAGCCCCTTGTGCTCGAAACGGGCAGAATGTGCGTGCTCTGTGGCCCAGTGCCTGCTGTGTGGGGCTCCTGAGTAGAAACCAAGTACTAAGGTAGTTTTTACATTCAATCAACTGTCTGTCACTGTCACATTCCAAGCCAAAAACTACATTGAAAAATGTGGCGCTGTTCATACAACCTAAGGGGCGTATATCGGAGAGTGGAATGGAAGAAATCACTGGCGAGGACCTTGGGGGGCATGGGGGGGGGCGAAATGCTGACTTAAACAGAATTGTGACCTTGGCCCTTCCATGCGTTCTCAGAGCTGAGGTGACTTCCTGTGCAGGGCATTGGGCCCCGCCTTCCGCTGCTTGCTGGCTGATGCCCATGGGCAATTACTGCCCCTCAGAGCCTCTGCCCACGTGTGGCTCGCCCTGGGTGACGGGGCATGGAGCTGTCCCATCGGCACACGCACCTTGCCCTGCACCTGCTCTTGGTCCATATCTCAGGGTGACCACTTAAGTGACCTCTTGATAGAAGCCTGGTGGCGATCAGCAGCGTTACCGGGAATACCTGAAATTCGGGACGAAGGGCAAGATCATGCGTAACTTTTGTCTCCTGTTGAACGTGAAGTTGATACACGGGTAGTATTTGCTGGGGTTTCTTGAACTGGAAATACATGGGCCCACAAGGCTAAGGAGCAACTCTGTCTGATCTTATAGGAGTGAGATTGTGTTTTCTGAGGAATGTATTTCTGAAAAGAAAAATATTCCATACTAAAGTAAGAAATACCATGTGGTGGGAGCAGCCTGCCAGTTCTTCCTTCTTATAAAAATAAGTCAACTCCACTATGCCGCTCACCCTGTTTTTACTAGAAAGGATGGATATACTGATTTATTTCATAGATAATTTTGTATGTAATGTATATAGTTTCACATACACCTACATTCTTTAAAAATACTCTAAAAGGGTAAATGACATTCAGTAAATTCAGATTTCCTTTTTTGCCTTGTCTTTAAGCAGTTATTTTAAAATTTCAAAATAAAATGAGAGTGAAATGCATCTCAGCGCTTCTCAGTTTTGTTTTTTAGTTTTTAGTTTTAGAAAGTTTTACAGAAATGCGTACCTATGTCCATTGCTTTAGAAGCATTATGTAGTGGGGCACCTGGGTGGCTCAGTCGGTTAAGTGTCTGACTTATCCTGACGGCTCAGGTCATGATCTCACAGTCCGTGAGTTCAAGCCCTGCATCAGGTTCTGTACCGACAGCTCGGAGCCTGGAACCTGTTTCAGATTCTGTGTCTCCCTCTCTCTACCTCCCCCCTACTTGCACTCTGCCTCTCTCTCTCTCTCAAAAATGAAATAAAAACATAAAAAAAATAAAAAAAAAAAAGAAGCATTATGTAGTTACCATAACTTATTTGGCCAGGTTCTGGTTTTTTAGTGGCTTTACTTTATTGAACTGTGTTGTATTCTTGCATCAGGTAAGGAATGTAGAGTTAGATTGGAAAGAAAACAAAGAGACTTAGTGCTTATTGTTCTCTGTTTAGAGAGAGCTTCACTGGTTATTATAACCACACAGGTAATATGTTTTCATTATGAAGTTGAGTTATTATTTTTTGTATCTTAGATTTTCCTTCTCCATATATTCATAGATAATTCATTTCTTTTAGAAAATCAGAGTCCTATCTCTGTACTGTTTTATAATCTGCTTAGAAAACTTAATGTAATTTCTTGTCAGAGATCGTTGTATACCATCATTTTAAGTGATTGCATGGATCCATATGGAATGAGCCTGTTTAAGAAAGTATTAAACCTCAATATACCGTGCAATTAAGTATTGTGGTTTTGAGTTGTCTTCTCTGTTATAATGAGCTTTGGGGTTCAAAATGATACTGAGACCAAAAACAAAACAAAACAAAACAAAACAAAACACCTCTTCGTATTTACTAAGAACCATCAAATGCTACTTTAAGTCAGAACCATAGAAGAGTTTGTCTTATAAACAAACAAAACTCCTCAACACAAACTTTTCCTCTTGGTGTATTTATGTAAGATTCTCCCTGTTTACAGAAATTGCATCATGTTTATTTTGAAAATTGAAATTTTTAATGTGCTTATGAGGTAGCGGTCTGAGAGGGGTGACAGATTATCTATAGAGTGAACTAGGCATGACATAAATCTGGGTTCTGAAACAGTTTTCCTTGTGTTTCTTTAGAATAAATCCATGCTTGCCAAGTATGGAGAGAAGCTCCTTCAGAATGCTTGAATGAGAGACCCTTGCACACCACTCTTTTGTTTCAGTGTCTGAATCTCTGTCACTCTTGGAAGCAGTCACTAAGATTCTGCATTTTGACTCTCACGGTGATGGGGAGTGTTGTCCTCAGCAGCTCTTCTCCTCCAAACCAAAAAAAAAACCCCAAAAAACAAAAACAAAAAGCCTGGCCTTGTCATAGACTCAGATGTATGCCTTATTAACTCATGACCTTTGGCTCTTGAGGACTGTGAGCTGTCACAGCTCTCTGTGACATCAGTAGTATGTGACTTGAATGGATATACTGCATGTGCTGAATCAGCTTTTTTCATTCCCTTCCACATGAAAAAAGCAGGTGCTACGTCTCATTTTGAGAATTTATTGCTATCTGTTGGTGACACTTTAGAGACCACTCTGCTTATTTGACTAATAGCCAAATGGAAGCTAATAGTCTGTTTTGGCCATTGAAGCCTAAAAATCCCCCTAGTTTCTTCCCTGGCAAAAAAAAAAAAAATCTCTTCGTGTTGCTGTGTTGGGACTACACACAGGCAAATAGGGAAGGGAAAATTAGGATAGGGTTATTTGAGAGAGTTGTGGTTTTAAATTCTTTTATGGTGGCATAGTGTTATGTGTATATCCAGGTCATAGGAAGTTGTGTATATGTGTTTGTGTGTGTGTGTGTAAAATTGTAAATTTGGAGTGACTGATTTTGGGGGGAAAAAAAAAGCTCCTTTTTAAACAGCTTAACCTCAATTGAAGTATGGATTCTGTTACCTGAAAAGGGTTCTTTTTCATGAATATTTTAGGAAAATTTACTGAAGTTGTATTCATATCTTTTGTATGTGGTCTGTGAAGGTTTTGTTTTAGATATTTGGGGAGAATGATTCTTTGGTTATTTTTATTTTAGTTTGTAGGAAATGAAAAATATCTGAACAGTCCAAATAACGTAGATGAGGTGTTAAATAAATTGTAATAAGCACCAGAGGACATAGAATGTGTTAATCTCAAAGCTGCATGATGATTTTTGTGTTGTGAAAGGTTAGCTTTTCAATTGCAAGACTTAATTACTTTTCAAATGAATATTTCATAAGTTGTTTTTTCATTGAATATACATCTACGTACGTACTAGAGTCCCCGTGCGGGAGACATCGGTTGGCAGCGGTTTTGAAACTCAGCTGTCTCCCTCCTGCCCTACCTTTGCATCAGGTAGTGTAATCGAGAGTTTCTCATTTTTAAAATGTTGTTTAAAGGTCCAAAGTAATAACATAATCCAGCAGTGCTTTCCCTATCATTACTTTGTTGATTCTTTTCTTGCACGTGATGGCATAGTTTATTTCTCAATTTTATCCAGGCTTGCCCCTGTTAAGAGTGTGAGGCTGGTGTTTTCCACCTTCACGGAGATACTCTGTTCCTCTAGGTGAGGCTTGTTTTTCTGCAGTAGCTACCTTTCTTGCTCAGTCTTCCTTCTTTATATCTTAACAGTTTGGAAAGGGTGTGTCGTTTAAGAAAAATTACTGTTGATTATTCTCTGGCTGTTTTGCCCAGCATAGCAGGGGTTAATGGAATAAATGAAATTTGCTCTTCAATTCATGAATATGTATTAATCATGGTTGAACGCTTAGAATAAACTTTTATTAAGTTTAAAATAAAAACTTAGTTTCAATTTAGGGGAAAAGTTATTGTAATACAAATATATAGATAACTTCTAATAGGCTCTTTTTCCAACTGTTTTATATCAGGTAAAGTTAAAAAATTTTGGAGCCTAAGTTAGAGGTATAGTTTGCTAATTCTCTTTGGAGGGAGCTTGTAAACAGTAAAATTATTTTTTGTTAGCTTGGTTATCCAAACGTCATAATTAAATATACATTTCGAGTATTGCGTATCATGCAAAAATGCAGTAATCTTGACTAAGTTCTGAAACTTTCCAGATTACGTACTTTTTTGTGTCTTTAAGATACAGGTGAGATATGCTTTTTTTGTTTTAATTACTGGGATGTATCCTTTGTATATTAACATGCTTTGCTTTTTTTTTTTTCCTGCTTTGTTTTTATTTTGTTTACTGTTGATGTGGTACAAGCAGAACTGGATGATACCTAGCCTCAACACAGGTGCCACGACTTAAAGTATCTCTAAGATATTTACGATATGCTGCCCATTTTCTTTCCGGTAAATGGGATGAATCTCCGTGTGTTTGTACTGTTAATTTATCATTCAACAAGACAGACCTTCAGCCAAACAAATGGTAGTTAACCATTTCTTGCTTAACTTGAAAGTCACATTTAGACTTTAGAGTGGGCAAACACTGCTTCACGGGTATATTGCTGTTCATAGCATACCAAGAGTTTAAAAGAAGAGAGGCAACCCGCAAAATGGACTCTTAACTGTAGAGAACATGCTGAGGGTTGCTGGTGGGAGAGGTGGGCAGGGGTGGGTGGATGGGGTGAAGGGGTGATGGGGCTTAAGGAGGGCACTTGCGATGAGCACCTGGTGTCGAGTGGTATCAAATGCTACACCTACTATTACCCTGTTGGTTAACTGGAATTTGAATAAGACCTTGAAACCTAAAGCAAAACAAAACAAAACAAAAAAAGGTGGCATATTTGAAAATCTTGTTCATCTTATTTTGATGGTGAAAATGCTTAGAAAGAGTGGTTTCCATTTGGGGAAAAAGTTATCACAATATAACACTGATAACTTTTAATAGCCTCTTTTTCTAGCTCTTTTAATATCTTAGTCTGTTTCCTTTTCTCTGTCTTTACTATTTGCTAGTGTTGATAATATTGTCTTTTTAATTGCCTTGATTAGAGGCTTCATCTCAACCATCATTAGAGAGATACAAACCTAGTCTTTTGAGGGACTTTGAAAGGGTCGCAGCATTCTGTTTTTCAAAATATACCTTTATTTGAACATGTGAAGATATGTTACTGAATACAAATTAGTTTTATACATGCATATGTACACACACATATATGCTCTTCAGATAAGAATATTCACAGTACTAAGACAAGAATCACTATAGGAAATGTCATTAAATAGGTATGAAAAAGTCATGAAGATAAATCAGCTGTCAGCCATCAGGTTAATGATTAATTAGGAAATGAGATTTTTTTTTTCCTACTGGTGCTTCCCTCTTTTGACTGATTTGCACTGCTCGGAATGATGAGTAAGAAAGAGAAATAGAGGGAGAAGAGAGAAAATGTGTGTATATCTGTCCATAAAATTTGTTTCAGTGCTTTAAAAATATAGTAATATGAATTTACTTTATTATGTCATTTGAAATAGAAATTTCCAATCCGCTCTTATGAGTTAAAGCATATGTCCTATTCATTATTGTTAGTGTAGTAAAAATGTAAGCTTTAGACTTTTTAGTGTATTTACTATTGTTTGAATTGATCAGTGAGCTGAAATGATCCTGTCTTACAACATCAACTTACAACTATATTTGAAATATAAATACTGTATGAATGTGATTGGGGGGAGGGTCTTGTGGCTATTTTGGCAGTGGGGGAAATAAGATTCATGAAGAACTGTGATTTATCCCATAGGAAGCTCAGTTTCATAATTTATTTTCCTTTTCAGTTAAGTCAATCTTTGTAGTAGATGTATGCAAAGTTCAGAATCATGTTGAGTTTCGGGCACTGAACTTGTTTCCTGTTCTTTATGTCCTGGGAAAGGACCGTCCCTGTTTTCACCTTTGG
This sequence comes from Leopardus geoffroyi, assembly GCF_018350155.1. Lineage (NCBI taxonomy): Eukaryota > Metazoa > Chordata > Mammalia > Carnivora > Felidae > Leopardus > Leopardus geoffroyi. Next base: position 141,500,830 of record NC_059332.1, read on the forward strand.
TCACAAAGACCTTTCCCAGTCCCTGTCTGTTCCCAGTCGCTGGGACAGACAGAGTGCAGGAGACTGGTATGCCACAAGGCCATGCTTTCACATGTTAGCCAGACAGCGTCTTGTCTGGATGTTACTCATTACCTGGAAACGAGTTTGTTTATTTATTTATTTATTTATTTATTTATTTATTTATTTATTTATTTTTTACAAGATTTTATTTTCAGGTAATCTCTACATCCAACAGGGGCACAAACTCATGACCACGACCAAGAGTCATATGCTCTACGGACTGAGCCAGTCGGGCACCCCTGGAAATGATTATTTTAAGCCACTGTTCCTGGTAATGCTACTTGGTAGCCAGTATTTTAGTTTTAGTACTAAGTGTAAGTTGGCGTGAACAGTTGAATATTTTGCTCATTTTGCCCTCATTTTCAAAAATGAGGGCAAAACTGAGCATTTTTTTTTTTAAGTAAGATCTCCACCCAATGTGGGGCTTGAACTCAAGACTCTGAGATCAGGACTCGCATGCTCTACCCACTGAGCCAGCCAGGTGCTCCAAAGTGGGAAATTGTGAGTGAGCACATTAGTGCTGAGAAATAATGTCTGAAAAATGTAATACAAAGATGTGAAACGTTTGGAGAAGATGAACGTAGAAACTCTTTGTCTTAACTGATTATTCACTGTCCCTTACTAAGAAAATAAATCCTCATTGGAGGTTATGTTTTAGGAGGCAGAGTGCAAATTAAGCCTTTCTTCTCCTCCTCCATCATTCTCATCCACATCCTCATGTCTCATGCGGAACCCGTTTTGTGATTAGCTTTTGCTCTTTGGTTTTCTGCGTGTTTTTAGAAATGCCCTCTGTGAATGGAGGGCTACCTACGATCTCAACATTCTTAACACTTCCCGTGTTGTCAGGTAGAGTTGTAAGAATGGGGTTGGTTGGATCTGAGTTTGGATCTCTGCACCAGCACTTCTGGCTTGTGACCTGAGCGGTTCGGTCGATGCATCTTTTCACCTGCTTGTTTTGCTGAAAACGGGAGTAAAAGTTCCTACTTTATGGGTTATTGCCGGGATTGCTTGAGATCATGCACACTGCGCAGCATCCTAGTGAGGGGTAGCTCGTTTTTGTTGTGCCTGGTTGTTCTGGCTTGCGGCTCTGTGCCGGCCGCTTGGAGTGAGGGGATGGGAGCATCTTGGAACCACATCTCTTACCACGTGTGAGGAGAGTCCGCACACCTGGAGAGCGGGCCCTCAGCGTGAAGCTGGTGACCTTCGCTCTAGGGGAAGCACTGCTGTAAAGAATAGTCAGCTTCCGGCATCACTGAATCTGTTTATAGGCTGGGAAATGTAATTTCAGTTTAGTATCTTTCTGGAAAATGGACGTCAGGTTCCAAACAACTTGACTTTAGAGATGAACTTGATTAATATAAGTTAGTTGTAAATTATTTAAAGAAATGGATGGTGAGTGAAATCATACCCCACTATTAATATCTCAGTTGGGGGGCGCCTGGGTGGCGCAGTCGGTTAAGCGTCCGACTTCAGCCAGGTCACGATCTCGCCGTCCGTGAGTTCGAGCCCCGCGTCGGGCTCTGGGCTGATGGCTCAGAGCCTGGAGCCTGTTTCCGATTCTGTGTCTCCCTCTCTCTCTGCCCCTCCCCCGTTCATGCTCTGTCTCTCTCTGTTCCAAAAATAAATAAACGTTGAAAAAAAAAATTTTTTTTTTTAAATATCTCAGTTGGTTTTATTTGTGTGTTTGTGTGTTAACCGAATTATCCAGAAGATATTTAATATGAATGCAACTCTCTGTTTAGAATAAGTTTGTCGGTCTTGGCTAAAATCACATCCCTTTCCAGCCCAAGAGTGGGTGGTGTTGGAACTATACTGTAGACTGTCCCCGTGAGTGCTGGTACATGTTTTAAGATAACCACCTGGAGAAAGGAATGTAGTCTGAATGAGCTTGGTTTAAGCTGCTGAATTCACATGGTGGGCATGGTGACTTTCCTGCATTTATTGAAAAGAGGTGTCAGGAAGAAAAATGTAAGGCCTCATAAATAATACAATTACTTTATATATAGTAGTTACCCAAAAGCCACGTTGATGAACCCTATTCAGCTTTATTCCACTGACACTATAACTATTAGTTATAACTAATAGTTTATAACTATTAGTCTGTCTTTAGATGCGTGACTTAACGTATGTGAGCTTTATGTGGCCGGGGGAACTTATTCTCTGGAACATTTATTGGAATAGGAGTTTGAAAGCATACTTCAGAGTTATATCCTTGTTTTCTAAAGAAAAGACAATATCCGATAAGTTAGAAGGCTCAGTAATTTCAATTTCGTTTTCTTCTGTCTTGCTCATTTTTTTCCCGTAATTCCTTTCTTTGTAGACTGGTATCAGACAAACCAATTCTACGTTAAAGCAATTCAAACTTTGTGAAGAAAATTAATGTTTGCCTTCTCGGTGTCGATTAGCAAACTACACAGAATGTAGACATTCTATAGAATTTTGTATTTAATTACTAGGAATAAAAGCTTTAAGTTTTTAGAACATTACTTTTGGTTTAAAAAATGTTTTACATTTTATTCTATAACACATGAAATACACTTTACTATTTCAATCAAGATTGCTTGGTAAGTCTGCTAAGATATTTTAAGTTTTGGAATATTAACAATATGTTCTAAACTATTTTAATCATATTTCATTAATAGTGCCAAATTTTGGGGATTAGTCACCAACATTAGCTTCCTTGATGGATTTTGCTTTTGTCCCCGTGTCGTGTGACATACTCCTGTCTTGCTTAAGCTGATTGGTTCTCTCTCAGCCTTGCTTTGACCACCGGCTTGCCTACTTCAGAAACTCTAGTGGAATAAAATAATTTTGCCCCCATTTGTATTTTGTGTGAAGGTGTAGATCTCTAATTTTCTCTGGGTCTTGATTTTTCACTCTGCTGCTGGTTTCCTTAGACAGTGGAGCTCTGATGCTTGTCGTACATATAAATGACAGAGTTTACTGATGTATTAGCATCTGTCTTCACACATGCTTAAATTCACTGTTGATGAACTTTAGAAATTTATTTCTTTTTTTTTTAATTTAAACAATTTTTGATGGGGTCGGGGAGGGGCAGGGGGAGGGAGGGAGGGAGAGAGGGAGAGAGAGAGAGAGAGAGAGAGAGAGAGAGAGAGAGAGAGAATCTTAAGTGCCCCACAACCAGTGTGGAGCCCCATGAGGAGCTCAGTCTCACTACCATGAGATCATGACCTGAGTCAAAATCAAAAGATGCTTAACCAACTGAGCCACCCAGTACCCCTAGATATTTATTTCTAATTAAGAGTAATCATCAGAGGGGCGCCTGGGTGGCGCAGTCGGTTAAGCGTCCGACTTCAGCCAGGTCACGATCTCGCGGTCCGTGAGTTCGAGCCCGCGTCAGGCCCTGGGCTGATGGCTCAGAGCCTGGAGCCTGTTTCCGATTCTGTGTCTCCCTCTCTCTCTGCCCCTCCCCCGTTCATGCTCTGTCTCTCTCTGTCCCAAAAATAAATAAACGTTGAAAAAAAAATTAAAAAAAAAAAAGAGTAATCATCAGAGAATAAGAACTGAAAGTTGGAATTTTTGAGCTTCAGAATTAAATAGACCCAAATTCAAACATTTCTGTTTCTGCTTTTTTACTTTGTCATCTTGGAAAAATTACGACTTCTTAGGATTTGCTATGTCATCATATATATATATATATATATATATATATATATATATATATATATACACACACACATATATGTGTATATATATATGCACACACACATATATATTATAGTATATATCTGTAGTACTATATATAGTGTATATATATATCTGTATCTATATCTATATATAGTACTACAGATGATTACATGAGCTAATTAATGCAGAGAGCTAATTCATGCCTTACCATGACCTTACCATAGTCATTTTTTTCCCATGTCATTTAGCTTCAAGTTCCTTATCTTTAAAATGGAGAAATGGAGATAATAAAAAAATAATAAAATGGGGATAATAATGTATCAGCACGACGTAACAGAGTTGTTGAGAGAACTGTGTCAGTGTCTATGTGTGTTTGTATGTGTGTATCCAGAGGAAATTTCTGAATGAGATACATCAAATAGGAGACCGTGGATGAGCTTGGGAATATGTTAGTTTTCTGTTGCTATGTAATAAATTATAACTAACATAGAGGCTTAAAACAGTCCTCATTTATTATTTCATGGAGCCCGTGGGTCAGAATCTAAGCACAGCATAGCTGAGTCTTCTGCTCTGCATCTCCTAAGATTGATGACAGGTGGCAGTTGAGGCTGGGACCTCATATGGGGCCTGGGACTCATCCGGTTGTTGGCAGAGTTTATTTCCTTGCAGCCCTAGAACTCCTGTCAGCTTATTCTTCAAGGCCAGCTGGAGAGATTGTCTCTGACCCTTTATTTATTTATTTATTTATTTGTTTGTTTGTTTGTTTGTTTGTTTATTTGTTTATTTGTTTATTTAATGTTTGTTTATTTTTGAGAGAGAGAGAGAGTGTGTGAGTGGGGAAGGAGCAGAGAGAGTGAGAGAGAGAGAGAGAGAGAGACAGGATCTGAAGTAGGCTCTGTGCTGACAGCAGAGAGCCCGATGCAGGGCTGGAAGCCACAAATGAGGAGATTATCACCTGAATTGAAGTTGGATGCTCAACGGACCGAGCCACCCAGGCGCTTCTCTCTGACAGGCACTCTCTAAGTAGACCTCCACTGATTAGATCAGGCCCACCCAGGATAATCATACTTTCGATTAACTCAAAGTAAGCCAGTTAGGGACCTTTGTTTTATCTGCAAAGTCCTTGACCTTAGCCACATAATGTAACTTAATCATGAATGTAATATCCCAACATATTCAAAGGCCCTGTCTGCATCATGGGGAGAGGATTACACAGGATATGCACACCACAAGCTGGGAATCTTGGGTGTCATCTTAGAATTCTACCCAGAGTGGGCTTGGGTTAGGAAAGATTTACATTCCTTGGTTCATATAGTTCTGAAGTTTAAAATTGTTTTAATAGTACCTAAAACGCCTAAAACAATCCTCTTTATTTACTTGATGGGAAAGTTTCTCTCAAATTCCTAAATGAAAATTGTAAGATTAAAATTCTAGAAGGAATGTTAGCTTAGTGTCTGTGTAGTTGACAACAGCAGTTCTCAAATGTTTGTTAAAACACTTATGATGTCTCGGGGACTGACAATCAGAAATAAGAAGTAAATGGGCTAGGCTGGTAGCTTTATTTTCTAGATGGTGGGACAAAGGGTGGGGGCGGCCAGAGGGCCAGGGGAGCCCAGGGTCTGCTCAGTGTTACAGCACCAGTGAATGAGGGAGGGCTACCCACTTCACGTGGTGCCCTCATGTTTGCCTCTGAGTATAAAATTGTGCAAGTCTATTTTATTAAGAATATTTATTTTGATGATATCATGTAACCTTGATGAAGAATTTTTCCTTAGCTGCCAGTGGAAGATTAACATTATTAATGTTATTAACATTAACATAAACTTGGGCAGCACATTTTGAAATCAGAACTCTAAATGGACATGCTTCTCTTACCCGTTAGTGTTTATTAAAATAGGAGGCTGTCTTTGTTCTGCCTTTCCTGTTGGACACTCGCTCTCTCCTTGGATTCAGGTGAGTTCTTGAATTACAGAGTCAAGTCACATTCAGTTGGCTCTCAGCCCAAGGAACCTATAGAAATTAGGAATGGAATTGGTTACAATTCAGAGATGCTTCTCTTAAAGACAGATGCGCTTCCAACAAAGTAGCCACCAAAAAGGTTAGCCTAGGAATTCTGGTAAAAAATTCCATTAAAAGGGTCGCCTGGGTGGCTCAGGTGGTTGAGCATCTGACTTCGGCTCAGGTCACGATTTCGTGATTGATGAGTTCGAGCCCCGCATCGGGCTCTGTGTGGACAGCTCAGAGCTTGGAGCCTGCTTCAGTTTCTGTGTCCCCCTCTCTCTGCTCCTCCCCTGCTCATGCTCTGTTTCTCTCTCAAAAATAAATAAATATAAAAAAAATTCCATTAAAAAAAAGGCACTTGAAACTTTCAGGATTTTTAAAAATATTTTGGTTCTTTTAAAGAGACTAAATAGAAAACCATAGAAATAAGTGATACTTTATTTCACGGGCATCCATTACAATTGCATGTTGTAACAGTCTCACATTCTCTTTTGCAAGTGAAAAGTTCAGTCTCCCTTGATGCTGTGCAAGGTAGTAGCCAGCTGGTCCCTGTGGCTCTGGGCTCTGGAAGTGGGGTAGTGTGACTGAGGAGCTGAAGTTTACATTTTACCTAATTTTAATGGATTTAAATTTAAGTAGCTACATGTGGTTGGTGGCAGTCTTACTGGACAGCACAGAATATAGACCCTTCTCTTGACCCATCAGGGGCTTTTGAACAGTGCTGGGAAAAGTAAATGTAGTTTGTAAGTTAATGTAATAAAGAGCCAACTAAATGTGCTTTAATATCCTTTCTGGTTCTCAAATTCTATGCTTTATTGTTTCCTATAAATTATTTTAAAATGAATTTTAATAGGATATGTAAGTTTATTAGTGAATATCTAAGTTGCTCATCTAACTGCATATGTATTTTTATTTTTATGCAGGGAAACCAATTTTTTTATGGTTGATTTAAAAGGAACTCCGTTTTTTAAGCATTGCAAAATTCCCATATTAAATAGAAGCTAGAGGCACATGAAATTAATAAAGAATGTTCCATTTAGTTTACATTTTTTTAATGTTTATTTTTTTGTGAGAGAGAGAGAGAGAGAGAAAGAGTGTGAGTCGGGGAAGGCAGAGAAAGAGGGAGCCACAGAATCTGAAGCAGGCTCCAGGCTCTGAGCTGTCACTACAGAGCCCAATGCGGGGCTTGAACCCACAAACAGTGAGGTCATGACCTGAGCCGAAGTCGGATGCTTAACCGACTGAGCCACCCAGGTGCCCCATTTAGTTCACATTTTTAACTCTTCAGAATCATTCTACTTGTTTGTCTTGAATGAATGCCCCCCCCCCCAGTCCATTTATTTTTGGTTCAGTTTGATTTACTAGTTTATATCAGTAGTTAAAACATGATATTTTATTTATTTGTTTGTTTTTAAGGTTTATTTATTTATTTTGAGAGAGAGAGAGAGAGAGAGAGAGAGAGAGAGAGCGCAGGAGTGGGAGAGGGGCCGAGAGAGAGGGAGAGAGGGAATCAATCCCATGTGTAGAGTGCAGAGCCCCACATGGGGGCTCAGTCTCACAAAGCATGAGATCATGACCTGAGCTGAAAATCAAGAGTGGAACGCAGAACGGATTGAGCCACTCAGGTGCCCCCATCGTATCTATTTTCAGATTCCCATAGCCACTTAGTGATGTATTTTACCCTTATTACATGTAGAAAAGCAGAGGGAATATGTATTTGTGGTTATGATGAAAAGTTTGATGTAGTCTCTGTCTTTTTGTTGTTTTTCCAACCCCCGGATTTCTTCACTGTCCTGGTTAGTTCTTTTTTGACCAGAACAGAGATTCTGTCCGTATCTCAAAAGTTTTTCCTCATGGAACATTTTTCTACAACATTTTGCTGGGCTAATTTAGATGTGATTTCCCAAAGGGCGCCTGACTTGAAAAAATTATTTTATCCATTCAGGGTTTGACAATGCCCAGGGTTTTAGAAGAACAAAAAGCCCAGAACATGGGGAGGAGTGAAGTAAAAAGTGCAGCGGCGTTCTGAGTTTTGAGCTTTTACTGTGGATATATTCTAGTAACATCTGTGTACGTTTTATTTTCTAATCTGAATAAAGATGTGCAGTCTAAATCAGTTCAGATTGACGACAGTTCGGGATTTTAAATCCTGTCAACTCTTCTGGGAGTTTTAGCCTTATAAACCTTGTAATAACAAAGCCATATGAGTTCTAGAATCGTTACTCATACTTCTCAGTTTCTCACAAGGGAAGCATTGTTGACTCTTTTTTTGCAGCATACCACATTTTAAAGCACACTGAGTTACGGTTATCAAAGAGTTTTCTAGTAAATAATCTTGTTTGGTTACTGTACATGAAAAGCTAATTGTGTGGAGGTGGAGAGGAAAGTGTTGTAATTGTGCTGAAGATCAGAAAGGATAAAGGTTAAATCGTTCTTCGGAAACCTCACAACACTGAACAAAAAACAACCCCAAATACTTTTTTCTGCCATCTTCTTCACACAAGACATAATGTTACTATGTCAGTGAAATTCACGTGGTTAAAAAGCCAAGTGAAAGCACATAGAAAAATCTCTTTGAGCTTACCCTCTGTTAGATACTGGCTAGTATGTTTTATTTTATTTTATTTTATTTTTATTTTTATTAAAAAAAAATTTTTTTTAACGTTTATTTATTTTTGAGACAGAGAGAGAGACAGAGCATGAACAGAGGAGGGGCAGAGAGAGAGGGAGACACAGAATCCAAAGCAGGCTCCAGGCTCTGAGCGGTCAGCACAGAGCCCGACGTGGGGCTCGAACTCACGGACCGCGAGATCATGAACTGAGCCGAAGTCGGAGGCTTAACCGACTGAGCCACCCAGGCGCCCCAGGGTCTTGGCCAGTATGTTTTAACTGAGAGAGTGACGTCCCCTGGAACAGTGGCATTTTTTAGTTGCATTTATTAGTATTGGTTGTTGTGTTGTTTTAGGGTTTCAGATCCACATTTCTCCCTTATCACAGCCTGCCTTCAGCTTCCTCTTCTCCCCTCTGGGCCTCTTTGCTATTGTCATAGGTTTAATTACCCGCCATACATTTGATTTATCTACCACTTGATGGACATTTGGGTTGTTTCACCTTTTGGTTATTATGACTAGTTCTGCCAGGAATTGTCATTTGTTAGTCTTTCTGTAGACCTATGTTTCCATTTCTTGGTGTTTTTTGTTTTGTTTTTTAAGGTTTTATTTTTAAGTAATCTCAACACCCAGCATGGGGCTCGAACTCACAACTCTGAGATCAAGGGTTGCACACTCCACCCACCGAGCCCAGCCAGGCACCCAATTCATTTCTTTTGAGTAGTCACCTACTAGTGGAATTTTGCTAGGACATGTGGTACATTTCTTTCTAACAGTTTAAGAATCTGCCGGTATTTTTCCAAAGTGGCTGCACCATTCTACTTTCCTGCCAGAGGTGTTCCTCTCTGCTTCCTCACATCTTCCCGTGTCTTCTGTCCCTTCGTTGTCGCCACCCTTATGGATGTGACTGGGGTTTCAGTTTTCATTTCCCTAAAAACGGATGACAGGGAGCTTGCTTTCATGTGTACATCGCCCATTTGTATACCTTCTTGGGTGAGAAGTCCATTCAGATCTTCCGCTCAGTTTAAAATTGGGCGGTTCTGTCTTCTAACTGAATTTTAAGAGTTGTTTTTATATCCTGGATACACGTCTTTGGCAGATATTTTCTCACAGTTTGTGGCTTATCTTTCCCTTTGTTTACGGTGTCTTCCGAAAGAAAAAAAAATTCTTTAATTTTGAAGTTCGGTTTACCATTTTTTAAATCACTTGGGCTCTTTCATGTGAAATGTATGATAACTTCATTTTTTAAAGATGTTTTCGGTGAATGTACAACTTTAGTTTGACAGTATTTTTCTTTCAGTGCTTTTTAAAGATACTGCTCCACTGTCTTCTGGTTTTCAGTGTTAATGACAAGAAGTCGTTCTTATCTCATTGTTCTTTCTGTAATACTGGTTTTTTTCTGGTTCCTCTTAAGATTTTCTCTATCATTGGTTTTAGGCAATTTAATTACAGTATGACTGTAGTCATATGTATGGCTGTAGTTTTCTCTGTGTGGCTTTTGCTTGGAGTTTGTTGGCCACTTTGGATCTGTGGATTTATAGTTCATCGGATTTGGAAAATTTTCAGCCTTTGCTTCTTCACATATTTTTTCTGCCCCTCCACCCCTCTCCCCTTTTGCAGCGTTTGAGTCCGTATATATTTGATCTCCTGATGGCTTGTTTCTCTGTGGTTTTTTTTCTTTTCCTTTTTTTTTTTTTTTTTTTTTTTATGTTTATTTTATTTTTGAGAGAGAGAGGCCACCAGCAGGGGTGGGGCAGAGAGAGAGGGAGACAGGCTCTGAAGTGGGCCCTGCACTGACAGCAGAGCCCAACACGGGGCTCGAACTCACGAAGCTCGAGATCATGACCTGAGCCGAAGTCGGAAGCTTAACCAGCTGAACCACCCAGGCGCCCTTCTTTGTTTGTTCTCTCTGTGTCATGTCTTCAATTTTAGATTTCTAGTCTACTGTATTGTTTTAATCTACCATTAAATACATCCAATGTATTTTTGGCATCAGACATTGTAATTTTCATCTCTAGAAGTTCAGTTTGATTATTTCACATAGTTTTCATGGCCATATCTCTACCTAAGATGTACATTTTTCTCGACCTTTTTAAACAGTTGGAATACATTTATAACTGCCCAAATATTCTACCAATTCCATCATCTTTGTCATTTTTATGTGTATTTCAATTGTTTTTTTTTTTTTTTTCCTTTTATTTTGGGTCACTTTTCCTGCTTCTTTTCATTTCTGCTAATTTTCAATTAGGTGCCAGACATTGTAAGCTTTCCCTTGTTGAGTGTTGGGTGTGCGTACATGTATATTTGTGTAAACATCCGTGAGCTCTGATGCTGGACCAAGTTATGTTACTTGGAAACAGCCTGATCCTTTTGGGCCTTACTTTTAAGCTTTGGTTGTGGGACCCAGGCATTGGTTAGCACTAGTTTTTGTCCCACTTTTGAAGCACATTCCTTCCAAGTGTTACATGCAGTGTTCCCCCTCTGACTGGTTTGAATAGCAGATCTTCTGTGTGAGCTCTGAGAATTATTCCTTCCGATTCTTTTGTTCTTTCTCCATCTTTAGATTGTTCTTTCACTCACTTGGGGTGAACATTACTCTGCCCAGTGCCTGAGGGGAGACCGCTAGTATCCCGAGCCCTTACTGTGAAGCTTTCTTCTTATCCTTCCCTGAGAACACCACCCTCTTAGCCTCTGTGGACCCCCAGCTCCATTTCCTCAACTTAGGGACAGATTTCCAGACTCTGCCTGCTTTTCTTCACCTGGCACAGTGGCCTGGAAACTCACTCTAGGTAGTAGACTCTGCAGGCACAGGGTCCCCTTGTTTTGTCTCTCAGGGACCGCTGTCCTTTTTGCCTGGTGTTCAGCGTCTCGAAATTGCGGCGTTACGTGCTTTGTCCACGTTTTCTTGTTTTTTGTTTTTTGTTTGTTTTGTTTTAAGGGGAAAGTAAATGCAGTACCTGTGAAAGAAATGAACTTGTAACAATAGGCTCGATAGGGATCTAGGGATCAAGATAGGGAAAATACAGATTTCTTCACAGCTGGTATTTCTTCCATAAATTTTACTGCCTTTGAGTTTTACCGTATAAACACTTCCTAGACTCATTTTAGGGTAGTCTTTAAATAAAGTAACATGGAAGTCCCAGTATATGGTATAGAATCCATCTCAACACCAGGAAAACACTTTGTTTTCCTGCGATAAAAATTGTTAGAAACTGTTGTGTGTCGTCATGAAAAAGGGATTTTCGCTGTGCTGTTTTGTTACGTGGACCTTTACTTAAAATCCTACTTAATGCCATGATAGGGGCATCTTCATTAGTAGAATTCAAAACAGAACGTAATTTTTGGGCTTTGTTAGTCTAAAAGAGAACCATTTCCTTTCCCGAATCACAAGTTCTACCTTCCAGTAGGATATATTTAAATGTGATATATTACTTTCTCTAGCTACATATTTTCTTGGGCTTCCTTGTAATAGAATCAAACTGTTATTCTGTTTGTTCCACATTTCTCCCCATTTTCCCTCCAGATGGCAGCTGACTCAAGTGTACGTGGTAGTACATTTACATTTTTTAGGTTACAAGCAAGATACTCTTTTTTAATGCTGTTGAATTGCTTAATGAATGAAAGAAGATTTAAATGTCTTCAGTGCTTAAATCTCAGTTTGTAAAGCAAGTGATCCTGAAGGTACTAGTGGTGTTGATGTTACCTGATTATTACTTAAGAGTTTTGCTTTTCTGTTTTGTAGCTCTGTTTCCATATTTGTCTGCTTTACAGAGTCATGTGAAAATTCTCAGCTGACAGGAACCCCAACTTTGCAAAGACAATTCTATCTTGTTATCACATTGTAATAAAAGACCTATCTACAGTAACTGCTGAAATGCCGATTTGGAAACTTTTATGCTTTCTGGGTCAGGTTCCCTTGAATCCTGTTCCCGTTATCCAGAATATGCTGTGAGGCACACTGACTCCGCTGTAAACTCTCCGTATCCTGCCATGGGTAGAAACGACGTACCCCGGTGACAGGTGTGGGAGGTGGGGAGGACAGGGTGGCGCTGCTCACTTTCTTTGCTGCTGAGGGTATTGGAAATTGCTACTTGCTCCACCTGAATTTCAGCTTGGCAACGGTCCAGGAGCATTAGCGATTTGCATGAAGTACAAACATGGATTATTTTTAGTCGGTTGGTTCTTCCTTTTAAACGTTGATTGCAGTGTGGCCTTTGTTTTCTACCACCTCGGTTAAAAAAGAGTCTAAAGAAAATGCCTGTAAAAGTTGAGTATTTCTCATCAAACCCTCATCAGAAAGTCTTACCATGCTTAGATCCATAATTATGGCATTGTTGTAATTTGATCAGTATATCTGGAAGAGAATTACTGAGATTCTTTGCCAGGCAGGGTGCTGGTTATTATCGGAGATGCGGCGAAGAAATTCACGGCGCTTTCCCGAGGAGGAGGAGTCTGGTTGAGGGGTAAAGGTCCTCCACGAAACGGTGCCATGTGACAGATTCTGTGCTGTTAGCCGAGGCCCTGTAGGCGACCCAGTGCGCATTGGAGGCAAGGGAAGGCCTTCCGGACGCTAGAGACGCCAACGCCAGACGCGGGGCCAGCAGGTGAAGAAGGGGCGGTGGCTTTCAGTGTACCAGGAGCTGAGGTTTTCGCTTGAGACAACAATGAGCGCTCATGATAGAGAGGAATGGTTGGTTGGTGCTTTTAGAGAAAACCTCTTTCATTGGTTTAGGGAGGATCTCAAAATTTAAATCCTTTTCATTCCCTGGAAGGAACAACTTCATGGTAAATCTATTCAGTATTTATTTCGATACTTCTATTTCAGTATAGATCTCTGTCATCCTGGCAGTTGAGTGAAACCACTGTTGTGTTTGCTCAGTTGATGACCTAGCAGAAACCTGAAAGGTTCTAACTGGGCGTCGTCCCTCGCTAATCCTGTGTGTGACGCCAGTGCTGTCCTGACTGTTGGAGAGCGCCATTAGTCTCTAAGATCGCCCACAGATTCACATTAGCGGGGCCTGGACAGGGCAGGTGGTTTGTTTTCTGAGGGGCGGTAGTAAAGTGAGGAATGGAGGTAATTAATGGCCAGTTAATTGAAATCAAGCAATGAAGAGTCCCTGCCCTTCTTCATGCCAAGTATAGAGAATCAAGCATTAGGAAACAAAAATGATGGGGCGCCTGGGTGGCTCAGTCGGTTGAGCGTTCAACTTCAGCTCAGGTCATGATCTCGCGGTCTGTGAGTTCGAGCCCCGCGTCGGGCTCTGGGCTGACAGCTCAGAGCCTGGAGCTTGCTTCATATTCTGGGTCTCCCTCTCTCTCTCTCTCTACCCTCTCCCTCTCATGCTGTCTCTCCTGTCTCTCAAAAATAAATAAACACTAAAAAAAAAAATTAAAAAAAAATGAGGTATAGGCACCATATATGTCCCTTTCTCCTAGGATAAATTGTAACCCAGGTAGTCTAAGGTTTCAAAAACATACCAAATCTAGAAATGTGTAACTATAGGTGGTGTCGCAAAATCAAATGAAAAGTTCTTGTAATATCTGTATTTCTTTTAAGAATGTATAGGTACATTTATATAATCACCAATATATATTATCTTCTAAATTCTTCAATTTGGAATTATTTAATGACTTGAGTAGATGAGGACGATAGCTGTTGTAAACCTTCTCATTCCTGCTCTTCCCCATTCTCCGTGGGTAAACGTATTTAACTTTCTGTTAAGACCAGATTACTGTTTTCACTATTACTTCTTTTTAAGTATTGTTCACTACTAAGATAAGTATTGTACTATACAATAATTATATTTCCTTTCTTAGATAACTTTTAGTTTTGCCTGGAGTTCAAGTTTGCCTCATTTTTTTCTCGTGGTTTTGTTTTATTGTTTTTACTATCTATCTATCTTAGGTCTTTCTAGGGTTGTACCCTCCAGCAGCAAAGCTGTAACATAGTTTTTCATACTTTCACACCTGCCAGATAATTTTCTTCAATTGTACTTTTTTTCCTAAGAGACATATTTTCTGGATTTTCAGAGCCTCTTACCCCCATTTGGAGTGATTGTTACCTTAGATGTATATAGCTATCTCCTGGAATGCTCATTCATTATTTTTCTGGCTCTTTGCATTATACATATGGATATTCTGTTTTCTTTTTTAAATTTAAAAAATTTTTTTAACGTTTTACTTATTTTTGAGACAGAGAGAGACAGAGCATGAGCAGGGGAGGGTCAGAGAGAGAGGGAGACACAGAATCCGAAACAGGCTCCAGGCTCTGAGCTGTCAGCCCAGAGCCCGACACGGGGCTTGAACTCACGGACCACGAGATCATGACCTAAGCCAAAGTCGGATGCCCAACCGACTGAGCCACCCAGGCATCCCAGATGTTTTTTTCATTTTTGAGAGACAGAGATAGAGTGGGAGTGGGGTAGAGGCGGTGGGGGGGTGTGGGGTGGGACACAGAATCCGAAGCAGGCTCCCAGCTCTGGGCTGTCAGCACAGAGCCCAACACAGGGCTCAAACCCATGAACTGTGAGATCATGACGTGAGCTGAAGTCGGATGGATGCTCAACTGACAGCACCGACACACCCCTGTTTTTTAATCACTTGTCATTTGATTGTGCACATCCTTCAGTAGCATCATGAGAAAGTGTGCTTGGGATGTAAATTTTTTCGACCTTACAGTTTTAAAAATAGCTTTACTATGGGGCGCCTGGGTGGCGCAGTCGGTTAAGCGTCCGACTTCAGCCAGGTCACGATCTCGCGGTCCGTGAGTTCGAGCCCCGCGTCGGGCTCTGGGCTGATGGCTCAGAGCCTGGAGCCTGTTTCCGATTCTGTGTCTCCCTCTCTCTCTGCCCCTCCCCCGTTCATGCTCTGTCTCTCTCTGTCCCAAAAATAAATAAACGTTGAAAAAAAAAAAAAATTTAAAAAAAAAAATAGCTTTACTATAGCCTCACATTTAAATAGTTTGATGAGACTAGACAGAGTTATCTAGGATGGAAATCATTTTCTCTAAGAGTTAAAAATAAATGAAACCTAACTTATAATATTCCTGCATTTAAATGCTTCATGTAGCTGTTGAGAAATAAGATACCATTTTGATGAGTGGCCCTTCTTTTATATGTGACCTGCTCCCCCTTATTCCCTGGGAGCTATAAGGATTTTCACCCACGTTCTAAAATAATACCATGTGTTTCTGTGGGTCTTCTTCTGTTCATCATTCTGGGCACTAAGTTTGTACTGTTCTTAATTTCTGGGCAATTATCTTGTAATATTTATTTGATAATTCCTTTCTTTCCATTTATTTTTTTTTTCTTAATATTTATTTTATTTTCAGAGAGAGAGAGAGAGCAAGCAGGGGTGGGGCAGAGAGAGAAGGGGCCAGAGGATCTGAAGTAGACTCCGTGCTGACAGCAGCAAGCCGGTCATGGGGCTCGAACTCAGGAACCATGAGATCATGACCTGAGCCAAAGTTGGACGCTTAACCAGCTGAGCCTCCTAGTTAGTTGCCCGTCCCTTTATCCTAATCTCAAAACTCCTGTCAGTTGGATTTGGATATGGGATTGATTCTTTTCTGTCCTCCACTAATTTTTCCATTCCTTTATTCTTTTCCAAGAGGTAACTTGGACTTTACCTTCCAACCTCTTATTATTTTATTTTTCTCTTCATTTTTTATTTCAAAGTGGGCTTTTTTGGTACCTTGTTCCTTTTTTTTTTTTTTTTTGTAACATTCTTTATTTCGTGGATGTAACGCCTTTTTTTCCTGCTCTGAAAATGTTAGTTAACATTTTTTTTCCTGTTTCTTGCATTATCTCAGTTTCTTGCATTATCTGTTTCTTCTAAATTACTCTTTTTACCTTTTGTAGTCTCTCTTATGCCAGAAGCACTTCTTGTTCCTCAGAAGTGTTCAAAGGGTAAAGCGCTGCAGTGCTGATTGGAAGCTCTCCTTATGAGCTGGGCTTGTGGACTGGTAGGCACCTCCTTAGGGTCATCATATTTCCAGCCAGCTTTCTCACTGGGGACTTCCTGGGGTCCCTATCTGAAAGTCTTTTCTCTAGGGGTGCCTGAGTGGCTCAGTCAGTTGAGCATCCGTCCGGCCCTTGACTTGGGATCAGGTCATGATCTCACAGTTCGTGAGTTTGAGCCCCAGGTCGGGCTCTGTGCTGACAGTGAGGAGACTGCTTGGGATCCTCTGTCTCTCTCTGTCTCTCTGTCTCTGTCTCAAAATAAATAAATAAACAAACAAACAAACTAGCTAAAAAAAAAAAAAAAAGAACAGAAAAGAAACGCAAATCTTTTCTCTAGAGTAGTTTATTTTTTCCAGAGAAAGTGCCTATAGTCTTCTCTTGCAGAATTGGCGGGTGGTGTTTAATTCTGGCTGCTGAGGTAGTGGAACTGAATTAAAGAAGGAGGCTTAAGGAGTCAGTGTTCAGTACTTACTCTCATGGCGTGTTGCCATCACACGCCCTCCCCACCCTGTGAGCCCTGAGCACTTGAGTTAATTCTGTCGATTTGTCTAGTGATCCCAATTCTTGAGCTTTCCAGGCTATCTTGGTTTGTTCCTTACTGATACCCTATTTCCCATGCCCCTCAGACATTTAGCATAAGCTTTTCTTGTCTCGCTAAGTGTTTTTCATCCGCCATGCGCTTTGCCATCTGCATACGTTGTTAGTAATATTGTTTCTATAACAAACCGCTTAAAACTTCATTTAATTAAAACACTTATGAGCTCTGCCATTTCTTGTAGGTCAGGACTTTGGGAGGGGTGAGGTTTTGCTAGGCATTTCTCACATGGTTGCAGACAAGACACAGGCTGGAGTTGGGAGGAGGGCTCAGGGCAGCTGGGGATTAGCCTGTCATCTCTTCATGTATCAGGGCAGAAGCTTAGAGACAGGAAAAGGGATAGCATGGTTGTACCTCAAAAGTAGTATGACCAACCCTCGGAAGTAGGAGTAAGTCATGATAGGCACTATCAGCTTGAGAGTCGTTGAAACAAATTCTCTTTCCAACTTCCCCAGGTCTTTTCAAATTTCTCCTTAATTCTCTCTTCAAAATAGAATTCTCAGATCCTTTCTTTTGTTCCACGGTGCTCTTTTAAGGTACTTGAACATCACGCTGTAAGAAAAACATGCTAGGTGAATGGGAAATGCTCCAAAGTGGTTATTTTCCAAATTGGGGTTTGGATCTCCTTGTACCTGTTAGGTGTGTACTTGCTTTTTAGGAAATTTTTTTGGGGTGGGGCATGTACTGGAATGACTCCATGTTACTGGGAAACAGGAGTCGAGTGAGAAGCACCTCCCTTGTGAGTGCTTGGGGGGAAGTGGCGGGGTGTGCATGGGTGGGTGGTGCGGATAGAGGCAGTTGTGGTGAGGCTTCACTGTAGAACCAGAAGGAAAGCAGAAAATTTAGCTCAGGCTAAACTGAGTGTATTTCAGGAAGAGACTGGTTTTTTTGTGACTGAAGACTTTTCATTTTCAATAATGGGAGGTTATTATTAAACATTGCTCTGTATTTAAAGTTCTTCTGGAAAGAAATATTCTGTATATTTTCAACATTTTGAAAAATTTTCAGACCGTGGCTCATAAGAGCAGCCCATAGCATATGTTTTATTGATAGTCCTTGAAGAAAAGAGAAGCAAAGAGCAGTGAGAATACGGTGTTGTGGTTTTGTAAAAATTACCCAGATGATTTGAAATGGATAATACTTGTTGGATTGTCTTATTTCTAAATTGAGTGGAATACCATACCTGCTCGGATAAACTTAATTGGCAAAGTCTTATTTATAGTGTTTGTTTATAGAGTGTAAAGGAAGGGTTTTAAGTTCAGAGAAAATGCTCATGTTTGAAAAGACTATATATGAATCTGCAAGAAGTGAAAGAAACCTTTAAACTCGAATTGCAAGGCTGTCTGCTTGTATTTAATTGACACATGTTTAAACATTGGTTGTAATGGATCATTTGCCATTTAACCGACACTCACGGCCTCAGTTAACTCATGTGTTTATATTAACATTGGCTTTTTACTTTTTGTTAATTTACTTCAGTATTCAGCTTCCTATACCTTAAAAGTTTTCCTTTTTATAGCTGTACAAAACTACCATGTCTTGAGTTGCTCTTTTATTATTAAAACTTTTACACACATATTGTGTTTGATTGCATTTACTTTTTGTAGCCTGAACACATGAACCATATTGATAATAAAAGTTAAACGTCTGCACATTGTTGCAAAACTTCATTCTGCAAGAGAACTCATACTTAAACGTCATGATAGTGTCCAAATCATCGCAGAAATGTGATCGTGTCCTCCCCTTTCGCTTTGGATCAGCCAGTGGGAACTGATAACACTTAGTAAAGCAAAGCCAAAACAGAACGTTTCTGACTTTGATTTTGAGATGAGCTGTCCCATTGCACTGAGTAATTTTCTGATATTAGTATTCTTACCTCCTATGATTTTTTTCTGTCAGTTTTTATCACTTTCTGCCAAATTTCCTTTACTGGGAAGGCTTTGTCTTTGATCTAGTCAAGACTCACACTGGTAGGGAAGAGACCAAGGGGGGCTTTCTTGCCCTTACTTTCAGAGTTACACAATTTTCATTTGAATGACGCATCTACCCTAGGAGGTCATGGATTTAGGGTGGGTTTTATCAGCCACCCTGACCCTCCTCTCACCTCCTTACCTAGTTGTGTTTGTAACACCTCTATGGGGTGGTACTGCAGTGTTTTAAATATTTATTTATTTTTGAGAGACAGAGACAGAGCACAAGTGGGGGAGGGGCAGAGACAGAATGAGACACAGAATCCAAGCAGGTTCCAGGCTCTGAGCTGTCAGCACAGAGCCCGACGCAGGGCTCGAACTCACAAACCCTGAGATCATGACTTGAGCCAAAGTTGGACTCTTAACCGACTGAGCCACCCAGGTGCCCCTGCAATCAACTTTTTTCTAAAAGCCAGAGCTACCATTTTCGAAGGGAACGACTCGGCATAACAGTAGTAAAAATGATGATACGTGATTAAAACACTGGCTTCCATTCCACAGAGAAAATTACAGCTAATATTTTTATCTGTTTCCTCCTTGCCCACTCTAGAAAAGTCTGATCTGTGGAAAATTCAGATTTGTAGAACATGTACTGGGCTGAAGGTGGAGGGATTACTGCCCCAAGCTTTAGCTGTACATCCACTCGTTACAGACTGGGGACCTGGGAGTGAGAAGGGAGCTTGAGGGAATAGAGTAAAAAACTAACCAGTAACGTCTCAACTACTGTGAACTGTCAGGCCAGTGACTTAATTTGCACGTGCCCAGATTGTGGGGTACCTCACAGGTACCTCTGTTGCACCGAGGGCCTCACATCTTGTACTACCTTTGTCCATTCCCGTAGGGCGCTTGTGATGTGCACGCTGTTCGCTCTGCACTCCGCTTATCTTGGGGTTCTCTGGCAATAGCCGTGGTGGGGAGGGGAGGAATGGCCAGAGCACCCGTGGCGTCTCCCTGGGTGTCTCCCGGCCACTCGTTCCCTAGTTTAAATGGGGGCAGCACGTTGTCTTATCTCCACCAAAAGTGAATGGTTGCATCAGTGAGTAGCCAGGGACTACTAGAGAAGCTTTCTCATCCTCCACTGGGGTGCTTTCATCTCGGGTGTGTCCCCATGCATTTGCAAGCTTAGTGCCTTGTTAATTGCCGCATCCCCGTCACTGGGTTGTCTTTGTTTCTGTAGAACGCCGAAGAGTGCTGTACTCATTTTTAACACACTTCATCTGAACCATCTAATAGTGAGATGGAGTTTCACTGCTTTATTTCTATGCATTTGGAGCTGGCGTTACCCTTGAGTGACCAGTTCCAGAGCTATAACGGTTATACCCTGACACCGCCCCCATTAGAGGATGGTGGCCATTTTTAACGACAGGTAGACATGTACATTATTATACATTCTTACAGTCAGAGAAGTGTATCACAGAGGTGGGGAGAATGTCTCTTTTGCTTATGTATATTCTGTTCCAGTAGCTTGGCCCCATGGTCACATAAGGACCGTGTTGTCACAGTAATCTGACATACCTCCGTTGGCTTTTATTGTCCCCTCTCCCTGCCTCCTTTCTCCTATTAGGACATGGAGACCTCTGATTGTGGCAGTGTTGCCCAATTCTTTTAGCTCCCTTTTGGATTTCGCTTCTTGGCCATTGGCTATCATACTTGATCATCATTACTCTTGTTTCTCTCAGCCCTTACCTGTCTATCCCATTCATTCTGCAAAACCCGTCCCAACTAGGTCAGCCCTGCTGTTCCTTTGCCCCTATGGGTTTTCTTAGCACTGCTGCGGGCACAATTGTACAATTATGGCCATTGGTGTTTCTGCTACGGAGACTCATCCTGCATTCAAGGTGAAGTAAAGATTATGTCTTTTTATGGTTATGAAGATCCCAAGCAAGAGAAAAGATAATGATGTATTTTGACAGTCACAAGATCTAATGCATGTTAATCTTTGGTGGTTGGAAGTTGGGAAGCTATCCTGCTGTACTACACAAAGCCAGGGCATAAACTGAAGAGATTTTTTTATTTTTAATGTTTATTTATTTTTGAGAGAGAGAGAGACAGAGACAGAGTGTGAGCAGGGGAGGGGCAGAGAGAGAGGGACACACAGAACCAGAAGCAGGCTCCAGGCTCTGAGCCATCTGTACACAGCCCGACGTGGGGCTTGAACTCACGAACCGTGAGATCGTGACCTGAACCAAAGTCGGACGCTTAACTCACTGAGCCACCCCGGCACCCCAAATTGAAGAGATTTTCGAGTTTTACTCATAACATACTGCCCTTTAGCTAGGACTCTGAGGTCACGTATTTGGGTTTTAAACACAGTTGGCCCTCTTGATAGCTGTGTGAGACTACGGCCAATTTACTTAACATCTCCTAACCTCCGTTTCCCCATCTGTAAAATGGAGGCGTTAATTAACCACGTCATGGGGCTGCTCTGAGGAGTCAGGGAGGTAGTGTTTGCCATTCACTTATCACGGCACACGCAGAAAAACGCTCAGTCGAGAAGGGTGGTGGTCGTAGCTGTAAAGTAGGAGTGTTGGTGTTTTTATTTCCCATGTGATGGAGACTTGCTGCCTTGTGGGGGAGTGATAAGAAATAGTGACCTAATATTTCATCAGAGACACCTGAGCATGTAGTTCATTCCTTTGGTAGAATTCTTGTCCGTGAATTTGATCTTTGACTTTATAGCGAGTAGTTTAAAATTTCTCGTACAGAAACTATTGAACTCTGAATCAGTCACCGCTCGAGCAACTGCTGTCTTGCGAGGCGCTGGGCTTACTGTCTTGGGAGCAGAGACATGAGCAGGATGCGGCCTTGGTGCTTTGAGAACTTCGAGGCCACCGGATCGTAGAGTCAGTGGGCTGGATAGAGAGCAGATTTCCTTAACTTCCTGTTTTATTTTATGCTTTTGCTCTCACTAACCATAATTGCATATCATAAATGGCTTTTCATGGCTAATCATATTTCAAAGCCATGATGATTAATAATTATAACTATAATGGTAACAACAACTAACACTGATTGAGGGTTTACTTATGAGCCAGGCACTTTTGTGTGAGCATTTTACATGTATTAACTCATTGCATTTTCGCAGCGTTCCTGTGAGGACTGTCATTAGCCCTATTCTGTCTGTAGGCTCTGAGGAGCAGTAGCTTGGTCACATTCGCACAGATGGCACTGATGGCAGGGACGGACTCCGAGCCCTGGCGGCGTGGCCCCCAGAACCTACGGCGCTGACCTGTCATGAGACTCGTTAGAAAATGGGGAGCCATAGGGGCCCCTGGGTGGCTCAGTCGGGTAAGCGTCCGACTTCGGCTCAGGTCCTGATCTTGCGGTTCGTGGGTTTAAGCCTTGCGTCCAGCTCAGAGCCTGGAGCCTGTTTCAGATTCTGTGTCTCCCTCTCTTTCTGTTCCTCCCCTGCTCACGCTCTGTCTCTCTCTCTCTCTTTCAAAAATAAAGACTAAAAAAAATTTTTTTTTAAAGAAAATGGGGAGCTGTCTGTACATTCGTCTGGCATTGCCCGTGATAGCACACACACCAGTTTAGAAGTAAGAAATGTTTCAGGTGCAAGGTTCATGCATATATGTATATATTATTATACCCACCTTGAATTTCCAGAATTTCAAGAGCATTTTCATGAATATGTTGTCAGGATACTGACTTTTAATTTATTTTGATGAAGAATAATTGTAACTTACATTTTCATACACATAAACAGTAATTGTTCTAAATGTCCAGATTTCCGCCCCCCCCTTACATTTTTGGTACCTCAAAGGTTCTGTTGGAACCAGACATCCAGTATTTGTAAACTGCTCTTATTTTCTACCTTAATTTGCTTCTCAAACACGTTTGTTCAAGTATAGATTTTTAAATTCTTAATATTGAAAACTGTCCAAAGGTGCATAACAAAATTGTAATCCTAATTTAATAACAAATCAGTAGTTTAAAACAACAAAGTTACAAAGTTCTCTCTCCTGTTGTGAATAGTAACCTTGAGCATAGATGCTTAATTTTAACTTTCATTCCACAATAGAAATATTTCCTGTATATGTAGTATATATACTATATGTAATAATGTGTATAACATATGATAATAACAACCTTGCAAGATACCACATAAATGGAAATTGCACTAAGCTTACATTTTAGTTTTTGGGTTTCTGATTTCTGCTGTGAAAAGTTGAATAGTTTCAGATGTGTGGGCACACCCGTGCAAGTGTGTTTGTGTAGTCGTGTGTGTGTGTGTGTGTGTGTGTGCGTGCCCACGTGCGTGTGCGAGCGCACCTTCATTCGGGAAAGCTCTTTGGTAGGATGGCACTTGCTGTTGCTTCTTTCCAAGTTCATAGGCTCAAGGGGAAAAAACAGACAAAAGAAAAGTGTTATATATTAACATCTCACCATGATGTCAATGTCCCTTCCAACTTGTTGATAATCATAATAACAAATGAAAAGCCAATTACTTTTGTGTTATTTTCATAAACTTTGATTAGAGAAGATCATTAGTTTGTTTTCAGTGATTCTCCAGCTTTGTTCCAAATACGTGTTTTTGATTCTGGCGTCTGTGTCTGTGAGTCCCCTGTGTGTTTTCCTTATCGGAAATGGAGTCCAGTGAGCAGAAGGACAGAAGACCGGCTCCAGGGTCTTGCCTTCTGGAGTGCGGGAGGTTTTCAGAATGGGATCCCGTCTGTGGGGCCTGTTCAATGATAAGACCTGCAGCGGCGGCCGTGGCCTCCAGACCACGCGTGGCCTGGTACTCCTCAGAGGCCAGGGGACCTCGGACAGTTGGCCCCGCTGTGGAGGAGCCTGTGCCCGCGGGCCCACAGGCACCAGGGGGGATGCAGTGCCACAGACGTTAGCAGTCAGGTGGGGGACCTTAGTGAGCCACCAGCCATAAGGATTGTGGAGGGCAGGGACAAAGTGGCAGCCTTAAGGTGGCTAAATTTATGTTTGGGATTAAAAAAAATTAAGCAGGATTCAGAGAGAGTATTCATTGAATTCAAAGACCTTATTCAAATGCCTTGTACAGAGGGTCGAATCTTTACCCTTTAAGGTTAGCCATTTGAGGTCACAGGTAGTGTTATAAGATCTACTCAGTGGTAGGTTTTCGAATTGTAACAAAAGATAGGGGCAGGTTTCTTTTTTATCCACAGGTTTTTAGTAGAATTACTTTTAGGTACACAGTGTGGTGATTCTGGCACAGAAACATTCCCTATTTTGGGAGATGTTTGTCTTCATTTATATAAATTTGCCGATAGACATGTTGCTTGGATATAACGTATTTTAGACATATATTCTTCAGAGTGGCCACGATAACATCCTATATCGAAAGACAGTGCCAAACTTAGTACAGCCATCTCAACTTTAAAAATTTTCTGAATGCAGTAGAAATAATATTTATTCCATCGACAAGCATAGGTGGGAGCCATTGCTTTCTTATAAAGGCTGGAAACAATTATCTTTTTTCCCCCTTAAATAATTACTGACTTTCAAATTTCTGTTGATAAACACATGAACAATATATTCTAAAATTTTTAAAATCAAATGCAAATTCCTAAAGAGCTCTCTTTATAAAATATGTCCTGTATCAAATATTTACTGAATAGCTAATATAATTGTTGATATTTATTCAAATTATAAAATCAATATTTATCGAATGTCCTAGGCTGACAAAAGGCCACTGTACCATGACAACAGGGATTATGTAGGAACATGAAGTTTACCTGGTGTATAGAAATTAAGATGCACATTCTCACTTTGGGTCTGTTTTTTTGTTTTTTGTTTTTCCCATGGATTTCTGTGTTTGCTTTTTCCAAAGTATTATTTGAGAATATTTGACACAGTGACAGTGGAAGTAGTGAGTTATTCAAATTATTTTTTTTTCCTTCATGAGTCAATTGACTTAAAGGGATTCATCTGCCCTTTTGTTTATAGAAATGTCAATATGGAACTCTGTTCATCATGTATGTTCGTCCACATTCCCTTTTACGAGCAGATCTGACTGTATACAGAGGGGTTAGGTTGTCTTCACGCAGAATGCTCCAGTGGGTTTTAAACCTATGATGTCAGCAAAACATATGATATTAGAGGTTTAGACCCCAAAGAATGCCACTTGCTTGTTTGCAGATCTGCACAGAAGAGTTGCTGAGGTACCTTGGTTGCTTTACTCCCTGCGAAGGAGGAAATCATATTTAACGAACAATGCGTTTCCCAAGTAAAAACCCCATCCCCGTACTTGGATAATCAAAAGCAGCTTTTTGTTTATGTGTTTTGTTGCATTTGAAAAAAGTGATGAAGGCCACATGCCCAGGATTTGTAACAGCTCTTAATCATTGTTACCTGCCTTGCACCACCTGTGCTCTATCTGGGATCCTCAGACCCGGATGTCAGACTTCAGTGCAGTTTGGTAACCTGCCCAAGACCACACAGCTGGTGGGAGGCAGAAGGCTGCTTCAGGCCAGGGCTGCCTGGATTTGCTCACCGTTTCCTCTTGTAACAACAAGATATTGTCCTCTCCCCTCTGTGTCCCGGAGTTTCCTCTCTTTCTCTGTAGTGCTTGCAGACGTTCTTTCCCCCTAAGCCCCAAACCCCCTCCTTGCCCGGCTGTGCCTGGGTGAACCGGGGGCGGAGAAGTCCGGGCAGAAGGGCTTTGCACGGAGCCCTCCCTGCGACACCCCTCTGCTGGGTAGGATCGTGAGCAGGCGAGGCTGATGAACTTCTCAGTGGACCCCCTCGCCCCAGAGAACCCCAGGACCGGAGGAGGTGGGCTGTGCCCTGTTCGAGCAGGCTTCGTGGCCCCAGGGGTGCCTTTGACTAATGGGGTGGTAGGAAGCCCCCGTGTCTCCCTACCCACCGTGTCACCCTCCCTGCGGGTGAGCTCAGGTGGTTTACAGACAAGTCCCTGCAGAACTCCTTTTATTTGCCTTTCTCCCTTACTTTCTTCCCCAAAAGAACGCTGATCGCCCCTAAGGTACATAAAGGGCCAAGAAAAAAGAAGAAGCTGTAAATAGCTAACCTGTCCCCTATGTTACAAATTGACCTGTACCGTGTGCTGACTTGGGAACCAGTTGACGAGATGCGTTATGGCCAGAGATTGTCAGAAACGAGTAGCAGACTGCTAGTAACTCTTCCCAATGGGCTACCCTACGAGGATTAAGCACATGTTGGTGAGTAATGCATGGTGGTATAGTGTGCCGTGTCTACTTTGTGGTAAGCCCAGGGCGCTGTGCTAGGGACCGAACAACTTGGGACTTGGTCCTCCAGCCTGCCAATTAACTAATCGTTCTGAGCGTCAGTTTTCACTTCTGCGGCTATTACAAAGTTCTTGTGAAGATGTGCTCAGTGACAGGGCAGCGGAGGATTAAATTATTGTAAATGCTCTACTAGCTACTATTAAGCTGTCACCAGATTCATTGGAGAATCTGCCTGCAACCTGGGAATGTGTTACTGTGTCACTGATGTAGAAGTAAGGTTGCCAGACAAAATATAGGGCACCCAGTGAAATTTGAATTTCAGATAAGCAGTGAATAATTTTGGGGGGTAAGTATGTCCCATATATTGCACGGGACACATTACACAGAATATATTACTAAATCTGGCAACCCTGTTTGGAAGGATCCTCTTTGGCAACGAGAAGAGGCCTCTCCCCCCGTAAGTTGCTGAAAACCTCAGGACCCCACATCAGTTGGAACTCTTCATTCTTAACTCTTCAAAAGCCAGGACTGTGGGGCGCCTGGGTGGCTCAGTCGGTTGAGCGTCCGACTTCGGCTCAGGTCATGATCTCGCGGTCCGTGAGTTCGAGCCCCGCGTCGAGCTCTGTGCT
The DNA here is from genome assembly GCF_018350155.1 of Leopardus geoffroyi. Taxonomy (NCBI): domain Eukaryota; kingdom Metazoa; phylum Chordata; class Mammalia; order Carnivora; family Felidae; genus Leopardus; species Leopardus geoffroyi. The sequence continues at coordinate 141,527,484 of NC_059332.1, forward strand.
GACAGCTCAGAGCCTGGAGCCTGCTTCGGATTCTGTGTCTCCCTCTCTCTCTGACCCTCCTCCGTTCATGCTCTGTCTCTCTCTGTCTCAAAAAATAAAATAAACGTTAAAAAATAAATACATAAATAAACAAAAGTTGGAACTAAATCCTTTATCCCTGCATCAAATTCAAGGACTGTGTGAATATCTTCTACCCAGACGTCCTAATTGTTTTTGATTTTGTTCAGAAGCTTGGATGACAGTGAGGAGGAGGGTGAGCCACAGTCTGGATGCCATCAAGTGTTCCCTGCGAGTGCAACAGAACACCCATCAGGATAATCTCTGCGGGGCCGAGCTCTGTCCTGGGTGTGAATTTCTGCCCCTGCATTGACAGGGTCTAGATGAGACTCTCGGGTGAGAGTCCCCAGAAGGGGCTGGTGTTCTCAGATTTCCTGAGAGCCTCAGAAAGGGAACCTTACAAGCCCCTCACCCATAGCCCCCCACCACCACGGTAAAATGAACGAGGGCTGAACTTAAGGAGCCAAAGCCTGAAGCCTCGCTGTGAGAGCTGACCTAATGAATGGTTCACTGCTGGGTCTCAGTTTGTTCTCTGTAAAATGGGGATAATATCTGCCCTCAAAGGATTGATTGAGGAATCAGAAGTAAATAATAAATCAAAATATAATATTAAAACTGTTTTGTAAATTGTGGTGTGTTTAGAGATAGAAGGTATTAAGGCTGAGTGTTAGGCTGCATGTTGGGTTCTTGGGAAGTTTTATCAAAGAGATTTATTTTTTTCTAGCAGTTGTGAATTTTAAGCCTTATCTGTGCTGCACATTGAACTAGATTTTCGCTGCGTGATTGTTAATAAATTTTGTGAATTGGAATTGTAATTTCACAATGGCATTAATGTCCAAATCAAATCAGCCTCCTCATTGATTGTTTCTATTTTTAATCTACACTTGTGCCTAAAGTGACCATATTATAGATAACCCTGATAATTTATTACAATAACTTAAAAACCACAGTGAAAATAGGACATATGATGTTGGGAGGGGGAAAACATGTAATTAATAGACATTAACTTAATTGCAGACGGTTAAGTCAACCCAGTAGACATGATTATTAGTGTTACTTAACACAGATAAATTTTCAATAATCTCACTTTCCAGGGAATTACTTTTGACCGTTGTTTTCACAAACACATGTGAATCGTTGTAGTCCCTGGGAAACAGCAAGATAGGTGTAAAATTGATGTTCTCAAAAGTTGTCATTGATCATGCAGAATACACTAGTCATTTGTATAAACATGATTTTTCCCCTCTTTGACAAAATTTAGGGGTTGAATACAAGGAGCACCTCAAAACCCTGCAAATTTATCTTTGTACTACAGGTGCCTCTCGTGTTCTAAGAAGCCTACAGTCCGTTACAACGCTTTATTTCCTATTCTGTATTGCAATTAGACATTCGACGTGCCTTCCACTTGAGGACCAAGATACAATTCTCTATCGTCGTCACCAGTTTTTACCCTTGCGTAGCGTTTTCTAGTTTTCAGGATGTTTTTCCTTACTTTCTTATGAAATATTTACAATTACCAAGAGGTAAACACGGCAGGCTTTTTCTATATAAGACATAACAGATGTAGGAAATTCTTACTTATAAAGTTCAGATGGCAGTTGTACAGCTGAGATTTAAGCACATGTATTTTCACTTCTTTTTTACAGTTATTTCTGTGGTACCACGCTGCTCTCTGCAAGAATCTCCCTCCCCCCTCCATGATTCCTAGAACTTAACATTTAGGTTTACATAAAGTGATGCATTTTAATATCTAAGCATTTTTGATTGAAAATTGATATGAAGGGAGGCTGGGTGGCTTAGTCGGTTAAGCGTCCAACTCTTGATCTCAGCTCAGGTCTTGATCTCAGGGTTGAGTTCAAGCCCCATGTTGAGCTAAAAAAAGAAAATTGATAGGAAGTTATTTGACTGCAAGTATAGTACTATTCCTAAATGTATTAGAAGCCTCACAGTGTGCAACATAAATGCTAAGCATAAAGGTATCATTATGCCAGGAAATCATTTATCTGAAAATGTGAACACTGGCAATGTTTTCATAAATTTTAGTATAATGGGTGTGAATAAATTGATACGAGAAAATATTTGGGGGTATATTCCTACTTTTTTCCCTTTAATGCTTAAAGCAACCCTGTCACTTTGTAGAGTGTCACTTGGGTAATCCTGTTGGTCACAGAACACTAGAGAGTGGATTATAGGTCCATGCAGCGTAGTAATTCTTCAGACTTTGCTTGTGGGTGGGTGTAGACAGAAAACAGCTCTGAGTATGCTTGTGATGTGACTGGGTTTACCTGGATCCAACCTGCTCTCTGTTCACTCCCTCTTCTGATGGCTTTTTCTTTTGCAAGACGTTGAGAAAAGTTCAAGGAAGTGGAGGGAGGATGGGAATGATGGGGTGCCAAGCCGGCCAGACCCCAGAGTCCGTGCTTCACCCCGGATGCCACCTCACCCTGACAGTAGTCGTGAGGAAAGCAACATTGCACTTGGGAGTTTGGTGCATTTAACAGTGGCCAGGTGAAAAATCAACCAGTGTGTTTCCTCTCTCTGGTCCTCTGTGATAAAATAGTACCTCCAAGTTGTAGTTAGTCTGGCTGAAAAGGAGGCAACATTTCAGCTGTCGTGGAAGTACGGCTTTTCAGGAAAGACTGCCGTGCAATCTTAGCTAGCTCGAGTGGTAGGAGAATATGTCCCAAGTTACTCGGCAGAGCTGCGGGAAGAAATCGGGGGTGGGAGAAGGACAAATTTTGCTGTGTCCTCTCTTCAGCAGTCCGATGAGCCTCGTGTGGCAGGGCCGCGGAGTTTCTGGGCCAGTAACTTCACAGACAGCAGGCCATGTAAGCAGTGCAAGGGGCCCAAAAGCATGCACTTGTGTGCAAACCAAAGGCATGGTGAACCCTGGGCTCACACGTACTGTGTGCTGTTCACATGTAGGGAAGCCACCGTAATGATTAGGACTTTAGGACTGCATTTAAAAGCTTCATCTTCTCCATCTATCCTTGGGATATGGTAGTTCAGAGCAGGAAATTTGGGAGCGCCTGGGTGGCTCAGTCGGTTGAGCGTCCGACTTCAGCTCAGGTCATGATCTCACACTCCCATGAGTTCGAGCCCTGCGTCAGGCTCTGTGCTGACAACTTGGAGCCTGCTTCTGATTCTGTGTCTCCCTCTCTCTCTCTGCCCCTCCTCTGTTCATGCTCTGTCTCTCTCTGTCTCAAAGATAAATAAAAACATTAAAAAAAAATTAAAGAACAGGAAATTTGGAGTCAGGTAAAGCCCAACCATGCAACCAACTAGTTATATGACATTGGAGAGGATTCTTGATTTTTCTAAGTGATAATTTACTCCTCTCTGAAACACAGGTGACCAGGTGTGTGTTTAACAGTGCTTCCGTAAAAGTCCGAGGAGCCCGTGTCAGAGCCTGGCATACGGGAGCCCAGTAGTTTTGTTACCTGTTGTTCTCCATGTTACTGTTGCCTCCGTCAGCAAATACTAGAGTTGTTCTCCTGTGGGGGGCGGGGGGCGGGGGAAAGTTCAGGACACTGTCATTCTGCCTTTCATTCCTGCCATTGGCTTCATGCTGATTCTGGAATTGAAGAGCCAAAGGAACCCGCAAACACTGGGATATTTGGTTGTGATGTTGGGGTGCTGGCGTGCTTGTGTTTTCCGGGTTTGTGAGCAGATGAGGACCCCGGGGCGCATCAGAGGCCTGTCTCTTCAGCAGATGTTGAGGACCTGCTTTCAAGCATGGCTCCAGGAACACGGTCATGAAAAGACGGGCACAGCGGCTGCTCTCAGAGGACTTGTGCTCTGGGGGAAGAAGATGGTTCGCTCAACAAACGAGAAAATGTCAGAAAGTGATGATTGCCATGGATGGGATTAGATACAGCTGTATGAGAGTGAGCGAGCAGGTGGCCAGTTGATGCTGTATGTTCAGGAAGGATCTCTCTGAGGAAATAAGCCTTGAAACTGAGCATCCAAAGATCCAAGGGGCCACATTCCAGGAGAGGAAGTGGCTAAGGAAGATGCCCCAACACTGGAGTAGGTGGGGCGTCAAGAGCCAGGTCTTGGGGGGCCTGGGGAGAGAGAGAGAGAGAGAGAGAGAGAGAGAAGGGGGGGAGGGGGAGAGGGAAGAGAAGAGGAGAGAAGAGAAGAGAGAGAAGGAAGAGAAGAGGTGGGGTGGGGGAGAGGGAGAGATTGAGAGAGAGAGAGAGAGAGAGAGAGAGAAGGGGGGAGGGGAGAGAAGAGAAGAGGAGAGGAGAGAGAGAAGGAAGAGAAGAGGTGGGGTGGGGGAGGGGGAGAGGGGGAGAGAGGGAGGGAGGGGGAGAGAGAGAGAGAGAGAGAGAGAGAGAGGGAGGGAGGGAGAGGGAGAGAGCCGGAATCTTGTTCTTCAGCTAGTTTTTCTAGAGTGAGTCGCAGTGTGGGGAGTTTCTGTGTTATGTTTCTGAATAGGACTCCAGAAGAATCATTGTGAACCAAATGGAAATGTTGGGCTGCTTTGCCTCTGGGAACTTTTCGTAATTATCAAACGGAGATCTGTTTTGTATCTGTCTGTAATGGGGTTATGAGGATCCTTAAAGTATATGAAAAAGACTCTGCATACTGTGAACCAGAGACACACTGAAAATGCTATTCAGTGTTATGTTTTTGAGTAATAACATAATGTTCGACTTTTTTTTGCTGCTAGTTTTGCTTTTGTATATTATTATTTGCTTGCTATTTACGCATTCTGTGTAGACGAGGAGTGATGTTCTTATGTTTTCCCACCATTGGAAGGCCTATTTTGGAGGGGTGGTTTCTCCAGCAATTATGATGGATTTACACTCTTTCCGAGCACCTATTTCGAATAAGGCATGCCCAGGTCAGGAACGACTGCTATGGGACCATTTCATAGCATTTTAAGTAATGAAGAACACATTTTTATAGCTCTCTTTATGGTCCTTCAGAACTTGATACACATTTAATCTCTAAGGCTATTTTCTTAATGCCATACAATAAGGAAATGGAGGGTGGGGGTTAAAAAACTTGGCTGAGCACTTACTAACTCCAGGTTCTTTTTTAAAGGTCTCATTGGAAAACCCAGCAAAACAGGTGGTTTTCTCTTTTTTACAGGTGAAGAAACTGCTGGTCAGAGGCTAAGGGCCCCTTACATAGTCCAGGGTAGCAGAGGCAGAATTTGGGTCAGAGCTCAGGGTCCCTCCCGGTCTATGCGGATAAATGATAGATGCTCTGGGGTTCATCTGAACCATTTTAAACCAACTGCAGATGAAGAAGGTTCTGGATTGTTTTGCACGTGTTATCCAAGGTTTCCTATTCTTCCCTGGAAACAAGAAGTCATCCGTAGTGGGGAGAGCAGCCTAAGAACTCACTGTGAGAACCAGCCACTGCCATGATCCCTGTTTTAAGGTTTTGAAGGCTCAGGAAGAAGGTTACTGAAATTTGTATTCTTGAGTATTTAACAATATAATAATCTTGAATGTTAAACAAAGCCAGGAAGCCTTATCTGATATTTTATGCAGTACTGCATCTAAACTATTTGAGTTTTGGGGGCACTTGGGTGGCTCAGTTGGTTGAGTGTCTGACTCTTGATTTTGGTTCAGGTCATGATCCCAGGGTCGTGGGATCAAGCTCTGCATCAGGCTCCTCACTGAGCAGTGGACCCTACTTAAGATTGACTCTCTCTCTCTCTCTCTCTCTCTCTCTCTCCTGCCTCTCCCCTGCTCAATCGTGCTCTCTCTCTCTCTCTCTCTCTCAAAACAAAACAAACCCCAGAAGTATATTTGAGTTCTTATTTAGGTACACACACACACACACACACACACACACACACAGAGCAGAGGTATTTGTGTCCTGGGTTTATGAGCCCATGCAGTGCCAGCTGTGAGCAGGGCACTCTCTCTGTCTGTCCTTGTCCAGTTGACCCATTACATTAGCTCTTCTGTTCTCACGGGGTGGAGCCTGAGAAAGGTGGTGATGACCAGGGGAGAGGAGTCCTGGCTCCCCAGGTCCCTCAGGAATTCTCCTGGGGGAGGGGATGGATTTTTTTGACAGTCTGTCCAGCAGGCTTTACCAGCCGAAGGCAAGCGTCTATCTCCTTGACTATGAGGATGGGGAGGGCGTCTCCACGTCTCTACGTATTTGTGGGGCATTCGCTTGAATGAAAACATGTGCACAGAGTCCCCACGCCGCCACGCCAGGCTGTTGGCTTGCCTGTCTGTTTCAGAGCGCTTTGTAAATCATGAAGCACTCTGAAATGCTAGCTTTCATTTAGTAACTACAACTCAGAAAAGTTCCGCTTTAGTCTCTTGATGGCCGAGGCAGAATGAGAAATAGATTTTATAACTGTGACATGCTTAATACCTTGAGGTAAATGTTTAACTTGGAAGGGCTAAACATGTGACTTTTTGAAATTTTAGCATTTTATGTTCATTTTGCATATTTTTATACCTTCGGTTTTGAAAAGATCTTCAGCCAAAGGCATCTCTGTTTTTTTGTTCCTTCTACTTATTTTTTTATGTTTAGAGGCCCTTCCTTTAGGCTTAGATTCTAAAAACCCCCTACTAATCTCTAGGAAAGCTAAAAAATCCCATGTGTAATATTTATAGTACAAAGTTGGCTCTTCGAATACACAAACGTGCTCTGCATTTGTAGGAAGGACACAGATGTGACTCAATCCACTGCATTGCCGTCGAACCAGAAGCGTTTGCTAGTTCTTGAGATCTTCTCATTCTGGATACTTTTCATGATTGGCTTATGTTTGTCTTTTGGAAGTGCCTTGAGAAACATGAAACGAATGGTTAGGATTGTGAAATAGTGCTGGAGGTTTTAATGTGGCCTGAATGAGCTCTTTCCCTGGACGTTTCATCCAGCCCGCTTTAGTTGCTCGTTTGCCGCACGTTGAGAAGCCCCACCGATGAACAGGAAACAGACCTGCCCTGAAGTTACTGTGTAATTTAGTGGGTGAGAACATTTTGCAGGGAAAATACAAATTGGTCAAATGTTGCATTGGGAATAAATATGGGATTACATGAAAGAGAGTATAAATCATCTAAGGAAGGTGAGACCTGAGGATAAGCAGCCAGGTGGCAGGATGAGAAGAGGACTCGAGGCAGAGGGAAGAGCAGAGACCAGAGACAGGAACTCGGGACAATCCAGGAAGTGCAGGTCAGACAGCGTCCTCTGGGGAAGGAAGTGGGTGTGGAACCCTAGAATAGGTATAAAGGCTGGGGAGATAAGCTAGGGCAACCTCAACAAGGGGCTTTTACATTTTTTTTAATATAATTTTTTAAAATTTACATCCAAATTAGCCTATAGTGCAACAGTGATTTCAGGAGTAGCTTCCTTATTGCCCCTTGCCCATTTAGTCCATCCTCCCTCCCACATCCCCTCCAGTAACCCTCTGTTTGTTCTCCATATTTATGAGTCTCTTCTGTTTTGTCCCCCTCCCTGTTTTTATACTATTTTTGTTTCCCTTCCCTTATGTTCATCGGTTTTGTCTCTTAAAGTCCTCGTATGAGTGAAGTCATCCGATTTTTGTCTTTCTCTGACTAATTTCACTTAGCCTAATACCCTCCAGTTCCATCCACGTAGTTGCAAATGGCAAGATTTCATTCTTTTTGATTGCCTAGTAATACTCCATTGTATATATGTCCCACATCTTCTTTATCCATTCATCCATCGATGGACATTTGGGCTCTTTCCATACTTTGACTAGTGTTGATAGTGCTGCTATAAACATGGGGGTGCCTGTGTCCCCTCGAAACAGCACACCTGTATCCCATGGATAAATGCCTAGTAGTGCAATTGCTGGGTCATAGGGTAGTTCTATTTTTAGTTTTTTTTGAGGAACCTCCATACTGTTTTCCAGAGTGGCTGCATCAGCTTGCATTCCCAGCTTTTAAATTTTTGTGAAGAGTTTAGCCTCGATCTTTAGATCAATGGTAAACCACTGATGAGTGATTTTATTTTACTCTGCTATATGACCTGCATACACTTGAATTTCAGAAAGATCTTCCTGACTGCAATGTGCAGAATGGATTGGAGGAGACAGTCTTGGCGGGACTTCTGGGTATGGCCGTCATGTCCATGCAGGTTTTGTAGTGTTGCAGTTTATTTATTTTTAAAATTTATTTTTATTTTATTTATTTATTTATTTATTTATTTATTTATTTATTTATTTATTTAATGGTATTTATTTATTTTTGGCGGTGTTGCAGTTTAGTGAGCATTGCATTAACGTTCCTCCAGTTCATAGTGCACGACCCGGACAACGTTACATGATGGCTCTGCCAGAGGAGAAGTTGGAGGAAGTCAAAATTGAGACTCTAGCGGTCTAGACTCTAGCAGCTGTGGGGTTGGAGAAAAACAAAGTCCAAATGGTTGAGGAAGAAGAGCCACAGGCGTTAGGATGGGCTGGCTGTAAAGGTGAAGGAGGGGGAGGAGTTCAGAAGGTAACTAGCCTTCAGACTTGGCCAATTGAGAGGATAAGGGGACATGGGAAAAGGCGCAAGTCCATTTATTGTCCCTCCCCCTTTTGACAAAGGAATGGAGTATCCTGTGGTAAAGTGAAAGTGGCAGCTACATGAAGTCGCCTTATGGCTTCTCCTTCGACTCGACTCTGCCCGTCACCAGGACCACATCTAGCGAAGGGATATTGGTTAACATTAGGGCAGGTTGTATGATGTTTTCCATGGAAATGTCTCAAATTTTGGAAACTGAGTGTATACCAAAAAACAGCTTGAACTCTAAATTGCCTCAAAAGTTATATGTTTGCTAAAAAAAAAAAAAAAGTTATATGTTTGCTAAGTGTTCAGCAGACGTAATCATTTTACGGCTCCTCACGTGTCAGGTGAAGCCATTGTGTGTCTCCTGTGAACAAGTATTAGACACAGAGATCTAAGTCCCAAAATACCATAATTTTGCTTGATTTTATGAAGTGTAATTTCTTGACAATAAAGGGTCAAAGGAACACTGATGACAAGTAAGGAGATTATATGTTTATGTCATCTCAGACTTTGAAACTTGAAAATATAAGTTGTAATTTAAAAGATAAAATGGTCTCTTTTATTTTTTTATTTATTTATTTTTTTTAATTTTTTTTTTCAACGTTTATTTATTTTTGGGACAGAGAGAGACAGAGCATGAACGGGGGAGGGTCAGAGAGAGAGGGAGACACAGAATCGGAAACAGGCTCCAGGCTCCGAGCCATCAGCCCAGAGCCCGACGCGGGGCTCGAACTCACGGACTGCGAGATCGTGACCTGGCTGAAGTCGGACGCTTAACCGACTGCGCCACCCAGGCGCCCCTAAAATGGTCTCTTTTATAAGCCCACAGAAAAATGATACTTACCTTAAATTTAGAAATGTATTCAGCTGTGGAATACACTGAGCCTTGTTAGAGGGATTCTGTATGGTTGAGTACGGAGTGGTCTTTGAGAAAGCACACCCTTTGTACTACATTGTTTTACTAATTTTGTTAATCTTCAGCGGCCACTGGAAAGAATCTAATTGTTTCTCAGAGTAGGAGAGAAATATCTGTAATACAGTAAAATCTGTCCTTACCTATGTTTTCTGTATGTTTAAAGAATTCATTGGCATTTCTGACACAAAAGATCCATTTTCACAAAAACAGCAATTGAGAAACACTTGATTCACAAGGAGGTCCATTTGTGAGTTTCCAGGAACAAGCAATAATTAGTTAACTTAAGCTTTCACTGAAGATGAAATCCCAACACTCTATATTTTATGAGCAGATGAAATTTTTTTAAAGTTTATTTATCTTGAGAGAGAGAGAGAGAGAGAGAGCGCACACACACAAGCGGGGAAGGGGTAGAGAGACAGAGGGAGAAAATCCCACGCTGTCAGCACGGGAGCCCGACATGGGGCTCAGTCTCACAAACCCGTGAGATCAGGACCTGAGCCAAAATCAAGAGTCTGATGCTTAAAGGGCTGAGCTACCCAGGCGCCCCACAGATGAATTTAACATAATGTATGTTAAGTTAATAAACTAACAAAATAACTTGAGATCTTTTAAAAACGCCTTTTTAAAATGTAGCCTGCCTTTCAACTTTCTTTCCAAATTCTCTCTCCTCTGCTACCTCCTAATCTCAGAACTGAGCTCTGGGCTTGTTGTACATTACCAGTTTTAACTTTGCTTTTTATGCCTTGGAAGTGTGCGCAAAAGCCATGCTGTTATTTTAAGAGGCTTGCTTATTAAAGTGCTTCCCCTCTAGTCTTCTCCATCCTGTCTTTCCTCCCTCTTGCTTCTGTTCTCCCTGCCCCTTCTGCCTCACCCCTTTCCTCCCCACTCCCGCCTTGCCCTCTCTTTTCCCCTTTAAGAGATCCAAGCTGGGGCACCCGAGTGGCTCAATCAGTTAAGTGTCTGACTCTTGATTTTGGCTCATTCTTGAGTTCGAGCCCCGAGTTGGGCTCCGCTCTGACAACCTAGAGCCTGCTTGGGATTCTCTCTCCCTCTCCCTCTGCCCCTCCCCTGCTTGCTCTGGGACATGCTTCTGTGCTCTCAGAAAACAAACAAACAAAAACCTTAAAAAAATAAAAGATCCAAATAAAACTGAATCCTTTGCCTTTGGTATTTTATAGCACTTACTAGTTCAAAAAAGATTTACTGCAGAGACCTCATTTAAAGACCATTGGGAACCATCTCTGGGTCCTATCACTGATACCAGTTTTACACTATCAGTTTGTTAATAATGCTGTTCTGGCAGAACCTCCGTGTATGGCACATCATTTTATTAAGATAAATGCTGGTGGAGACAGTCACTTGATGTGATGTGGCTGATGTGGAGTATTGTCTAATATTCCCTCCTCTGCCCACCCCCAGAATTAAAATTGCCATTCTGAAGAGAAAAAAATGTAAAGAATTGTAGCAGAAGGTCACATTATTTTATTAAAATATTATCGTAGTTAGAGATATTATGTAATCGGAAAGTAGTGCAAATTTCAGTTCTGATCAAGCAGCCGTCCTTTGGATGTGCTTAGGAGAATAACTAAGCTAAGTTACCAATAAATACACTCTTAAAAATTTAGGTTATTGTTAGGAAACATCTTCAGTTTTTTTAACATTGGAAAGATATCAACAAAAAATGCGTAATGAGAATGAAAAATACCTTACCACGTTCAGAATACTCAGGGTAACAGGTAATATTTTTAAGACACAGAAGAGTGGCCTGTGCTTTTACCTCTTCCGTGGAGAGGCTTTTAACCCAGAGCTGCCATTTCTAGACTGAATGTTTTTATTTCAGAATGGAACACAGACTTGGTCCATAAGACAGTCTGCTTACCAGAAGTGAGTGGGGTTTTTTTAAGTCTTTTTTTATATTTAAATCCTAAATTATTATTGCATTAAAAGAAACGTTATCACTTATCTAAAGAACGACGCTGTGAATTCAGGGTCATGTGTATATACAACTTACACAGATGCACCAGAGAAATGGTCCTCTCCTTTAGCCTTGTGGTCCCTCTTGTGAGAATCTGTCCTGAAGAAATAATGCAGAATGTTGGGCGCAGGGAGTGCCCTGTGCATGAAGACACGTTTCCTGCTATCCTATTTAGACTAGTGAAAAATTGGAAACAATCTAAAGAGCTCATAGAAGGGGACTTCATTTAATGAATTGCACACACTCCCTCAAATGGAAATCTTATGTGATTAAAGATAATGGTTATTAAAACTTGGAAGAAGTTGGAAAATGTACTTTGGTTTCAAGTTTGAGGCTATAGTAATTTTCCCCAGTTTTCTAAATCTCTGTAGTTGCCCTTATATTACCACTTTCATAATGAAGAAAAAATAATTTCAAAATATGTTGTTTCTGTTCTTAGATTTTTTAAAAAATATAAATATTGGAGTTTGCTGCCAGACTGCAGCCAACAATTTTAGGGACCCCAAAGCTTGACTTTCCTTTAAACACATTAATGGTTTCGGTATATTCTGAAAGTGTGCTTAATTTAAAACGTACCATTTAGTTTCTGTTTAGATTGGTTTTAGAATTAAATGTATATATTTAATTCTAGAGAGGAGCCCTGGAGTTTGGAGTATAAAATAAGAAAGAGAATTTTAAGAAATGAGTAAAAGGGTTATTTTAGAAAGAGAATTACAAAGAAGAATTTCTGGAACATCAATATATTAGAAGTTCCAAGGCACCTTTTGCAGCAATAGTTAAAGGAGGACCCAAGTTGAGAAGTTTTTAAACGTTTAAACCTCGCGAAGAACTCCTCTAAACATTTCAATTTGGGAAATAAGTGTTATTAACAAGAGACGCGTTAGTTTCATTTCTTTTCTTCCTCCCTCCCTTCCCCATTTCCTTTCCCACTCACTTTCCTACTCTTTCTTTTTTTATTGTGGTAAAATACACATAACAGAAAATTGACCGGTTTCACCATTTAAAAGTGTTCTGTGGCGTTCTGTGTGTTCCATTGTCCTGCAGCCATCACCACCATCCATCTTCGTAACTGTTTTCATTTGTCTGAACTGAGTAGGGTACGATTCAAGCCAGTCGCCCCCGTCCCCCTGCCCCTGCCCCTGGCAGCCATGTTGTATCTTGTAGCCGCAGGTACCTTTATCCATACTATCTCTCCTTTCTTTTTAACCCAGGTGCCAGAAAGGATACCCAGATTCGTTCACTCATCCCACAGTTACTGCCTCTCTGCTGTGCTCGGAGGCTCCAGTGTGGCATACCAATATGAAAAGCAAGGAACCTGTTGAATTTGCAAACTACTTAGTATAAACAAGTCCAGCCCTACACAGGTAGCCACAGGAAGGGATGATCAGCGTTGTTTACAAGGGCAAGATAAAGAATTGTGGTACTTGAGGTACAGGAGCCACCGTCTGGACTAGTGTAGGCGACAGGCAGAAAGTAGCATCCCCTCACCCTGGTGAGATTTGTAGGCCTCAGGAAGATGCCACAGCCCCTGTGTCTCGGTGGGTGGGGGTGGGGGTCACATTTTATTAAGTTGTTGTGGTGGTTATGCGCTTGCTTGCTGTCGTTTGATTTTGTCTTCTGGGTTTTTGGTTTTGGTTTTTTGGTAGCAGTTGATAGGTTGGGCTTAGTCCTCCCTTTCCCGATCTGGTAATAAATGCCTTGCTGGCCCTGGGCTGTGGTACAGTTGAGTGGTTGAGGAACATAGCAAATACCCGTGAATCTAGGAGAGTAATCTGGCCTGTTGACTGCTTCAGAGGTTAAAAAGCCTTTGGGCAAACCTGGATTTATAACTTGATCTATTCAACTTAACTGAGGGAAACTTTCCCGATACAGACACCTAGTGCCCAGGATAGTGGTTTTGATGACTACATTTCCTGTCCTCAGCTGTAAGGATTTTAGGCAACCATGTTCCTTTTGAGCTGGGTGGGAGATTGAGAGGCCTTTCCCAGCATGGCTCACTTAGCAGTGTTGATGCCCGTTGCTCTGTGTCCTGCCAGCCTCTCCAAGATGGCAACCACTGTGTGTGTCAATCACTGTTCGTTCTTCCAGTGGCTTGCCTAAGGTCTCCCAGTTTGTAAATGGGGGAGGGGCGGGGCAGGGTGGGGGGGGAGGGGTACTGGGAGCTGACAGGGTTCAGTTTGACTTAGGTACCTCTCTGTTCCTCCTGAATACTCTTCACACTGCCTCCCATATTAAGATGTTTGGGCTTCCTTTGTTGGGTTTAAGAATAGTTGAGTTGTAGTCTGTCTTGAAGGTCAGTAATTCACTGACTAGTATCCCAATGAGATAAAGTTTATTTAGCTTTTAGCCTGATAGGTGAATGCCAGCCACGCTTTTGTACTTTGCCTTGGAGTTAATCTTTGTGCAGGGTTGGTGGGCAGAAAGACCTGCCTGCCATTGAACTCAAGGGGCCATTACGTGCAGAAGCAGTGGTGTTCACAAGCGTTGGATGCTTACAGGAAACTGTGCAAGATTTTGTTGGAAAACCTCGTGGTTCTGTGAAGACTAGAGGGTACAGCAGGGGGCATAAGATGCAGGTAAAGGAATAGGTCAAACAGGCGGTGGGGTGCCACTGGGCGTTAGAACAGGTAACACGCGCTGTTACCGAGGACTGTTAGGTATTAGGACTTCTTGTAATGGAAGCAGAATGGGTGATGAGGGGCAAGGAGGCCAGTCAGGAAAAAGATGGAATAGCTAAAAAATTGGCCCTAAACTAGGCGTGGAATATGGAAGGTGGGTCTCTCTTGGTGAAAGGACTAATTAGAGACCATCATTTCTGGCGTGTTCTGTCTGTATAGCTTCATTCAGCAAGTTTTTATTGTGTGTCGCTACCTTAGATATGGAAGCTTTATCTGATCAGCACCAAACATCTCACAGACGTCGTTGTTGTTTGCAATGAGGTCCAGTGCTCATCACTTCAGACATGTCATTGTTGACTTGCTACCGATATTAATATTAGTTAACATACTTTTCTAAGTGCCTCACGTGCAGTAATTGGTTAGTCCCTCACAACAGCCCTATGATATAGTTCTTTCTATTGCACCAGTTTGCAGAGGGGTAACCCTTCACTCAGTCCCTGTGGTGTCAGAATTTGAACACAGGCCATCAGCCTACATGGCCTGTGTTTTGGTCCACATCTTGAGCAGAGAATATGATGTAATATGGCCAACCTGTTGATCATAGTTCTACAAAAGATTGTGAGAGGCTATTCTCTGATCATTTATGAGGCAGTCTTTTAGGAATTCTAATCCCTTCTCATATCAAGGATGTTCCCGAATGCCAAAATCCCAGAATAAGAATTTTTTTTTAATCTTTTTTAAAGTTTATTTATTTTGAGAGAGAGTGCGAGCGAGCAGGGAAGGGGCCGAGAGAGAGAGAGAGAGAGAGAGAGAGAGAGAATCCCAAGCAGATTCCTCACTGCCAGCACAGAGCCCAGTGTGAGGCTCAAACTCACAAACTGTGAGATCATGACCTGAGCTGAAACCAAGAGTTGGGTGCTTAACCGACTGAGCTACCCAGGTGCCGCTCGGAATAAGCATTTCTAAAATGAAGTATAGTGAAATGTTTGGACCTACGGTTATTACATGCACACTGCTAATTCACTGGTTTTAACTCAGAGATTTTCAGTCTCTCTCCCTCCCTCTCGGTCCCCCACCCTCCATCTTCAGGTAACTTTTAATAGACACAGCCATTCTTGGGGCGCCTGGGTGGCTCAGTCGGTTAAGCGTCCGACTTCGGCTCAGGTCATGATCTCGAGGTCCGTGAGTTTGAGCCCTGCGTCCAGCTCAGAGCCTGGAGCCTGTTTCAGATTCTGTGTCTCCCTCTCTCTCTGACCCTCCCCCATTCATGCTCTGTCTCTCTCTGTCTCAAAAATAAATAAACGTTTAAAAAAAATTAAGAAATAGACTCAGCCATTCCTTACTATCGATCAGTGTAGATTCTAGACTGCTGTCTAGTTCTGTAAACATTCACGAGCTCATTGCCTGTAAAAATAACCGTATTCTAATGCAGCAAGGCTTCCTATCAGTTTAGGCGAAACATCTTGTGTAAATTTATCTAAATGGAGGTTGTGCGTGTTTGGAAGTGAAAAATCTTTTCCCAAGAGTGGTTTACCTTTTCACTATAAGGAAGTAGATGTGACCTCTTTTGTTTGTCACTGTGAAATTGCTACTTCATTCTTTTTGCTTGTGTGGGAAATTGGTAGATTATGATAAGTGAAACCACCCACCTAGCGAATGTAATGGTTTAACGTTTTAACAAAGAAAAAGAAAGAGCATGTGCATGTTTAATTACACCTATTTAGCAACAGCCTGAAGATCCAAAGGCCAGAATGTCTCTCAGAGTGCCCTTCTTACCCCTCCCCACCATGATGTGTGTTGTTGGTTTTTAAAACTATTGCTTTGTGGGAGAGGTAGGGAATGGACAAAAGTGAACAGGGAAACCATTCTCAATTTCATTTTTTTTTTAACTTTTTCACTTCCTTTTGTTTTTAGTGCAGGTACAATAAACTGTCGGTGCCTTAAGAATTTTTGTATTCTTCTCATTGAGTACGTGGAGTATTGATATTTAAAGAATTGGAAAAATGAACATAATTGTAAGATCGTTAGGTTGATAATTTGAGCATTTTGCAATTCCTTTGAGCTCTCATGGTAGAAAAAGTATTGTAGTTCTATCATAAACTCCCTTCCATGCAAATTCTCTACCTCTAGTCAGTAGAGACAAGAACAAGTTATGTAGTAGTTGTGATTTGATTAGTTAAAATGAACTAAGTGGAAAACTGGAAAAGGAAGCTTAATAGGTGTGAAGTGTTGTATTAGTTTACGCTGTGTATGAGGTAGTATAAAATGAAAAGAATATAAATATGCTTTGAAATCTTTGAGGAAAGAACTCTCTGTCGTCACAGAGTTGTTTTTTATGAACTATGGTCCGTCCATGAAAAACCGTATCTCAATAGACATAGTCGTCCATAGTTAAATTGTAGATGTGTTGTATTTATTTTTGTGAGATGTTAATATGGATGTTATCGGAGGATTTGTCTTCTATTATAAGCGAACTTAAATGCCTAAGTACCATAACATTTATTATCATTATCTTTCTAGGAATCCACAGATCTAGGAATCATAGTGCATTCCAAGTTTAAATCAGAAATTTATGTCTACACTTTATCTTAACTGTAAACTATAAAAGACAAATCTTGAAAGCAGCCAGAGAAAAAGAGCATGTCACCTGTTAAAAAATGTGAGAATCTTAACAAATTTCTGTAGTACTGTAGAATCCAGAAGAAGTAGGAAAAATATCGACAGGGTGCAAATGTAGCACAATTATTTTAAGTACTATTCAAGCATTATGATAAAATGGAAACAGCTGAGAGAGTTGATCCCTGCAAGATCTCTGCTTTTCCTCTAGAGGAACTTCTGTAGGATGTAATTCAAGGGAAAGAAAAATTATCCTGGAAGGAATGCCTGAGATGGAGGACAGGATAGTAAGCAGGTGGAAGGCACAAACATAGGTAAAGCCCAACAAACACGGTATAAAAATTGTGTCTTTGGGGCGCCTGGATGACTCAGTTGAGCGTCCAACTTTGGCTCAGGTCAGGATCTTGCAGTTCAGGAGTTCGAGCCCCATATGGGGCTCTGTGCTGACAGCTCAGAGCCTGGAGCCTGCTTCAGATTCTGTGTCTGTCTTCCTCTTTCCCTCCCTCCCTTTCTCAATCTCTCTCTCTCTCTCTCTCTCTCTCTGCCCCTCCCCCACTCATGCTCGGTCTCTCTCAAAAATAAATAAAACCATTAAAAAAATTTTTTTTAATTGTGTCTAAGCAGTGGAATTAAAAAAGTAAAAGAACCGCAATGTTGTTCAGTAAGAGAATGTGAGCCTGAAAGAGGGAGTGGCAGCTAAAGTCCTTCCACTGTCCCAAAAGGGAAATTTTTATTGAGTTAAATATGTATGGTAAAATTTAAGGGAAATCACTGAAAGAATAAAAGAACAAAAAGAAATTATAAACCAGAAAACAAGAGGCGGAAAGACAATAGGGTCCAATTGGTCCGACAGTGACCTTAGAACAAAACAAAACAAAAATAAATTGTTCTCAGTGAGAGCATCTCAGGGTTTTTTAAAAACTCATTAGACCTATTCCTGATTATGAAAGTCTATGAACAATGCAGTCAAGTTTTTAACCTTAAGTAGCTCACATTCTCTTCATTTGTTTACAGTATTGATCAGCTTAGGAAACCTTTATATCAGAGCTCACTCCAAATTCACAGAGGGTGAAGTTACTGAGGCTTTCCTGCTCTCTGTGAGATTTATGACTCCTGAAAGGATTACTGACATTGACAGGATTTGTAGGTGCTTGTATTATGAAATGGGATGGGTATTTAGATGAAAACAGGAACACAAGTAGCTTACATAGCATGGTAGTGTTTAGTAACAGGTGTCACTGCAGATGCGGCTTATGTTTTTTTGTTTGCTTAATCTCTCTGTTCTTGACTTTGAATATTTAATAATCATTCTCATTTATGGGGCACTAGGCTGGACATTTTGCTGGTTGTTTTACTTATTTATTATTTATAGCCCTCACAGCAACTCTGCAGACAAAGGTATTATTTTGCGCATTTCACACCCGGGAAACCACGAGTTGCAGGGCAGGAGGCTACGGGGTGTCCGGGGCTCCGCAGCTGGCCGGTGGCAGAGGGGGGTCCACACCAGCGCTCGCTTCACTTCTACACTTAGGTTTCCCCTCAGCTTCTCAAGTATTCTTTATGAAAAGACCAGTAATACTTTGTTTTTGGTGCTTTTTGTTCATCAGAGAGGCGGTTCCTTTGTCAAACGGTGCAGTAGGGGAGGACTGCCTGGAGAGATGGTTAGAGCACACGCATGGGTGCTTATGGTGAAGTCGGATGCCCAGAGCCTGTATTTCATGGCACAAACTCTTCTGGCAGCCAAAGAGTCTAAGAGCTCTGTGCTCCAGAGCTGGGGAGGCCCTGGCTGGCGGAACCGATGGCAGTTAGGTTCCCCTGCAGTAGAGAAACATGAGCCAGGTATCTTTCAGGTACCGGCACTTGTATTCAGATTCGAAGCATCTGTGAGATGCACTCTCACCTCTGTGTATAGAACGAAAACCTTGAAGCTGTAGCCTCAGTGCCCGCGTGGGCTGCTGCTGATTGGTCCCCCATCCGAGGCACAAAAACATTGGGGATTTATTTGAAGGAGGATGCTGTTCGGGAGGAAACTGGTCCTCAGAGGGGTGGAATTCCAGGTTGGGGGGAGGCAGTGGCATCTAGAAATTCCTATTATCCAAATCTGCTAACTCTGAGGATAGTGCGGTGTAAGATCCCCAGAGCCTCAAGAGGCTCTCGGTTGACCTCGGAGCTGGCCCCACACTCAGAATGAACTACTTTCTGTACCCAGAGGTTTCTCTTTGTTGCTTTTTGCATAACAAGTACAAAGGTTTGATTTTGTAGAAGCTCCCGGTCATCATAGGTCTGGCGATACCATATGGGTATGAAAAAATGAATGTAAAATATCTCATTAATATATCGTTTATATTGATTACATGTTGAAAAGATGTTATGTATCTATTGATTCAAACAAAATTTATTATTAAAGTTAATTAAAAGATTCTTCTTAATATGGCTACTAGAAAATTTTAAATTATTTACGTGGAACATGTTTGTGGCTTATAGTTCTGTTGAATTGTGCAGATCGAGAACATTCCCCAGCCACGTTTCTTTACCCTTGGCAGTGATTTTCAACCTGAGTTGAGAAATTGGCAGGACCTGGGAGCTTTTAAACTCCTCATACCCAGCTCACATTCCAGATCAGTTATAGCAGAATATCTGGAAATGAGATCCAGACATCCGTAAAGTACATCGTATGACTTTTTAAGGCTTCTGTAAATCTAGGACCACCCCCCTTTAGCTCTTTTGGTTGAATTCATTAATTGAGCAACCCTTGCTATTCTTCTCATATTTAACCTATTTTTCTTGTGTTACAGTTTAACCTCACTTCTTCTTGTTGGAGTATTCTATAGAGTTGATGTGTTTGGAAGAGATAAAGAATTTAATTCTAAGACATGAAAGCTGAGAGAGATGAGGGTTTCAAATTATTCTGCATAAAGTAGGTTACAGGGGAAAAGGTCACAAGAGCTAACTGGGCTGGGCTGGAAAGTGGCTAGTTAATTTAGTTTAGAGCTGGCCTCCAAGAACTGTGTTCAGAGGTAAAAGTTTTCAAGAAAGTGGGGGATTCTGTGTTGAGAGGAGGTGTGTACCAGCACCATCTAGGTAGGGCTTGTCCTGGTCATCGGCTGGTGGGGACATCTTGATTCCCGGAGAGAGCTGGGACAGGCATTTGTGGGAATACTGGAGTGGCAGGGGAAAGCAGATGATGTGGGCTCCAGTCTTAGCAGACAAGTAGAGTAGAAAGTGGGAACAAAGTCTCTTCGCTTGAGACTACACCTAGGGATGTGGGCTCTGCTGTGGTCGATGGAAAGATACACTGAAGGCTAGTGAAGGGCACCCTGTATGGACAGGCTGCTGATGCACGACTGGCCATGGTGGTCATTGGTTGGCTCTAATCTCAAGATTCCTCAGGTTGTAGCTAGTTCTCGACAGATGTAGAGACAGGACATCATTGGAATGGGTACCATTCAGTACAGAGAGCACTGACCTAGGGTCAGGGGATGTGAGTTTTAGTCGGATTTTCTCAAATAACTGTTTGTGGCCTTAGACAACTCATCTAACCTACTGAGCTTCCATTTTTCCTCATCTACGAAATAAGAAGTGTTGTCTTAATGTCCAGTACCATTCCTTCCATGTGTATGAATATCGCTGTAGAATACCAACAAGAACAACTAGTGTGCCTAAGTTATATGTACAGTAGAAAACCTTAAAAGTCTGTGTTTTTAAATGGGGTGTGAAGTTGTTGAGCTGCTCTTCTCACTGCTCTAACACTGCCCGAGGCACACTGTAATCTCCAAGGGGCGCCCCCAAAGCTCGATCTTAGTTTAAGCCCTTTGTCTTGTGAGATGATCCCAGGAGCTAGCAACAGGGTGCCCTAATGTTTAGAGCCCGTAACGTTCTGAAGGATACTGACTCAGCATTCCTCATTTTATACAGAGTGTGATGGCAAGAAGAGAGTTCAGTATCAGAACTGCTGTCCCCTGAATGTTCGGGGGGGGGGGGGTCTCAGTCGAGCCCCATGATACAAATAAATGTCAGGAGCACGGTACTGCTTTACAGCTACTCCATCTGGTTGGTCAGAAGGCATTCATTTGCCACATTATGTAACTATTGCTGAAGATAGGATCTGTCCTGAGCTGAGAATTTCAGTGTGTTTTTTGCTCTGAGTCTGGTGTCCAATGCTCATAGTAAACACGTACCAAGGTTTGGGTGAGAGTGTACTGAAGGTTGATGGGTGCTTGCACACAATCTCATGAACTTATTTTTTTTCTGTACTGACTAGAAACTGATCACACTGTAGCCAAAGGAGATGTCAGCACAAAGGGAATTCCGCGACGTCCCTGGACAGAATAGAAGTGACAAGCGAAAATCAATTAAAGGAGCCAGCCACACGGGTATATTCATTACACAGGCCAGCACTGTAGGAATCTTATACTCACTGCCTGGCTTGAGATCAGTGCTTTGACTTTGTGTATTGCTAATGCACACACAAAACCTTTGTTCATCGTATTTTTGGTGATGGTATTGAATATTTTTTGGATATTTCTGTTTGTTTGGGATGGCTCAGCATGTAACCTGTTTTCTTTTTGGGGAGGGGGCAGTCCACCCCCTTGCCCCCCAAAGATGAGACTTGGGGAAAAACAACTTTCTAGAATCCAAAGCCGTAGAGATTGGTTGATGAATAAGCACATGACTGAGATGCCAGCAGATATTTGATGGAGGCTTCTGGGAAAGTATCTTCATTATACTCTTGTTTTCATGGAAATTAGATAGGCCTATAAACTCCACAGCTACTGCTGCCATTTTGTAACTACAAGGAATGCAAATTTAGGCTTAAGCAGACACCACACTAGAAGGCAAGAGAAGTTTGGAAGAAAGTAGGTCTTGGGTGACATTGCTGAGCCACTAGCTTCAGACACTATGCCTCTAGGCACAGAGAACTTGAGCAGAGAGGGCAAAGGGTTATCTGTAGGTAGCAAGCCACTCCAAAACTTAGTGGCTTGAAAGAATGGTAATTTATTTTGGTGAAATTCAGCAGGGGTAATATAACCCTTCTTTGCGTGGTATCAACTGGGCTGGAGGCGTCACCTCCAAGATGCACTTAGATGCCTAGCAAGCTGGTGCTGGCTGTCAGATGGGGGCTTTGATTTCTCGCCATGGTGCTGCCTTAATGTTCATGTTAGCTCAGACTCGGACTTCCTTATGTTATGAAAGCTTCCATGCAAAAGGAATTATTACAAAAGACAGGAAGTAGAAGCTGCTAATTTCTTAAGACCTAGACTTGGATCCTGAAACAATGTTACCTCTACGCTAATCTATTGGTCAAATTGGTTACAGCACCTGCCCAAATCAGTAGGGAAGGGAAATAAATCCCACCCATCAGCAGAAATGACAAAGTGTTTGTGGCCATCTGTATAACAAGGATATATAGGATATAGTCTTTTTATCATAGGGAAATCAGGCTTAAAGGGTAAACAGACATGAAGTAGTTAAGGGTTCCGTTAAAGATAGATAGTGTTATGGAATCAATGGCTTTCCCCAAACCTCATGTGTTTGAGCCCTGACCCCTGATGTGACTATATTTGGAGATAGGCTCTTTAGGGAGGTAACTGAAATTAAGTGAGGCCATAAAGATGGGGTTCTAATTGGATAGGGCATGCGTCTTTATAAGAGAAGGGAACACCAGAGATGTGTTTCTTAGCACGAGCACAGAGAAGAGGACGTGTGAGGACAGAGGGAGAAGGCAGCCATCTACAAGCTAGGAAGAGAGAATTTAAAGATCTAGAAGCTCTTGAGGGAGCACGTGGCTAAGGATTGGCCAGCCCTAAGCTCTTGCTTGAGAAAACCATATGGAAGTCGGGAGTCTAGCACATACGGGAAAGCATTGTGTGCCAATTATTAGGAGGGCTGAGGGTGACATTCTGAGCAAATTATTTCTTTTTACTCATCTCACTTGTTTCTTCTTTTGCAATCCTGGGTCCTCCACAACCAACTCTGAGCTAATCTAATATTCTTTCATGAAATTCCCTCCCAGGCAGGATAAGTTAGCTAAATTCAGTTTCTAGTCTTTCTAAGAACTCTGATGCTATAGTTCATAAATTAGCTACCCTGTGACTTGTAAACTAAGGGGAGGTATGCTCTGAGTCACTGGTAACTTGGATCCTATGAGATTAAGTGATGTAACAGATGGTCTTTCTAAACTTACCAAGGATTAAGACTTATTTGTAATTACGTCGCCATGGGAGTAAACTTTTTTTTTTTTCATTACACCGGTATAGCTACTAGGCTTTATCAATGTAAAAACTTCACATGAAAATTTCTGGATTTCTGATCGTTACTTAGTGCAATACGGTGTGGGGACAATGTTATCAACTCCATTGAATTAAATAGTGCTTTGATAGAAGGATGATCATCTGAACTCTAAATTTGAAAAGAGTAGTTTTTACTTAAATATAAACCTTAGCATCACAAGTGGGATAGGTAAGCTTCCTTTGTAAACTGAAGCCTGATGCATATTTTATTTATTCAAAGGTTTAGCGATTACCTCCTGTACACTAAATACTGCGCTATTACACCAGGATAAGATGAATAGCCAAGCATGTCCTTCTCTGCCTTCTAGGAACTTGCAGGCTACCATAGAAAACAAAGAGTCAGAACATTAAAATTCAGTATTTTGAGGAGTTGGCTAACCTGAGATATCAGATTGGGAAAGAGGAGGTAACATTAATTACCACATGCATCTTTAATATCCAGCATATTTCACACAGTTCTTGACACACAGTAGGTACTTAGAAAACATTTGTGGAATGAAGTTTGAACTGTACGATGAAGAATGAAGGGTTGACAAGAACCTAAATTAAAAAATAATTTTTTTTTAATGTTTTACTTACTTTTGAGAGACAGACAGAAACTGAGCTCAAGCAGGAGTGGGGCAGAGAGAGGGAGACACAGAAATTGAAGCAGGCTCCAGGCTCCGAGCTGTCAGCACAGAGCCCGTCGCGGGGCTGGAACTCGTAACCGTGAGATCATGACCTGAGCCGAAGTCGGACGCTTAACCGACCAAGCCACCCAGGCGCCCCACAAGAGCCTAAGTTAAAGTAGAAATGCTGGAGATACAGAGAAAGACGGTGGTATGGTTTCTGATTGGAACAGTATCAGGAGGCGTGGATGCATTCCAAGGTTTCGAGCTCAGGCAGACGGATGGTTTGTCATTAACTGACACAGAAGTTGGTTTGAGATCAGGGGAATGTAAGAAAAAGTTATTTTAGGTTTTTACTTGTTGAGTTTAAGGTTTTTGAGGGAATGTCATTATGAGATTGTTCAGTATGCATTCAGAGAAATCTGGTCAGTCCTGGAGCTCAAGTAGGGGAATGAAGGTAAAAATTTAGAATTCATGGAAATATTGGACATCCAAAGCTATGGGAGTGAGTGGGATCGCTCAAGAAAAGTGTTAAGAACGTCCATGATAGCTCCACGGAGAAAGTAATGTTAAACTGATGTTTCTGGAGCTGAGGAGATTTATTTCAGAGGCAACCCACTCAGTAGGACCAAGCCCCTCAACAGCCTGTTTGTCTGGAAGCAGGGAGGTGTCCTGTTTACAGTTTCGCTAGTAGCGACTCTCACCCGGCATCTGCTGTCATTCTGTCTTCCCTTCGCTGCTTTCGTCGCTGCCATAAGAGCACAGTTGTAGGAAGGGGCTCTATTGTCGTTGTGCCTGTCACCGCATTCGTCCTGCCCAATCACTACATACCGCCCGCCCTCCTCAGAAAGAAAGGCAAAGTTCCAGTGGGACTGCTGCTGCTTCCCTGCCTCTGAGATAGCAAAAATTATCTCCGAATAATCAGGGCCTCTTGCTATAGCTGTAAGGGACTGTCACCAGAGACTTCTCACAAATGCTAACAATCGCCCGTGTGGCCCAGGGAAGGGTCTGTAGAAATGGTTCTTGCACTTCTGTCTCTCAGAAGACGTTTGACTAATTTGTGTGCTTCAGCAGTTGGCTGCAACCTTTTGCATTATGAGAACCATTACAGTGTTAGTCTTCGTGGATCTTCTTTAAATGCTTTGTACTTTACTTTCGTATCAATAATCACTGATACCCTTTATGCAGTGATATCTTTATTTTTTTTTAACTTTATTTATTTTTGAGAGAGAGACAGAGTGAGCATGGAGGGGCAGAGAGAGAGGGAGAGAAAGAAGGTGAAGCAGGCTCTGTGCTGTCAACATAGAGCCTGATGCGGGGCTCGAACTCACAAACCAGGATGAAATCGTGACCTGAGCCGAAACCAAGAGTCGGACATTTAACCGACTGAGCCACTCAGGCGCCCCTACGCAATGATATCTTTTTTTTTTTTTTTTTTTTTTAATTTTTTTTTTCAACGTTTATTTATTTTTGGGACAGAGAGAGACAGAGCATGAACGGGGGAGGGGCAGAGAGAGAGGGAGACACAGAATCAGAAACAGGCTCCAGGCTCTGAGCCATCAGCCCAGAGCCTGATGCGGGGCTCGAACTCACGGACCGCGAGATCGTGACCTGGCTGAAGTCGGACACTTAACCGACCGCGCCACCCAGGCGCCCCCGCAATGATATCTTTAATTTAAAAGTCCTCCTCAGTATAAATGTGAACTACATCACCCAGTCTCCACCTAGGGTATCCTGAGCTGTCTGACAAGGCTGTTGAGCACCTGAACTGTGCTTAGTCCGAATTTGAGATGTTTTGCAACTATAAAACTTACATGCTGGATTTTGAAGACACAGCATGAGAAGAGTAAAATATCGCATTGATATTTATATTAAGTACATGTTGAAATGATAATATTTTGGGTATATCAGGTCTGAGAAAATATATTGTTAAATTCACGATTTCTCTTTTGCTTTTCTTACTGTAGCTCCTAGAAAATTTTAAATTACATATGTGGTTGCATTATGTTTCCGACAGCATTGCTGTAGGCTAAGCCACAGCAAATACAACCCCGTCCTCCCCACATAGCCCAGATGAGTTGCCCCTGCTTGTGGATTTGTTCCTGATTGATTGCTCTTGTTTCTAATGTTACTGCCCAGTGCTGAAGCTTAGGGGCTGGCAACCGTTCTGGTGAGTTTTAAAGCCATCTTTGTTGGTTACAGAGAATTTTGCAAAGGGCAGATTGGAGAAATAATTCACATTTGTTGAGCTACTCAAAAGTAATTTTTTTTTTTAATGTTTATTTGAGAGAGGAAAAAAAAAAAAACCCCACATGAGCGGGGGAGGGGCAGAGAGAGAAAAGGGGACAGAGAATCTGAAGCAGGCTCAGTGCTGACAGCAGAGAGCCCGATGCAGGGCTCAAACCCACAAAACCTGAGATCATGACCTGAGCCGAAGTCGGATGCTTGACCAACAGAGCCACCCAGGCACCCCCCAAAAGCAATTCTTGAAACCAGTAAAATATCTATGGGGGACCATGGCAAGATGTTCTTTGTTTGGTTTGGCTATAATTTCCCAAAAAATGACTATTGGATTTTATAAAATACATTTTTACTTCTACCTTGTTCCAAAATGGATTTCAAGCAGCCAATTTAATAAAGTAATTAATTGGTCAGCACCTTTTTAGGAATCCACCAATAGAAAGATGGTATCTGTTATTTTAGGAAATGAGCTTGTCAAAATTCCAGTAAAATAAAAATTCACGTTCCTCTAGATGATTGCTTTTTCTCCTTTCTTTGGTCTCTCTCCTGAGACCAGACCTCATTCATCTGAAAACAAAGCTGTATCAGTCTGACCAGGACAATCTGTGAGTAAAGAGGCTCTCACATTTATTTATTTATTTTTTTTTTTAATTTTTTTTTTTAACGTTTTTATTTATTTTTGGGACAGAGAGAGACAGAGCATGAACGGGGGAGGGGCAGAGAGAGAGGGAGACACAGAATCGGAAACAGGCTCCAGGCTCTGAGCCATCAGCCCAGAGCCCGACGCGGGGCTCGAACTCACGGACCGCGAGATCGTGACCTGGCTGAAGTCGGACGCTTAACCGACTGTGCCACCCAGGCGCCCCAAGAGGCTCTCCCATTTAGAATGCTGCACCTTCTCAGATTGTGCTTTGAAGTTAAAAGTGAACAGAGCCCCGGCTCTGTGCGGTACAAATGTCTAGAGCCTAAACGTCTTCTAACATGGAAACCTACCATTTTAGGAAAAAAATATTCAAAAATAAGTTGTAAATTTAAATAATAACTGCTCACCTCCTTTTGGTGATGATAAAGAAAATTCTCCACTTCCTGGAGATATTTATTCAAATGATTCCCTGTATACATATTTAATGGTTCCCTATATACATATGAGAAAATGATTCCCTATGTACATATAAGAAGGAGATTCAGGTCTCTGCTTTATTCCTACTTATTAATCTGAAGATTTGTATTGCTGGAGTGTGAAGAGTGTTGGATTTCCAGCGTTTCTCTTTTTAAATTTCTACAATTTAATACTTATTATGTGAAGCACACTTTCTAGGGGCTTATGTGTGGGATAATACACATGAATACACAATGGATGGACCTTGCCTTCACTGATCTAAGAAGAAAACAGACGTGTATATGGTTACCTATAAAATGATTATATCAATCCAGTACTGTACAAAGTGCAGTAAATTCTATTGAAGGGAGGTGATCAAGAAAGTCTTGTTGGAAGAAGCATGGCGATTTCAGAAGGGCAAAATTATAGGGAAAGTGAAGGGCTCAATGTGAATAAGACCTGGGGGGGGAAAAAAAAGTAGGTTCAGCACAAGTCGCCAAAGAGGGTGATTGAAGTGATGAGTGCAGGGAGGCGAAACCCCAAGGCAGATTAGAAACCTAGTCCCCAGGGCCCTTTACTCCTGGGGCCCTTTACCCCAAGGTAGGGAGTGTGCACCCCGTTCTCTTGATATTCTGAAGGAGTTTGAGCAGAGTACTCAAATCTGTGCTGAAGGCAGAGACAAGCACTTTGAAAGATAATGGGTGGGAGAGAGCCAGGTGTCAAGGAAACCAGTTTCACAGAATTCTAGGTTTTAAAAGAAGAGCTAAGGCAGTGATAATAGGAATAAAGGCTAGCATGGATCTGAAAAACCGGATTTGGTGAGTGATTGGATGATGACGAAAGCAAACCTCAAAAAAATTTTTTTAATTTATTTATTTATTTTGAGAGGGTGGGGGGAGGGAGAAGCAGAGAGAGAATGCCAAGCAGGGTCTGTACCATCAGCACAGAGCCCTACGTGGGGCTCAATCCCATGCACCCTGGGATCATGACCCGAGCCGAAGTCAAGAGTCGGATGCTCAACTGACTGAGCCACCCAGGCGCTCGGAAAGCGAACTTTTGGTCATTGCTATTTAACTCTCTTAACAACCACCTGCTGTCATTACCATCCTCACTTCATCCCTGAGGAACCTGAGGCACGGGGATGTAAGAAGCTTGTCCGAGAATACAGAGCCGTTGCTTGGAGGAGCTAAATTCAGTGCCAAGTAGTCTTGCCTGGTACAAGCTCTTAATTTCTGTTTTCTCCCTGGATATGGAGGAAAAGCAGTTCCGAAGTCCTAACATTTCTAGCCTAGTTGGCTATTGCTTCCATCAAAGGAAAGAGGAACTTTGTCCTTTACATCTCAGTGTGCTCACTGAAGGTTCTGTGTGTGGGTTTATGCTCATCTCATTCTATATGCTTTTCTATAAAAAGTTCAGGCATCCACTCCAAGGAACTCAACTGTCGTCCTCTCCTTGCCTGGGACTCCACGTTCTGTAGTCTTCAGTACAGGTTCCCCAACCTGGACTTCCTCCTGCCAGCATGAGTATGCCAGGAGCATGTCAAAGTAAACAGCCCCAGATCGAACTTACTCCTTGCTAGTTGATGACATAACCGTGCCGTTCTGCAGCCCGAGTTGAAAAGTGGCGTCTCCTCTTGACTACTCTCACATACAGCCATTATCTTACTTGAACTAGAACCATCTCAAAATCTCATTAGGTCCCGTAAGTGATTTCCCCCCCTGCCTTTTTCTCCTGATGTGAATGCACACATGCATACACACCTACCAACCAAGTAACTGGCATAATTTGGAGGACTACAAAGCAGCAAAAGACCAGAAAATAGCTGCAAGAGGGACGGGAGGGGGAAGAAAGTACATAATTTCAGGAAAGAGGGGACAGTGCATATATAACACATTTGCTCTTAAATAACTATTTGAGGTTTTAAAAAGCTTTGGAATAAAATTGAAAACTGTTCAGCAAACTATATTGTTAACCAAATTAGTAATATTCAGGAAATAAATTGGATGAATCTAAACAAATTTTGAACTTTTCGTCACTGACGAATTGACCTAACACGGACGTGAGTAGTTCTCTCTAATCTTGCTTTTTAACCTTCTAAGTAGTATCGTTTTATATACATTTACTCTTTCATAGCCTCGTACTAGTGCAGCAGTTCATAAGAGAGACAATTTAAAAAATAAAGGGTACAGGGGCAAACCCTTTTATTGAGAAATTGTTGTAGGGGCATGTAGTTGTAAATTGGTACCTAAGAAATAAGATGTTTAAGATAAATGTGATAGGCATCTTTTTGTATCAACCCAAACTTTAAAATTTGAATAAGGGTTTGTAAATGCTTGGATTCTTAGTGTATGTGCCACCATGTTTTTCTGTTACTGATATCGTTGGTACTATAAATAGTAGGTGGGGTTGAATGAGAAATGGTATCGTACAAACAACAGTGAAGCCTAATTTTAGCCACTTCTTACTCAACTTGAGATTCAAAATATGACCCAGTAGTGATTTAAAACTTTTAACAATTTCACAATTTCCCTAAAATTGTTTTTGTCTAATTTTTTTTTTTAAGTTTTCCTCAAACTGTTAGCTTCTTCCACATAACTTTTGTTGATAACTCAAGAAATTATTTTCTGGGCGCCTGGGTGGTGCAGTCCGTTAAGCAGGGGACTCTCCGGTCATGATCTCGCTGAGTCGGAGCCCCAGGTGGGGCTCCTCAGTGACAGCACTGAGCCTGTTTCGGATTCTTTCTCTTCCTCTCTCTCTCTGCCCCTCCCCCTGCTAGCTCTGCCTCTCTCTCTCTCTTTCAAAAGAAATAAACATTAAAAAATTTATTTTCTCAAATTAGTGTATGTGCATTTACACCGTATGTGCCTTCTTTTAGGGAAAGACTTGATTCCTTTATTTTCTCCAAAAAGAAATACTCCGTTTCTCCAAAATGGCATGTGTGGCTATAAATTACATATAACCTTAATGGGTGACAGAATGTTGCTTGTTTGTTGACTTTGGTCATTAAATTAGGTACTTGTTGGAAAACCAAAACTTTAAATGTCTGCCCCCCAACACATGCGAACCAGGATCTTTCAGGAGCAGCCAACCTCTGGCTAGTGCAGGGCTTAGTCCCTTCCCTGCAATGGCGGCCCCTGGTCTGAGCCCGGTTCTTCTCCCATGACTGTCCTTGGCTCAGGCTCTAGCTTGCTCTCCTACTTCTCTTGCCTTCCCGGTCCGCCTGTTCAGCTTCTCATAGTTTATTAATTACCATCCTCATAGTTTATCTATTTTTATTTGTTGCCACAGACTGGCTTTGTAGAGTAGCGAATGTCTGAAGGACAGAGGACCCCTTTGTAGCCACCAGCCCTAAAATTACTTTTTCTTTTTCTATCCTAATACCACCTTTTCCCCCCATACGTTAAAAAGTGTTCCGCATCTGCTTCTTTCCAAGCTATGTCCAACAGACTGCACATCCAGGGATTTGATTAGGCACTCAATCAGGAAGAGACAGATGGTTAGGAAGAGAGTATAAAGAAACCTGAAAGGTGAGGGGGAGGGGGGCGGACGCATCAAGCGAGTTCGGAAATTCCCGGTGCCTTGAACCCCGGGAATCAGGAAGGAGCTGCTGCCCCGCGCCTCCTTGGTGGAAAAGCGGCCCGGGCGGCGCGGGGCGAGGTTGTGCAACAAAGCTCTGGCGAGGCGAGCTCCCAGCAGGCACCGCTCCGCGCCGCCCTCCGCCCGCGCTCCAGGTTTCCCGGCAGGCAGCCCTCGCCCCGCCCCCGGCCCCGTTCCTCCCCTTCTCCCTCCCCCGCACGTAGGCTGGCGGCAGGGGGCGGGGTGCCGTGGGGGTGGGGGGTCTCCCAGCTCGTCGGGCCAGCCGGCCCTTGCGTCCGGAGCCACTGCCGCGCGCCTGGGCCCCCGTGGCCATTTTCCCGCAACTGCAAGGCTCCTGGGCCCTTTCTCTCCGGCCCTTGGTGGGGGGCGGGGAGGAGCGCGAGCAGCCGCCTGGGCTGCCTTCTGCAAGCCAGAAAACGGGCACCTAGGCAGGCGGTGCCAAATGTACTGTCAAACGTGGTTTTGTAAAGTTTCTGCTGACACAACGTTTAAATGAAACGCCCCGGCTGGATTGACGAAGGCAAAGAACGTCTTTCCTGTGCCCTTTCTGGCCACGGTTCTATCCCACATTGCTTCCTTTGCCCCCTAACCTCCCGTTTGGCTTGCCAAAATCTGCGTGTTTTTATTTCCCTACTTCCTTTAGCGCATCGCTCTTTTCACTCCTCTTCCCCTGCCCCCAAAGAAATACCACCACCCAACTTCCAGGGCCGGATGAAGCTGCAACTCTTTTTGCGCAATTACAACAAGTGTCTGGTGGTGGAAAAGCACAGAAAGAGCTGGGCAGGAAGGACGCTGGGTCGGAGCAGAGCCCAGGCCTCTAAGCCTTGGGTGGGGCCCTTGCTTGTGGGCGAGGGGCGGGGCCGTAGAGCCCGGGCGAGGCCAGGCAAGCAGGGGAGGGGTGGGAGCTCAGAGGCCAGGCCACCAAACGGAGTGTGTCACGTGCCAGCTCGTGGGGGGCGGGCCCTGCGGGTGGGGGCGGTGTCGGAGCGGAGCCCAGGCCGAAAACACAGGGTGGGACCCGCGCCTCTAGGCGGGGGTCGGGGCTCGCTGGTCCGGACGAGGCCCGAGTTCAGAACCCAGTTGACAAAAACAGGGCGGGGCCAGCGAGTGAGAGGCGGAGTTGGAGGGCAGGGGTGGGGTCAGCTCAAAGCCCAGGCTTCAAATTCGGAGCCCGGCGCCACTGGAGAGCGAAGGGTGGGGCCGGCGGGCAGGTGGAGCCTGAGGCCGGGGCCGAGGCCGAGGCCTGCTAGAACTCCGCTGGGCCGGAGGGTCGGGATCACAGGCTGCCAGGAGCCAGGCCGACCAAGGCTGGGGCTGCTTAGACAGGCATGTATGTAGTAATCTGGAGCCAAGTACATGCTCATCAGCCTTCTTTGGCGGGAAAACCTGCTCACAGCACTGCCTCTGCTTTTCAGCCTTTCTGTGTCCTGAACACTCAGGGATCATTCATTGGTTATTCTCATTGAAGTTTCAAGTCGAATGTTACAATCTAGATACCTTTGACGACATTCTCAGCTATGCTAGATGATACATAAAACTGTAGTAGATTAATTAAGACGTGTGTAATCTGACTAGTAGTAATCCATTATGACCACTTAGTTTGTAAACTTCTTTTATTCCACTAAGGTCTGTTTACTCTGTTGATAGCACTTACAAAAGTAGCTTACTACTTGGTAGTGGGGTTCTGCTTATTCTAGATCACACTCAAAATAACTGAAAATTAATGAAAGGGAGCCTCCTTTAACATGGGATCCAGAGGCTAGTGAGGGAGCTCTCATGCCGCACTACTCCTGATCAACTGCAGACCTGATGAGAAGCCATCCTGCTTTGGCTACTACTTCACTATCCCAGTTTGAGGAAGAAGGATTTTCTCCTCCCACAGCAACAGCTCAGCCAATGAGAGACTGTTCCTAGCTCAGTGAAAAGCCCCATATACTTCCAACAGTTTTCCTGCATTAGTTTTGTTTATAACAGCCCTCCCAGCTTCCTGCTTTCCTTTGTAAAAGAATGTTCCTCTTCTTTGTTCTTGGGACTTGGCTGTGGTTTTGCCATAGCTTGCTTGTCCTGAGTTGCAATTCTCTGCTATTCCAGTTAATTTTTGCTGTAAAATAACTGGCAAGTTTTATTTATTTATTTTGTAATTTTTCTGAATGTTTATTTTTGAGAGAGAGAGAGACAGAGTATGAGCAGGGATGGGGCAGAGAGAGAGAGAGAGGGAGACAGAGAACTGGAAGCAGGCTCAAGGCTCTGAGCTGTCAGCACAGAGCCCATCGCGGGGCTCAAACTTACGACCTGTGAGATCATGACCTGAGCCGAAGTCGGACGCTCAACCGACTGAGCCACCCAGGCGCCCCTGGCAAGTTTTATTTTTAAGGCTAACACAACTTAATTTTGGAACTCTTGAATTTTAGGTTGATGATTTATTATAAGAATATAATTCAGAGTTATATTCTTCCTCTACATCAATATTGATAAACTAAGAAATAAGTCAGAAGAGTATAAGAGAAATGGCTTTGAATAGTTCTGAATATTAATGTTCTTCTATTTGCCTTTGTGTCTTATAAAGTTATAATGTTTATAGTACAGATGGGTAAGCATAGTATTTTCACCTGTGGATGCAAACAAGATTTAATTCAAAAATAGATTGTATCAGGGACATTTCTAACTTTGATCAAGTTGGCGCTCACTTATGACACGTGCCAGTTCTGTTTTAAGTTACATTAAATCCAAAATTCTTTGAGTGTTTTGTTAAAAA
Organism: Leopardus geoffroyi; assembly: GCF_018350155.1. Classification (NCBI taxonomy): domain Eukaryota; kingdom Metazoa; phylum Chordata; class Mammalia; order Carnivora; family Felidae; genus Leopardus; species Leopardus geoffroyi. The sequence continues at coordinate 141,560,748 of NC_059332.1, forward strand.
GAGGTGAGTCACATACAAGGATATACTATTGTAATCCCCAGTCACCCTCACGTTATAGGAAGTGGGAAGAGCAAATGTAATGTTATGGGACACCCTGATTGGTACCCACCAATAAATAGGCTAAGAATAACAGCTCTTTTTAGGTTTTGAGCTACAATCTTGTGTAATAGTGGTTACATTGATTTAGGTCTGTGAGTTTGGAGTTGACACCTTTTACCTTCTTAGTTTTGTGAGTATTGAATTAATGGAAAGGCTTAAGTTTTTGTATATCTCAGAGATGCTATGTGTAATTGGGAAAAGAAAACAGGGCAAACTCTTTCACATAATAAGCTGGTGGAATTTGAAAACAGTACAGTTACTTGAATCAAAAACAATTTCACCTGTCATCCTCCCATGTATTAATTCATTCTACAGTTAATCAGCACCCTCTTACACACACATTTCATTGGTGAAAATGCATCTGAAATTATAGGTACATCAAGCTTTGCTTAGGAGTTATGTTTCTAATGTTACCTGGAATGTCTTGGATTTTAAAAATCCTAACCCAAATAAATGTTAGCACAAAAGACATACTTAATTTGGATAGTCATTTATGCCCATTCTCCCCAAGAGCAGTTTCTGTTTGCTCTAGGCATCCTGCTTACAGCAAAATTCTAAAGCTTTTCCCACCTACTATCCTGGTGAGTATGAGATTCCTGTACCCACACTCCCCAGGGTTCTCAAAGAGACTCTTGAAAGTAAATAATTTAAGTGAGATTTCAAGCAAATGTCTGATTGGACTGATTTTGCATTCAGATTGTAGATAGAGCTAAAATACACACATGCAAACATGCCCATGCATGCTTATACACACGTGTTAACAGGAGTTACCTCAGAGGTTATTACTTTTGACTTTCACCCATTTCCTCTTTTTTTAAATAGTGAATGTGTATTAACCATAATTGGTAACAACTCTCTCATTTAAAAAAAAGTAAAATATGGCATTGAACTCACATTTCATTTGAGTAGTTTTATTTGCCTGAACTTGAGGGTTCAGTTGTCACAGAAGTTGAGAGCTTCTTCCTGGAGGAAACATTTGTTTTACAGCATGTTATTGAAGCAGTACTTTGCCGTGTGGACCCTTGTTTCTATAGCCCTTCTACGGTGGACACAGTGATGAGGCAGTTTAACTAACTGTTTCAACACTTGACATAACTTTCAGCCCAGCACTGTTAGTATTCCTGTTAATGAAAAGATTTGAGTAAGGATCTTTCTGTTCTTAGGCTTTTGAATTATTGGTAGCTGGGATTTTCCATGTCTAGACCAGGGTTTGTCAACCTTGGTACTATTGACATTTGGGGCCTGATCATTCATGGTTGTAAAGAGGCTATTCTGTGCATTGTAGTATCTTTTTTTAAGTTTATTTATTTATTTGGAGAGAGACAGTGTGAGTGGGGGAGGGGCAGAAAGGGAGAGAGAGAATCCCAAGCAGGCTTTGTGCTATCAGCACAGAGCCCCAAGCGGAGTTTGAATTCTGGAACTGTGACATCACCACCTGAGCCGGAATCAAGAGTCAGACACTCAACCAACTAAGCCACTGGGCGCATTGTACCCTGTGCATTGTAGAATTTTTACCCACTAGACAGCTGGAGTAACCCCTCCGCTCCCCCAACCGCAGTTGTGATGGCCAAAAACGTCTCTGGATATTGTGAAATGTCCCCTAGATTGGGGCAGGAGGGGGCACACAAAATTGTTTCTGGTTGAGAACCTTTGGTCTGGACAAAACTTGATTGGAAATCTTTGGCCAAAATTGTTCATAAACTTTTGATAAAACAAGACACAGATGAATGAAATGTGACAAATGAAACAAGTAGCTAGTTTCTTTTCAAGTTTGGTGTACGTTGTTTATTTCGAAAGCCTCATTAAAAAAAAAAGCAGTAAAGAATTTGAATGAACAAAACTCAGTCTCTTTAATAAAAGATAGTAAAAGGACCTACGGAGAATAGACATTTCAAACATTAAAAATCAAGCTTTTCTACCTTGAGGACATATTTGAAGCTTTTGGTACTTTTTTAAGTGGAAAGAAATTTCACGGTAGAAGTTCAATAACTGAATTTTCTCCTACGTCTTCTAGACTTATTGGGGCTGACTTACCAACTATAAATATGTGGTCCTTTAAGAGTTTTCCAAGATCTGAATTTTAAAAATTGAACTTCAAGATCTCTGAGCTAAGACTGAAAGGATTGTTATGAAGAGGGAAGTATCGTGCTTCACATCTGAAGGTCGTGCAATGTTTTCTTGTCTGAACTTGGACATACGTTAGCTGTAGTGTTGGCTGTGGCTTTGACTCAAAGCTTACATAATATTTTCATGTCTGAACCTGTACATACTACTTTAGCTTTCGTGTTGACTGTAGTTTTGACTTTAAGTTAATTAGCTAGTTTTCATGTGGGAGTTCAAATTATAAGCGATTGTAGTAAATAACCAAATACTTTTATTAGGCACATGATTCCTTTCTAGCTTCAAAAAATAACCTGTAGTTGTTTCTACCTGATTACAAAATTTCAAATACCTCAAACTCCTCCCCTGCCCCCCGCACACACACACCCTGAAGAAGAATCTGGCAATTCTGAAATTAGGCAGGAATCTGTAGAAATTATCAACTCAAAATTTCAATTCTGTGACCTAAAACACTTTATCAAAACAGAGCAAAACAAACAAACGAAGTATACTATGCAATGAAAATCAAAGGCATTTTGAGGATGAGAAACTATGGAATATTACTTTAGTTCTTGCCTGTTTGCAAAAGTAACATCTTCTGAGTACCATGAATACCTACAAAGTGAAATGCAAAACAAGATAATACTTAAGAATAGGATTCTCATAGGATCTGTGAGCAGCTGAATAGGACATTTTTGTTACCCTAAAAAGTTTCCTTTTTCCCTTTTTACTCAGGCCCTTTCTCCTTCTTACCCAACAACTCCAGGCAATCATTGGTCTGTTTTCTTTCCCTTTAGATTTGCCCTTCCTCAGATGTTCCAGAAATGAAAGTATACAGTAGGTAACCTTTTGAATCTAGCATCTTTTACTTAGCATAGCATATTTGAGATTCATTCATGTTCAGTTAATTTCTTTTTTGTTGGTGAGTAGTTTTCCATTATGTGGACATGTTCCGTAGTTTTGTTTATCCATTCACTGACTGATAGACATCTGGATTGCTTGCACTTTTTGACAATTATGAATAAATCCTCAACAGATATTCTCATACAGGCTTTCATGTGAACATGTTTCCATTTCTCTTGGGTAAAGACCTAGAAGTGGGATTTCCGGATCACGTGGCAACATTACTTTTACCTTATCAGAAATTGCCAAACTCTTTTCCAAAGTGGCCCTATTATTTTGCCGCAATTAGATGATTTTTGGGAGTCAGTTCTCATAGCTGAATCCCATGTTCCTACACAAATTACTTTTTTTTTTTTTTTTTGCCATAAAACGCTGCTGTCTACGGTACAATCAAAGGATTCTTCCTCAGTAATTTATTCTTCAGGGGAGCATTGCAATCATATCACTAGTATTTTAGAAGGTGACTTTACTGTGTCATGTCAAGACATGCATCTTGATGGGAGGTCGTTACAGATGAGCGTCACAAGTGTGCCATGCTTCCTCTTCAGGCCAGTCTTGCCTCCACAGCTGTGCCCATTCAGGTTTCTGTGGCCGCTTCCAGTCCGACCTTAGTCCCTCGTGTCCTCAGACACCAGGTCTCAAGTGAGCAGATGAATGTTTGCAATTATCTCCCTGACTTTTCTTCTCTTCTAAAGTGTCCATCTCCTGAATTATCAATATTTTTTGACTGTCGAAGACTCTAGATTCTTTAGAGAGGAGTCCTTTAGGTTTTTTCTCGAAGATTAATATCGAACCAGTTTGAACTCAAAAAAAGCACTCCCGTGAACTCCGTGGCAAAACTTTTTCACACAACCAGTACCAATTTTTTGAAGGCTTCCTCTTTTTCACGTGCAATTTTTTTTTTTTTTTTTTTTAGAAGATGTGTTTGTTATGGAGAGAGGAAGAGGGGGCTGAGTCCAATAGCGGTATGCTGACAGTTACTTGCCTTGAAAACTTCAGCTCTTTTTTTCTTCATTTGCCTCTTCCAGAACTTCCAGCACTAGCCTCAGTTTTCTTCACAGACTTAGGCTCTTGGCTTGAAAGTTTTGTTAATGTTGCCCTTGGCAGATAAGACTGTCTTAAACTGCTCCTGCTCGGGAACAAAGGAGGTGACATGATTGGGGGGGTGGGGGGTGCCAGTTTAGGTTAGCTTTTTTGGTCAAATACCACTTAACGGGAACTGTGAAAAGAATTGAAAAGTGGCTGGCTTCCCTAGAGACTTCTTTCTTAGTTTTGAAGTCGCTAATTTACCTAATTACATCTGTAGATTCTTCAAAATATGTCCCATCTAAAACAAGAATAAGTTGTAAGGTAAAAGGTAAAAAAAAAAAAAAAAAAAAAAAAAAAAAAAAATTAAGTTAAATTAAAGGTAAAAGGTAAAAAAAAAAAATTGAGTTAAATTTAAGTACAACTAACCTTATGTTCTTTTTTGTCTCTTTTACTGAGTTGTCTTTCTGTTCCGGCTTGATAATCAAGAGGGCCCTAACGATTTAATTTAAATTTTGAAAGGCCTTAAAGATGCATGGCAATAAAAGTGTGAGTTTAAGCCCTATTCCAGTATTTTAAAAACCAACGCATATTTTGGTAGAAGTATTTTAGGATAAAAAAGAAGTTTCTTACACTTGTCATTTTTCTTACACGCAGACCTTGGTGACCGAGTTTGGGCGGGGGGGGGGGGGGGGGTGGCAGGGACATGTGGACAGGGGGAGAGGGCAGCAGAAAAAAGAAACCAGTGACCCATAATCAAATTAATAATGTACAAACAGCTATTTGGGGGCAGTCATGGAAATTTAATTTGTTAATCTAAAAATATTTTTGTTTTTAAAACACCTTTTCATTCTGATCTGATCCCTTTAAGTCCTCTTTGTTGCACCCCTTCCCCTTAGACACGCTGACACTTGCACATGGCCTTTCCTGTGGGTCCCCACAGCCTGTCCTCAGGACCTCTTCCACGTACTGATTTTATAACAACTTTCAACTTGCTTTTCTGAGATGATGTTAACAGTGGGTAGGACTGAGATAGGGGGTTACCTATGGCCAAATAGTATGTTCGCCAAATTCCCAATTTTATTACCTTAGTAGGTTTATCTGGTTGTTTTCAAAATATAAAATTTTCCTCTTTATGAAAGGTAAATAAAATTAGAAAAAAAGAATTTGTGTTTTTGGCTTGTGGTTTTAGAGCACTTGAATGCATCAAATTGTATTGTAGTATAAGTACAGTATGGTAAATTTGATAAATTTTTTGTATCAATTTATATATGAATGAGTATATACTTGGGTAAACAGGGAAGTGTTGCTTAAAATGGCATTGAATATGACAGTTCACAACGAATGTGATACAATGGGAGACGAGATAATAGTACTATCTCAGTTTTTATAAAGTTTAGATAAACTACCACTTGTTCAAAAGTTTTTAACATCTGAACTGCCTGGACACCTGTAGCTTTTGTATTTTCCTTCATCAAACCTTCTAGAAGTTATGAACAAATATAGGAAATCTTACTAAGAAGTAGATGTTAACTTGAAGTATACAGATAAGGCAAGCACATAGAAATGATAACTTAATGAATAGTTAACATTTTACTGTACATGTATTTTCTACTTTAATAAAATATGATTTACAGAGAGATTTAAAGGTGAATATGAAAGCACTGCTTTTATTAAAAGTATGATCATTTTCAAAAGTTTTGTGTACAAATGTGCATTATTTGTATACGTGCGTGTTGTATTAGGAAAGCCAGATGAAGTCTTGAATACGTACCTATGCATTGATTAAGATGTTCATGGCTCCATAGCCCGTATTTCTTGATAAACACTGGCAGTATAGAATTGATTAGCTTTATACACGTTATGTTTTTAGGTATAGCTTTCCGAGTGCCCCCAAATCTACAAATATGTTGGTCATATGACTGATGTTACGCTTGCACTTTGTGTGAAAGAGTCCTCTCTGGAGTAGGGGTAGTGCTGTGACCAGTGAAACCTGCCAAGTGCCAGTATCCATCAGTAGAATTGGCACCTGGCGGTCTTCTTCACAGCGTGACCTGCACTGTGGGTAGAACATTCTTAACCGTCTGCTGTGATTGTGGTCAACCAGCCTAAATGCAAAGCCAAAATTTACTTTTAAAAATTAAACTTGGAAAGTTTGTGAACTGTATGCATTCTTTGTAAAATATTTACTACCGTCATTTCTTAGCCCAGTACAATTCTAAGAGAATCATTATGTTTTAAGTCACGAATAGGGAGAAAAGAGGCTTATCTTTGAGCGACAGCCTTCATTGCCATCAATTTTATTTTTTTTTTAATTTTTTTTTTAATGTTTATTTATTTTTGAGACAGAGAGAGACAGAGCATGAACAGGGGAGGGTCAGAGAGAGGGAGACACAGAATCTGAAATGGGCTCCAGGCCCTGAGCTGTCAGCACAGAGCCCGACGCGGGGCTCAAACTCACAGACCGTGAGATCGTGACCTGAGCTGAAGTCGGACGCTTAACCGACTGAGCCACCCAGGCTCCCCGCCATCAATTTTAAAAAACGGATTTTTAAAAGGAATTTAAAATTTTCTATCGGCTGGAGAGACAAATGCATCAAAGAAATGCATATGTATCATCATCAAATATAGTAAAACTGGGTATTTAAAATTTTTTAAAAAATTTATTTGTAAGAGAGAGAGCACAAGCAGGGGAGGAGCAGAGAGAGAGGGAGACACAGAATCGGAAGCAGGCTCCAGGCTCTGAACTGTCAGCACAGAGCCCGATGCGGGGTTCAAACCCACGGACTGCGAGATCATGACCTGAGCCGAAGTCAGACGCTCAACTTACTGAGCCACCCAGGTGCCCCAGTGTTGTTAACAGTTTTTTTAAAAAAAATAAATGCTTAAATATTTTTTTAAGTTTATTTATATATTTTGGGAGACAGAAAGCAGGAGCAGGGGAGGGGCAGAGAGAGGGAGAGAGAGAGAATCCTAAGCAGGCTCCACACTATCAGTGCAGAGCCAGACACGGGGGCTCGAACTCGTGAAGCTGTGAGATCATGACCTGAGCTGAGATCAAGAGTCAGACACTGACCAGATAGAGCCACCCAGGCGCCCCCTTGTGGCGTTCTAGTTTTCAAACCATTCATGTTTATTTACTGGGGAAAAGAAACAGCAGTACTTCTTGAGCTTCTACTCTGTGCCAGGCACTCTCTAGGTAGGAAACATACAGCGGTGAATGAGACAGGACGTCCCTGCTTTTGTGACGTTTACATTAGTAAAGGGATGGGCAATCAAATTTCAGGTGGTAATGCAGGAGAGGAAGAGAGGCTATCTAAGGATGTGACCTTTGAGCCAAAGTGGGAGTGTTATGCCGGGGACCAGAGATGGGAAGATCTGATACGGAGTGTTCCAGGAGGAGGGAGCAGCGAGTACAGAGGCCCTGATGTGAGAAACGGTCATTCTTAGGAACAGAAAGGCAGCTGGTGCCGCTGAAACATTGTGCCTGGAGGGACAGAGATGGGATTGGAGCTCAGTGAGACAAAGCCGGAGCCCTACTGCTCAGCTGCTCGTGGACCGCAGGAAAGAATTCAGAGCAAACTTTATGGTCTTGGACAGTTTCAAATTGGGAGTGGAGACGGAGGCGGACGTAGCTACATAGATACGTGACAGCTCTCAGCATTGCCTTTACTGTCGTAGCGTTCTTGCCGGGAACTCTGCCAGCACATGTAGGACACCTAGAGCTCCGTGGTGTAGAGTCCTACAGTGCGCTAGGTAGCTTTTCCTGTGCAACAGACCAACCCCTAACTCAGTGCTTGGAAAGGCCCCCATTTATTTACCTCACTATCCTACAGTTTGACAAATTGGTCTGAGCCTGAATTGTCCTGGTTTCTGCTGAGCTCGCTCTCCCTTCTTAAGTCAGCTCCTGATCAGCTAAGTGGCTCTGCTCCTTGGAGATGACTGGCTCTTGGCTAGGGTGATGTGGTAACAGAACCATTGTGTCCTCCAACAAACTAGTCTGAGCTTGTTCTCATGGTAGCTGGTTGACTTTCAAGAGAGTGATTGTAAGTATGCTTTGCCTTTTGAGTCTTAGACTGGGAAGTGGTACACTATGATTCTGTAGCCACGTTCTGTCGATCCAGGCAAATCACATGCCCAGCCCCGCTTAAAGGAGTGGAGAAATCGATCCCGCCTTTCGGTGGAAGGGCCTGTAAAGTCACATTGCATAGTGGTGGCTATTTGTACACACTCTGTTCCACACTCAAGGTCTTTTTCTCTCTGAGCCATTCATGAGTTTGTGATTGCTTTGCAAATCTTAAGTGAAGGTATCCTCACTCAGAGAACCTAATTAGAAAGAGGAGTGTGACCATAATGGTGACAACTTTGGTTTAAATTTAATAGCCTAGGATACGAAGACACAGCTAACACCCCAGTAGAGAAGATAATGTGAGCATAGCACTCGTAGTCAAAAGCATAATTATATCCAATCCATTGTTTGTCTTGAGATCGTATTACGCTATATTGGGTATAACAGAAATGCTCTTTGGCTGCCCAGATGAAATTTAGCATCGCTATTAATATTTACTGGTTCCCTAACCAGAGATAGGTTTTTAGTTAATTTTGAATACATTCGGAGAATGGTGCTTCTACTCAGCAGCACTGAGCAGTAGAAGGCGTCATTGTGCGTTCTCTTACCAGCTAACCAAACACTGAGCGGTTTCAGCAAGCCGTGTCCTTGAGCTGTCATGTGGCCTGCACATGCTAATAAGGAGAATGAGGAGAATTAATAAGAGGAGAAGGCTGGCAAGGTTTTGCGTGGTTTTTTTTAAGTGTTCGTTTTTTTCAATGGATTACAAAAAGGTAAGATAATAGTGAAAGTAAAAGTAGGAATAACAAGCAATAATAATAAAGAAAGAAAAAGACAAAAACACCTTCTTTGCTTGCCAAAATAAAAACTTTGCAACCCAGTGTTAGCTGCTATGTATCTGTGAATGTGACGGACAGAGGCGGGGCGGAGGGAGGGGCTTGTCCCGTACTTGCAATGGTCATCAGTCTGGGGACGTGGTTTTGGAGGGCAGTTTATTTGTTAATGTCTGCTTCTTAATGGTATATTGCTCTTTCTGGCCCAACCGAAGCAGGCACACCATTCTAGGCAAACATTATTTTTTTCAAGAGCATCTGAATTCTTAATGAATTACTTGTGGACAGATATTGTGACTGCAAATTCGATCACGTTCTTGTTGATTATTACCATTCTCCTCCCCTCAACTCCCATCTCCCTTTAGGTTGAATACCTCACAGGTAATTTTGCTCTTCCCATCCCTACCTGGAACCAGAGGCAAAATTTATATCATTTTAGTGTTTAATTATGGTAAAGATATGGTATCTCTGATCACTAGAGAACATAATGGATTATTCTGCACCATAGTTATTCAAATGGAAAATTAAAACTGAGTCACCTCTTCCCCTTGTTATTTCAAAATAAATTATAGATGGATCAAATATTTAAATGTAAAAAATGAAAGTCAAACATATTAAAAGAAAACATGAATTAATATGTAAAAAATCCTGGGGTGGGGAAGACCTTTTCCAGCACGGGCACACATTCTAGAAAGCATGAAGAAAACAAATGGATAGACTTGGATATTTATAATGTCAAATTTCTGTTTTTAATCCTACTTTTAAAATTTAACGTGTTATAAGTGTTCTCTTATGCTATAAAATACTTCATGAAAAGTGAGTTTTTTATGAGTATGTAACGGTCTGTCGTATGAAATACCACACTTCATTTAACCACCATCCCATATTTTTGTACATTTTCCCCTAATTTCTCATTTTTTTCAAATAATGGCATAGTACACATACTTTATAAACATTTGATCACACATGAGACCATAAAGATAGGTTCTCTAGCAAATAGATTATGACATTTACTTACATTTCTGTGATTATTGTGGACATTGGACAGTTTTTATGTTATGGGCTTATTCTGTTAACTACTTTTAATTAAACAAGGAACACATGCACGTGGCAAAAAGAATTCTTAACATTGTAAGACAAACTACAGCGAAAAATGAGTTCTCTCCCTTCAGGTAATCACTAATGTATTTCTTACATATCCAGAAGGGGTCTAAGTGAATCAAGTGTATAACCCACCCCACTTTAAAAAAAAAATACAGATGTTAGCATACTGTGCACACGGTTCTGGTTCCTTTCACTTAATGTGTAACATCATAGAGATCTTACCTGCACACATAGGTGTACCTCCTTTTTAATAGCAGTATAGCATTCCATTGCTTGGCAGTGTGATAATTTCAGCTTTTTACTGTTGCAAACAGCTCAGATAAGCCATTTGGTAAATATTTTTGCACTTGAGTATCAGAATTATTGGTTTAACACTTAATCACATGCATACACATTTTGATGGATACTGTTAAATTGCACTTTATTCCAACATATGTTCTCATAATCAGTGCAAGGCTATGATGTGATTTCCGACACCTTGTCAGTATTGTAATTAACCAACCTTTTTAATCTTGGTAATCTTTAGTGAGAAAAATGGAATAACGTTAGGAGTTTGGATTTGTATCCTTTTGATTATGAATAAGATTCTTTATATACAATTACAAAGCATCACTGTCTCTTCTTCTTGTGACAGCGTGATCCTGACTTTAGGAAAAAAAGTTTTTATTAAAATGGGACATACTTTTTGCATAGTTTTATTTTAATGGAAACACTGCTGGATTTTTGTATTCTCTGCTTTAGAGGTGAAAGTAGAAGGGACTTCAGAAGTGGTTCAAGAAAGAAAAGTGCAACCTGTTTCACTTCCGAATTCATAAATTCACGTTTTCCTGATTTTCTTGATTGAATGACTGGAAACTCAAGTGGTTTGTTTTAATTTTGGTGGAGGTAGGGGGCGCCTGGGTGGCGCAGTCGGTTAAGCGTCCGACTTCAACCAGGTCATGATCTCGCGGTCTGTGAGTTCGAGCCCCGCGTCAGGCTCTGTGCTGATGGCTCAGAGCCTGGAGCCTGTTTCAGATTCTGTGTCTCCCTGTCTCTCTGACCCTCCCCCGCTCATGCTGTGTCTCTCTCTGTCTCAAAAATAAATAAACGTTAAAAAAATTTTAATTTTGGTGGAGGTAGGGTTCAGTAGGCTACTCAGGGGAGAGAGAAGCCACTGGAAGGTTTTTTTGTGCAGAGTGCTGCAGAGGCATTGCCCTGCTGCCGGTTTCCTGGTGATTTTCAAAGTTCCCTACAGACGGAACCGTTTTAGCCACTGGTGTTAAAAAGAGTTGATTGTAGCATCATTGCAAATAGCATGATTTACTGGAAAGGGCCTTGTCTGGGACTTAGGAAGCCTCTGCTCTGCTAGCTCGCTCCCAGCCTGTCACACCTGGGAGCTCCGGACCCCCTGACAAGTTCTGTGCCCTGGGACGCCAGCTGTGCTTCTCAGCAGGGTCCTCTGTCTTTGCACTTGTTACAGCGTCTGTGCAGAGAAGGAGAACACTGGGGGAATATGTCCTAATTTTACAGTGGGCAAAACCTGTGACCTTTCTTCTGGGCGGTTTTTATAATACTGCCAGTTTAAATTCCCCTCGCCTGGCCCAGACTGAAGTTTAAAAAGAGAAGTGACACCACGGATAATTCCATTTGGTCCTTTCTGTATATGAATTTAGTTTTTAAATGAATGTTTCAATACGTTTCTTTCAGGCATTAGGACCAGAGTAAAATTCGTCCCTTTTTCTCTTTTACAGTAGCACTAAGCACCATGCCTTGCATGCAGCAAATATCCAGAAAGTCTTTGTTAAAGAGTCAGGTGGATGTAAACTGTCAGCACTCTCTCTTCCCAGTACATTATTAAGTCTTTCCACTGAGATGTACTAGTTTTTTCTAGTTGTACATTCCTGTTTTAACCTCAAATTGTGACTACTTTATAGCCACATTAAACTTGGTGATAAAGGCTGGTTAGTAATTAAAATCCCATCAGATAAACACAAATCTACTTCTAGTATATGTATAGGAATTATAGGTGTTTGAGGCTTGTGAAATATAAAATACTTATTTTCTGTTTTGAAAAGATTTAAACTGACGAAAGGATAAAACTCAGCAGATCTCTGCTGAAAGTGAAGTTTAATGACTACTACCTGAAAATTGTTTGTAAAGGTTGAAATACTCCCTTACTCCCACTAGAGGGGGATTCCATCCAACTTAGGTAAAAATGCTCTTAGATCCAACAGGAAAACCTTTGTATGACATTGATCTTTCTCTTTTATTAAATGGAAGTTAATTTCATGGCTTTTAAATTAGCTGTTTTTGTGTTGCTATTGAAATATAAAGCCTCTCAGAAACAGAAACAAAATATAAAGGAAAATCTAAAGTACAGCTCAGGAGAGCTGGAGTGCATATGTATTTAAACCACAGTGCTTTTGAATAAAACAAAATACACTTTTTGAGTCGGTTTAATTAAATTGGTCGATACTTAGGAATTGCGAACCTCTTCAGCCCTCCTGGAGATAGAATCTGGGGTGGAGGAGGGGGCTGACCTTTTGAGATCCACCTCCTGGCTCCATACTCCAAGGTCTATCTGTGTCTCTGTCTACCAACAGAGCCACGCGGACTGTTCCTAAATTCCACTTGAAAGCTTTGCTTTGCTGATATCTCAAGTTGTCAAATACATTGAAGCCATAGCTTTAAATAGATTTCTATTTGCTATTGAATTTTCTTGCTACTTTGGCTTTTTATAATATGTTAAGTAAATGCAGAACTCACTTGGGGATTTTTTTTTTTTTTTGTAGATTTAAACTTCTAATACATTTTGAAAGTAATTGTATGTATATTAAAATATCACATCGAGGGTGAATATACCTAACATTAATGTATGCAGCTATGATCTATGTATATAATTTAAGAGCAAATGTCATAAAATAGCCTTTACAGTAGTTAAGATTCAGCAAATGCATTATTTGTCCTTTGCCTTTAACAAAAGTCTTCACTGTTGATTAGAAGTTTTAATGTAAAAATATTTGAGGTTAGTCATCTCCTGTTGTGAAAGACAGGACTTAGGAAATTCAAACATACGTAAATTGCCAGTAAATTGCCAATAGCTGTTGCTCCCCCTGCCCCCCATGCCCTTAAACAAAGTCTATAATAAGATCTTGCTTCTAAATCTAACAATCAGCTTTGGAAATCAAAGCGTAAACAGACATGCTGTCAGTGAGTCTTATAATGATTTTGTACTATAGTTGATCCAACATTTCACATTTGGTATCGGCAACATATGGTTTTCGTCGAAACGAGTCTGGTCACCTTCTCACTTCGTCACCGTGTGTTTCTCTTGCTTTGTGCTCCCCGCCCCCCCCCCCCCCCCCCCCCCGTCTCTGTCAGGTGCCAGGTGGTGGGAGAGCGTCACTTTCAGCGAACAGTTGGAGAATACAATTTGTTCCTCATTTCTTTTTCGACCCCCCTACTGGATGACAATCTTCTCGAAGTGGTCTTCCTCTCTCTCTTTCCTTGCCCTCGAGGGACGAATCCAATTTTGTTTGATACAAGAGCCATTGGATAGGCCTGTGTGCTTTCCACTTCAACACCTACCACGAAGGCCTGATTTTAAAGAGTTTAGAACTCACAGCCAACCTGCCAGTGTGGTGCCACTGCTCCACCCCCCCCCCCCCACTGTCTCCCGCAGACACTTAAAAACATTCGTATCGCCTTCTTTCCTTGCTCTTTTCCATCATATATTGGTACTTTGTAGTAGGCAAAGTTAAAAGCTTTACACACCAGACTGAATAATTATGTTTAAAAAACAGTAATTATCAATACACGTCTTGTTCCATGCGGCTTTTTAAATTCATGTTAATGAGCTCTGTCTTCTCATGCACAAGACTGACAAGCAATTTTGAAGTTTTGCCATCATTTCACAACTTGTTGCTTAGACCCGGCCTGCCTTTTCCCGAGTATTGCTCTCGGCAGCCTTGCTCTGCAGCATTCCACAGACTCAGGACTGCCCACTCCGCTGTGAGCAGAGCAAGAAATCACTAGCAGCTTCACAAGCATGATGAGATTGCACTACGAAGCATAACTTTCCCCTCACTGTCCATAAGAGATCAAAAAGTATATGCAACATCTTGTGATTGAACTGGGAAAGGTGATTCTCCTAACTTCCCCAGATCATTTTGAGAAACTCCTACCACCACGTCACCACGATGGCAAACAGATTAATTTAATAGGAGCTCACCCTGTTACAACACTGGAGCCAAGGGCAGTGACCTGGATTTCGACCCATCCAACTCTTTTTTTTTTTTTTTTTTTTTTTTTCAACGTTTATTTATTTTTGGGACAGAGAGAGACAGAGCATGAACGGGGGAGGGGCAGAGAGAGAGGGAGACACAGAATCGGAAACAGGCTCCAGGCTCTGAGCCATCAGCCCAGAGCCCGACACGGGGCTCGAACTCACGGACCGTGAGATCGTGACCTGGCTGAAGTCGGACGCTTAACCGACTGCACCACCCAGGCGCCCCATCGACCCATCCAACTCTTGAAGAGAATCCCAGATCTGTCTTCTTGACTCCGGGCGTACATTGAACCCCAGTTTTCTCCAGACTCTTGGTTCCAGGCCACACCCGTGCTCTGGTGTCTGGCTAGACTCAAAGAACGTTTTTCAGAGTGCCTAAATTATGTTTTCCTTATGATTTCAGGTTGAAGTCTTGACCTCGGAGGATACCGCCTTTGGACTCAAGGTGTGTAGTCTGACGTAGCTCACTGTATAGGTCCCGTCAGCTCCCCTAAGCGCATAGGAAGGCTGAACGGATAGGACTTGCTTTTATTATCAAATGCGGAGTTTCTAAACTCTCCCACAGTTTAAGAGTTGCCCTCACTTGTGATTACGATTAGACGGTGGTAGTATTTTCTTTACCTTCTTTCTTTGTGGTCTAGAGTATAAGAAGTAGTACAGGAAACCACGCGTTTCCATTAGTAGCAGTTGACTTTGAAGTTTGAATTCCCATGGAACAGGATTTACTGAATGGTCCCCAGGTTGGGAGTGCAACCACCACGACCGAAGGTTCTCTGAGTACTGTTTTGGTTTACCACTCTACTTTCATTAATCCATTTATTCATTTTCCCTGCTTCAAATAGTTACTGAACCCCTGTGTTCCAGTCGCAATTAAATCCCCGTTCCTGCCCTTAAGTGGCTCACAGTCAGTTGGTAGGCTTAGGCCTATAAACAGATCAGTTGTCCTGCGGTGTCCTTGTCTCCCTGCTAGAAGTGTTGGGGGGTGGGGGTTGTTGCGGGAGTGGGCGAGGCCGAGTGGGAAGGCATTCTAGGAGTCTGAGCCCTTGAGAGTGGATTATATTTATAGGCAAAGGAGGAGGACAAGAGAAACGAGAACTATTTTCAGGTCAGGACAACCATGAAAAAAACCAGAGGGAACTGAAAGTAGTTAAATTCTGCCTGGGTAGCAAGATCGGAGGTTGAAGAGGTTAAAGATTTGAATTTTATCCTATAGAAAATGCAAAGCTATTAAAAGATTTCAAGCCAAGGAGTGGTTAGATTTGCAATTTAGATGAATTTGGCCACTTTGTGGAGGATGGACTTGCCAGAGACCAGTGAAGGGCAGTTGAGTGGACCAGGTGAAAGACCTTTTGGACTGAGCTAGCCTAGTGAAAGAGTAAAACTAATCCTTCAGTCTCGGGGACTGGTGATCCTTGGGATACGCAGGGTGAGGAAGGCAGAGGAGCTGAGAATAAGGTAAAGCAAGAGGTGGTGTGTAACAGTGAGAGGGCAGACACAGGAGGGGCGGAAGAATTACAGTCTTCCAGGCCTGTAGTGTTTTCTCAGGTTGACTTGCATTTTGGACGTGTATTTGCTAGGAATTCCTTTTTTTTTTTTTTTTTTTTTAATTTGTTTTTTAACGTTCATTTATTTTTTTGAGACAGAGACAGAGCATGAGCGGGGGAGGGTCAGAGAGAGAGGGAGACACAGAATCCGAAACAGGCTCCAGGCTCTGAGCTGTCAGCACAGAGCCCGACGCGGGGCTCGAACTCACAGACTGCGAGATCACAACCTGAGCGGAGGCGGACGCTTAACCGACTGAGCCACCCAGGAGCCCCTCCTTTTTTTTTTTTTTTTTTTTTTTTTTAATTTGTTAGTAATTCTTAAACCATATAAATAAATTGGCAAGAGGCATTATTAGGGGAGTCTGACTTCATTTTCACATAGAGATACAGAAGTACACCATCAATTACTTTGGAAGTTGGAAGTTTAGGAGAATAGTTGATGGAAACTTTAGAGCAAAGAGAACGGGTAACTACTCTTACCTGACTCCTGTATGTGCTACATCTTTGGCTTAAAACTAAAAATTAGTTACTTGTATTTTTTCCAAATTTTTCTCTACTTAACATTCTGGATGCTTGGCATTTTATTAGTACAGTTTAATAGTCAGGCTGCAGTTGTTGGCGGATGACGTTGTAACACTGCCAAAATCACGGCCGTTCTGAGGTTATAAGCTGAGCGAGGTTTATGTCATAAATGAATACAAATTAAAAGTGAAAAGATAAGTTAAGACTTTATAAATATTTAAATATTCGGTAAACTGACTCAAGTTTACCTCAACGTGTTTTTTCTAGCTCTGTATCTGCCAAAAATTACTAAAGAAAAATTTAATTATCAAGAGAGCCAATTCAGTGCTATTTGCAGTATGTAACATATCGTCATCGTTTGAATTTTTCATTTTTTCTTTAATGCCCAGCATGCACGGCAGAATATTCATTGCATGTTTAATAAACCTGTAGGGTCAGTTCTTGTGAACTCATCTCCATAACCCTTCATCCTCACTGTGTAGGCGGCGGTACTGTGGGACGGTTTTACACCAGCAGCTCACCCAGTCTGCCCCGCTGTGTAAGGCTTTGCGTTTGTTTTCCGGCGAAACTAGCAGCTTGCTTTTGTAGTCTTAATTCAATTTGTAGAAACCATAGTTGGAAATTGTTCCTCGGTAATTCAGTGATTTTTCAAAGAATTCGAAGCTTTTCACTTTTGCATGTCTGTACCAAGAAGTGTTTATCCATCTAACTAAAATATGAGAAATTTGATTTTTTTTTTTTTTTTTACCACTTCATTATCTGCCAGTCAGCAAATACATTTTTATCTTGTTTCTTAAAATGTCTCGGTGTTCAGTATTGGTCGAGTTTCTGAACACTTATTCACAATTGGCCTTTTTTTCCTGTTTTTATGCACTGGGAAAAATAACTCCGATATCTGACTCCCTGCTAGTACATTGTTGGCATCATCTTGGCAAATGAGTAGGATGCCAGAATGTGTGTCTACCCCCATGTAGGTCTCTGATCCTTTTGGTGCTGCTCTTTAGTAAGAACCTTTACTCTTTCTTTACCTCTTTTTTTTTTTTTTTTTTTTTAAGTTTATTTATTTTTGAGAGAGAGAGAGAACCAGCGTAGCAGGGGCAGAGAGAGAGAGAGGGACAGAGGATACGAGTCAGGCTCCACCCTGACACCCTGACAACAGAGAGAGCCTCGTGCAGGGCTTGAACCCACGAACTGCGAGATCGTGACCTGAGCTGGAGTTGGGCGCTTAACCGAGCCACCCAGGCACCCTGTTTTTTGTTTTTGTCTCGCCACTATCTATTTGATCACTCCTTGGATGCTTCTCCTTCTTCTAAGTCCAGCTGAAACCTGCAAGCTTCATATTTACTTAACGATTGAAGCCTGCATTTGTCAGTCTCACTGGAAAATAACTTAAACACGCTGGGACCCAGCAGTACAAGCAGCCTATTTTTGGGTGTGATTGTTCCTGCAGCCCAGGAAAACCAACTTTGCATTCATTTCAAACTATCATGACTGTTGGTGCTGTTTTGAGATTAATTTTTTCCAAGCTAATCTAAGGAGAGAGAGCTGTGCTCTTCCTTACACTTCTCAAATCTTAATTTCTCAAATCCTGATTTGTCGTTTTATTAGGCTTATCTCAGTCAAAAGTAACTTAGAATTTGAAATGCTAATAACTATATCTCAGTATACACTTCAGCTGTTTTCCAGTGGTTCTAATTTTTTCCTCCGAATTAAGGCAACTTTGATTTTCTGGAGTTTGTTGCTATGTTTAATTAATTTAAAATCCTGTGCACTTATAAAAACAATTGCAGTGAATAGAAGAGGTGCCTCAAAATAAAAATATGAGAAAATATATTAGGAAAGGAAAGTTCTACAAACTGTAGACCACTGATCTTGACTTTGGTTCTGATCAAGACTTGAACATATTAAGAAATGTATAACTCTGTAGAATAATAAATCAGGAGTTGCAGGCACAAGCCAACACGGGTTAGTTCTTTTTTACAAGATAAGCATGCCTTCTGCGTCGTCAGTGGACTAAGTAAAGCTGTTAGTAATAATGAGATGATAAATCAGCTAAGGAAATATATATAAAATTATACTATTAAACATAGAAAAGGCTAAAAATTTGCTGCTGATGAGTTCTACAGAGAAATTTATGGTAGAGAAGTAAAAAAGGGGAGTGAGTAAAATATTCCTGGGTCATTAAAAAGATTAAAAAGGAAGACTAGATAATCATAACTTTACCATGAATTTCTTAAGAGATCTTCTCAAAATCTAAATAAATGACTTTAAAATTTCACAGTCATGAATATCTCTCGCCTTCTCGTTTGTTGTGGACAGCTAAGTCAAGAATCCTAAAGAAGCAAGATTGTTATTTAATCCACTCCCTGTGGGTTAGGGACTGTTGTTATTCTCAGTATTGGGGGAGGAAATAGAAATTGACACGGATAATGAATACCAGAAGTGGGATTGGAAGCTGGGAGATCAGCCCCAAGGCCCATCCTCTTCCTTGAATGTCCTAAGAACCAGTGAGGTCTCTGCTCCCCTACCTGCCTCCTCGCTGCCCCTCTCCTCTCATCTGTCCCCACCTCTGTCCCCACACTGCCCCTCTTGCTAAGGTCCCCATTGGTCCTCTCGCTTTATTTGCCTCTTTGTGGCAGCTGCCTCAGTTGGCCTCTTCTTCCTTCCTTGGCCCTCTTCCTGTGGTTTCCCCAGCGGCGCTCTGCTGACCCTCCTCCTGTGAGCGGGGCTGCGGTTTCCCTTCTTTCTCCTCCTCCACAGCCGCACGCGTCGCACTCCGCCAGACTTCTGTCCTTGGTTCTCCTCCTTGGAATGTGTGGTGACCACCTCTCCATCCTGCTCCAGGGCTGCTGCCTAAACATCCCGTGGAGTGAATGGATATGCAGGAAGCCAAGACAAAGATTTAAAAATACCTCCCTTGTTCGGTACAACTTTTCCTGGGGTCGATTCTCGGGGCTTACTTGTTTGGCTGTAATAGCATTTGGTTACCAAAATCATGTTTAGCTTTGTTTAACTTTTACTTCCGAAAGGTGGGTGGACAGAAGTGCGTAGTATACATTATCAGTTCATGTGGTTTACAGTTCTAAAGAGGCATTAGAGTGCCACAAATCCAAAGATCCGTGGATACACCCCGTTGGCTGGCATGTTCTTTGGAAAAAAAACAAAGCCTGCCTTTAGTGCCCTTTTTTTCCTAGTTTTCGATAGAAACTCTGACCAAAAAAACAGGTATGGGGGAGGTCGTTTTAAAACGAATGGTAAGGAAAATCCAGGGGGAGCACATGTGTTCTGTAACAGAATGGGAAGAAGAAAAATGTAGACTGTAAGTCATCAGAGGAGCGCACCAGTGGCAGAGCCCTCCACTCTGGGTCCTCTTCAAGCTGCCACTGTTCTGGGGAGAAGCATGCCGACCTGTTCCCTCCGCCCCCACCTTTTAAACCAAACCCTAAGAGAGGTGTAGACAACTCAGGAAGGCCTTTTCTCCAAAACCCTATTACAGGACCCGTTCTTCATTTCGTCTCCTCCTTTCTGCATTTTCCCTCTGTCTTTTCCTGGAGCTCTATTGTGCTAGAGGCCCAATATTTTATCCCTGTTGGAGATCCTCCAGATCCTCTGGTCTAGCCTTCCTCCATGTTAGAGACGGGGAGTCAACGGCCAAAGGACCTCTTGTTCCCAGGGTCCTAGCTCAGTACTGGTGAAGGTGAGAGAGAGTAGAATGAAGGACTTCAGTAATCTCGTAATTTTTCCTAATACTTAAATAAAATTTTTTAGTATTTCCTCTTCATACTTAGTATTCCTCACCTTTTAATCCTAGTTTGGCAATATTTTTTTAGTATTTGTTTTAGGCACCTAAAATGTATTACCACTCTAGAGAAAAGTCTACAAGCTTAAAATACCTACAAATCAGATTTAAAAATAAATACTAAATTTGTTTGTTTGCTCTGGTATATTACTGTTTATCTATCTGTTGATTGATTAAACAGCTTAGAGAAAAAAGACATCAAAGTTCAAACTGGTCTACTAACCCCCAATAACAGAGCCTCATAACTGTATTGAGCTCTTAACTTCCTTCCCTTTGAACCTAACCTTACACCTTGCCTTCCCTTCAAACGAAATCCCGTCCTCATGTTGCATTTCAGATTTCTCCTACCTTCCAGTCTCAGTTCACACCCTTCCTCCTCTGTGATGTCTTCCCTCAGTATTGCAGCCTCCTGAGCTCTCAGGCTTGGAGCTTACACAGTGCTCACTGCCTTTGTAGTTTGCCCTTGAACAACACGAGCTTGAACTGTGTGGGTCCACCTAACACACGATTGTTTTCCACAAATACAGTGCTGTAAATGTATTTATGGAAATGCTATGGTTTTCTTAATAGGATATTCTTTTCCCTAGCTTACTTCATTGTAAGAATACAATATATAATACACCTACAAAATACGTGTTAATCGACAGTGTGTTTTTGGTAAGGCTTCCGGTCAACAGTAGCCTCTTTAGTAGTTAAGTTTTTGGGGAGTCAGAAGTTATACACAGATTTGTGAGTGTGTAGTTCTAACCCCCATGTTATTCCAGGGGCAACTGTATTTGGAATTTCTCTTTTGCCAACTTGGTTTTGATCTGTATGTGGGAAGCAGCGTGGTATGGCCTGGCCCAGATCCATTATGTGGCATTTTTTTCCAGCAGATTGCAAGCTTAGAGACTTCATTTTGCTCATCTTCTTATATCCATATTGACTTGCACTTGGCTCACGGTACATAGGTGTTGCTGATTATTTAGAGCTCTATTGATGGTTTAACAGTTGTGATTGTTAAGAGCAGAAAACCTGTGATGTTAAATTAATATTACTACTGCCTTTTTTCTGTTCTGAGGTTTTCTCTCTGATTCTCCCATTATCTGGGTTAATGTATTAGCTTGTCATTTCATATTGTAGAGCCCAACTGAGAGCAGATTTCGTTCATTGCCAGTGTTCGTTGAAGCTGTTGAGTGGTTCTGGTTGACACTGAAAACCAGTGGGTTCCAATGTATCTCACTGTTAACTTAAATATATGTGTTAATCCAAGTTTTGTGGTTAGGTTCACTGATACCATTCAAACAAATACCTGTGGCTTATATGTGTTATGTGCGGGGACTGCCATAATAACAATAAACCCCTGCTTCCGTGGACCTTACATTCTTGACACAATTTTGGGAACCATCTTATGCTGGGAAGAAATTCTAGAAAAGAAGCGAGTTTATTCTCCTTTTGGATATAATTGTATGCCACCCTGTAGTACCATTGCTTTAATTGAGTGTATTTGTTGTATTCCAAAAACTGGAGTAGAATTCCAGTGTGACTTATAAAACTTACAAATAACAAAGGGATTCATCATCTCCAAAAATAATTTCAAATGAAATAAATGTGAAACTTATTTGTGTTTTTAAAACTAAGGTACTTTTAATTATGGAAGATTGTATAGCTGGGGGAGCATATCGGGGAGTGACTTCAGTCACTTTTGGACTTATTCCTGTATTTTGACATCTCACCATGATGAAAATCATCTATATTTCCCTCCTTTCCTTCTTCATATAAAAGTAAAATGTTAAATAATGCAATTTGTCATAACTATTTGTTATAATGGCTAAGGAGGAATTAGAATAAACCACTGGTAGCCTATCTCAGAATGTGCTCCTTTGGGTAAATAACCAAAGACATGACCTTGGAGAAAAGTGGGAGGATGTTCACCTGAGTTTGCTTTCTTTTCTGACTGGTTCATCTCACAGGTCTGCAGCTTGATCAGGTCTCATTACTTATTTGCTCATCTGGAACTACGCTGTCTGGTTTGGTAGTTACTAGCCATGTGTAGTTATTTAAATTTAGATTAATTAAAATTAAATTAAAAATGCATTTCTTTAGTTGCACTGGCCACATTGCAATAGCTGTGTGTTTTGTTAATGTCTACCATATTGGCATAGTGCATATGTAGAATATTTCCATCTTTGAAGAAAGTTCATTGGCTGGAGCCAACAAAACTTCCATGTATTCATATGAACAAGACATTTTAACATAACACATTTTACAATAAGAATAACCATTTTTTAATTGATAAACCCCCAAGGATTAGAGCACATAAGTAGAAAACAGAAGGAATTTGATGTCTTAGTAAAGTAACATAGAGGGGATGTTCTGTTCAGTTAAAATAACGATAATGATGATGATAATAATAATAATAATAATAATAATAATAATAGTGTTGGTATGTCCCGTTGGATTTTTCACATAGAAATCTTTTAAACAGGATTATGAAATAAGGCATTCTTTTGGTGACTCTTGCAATGGGCCATTCATTGATATGCTCGGGGTTATGTCTGGGGGCTATTAATATAGTATTCTAGATATAGAATGTTTAGCTTCACATAATAAGAGATTGTCATCTGTTAAAATGTCCTTCCTTTTATTAATGTCACCACCTGAAAGCTGCATTAATCTTCTGTTTAAAAACACATCTAGGGGCGCCTGGGTGGCGCAGTCGGTTAAGCGTCCGACTTCAGCCAGGCCACGATCTCGCGGTCCCTGAGTTTGAGCCCCGCGTCGGGCTCTGGGCTGATGGCTCGGAGCCTGGAGCCTGTTTCCGATTCTGTGTCTCCCTCTCTCTCTGCCCCTCCCCCGTTCATGCTCTGTCTCTCTCTGTCCCAAAAATAAATAAACGTTGAAAAAAAAAAAAATTTTTAAACAACAACAACAAAAAAAAACACATCTAGTTTTTCCTTGTAAAGCTGCAGTGACTCAGGTTTTTCTTAGTCGTTGGCATCTCCATACCAGGGTATATGTTTTCTAGTGAATTTACTTGGCTAACTAGCTTCTGTGGGTGTGACTGTAACTCAGGTAAAAATCTATTGAAGGTGAACAGTGTCATTGAGATGAAACCAGCAGAGATTTACTTTTTGAGGTTTATAATCTTCTTAACTCATATTACTTTTCAGCAGATAAAGGATTTATTTTTTTAACTTCAATTTTTTTATTTATTGAAAATCTACTAGAAATATTTAGAGAAGTAGAGGGCCAAGTTTATTCTTTACTGCGTCAGTCATTGAATCTGAATCAAAATGATAGAATATATGTTGATGAAGCAAGAGAATTTCCTGTATCTCCGTGAGAGAAAAGACTGGAGAAGGGAAAAAAAACCCATAGCGGTTCTCAAGTCGTGATTTGGGAATCCATGTTGAGTTGCTTGCTCCCTTCTTTTGTTAGAGAATTTCCCAGCCTCTCCTTCTGCCATCTGCTGGTGGTTCATACACTTACATGTTTGATTTTAAAAACAAATCTGCTTTATTCTTATTTAAGAAAGATTTGGGGGAAAACGTTCCATTTATATTCACCTCTACTATTTTGGCGTCGTTTTGCTTGTCATGTTTAATTATCTTTGTAAAGGCTGTTTTAGCTTCTTTTTCAACTCTGCCTCTAGAGGAACGCATGAATATAAAATTGAGAAAAGACTGAAGGCCAAAGCGTATGCCATTAACAAATAAAGAGTCACAGGTCTTCTGGTTACAGGAATTCAGGGCCGTAAGGGCTTATTTGAGAGTTGTTGAGGTCTTCCCTGATTTCTGAATTTGGATTAAGTACGGAATAGCATTTCTGTCCTGCTTTTTTTGTAATTAAGATTCCTTAACTGGAAGTGAGCAGACCTATGTTCTATGTGAAGTCTTAGTAACAGGTTGGAAAATTGATTACTTGATCAGGTTGTTTTCAGCCCTGAAAACAATACGAGGTTGCCTTGTATTCACGAAGTCAGACCTTCAACTCTGTCCTCATTTGTTATTCTTCTGTTTCTCCCCTCTACTGCTTACAGCCTAAGCTGTTCCCATCATCTTGGGAAAAACATCAGTATTTTTTGTCTACAAACAAATCCTTCCAGGAAATAAAACTAGGCAAAGGTTTTTTTTTTTTGTTTTTGTTTTTGTTTTTGTTTTTAAGAGAAAGTATAGGAATTTTATTTCCTGTCACCTTTAATCTCCTCTTCTAATCTTCAGAGCCGCCTTGACTAATTCTAGAACCTTAGATTCCTGGGTCAGTTATTGGTTCATCATTTCTGCAAAGAGGAAAAGTAGCCCCAAATATTAATCTCAATTTTTGTCCATAGGGAACAAGGCTGAGGAAGGTAAAGTGACATATTTTAGGGCCTGTTTAGTGGCAAAGTAGAACAGAAATCTAAGTTTCTGCCTCGCAGGCAAGTGCCCTTTATACAGAATTACAGCAATACTGGGATTCGTCCTTCCAGTACTGGAACTGGATATGAGATTGAATGTTACAGGAATGTCATTTTTACAGCTCAAAAAGAGTCTAATGTTGGCGATTTCATATGGTTCAATTCAGTGTACTAAGGCTCTCCCATATCATTTTAGATCTATATTCAACGATAAAAACACTATTTTTCTTTAAAAGCTGTTTATCCCAATGGAATGTGTACGTGCACACTGTCTGAAGTATTAGGTGATCACAAGATGTTTGTAGAGTTTAATCGGCATCAAAGTACCCACTAAGCCACATAACTCAATAATGTGTGAAGTTTCCATGATATGCTTTGACATTAGATAAAAAATAAAATACTGTATCATGACCCAGTGTGTTCTTAGTGTGGTAGGACTTCCATCTCTTCTAGACCAAATACTCTGTCAGGTGATGGCAGAGGGCAGACTTGTTAGATGGATCTCCTGACTGCGTGGCATGGGTCGCCAGATCGAGTAAGTACATTTGCGCAGAAACGTTCACTCCGATGGTGGTGAATATAGGAAGATGAGCGAAGGGGAGCATAATGCAATACAATTCGTACCTACTTTTGTCAGACTTACTTTGGTGTTTGTTTGTGTGTTTTTGTTTTTTTAAAGATGTTAGAAATTAAACATGGCCCCGGGTACTGTGGATTTCAAAAGTGACCTGCTTAAGGCAGGAAGGGGTTAGGCTTGAAAGAAAGCTTATTTACTTATATATTCTGGAGTTTGATTGATTCCATTTTTCTCTGGGGACATTATTTTGGCACTATTTTTTGAGAACTTAATTTTCAAGTAATAATAAAAATGCATTTATTCTCCTCATCCCCACCCTCAAACACCTGTTCATTTGGGACGTGCACAAATAATTAGAGGCGCGTTTCTGGGCTTGCCTGTAAAATTCCTTAGCATCGAGTTACTGTGACGATATTGATAATCATCAAGCTGCTTATGATTTTGTTGGGAAGAAACAAAGAAATTATTCCAGGGGAAATGAGGGATGCTTTTGATTGCGTGTGTTTTAAGGTTCTCTCCGATGCCAAATTTTAAAGCCAGTTTTGTTTCTTCAGATGGTGAACACCCTCCTCCTCCCCTCTTCCTGCCTTAAATCTGGCTTTTACCCAAGGCATGTCAATTTTTGCAAGTCAGTTGAGAATGTCAAAGTGACTGGTGTTGAAAGAGCCAATATGTTGGGAGATGCTCAAAGCCAAGTAGAACATTTATGTGAATTAAAGAATATATTAGGAGATGATTTTCAAAAATCAGATTTGGGGGGGGAAAAACCTGTTGAATTAATACTTGCATGCCAGATGTATCACTGATAAATACGTGTAACAGATACTCCCCAATAAGCACTAAAATTACCATTTTACAACTGAAGTAATGTATCCTGTGGGTACATTTGCAAAGATACGCCAACAAAAATACATGCAGAGCTCTTGAAGTAATAATGCAAATAAAACATTTCATATTATAATTTTAAAATAACACGACTGGAAAGCAAGAAAAAGTCTGGGAGACTATTTGTTGTGTCTCAATTCCGCTTTTACTCTGGTCTTTTGACAGTTGGCTTTTGGATACTGGATAATTGTTTTAGTGCCTGTATATGTGTTGAAGGACCGGATTGTCTGACGGAGTCGAGGCTGGAAGTCTCATAAATTCTCGATACTCAAAGTAATAAGTATATCTTGTTTGTTTCATAGCAAGAGCGGCTCATTCTCCTACTTTGCTCAATTCTTGTGTCGTGGTTACTCCTGAATCACTGAGCAGGGAGTTTCGCCATGTGTAACGTATCCATTCGTGCACAGCCAGAGCACCCGTGCAGCGCGCAGTGGCTGTGTGCCCCCGTGTGTGTGTGTGTGCCCCGGCACCAAGCCTTGCTGCTGGTATTCAGTGGCCACTTTGCGCAGTGAGTCTGCTCCACTGGTGACGCTGGCCTCTGGCTGATGTGTCAAGCAGGGGGCGGGGGGCGGGGGGAATACCTTCTCTCCAGACCAGAGCACACCTCAAGGGTGGGTTTCCTTTGGTCTTAGGTGGCCTGGTGGAAAGACGTGAGGAATGTGAGAAAGCAAAAAAGAGTAGAGGGAGCCATAGGACTCACGCACCCTGTGATTGAGACAGAGTAAATTAAATCCTGCAGAAAATTTCATTTTCTTCTAGCTACGCATGGCACTTTAAAGCCCTTAATTGGCTGCTTCCTAAGGAGCCACGTACGTTTTTATAAGAAATTCCTCTTAACCTCCCTCCACTCTTCCCAAATTAAATTTTCATTTCAGAATGACTTTTTTGTATCTCATCGAGGAGGGGAGGAGATGAAGAATGAAAGCGAATGAATACATATTATTTAAAATGAGAATTGGATATAGGCCTAAATTGCATATTACACATTAAATATCAGAGGAAAATTAATAAACTTACAAAAGTATCCTAAAAATATATTCAATATTTTCCCAACATTTCTCGGAATTAAAAAAAAAGTATTTATTGTCTCTTACATTTGTAATTCTAAATTTCTCACATTATAGTCTTATTTTTGTCTCACTTAATTTCTGGTCCCTTATAAATATGTAAGCTTATTTTTTTTCAATCATCTTAATGTGTTAAATTATAGTTAATATCATAATTTTTAGAAAATTATATGCTATTGTAGTGTAAGGATAACAATAGATGTTCAATTAAAAATTCTTTCCTGTGATAAATGACTAATTTATAAAGAAGCTGGGGAATCCTGATTTTTTTAGAGATGGAAAATACCTTCACCATGGAGACATTTGAAGGGCTTCAGTTTTGACAATAAATAAGTAATCTCTATGAAAAATTTAAGATTTTGTTTTATCTTCATTTGAGCCCCAAATGGAACGTCTAATGACATCATATTCCTGACATGACTTTGTTTACTGATGGACAGAAATTGCCATTATGTGCTATTTAACAGTATGTGCAAACATCTAGAATCACAAGTATTAAGCACATGCATGTGCAAGATGTAAACGGTCCCCACTTGTGTACATGTATGTACACATTCTTTCCTTTTACGTGGGACCTATGGAGAAGTTGACCTCCCCAAAGGAGAAGTTTGAAAGGGAAGGAAATGGAGATCTGCCAGGCTTGTTGGCTAGAGTCATGGACAAGAGCAAGGCCTGTCTGAACTGCCACTCAGTTTTTATTCTGTGAGTTTGCAGGGTTGGTGATTAGAGTGGCTTTCGCCCAATTATGCTGTGATTATTCTGCTGCACTGTAATTGACTGGGGAGATATGCTAATACCTGTCATTTGGGATGATAAAAGATGAGCGGGGGACGCAATGCATTATTTAGCTGGCTGTGTGATAGATGAGGGATGCGCAGAGTGCTTTAATTGCTGAGAAGAGAGGTTAAGCTGAACGAACGGATGAATTAGAAATGAGTTTTTTTATGGCTTGTGGAAAAGTGAAATAAAGGAAAATGTGCCTTAGACTAAAGCGGCAGATAGAAATGAGCACAGCGAAACCAGATCCAGGCAGCTTGTGTTATCAATTTAAATATTAACAAAAAAATGTGGTTTAGAGTTCAGTAAATAATAATCGGAAGGAGAGTATACAATAGATTCTCCTATTAAGCAAAAGAAGAATTGCAAAGGAATTGTTTTTATTTGAGATGGCAGTATTTGTGATTTGTAACCTCTCAACTTCATACTGTGTTTTAGATTATGCTAAGATGTAATACGCAACAATTCTGAATTTCATGCTTTGTATCTTCTGACTGTTCGCTTAGAGGTATCTAGATTTCTTGTGCCTGTGTATCTTTCAGTAAATGCAGGCAGAGGAAGTCGAGGAAAAAATGAATATTTATAACACTAGGAGAATGTAATAATATAATTAGTGAGAGAGTGTACAACTAATTCTCAAGGGGCAGGATCTAAGGCAGTCAGTGGTACAGTCTTCATATGCTACGCATTTAGGTATTGGTATTTCTAGGGGAAAATGTAAGGAAAGAGTGGTATTTTCCCTTTCATATGGTTTCCTTTTGTCACACCCATATATAATCTTATGTCTGCTTTTCACAGAAGTACTTAAAAGTACTCCGTCGTAATCTGCTCGGTTATTTATTTGATTTGGACTTTGTGTTTCGCTTTATTTTAGTTTTGTGCATTTAATAGATAATTATTTTGAATATGTAGTCAGAAGAGCAGTTTGCAGAAACAGACTGTTACAAACTGAAGGTTGAGGCCTTGCACACGTTGTCGGCTTTCAAGCACATCATACTTTACCGGATAATGATGTAGGAAAGCGTCGTCCCCAACTGTGCTGTTTTGTCTTGTAGATAAAGCAATGGAAATACAGGTTGAATAGCAGAAGTTGTATTTTTTGTAAAATGAAGGAAGTGACCCTCATATATTGTAGAATTATCTCCAGACAGTCCGGCTTCTCAGAGCCTGTGTGACTCCTCCAGTATAGCAGAATTTATCAGGGAACGGTTTTCAACCGGGTTATTGAGTGGTAATGGATCTGTCTAGAACAAAGCATGCCTGTTGGAATGGATGTCAACTGTAGACAGATGCTACTCTCTGCTACTCGAATAAGTTTTGTTGGAGCTGAGCACTTCCCTCCAATATAATTGGCACCTCTTTTGCACTTTCTTCCCGAAACAAAGTGGAGTTTCCTTGTGGCTGTTTTTAATCGCTGTCCTTCTTGGAATGCCCGAGTAGACTGTTGTAGCTCCCTTATGCTCTCGGATAGATATGATCTAAAAGGGTGCTTCTGTAGAGCATCCTGGAAGGCACAGTAGGAGTTATAAAGGAAAAGATGCAGTTGGTCTCAAAGAACTTGAAATTAAACGGACAAAGGTAGGGCAAATACAGCAACCTGTAAGCAAACAGCAGTACCTAACAAGAGTTTTTACAAACGTCAGTTACACCGATCTAAACTGTCACGTGTCAGTTAATATCCCATTAAGCTAACCCCGTAATGGAAGATGGTGGCAGCACTACAGAGACATGGTGTCTTGAATTTTTTTCTCATCAATAGTATAAAAAGAGTAGTCTACAAACCTCTTTGATTTTGTACATATTTTTTCTTTTTTAATTTTTTTTTAACATCTATTCGTTTGTGAGAGACAGAGAGAAACAGAGTGTGAGTGGAGAAGGGGCAGAGAGAGGGAGACACAGACTCTGAAGCAGGCTCCAGGCTCTGAGCTGTCAGCACAGAGCCTGACGCGGGGCTCGAACTCACGAACTGCGAGATCATGACCTGAGCGGGATTTGGACGCTTAGCTGACTGAGCCACCCAGGCGCCCCAGTGCATCTTTTTTTCTTAATATGAGTAGCTTATTATTTTTCCTTCCTGCTAGGCATTTATTCAGTCCTGAGACATTGTGCCTAGATCTTGGCTATAAGGATCATCACTTGAATGTAAAAATGGTTCTTTCTTTAAGGTCCTTAGTTTGAAAGGTTTGCTTTGTTTAATATGATCTGAAAGAAGATCATGTTTGTGGCTTTTTGTTGTTTCCTTGACGTACCTGTCTTGCTGTAGATGTGATGTGTGATAGTGTGAAGTCATCCTGTTGTACAGTTGGATGCCTGAGAACTATGACATCACCATTCCTTACCTTGGATGAAGTTCTTCCCCTTGGAAATGCCTTAAAACTGAGGGTTATAATAAGAGGCAGCAGATAACTTTTTTTTAATGTTTATTTATTTTTGAGAGAGAGCGTGAGTGAGAGAGCACACAAGTTGGGAGGGGCAGAGAGGGAGACACAGAACCCGAAGCAGGTTCCAGGCTCTGACCTGTCAGCACAGAGCCCTTTGTGGAACTCAAATTCCCGAACCTTGAGATCATGACTTGAGCTGAAGTCCAACACTCAACCGACTGAGCCACCCAGGAGCCCTAGAACTAACTTCTTAAATCTCCTTAGCCTCTTTATAATATCCCTACTGGCCAGTTGAAGGTTTGTTTTTTTTTTTTTTTTTTTTTAATGGTGATGAATTAATCACATTTTTCAAATAATGTGGTTATATTATTTTAAAATAAAATTTTAAATACGATTATAGAATTATTGCCAAAGGGGACATGGGAAACAGTGTGATCCTTCTCCCTCATGTCCAGGGTAGGAAGTGAGGCTCAGGAGAAGACAGCTGTTCTGAATCTGGGGCTGTTTCCTTCTGCCCCGGGAGGTGGTTCTTATTCAGTGAGCAGGGCTCTGTGGAAGGTGGTTGTGCACCTGACCTGGACGAGGGCCGAGAAGCCCAGCGGAAGCCTGGTTACTGGCTGTCACTAGTACAAGTGTGAGCGCTCAAGCTGATTCAAACAGAAATCATTAAAAAATGACATGCACGTTACACATTGTATTTCAGCACAGAACACGGAAATGTGCTGCCTGTGTCCCGCCTCTGTGTCTGTCCTTTACAGCAGTCTCAGCCCTACCTAATTCTGCAGCGCTGTTTGAGCCACTCATTCGTCGTCAGCAGAGTCGGGGTTTTTCCCCTTTTCACACTGGTTCGTCACTTGCTTCCGTATTTTATTCAGGTTTATAACCGAGGGAACGCGTAGCATAAACGTGCCGAGGAGGAAGAACAGCCAACTCCCGGGAGACGAGTACCTCAGCTGGCAGAAGCGGAGAAGTAGAAGGGTTTTCTAGGGAGTGGCCTCCTGCACGCAGCCTTGAGCAGGTGTCCGGAAGGACGGAGGGCTTCCGGGGGGCAGGGGACACCCGGCAGGTGTTTCAGACGAAGGTCGCGGTTTCCTCTGTGTGCACCTGCAGGCATGCTCCCTTGCTTTCCCTTTGCTGTCTTCTTTCAGAACTAGTTCGTTTTCCTAAGAAATCCCAAGTAACGACTTTTCCTTTTGCATCAAGCCAGGGCCTCAATATTGTGCCACTGGGAAAGATACGGGTCATTAATCAGTTACTAGAGAATAATGATTAGTTTACCTATCTCATTTTGTGGTTTTGATTTTCTTGTTGCCAGTAAGGCACTGCTTTTTTTGTGTGTGTTTGTCACGTAAATTAACCCATAGAACTTGCACGGGGTACCCTTGGGAATAACTGCTTGCAATTTTTGCTTTAAAAAGAAAATGTAAATATAAATAGTTAAATTTCAAGCCCTTACTACTCACTGTAGTATCTTTTCGCAAACTTTTCTTCCTTAAATTCAATTGTAACACTCTCGATAAAGATAGAAAAGTAACTTTTAAAAAAGGAAAATTTAAAAATTTGTACAGGGGCCTTCTGGTTAGATTTGAAAGGAAAGGAAAGTGGCTAATATATTAGATTCCTACTGTTGGGTAACAAATTACTACAGATTTGGCAACTTGGAACCACACCCATTAATTACCTCACAGTTTCCATGAGTTAGCACTTAGGTACTGGGTCTTCTGTTCAGGGTCTCACAAGATGGAGAATGGAGTTACTGTTGGGGTTTTGGTTTCGTCTGAGGTTCTGGCCCTCTTCCAGGCTCATTGGTTGTTGACAGAATTCACTTCCTTGTGGCTGCAGTTCTGAGGTCCCAACTTTCCTGCTGGATATCAGCCGTGAGCCACACCCTGTCATGGGGCCCTCTCCATAACGCTGTGCTGGCAGGAGAGTTGCTTCACATCTCTCCCACCCGTCTTAAGGGATCACCTGATTAGGTGAGACCCACCCAGGTTAATCTCCTTTTAGTAATTCCAAGTCGGCTGCTTAGGGACGGTATTTACAGCTGCAGAATCCCTTCGGCCCCATAGTGAGGCATAATCCCGGATGTACTGGCCGGTATTTGGTCTTACTTACACTCCAGGGAGGGAACGGAGCAGGGTATGTGCAGCAGCAGCTGGGCATCTTGGGGATCATCTTAGAATTCTGCCTCCCACAGTTAGTGATTCACATTTGCTGTCAGATTTCAGGGATGAAAACCTTTTCTCTCCATGTACTCAAAAGTTCCCTTAACTCAAATTTTTACAAAGTGCAGTTCTGGAAAAATGAAAGTGGCATATAATAGGACATATTTGAGTGACAACATTGAAAATAAATGATAAGCACCTTTAACAGAGCTATCCATCATAGCAGCAGTTTTATTTCTTGTGTTGTTAGCTCCCGAGGCTTTGCTCCAGAGCAAGAGAAGTCATCTCTACCTGTAGGCTCTGACTGTGCAGTTGATGTACTTCTGGGGAAGGTGGAGAACGGTCTGCATTTCTGTTCCCAGTGCTTCTGTTGAAAGGTTTTGATGATCTCAATTTCTACTTCCAGTAGAAATGTTTGGTCATGATCTCGGGAATCTTCACAGGCACGCCAATTATAGAACATGAAGTCTGGTGATACTGGTTAGTTTTATAGACTTGAGATGCTAAGAAAAAACATTTTCTCTTAATATTTTACAGAGTCACCATTTTGACATTCAGATTTGACTAATCATTTTTGGAGTATATAAGGAGAAATTTGGCTTATGAAATTCAGTTTGGTTTTAATTTTTAAAGAATTAGATATTTATCTATGCAATCCATACAAATTCTATGGATTAGGCCCAGATAAAATATAATGAATAAAAAACCCAAACTATCTTTTGTCTTTTTAAAAAATCAATCTTATCTTTTTACAATTATGTACCTACATAAAGATATTTTGAATGTCTTTGCTAATACCTGAGTCCTTTCAGAATTACTTCAGAGGAAAAGTAATAGGTTTTAAATAGGATTTTTACGTACTTCATTTGAATTCTTTTGGTGGAGGAATTCTATTGGCCAAAAGTCTAAGCAGTCAGATGTGAAGCAGATCTAATGATTCGCCTTTAAAGTTCACCTGGATTTTGAAAATGTGACAAATACTTCAGTTTAAAAAAGTGATAACTATAGAGGCACCTGGGTGGCTCAGTCCAGTAAGCGTCCGACTCTTGATTTGGTCTCAAGTCATGATCTCGGTGCACAGCCTGCTTGGGATTCTCTCTCCTTCTGTCTCTGCCCCTCCCCGACTTGTGCTCTGTCTGTCTCAAATAAATAAATACATTTTTTTTTAAAAGTAATAACTATATACTGCACTTAAATCTAGACTCGTTTAGAAGGATTAATTTTAGATCAAGTTGATGTTACCAACAGTCTACTGCAGAACTAGAATGGGATTATTTCCTTTTTTTTTTAATGTTCAATTTTGAGAGAGAGACTGTGGGTGTGTGTGCATGCATGTGAATGGGGGAGGGGCAGAGGAAGAGGGAGACAGAATCTGAAGCAGGTTCCAGACTCTGAGCTGTCGGCCCAGAGCCCAGTGTGGGGCTTGAGCTCATGAACTGCAAGATCATGGCCTGACCTGAGCTGGAATCAAGAGTCAGAGGCTTAACTGACTGAGCCACCCAGGCTTCCCAAGAATGGGATGATTTTCCAATATGACAGAGGAATTACTAATGTTGCCTTGAAAAGTACTAATTAATTTTGTTTCTTTTGCAGACCTTTATAAGTTTTAATGTAGTGTTTTATGGATTCGTACTTTGGAGGAGTATGTGTGACTATAAAATGAACGAACTGTAAAAACTTTTTTTTTTATGTTTTCATTTATTTTTGAAGTAGGGAGAGAGACAGAGCACGAACCAGGGGAGGAGCAGAGAGAGACGGAGACACAGAATTCGAAGCAGGCTCCAGGCTCTAAGATGTCAGCACAGAGCCCGATGCGGGGCTCAAACTCACAAACTGTGAGATCATGACCTGAGCCGAAGTCGGACGCTCAACCGACTGAGCCACCCAGGCGCCCCTAAGATGAACGAAGTGTATAGCATTTAAGAAAAGCAGCGGCATAGTATGATAAGACAAATACCTACTTATATAGGAGCTCAAGTAGCAAAGCCATTGTTCCATCTGACCTCCTGGCTTCCTCTACCCCAGCACCTTCCCCTTGCCTCTGATAGGGTTAGGAAGTTCAGGTACGCTTCAACACCTACCTGAACGACACCAGGCTTTTCTCCAAAGTCTTTTTTGCAACTGTTTCTCGAACTCCCTTATGCTGGTCCCTGGGCTTGGTTATTTATTTCCCGCCATTCTGAAGACCACCCGTTTTTGAAGGCATGGTGTTTAATAGGAGCAGGCCTTGTATTGGCCTCTAGCTGTTGAAGAGAATCTTACCCATTCACCCTGCACCAGGTACTCAGGAAACGAGGATGAGTGAATCATGGTTTCAACTCTCGTTGAGTTTGTAGCGCGGTTAGAGAAAAGGAGCCGTGAAGCGCATGACAGGTGCTGAATGGTTATGATACAGGCAGGCTCCGTCAGGGGAGAAGTGTAATGTGATCTGGGGTGATGTGGCTTTGAATAGCATCTGACTTGGTCACATTGGAGAGTAGCGTCACAGACAGGCAGGAATGTAGGGATGAATTTGGCTGGAGCTAATGTGTTTAGGTTGGAGGGCCTTGAAACACCTTGCCTGGACACAGACGAAGGTGCTACAGCTTGGATGTGGGTTTTTGTTTAAAAAAAGAGATTCATTTGTCAACAGTTGTCTCTTGGCATAAGAAAGACTGGATTTGGAGAGGATATATTGATCAGTTGAGTATCTTAATCCATTTAGAATGGAATGAGAAAAATGTGAAAGTGCCTAGAAAATAGGAAATTGTTGGATAAATTAAAGTTTTCATTATCATTTGGAGCAGTTTGTTGTGTAATAGGTTTATGTGGTATCGGGAATAAAAGCAACTGGCAAAATTACTCCATTAGTTAGAAAATGTTTTAGATAAAATAATCAGCCAAACTAAGTCATAGCATTTTCAAGGGACAATTTAAAACTTACACGTTTGTTTTTTGCTCTCCTGCCTGGATCCTTCATTGTGTAATGAATTTGTTTGTAAGTATTCGTTAGTATACTATAAAATTTGAGGTTTATTGAAGATGCGGTTTGGCTAATTTAATGGAAATTGGTCACTTGGTAAGTGAAAGAGGTTTATTCTTGTATTTGACAAAAAGTTTTCTGAGATCAGAGTGCTGACAGATTCTGAGACTAGTTCGTTCACCCCTTATTAATCACTTTCACTGGCCTGGGCCTGTGGAAAGCCTGGGAGATACCGATTAGGACCATCCAAGTGACCTGAATTCCTCGCACCTCGACTCTGCCGCGTGGCTGGACCTGGTGTCCTCAAAGACCCCTTCCCGGCCTGGAGAGATTTTGTAGAGAGCGAGCAACCTTTTTGGGGATTAGTGATTCCTCTGTCGCCTGCGTGTTTGAGAATTCTCAGTGCTTTGCGGGAGCTTAAATGAGATACAGTGCGTTTGGTTTTAGGGAGAACAATGAGGGGAGAAATTTATTTCAGTGCTTGTTGCT
Organism: Leopardus geoffroyi; assembly: GCF_018350155.1. Classification (NCBI taxonomy): domain Eukaryota; kingdom Metazoa; phylum Chordata; class Mammalia; order Carnivora; family Felidae; genus Leopardus; species Leopardus geoffroyi. The sequence continues at coordinate 141,596,695 of NC_059332.1, forward strand.
TAATCAACATCCACATGCCACTTCACATCAGTGTCTGTCCTTTCCAAGTGAATTAGGTCTTGTGGGCAGCACGTCAAGAGGACGTGTATTGTTCCTGGCAGGGCACTTGAATTTCTAATTACCAGATTCCTGACTTAATTGCAATTACCTGGACACCCAGGCAGAGTGAATTTTTGGAAAAGAATGTAATTAGTGAAACAGGAACTTTGCTGCCAACTCCTTGTCTAGATACTAACACTGAACAGAACATTGATAAGTTCACATCTGTAAAGACAACCCATCAGTTGATAAAAACAGTCCTTAAAGTTAATTATGTATCATACATCTCAGCTTTAGATTCAGGAATATGTGATTTAAAGCAGAGAATGTTGGCTTTTTGCTCCATAGTCGTGTAGAGTATGTATGCATATCGTATGTCTTCTAAGATTCGGTAATTACCTGGAGTAAAAAGAATTATTTGCCACATACTGTCTTTCTGTATGAACATGTGCACCGCACCCTTGGTTTGATAAATGTACAATCTCAAGGTCTGTGGTCGTGGGAAGAAAAAGGTCATTTCCCATATTCAGTTGCTTCAGTAGTAATTTTTCTTTCTTTTTTTTTTTTAAACATTTATTTATTTTTGAGAGAGAGAGAGACAGCGAGAGAGCGCATGAGTGGGGGAGGGGCAGAGAGAGAGGGAGACAAAGAATCCAAAGCAGGCTTCAGGCTCCGAGCTGTCGGCACAGAGCCCGATGTGGGGCTTGAACCCACGAACCGCGAGATCATGACCTGAGCCCAAGTCGGACGCTCCGCTGACTGAGCCACCCAGGCACCCCAAATAGTAATTTTTCTTAAACAGTACTTTTCATTAAAAACAAATTCACACACAACCAAAAAGTTTCAACCTGGTTATAAATACAGGGCCAAACCTAAATTTCAAAGCATTTTAATATCCTTAGGGCGCAATCTGAAATATGTATTTTTCTATTTCTCTCATTTTCTCATCACATCCAGTGTCCCTAGCACATATTCACAATCCTGAGATGGTAATAAATATCTACTTAGAGCTTATTTGACAAATTTTGATTCAGTCCTTAACCCCCTGCTAATTTGCGCTTCTCAGCTGCGCTGAGCTCTGTCCTTCCTTTCCATCTCAACAAATCCCTTGTCCACACCAAGGTTAATTTTGTCCATCTATGGTTAGTTAACTCATAAATGATCTTTTACAGCTTCTTCCCCGTGGAGCCGCTGGTCTTTTTCATTTTCAGCCTTCTTAAAAAATGTTCCCCAGCCCCACTCTGAGGAAGCCTCCAGACAGCAGAGGGGTAGGCTTTGTCTCCTCCTTGAAGCTCTTCACTCAGGCTCTCCCCCAACGGAGATCATCTCATTTATCCTGACCATCGTTCAATTTCTTCTAATTCTTTTAACAGTATTAAGAACATCTCCTACTTGTGTATCTTTTTACATACGTGTTATCATATTTTTATTTTACGACGGTAACTTGAGAGCATAGACTCTGGTGCCTGGCTGCATTCGAATTGATGTTGTTAACTATTTGAATAATGAGTAATAGTAACATTTCAAATGAGAACGAGAAGAGCCAACACCTACCAGTTGTGAAGACGGACTGGGACCTCGCACATCTACGTGCTGTTTGTTTGTTGCTGCCGCCACTGTATTACTTGAGCCCCGTATCCACCCTGCCCGGTAGCTATGGCGGTATCGTCCCCAATTCATAGAGAGAAACACACAAGTACCAACGGGATAAATCGCCTGCTTGGCATCTCAGAACTGGTGGTAGACCTGGGCATTGAACTCAGGTATTTTAACTCCTACTTATTATGTTTTTCCATTCATCTATCTGAGGGTTTCCAGATTCAGGGGGGAAAAAAAATCAGATCACCCAGTTAAGTTTGAATTTCAAAGAAACAATGAATAAAATTTTAGTATAAGTACATCCCAAGGATTGCATGGCACATACTTAATGCCAGCAGATTTATTTATCTGAAATACACATTTAACTAGGTTCCCGTATCTTATCTGATAACTGTAATTCATCCATGCAGAGTGTCTCCTCTGTGCCAATCTTTTTTTTTTTTTTACATTTATTTATTTTTGAGAGACAGAGAGCACAGGTGGAGGGGCAGAGAGAGAAGGAGACACAGAATCCAAAGCAGGCTCCAGGCTCCGAGCTGTCAGCACAGAGCCCGACGTGGGGCTCGAACTCACAAACTGTGAGATCATGACCTGAGCCAAAGTCGGACGCTCAACCGACTGAGCCACCCAGGCCCCCCTACTCTGTGCCAATCTTTAAATAGTAGTCCAAAAATTAAAGATAGCTGATTAAACCGTCTGCGCTTTTTTACAATGTATAAAACCCCTTTTTGTTTTTCAGACAACCCAATTAAGGACCATTAAAGTGAAGTGTCTGTGCTAGAGACTTCCCAAGCTCATAACATATTGTAGGTGGAAAAACATTTTTATGAGAGAGACACCATAGTAAATTTTTCCAGCAGCTAATAAACACTGAGTTTGCAGTGGCAAAAGTGAGACGGTAAATATGAAAGGGGCTAAAGATAGCCCATGTGTCCTGTCACTTCTGGGAGATATCCAAATGTTTGACAGAGCAGTCACGATAAGCTGGATCTCTTTTTTCCAAATACATCACTACAACACACAGTTCTTTCACTTTCTGTTGCTGTTGTTTTCCTCCATTCCTGTTTTTCTGTCTGTTAATTGTCGTAAGCTGCTGGAGACATGAGTTTGGTTTTAAAGCTCTCTGGTATATTCACAGAAAGGACCTGAAGGGTCCATGAGGAACTGATAACAGTGGTCTGATCAGGACTCTCTCTCATCTTACTGTTTTCTGTGATGGTCATTGTGTTGTGTTTTTTTTTTTTTTTTTTTTTTAATTTTTTTAAAGTTCATATATTTTGGGGCATCTGGGTGGCTCAGTTGGTTGAGTGTCCGACTTCGGCTCAGGTCACGATCTCATGGCTCGTGAGTTTGAGCGCCACGTCGGGCTCTGTGCTGACAGCTCAGAGCCTGGAGCCTGCTTTGGATTCTGTGTCTCCCTCTCTTTCTGCCCCTAACCCACTCGTGCTCTGTCTTTCTCTCAAAAATAAATAAACATTTTTAAAAAATTAAAAAAAAAATCATAACCACATAAAGTTCATTTATTTATTTTGAGAGAGAGTGAGCGCAAGTCAGGTAGGGGCGGGCGTGGGGGTGGGGAGAGAATCCCAAGGAGCCGGATGTGGGGCTCGAACTCCCGAGCCGTGAGATGATGACCCGAGCTGAAATCAAGAGTAGGATGTTAACCTACTGAGCCACCCAGGTGCCCCTGTTCGTTGTTTTATACAAAGCATCTGCTAATCTGATAATGTTTCAAAGAAATAAGCTTCATTTCAGAATGAGGATGAATGGGTCCAGTTGGACCATCCTCATTCTGGGGTTTAAAGAATATAGAGAGTGTTTCATATGGTGGCTCGTCCTTTTCTTCACAAAATATTTTTGAACCTTAACAATAACAACAAGTGGCCCGGGACAGAAGATCGCCCAGTCCAGGAATGAGCCCTCAATCATCTCTTCAGTTCCAGAATGGAGTATTGGGTAAGGATGGAGAATGGGATCTACTTAGCCAAGTGTTTCTCCTGTGCTTTGTCTTTTAAAACAACATTACGTTAAGAGGCAGGTGGTATAATTCCCTTTTACAAACGAAGGGACAGGCTGAGAGGTCAGGTAGCTGATACTAGAGGACATGTGGCCAGTAACAAAAAGCCAGTGCTTTTTCCACTCTGCCAAGATACTTCTCATCGGGGCCATTTTGTTCTCTGTCAGAGATTTTTTTTTAGATGGTTGTGCTATTTTATTAGTGATCAGTCTGGACAAAGTGAGTTTAATTCTGCATTGCTGTGAGAATTGAGTCTATGATAGAACAGTATATTAATTTATGAGAAATTAGTGACTTAACAAAATGTGTATAAACTGTAAAACTCTTAGTAAATGTACCTCTAATAAGCCAGAGTTCCCAGTTGTGTTTATAATGGTTGTTTATGTATGAAATTAATGCCAGTGGGGAGACCTAATAATCTCTTCCTTATAGAACTTCCCAGTGGCTGGGACGCCGGGGGGGCTCAGTCAGTTGAGCGTCCGACTTCGGCTCAGGTCATGATCTCATGGCTCATGAGTTCAAGCCCCCTGTGAGGCTCACTGCTGTCAGCACAGAGCCCGCTTTGGATCCTCTGCCTCCCTCTCTCTCTGCCCCTCCCCCACTGGCACTGTCTCTGTCTTTCTCTCAAAAATAAACATTAAAAAAAAAAAGAAGAAGAAGAAGAACTTACAAATGGCCCACATACCACGAAGGGGAATTTTAGTTCTTCCTGATTCACCACAGGGTGACTATACTTGTCCAGGGTTTGAGTCTCTATTCTGTGAGGTTCGGACAGCAGTTTTGCCAGGAAGATACCAAGAGATGGATGGACCGTCTCTGTGGAGAAGACTCACTGACCACCCTGATTGACAAGGCAGTGGTCTTCCTGGTGGCAGACCAACCCAGGAACAGGTCTCTTTGTGAGTATGGCATATGTGGGATAGTTCAATGATTTGAAGGTTTCGCAGTCTTGGGCTGGGATAGCCAGACACCTTCGTTTCCACAGCCCGCGTTCCATGCTGGTTTTTCCAGGCGTTAGCATTATGCCGTCCCCTGAGATGTTCATTTTTTCCTTCTGCCATTGTTAGTTTTGTCTTGTAGAACCTCTGTGATTCTTTTTCTTTGCTTCTAATGCCGATCAGCCCCTCGTTTGAGTAAATTTTTCTGGCGATACATCAGTACAACTGGTCTGATTATAGAGAGGCATTGCTAGCCTAGGAGTCGACCGTGCTCTTTAAGGTAATTTTACATACACCTACTGGGCAGTAGTAATTGTTTTCCATGAATTTGTAAACGGTGAGAATCTAGAGCCATTTCTCCAGAAAGCTCGCTTAGCTGTGTCCGTGTGTAATACCAGGGAGCAAAAGCAAACATTGAGAAGCTCTCTTCTGTTTTTCTTTAAAAATTTTTTTTTCAACGTTTATTTATTTTTTTTGGGACAGAGAGAGACAGAGCATGAACGGGGGAGGGGCAGAGAGAGAGGGAGACACAGAATCGGAAACAGGCTCCAGGCTCTGAGCCATCAGCCCAGAGCCCGACGCGGGGCTCGAACTCACGGACCGCGAGATCGTGACCTGGCTGAAGTCGGACGCTTAACCGACTGCGCCACCCAGGCGCCCCTCTTCTGTTTTTCTAATGACGTAGACACTTTCTTCGTAGCATTTCTTTTGTGTTTTGAATCTAGCGTTGCTCACAGGGAAGACTTTTATTTGTTTTAATTTTCATTCTTCCAGACCTTCTCATTCATGAGTACTTGTAACCCAATCCAGAGTTTAGTCAAGTGGGAAATGTACATTGCTGGCTGGATTCGCAGCAGAGGCTTCCAAATGCTTCCTCAGATGCTGTTTGCCTGAAGAGTCCCACTGCCCCCGCCTCCTAACTACGAAGTCTGAGTGAAAGGCCGCGTGGAGGGGGGACCCGGCATAACCGGGGTATAACCTGCATCACCAAATCCCACATCCCGCCTCCCGCCTGTAAGGCCTCATCTTTCACAGCAGGTGTCTTTCTGCTCTCCCCTCTCCTCTTCCACCCTGAGCTCTCCCTTTCCCTCCCTCTCTTTCCTTTTTTTTTTTTTTCTTTTGGTGTCTTCTCCCTTCACTCCTTTTCTGTGCAAATAAACAGTAGAGGGAATTACATATCTTTTGTTCTTTTGTTAAGAACTGAATTTAATTCTAAACAAATGACTCCACCTTCAAGTTCACATAGAGCTTGCTCACCAACTTGAATCCATATTCTACTGCGGCATTTTGTTTAAGAAAGGCGTCATTATTTGCAAGTAGTTTTAGTTACAAATGTGAGAGGAGTAAAGTCGTGCTTCAGCACAAAGATCACTAGAGCATCAGGTTCTCCTATTCGGGGAAGGTTCACCTCTCTGAGTCCCCATCTAACCCATCATAACCATGGTATTCAAAGTCCTGAGGAATAGAAGTTAAAAGAAATTCAGGTTAATGACAACTTAAAGGTGAATCTGTGAGACAAATGGAAAATGCTCTCCAGTACAATACGACTAAAGATAATAAAGTTGTCCCTTTACTAGTACCTAAAACCAGTACTACCTGGGCTTTGGATATTATTGGTTCTGTACTCTGGTCGGGGTAGATCACTCTATATGTGTCTGCCTGTGACTTTGTCAGAATGAATGATGACAATCTTGTGGTTTATGCTTCCTTTTATTTTAATTCCGAAACCATCTCTAATTGATGAAATGTGCCTTTATGGTACAGTTATTTTCAAATACATCAAGCACTGCTTTTGTCGACCCTTGGCTTCATGGGCATGTTGGTCTTTGACCCAGACTGGTAAATGAACCCTGCAGGGAAATCATTAGAGAATTGGAACAATTGTGGTAGCGGGATCAGGGGTCAAACCATTACCTACCCATAGGAACTTCCGTTTCAATTGGACTCTTGCTTTTCTGAAAGCAGGTCATATATTCAGGGAGACTCCTGAAGGAAGAGTGGAGCACGTGTTAGTGCTAATCTCTCAGGATGACAGAAGGCTGTAAGGATCCCAGAGGTGTCTGGTTTGTTTTCCTTCATTTCCTTTTTTCTCCCATGTCGTGACAAATGACTGTGGGGTTATTGTGTAGAAGTCAGTTTCCTTCAATATAAGGGTTGTGGAAGTGTCCGGTAAGTATGAGGGAAGTGCGTGAATTCTAAGTGTGCCGCTTAGTACATTTCCTCCGGCAAGCGCACCTGTGTCATCAGTTCCCAGTTCAGAAAGCACTACCTGGACCTTGGAAGCCTTCTCACGCCGTCTTTGCATCATTACTCCGCCCATCCACTCCTCAGCCCCCACCAAGGGGAACCACTGTCCCCTGGTGGGACAGTGATATGCCAGAGTCAGTAGGTTCTACCAGTAAGCCATTCTTTATCTGGGCTTTCTGCAGGAAACCATCTTCTCAAAAATGTTAAAAAGTTTTGTGCAGAGAAAACACAACCCTTATTCGAGGAGTTTATATCAGCTTCAATTTTCACCGCCATGTAGCTATTAAAAGAAACTTTAGAAATGAGGAATGTCACAGAAGAGAGTGTTCTTTTCCTTTGCATTGGGAATCAGTTACTCAGAAGTTACCTTTTAAGACTTACAGAAATGAAGGGAAGTTAGAGTTCAGTTCTTTTCCATTGTGTTTATAGTAGTGCTTCTTATATAATTACTTTTTTTTTTTTTAAGATTGATTTATGTTTGAGAGAGAGAAAGAGAACACAAGCGGGGGAGGGGCAGAGAGCGAGGGGGACCGAGGAGCCAAAGCTGGCTCCAAGCTGACAGCAGTGAGCCTGATGCAGGGCTCAAACTCACGAACCCTGGGATCGTGACCTAAGCCAAAGTCAGACACTCAACCGACTGAGCCACCCAGGTGCCCCTAATTACTATTTTCTGAGGAGGGTACGTAATCTCAAAATTTTAAATTTGTCCTGACAAATAATGCATGTTAGTTATTTTTTTTTAATTAATTTATTTATTTATTTTGAGAGAGAGAGTGTGTGTGAGCACGCACGAGCAGGCGAGGGTCAGAGAGAGGGAGAGAGAGAATCCCAACTAGGGTCCACGCTGTCAGCACAGAGCCTGACTCGGGGCTCCGTCTCATGAACTGTGAGTTCGTGACCTGAGCCAAAATCAGGAGTCAGATACTTAACTGACTGGGCCACCCAGGCGCCCCAATGCATGGTAGTTTTAAAATATCTTCCATTAGATATTTAAATGAAGGAATTCTTAATTCTAGTGACATTTTTGGGCCAAAACACTATGCTGCTTGCGTGATGTTATCATGGTCTTTAACAGGTAGCTTATATCTGGAATCAGGATTACGCTTTTGTCCAAAGAATAGATCACGTTTAGTCCTCTTGTCGGAACACTGGTGGTGGTGGTGGTGGTGTTTTGCTACTTTCTGTTCCAGAGGAAGATGTGGAAGCTAATTGCAGTGGGGAGGATTTTCAGTTTTCATCAAAGCCAAACTAAGAATTTTTTTGCGAGGAGAGGAAGAAGATTCACTTGGATTGTTAAATGATTTTCATTCCAGAAAAAGAGTGAAACTTCTGGAAATACTGAGAGAGTACCGTTATTTCTTTTACTCTGGCTTTTTTCTTGCCTTTTCCTTTGTTTGGCATGGGAATAGAAGCAAGGAGGAGAAAAAACGTGGATCAGAGTAGTGGATATACCAGGCTTTAAATTCCGAGTACCACTGGCATCAATCAGCCTGCCCACCTCACCCGCTGAACCTTTTTCCTGTATTTTTTATTTATAAAATGTGGTTGGTTGACCCTACCTAATAAGACTGCTGTCAGGAGTAAATGACAAAATCATTTGAGTAAAAAAATAAAATAATAGTAGCTGTCACCTATTTTCCTCTCACTATTTGCCAAGCACTATTCCCAGGGCTTTCTTCTATATCAAAATAAACATCAGTTTAACAGTACTTGTACCAGTTTGTCAGTGGAGAAATTCAGGCCCCAGAGAGTCTAAGTAATGTGTCTAAGGCTGAGCGGCTAGTAATTAGCAGAAGAAAGGAGTGAACGAAGTTCGGACCACAAAGGCCACGCTTCTAATCCTGGCTGTCAGCAGCTCCCCATTTCCTAGGTAAATAGTGGCCCTCCGTGGTGCCAGGAGGGGGTCACTATGACCGTGCAGCTCATACTCCCTGCTGGCAGGAACAGATGGGGTTGAAACTCTGCGTAAGGTGCCCTTAGCCAAGAAAGGGTGCAGTTTTCTGCAGAAAAGCGCCGTGGTTCTGTGGGGCTGTGTCTTCCCAGAAGGCCACTTTTCTTCTGCTTCTTACAAAGGTGCTTGCTGGCAAAATACAGGTGTAGAATTCTCCACACTATTTAGCTTAGGAGTGAAAGGTTAAAATCTTTAATGATATTTGTCACATCTGCCAAAAGTTCTGTCTACTTTCCTTGCTGCATTTCCCACGTGCAGTCATTGATCCTTTCATTCATCAGAAACCGTTTTAACTTGTGCATATTATATGGCGCTCATATTCTTCTGTCTTGTCTTACTGTCTCCCATTTTCTTTGTCTCTCCTTATTCCGAAGCTTTTCCTTCCTGCCTTTGTGTCCTGCTCTGGACCATTGTGTATTCCACACGACTAGCTTTTCCATAGGTACAGTTAATTCCTCTGTTCACAGGAATTTAAATTCAGGTTGGGCTGTATCCCATATGTTTAAGACCTAAAAACAATTACAGATACTTCAGAACTCAGAACTCTATGAAATAAACTATTTATCATATCAGATTGCATGAGGGAGCCATTGCAGGTTGAGAACTGGGCTAGGTCACAGATGGTATATTTCATGGGTTATGATTTCACAAAACAGTCTGTCTTCACAATTTGCTTCTCTTATATTTCCCTCTTGTGACTCCTGTGGGTCGTCATCAGACAGAATGAAAAAATCCGACGCTTTATCAGTTTAAGTGGTAAAATACATTTACCTTGTTGGCTGTTTGGATTCCCTCTGAATCTAATCATGAATTCCTTTGCTGTGTTGGAGGTGGGCGTTCTGCCCAGATCGGGTCACAAGGTAAGCGGATGTGGATTTCGTCTGTGGCTGTGGGAGTCGGCTGTCCTCTGGTGTGCCACGTTAGGGTCTCTTGTTTATGGGCCTGTGCATGACAGCTGTTGTGACTCACCCACAAGGAGATGGCGTGAACACGTTTATAAGTTCAAGAAATAGAACTAGAGAACACATTGTGTGAGACACAGCAAAGGCTAGAAATTAGAAAATAAAAGGTCCGCTTTAAATCACCAAAAGATCTGTTCAGCTGTATCCTGCTATTACACAAACTGGGACGTCTCAGCCACGTGGTTTTTGCGTGTTCTTCCTTTTATCCCTTACAAAGTCATATTCTTATTTACTAAATGAAATGAGACTTTGACAGAGTCACGTACCTACAGCGTGAAATAGTAACTTTTAGAAAATGTGCTTAAGTAGGTATAGGGTGCTCTCGTGACCAGCGCATGAGCATGCGCACATTCCCTCTCTGTCCCTCTCCCCACCCCCCCCGCCCCCCCACCCCCCCACCCCCCGCCCCCCGCCCCGCTTCTACTCCCCACCTCTTCCTCTCCCTCTCTTCCTCCCACCTCCCTTCCGCTCCCCTTCTTCCTCCCTTTTCTCTTTCTCTCTCTCTGTCCTTTCAGCTTCTTGGGCTAGCCTGTCAATATCAGTGGTAATGTCGTTTATGATAAACATACCTAGAAAACTGCGTGCTAATGTAGTCTTTGTCTATAGAACCTGGGCATAGTTTTGATGTAAATAACTTAGCCTCTCTTTGGACCTCAGCTTCACATTCTAAAAACAAAGGACTGGAGTAAGTGTTTATGTGGCTTTTGTTTTAGTTCTGAAAACTGTATGATTCCTAACAGTTCCCCTAAGTGCTTCTCTTCCGAGAGAGAGTCAAACTTTACTTTCCCCATGTTGTTACACACACACACACACACACACACACACGTATATACACATACATATATAAACAAAAATACTGCTATATTTAGATATAATTGATTTATAACACATTCATTTCAGGTATATAGCATAATAATTCAATGTTTTTACATATTTTGAAATGATCACAAGAAATCTAATATCCATCAGTGTACATTGTTACAAAATTATATTTCTTGTACCAAAAACTTTAGATTTACTCTCTTAGCAACTCTGAAATATATAGTACAGCACTATTGACCATAGTATATAATGTAGTCACCGTGTTGTACATTACATCTCAATGACTTATTTTATTGCTCTCCCTGTGTTTTAATACTTCTAGCATGTTTCTACCTGAAATACTGTGTGTGAGCCCCATTAACATCTGCTAAACAACTCTAAGAATTGATGAAGTATAGTTTGGTTACTGCTAGCGTGGATTTGCTGTCGGAGGCTAAAAATAGTCTAAACATTTTATTTTTGATATGTTACTCATGATCTACGTATATCAGGTTTAGGAACCTTGTGTTCATTAATTATTTCTGTTGACAGAATATTCAGTAGTAAGTTCCTGAGGATATTTATGGCCTAACATTGTCAACCTTGGACTGCCTAATTATAAAGCTGCTAGCCAAAAAACTGTGATATGGCGTTTGCATATTTAACTGCATGGAGATTTAACTCCATGGATTTCTTGTATAGGCTACAGTCCATGCACTTACTTACCGTCTCAGATATGTTCTCTAGAAAAACCTACTTTTCCCCAGCAATGTAAAAGGAGGCCTGTCTGGGTCTCTTACCATTCTTGGACATTAAGACTCCTTTCTTTTCAGCCTTTAGTCATGTTCCTTGTACCAGTAATGTTAGGTTATTCAAGGGCAATCCTGTTTGAATGCTGAGCATATAGACCAATTGCCAGTATCTAAAGCAAACATGGAGAACTTTCTCTGGGAAGAATTCAACATCAGCTTGACACTCATAATCGTGAGTGGTGGGTAATGAGAGGCTGCAAGCCAGTGAAAAGTAATTCTGCAAACATACCTTTCTTTGTAACCCATCAGCACTTAATAGCCCAGCTTCCATGACCAAGTAACCACACAAAACGGTATTCCAGCATCCTGGCCTATGAGAGCAACATTGTTCTCTTGCTGACTTTAATCGTTCTCTTAAAGGAGATGATGTGGAACCCTCAGGTTAATTTTTCAACTTTACACTTACATTAAAAAGACGCACAAATTATAAAACTGAGAATCATCTGTGAGACAAAATGTTCACTTTCTTGACAGAGGATGCCAAGTAGGTCAGTAGGTACCTCAGTTGTTACTGCGTGCATATCAAGCTTACCTTGCTGTACTCGATAGGAAAGACTGGAAGGAAATATGGCAAAATGTTAGAATTCGGTTAGCTCTGTGTAGTGCTACTGAGGATTTTTATTTTGTTTTGTTTTCTGATGAAACGGTTTCTCGTCTGTTTTTAAGAATAATGAGCTGTATTACTAATTTTGTCTCTCTTTTTTAATAGAAAGTAGATGACACTATAAAATATATGTTTCTTGTTGAGGAAGAAGATATTTTCGTGTTGAGTTATTAGTAAATGGAATCAAATTTATCAGCTCATTTCTCCTTTGAATTAATATCTGTGTTGGGATAATTGGAAGTTTGTTGTTCTCTGATCTTCTTGGATTACAAGGACAAAAATTGGGAAAGAATTGATGATTGCATCTTAGTTTTTAAATATTACAGAACTAAATCTCCTATTCTGTTACGAGGAATTGCTGAGAGCTCAAAGACGTAGGTTTGGTTCGTGTAAAAGGTAACGTCTACCTCTTTAAAGACCAAGCAGTACGCTCCTGTTTTGTTTTGTTTTTTTAATTGCAAAAAATCAGCATCCCTTCCTATCGTTAATAGACTCGCCCCTCCTTTTTTTGTTACTAGGTACAAACTTCAGCAAAATAAAGTTAACACTAAATGTCACTTCATAATTGCAGTAATGATCACACAGCTGTGCTTTCCTCAGTTTATAACACATGTCAGCATCAGTTTGGGGGCTGAGCTTCATTTCCTGCCCAGATAGCATCCTGCAGACTGTTTTTGTGGTGGGAACGCAGAGCATCCTGTCGGTCACTGCTGGGGTGCTGAGGCCAGGAGTCGAGGTACCCCAGCTCTCGGAAATGCAGGCTGAGCTCTGCCGTTCACCGTGACTCGGTCCTTTATTTATTGACCTGCTTGCGGATTTTCTTACTTACTTCTCAGTTATTTTTGTTTGCTAGATTAAGAACCATTTTATTTATGAGTTTGTGAATTTTCAAGGAAGAACTCTTACACTTAAATGAACCTGTAAGAAGCCCACAGAAAAGCAAGTGCCTGCAGCGCTAATAATGAGAACTGACAAGGCAGTCCTGCTGGGTTTATTTATGACCTTCTGCCTTTGTTAGCTCTTGTGAGAAATTCCTCTCTAACCATAACAATATTGTTGGAGTTTGGCACTATACAGAGAAATCCTACCGAGCCCCGAGGCCCACAAACTGGCACTCATTCAGCTCATAACAGATTGCTGGGCTTGTTGGAGTTGTGCATTTTCCTTCATTCCTCTTTTATTTAATTCATCAGTAGTCTTCACCAGTTTTTATATACACAGCTTTAAAAAGAAAAAATATATATGCATATATATATATATATATATATATATATATATATATATATATTGCTTTTATTCTCAGAGCCCAAATCCCCTTTTTCCGTAATACAATGTCATACCTGCTTAAGTGCTAAGGAAAATTCGGAAGAGGACAGGGTCCTGGAAGGCAACAAGAGACAGGTCTGTTCTGTACAAGGACAAATCACGGGACGTCACATCACATGCTCCACACTGACGGACTGTTATGGCGCTCCTACCAATCTCATGTGGTTACTCGCTCTCAGAGTTGAAGTGAACTCAGTAGAACAAATATACCTCAGGTTATGATTTTATAATACTCTGCTTATTATTTCTACTCCTTTTGGGTACTTTAAGAACCCGTTTATTCCAGCTTGTTTGCTTTCTTCTACAATTTCCAAGTGAAATAGGAAATTTAAAAGCATCAATTCACAGAGAGAATTGTGTTAAAAATTGTAATTTTCTTTGCAAGTAAAGAAAATCGATAATGTTGAACTTGTACCTCTTAAAATGAGATCCTTGACAGGAGCTTTCTGTATGGAGTTATTTAGACCATAGGAGATACACAAAACCTGAAGCAGTATTATTCAGTGTTTCTAATAATTGGCCCTGTTTTCTTCGGTGTTGCCAACAATGACAAAATAGCTATTCATATTCTATTTAAAGTATTGATAGACACATGACTTCTATTTCTTCCAAGAATCTGCAAGTTCAAGATGGCACTTTTGGGGGCAATAAGCTGTGGAGGACCCATTTAACCAGAAGTACCAGTGTCTGCATTTGCTGTGTTGATCCCTTTGAGGGAGTGGGTTGTTAGGCCAGGCCACGCTATTGAAATCAGTATCGAGAGTTTTGCTTTATTCTACTTACCTCTTATCTGATTTTTAGTTTTCCTCAGCCATCTTACTCCTGTACAAACAGACTTGCTAATGGAAACCGTGAGGAAAATTGTATTAAAAATCTTAGCCTGGAGGTGCGTGGGGGGCTCAGTCGCTTAAGCCGTCTGACTCTTGATTTTGGGTCAGGTCATGATCTCACGGTTCGTGAGATGGAGCCCCACATAAGACCCCACGCTTTCTCTGTGCTACTTGGGATTCTCTCTCTCTCTCTCTCTCTCTCTCTCTCTGCCCCTCCCCCTGCCTTGCGCACATGCTCTCTTTCTCAAAATAAATAAATAAACTTTAAAAAAATCACAGCCTGGTAAAATGTGAAAACTATGCATATGAGCATAACTTATTTGTCCGTCTTTGTCTTTTATTTTCTTACCGTATACGTTTGCATTGTTTTCACATCTATTCTGAAAATACTAATATGATTTCATGCTACTATGATTCAACTGCTACCCGTTTTTTGAATGGGCTTTTTTTTTCAAAAATTCTTTTTTCATGTTTATTTTTGAGAAAGAGAGAGTGAGAGAGCACAAATGGGGGAGGGGCAGAGAGAGAGGGAGACACAGAGGCTGAAGCAGGCTCCAGGCTCCGCGAGCTGTCAGCACAGAGTCCGACATGGGGCTTGAACCCACGAACCGTGAGATCATGACTTCAGCCGAAGTCGGACCTTTAACCAACTGAGTCACCCAGGCGCCCCTTAATGGATATTTTTTAAAGTCATTTGTCGTTTGCCTTAGAGTGGGTACAAATTAATACTCTGTTCGTGAAATTGCGCTATGGCTATGTGTTAAAGACTGTTCAAATCTCCAGGGTCCCCTTTTGTTTTGTTACTTTTGCAAAGAAGCTCCAGCACTTATTAAAATGCTATCTGAGGACACCTGGGTGTCTCAGTCAGTTAAGTGCCTGAGTCTTGGTTTCAGCTCAGGTCATGATCTCATGGTTCTTGAGTTCAAGCCCCGCATCTGGCTCTGCAGGACAGCATGGAGCCTGCTTGGGATTCCCTCTCCCTTTCTCTCTGCCCCTCCCCCCCTCATGTGCTCACGTGTGTACTCTCTCTCTCTGTCAAAAATAAACTTGAAAAGAAAGTAAAATTATGCCTGCTCAAGTACAAAGAAGAAAGAAAAAATTCTCTCAAATCTAATCCCTTAAAATAACCACTGTTAACATTTTAATACCTCTTAGGCGTTAAAAAAGGCACAGGTGTATTTTATATGTACATATAAATGCATATACATTCATATAATATTTTATGTATTTTACATCAACTAGGTCATGTTTTCTGCTGTTAACCTGATTTTCACTCAATCTTTTCAATAAAAATTACATTTTTAATGTATATTTTGAATAAATATTACATATTTTTACATTTGAAAGAGAGAACACACACACGGTGGGGAGCAGAGGCAGAGGGGAAAGAGAGAGAGACAGACAGACAGACAGACAGGGACACAGGGACAAGGCATCGTAAGTGGGCTCCATGCCCCGCACAGAGCTGGATGCAGGGTTCGATGTCACAACCCCGAGATTATGACCTGGGCCAAAATCAAGAGTCAGACCCTCAACCAACTGAGCCACCCAGGTGCCCCAAATAATTATTGTATATTTAAATAACCCACTACTAAGTTGACATTTAGGTGACTTCTCACTTTTTTGCCACTTTAACATCTAGCTTTCGATCTTTGTTGTTATTCTTTGTTTTAAATGTATTTCTACACTATGTGTTATAATAAAGATCGTGGTGGCTAATATTTATTAAATAGATTCTCTGTTAAGCTAAATTCTCTCCACATCTTTGGGACAGAGATCCACTTTATAGGTGAAGAAACTGTAGCGCAGAGATGTTAATTCACTTGCCTGGTTTATACCACTAGGAAGTGATAGAGGGAAGATTTGAACCGAGGCTTTTTACCGCTGGGGCTGATTACCTTTTCCATTCCCTCTTTGTTGTGCAGTGTTTGTCATTGGTAACACTGCATTTTAAAGTGCCAAAAGCTATTTACTTAATAGAATATTGATTGTTAACATAACTATTTGCCTGACACACAATTATCTGGTAAATATTTGTTAAAGAATGGAAGGATGCATTCATGCCACTATTTACTCATCCTATTTTATAAGTGAGATGATATCCTAGAAGTCATTTGCAAATTCTATATGCTGTATTCAAAATGTAACTTCGATTACAAAGAGTGTTAACAAACAAACCGCGTGTCTGAAATGCGTGTATGTTTATATGTGTATGTAGGCATTTATATACAAAGCAACTGTTTATTGAGCACATGCTTAATAGTTCTTGTTCATAATTATATCTAATCCTCACTATATAGCATAAGTGATAGTTTCCCTATTTTTTGGATGGTGAATCTGAGGCTCAGTGAGGTTAAGTAACTTGCCCAAGATTGGGTGAAGAAATTACAGATCCCGGACTTGATTTCAAACTGCTCTTACTCCAGAATTCGTGATTTTTACCTCTCCATTATTACTGTAAACCCAGTAATATTTACCCAGTTCCAGTAAATATTTAGTGAGCACTTTACCTGGTGCCATGCTCGGTGCTGTGGGACTTTATGTGCAGCAGCTCATTTAACTCTCTCGTCCACACTGTGAGGTCATTACTTTTACTGTCCCCTACTAAGTACAGATGAGGGCTGGAGGCTTGTGGGGCTCTGTCATTGCCCACGTCCTTGGAATTTGCAAAAGAGGAGCTGGGAGCTGGGTTGGGGTCAGCTGTGTGGTTCTAGAGCCCAGATTCTTTGTAACCACCATGGCCTGCATCCGAAAAGATCACTGTTTGCTACAATACAAAGGTTTAAGAAAAACAAAAACAAAAAACAGCTAACATCTAATGGATGCTTTTAAAAAGCAAGTTTCATTAGAGGAGAGGAATATGATGCAGAAGAAGACTTTCTGACCCTTGCTAGGGATTTACAGATTGATGACTGGAGTTTTCAGTCCAATTTTATTTCAAAACTTATAATTTACTGGGATAAAAGAAGAATTAGGAATGTGATAGGCTTGCGAGTCTGCTTACTGAAGTCCCTTCTCTGTTCAGAGGTTTTAGAAGGCAAAGGGAGTGTGAATTTTATCCTTTCACCATTCAGAATCCTATATCTGAATTTGTTGATGTTGTCTTTGAGACTGCTTATAGCGGACTACAGTGCCCATCAGAGAAACTCTTCATTCTCCTAGTGGGCCCTGAAATGTGTTCCAGATGACAAGGTAATTACTTGTAAGTGTGAGGCTCAGTAACACCACTGCACGGCACATCAGTGGCTCTGTTGACAGGTAGTCTGTTTGAGTGTGAAACATGCTGGCCTTCCAGACCTAATTTGGGCCCTTACTGATGATGATGATATTATTATTATTACTATTATTATTATAATAATCCTCATCACCCTCATCATTATTAGTATTTACAGGTTTCTGTCTGAAACCCTGAACAGGTTTATGACCACCTCTTCTTGAGAAGGAGTTTTTTAAGTTATAAAATGGTTATATGCTCTTAGGAAAAATTACGATGTAAAATTGCACTTGAGTGCTAGCCCTTGAGGTGTTAAGTGACTGGCTGCCCCCTACATAGACAGAAAATGACTCATTTTGGAAACCTCTTATCTAAGTGAATCTTAGATAACGTAAAATAAGAAAAACTCATTTTTTTTAATGTTTTTTTTTTAACGTTTATTTATTTTTGAGACAGAGAGAGACAGAGCATGAATGGGGGAGGGTCAGAGAGAGGGAGACACAGAATCTGAAACAGGCTCCAGGCTCTGAGCTGTCAGCACAGAGCCCGACGCGGGGCTCAAACTCACGGACCGTGAGATCATGACCTGAGCCGAAGTCGGACGCTCAACCGACTGAGCTACCCAGGCGCCCCAAGAAAAACTCATGTTTTTAAGTTTGACTTTTGGGGGATGTACTGAATGTGTCATATTTCATTTTAAAATATAAAAATAGTCTTCACAAAACATTTCCATCTGTAATGTAGTCAGGCTAATCATGTAAAAAATTTTCTGGATTCTCTACTTTTTTCCTAAAGAACTCAGAAGTCTTAAAAATAATTTCTGTGAAAATATAAAAATTTCAGCTTTCTTTTATATTGAAGCCATTAAACTATTTCTTTCTATTTTTAATGAGATAATTTTAATCTGTCTTTAAATACTGAAGAAATGGAATAACTTGTTTGTAGATATTTTTGATTATTGTTAGAAGAGGAGATAGTCATTCAAAGAAAGAAATTAGAATTTAAGCTGCTCTGGCCTTAGTATTTATTGCATCGTTAATTCTATTTTTTAAAAAATTTGTTTAATGTTTATTTTTGAGAGAGAGACTGCATGAGTGGGGTAGGGGCGGAGAGAGAGAGGGAGACACAGAATCTGAAGCAGGCTCCAGGCTCCGAGCTGTCAGCACAGAGCCCGACGCAGGGCCCGAACTCACGAACCGTGAGATCATGACCTGAGCCGAAGTCCGATTCTTAACCAACCGAGCCACCGAGCCCCACGTTAATTCTATTTTTAACTTCTCCTTCAGAACATGAGTAATTTGAGTGCTGTGTCTAATACATAACTTAGTACCAGGAAATCATCTTCTCTTTTGAACGTGATGCCCTTCACAGTTCCTTCTCGTTTGCTCTGTTCGTTACATTGATCCATTGGCAAAATAAACATGATGATCCCCACTTTACAGGTAAACAGAGGATTAGGTCGCCTTGCCCACAACCCATCCTTCACGCCACCCAGCTTCAGAAGCCTCTTACATCCAGCGCTTTTCTACTGCGGCACGGCGGTCTCTCCATGCTAACATTTTGTTATTGACAGAAGCGTGGTAAAGAGAGTGCCCTGTCCTACTCATTAAAGCGCTTATGAATGAGTGACCCAGCAGGGCCACCTGCAGAATGAAAGGACTACCTCCTCCGTGCAGAATTTCCCTTCTCTTTTGGTTGCTCCTGTTTGGGTTTGTTTTCAAACCCAGTTCCCACCTCTTAGTGGATGTGGTTGTAGGACCTGCAGGGCCCTTGTCACTACCCACTGCGATCGGGAAAGTGGGGGACGACTGCCCTCCCTCCTCTTCTTCACCCTTTCAGCCCTTCCCCACCACCTCCCTGCTCCCTCACACTTACCCCTTACACACAGCTCGGGCTCTCTGTCCCACGGCCTGTCCCTCTGGTTCACGATCATTACAGCTCACACCTAACTCAGATTGTACCGCACCCATCCTTTCAACTTACTATTTCTCATTTAATTCTCGCAGCAACTGTCTTCGGCAGGTACTAACATTTCCCCCAGTTTCCAGATGAGCAAAGCAAAGCACAGAAAGGTTAAATATGTCGCCCGGTCACGTAATAAGTGGCAAAGCCAGGGTGTGAATCTATGTGGCCTTACTCCTAGAGCTTCCACCGTGGAACATGCTGACCTCTGATTAAAACCCAGCCTCAGAAGCCGTGCTGTAGACAGACGCGGCTTGGCATCACCGGGGAAGCCGCTGTGCAGCTCGCACGTTCTGGTGTCGGTGGCACAGAGCTGCTCACCGAGATGTGAGCGGATGGCTCTTGGAGGGAAGTAGGGCCTCCCCGCGCGAGCCGTGCGGAGGTTCGTTTCAGGCTAGACCAGGCTGCTCAAGCTTTAGGTGCCATCCGTGGTGTCGCGTGTCGGCTGTCGTGAGGGGAGGGAGGACCATGACGTGATTCTTCCTTGTCTCTTTTCTCTCCCCGTTTCCCTGCTGACCCAGCAGTGCCAATGGCCAGTTCTCATGGGCTCCTCCGGTCTGCGCGTTGCGCTGCTGTCCCGGACTTTGTGCATTTCCACTACTGTGCTGATGGGTCACTTCTCTGTTGCCTCCTCTCCTATATTGATGATGTGTCACTGCTTTGGGTTTGGGGGGTTGTTTTCTATCGACATTGTTTTGTGAGAGTCATACGAATATTTTTAACTGTAGCTCATTCAGTTTCACCGCTGTAGAGTGTCCCATTTTCTGAATACATCTCTATTTTATATTGCTGGAAAATTAGACTGTCTCCAACTTTTGTCGTTAGGGTCCTGAAACAGTTTTTCGGCGCCTGGATGTGTCTCCTCATGTACCTGTGCCAGAGAGCACACTTAGGCATGGACTTCCTGGGTCGTAAGATAAAATGCACCTTCAGCTTTACAGTGTGATTACAGATTTTTGCCCAAAGTGATCATACTAATTTATACTCCCACTAGCCATGTCTGGAAAAGCATAAAGTGCATATTTTCTCTCTCCAGTGTTTTTAAATTATGAAACCTCCGTTGGAAGTATTACTTCATTTATTGTTGTTAAGAGTATCAACCGATCATCTTATAAAGGAACTTTGGCTACACCAAAAGACACATAAGAGAATTAACTTCTTGACCATGTAAAAATTAATGGAGACAGGGCAGCCTTTCCTTACATAAGAATTCCAAATAATAAATGTAGAAGGAACAAAGGAAATAGAAAAGCAACATTAGGGCACCAGAGTTGTGCTGCAGGCAAGGCCCACTGATAAATGCCAACTGAAATTGTGGGCAAAACTAAAGGAGAAACCGTATACTTGCATTGCTTCAAATATATCCCCCCCAAATATTTACTTACTCTGTTTGCTTTTAACCTACACCCACAAATTCTTTGATGCTCATCCAGGAAGTGGAGCATAATTTCCCTCCTTTGGGTGTGGGCTGGACTTAGTGACCCCCTTCTCATGAATGGGATACAGAAAGGGAAAAAGTCACTTGACTGTGGAGAAACCTGGGAGACACCACCTTAACCACGTGATGACAGTACCGTCAGCTCTCCTAAGTCGTGTTTCTATCACACCCCGATACGATGCCTTGTAAAGGACCCTCCACGTCTGTGCTATTCTTTCCCCAAATCTATAACCTCAGCGTAGTCCCGGGAAAACACCAAACACAAACTGAAGGATAAATGTGCCACGGTTACATAAAACGTTAACTTGAGGGAGCCTGGGTGAAGGGTGCGTAAGAACACTCACTAAGTACTCTTTGCCGCTTTGTGTAAGTCTAAAGTCATTTCAAAATAAAACTTTTTTAAAAACCCAGTGAAGGATTAGAACAAGCATGTATGTTCATATGGTTCATGTGAATAGGGAAATGTCAAAATAACTAAGTTTTAGTACTGTTGTAGAAGTAAAACTTCCCTCTATTCCATGTAGACTCAGTACAATTTATGTGTTTCTGGTTTTTTTTTTTTTAAGTTGCTAATTTATTTGCGGTTCCTATAGGTCTTACTGTTTTAAAGTATTTCATTGCTGTATGCTGAAGAAATAAATGTCTCCTGAGGGTTCATGCCTTTTTGTTTTTAAGTTTTATTTTCAGAATTTCTACGTGCTAAGCATTACACTTCTAAGATAAACAGTAGTTTTTCACCATGAGAGACGCAAAAAGGTGGTGTTGATTGCTTTTCTGTTATAAAGATTTATGACACGCTTTCAGCAATAAAAACTGGTATCAGTAGAAAAACTCTAAATCTTACATATTTACAGATCTTGTTAGTTTGTCAATTTGCTTTCAATACACATGGGTCATTCATACCTTAGACTTTCATACCTGACGTTGATATTTGTAAAACACAAGCCCATAAACCCATATCCCTCTTCCTGCATGTAACAAGCTGATCCTTCCCCCTTTATAACTGCGCATCTCAGGAGTCGTCACCAACGGTTTGGGGGTGGGGTATATAAAGAACATAATCCGTTAAAGCCAAGTGTTCCTCATAATTAGTGTTTATTCACTGCTGTGCTATTTTAAGGGTGAGGTATATATATTTCAGCTCATTTACCCATTCAATGATTCTTACATATAACTGAAATGAGCAGGGTGGCTGCAGTCCGGAAAACACGTCACCGTTTAAGCTGGACTGTAGTTATTGAGGTCCTTGCTGTTGTTCCTTTGTGTGTTCAATTTTATGAACGCTAAAATACATAGCTCTTTATAAAATGTTTTATAGATTTATTCTGAAGCAGTACCTATAATTGTAACCGTGTTCTTAAGGCATTCTTTGTTCCTAAACACTTGAAAACATGATTGTTTTCCTTTAAAGTGTTTAACATTTCTTTCTCTGCATTCCTCTGCATTCCTTTTCCTTCTCTGGTGACATTAGAAGCATCTCGGAGCCGTCCGTCGGCTCCCTGGCTCCTAAGAGTGGAAGCCCACGCGGCCTACTGTGGGCAGAGAGAGGCGGTTCACGGCCACGCCCACCCTTCTCGCCCAGTCTCTTTCCTGGCTTCCCAGTGAGCTTCCCCTCACCGCTCCTGGAAGGGGCATCCGGCCCACAGCTCTTGCCTTTGCACATTGTTCTGTCTGCCTCCAGGCTCCTGCACACCACTTGTCGAGGGGGCTCACCTTGGCTCCTGGTGTGGACCTACTGCAGACCGCAGCCCCCGGGCCAGCGTGCACCGGCTGAGGACGCACTGTTGTGTCGTCCACACCGCTTACGAATCCGCCCCTCCATCACAGAATTTCTTCCTTAAGAATTTATCTGGCTAGCTGTTTGTCTCTCTTCATTGACACTCTGCGAAAGTGGGCATTTGAGTGTGCAGGATCAACAGTGCAGGCCAACTTAAATGTAAAATGTCATTCACATGTTTTTCCACCTCCTTTTCCATCACCTCTCTCCCCCACCCACAGCTTCACCTGCAAACCTTAGAGAGGGCATGCCTGCCTGAGGGTTGACACGCAGTACAGAGACCTCTCCCCAAATTATTCATTGTTCTCACTTTATTATGTAGTTGTAACCTCACAGGTGGTCTGTCATTTCTATTAATAAGTGCATCCTTTTTAATTTTTTTTAACGTTTTTATTTATTTTTGAGACAGAGAGAGACAGAGCATGAACGGGGGAGGGTCAGAGAGAGAGGGAGACACAGAATCTGAAACAGGCTCCAGGCTCTGAGCGGTCAGCACAGAGCCCGACGCGGGGCTCGAACTCACGGACCGCGAGATCATGACCTGAGCCGAAGTCGGACGCTCAACCGACTGAGCCACCCAGGCGCCCCAATAAGTGCATTCTTTAAGATGCCGTTGCTCTTAGAATAATAACGGACCAGCAGCTGTTCACACATGAGTCTTTTTTAATGTTTTCAGCACTGGCTTGGGCTTCGACTCGAGGTTAGGAAGGGTCCGGAGGCTCTTGGCTATGTTGGACAATGAAATCAGTTAAGAAACATTTGGGTAGGAACAATAGATTGGAGCTAATAAGATGCTATAGTTTCGTCATATAAGAAAATATACACAATGTCTCTGGTACATAGAAGGTGCTGAATCAATGGTAGTAAGAGTTGTTGGTAAAAAATCATCATTATTATGTTCGTTATCATTATCACTTGTGAGCACAGTCCTAGGAGTGTAACCAAGCAGGGTAATGTTATTTCCAAGTGAAAGTTAATCCCAAATTCCATACAATGTAAAAAACAAAACAAAACAAAAAAAAAAACAAAACAAACAAAAAACTGTAAGTAAATATTCTTACCAAATAATTTTTAAGTTCAGGACTGCCCATACTGTTGTAAAGGGTCTGTTTGTTGTTCTTCCTACCCTACATGACATCTTGAGACTGTTGTTAATAGTGGAAGAACAGAGAATCTCCCTGGGCAGAGTTCAAAAACTGAGAATAATTTAGGATCCCCCTGAGGCTCGTGCAATGGAAAAAAATTCCCTTACATGATGCATATTTCATACTTATATTGTTTACCACGTCTAAATTTAGAACACAGCACATTTCATATCAGGAGTTCTAACCCAAGGACCTTTGAGGCCAGCTTCTATTTTAGGTGCTGATTTTTCAAAATCAACGGAAATTCAACCATTTTAACAATTTTTGCTTATGATAGTGTGCGTGACTCTGAATCCTGCTTCTGTAAAGTATCGGTTTAGTTGATTATCCTACAAATGTCCCTTTGAAATGAGAGTTACCCATAATGGAATCTTGGCTGGAGAAAAAGAAAAAGAAAGTGGTTCTCATTACAATGAATTTTGACTCATGAATTTTCTTTGCATTTATCCTTGGCTTTGGCTAAGGGTTTGTCATTTGTGGCGCTTGTGACTATGTTTAAATTAACATCAAACTTTTTTTTTTCCAGTTGGCCTCATACATCTTAAGGCTACATGTTATATATATTGTCACATATAATGAAGAGATAAATATTTATTATTTGGACATGTTTAAATAGAAAGTGATATATATAACTTGGAAAGAAGATGCTTTTAGAGCCTAAAAATTAGTGCTTTGGAGGATTTTTTTTTTCACGGATTCTGTCTTACTGTGCCTTTGCATTTTTTTATTCGTTTAGACAGGAAGCCTAAGCTTTTAACTCATTTGCTGTCTAGACAAACGAAAACAACAGGGACTTGGGTGGGCTGCATGGAGAAGAAACCTACCAATATCATAGAGATTAAACAGAGTCACCGTGAGGTTTTTCCTTTGTGTATATATGGCAGTCAAATTATTGACTCAATTCTAATATCAGTTTCAAGGTGTGTTTGTATCACATGTCCAAAATGATACTTCTAAAATAAGGTTGGAAGGTACGAAGTGATTTTACAGTGTGCGAAGTATCAGTTTCTAAAGAGCTAAGCATCTGATGAGGCTGGGGGTGGTTAGCCTCAGGGATGTTAATTGGAAACAGAGGGCTGAGAATTCATTGCTAAATCTTAATAGCGAAGTCAGTAGTTTTCACTAGAGCATTTATGGTAAATATTTAGAAAGATTTGCATGTGCTGGCTTACTCTATATGGTCTTTGCAGCTGTATTTTACCATAGAGCATATAAATTCAGCGACAGTCACCAGTGACCAGTCAAACCCTTCCTCTCTTTAGCACCACACTTGGCACAAGGAGTCACTGCTCTTAAGAAAGTTAGGGTCCAGTTAGAGAAAAAGAAAAAATGTGTGTCTGAATTTTATACTTAAAATTCTAAAAAGGAGAAGAGACACTATTCCTGCTTTTGAAGATGATGGAGAGACTTTTTAAAAAGACCATTGAACTGGCATTTTAACCTGTGCGTCAAACCCATGGGAAGTCACAGTGAGAAATCATTAACTGTATCCTATTAAAATCCTTAAACAAGAGACCTGAACTAGTCTCATTGATTGAAATATCTTCTCTGTTTCTAATTCAGTGTTTATCCTCGTGCTCTCTTGGGGCACTTCTGAGCAAGAGAAGACCAAATGTGTGTCTGTTCTGCAGTTCTCTATCAGAGACTGATCTAATACTATCAACTAATTGTATTGAGGGCCACAGCTTAGAGTATGTTGGAGTCGATTTGCTTTTGTAAAAACCCACTTATTTAATTAAACAAGGGAGTAAGATTTTCTAACTTATTCCCAGGTCTTGGAAGAGACGGTAAGATGTCCCCAGCATTACCTGAATTTATCCTTTAGGAAGCTAACTTACTAGATACATTGAATACCATCAAAACCAAAGATGCCTCTGGATGTAGTAAGTCATAATAAATGAAAAATATTTTTAGGGAGCTGGGGGTGGGGAACATGTCAGACTCCGAGCTCGGCAGGAAGTGGGACCAGTGCATGGTGGGTGCGGTCGTGAAGATAGGTGTCGGTTTTGGATTAAGACTGGTTTTCTCACTTACCTTCTTTAAAAGAAGAATGTGGCCATTAGTCTTTGGTTCTGGCATGGGATTGGGAATGGCCGACTCCAACTGTCAGCATGATTTCCAGGCTCCGTATCTTCTACACGGAAAATATGTCCAAGAGCAGGATCAGTGACTTCCACCTGAGAACATCCCAGTGGGAGGAAAAGAGAAATCATGTCTATTCCTCAGGAATACTGAAGTGCCCTGGAGTCAGCTGACATTCTTCTATAGCAATGTCATCAGTAATGCTTTCAACTCCAGCACACTGTTTATGTATTTGAAACCAAGTCTGTTTCTTGTTTTGCATTTTCTCTCTGGAAATTGCAAGGAGGTGGTCTTAAAAGAAGTAAATTAGAAGTAGGCAGCTCCCCAGTAAATTAAAAGTAGGGAGGATCATCTGTAATAATGCAGACATGAGAGAATTTGTATGTCTGTTACGTGTATGTGTAGATCTGTAAAAATTCTTCCTATGCTCCTCCTTCGTGGCATGTTCCCATACACACCCCTCTGTCACTGCCCTTCCCCACCCTGTCCCATCGTATTGAATCAGGGACATATCTGCGCTCTGTGTTAAGTCATAAGTGTTTCTCTTGTCAGAGTCTGCTAGCGTTGTTACTGCTCCCCGGTGGCACTTCCTGCTCCGTGCAGTGAAATCTCCTGTACCTGTCGCTCGGATCAGAATGAAAATTTTACATGGGCGGAGAGACGATGGTTACGGAGGGAAAGCCTTTGCAGGGAACTTCCATTTAAATTAAATTTTAAAGTAAAACAAGCTTTTCTTTTCTAAGGCACTGATTTTCAAAAAATAAGTTAACCATTGGCGGCAGAGGTTACATTATTTTGGGGGTGCTGGAAAGTATTCAGTATTCTGAGTGATGTCACATACTGAAAACCCAACTCGAGAGCTAGATTTTGCCAACTCCACTTGTCCTGGCAGAATACCGAATTTACTGTGTATGAGCCCATGCAGTCATTGCCTCACCCATCACTCCACACAGCAAAGATGCAAAGGGAATGCTGTGGGGCAGGGGGACTCTAGCCCCTTAAAAGAGTCCTCTCTGCAATTACCTTACCTGCCAGCCTTCCAGCAAGATAAATGGAAGCACTGTAGCTTGAAGGTGCCTTGGTCCGAATGAGATGCAGTAAGGTCTCTCTGTTCTTTACAGGCATCATAGATCTGATAGTACTTATAAAAGAAGAATAGAGTTGGTGCCCTGCTGACTAAATTGTCCTCTAGAGGAGTATTAGTTACAGAGCTTCTTTGTTAACTAGGCTGAATGTTTAAACCACTGTTGAACTTCTTTTATTAACATGTTTTAAGATAGCTATACATATGGATACCCTGAGTGTCTGCAGGGCGGGAATATTTCTCTATAATTTACATATAAAAGTTACGTGTATGTATAATAGTAATATAGAAATTATATCTTTTTATTACTCTTCTGTTGCACTGAGGTCTAGTCAGCACGGAAATTCTGATGATACGTTGAACACTAAGAGAGCCACCGTTTTTATATTTTTCTCTTGGTATTTCCTTGATCAGCTTGTTGGATAACAGAAATGTTTTTCATGCTTTTGCAGCTTGAATGAAGCTTTCTTAACACCCATCCGTGTCACCTGTTCGGCCGTAACTTGGAATTTTAAGGGAGGACAGGGAAGGAATTTACAGGTCGCGCAGAGAATGTTGCAACTTTCCAAGTAACAATTTGTTTGTTTGGGTTTCTTATGAAGAAAGATTTGCATAAGAGTATTTAACTTCAGATGATGATGTTTAAAAAAAAATTGAATCTATGTCAAAGCCTTTTCTATGTTTAAACCCATAAGTAGTATAATAAAAGATAATAGTTTTATCTCTAGTTATCTATTAAAAATTTGGTTTTCCTGCAACGAAGCATGAAAAGCCCACTTCTCTCCCCTCCCCGACTGTTTCTTGCCCGACGGACCCCTTGTTTATTGACGATGGATACTTGTTAGGTGTTAGAGAGTGCGCGCACACAGAGCCCGCCAGCCATCGTCACGGGGGCTTCCCAGCTTCCTCCACTCCTACAAAGAGAACGCGGCTCTGTCTGGCTCCCCTTCAGTATTTTCCGGGTGGATGTAGATGTGAAGTCGGTCCCTGTTCTTGGCGAAGCTCCTAGGATTCCTGACATACAGGGTGTCACCACGTGGTTCGACTGAGGCCTGGCGCTCTCTCATTTCCCCCAAGGAAGAGGCCAAGGCAGTAGACCCCGTACTAGAAATACTTCAGCTCTGAGTCAGGGGTTAGCAGACTTTTTCTGGAAGGGCCCGACAGTAGATATTTTGGGCTTTGCAGGCCACGGGGTCTCCATCAGAGTCTCCATCCTAGCCCCGAAGTGGCCGTGGTCGGTACCTAGAGGGATGGCGGTGACAGCGTTCGATGAAACGTTAACAGATACTGAAATTCGAATTTCAAGTATTTTTCACGTATCACATAGTATTACGCTTGATTTTTTTTTTTTCCTCTCAGTCATTTAACAACATTTGGTTCGCGGGCAGAGCAAAAACGGGCAGCGTCCAGCTGGAGCGCCCAGGCCAGAGCTGACAACACCTGCTTTGACGAGCCCCGCCCGTGTGTCCCTTTGCGGTTCTGT
Organism: Leopardus geoffroyi; assembly: GCF_018350155.1. NCBI lineage: Eukaryota > Metazoa > Chordata > Mammalia > Carnivora > Felidae > Leopardus > Leopardus geoffroyi. Next base: position 141,625,006 of record NC_059332.1, read on the forward strand.
GAATTGGTTACATCCGGTCAGGAGGGGGCTGCGTTGGGAGCAAGTTCTTAAACCCCAACCCCTCTTCCACCCCCCGCACCCATCCTCGCTCTGAGCCTGTGCCATGAGGAGTCCTCAGAGAGCCGGGGGTGGGGGGAGGGATGGCTGGAACTGGCCCTGTTTGCTCTCTCAGCAGATCGACATGAGTGCACGAGTACACTTCTAATTTCGGTCTTGTTTCTAGAGAGTCAGAGAAGTGCCTTGATTTCTGAAGGGTGAATACTTTCTACGTTGTATACAGCGTGTCCCTTGCTTAATAACCTTTCTCTCTTTCTGACCCTGCTTCGCAAAAGTTGTGCTCAGTTCCGAAAGTCTGCATGGAACTGTTGTTGAACCCGGTAATCCAGTTAAATACAGTGTTTTACCAGCTGAATGTGTGCAAAATCATGCAACTTGGGGGCCCTGAGTAGAAACGTTTATAGATTTTATCCTCTGAATTTTGAAAATACGATTCAGTTTTCCTCATTTTATTTTGGAAATTCGATGATACTTTCTCCAGTGGTGATATGTTCAATCTACCCTGATACTGTTATATTTGTTATTATGTTTGTTACTCTAAACCTAGATGTGATTCTTAGATGTTACTCTCCTTAGCATAAGAAATATTTGTTTTTCTGTACCATTCATTTTTGTGAGGTTTTTGTAGCTATTTGAGAATGTTATTTTTTAATTGTTGGCACTTTCGCTGTTAAGAAAGAGAAGCTCGTTATATGATTTAACAGATGGTTAACAGAGAAACTTTCCAGGAGACTGGGATCCTCATCCTCAGTTTGCTTTGTGACATTTGGGGGTACCCTGAAGACCCATAACCAGCTATGCTTTACCTGGTCCCTTTGGTATTTCTTGGTCTAGATTCAGTCTACCTCCACCGGTTTTCAAAGCCCTAGTTTTAGAAGTCCCACTAGTAGTAAGCAGTGAGATAAGCTGAATGAGTAGAGGGTATAAATTAAAATTAAATATGCGTTGTAGACAATAACAGAACCTGGCATTTCTGATCCCATTCTGCAGCATTTAGTCCTAGATCATCAAGGCAAATAATTTTATACTGCAGCCCAGCCTTTAGAACTCAGCCAGCTCTAGCTCTGGGCCCCACCTGGATCTCCAGACTCTCAGCGACCTGGGAGTGCCTGCTGGTGGGTAACCCATTCTGGACCCTGGCACCACAGCAGTGAGGAAGGCCGAACTCCAGTCTCTTCCTTTCATTCTGACCAGGTTGCAGAAGACTCCTCTCTCAACTCTCTTCATCCTCTTGAGTGGATGGTTCTGTCCTCAGTGCTGTAACCTTCGACAGTAACTAACTGAGCTGCAGTTTCTGTGTCTGTCAAATGGTGATGTTAATAACTGCCTTACAGGGTGTTAGGAACAAATCAGAGTTGGCATTAAAAATTGTTTGTTTAGCTTAAAGTTGTTATAAAAAGTAAGGTATATAACATGAGGACCCATTTCTGCCAACATAACCTCAAAGGGATTTATTTTCACAGGATCCTACAAAAGTATACACATAACTATTTTATCATAATGGCACTTACAGTTACTTAAGATGTAAGCATTTCTTACCACAAGGTTTGATTAAAATTCTGCTGTTCCATTAGAACATAATCGTTTGAAATTCACATAGTCCTTCAACGTTGACTCCAAATAGAAGGATCCGGAGCTATAGTTTTCAGTTTATGGAAATCATCATTTCTTTCAGATGGTAAAGTCACCATCGGAAGTGCTGTTTCCTGTAACGCTTGGAACAGGTTTGGGGGACAAGTGCTGGCAGCTTAAAGGAAAGCTGTCAGGTGGTTTTATGGAAGAGAGGTGCACAGCTTTCTTCACTCTTTAGGGCTGGGCCAGATCTTAGGGTTCAACTCATGAGAGACCTCCTGAAAGTCTTCTAAGAACGAGTGGCCATGCTCTGAGTTTTGGGTATTATCTAGAAAAACTTTGTCTCCGAAAGGGGCATTGTTGCAATTTTGAAATACTTTTTTGATCAGGCATGGATCCAAGAGTGTTATTTTATAAACCTATTGGTGTTTCTTTCTCAGGACCTGTCTGGCTCCATTGATGACCTCCCCACGGGAACGGAAGCCACTCTGAGCTCAGCAGTCAGTGCGTCTGGATCCACGAGCAGCCAAGGGGATCAGAGCAACCCTGCTCAGTCGCCTTTCTCTCCACACGCATCCCCCCATCTCTCCAGCATCCCCGGGGGCCCGTCGCCTTCTCCTGTCGGCTCTCCCGTGGGAAGCAACCAGTCACGATCTGGCCCAATTTCTCCCGCAAGTATTCCAGGTATTCATTTCTTCGTATTTATTATTCCACTCGGTGGTAAAGACAGACCTAGTGTTCATAAATGGCAACATACATTCCATGGTTTGTTTTACTATTCAAAAACGTGGTGATGAAACCACATGGTAATGGAACCACGTGTTAGAAGCATAACTTTGAGAGCCCCGATTCCCAAAGATATTCAACTAATGAATAAACAATAAACACTCGGTTACTAAAATCGCCCGCTAGTTTGATGTTTTTGGTTTGGACATTGACCTTAACACCAGAAATTTATTTATTCTCAGTGTCTGTTTTGTAATGATTCTATGCATAAGATTCTCTGTTGATGAGTGCCACTGAGATAAGGTTGTGGACAAGTATCGGCCTCAGTTTTTATGGTTCTATTTAATTTATTCCATGGCAGTCAGCTTCTAACGTGTAGTGTGTGTCCCTGCCAGTGTTTTACTGGGCCAGCACACATTCACGTCCTCGTCACTGATGGAGACTCGCCTCCTGGTTTTGACGTAAGGAGTTCATGCGCCAGTGAACTCAGCAGCCACACTTCGTCTGTGTCTCTTACCCCCTTTATTGTGTACGTGGGGGTGTTTGTCTGTCTTTCTGTTGCATCATACTCCTCCAGCTTTCTTCTGTCAACATCATCCCTTTCTTTTATCAGCAAATTACTAAATGTAATTTATTTCCACGTAGCTTTTGCTAACATGATCTAGGTGGCTGCCGGAAAGTGCCTTTTACTAATGTATTAGAACGAATATTAAATTGTGGATAAATCTTCTGATAGTTTATTCTGTTCTCTTGAAAGCATGGGTGGTAGTTTTACCCCTTCTTACATTTTACTCCTTTTGTATTTAAAAATGCTTATTATGGGATGTTTTATATATAAATCTATATATATGTTTATATTTATATAGATATCTATATCTATATAGATAGATATCTAATAAATCTATATTTATATAGATAAACATATGTATATATAGATATAGATAAACATATATATCTATATATAGAGAGAGATAGATAGATAAACATATATATATGTATATATGTGAACACATACAACATGCCAATGATGAGACATAGCTATCAAATGAATACTTGTGAACCCACCATCCTGTTTAAGATTGGAATATTACCAGTTTTGCTGTGTCTACCTGTGTGTTCCTTTCTTATCTTTAGTCCCGTCCCTCTTCCCTGCCTCAAATACTCTGTGAATAGTTTTTTTTAATTGTTCTTTTTGGGTGTTTTGTTTTGTTTTGTTGAAGAATTTTATTATAAAAATTCATAAAAAATATTAGTTTTATTGAGTTTTGAGATTTATAGAAACGTATGTAGAGTGACTATATAATTTATCAACCAAGCTGAGACACTTTTGGGGGCATGGAAGTGTTGCTATTAATAATTAGGGGACAGTAGGCATAAACTAGGAAGATTCTTGTCAAAACAGAAAATGTGGTTATCCATTCATGCTGTAAATGGTCTCCCACAATTTGCTTTTTTGACTAAATGTTCTGTTTCTAAGGTTCATCCATATTTTAGATACAGCCATAATATAGCACATTTTGATTTAGGCATTCTGATGTTAACCTTTCTCTCAGAAATATGTTTGTCCTTACAGAGATTGTAATTAAACCTGGATTTACCCACCTTCAACATTTTTAAAGCCCCGAATACTTTATATTCCAGAAATCCTTAGGCAGTTTTTGGTATTGAGATGATTTTTGAAGCATCAACTACCTAAACATTAGGAAGTCATATGTAAAGTATTGTACTTGTTGAGCAAGAACTCCTTTCGAAAATTGGATCAAAAGGACTTTTCTTAGTAATAGTAACTTCAGTGAAAACTCCTCACAGGGATAAAGATACTGTAGCTTTTTATTTAAAATTCCTGACATGGGTAATTCACAATCTGGTGATTTTCATACATATGTTTATCATTCCAGTGGGGGTTTTGAAACTCCTTTTTCACTGTTTGGATTTTGATGTGGTGTAGAACACTTACCCCACAAAAGGGCTCACTTTGGACACATGGTACCACATACTGTGGAGGAGGTAGCTCGGCAGGTGAACTGGCTTCAGAGTCTGGTGCTTAGCTCTGTGTCCTGCAGCATAGAGTTGGTCAGCAGGTTACGCTTTCTGATGACCCCCTAGCCCCATCTCAAATGAGGCCTGTTGTTTGTAGTCGCTGCGGGTAAGGACCTGAATAGGAATCTGTCTGCCAGCTTCTTGGGAAAGTAAGTCTGTAGTAGAATGCTTTCAGGTTTCTTGGAAACGTTGTTTAAAGCACACAGCGTGTTTTTAAGCTTGGGTCCGAAACGCTAACCGCCCAGGGCCTACGTTTTCATTTCACCATACTAGTCCAGATCAGCTCCTTGCATCCATGTGGCACAGGGAAAAAATGACACAGCGGAAGTTCCACTTTTGGTGGGGAGGAACGCTCTTCAAGTAGATCCGTAACCGTGTTTGCCGAGCGTGAAGGTACAGAGTAATGGGACTGTGCAAAACATGGCAGAGAGAACGTTTCTTTAAGGTTCGTGTTATTCTAAGAGGAGTGACCTCCTGGAAAAGCTGGTCGGCAGTTTTGACACCTGTTCACTTTTCTCCCGGGTGGAACCACAACACTGCAACTGGATGGACTTTTATATAATTAGCTGATCTCACCTCATTTTATCGCCACCTACTAGTTTTATAACCTCGGACAGGCCTCTGAGCCTCTCTGTGCCTCAGTTTCTGCATTTGTAAAGATAATAACCACACTTCCTAGGGTTCCTGTAAAGATTAAATGTTGATGCACACAAAGGAGACACATGGTAAACACTCAGTGCGTGTTCCCTGTCGCTGTGGTTCTGGTTATCGTTAACCGAGACCCGGAGGCTTGCCCTGTGCTGTCCAGAGCAGCACAGGTGGTTTTGGCAAGTCTTCTGATTGGGAATCCAGTGGTGTTCTTGTGCATTTCAGAAGACGTGAATGCCAAGTTTCCAGTAATGATTTGCTGTGCTTACTGAGGTTACTCAGTAGGACCTGCTCAGAGCCAGCCATGGAAGCGTAATGTATTTTTACAAAGTTGAATCTATGTTTCTTCTAACTTGGGGGAAAAAAAGATGGTAGGTTAGTGGATGATCTTCTTGGGGATTAGGTCTGAGAAAGTCCAGAGGAGGGGGAACAAGCATCTGCACCCTTGCTTCACTTAGATCACAGGCAAATTGGTGATTGTGTGGTACGATGAGCAGGCAGTCTAACGTAAAATTTAACAACGGATGCGGTTTAAAATCCGGGGTGATTCCTCATACTTTTTGTATGTATTGAGACCACATCAACTAACTGATCAGTACCACCCTCTCAGTGGCATTAGCCATGGCTGCCGCATGCAGTTGAGCAGGTTCCTCACTGGACAAGGACATGGGCCAGAGGGGTAAATGGGAGTGAAATTCAGGCTGTTCTGTGGGAAGGGGCACCCTTTTTTAATTCATGCAGAGGACTCACACATTTGTCCACATGCTGGCCCTGTACCTCCTGGTGGCCGTCCTCCATGGCTTGAGTCCAGATGCTACCTGTTTCTCCACTCTGTTCCCAAAGCTGAGCCCAGGGACATTACAACATCCGTTTTTGAGAGATGCTCATCGTAAATCTTATGTGTTGTTATTTTAAGGGGATTTGTTAGAAATCATGCATATTTTTGTTGAAAAAGAATTTGGTCTTCTCTTTCCCTCCACCTAGCCTATATGCCCTTGTTGTTTTTTCCTTTTTTTTTTTTTTTTTTTAATGTATTTGTGTAAACTTGTCATAGGTAATAAAACCACATTTTAGGGATGGTCATAACGTTGCTTGTTCTTTTTTTTTTTTAAATTTAACCAAATGCAAAGACACTTTTCCCTTAGAGAACAATCAGGCCCATTTAGTAATCTCACCTTCTCTTTCCCATCCTTAGTCCTTATGTTTAAATTTTGTTAATCCACGTTAGATCCTAAGATAATGTACAGTCTCCCGCCCTTGGCCTCTGAGTCTGTACTGGTGAAGTAAAACCACCAGGTAGTGATCACATGGTTTCCCCACCCAGGGCAGGATACTCAGACTGGTGCTTTGGGAACATCTGTTTGGAATTTCCCCATTTTCATTTTTTCTGTCTGTAGTCTTGTGCTTTCTTTTCTCCCCCTTCTTCTCATTCCCAGCACTAACTTGTTTTTTCTGACCTCACTTCTCTCCCATCACCTCCTACTCGACTTGCTACTGCCTCTCCCTGTGTCAGATTGACTCTTTCAATCATTGTCTCTCCAGCAAGTCATTGTTCAAATGCACAGCTGTCGTGTGGCTGATAGCCTAGATGCTGTAAAGCCAGAATGTTGTGGGGGCTTCTTCCTAGTGCTGCTTCCCAGGGTTTGTTGAAAAAAGAGCAGTCATTTTTCTCCATCTCTGTCCTGGAGAATGAAATTGACAGCTAATGAGAACTATCACAGAGGTAGATAAACAAAAGCCCAGTAAAGCATCCCGAATGGCTGAATCTGTTTCTTGCCTGTTAAACCGTTTCTCCACCCACTGCAAATTTGCCCTCCTATCATGCTGCCTCACGAACATTGTGAGTGTCATGGGAACAACTACTGTGATACATTCTGGCACCACATCGGCCCTGGCACATCCCTAACTCAGTGGGGCTTTTCCTTCCTGCGTTCTTTTGAAAAGCAGGATGGAGATTTTTCGTGGTAAGTAGCCACATGGATTCTCCCTTTGTTTGCACATAACTCCAGCACTGCAGCCATCTATGGTTAGAAGTTAAAGAATTTCAGCCCTGGTTGTTTAATCTAAATGAGCATTTGAGGACCCAAATGTATACGTTACTACATCCCCCCGTGCCATGATAAATTTTCTTGGTTTTTGCTGATTGTTTTCATTTCTCTCTCCTCTTTACGTTGATGTATTTATACTTAGAGACGGAAATGAAATATCTTCATCTTTCTAATTGGCAGTGTGCATGTATATACACATTTAAATCGGGCAAATCTAACATCAGGTGCAGTTGATTCTGCGAGGTCTGATATTAGGCATCTGGTTTCCCTTCTAATAAATGATCCCATCCCACTGTACTTCGGCTGCTTACTGGCTTACATCCGAGAGTTGTTTGCCTCGGTTTTAGGGAAATAAACTCTTGGATCTTGAATGTATCGTGCGGGTCTTGCACTGGGCCTCGTTCGTCCTAGCACGCAGTGAGGCTGACACAGCACAGCATCAGAAAGCATTGCCGTTGCCAGAAGATTTAGTGGATGTTAATTTCACTTGTCTTGCCTCCAGAGCCAACCATTCCAGTTTACTAACAAAGCAAAAATGTAAATAAGCCCAACTTTTTTTATTTTTATTTTATTGGCTAAAGGCTTTTGTCAGCTTTTTCCTCCGTGTGCTGTAAGCAGCCACAGTGTTTAAATATTAAGAAGCGTGAGCGTACAGCGGGGAATGGTGATAGGCAAGCAGAAATTAACACTTCACAGCCTGAGAAACATTTTTGTTTACAAAAACTTTAACTGTTCAGACTGCTAGGAGCAGTTCATCGGTTGCGTTAACAAAGACCTAAGGATGGTAACTGTAAATCTCCGAGTAGATTTCCCTCGTCTCTCTCTTTTTTTTTTTTTTTTTTTTTTTAAGAACCGGCATCTGTGCCAAGAGTCCAATTTTAAGTCCCTTTCATCTGACAGGAGAAGGGCTACAGATTAGAACAGCCTGGGACCAAAGATACACAACTAGGTTTTCATGTTAGTGTCCTGATGAATACATGTTTGTTTTCGTGGCCATTCCTTCTGGCTTAGTCGTAGGTATCTATTTTAAGACTAATCAAAGATCCTATCTTCCTGGCCATCACAGGCAGAGAGAAAATAGAGTTGCATCAGATATGAAAGTAGAACTCTCCATTTTTCAGTTTTATGTGCCTTGCTATTTGAAGTCTCACCTCCCACATCGCCCCTCCCCAGCTCCACTGCTGGCCCAAGGAGACTGGGCGGCCCTGGGTCAGGGTGGTTTAAGAGCTGAGAGACCGTGAGGGAGGAGGGCGAGGTGGAGAGGAGTCTTTCATTAATCTTTCAAGAGCTGTCCTCATCACTCCCATCTTTTGCTATCCGTGCCTCCCTCCTCTGGAAGCCCTCCTTTCCCTACCTCTGCAGTGGGCTGGAGCATTCCCCAGGGCGCACGTCTGCAGGCAGCCTCCAGGACTGAGTGGCTTCCCGGGAGCCCCCCTGGACGCAGAGCGCCCGGCCGTCTGTGCCCCTTTACCTGTGCAGACTCAGACCTGGCAGATGACTTTCGTTGCGTCCTGTGAAAAGGACCACAGGTTTTAAGAGCCTGTAGAGTGGATTTGCCAGAGATCGCCCCTCCACTCTCATAAAGCACCAGTTACCTTATAGTTAAGCCTGATTCTCTGAAGCGTTATCGTGTCAGTTCCTGGATGGTGAGTGATGCATTCCGCCTACCAGCTGGTCATCATGAATTTGCACCCCTCGGGAAAACCTGAGAGATGCTAAAAGAATGAACTCCCAAAAGGGTAGCACGTATCTTATTAACTATGGAAAATGTAAACTCTTTGGGCAGCACCGTGGTATATTCAGAGCTCTCCTGTGGAAGTGCTCACCTGGTTCTCCCCTCCGCTTAGCAAGTGAGAGCTGAGATTTCCGTGGGAGCCGATAGAGCCACACAGACAAACAAGAAGATATTCTGGTCAAAAAACTCATTTTCTTGCTTAATCTGACATTCAGACAAGCAGATTCTGGAAGGATGCTATAATGGGAAAGAGAAAAATGAATTGCATTTAGGAGTTTAGTCATAGGCTGGAGCGAACAGGAAGGATTTTAGTGAGAGGAAATGATAGTTCCTGGTCTAATTTGTCAAGATTAGTACCTATAAAATGAACACCGGAGGGTGCAAGCCAGTATCTCTCGCTTTTTTAATCCATTCCTGTCGGATTTTTAGAACTCTAAGGGCTGAAGCCTAACGCATCCTAAATAAATAAATTTTCCACTCTTCAGTTTATCTTTGCTTAAAACTCAGGGTAAAATTATGAGTTTATTTCACTCTGTGTAAGTGGTTCTAAACCGGTTTCCTGTCATGATCACATCAGTAGCGTCTCTGAAATGGCACTGCACGTAATGACACATTTTTTACTTGAAAGTCTGCACAGTCACCCTACCTGGTAATCTTATTTTAAAACATCTATCAAGTGTTCCTTTTTGGCTTCTCTCGAAGTAGAAATCCTGCAACAGCTTGTTGCAAGGAAAATGCATGCTGCTTATTGGCAAGCTGAGCAGGAAGAAAAAAAAAATTTCTTAAACACAAAATGCCATTGATATATCCGTGTTTTTAATCTGTGGCAGCCTGGAAAACATCAATTCAGCAGTTCTACAAACCGTGGAGAACTTCAGCCAGTATTTTTTTCCCCCTTACAAAGTAAACTATTTGTACGTTACACAAAACAGTAATTTCAGATCCATTCCAAATGATGCTTAGCAACACTTAAGAAAGCAACTATATATTTTGTCTTTGTGAGAGATGTGATTGCATCTCTGTGTGCCGTAGTTCTTAGATACGAGAGCCTCCCCCTTTAGGGTACTAATTTAAAATTCCGACCAGGAGCCTGGTTATGGAGACTCAGCACTTTGGTCATGGATATGTTCCTGCTGTTTCTCGAGGGCAGGTCCCCCACTGCTGACCTGCGGCCAGACCCTTGCGTTTAAAGCAGGTGCCCCAGGGCTCTGAGCTACCCTTTGCTTAGGAGACCCCTCCGGACCCAAGTCAGGTATGTTGATAATTGGGGAGTGAGTATTTCTTCTTTTTGTCAAAAGCAGAAATGTTTTCAGTTCTTCCATTCCACCGGATTTCCAACTAAACCTTTTCCACTTCTTCCTTCACATTCAGAAAGAAGAGAACATGAACACACATCAAAATACGCATTCCCAGTCGGTTTTGGCTCCCCCTCTCAGTTAAAATTAAGTTACGCAGTTCAGTTTAAACTCTCCTCTCGTTTTCCATTCCCTTTCTTCGGTCTTCTGTGTCTGAACATATAGGGAAGGCCATGTCACCAGGGTAGTGTTTTGGTGTCGTTCTCGCTCTGTCAGGTTAGCAGCGGCTAATGTGTTTCCCTGGCTGATCCAGCCGTCCACGCCCACTTTTCCATTATTTTTTTACACTGTTCACTGTAGGAGCACTTCATTCGCCTTGTTTACTGTTTGATTTCATTTCTCCAGCTGAGTAGACTGTCACCCCCTCTAAACTTGTGCTTAACTGAGTAATGCTGCTTCTTGAATCAGCAGAGTGCTGCTGCAGTTGAAATGCTATTGGCATTGACCTGCTGTGTTTTCTGTCCTCCGTGGGAGGCGAGGAATTGGAATGGAGGGGTACCAAAGCTTTTGGGAACTAATTTTAGCCCAGAAGTAAAAGTCTCCCAAATCATCTGACTTCTCATTTAGGAAAGTGGTGATAAAATGAGTGGTCCTTAGAGTCAAGATGTCCCTAAAGCTGACTTCACAAACTTGTGGTCTGTGTTTCTGTATTTTCTAAAGGGAATAAATACCAGTTGTGAAGTGAACAAGCGGGTGTTACGGCTATTTCCCTGTCTTCTGATAGCCCTGGAGCCAGGATTATTATGATGTGTTGATTGATTATAGCCGTTAAGTCTCTTACTAATCAGTTTCATCACTTACTCTCAACTCACACACTTGCACCTTTGATTTCTCTTCCATAACAGGGTGATACGGGTTGTCATTGACTAATGAAGAACAGAATTGGTTTCGGCATGAGACAAACGGAATGCCGACACCAATCCTAAAATGCATTAATCTTTAATAATTCACATCTGCATGTTTATAAATGATATAACCAGGGATTGTTAATGTTGATGTTCTCCCTTCCAAACAGAAAGTGACATAGGAGTTTGTACTTGCAAACTACACTAAATGCATATAGCTGAATGCCAAGAATGTGACCTTGCTGAGGATGCCAAATGTATTAATTCACTGGATGGTTTTTTTGAAAAGTAGCATGTTGTACTTTTGCTGTTGGATAAATCAGGTGATGTCCTGAGAAAGGCCAACGGGCCCAACTGCTCCTTTTCCTTCCGCCCTTGTTTATCATTCTCTTCTTTTCATTCATTGATTCGGCCAAGTTCCGAATACATCTTATGCTGCAGGCGTGTTTCTGGGAACTGGGGACAATGCACTGAACATAAATGACAAAGGACCCTGTCCTCATGAAACTTAAATCCTAGCGGGAAAGATGGGAAATGTAGTTTATTACCAGGTATGGTTAGGGGAAAAAAATCAGGTTGCTTCTTTCAGACAGCAGTGATTGGGATAGGTGTCTCTTAGAAATTAGTATTCGAACAAGGGACTCAGTGAACAAAGGCAAAAGCGTTCACTCAGTGAATATCTGGGAGACAGGGACCCCCGCAGAGAGCCAGCAAGCACACGGGCCCTGGATCAGTACTGCGTTTGGTGTGCTGGGCAAGGAAGTCATTGGGGCTGGAGCACAGTAAGGAGGGGGAGATGGGGACAGCGTGGGTAGGCAGTTAGATCAGAGGGTAACCAAGGGCCAGCTTACATGGGGCTTTGTAAGTTACGATCGGGATTTAAGAACTTATTTTAAGTATAATCGGAAGCCACTTGGCAGGAAGAGAAGGCAGAGAATGGGGTGATCCGATATATGCTTTTAAAGGATCATCCTGGTTGCTAAGTGGGCTACAGGGGTCAAGGTTGGAAGTGGGGAGACTGATTAGGAGGCTACTTCAGTAGCCTAGGGGAGGTTGGTCACGGCGGGATGTGTGAGTAGCAGAAATGGGGGCGGAAGAGTTTTGACCCCTAAGTTTGGTAAATGGTGGTTCTGTACACTGGAAGACAAAGAAAAGAGCAAGTTTTTGAAGAGGGAATCAAGAGTTTGGTTTTGAACTTGTTACATTTGAGATGCTTATTAGGCATCCAAAGGGAGATTTTGAATTGGCAGCTGGTTCTAAGAAGAATCTGGATTCCGAGCAGAGATCTAGGCTAGAGAAGTATGTTTGTGAGTCATCAGCATTCTCGACGAGATTACCTGAGGCACCTAGCCTGCATCATAATCACCTGGAGGGCTTGGGAGAGCAGGTGACTGGGCTTCATACCCAGTTTCTGACTCAGTAGGTTTGGGGTAGAGCTGGAGAATCTGCATTTCCAGCATGTTCCTAGTTGATGCTGAAACTGCTGGTCTGGGAACTGTTGACCTGGGAAACGAGCAAAAGTCAGTCATTCCCAACCCTGGCTGCACAGAGCATCCTGGGAGAGGATGGGTGCGAGGCCCAGCCCCCAGAGGTGCCGAATTAGTGGGTCCGGCTGCAGTCCTCCACCAGCACTTTTTAAAAAGCTCTCCGGGTGATTATTTTGTATAGCCAAGGTTGAGAAATACTGAGAGAAGCATCCTGAGGACTGAACCCTAGGGCACTGAGATGTGTAGAGACTGTGAACAGGGAAGGCAACAATAGCCAGTGGTAAAAGTGGAAAACCAGGGAGAGCTGGGGTTCTGGAAGCCACCCGAGAAAGTGTTTCTAGAATATGGAGAGACCACTTCCCCTCCCTCCCAGTACAGCTTAGCACTTCTCTAGAAGTGTCCTGAGGGCATGTTTTAAAGGGAGCCAGGGTTCCCACTTACCATCATGTATGTATTAGAGGAATTTTATGGATAAATACCTCATGTTTTTAGGGCAGCATGTTGCCGTCTTTTGACCTTGCTATAAATAGGTTGTGATTCAATTGAAATTATAATGTCACAGGAAGAAAATTCTTGTGATAAAATAATTGCTATATTCTTAGGTCTAACTCCCAATATTAACAGAACCCCTAGTTTCACAGTTGTTCCTTGAAGTCTGTTTCACACAAAATCCAAGAATCATGTCATTTAAATTCTACTTGAAAAAGGACGAAAACCTGTATTTTTTTGAGAGCTGAACCTCGGTGTATATACTCTTTTTTTTTTTTATGTTGCATCAGTGCCTAATATTGGAAGTTGACGGCGGGAACTAGTCCAGTATTCCATGTGTTCATCCCTACTGATTGTGACTTTATGTCAGCAGCTTGCTCCTAGAGCTGAATTCCTTTTGCCCGGAGTATCCCTCCCGCCCCTCGCTGGCCTGGAGAACTACTTATTCTCGATGATCCAGGTCCAGCGCCCTTCCCTTTGCAAAGGCCTACAGCTCCCTCCGTGCCAAGGAGAGTCCACCTGTCTCTCGGTGGTTCTCCAGCTGGCCCAGGGGCCTGTCGAGGGCAGTGAGCACTGCTTTTTTTTTTTTTTTTAAATCCCTGGTGCCAAGCATCATGCCTGGCAAGTCAGAGCATACTCAGTAAATGCTGACCAAATTAAAGAGTTTACAGTTCGCTTAGAATAAGTAGGAACTCAAGAAAAGAAAGTTGTAAAGTTGATTACTTCTATGACCCGTCCTCCTGTGGGCCGGGAGCCATCTTTCTACCTTTGTATTTCACAGTTCATGGGATCATTCTGTTTCCCTTTCTCCTGGAAGAGATTCCACTATGACAGATGATTTTACTTTCTTTTCCCTTAAAAATAAAACCTGAAATAGTAGTTGTAAGATTTGTCAGTCTAAACCAGACTTCTGCAGTGTAGACCCTGTCTGATTTTAATCCATAATACACAAAAATTGTGCCATATAAAAGTTGTAGCAGGGGCACCTGGGTGGCTCCGTGGTTTGAGCATCCGACTTCAGGTCAGGTCAGGATCTCATGGTTTGTGGGTTTGAGCCTGCATTGGGCTCTGTGCAGACAGCTTGGAGCCTGGAGCCTGCTTTGGATTCTGTGTCTCCTTCCGCCTCTGCCCCTCCCTTGCTCATGTTCTCTGTCTCTCTCTCTCTGTCTCTGTCTCTCTCCAAAATAAACATTAAAAAAGATTTTTTTTTTGATCATAGCATAATTCTGGAATTGTCCAATATCCAACTTTTTCATTGTCTCATTATTTTAAATAAATTATCTCTTACTAGTAACTAACCCTATTTTCAAAGAAAATGGCCAGTTAAGAACAGATTGGTTATGGGGAGTATTGTCATAATCCAGATGATATTCCCATCCCCCAACTAAGTGGCATCCGTGTTGGCTAGATAAACATGGGTGGTGAGCAAGGGCTAGCAAGACTGGAATCTGGGCTTCAGCAACACATGAATCCTACGCTTGAGATATTTGAAAGTGACAAGTGGAAGATAAAAATGGCTGTTTGTGAAAAACATACATTTCAAAAGCATACTTGCCGAACACTGACTTAAAGTCTGAAATTAAAGAATTGATAAAAAACACACGAGCATATGGTCCAGAATGCCTTCCTTCCTGTCCGTGTTGCCTTAGTCTGTCTCCTGTGCTCTCAGAACGACTCCCATACCAGAGGCCCCCGGTGACCTGGGCTCAGTCCCCCAGGCCCCTTTGCAGTCAGCTCTGAGAGTGTCACATTGCCCATGGCCAGGCCCTGTTCCAGACCCTGCTTTGGTCCTAAGTGGCCCCTGAGAGCACTGCTGTTCCTCTCCCCACGCAGCCGCCCCCAGTGCTGCTAACGGTTGGCTGAACCTCTTGGAACAGAGATTTCCATCAGAAGCTTTGGATTTCTTTAAGTTTTTCAGCATGATGCAATGCTTTAGCTTTCTGTCAATTTTAAAAGTAGTTTTAGGGGCACCTGGGTGTCTGCAGTCGGTTGAGCGTCTGACTCTTGGTTTTGGCTCGGGTCATGATCTCAGTGTCATGGGATCAAGCCCTGCATTGGGCTCCATGCTGAGTGTGGAACCTGCTTGGGATTCTTTCTCTCTCCCCCTCCACCCACTCCCCGACTTGCTTGCTCACTCTCTCTCTCCCTCAAAAGAAAAAGAATAAAATAAAATAAAATAAAATAAAATAAAATAAAATAAAATAAAAGTAGTTTTATACCAAGAATTTAGAAGGCTTAAGTTTTATCATAACAATTAGCACTCATTATTTAGTGTAGTTACAGATATAATGAATTTTTAAAACCTTTAGAGAATAGGATTTTAGTACATAAGTTGACAATTCCATACCTTTTTTTTTGAAGATTTTTTTCATGGGTTTTTTTTTTTTTTTTTTTTTGAGAGAGAGAGAGAGAGAGCATGAGCAAGGGAGGGGCAGAGAGAGCAGGAGACAGAGAATCCCAAACAGGCTTCATGCTGTCAGCATACAGCCCGATGCAGGGCTCGATCTCACCAACCATGAGATCATGACCTAAGCCAAGACCAAGAGTCAGATGTTTAACCAACTGAGCCACCCAGGCACCCTAACAATTCCATTTCTAAATAGAAAATATGTGGAAACCATGTTGCCAGTAATTTGGTCCGTTGGTCCCAGGTTTATATATACTGTGCTATTTTCCTCAAATTCTAATATTTAATTGTCAAAGTATCTATCTTTTCCTGTGTTATCATATATCCGAAAGCAGCATTTCTAGGCCTAGGAAACTGACCATGTGCACCGCCCTGGGTCTGCAAATCAAGGGAGTCCTCCCTGCCGGGCGTGTGAGCACTCCTTTGTGGATTTCTGGTGTGGATGCCGGGGGACTCCAGTGAGTAAGCATCAGCGTGTGGCACTTTTCACAGCTACTCATGTTTGCAGTTGAGAGTTGTCATGACATGTGGGGACCCAGAATGAGAAATCTGTGACAAGAGAGGATGGAGGCAAAGGAAACTTTTGTTAAAGGAAAGAAAGTGCCTTGGCGTTAAAAAGGCCTGTCTCTATCAGGCAGCACAGAGCAGCGATCAAGTGGAAAAAAGGGAGCAGGCAGGCGCCTCATCTAATCTTTCTCCTGGGGGCCCAGGTGGACAAATTGGCAACCCTGTTCACAGCTTTTTTTTCCTCTCCCCTTTGTACCATAAGAACTGCTAATCGGATCCATGCTGCTGCAACTGTGGTTAGTTATTAACAGAATAAAAGCAGATTTCTTCAAAAGAACGGGTGGGGGAAACGACTGTACAAAATTGCAAGGTTGTTAGAATCTTAAATGCACAGCAGTCGATTTTTCCCTTATTCTGAATTATACGATGAATGCAAGTCTTTCATCTGTCACTATACCCATTTCTTCAGAAGGCAGCCAAATATTAAGCTTCTCAAACAAAAAAAGAATCTTAGAAAGAGGAAAAATATTGAGGAGGAATAAGAATGGGGAAGAGCGGGGGGAAATTAGGTTTTGTCTTTATTAATTGGTCCTAGTGAGAAGAGATATAAACTGCATGCTCGATCTGGTTTCCCCTCCCCCGCCTCTTACCTTACATCAAAGCAGGGATTCGAGCAGGCTTAGCTGGTAGCTGTTCTGCGTTCTGTGTCTGGAGATCATGCACGAGGCAAGTTCAGAACCCGCCACTTCCTTACACGAGACAGAGCGCTGTGGAGCCGCACCCCCTGGGGGGAGCTGTGTGCCACCCAAGCGCACCTAGGCTTCCCCCACCCCTAGGGGTTTCGCTCTGCACCCCAGAGACCTTCGGATTGGACGCCTGAGCTTTAAAGCTGTTGAGAAGAGTGTGTGTCCGTGAGAACACTGAGTATAGACAGGAATAGTCCAGACCAAGGACGGTTGTGTAGGAATTTCGGTGCATCTCTGATATGCGGAAGAGAGACCTCGTGACCTGTCCAAGGTGCCCAAAGGCGGAAGTGACTCCTGCTTTCAACCAGATCACATCTTTAGTCCTATTACCTATTTCCTTTTCATGTCGTCACACCGAAAGTTAACTTAACTTGATAAACTTTCCCTGAAGTTTTGTCTTCTGTTTACTGGCCTTCTTCCTTTTCTTTTTCCACGACCACAGTTTTAGTCACTTCGCCTGAGTAATTGTGGGAGCAAAGACTGTCTGAGCTGAATGGCTCTGGGAGGAGCGTGGCCAGCCAGGTTGAGCCATGTTGCTCAGGCCCAGCAGCAGCTATAGGTCCACACTGAAAATCAAGCTGCCGTAAAACCAGAAGCCGCCTTTCTCCCGCTCCTTCCGGGTCACTTGGGAATAGTCCAGACCAAGGACCTTTTTTAAAAATTAATTAATTAGGGGCGCCTGGGTGGCGCAGTCGGTTAAGTGTCCGACTTCAGCCAGGTCACGATCTCGCGGTCCGGGAGTTCGAGCCCCGCGTCGGGCTCTGGGCTGATGGCTCAGAGCCTGGAACCTGTTTCCGATTCTGTGTCTCCCTCTCTCTCTGCCCCTCCCCCGTTCATGCTCTGTCTCTCTCTGTCCCAAAAATAAATAAACGTTGAAAAAAAAAAAATTAAAAAAAAAAAAATTAATTAATTAATTAATTAATTTTTAAATGTTTATTTTTGAGAGAGAGACCGAGCGTGAGCGGGGGAGGGGCAGAGAGAGGGAGACACAGAATCTGAAGCGGGCTCCAGGCTTCGAGCTGTCCGCACAGAGCCCGACACGGGGCTCAAACTCACAAACCACAAGATCATGATCTGAGCCGCAGTGGGACACTTTACTGACTGAGCCACCAAGGCGCCCCAGAATGTTCTGTCTTAAAGCTGAGAATCTCTGGTACATCGGTGTTTCAGGATTCTAGTTTATCTTTAACCAAAGCCTGTAGTGACCTGAGGAGTAAAGTCGAGAAATCTGTGTTGTCTGTGTTCTCTGACTTGTTGCACACCGCAAGAGCCTTTTCAGTTCTTGTCTCAAGTTCTCTGTAAAAAAGCATCCACCCCATGGGGCGCCTGGGTGGCGCAGTCGGTTGGTTAAGCGTCCGACTTCAGCCAGGTCACGATCTCGCGGTCCGTGAGTTCGAGCCCCGCGTCAGGCTCTGGGCTGATGGCTCAGAGCCTGGAGCCTGTTTCCGATTCTGTGTCTCCCTCTCTCTCTGCCCCTCCCCCGTTCATGCTCTGTCTCTCTCTGTCCCAAAAGTAAATAAACGTTGGAAAAAAAAAAAAAAAAACATCCACCCCAAAGGCCTGTAATGAGTTTCAGATAATCAGACTATTAAACTGACTTCCATGTGAAAGACATTACATAACTTTGGTATATTAATAAAAGAGAGCAACTGGAAAAATTCAGTTTGAATCCAGTGGGCTAGATGAAATATGTGTGACACCAAGTTGGTCTTTGTAATAAAAGCGAACAAACGAAACCCCAAAGCACTTGTGGTACAACCACTCTGAAGGCGTAGTTCTCACATAGAATGCACCATATTTGCTGCTCTTTTATTTGTCAGCTGCTAGGCCTCGGAGGCTCTCCTCTCCAGGACTCTAGCAGGGAGTTGGAAAGGAGGCTCTAAATCCTCAGACTGCAGTTGGGCCAATACTTGAAAAGCTGAATCCAGCAGGCGATTGACTGTTCAGTTAGAATGAAGGTATGTGGTCCCTCTATGGGTTCTGTCCCATTTGGGGCATCTTGGGAATTTCCTCATTCCTTCAGTGACTCAGAAGTACACAGGGCAGGTACACCTCCACTGTACTGACTTATCTGTATATTTGTATAGGACCTGATGGCACATCAATAGTTGGCATTATCTTGGGTAAAGATTTAGGGAAATCTAATTCTACTTTGGAAGAACGTTTGAGCCATAGGACGTGGAAGGATTTGTCTTTCCAGATTCAGGCTAACTCTTTAAAGTTGGGGGACCAGGGGCACCTGAGTGGCTCAGTTGGTTAAGTGTCCGATTTCGGCTCAGGTCATGATCTCATGTTTCATGGGTTCGAGCCCCGTGAAGGGCTCTGTGCTGACAGCTCGGAGCTTGGAGCCTGCTTCGGATTCTGTGTCTCCCTGTCTCTCTGCCCCTCCCCTGCTCGTGCTCGCTCTCTCTCTCTCTCTCTCTCTATCTCCCTCTTTCTCTCAAAAATGAATAAAAACATTAAAAAATTTAAAAAATAGAGTTGGGGAACCAGACCGCTATGGTTGTATTTCCACTGGAGGGTACAGCTAGGGGAGAGTGTTGTTACTTCATGTATTATACTGCTTTTATTTGAGGTGGATTTTGTTCACATTTAAGAATTGTGTTGGCAGTCTGTTCCCAGCTGCTCTCCCACCCTCCAAACCCCAATGCAGCACCTCCTGGAAAGAGCAGACCTATTTAAATCACCAAATAATATTAAGTACTATATGTCCACATTCAGACACTTCAGGTAAACTCTTAACTATAACCAGTAAGCTGGAAACTGAGCAGATTGTGTATTTGAAATGTCTGCTTTGGAGTATATTAAAGTTTCCATTCTTGAAGCAAATGAACTAGAAGACACTGACAAAAAGATAACCATGCTCAAGGTAATTTGTGGATTTTCTGACTCATTTAAATACATGCCTAAGACTAGGACATTCCAAGAATTTATGGATTATTGAAAACTCATTTTTCACCCACGTTATTACCATTAGGCATTATGCAGGTGTTCAAAGTTCACAAAAAAAAAATAAAATAAAGTGACGAGTGAAACCTTGGCTGCTTGGATTGCAGAACTGCTCTGTGTTACCACACACTGGTTTGGACACCATCTTAGATAAGATGTTCAAAGATTACCTCAGATGTGGAGTCCAACCATGCAACCCACCAGTGCCATCTCATAACAAAATCATATTTGTCATTTATCATGGCAGAAGAAAAGATCCTAACTGGTACTTCGTGCTTTAGAAAGTAAAGAAATAACTTCTGTGAATATAGCCCATAGTAAGAAGTTACAGTGCTCTGACCAGCAGGATCGGCCGAATGTGAGAAATGCGTCTTCCAGAAGGACCTATAAAGTCAGACTGTGGCAGGTAAAACCCATATTTTGCTCTAAAGATTTAGGAGAGAGCTGATTTCCATAACATGAAAAAAGTATGAGGATATATTAGAATAAAACATCCCAATATCTTAGTTTTGAATATAGCAGAATTGAATAATGCAGAGACGTGCAAGATGAAAGTCGATCTTGGTCATGACGTATTGCTAATTGGTAGCAATAATTTCTACAGCGTTTTTTTAACTTCTCACTAAAGTTAATGTTGCTTCCAAAAATTCCTGAAGAGTAGAAGAATAATAACTCAATTGCTAATTGCTAAAAACTATGAGATATATATTGATTTTGTAGCAGCATTTCGGGAAAGAACTTGATCATAGTAGAGGTATTCGTAAAGTGACCGGAAGTACTTCTTATTTCTTCTCAAAATTCGATGGCAACCACAGTTTTAGCAATTCAATTCACATGAATTCACAGACCCTACTGGTTTTCTAACAATAAACCTTTCTGACCCTTGGTAATTTCAAGGAATTTATGAATAGGACCCAAGTCTTTGTTATCGAACACCCCATGATTCCCCACATACCCTAAGTGTCCTTATTGAGGAAGATTGGACAGCAAAATTGCCTGGGTTTCTATGGTGTTTCATGTTAATTTTAAGAAGCCAGTCTCCTTGGATTACTAACGAAGACATATCATGTAGGACATTGTCTTCTACGTAGTAAGTTCTCAGTGGGTTTTTATTTTTTACTTTATTGTTTCCCCTCAAGTAAAACCATCTCCTATTTACTTAAGAACTTGTGAGGCAAACACGTATTCCAGATGTTATTCTCCCTTTATCCACTTTTGCCCCAAAGGTCAGCTAATGAGGTAAAATTGGAAGGGGTGAATGAATTCCTGGCAAGATTGACATCAGGTTGTGTCTGTCATTCACACTCCAGTTTTGCCATGTTGATTAATTATATCACTGTTCCATCTTCGATCACTAAAACCTTTCTAGTTTTGTTGATTTTTTAAAAAAATTTTTAGCTGCAAATGTATGAACGGAAGAAATGTATTTTCTTTGCCCACTACGACTTTTGAAAAATGGAATTTCTGGGTATTTCTTTGCCTATTAGTATTTTATATTAAGATAGCACCGTATTACTTTTAGAAGGATGAATGATTTGTTTGCCAGAGGCTGTGGTACTTCAGTTAGCGTTTTTGTTCTTATTGAATTTCTGTAGTTGTGTATTGTAGTAATTTAGGAAGGAATTAAGCCAGGAAGTTTTAGCCTTAATAAAGGATTAATGTGGAAATGCTATTCATCCCATGTTTATTCTCTGCTCCCCCAACATAACAGTGATTGAGTGTAACTTACATGATTGCATCTCATCAGTAGTTCTGATCTTTTTGTTTATTCTGATATGGCCAAAAAAGTTGGGGAAATAAAACTACAAATCATTACTTACCTAACAATTTACCTGCTAAATGCACTTGCAATTTTAATCTTAGAACCTCGCTTGCGTTAAGTACTGAGGAATCCAGTGTGTCCTACACTAGATCTGACTTTATAAGGACATAAACCAGATTCTCTTACTGACATTTATTTATGTAGTCCTCTTTGTTACATATGGGGGAGTATGTCAGGTTTATATGTCATTGCTATTGTTAATAAATACCGTTTGATGTTTATTGACTTATTGAGCAAGTGTGCCTGAAATGTTTCTTTTTTACTGATACTATCATTTAAACTAGGAATTAGCAAACTACCACCTTTGGGCCAAATCCAGCTCACCACCTGTCTTTGTAAATAAAGTTTTATTTATGCTATTTTGTTTATATATTGTCTTTGGTGCTTTTGCACTACAACAGCTGAGTTGAATAGTTGTGACAGAGAACATATGGCCTGCAAAGCCTGAAATATTTACTTTCTGGCAATTTACAGAAAAACTTTGTCTGTCTCTGATCTAGAATAATAAGGTACAGCTACATGATTATTGATAACTAAAGGTTTAATTAACTATTAACCTGGGTTTGGAGTAATCTGTCACACCTCTTTTTTTTTTAAGTTTTTTTTTTTATTTTGAGAGAGAGAGAGAGAGTGGGGGAGTAGCGAAGAGAGAGGGAGTGACAGAAATCCCAAGCAGGCTCTACACTGTCAGCACGGAGCCCGATGTGGGGCTCGAACGCATGAATTGTGAGATCATGACCTGAGCCAAAACCAAGAGTCAGATGCTTAGCCACCTGAGCCACCCAGGTGCTCCTGTCACACCTTTATTTATTCAGTAAATATTTATTGAGTGCTTACTGTATGTGTGGTTCGGCAGACATAGGGAACAAAAGAGGCAATTCTCTATACCCATGGAACTTACATTTTAGTGAGACGAGAGAAACAGTAAACAAAGAAGTAAAACAAGAATTTAGGTGAGCGCTAGAACTCTGTCACCTGTAAGAAACGTAGAATTTAGCACTTTTTGTACTGACTACCCCACCATCTTACTCTGTGCACCACACCAAGCTATGATATATTCGGGTTTCAGTCTAAACACTGTTAAGTTATACATTACTGGATGTGTGCTGATTTAGAAGACATATGCATATTAGCCTCTTTTCTCCTGATTCTGTGAAATCCCAGTGTTTTGTTACTAGAAGTGTTTGGTTTGATGGTTATCTGGGTCTAGTTCTTAAAAGCTCTTTTTAATTAGAAAAATTTCACTCAAAGCCCATTCTAGTGTAAAAATCCCAAGGAACATATTAGCAAACAAAACTCAACAGTACCATTAAGGAAATAATGCACCACGACTAAGTGAAATTTATTCCAGGAATTCAAGGTTGGTTTAATATTAACAATGGTTTTCATAATTATATGCAGTGTAAATAAACTTGCAGAAAAGTATCTCCTTTAATAACATTCAATACCCAATCATAATAAAAATACTCAAGGAAATAGCAGTTGAGAGTTACTTTCTCAAACTGGTAAAATGTGTATGCTTTAGTTTATAAACAAGTATCTTAGGTAGTGAGGAATCATTGGAGACATTTCCACTAAAATACAAGCAAGACAAGGATGAGCATTGTCTCCACTACTACTCAGCAATGTTCTCAGAGATGTTGGCCAGCACAGTTAGACAAGAGAACCCCCAGGCATAAAAATGGTTACATAACAAAGAAAACTATCTGCATCTACAGATGATAAAATAGTAAACCTGGAAGACCTCAGAGAATCAAAGATAAATGAATTCTAACTATGGAAGGATTCAGTTTTGTAGCAAGGTACAAAATCCACCTACAAGAAAACAATAGCCTGTTGCTTGATGTGTCAACTATACTTCAATTTTATAAAACCAAGTCAGCTGGGAAGATGGCGGAGTAGGAGGACCCTAAGCTCACGTTACAACTAGATAACATCCATATCAGCATAAATGACCCAGGAAACAACCCAAAGACTGACAGAATAGACTCCACAACTAAAGGCAGGCAAGAGGCCATATCGAAGAAGGTAGGAAGAGTGAAGATGCTGTCTGGGAGCAAAGTGGACCATGGTCTTCCTCAGTTTGGAGGGGGTCTGCAGCATGGAGAAGAGCAGAATACAGACTTTCACACCGGGATGCTCACAAACATGGAGGACAGATCTTCATCATATTTGCCTTTGAAAAAGAGAAGGACCAAATTTTGTGAGTTCTGAAAAACAGCAGGACTTAAAAACCTGGAATTTTCGAAGTCAGCTAGCTTAGCTCTGGGAAAGCCCTGGGACCATGAGGTAAGAGAGACCCCACCTTTAAAGAGACAGCAAAACAAACAGCCCATGCAGGTACAGCACAGAACCAGCAGTTTGAAACTGGGGGCAAACAGGAGGCAGAGTGATTTGCTCATCTCAGAGTGTGGCCCAGAGTGACAAGGATAACAGGGAGATGGCTCCAGGAACAAAGGCGGTGTCACACACCATTTCACTCCTCTGCCCCCCAGCATAAACAGTGGCCACCTGCAGGAACCAGCCCAACACTAACACTTTCTACCTAATTTGCTGGCACCAAGCCCCACCATGCTTCCATGGATACACCCTTCCCAGTTATGCTCCCCTGAGTCCCCTAGCTGTAGGCCCCTCCCCCTAGAAGACCAGTGCAAGCTCTGCCAACAGCACATCTCCTGATCTGTGCTCTTTTACAGGACCTCAGTTCCAGCAAGGGCAGGTGTCATTTTACAGGCAGACCACTGCACACCTTGCTGCCCACAATTGGCGAAGATAGCCTCTGCAGACAACTGGATTGAAGGAAAAAGAGACCAAGACTCAATAGCGGAGCGCACACAACAAACATAGGAGACACTCCCTGGAGTGCCAGACCCTGGGGAATAGGGGACACTTCACTGCAGGGTGCTACAGGACCTCTTCTTCATATGGCTGTTATTGGGAAGAATAAGAGAAGTAGCTAACTTTCCTAATACAGAAACAGACACAGAAAGTAAGAAAAAATGAAAAGACAGAGAAACCTCTCCCAAGTGAAAAATGGGACCAAAGCACAGCAAGACACTAAAGCAAAACAGATAGAAGTAATATGCCTGCTAGAGAATTTAAAGCAACTATCGTAAAGATACTCACTGGACTGGACATAAAAGTGGAGGGCATCAGTGAGACCCTTAACACAAAGATAAAAAAGAACCCATTGAAATGAACACAATAAGTGAAATTTAAAATACACTTGATGAAATAAATAGCAGGCTAGATGAAGCAGATGAACGAATTAACGACCTGGAAGACAGAGTAATGGAAAGTACGCTGAGTAAAGGAGAAGAAAGAAAATTACACAAATTGAGAATAGTCTTAGGCAACTCAATGACTCCAAGTGTAATAACATCTGCATTATAGGGATTTCAAGAAGAGAAAGGTAAGGGGGCAGAAAATTTATTTGAAGAAATAATAGCTGAAAACTTTCCTAATCTAGGTAAGGAGATAGAGATCCAGATCCAGGAGGCAGAGATCCTCCCAAAAATCCATCCCAAAGAGGTCCACACCAAGACACATAGTAATTAAAATGGCAAAAAGCAGCAATAAAGGAAAAAAAAAGCAACAAGAGAAAAGAAGGTGGTTCCATACAAAGGAAACCCCATCTGCAGATTTTTCAGCAGAAACACTGCAGTCCAGAAGGGAATGGCGTGATATATTCAAAGTGCTGAAAGGGAAAAATCTGCAGCCACGAATGCTCAATCTATCAAGACTATCATTCAGAAAAAGAGAGATACAGAGTTTCTCAGACAAATGAAAACTAAAGGAGTTTATGACCACTAAACTAGGCCTAAAAGAAATATTAAAGGTTACTATTTGAGTGGAAAGGAAGACCATAAGTATAAGAAAGTGAAAAACACAAAGGAAGTAAGAATAAGTGTTACTGTAAAAATTAGTCAAGGGATTCATAAAAGAAAAGGAGGTAATATGACACCATACACCTAAAATTTCGGTGGGGGGGGGGAGTAAAGAATGAGTTCAAACTTAAGTAACCATCAATTTAATATAGATTGCTATATGCAGAAGATATTATTATATACAAACCTAATGTAACTACAAATCAAAAACCAGTAATAGATATGCAAAAACTAAAGACAAAAAATTCCAAGTATAGCAGCCTAGAAAGCCAACAAACCATGGAAGAGAGCAAGAGAAGAAAGGGTCAGAGAAAATCTATAGAAACAACAAGTAACAAAATGGCAATAAGTGTATATCTGTCAAAATTATTTTGAATATAATGGACTAAATGCTCCAAACAAAAGACAAAGGGTGACAGAGTGGATAAAAACAAAACCCATCTATGTGTTGCCTATAAGAGACTCCTTTCAGACCAGAAAGCACCTGCAAATTAAAAGTGAGGGGATGGAGAAACATTTGTCATGCAAATGAATGCCAAAAGAAAGCCAGTGTAGCAGTGCTTATATCAGACAAAACACACTTGAAAACAAAGACCGTAACAAGAGACAAAGAAGGATGTATATAATAATAAAGGGGACAGTTCAACAAGAGCATATAACAATTATAAACATTTTTGCACCCAACATGGAAGCACCCATATATGTAAAACAGTTAATAACAATCATAAAAGAAATAATCAGTAGTAATACAATAGAAGTAAGGGACTTTAATACCCCACTCACATAGACGGACACATCATCCAAACAGAAAATCAACAAGAAAATAGTGGTTATGAATGACACACTGGACCAGATGGATTTAATAGACATATTCAGAACATTCCATCCTGAAACAGCAGAATACACATTGTTTATTCTTTTCAAGTGCACACAGAACATTTTCCAGAATAAACCACATATTAGGCAACAAAACAAGTGTCAAATTTTTTTTTTTAAAACTCGAAGTCATACTGTATGTTTTCTGACCACAGCTCTATGAAACTAGAATTCAACCATTAGAAAAAATCTGGAAAGAGCACAAATACATGGAGTTTAAATAACATGCTATTAAACAATGGGTCAACCAAAAAATCAGAGAAGAAATAAAAAAAATATTACATGGAAGCAAATGAAAATGAAAACACAATGATAGAAAATCTTTGGGATGCAGCAAAAGAGGTTGTAAGAGGGAAACTTACAGCAACACAGGTCTACTTCAAAAAGCAAGAAAAATCTCAAACAACCTAACCTTACACCTTAAGGAGCCAGAAGGAAAAAAAGGAAAAAAGAAAAAAAGAGAATGAACAAAACCCAAACTGGAAAAAAATAAAACTAAGAACAGAACAATGAAACCAGGAGCTGTTTCTTTGAAAAGACCAACAAAATTATAAACCTGTAGCAAGACTCATTGGGAAAAAAAAAGAGGACCCAAATAAACAAAATTACTAATGAAAGAGGAGAAATAAGAACCAATGCCACAAAAATACAAACAATTGTAACAGAATATTATGAAAACCTATATGCCAACAATTTGGACAACTTAGAAGAAATGGATAAATTCCTAGAAACATATAAACTACCAAAACTAAAGCAGGAAGAAATAGAAAATTTGAACAGACCGATCACCAGCCATGAAACTGAATCGGTAATCAAAAAAACTCCCAACAAATGAAAGTCCAGAACCAGATGGCTTCACAGCTGAATTCTACCAAACATTTAAAGAAGAGTTAATACCCAGTCTTCTTAAGCTACTCCAAAAATACAAGAGGAAGGAAAACTTCCAAATTCGTTCTATGAAGCCATTATCACCCTGATACCACACCTGGGTAAAGAACACCACAGCAAAAGAGAACTACAGACCAATATCTCTCATGAACATAGATGCAAAAATCCTCAACAAAATAATAGCAAAACAAACCCAACCCAACAATACATTTAAAAAATCACGCCCCACAACCAACTGGGTTTAATATTTGCAAAACAGTCGATGTGGTACATCACGTTGAACCATATGATCAGTTCAATAGAAGTAGTAAAAGCATGTAACAAAGTACAACATCCATTTTGGTAAAAACTCTCAACAAAGTAGATTTCGAGTAGTAGTAAAGTCCTTATGAAAAACCCACAGGCAACATCATACTTAATGGGGAAAAACAGAGCTTTTCCCCTAAGATCAGGAACAAGACAAGGATGTCCACTCTCACCATTTTTATTCAACATAACACTGGAATTCATAGCCACCACAATTAGACAACATAAAGAAATAAAAGGCCTGCAGAAGAAGTAAACTTGTACTATTTGCAGATGACATGATACTAGATATAGAAGACGCTAAAGACTTCACCAAAGAACTGATAGATGAATATAAAATCTGTGTACAGAAGTCTGTTGCATTCTTATACACTAATAATAAAGCAGCAGAAAGTGAAACTAAGAAAACAATCCCATTTACTACAATCACACCAAAAACAATAAAAGATCTCGAAATAAACTTAACCAAAGTCGTGAAAGACCTGTACTCTGAAAATTATAAAACACTGATGAAGAAAATTAAGGACAATGCAAAGAAATAGAAAGACAGTCCATGCTCATGGGTTGGAGGAACAAGTATTGTTAAAATGTCTATAGTATCCAAAGCAATCTAAAACGTTAATGTAATCCCTATCAAAATACCAACAGCGGTTTTGACAGAACTAGAATAAACAATCCTAAAATTTGTATGGAACGACAGAAGACCTTGAATGGCCAAAGCGATTTTGAAAAAGAAAACAAAACTGGTAGTATCACAATTCTAAGTTTCAAGTTATATTACAAAGCAGTAGTAAGTAAGACAGTATGGTACTGGCACAAATATAGATACACAGATTAATGGAACAGAAGAGAAAACCCAGAGGGGCACCTTGGTGGCTCAGTCACTTAAGTGTTCAACTCTTGATTTTGGCTCAGGTCATGATCTCACGGTTCAGGAGATCAAGCCCTGCATTGGGCTCTGTGCTGACAGTGCAGAGCCTGCTTTAGATTCTCTCCCTCCCTCTCTCTCTGCCTCCCCCCCCCAAACCTCTCTCAAAATAAATAAACTTAGAAAAAAATAAAATCTTGAAAAAAGAAAAAAGAATAGAAAACCCAGAAATAAACCCATAATTACATGGTCGATTAATCTTTGACAAAGGAGGAATGAATATACAATGGGAAAAAAGTATTTTCAACAAATGGTGCTGGGAAAACTGGACAGCCCCATGCAAAAGAATGAAACTGGACCACTTTCTTACACCATACACAAAAATAAACTCAAGATGGATTAAAGGCGTAAATGTAAGATCCAAAACCATAAAAATCCTTGAAGGGGGGCGCCTGGGTGGCTCATTCGGTTCAGCACCGACTTTGGCTTAGGTCGTGATCTCGTGGTTCATGAGTTTGAGCCCCACATTGGGCTTGCTGCTGTCAGCGCAGAGCCCGTTTCAGATCCTCTGTTCCCCTCTCTTTCTGCCCGTCCCCAACTCACGCCCATGCTCTGTCTCTCTCAAAAAATATTAAAAAAAAAATATTTTTTTAATCCTTGAAGAGAACACAAACAGTAATCTCTCTGACATTGGCCATAGCAACATTTTTCTAGATGTGTCTCCTGAGACAAGGGAAATGCAAAAATAAACTGTTGGGACTACATTAAAATAAAAACTTTCTGCACAGCAAAGGAAATAATCAACAAAACTAAAAGGCAACCTACTAAATGGGAGAAGATATTTGCAAATGATATCCAGTAAAGGGTTAGCATCCAGATATATAAAGAACTGGTACAACTCAATACCCAAAAACCAATCTAATTAAAAATGGGAAGAAGACATGAAAAGACATTTCTCCCAAGAAAATATCCAGATGGCCAACAGACACATGAAAAGATGCTCAACATCATTCATCATCAGGGAAATGCAAATCAAAACTACAATGAGATATCATCTCACAGTTGTCAGAATGGCCAAAATTAAAAACACAGGAAATCACAGGTTGGCAAGGACTTGGAGAAACAGAAACTCTTGGGCACTGTTGATGGGAATGCAAACTAGTATAGCCACTGTGGAAAACAATATGAAGGTTCCTCAAAAAATTAAAAATAGAACTACCTTAAATCAAGGAATCACACTACTGGGTATTTCCCCCCAAAATATAAAAACACTAGTTCAAAGGAGTATATGCACCCCTGTTCATAGCAGCATTTTTTTTTTACAATAGCCAAAGTATGGAAGCAGCCCAAGTATCTATGAATAGATGAATGGATAAACGTGGTGTATATACATACGATAGAAATCTTATTTAACCATAAATAGCATGAAATCTTGCCATTTAGCACAACATGGATACAGGTAGAGAGTGTATGCAGAACGAGATAAGTCAGTCAGAGGAAGAGCCATGTGATCTCACTTATGTGGAATTGAAGAAACAAATAAGCAAAGGAAAAAAAAAAAGGCAAACCAAGAAACAGACTCTTAACTATAAGGAAAAAACTGATGGTTAGCAGACGGAAGGTCGATAGAGGGACATTGGAAATAGATGATGGAGATTAAAGAGTACCCTTATCATGATGGAAAAAATGAAATGAATAAAAAGAAAAAGCAATAGCCTTCCTCTACACAAGCAATAAGCAGTTGAAAGACATACCCCTGGAGAAAATCCCATGTGTCATAGCAACAAAAAAGATTAAATGCTGAGGAATAAATTTAACATAAAATGTACAAAACATTTACTTGCTTATAAGAAACTAAAGAAGATATGAACAATGAAAGATGCCTTCTGTTCTTGAACAGGATGAACTCGATAGTCATCCGTTTTCCTTAAGTTAATTTATAATATCATTGTAATCCCAGTAAAACTATTAATAAGCTATTTTATATAGACACATTGATACTAAAGCTCATATAGAAAAATAAATATGGTAGAAAACATTGAAAAAGAAAAATAGTTTGAGGAGTTAGGGAACTATAGGAGTAGATCTTAAAAGCTCTTAACACAAAAGATAAAATTTGATCTTTATCTCAGATCATACACAAAAATAAACTCGAGTAAATTAAGATGAGACCATACGTGTACTTAACAAAACCTGGGGTGAATTCCTCTTTAACCACGGTGCAGAGAACAGCTTTCTAACTAGGACACAAAATCTAGAGGCAATAAAAATAAAGATCGATGAATTTGGCTCCTTAAAAAAAAAGTTCCATTACAAAAGATATCATAAAATCCAAAGACGGTTGACAAAGTAGGAGAAAATATTCACAATTTCTACCACAGAGAAAGAGCTAACATCCCTAATATATAAAGAATTCTTAATAATTTCAAGACAAGAGGCGCCTGGATGGCTCAGTCAGTTGAGTGTCGGGTTCTTGGTCTCAGCTCAGGTCATGATTTCACAGTCATGAGATCAAGCCCCAAGTTGGGCTCTGCGCTGACAGCATGGAGCCTGCTTGGGATTCTCTCTCTCCCTCTCTCTGTGCCCCTCTTCCACTTGTGCTTGTGCGCTCTCTCTCACTCTCTCAAAAATAAGCAATGTTAAAAAAATTTTTTTCAAGACAAAAGTACTAAGAATCCAGATTGAAAAATGTGGGAAACACATGAACAAGCAATTAACCAGAAGAGCTATAAAAATAGACCTCAAAATTAAAAAGTGGTCAAACTCACTCCGAATCGGGCATGTAAATTCAAAAATACCAGATACTGTTTCTCACATATAAGATTGACAAACGTATTTTAAATGACCACATATTCTTGTAGGTTTTGGAGAGGCAGCCCCTTCAAACATTGCTGGTGAGAATGTAAATTGTTTCACAGCTTCATACAGGGAAACTTGCATATTTTTTTGCCCCATCAATCCCACTTCAAGGAATTTACCCTAACGATGGATCTCAAACAATACAAAAATACATATGCAAGAGATTGGAAATCATCTAAATGCCCATACACAGGAGAATGATTGAATATAAACTATGGAACATTCAGACAAAGGAGTACCATATACCTGTTTTTCAAGTGAAAGATGTTATAAACTTATAGGAAGTACTTTTCAGGACCTGCTGTTAAGTGAAAAGACAAAGTGCAAAAGAGACCTAGGATATGCTACCCTTCAAGTAAGGAGTAAAATAAGAGCATATACAGGTACCTTTTCATTTATTCAAAATATATATAGCAAAGATAAACTAAAAACTAAAGAGATTTATTATAGGGGCAGCTGGGAAAGAAGTGGAAAGAAAGAGAAATGGGAATAGGGTAGCAGAGTTGGAGGGACTGACTTCTTCAAGTATCTTTTTGTATCACTGTGACTTACAGAACCATTGAAGTATTTCACATACCCCCCAAATACCAAAACAATTAAAGCCAATCAAGGTGTGAAGGGGATGCAAAATCGAATACAAGTCCTAACAAGTGGCTCTGTGTTTCTCACAGTGGTGTAGATTAGTAATTCTGAAATTACTTTGTGTATATGATAGAATTGAACAAATCAGTAAATTGATTTAGATAATGAGGACTGGGTTTCTTGCTGCTGTAGAAAGAAGTTATAATAAGGAAAGATGGAAGGCTAAGATATACCCGCCCAATTCTGGATTGGAATTGGAGGTATTTGCATAAACTCATGGTTACACACACAAATACCAAAATATAGACTTGCGTATACCATATGCGAATGGATTAGTGTACCTACATACAATTCCTACTTCAGTTCACTGAGACAGCCTGGAAGCAGTAACACCCCAGAAATAATGAGCAGACCTAGTACCCAGATCCTAGTCTGTGAACATTATCTTCCAATAAAAATTAGCAGCGCTCCGAGGAGAAGCAGTTGATTACAGGGCTGGGTCAGGAAAAATGCAAAATGAGCCACAGTGTTTTATGATTCCAAACACTAAGAATTTGAAGGAGCTTCTGATGGCCAAATCTGGAACAATTTGAGTGAAATAATGTCAATGTTGGATTTTAATCCATGGAATAAAATAAGTATCTATGAGTGTATTAGTTTTCTGTTGTTTCAACAAATCATCACACACTTAGCAGCTTAAAACAACACACATGTCACAGTTTCCATGGCTGGGCATCCAGGCACAGGCTAGTTACGTCCTCTGCTCAGGTTCTCACAAGGCTGCAAAGTGTTTGATGATCCGTCTTCTCACCTGGAGCCTCAGTGAGGAAGAATCTGCTTCCAAACTCATTCAGATGTTGGAGAAATTAATTTCCCCTGGTTATAAAAGTGAGGCTCTCAAGTTCTGAAGGCTGCCTGTCCTTGTCATGTGGCTCAGTTCACATCACGGAAGCTTTCTTCTTCAAGGCCATTGGAAGCATCTCTGCACAGAGAAGCCTAGGTCCTCTTTTAAAGTCATTTCTACACAGCATCATCTTCCTTCTGATTACCTCAAAGCCAGCCTATTAGGGACTTTAATGATATCTGCAAAACGCCTTTAACTTTGGATGTAATGTAATTTTAGGAGTGATGTTTCATCACTTTTGTTGTATTCTTTGATTAGAGGCCAAGTCACAGGTTCTGCCCTCAATCAAGAGGTGGGGGTTATGCAAGCAAGTGACTCACTAGAAGCTGTGGTGTGTCGTCCACAATGAGTTTATATAGATAGAAATAAGTAGTCGTAGAAATATATAAACAAATGGGGAAGAGGAGATAGTTCTTCTTCATAATAGATTTCCATTAATAAATGTAGAAGAAAAGAGGGAAATAAAGAACCATCATTACAAACACTACCATGATAAATGTTACAGCCAGGATTCTGTAATGGATGCTAAGTCAGTGCATGCAAGTTTGAGAAGACACAGGATTTGCATAGTCTCAAATGGCTTCCCTGCAATACTCATATAACTACAGAGGGCAAAATAATAACTTTATATTGGAGGAATTTGGTAGACATCCAACTTTACCAAGTAATCAGGGTAAACAGCACCAGAAATGAAACATCGGTGTCATGAACAGCACTTTCCAAAGGCATCAAGGTCATAAAACATAAGGAAAGAAAATTGAAGTTCTTTTATAGGCTGAAGGAGACTGAGGAGAAATCACAACTAAATGCACTGTGAGATCCTAGAATGGAAGAAAGAAAAACAATGGTGAAATTCAAATAAGATCTTTAGTTAATAGAGTGGTACCAGTTAGGTGCCTCTTGGTAATTCTATTATGGTTATTTCTTGGTTATAACCATCTATGGTCATGGATAATTCTATTATGGTTATTTAAGATGTGAATACTAGAGGAGGTGGGCTAGGGGATATATAGGAGCTCAGTGTACTCATCTTGTAACTTTGCTTTAAGTGTAAAATTCATGAAAAGTTTGTTGGGGCGCCTGGGTGGCTTGGTCGGTTAAGCGTCTGACTTCAGCTCAGGTCATGATCTCGCGGTCCGTGAGTTCGAGCCCCGCGTCAGGCTCTGTGCTGACCGCTCAGAGCCTGGAGCCTGGTTCAGATTCTGTGTCTCCCTCTCTCTCTGCCCCTCCCCTGTTCATGCTCTGTCTCTCTCTGTCTCAAAAATAAATAAACGTTAAATGTTTAAAAAAAAAAAAAAAGAAAGAAAAAAGAAAAATTTGTTAATAAAAATCACAATATAGACTTCTGGGAGTTTTAAGTTAGCAACAGTAGAAATTCAGGTGACTTTATTGATGCTTCATTTTTGTTTTGTTGCACCAAGATTTTGCACAATATTGTACACATGGTCACTGGAGAATAAACACATAGCTATAAAGTGGTGGGATTTATCCTAACTCAGCATAGTTTTTTCCAGTTGTAATGTTTTCTCCACTGTGCTTGTACCATTATAGACATAGACAAGAGGAAAGCAGGGCTTTCTTTAGAAACTCCGTTTCAATGTTAAAGCCTACTCATAAAGTTTGTTCACTCTGCATGGCAATATTCTCTTAAAATAATTACCAAATTTTGTTTGAAAGGTTTTACTTACGAGAGCCATATGTGCTATAAAAATCTATGGTTTTGAGGGTGTTTACATAATTCATCTGGTTCAAAGGGCTCTGAATTGTCTTCTTCATATGAACCATGGACATTGTATTTCTCAAACATATTTTCAAGCGTACTTTCTGATTCATCATCTGCCATGACTATGCTTCTACCTGTGCATGTGAAGGATGAAGTTCTTCCCTAGTAGCTATGAAACTGTTGGTGGAAAGATAAGGGGACAGAAGCACGTGGAGAATTTAAAGCCGTTGGCTCAAATCTGTCTTTACCATGAAAAGGCTCTTGTTTATTTCTTTAAAGAATGGATTTAATAATAAATTTTCTCATTGCCGTGAAGAGTTATCTGTCTTAGAATTGCACCAGACCGGCGGTAGCGCTGCTTGAAAGTATTTTTTGAATTCATGAGATGGGTTTCTTATAAAGCCTCTTTTATTCGTACTTGAAATATCGTACATGAGAGCAGTGCCTTGGGCGTGCATAGTGTCAGTAGCGGTGGCCTGTATTAACGTAGAATTACTGTTTGTTTGGCTGTCACGAGTCCATGAATTCGGTCTGTCCTACAGAAACAATCATTGTAATGTAAGCACTTACTGTCTTAGTGCAGCTGATTCCCCAGTGACATTTTAAAAAGTCAGGATTTGGCTGCAGCACGCTTTCAATTTCTAAATGGGCTGCACATTGGGGGCCTGAGGGTGTTTCATAGGAAACACATGACCCTGAGTGGACACAGCAACTTTTGTGTGTCTGCAGCAGAGTTGATGACCAGTGTTTACCCTTGAAATTGTTTTCATCCAGAATGTTGTCTTTTCTACTTTACGTTTAAGTATTTGGCGCTAACTGAATAGATGCTGTACTGTGTGTGTGTAGGATTTTTATGCACTAGGTGTGGCTGTAACCTAAGAGCTTACTCCTAGGGGTTTCACAGCGCAAGGTTTCTCAACGTCCGTGAATTCGGGTCTTGGTTTTCATTTCATCTGAGAATGAGAATGGCATTCGAACCCAGGAGCACTCAGATATACATTCATAGGTTTTACATTCTTTTCTAAAAAGTGAGAAGCCTAAACTCCCGAAAACAATGTCAGGATTTTTCTTGTAGTTGTATTTTAACGACTATATGTACGTATTATCTAAATGGAAAATCACCTTCCTGCCTCTCTGGCTGTCACAGATACAACCATTATTAGAATTAGTAATGAGTGACAGTCCTGAGAGACCCTGGGGATCATGCTCTTTCTGGTCTGCAGTCAGGCTGCCTGGCCTAACAGAGATGCCATTGGTTAGAAATACGAGAGGGCGGATGTTCAGCGTCAAACACCAGACTCTGCGGCATGACCTTCACCGGGTGAATTGGTGGTAATCTTCAATACGTTAATTTCCTTCTCTACTCCGTTGTGATTCTCTTAGCAATACACAAAACTGTAGAAAAGTAGGTCCCGTGATGTCAAAGCGGTTAGCTTGACCTAGCATAATCATAGACTCTGGTACCTGAGGGTTATGTGGGGGAAATCTGTGTATGCCTGCATGTGTGTATTGTGTAGGTATGTATACCTGTATATTTCAGTCTTTCAGTTTATTCTAGCAAAGGGAGAAGTGAGAAGAGAAAATAGCAGGGTCTTCATGCCATGAGAGCTAGCACCTGGAAGAGTGTGTTAAATGCAGCTGCCTTCTTTATTCGCTAACATTTTTAGTTGAAGTGTTTCTAAACCT
Organism: Leopardus geoffroyi; assembly: GCF_018350155.1. Lineage (NCBI taxonomy): Eukaryota > Metazoa > Chordata > Mammalia > Carnivora > Felidae > Leopardus > Leopardus geoffroyi. The sequence goes on from NC_059332.1 coordinate 141,661,018, forward strand.
CTGAACCAGAGAGTGAGTTGAGATCTCAAGTACCTCTGATGATTCTTAAATTTCAAAATCCTGTCTCCTTGTGCCTCACATGATTCATTGCCTCTCTTTAATTGATAAAAGTAGTAAGTTTTTTTCCCTTTAATGTGTATTCTCAGATTAAGGACCATTAAATAACAAAGATTTATTAATATTTGCTATGGTAATGCAGGGATTAAGGGAGTAAAAGGCATGATTCCTGTCTCAAGGAGTTTCCATTATAGTTTGAAAAGACAAACTGAGCACCCATTAAATGGAGGTCAAATAGATGTTAACTAGATGCTGTTGCTTTATTAGCAATAAAGATCAAAAGAGGTGCAGAATAATATTTTCTTCTTTAGTGCTAATGTATACTACATTCTATAGTAGTATGTTTTATGTTTTTGAATGGACGTCTCCTATGTTTATGTTAAATCTCTGATTAATTACAAGGATATTTTAAGAAATTGGTTGGTAGTTTTACTTCGAATAAATATTACCAACAAAAAATTGTTGGCCACTATGCATGCCTCACCACTTACAGACTAGTTTAAACTCAAGAGGCTGAGTTTAGTTCATGAGTCTTGGATTTCATGAAATGCATTAAGTAGGTATATGTCAGATTTTGACTAATGTATTTGTGAGGTTGGGAACTCATTCAGTAGGAAACTAAACTTCTCAACAGATCATTTGGTAAATATGATTATCCATGTTTCTTCTCCGTTTTACCAGAAAGGGGCAAAATAGCACAGTTTTTTGAGCCGTGTCTTTTTCTCTGCGGGGCCACACCTTTTGTGATCATTAAGATGAAATAAATGTACTTGTCTTGGTTTTGCGCAACTGCAGCATTAATGTAGAGGGCTCCCCGTCCCCACTCCCCTTCCTGTGTTTTGCAGGCAGTCAGATGCCTCCTCAGCCACCTGGGAGCCAGTCAGAATCCAGTTCCCATCCTGCCTTGAGCCAGTCACCAATGCCACAGGAAAGAGGTTAGTCTCCAGTTCATGTCTTACATATCTTTGTGTTTGGAGTATATGAGGCTTATATGAATTTGGTCATCTGTGCGTTTCCTTATGAGTGATTTTTAAAGGATGTTATGTTTCCTCCTCTGATGAACGAAATAACATACGTGTAACAACAAAGAAGGATGCTTTCTTGCAGATTAGGTGAAGTTTTACCCAGCACAGTTCAAGACCCAAAGGCTATATATGTCCACACAGCATCGTGAAGCATAGTTTATACGTGACTCTCGCCTGACAGTTGATCTAACTGTGCAAAGGGGACTGTTACTGATGCAATTTGGATATCGGTCCTGATGAAGTATAATGTTAGAGTGTGTGTATGTTTAGCTGTTTTGATCAGTATTTGTCCCCTGATACTTCAACAGTAAAAATGTATACACCTGGTAAGACCTTATAGTATAAAATTGTAGGATCTTAGTACTAACGCCAACCCGAGAGATTGTAGAGTCCGGTCACCTCAGTTTACAAACAAAGAAACCGAGGACCCGAGAGGTTCCGTAGGAATTCCTCATTCTCAGAGGCTCATTAGTGCCGGAACCAGAAAAAAGACCACGGGCTTTTCCCACAGCCCTGAACTTTTCAGGTTGTCCCCCATCCGCGAACTCTTTGACCTTTCGCTCACTTATGCATGCTGACCCCATCTACTATTGACTGGGTTGAGGCCTTTGGTCTTCGTGTGTGTATCTTCGTCTGCTTTCCCTCCTTCTGTAGTAAAGCTGCTTTTGGTGGTGGTGATCTTAATCCAGATTAGTGTAGACCAGAGTCTACAAGCCCATTGCACCATCTGGCGCCCTGCCGGGTCCCTTCCGCTGCCTGTGAGTCCAGGCGTGCCCATCTGGCCCGTGGAGCCGCCACTTTCGTTCTCTCCCCTCCTCCCTCACGCTCACCCGGAAGACAAAAGTTGCGAGCTTGGTAGCGGCTATTTAAAGGTTCCTGACCCCACATGTTTATAATTATTTCTATATGAGCTGTACAGATGATGATTTGCTTCTAATTGGAATTATAAGGTTTTAGTTACTTTACATGTTTAATAACTTAGCACCCCATTATTTAGAAAGTAATGCTCATGAAAAGATGGATTAGCCTTAGCTACACATCATTTGTGTTGAAATGAATATTTAGTAGGAATAAAGTGAAATTTTTATTTTCTAATGTCTCGACATATTTAACTTTTTTATTATAATTTAATGTATAACTAATACTTTAATTCCCTTATGAAGACACTGCAGTCTACCTTAATAATGGAATAGTTAATGGTTTTCAAACTTTAGGGTGTATGAAAATTACCTGGGGAACTGCTTAAAACAGATAACCCGGCCACACCCCCAGATTGCTGATTTCGTAGGCTTGAGGGGGGCCACCTCAGATCTGCCTTTTGGACAAATGCCCAGCTGTTGCCAGCGTTGCCGATCTAAAGACCGTACTTTGAGAACCACTGCCTTGTGATGATACTATGATATGTTTTAACAGTGAAGTGGTGTGTGCATTTGTTTCTCTAAACTTGCCACTGTAACTTCCTACAAACCAGTCCTATACCTCACATCCTTTTTCTGCATTAACGCCTCGTGTCTCTGGTCATCTGGAAGACCATTCAAAGTTCGTGGACAGCATACTAGCACCATGCAAGGGGGAATTCTCTCCAAACTCCTTTACTCGGCCTTGGGTTACATCTGTGTTGCATTGCCGAGTCAGGGAAATGGAGGGGAAAAAAGGATGAAAGAAATTACCCTGCACTGAAAACCTGCTCAGGCCAGACCCAGAGCCCAGATGAAGGTATTTGTTATTTCATTTAATCCTCACATAACCCTGTAACATCATTCCCACTGGGAGAATTCTGCTGCTTCAGCAAGCATTAGAGGGTAATTTGGAAGCCCTACAATCCCAACCTTTATTGCTAAGAACTAAAAGAGAAACCCTCCTAGATCCTCCACCAATATGTTCCCCACCCTCTTCCAACTGATATGTGTTTAAGACATTTGAAAATGTAGAGAAGCAAATGTGAACAACGATAGCATGAGGAAATGCAGCTAAATTAATCTTTTAACTTAAATACGTTGGCAAGCAAAATCTAGAGTTTTCTTCTGGTGTCGCTATATAAAAACCACTATTTTAGGTATGTTTGTTATTTTTTCCTTCCTGATTATCTTCATTATATGCAGTGTGGTTTTGGTAACTGATAATGGATACATACAATCTGGGTTGTTATAATGACCATTTCTTTCAAATAACAAATATAAATTTTATAGTTTGTATATTGTTATGAACACGTTCCCCAAACTTTCTCTGAAAGATGTTATGTGTGTCCCTGGTGTGCCTTCTGTTGGTTGGACAGCCCCCTAACCAGGAAACCCTTATATTTCCAAATGGCTGATAAATGATCTTTTGCCATGCATGAGTTCAGTTTCCTCCAAAACTGGATAGCAAGGATTGGTTTTTTAAGCCTCTGTTATTTGTTAAAATCTGGGAAGAAGTGTTAGCTTTTAATGACATTTGGTCAGGTGTTTTAATGGCAGCTGACAGTCATTGTAATGCTTTGATATAATAATATTTTCCTTGTCAGTTTTATCATCTTTGGGGGCGTGTACCAACAGTATATGCAGTGCAAAGTAGATCTGAGAAAACACTTGCTAGAAAATTACCCAGTGTTGATTCCCATGTATTGAAAAGTAATTTAACTTCATTTATACTTTTACAATTGATATATCCTCCCCTACCCCCATTCAGGGAAGTGATGAAAGAAGCAGAGAGGAGAAAAGTATTTTGGTGAGTTAGCGTCCTATTAAAAAAATGTGTCCTGTCTGAGAACCCGTGGACCTTGATAGAGACAAGAACATAGTGTCTATACTGCTGAGTACTAAAATAGCCAAGTTGAGCAATTCCTATTACACTTTTACTTTGTTTTAATAAGTTAAGATAAGAGAGTAAGATTCCAGTTACACACACCTTCTTTAATTTACCCACAGGAGATAGATTTTCTTTCATGCAAAGAATCTAGAAACATACTTGCCTGGAGACAATTGCACAAAGCAGGAACTGCAGCCTGCTTCTATTTGGAGGTGTGGTTTTCTGGGTATTCCCCAGAGTCCTCATCATGAAGGACAGCAGTACTGACATTCTACCCTGGAGCCTGCCTCCCTCCAGGCTTGGGAAGCTGAACCCTTGCCCGGCCCTCATTCCTTCCTCTTCTGTCCTTCGATTCCTGTTCAGGAAGAACATTTATCAATATATATATACTCTTGTTGAGGAAAATTTTGCTGACAACCTGAGGCTGTCCTGGGATCTGAATAACACTGGCGTCTGCAATTCGATGTCCTCTTCCCAAAGTTGGGTTCAGAGTCGGTATGCTGCCCGGAGGCCCAGCACGGTGGTCCCATGGCCCTATAGTGCCCTACCCCCACCTCCGGTTCCGTGCCCTCTGACCTGGGGCTGCTGGTGTTAAGTTTGTCTAAGGACAACAGTCACAAATCCATTTCCCCACATTATATGTAGGCAAACATGCCTGGGTTTCCACAGTTTTATATTTTCTATCTGTAAAAGGTGTATAGAAAACACCAAGAAAACACGGACATGGCCATTGTCAGGTACAAAAAGAAGGGAGACGTTTTACGTATTTATTGGCCTCTTTACTCTCCTGCGGTACTGTCTCCTGCACATTCTTAGCTGCTCTCTTCTACAGCACTTGGCTCAGCACTCTCCTGTTTGCACTCTGTGTGGTGCTAGAACTTCCCACTAACCGAATAAAGAAAATTAGTTCCAATTCTTTGGTCTTAACTTCTTCATTGTTGACAGAAGTTTAAAAGAAGAAAGGTCAAAACTTCAGTTTAGTATTCCGTAACACGTTTGCCGCTGGTTTTTATCTTAAATCAAATCTTCTCTCTCTAGTTCTCCTTTAACAACATACAGAATTGCTATTAAAGCACTTCACCCCCCCCCCAAAAAAAAAACCAAGCAGTATAAATTATAGTACCTAAGGCATTGGAGGAAGAGTTCAGATAACACTAAAATACTAAAATAAATGTTACGAGAAAATTGTAGCTGACAAGTTTAGATGAGTTTCATCCTCATTGTATAATCTTTAACTTGTAGATCTTAAAATTTGAAAAGAGCAACAGGAAGTCTTCATATGTTGCCCTGTTTTCCAAGAGGGCTTGGAGGGAATATGTACTCAGTCATCTGAGTAGATAAATAAGTATAATTATTATTAACATTAAAATGATTGCATTTTTAACCCCCGTAAAATGTTAAGCTTAATGAAACTAGCAAATGCCCTTCTAGTTATTGGATTAGCAATTAGGTGAAAACGTTTCAAGAAGGCTTATTTATTTGGACAGATGTAGAGAGGTCAGAATTAATTTTTTGAAAACCTTTTAATTGAATTCCCTTTTAATTTTCACAGTGGTGTCTAATTAAATATTCATGTTAATGCTGGTGGTTTTCTGAAGGTCTGCACCAGATCCGGATTCTCCGAATCAACGTACATTATTTAACCCTTTTCATCTGGCGCGCCAGCAGGGACTTCCTCAGTGTAATCCCATAGTATTTGAATAATTAGAAGGTAGTAATGAGGATTTAATTAGTCCTTGCGATGTGCTGAAAGCAGAACCACTACATACTTTCCCTTTTGGACGCGAATTACAAGCAGAGTTGATGCTTCGGCAGGACTGCGATATGCTAGCAAATGTATTCTGTCACTGGAGGCGGTTCTTTGGCACCGTCCTGTGACCGTCAGATCTGCATGGAAGGTATCCTGGGTGAAATCTTCCAGAATTATTGAATAGCAGCGCCCCCGCACCCCGCCTTCTTTCTTGTCCACCCACACGACAACCTTTTCTCTCTCTCTCTCTCTCTCTCTCCACTGATTAAGCAGAGTTGTCGTCCGAATGTACCAGCTGACTGTACGTGATGGAGAATTGGCTCTTACTCTTACCAGCAACAGCAGATGAGAGCAGCTAGGCCAGATGCGGGTTCACCCCGCAGTTGCAGGACGAGGAGAAAATAGCAAAACTTTGCCGTTTTGGCCCCGCTTTCGGAATCACAAGATTCACAAAATTCCCCGCCTTTGGAGTCTGATATCCACAGTGATATTTGCCATTAGCTCCATTCTTATAAATAGAAGCATAAATATAAACAGTGCCATTATCTAGAGAAAGCGTGTAGCAAACAGGCAAGATTGGACATTTAGACGTTCTTGTGCGCCTACCCTGAAAAGGTGAATCAGAATTTGTGTACTTCCGAAGCATGAAGTTTCAAACTTAACCTATTTTCTCTAGATTGAATAGAATATGTCTTCATTAGTCTCATATTTTTTCTTCTGTTATTAATCCCAAATGTTAATTGCCTTGTATAATTTTATTCTCACTCTTTCGTGATGTATTTTAGCTTCTTTTTAAAGTCCTAATAGAATCCCTCATCGAATTTCTAGGCACATTCTATTTGCTTAGGGCAAATCTTTCTTTTACTTTTAAATGCCAAGGGCAAAAAAAGAGATCTCTTAAAATAAATCGAGTGTCTTACTATAAATTAAACTGAGCTCTTGAGGGGCCAGGACTGAATCTTGTTCACACTCTGATTCCCTATGTCTGTGACAGAGCTTCATGTATAATAGATGTTTAACAAAGATCGAGCCGGACAGCAGAAAATAATTCAGCCGTCACACCAATTCCGAAGTTTCAAATTGTTTCAGAGCACAGAACAACCAAAGAACAAAATATAACGTGTTCTTAAATTAAGAAAGCTTACCATATTAATAAGTCTTCTCTCAATTTTACCATTCAAGGTCATCTGCTACGGCGTAGGCTATTTCTCGGTCTTGAGACATAGTGGGCATTTAGATCTTGCACCAGATTAAAGCTACCACTTCTCCCCCATCCTTCCTGGACGTATTTCTATAACAGTCCAGACAGGACTTCAGGCCAAGCTGAAATCCTCACACCTGGAGTCTGGTGTGAAATGAGTTGCCCAGAAGCCACCCCCACCCTACCCCAACCAGTCTCTTTATACCTCAGGAATATTTAGGTGGAAATAAGTAAAAATTTTGAGAAGTTTTTAATGCTAGTAGCTGATTTCATGGTGATATTTATATGGCAGTTAGTTTTCAAGTTTTTTAATGGTTTTGAATATCTTAATTGACCCACCTTCTTAACTGTCAGGAACAGATTAACAAGTTAGCTCAAAAATGGAGACCACCAAGATACCTGTTAAGGAGTTGGAAATAGGATTGGAGATGTTTTTGTTTTTTTTTTCTGGTTTTGTGACTACAGAAACTATTTTGTTCCTCTTTCTATTGGATTCTCAGTTCTAAATATGACAGTAAATCTGCACATTCTGAAATGTTTCATAGGGTGGTGTTGGTAGTCAGAAAATGTTCTCTTACTCTACCTTTCCAATGACCCTTGTATATAAAGGCGTTCTTACCATTTGTGAGCACGCTAAACATAAAATGATGCTGGCTTTCAACATGAGGTTATTAGCAAAAAGACAAGAAAGTAGATCACTTTCCAGATGTATTGCTGTGTAAGTATAGCAGCTCAACGTGTTAAAGCATTAGTGATAACCTGCCCCCACCACCAGATGCAGTGAATTCAGACTCCGCTCTTAATTGAGGACCCTTTTTTTATAATCCGTGACAGACGAAGATAAAGTCAAATGGGAAGTCAGATACAAGAGAGAATATCTAGGAAGCTGTTTATAATTTCCTCAGCCTCAGAGCTCTGCCTCTGGGCTGAATTGCGGTCCAAACCAAAGCTTAGTCTAGTGCAGGAAATAACAACATAGGACTTGTATTAGGGTTATTGTTACATTGCTATTAAGTCCGCTCTCCAGAGGTTTGTTCACCAAAAAACTGAGAAAACAAATATCACATATAATAAAAGTCTGTTATTATTGACTGAGGAATCAGTCTAAATTTTAGAATATTTTTAAAGATGCATAGTTTTGTCACTTTTGGTTTATGCAGTAATTTTGTTTGAATTGCCAAGTGAAGCTTGCTTTTAATAGTCAACCCTCATTTGTAATTGGCTCATTATTCTTCACGGGAAGTATCTGAGAATACCTGGCTCTTAGGTAAATTCAGCATTGTGTATTGCATGCACTTTTATTTATAGTAATGTGATTTGTCCTGTGCCTTAGGGGTCCGTACCTCGGGGAAAGACCCCTGTCTGCCTAGTTTCCCAAACCAGAAAGCTGGAAGGCATCCTTGATGGCTTTTTCTCTCCCATCTGGCCTGTGCTAGTCGTCATGTTCCGTGAACTCTACCCCTGCGGTGTTAGCCACGCATCCCCTTTTCTTGGCATCCACTGTCGTTAATGGGGTCCTGGCTACCCAGGAACTTTTAACTTCACCTTCACCAGCCTCGCAGATGTCTTTCCTGTCTCAGCTGTGTTCCCAGTCCCCTTTCCGTGCTGAATCCAGAATGGTCTTTCCAGGGGTCTGGTTAGATTAATCCTGCCCTTCATAAGAGCCCGAGATCCCCGCTTTGCCTCGGAGGGAGGCTGTGCTGAGGTGCGTGGTTACGGGGCCACTTACCCCGCACCAGCCTCCCTTTCTGGCCTTACCCCTCATCATCCCGCTGCCTCTCATCCCCAGCCAGCTGAACCTCATTCAGGATCTTGATATAATCTCTTCTCATTGTCACCTTTGCCACTCACACCTGAACCCCAACCCCACCTCAACATGGGGCCCCCTTGGCCGTCTTTACTGACCTATCAGGTCCTCCATAGCCTGGCAGCTGGTAGGTCTTTGAGGCCAGATTTGCTACATGAACAAATGAATGAAGCATCACCTGTCACAGCGGCGTCCCCACAGCCAGGCACCCTCCTAGTGCAGCCTGGCCGTGCTCGGGACCCACTGCCAGGTCATCAGTGGAATCTCCCCAGCCAGAGCTCTGTGTCTGTGCAGACCGCGTGGCCTTGTTCAGTCTCCTCACTCCAGTGCTTACGTAGTATGTGCTTGTCCTCAGTTGAGTCTTCAGGGAGTTTGGAACCGAAAAACCTGAGTTTGGGTGCAGCGTTTACCACTAACTACTTTTGTGACCTGCGACAATTAATTAAATCTCTGCTTCCTCCTATGTGAAGCGAGGATCAGAGTGTCCTGTGGGTTTGTCGCGTGGATCAGACGCAGCCTTGTACCTGAAGGTTATAAATTGCGAAGCCCTGTGCAAATACTAATAATAAGCATAAGCATCAGGCACAAATGACTCAGGGGAGACCTGGCCTGAAGTTGAAAGCCTTAAAAAGTGGCTCCTCTGCTCCTTCCAGCGCATAGTAACACACATAAAATTGTCTCTGCCCTCAGCACCGAAGCGGACTTTTGCAGCTAACACCGGGAAGATTTGTGTAAGGAAAGGCCAGATAATTTGCCCCCACCTACCATCTGGGTAATCAGTCTGATGCTTCCCCGGACCCTCATTTGCCCGGTGATAGATGATGTCAGTAGGCGAGAGGGTTCTGTGGGGGCGGACGGGGAGAACTTAGATGCTCGCGTCTGTGCCTCTGAATATAGGGCGCCGCGGTGCAGGGAAGGCAGAGGGACCGACCCTGCCGGTTAACCTGAGAGCACAGCGGGGACAGCACCGGGGGGCCTGGGTTCCCGCCTCGAACGGGTCATTAGTTTCTGTCTTCCTCAGAGCAGTTCACGTCGTGCCCAGGAGCGGGCAGGCGAATGAACACTGGAGATGTTAAAATGTAACAAGAATATTCTTTAAAATCTATTTTTCTCTCCAAATGGGACTCCGACACCTATTTGCGATGAGACATCGCCCTGTCTGCCTTTATAGGCGGGAGACTCTCCGCTGAGGTGGTGCAGCGTGTGACCGTTATTTCACACATGTGGGGAAACATCTTTTATCGAACTGGCTTGAAGAAACGAGGCAGTTCTGTGAGTTTTTAACAGATGCCAACATGAAAACAAATTGTCCATGTGCCAGAGGAAAAACGTGCCTCGCTTCTTGGTGGCTCATGGAACCTCAGTGTCCCGCTGGTGTCCTGACGGTGCTAGAGCTTTCTGCCAGCGAAGGAGGCACCTCTGAGGAAGAAGTCGCGTTGTCGTGTAATTGGTTCCGTGCTCCCTTGCTGTCCCGCATTAGCCTGGGCACGCTCGCTCTGCCTTCGCCGTTTTCCTCTTTCGTGGCTCGGATGAGCCATGGTTTGAGCTTTGTGTCTGACTCAGTTTCCCGGCAGGATTTAAAGTCTCTGACGCTCAGTGTTGCAGAATTTGTCGGGCTGCGTGGAGAGGAAAAGGACGGACTCTTGGAGGCTGAGATCCATGCTAAAGTGCCTCCCAATTTAATATCCTGAAATTTCCCATTTTTGCTTGACTATTTCTTTGGCTTTGTTTCTGAATCAATTTTGTACACTCTTCGGCTTAGGCGTGCGTTTTCGTCAGAAGGTACTTTAGCTCATCGGTGACTGTTTCAGAGTGGTGACGACCCACCGTGGCCTGTTTGGATTCATGGAGCTCTCTGCTCCAGTTCCCTCTGTATCATCTTCCCTACACGTGCCTTGTGGCCAGTTTATTTTTTAAATGAAATAGAATTCCGTCCTACTTTTGAGAACTTTTGAAGTCCTTCTAAAGATAAGCTTTATCTCCGTCTTGCCCAACCAAGAGTTTTCCCTTACTCCTACCACATAAACAATATTCTGTGTTCATCTCATGTCCAATATGGAAAATGTGACTTGTTTAGAATGGTGGTGTGGATCAGTTTCTTTTCATTTTTTTGATACACAAAGGTTTAGATAGTAACGCTGGATCTTTCCTGTAAGACAATTTCTTTTTTACAAATTAGACAATTCTATAACATGCTGTCTGTAAAACCAAGAAAAATATCCACTTAATAAACCACAGATAGTACAATGCTGAAGAAAAATTGGAAAGGTCCTGAAAACTCACTTAACCTAATAATAATACAAAGAAACATTTTAGAAATGCTAATTCTCTATTAGACCCATTTTCTAAGGTAGCATTGAGGGGATTTTTTTTTTTTTTTTTTTTTTTTTTAATGGAGAAGGGAAAAACAACTCTCTGGCTTCATCTCTAATATTGGTCTCTATAATATAGAGACCAGCAGCATTTTTCCCTAGACTTAACATTACTTACGTTGCCATGTAACAAGAACAGATTGTCTTGGAATTTCCCATTGATACTAATATAAATATAGAAGAATGGCCCTCAAGAAAACAATCCTTAACATGCAGACTAAGTGACTCCAGGTCAGATTCTGGCAACCCTACCTCCATTCCCATCTGTAGCTATTGGATACATAGAATATGACATTCAAAAAATTACCAAATTGTAATTAGATACCTAAATTAATGCAAATGTGCCTTTGGAATAAACGCTCCATCTTACTAGGTGGTGGGAAGGAGCCCGGCTAAGATCAGGCTTTTCTCACACGAGCTTCAGGGCTCTTTGATAGGCTCCCACCAGAAGAGCAAGTCGTACTCCCCCTGGCCAGAAGTCTCGGGTGCTCTTCCTTGTAAGTAGCAAGAGAATTGTCATCTTCTTTAACCACCCGCCTCCCTCCACACACACACACAAAACCTAATGGTTTGCACAGATGTTTATCAAGTTAGTCATTGGTCATAGGTGCTTATAATCCAGTGGTAAACAAGTCAAGATCCTGGCCCTTTACCTTGAGAATCAATTCAGGCACTTGACAGGAATCTTGATATTTCAGTCCATTTCTCTGTATCTTTTCACCCATCTCTCCGTCTCCCTCCCTTCCTCTCTTTCTCTCTCTCTCTCTCTCTCTCTCTCTCTCTCTCTCTGTCTCTCTCTCTCTCTGTCTCTCTCGTTTAAAAGGCACACTCCAGGGAATCTGCCAGATCAGGAAGGATGTACGCTGAGTCTTATGGCACTCAGAGCTAATCAGTACTGTAGCTCTCTGTTGAGTGGCCTGAAACTGACAAGCGTAGCTTTTCTGAGCCAGATAACATGGCTGGCCAATTATTTCTGGAACTAGCTCTCTGGAAAAGGGCAATGCTTTCTGGATAGTCAACTGGGTGAGGAAAGCAACCCATCAGCTCTAACTGGCTTTGTTGGAGAAGGCATAGAGCAAGCAGGCCCAGCACAACAACACAGAGCTGTATGCTGCCTGGGGAGGGGCGTCAGGCTGTTTGCCGGGAGGCTCACAGGGTATGGCACTTGTCACCTCGGTGAATTAACCACGGTCCAGGGACTTGCAGCACTCTTTGGCTCCACCGTGATGAATGGTTTTTAGGGGAGCCTGGCAAAGGGAAGCTAGTTTGGAAACCTGGAGGCATTCAGACAGGAAATAAATTGTGGGTTGTATTAAAAATAATACGAATAATAATAACCATCACATTATTGAGCCTCTGTGCTGTATGAAGGCACTAGCTGCTTGCTACACAAAACATTGTCTCATCTCACCTTAGAGTGTAGGCTCACCTGTCATCCACACGTCTCAGAAATGGAAACTGAGGCTTAGCTTCTCACTAACTGCTGGCCTAAAGGCACCTAACCATATGTGGCAAAACCACAGTTTGACTTTGCAGTGACACTGGAGATGAAGAGAGTGGATGCATTTGTCAGGTTTTTAGGTGGGAGAAAACCAGGCTTTCTGCCTGTTGGGCTTTCAGCTGTCTGTAATTCCTTCCTGGGAGAGCTGACTTCCTTCCCCTGGAAACAATTCTTCAAAGATACTATGAATTAAGGAGCCAGACCATAACATTTATTAAGCTCTTTCTTGTAAAGTAAAGGTAAACAGGGCTCTGAATGAAGATGTTTTCTTATTCATTAAAAAACATGTATTTGGTTCCGATTCTGTGCCAGGCACCTCGCGTGGTGCTGAGGAGACAGATGCGAAGAGAGTGTGTTTTAAAGCCGCAGTACATAGTCCGGGGGAGAAACAGGCACTCCAGCCAGTAGCAATGGCACCGTGGTAACCGCTCTACCTTGGCTGACATGAGTGGTGCTTTCTGGAAGGCCAAGGAATGCCGTCAAAGATAGCAGGAGGCGGGGCCAGGAAGGACTAGAGTCTGTTACATGGAGGTGAATGGCCTTGTGGGCATGCTGTGAAAACAGCATATTCAGTAGAGGACACAGTCGAGCATCTTGTTTTCACAAGGTGCCTCCCATTTAGTGAGTTGTTTTTTTTTTAACTGAAATAAATGTTTTAAATATCAGAGTGCATTTCACATAAGAAGGGTAGAAATTGTTTTGTGAAATGGTATGTGTGTGAACCTGCTTGTGAATATATAGACACATGTTCACATACACACATCGGATCATGATATAAAATGTATTTCTTGGGGCGCCTGGGTGGCCCAGTCAGTTGAGCATCCGACTTCAGCTCAGGTCATGATCTTGCCATTTGTGAGTTCAAGCCCCGCGTCGGGCTCTGTACTGACAGCTCAGAGCCTGGAGTCTGCTTCAGATTCTGTGTCTGCCTCTCTGCCCCTCCCCTGTTCACACTCTGTCTCTCAATAATAAATAAACGTTAAAAATTTTTTTCAAAAAAAAAGTATTTCTTAACTGTGGATTGTGGTTAAGAATGTTTTAATTCATGAATTAAACTTTGTAAGCCTCAGTGTCTCCATAGTTGTTTTGAAGTTTAAATGAGCTAATGAAGAACAAAGCTATTAGCACGTAATATATGTTCATTAAATGTCAACGGTTACTGACAGTGAATGGCACATCGTCTGGAACATGAGAGGTAGTCAGTAAATATTTGTTAAGTGAATGAACATGCCAGGACTTGGCAGGTCTCAAGCAACCTGATGCCTACAGGGAGGAAAAGGTATCTGAATGATCAAAACCAAGTGGGGACACCATGATGACCGCGTAGACGTGATGAGGCTGGAGAAATAGGTCAGGCCAAATTTGGAAAGACTCACGTGCTGACCTAATAAGTTTGGACTTCATTCTGTTAAGCAATCAAGAGTCAGGGTCTAGTTTCTGAACAAACACGATTGACAGATCCCTGAAGAAATGAGGAAGGATGGGATTCAGAGCATAAGAGAAGGTGCTGGCCTCGCGTATGAGTGAAAGATCTCTTTCTTCTGAAGGGAAGAAAACGCAGAAGGACACAGCGTGGACATGGGTGTTGATGGCCGAGGGGGCTGGACGTCGTGAGAGGTGGTGCTGCCCTTTCCTGTGTGCTGGCCACTTGCTGGCAGTTACGAGGTGGGCCAGGAAGGACTTCGAGCAAGGGGTAAAATGTCTCACCAGGGAAAAGGACTAACCGGGTGAAGGTGCCCCAGTGTCTGTAGGAGTCAGCTGAATGCAGGCACCGTGGCTTCTAAGGACGTCCGTTGTGATGCCCGCTTTGCTGGTCACGCCTGTTTCTGTGTTGGGTGTCAGGTGGTCAGTCCTGCCCATCGTTGAGGCCTCCACCTGAATAGGACTTTTTCAAGGAAACTCTCCTGCTCCCCAGTCTGAACTGGGTCCTCCTCTTCTGCCCTCATAGCACCCGGACTTCTCTTTTTCTTGGGTTCTTCATTTGCCCAGTCGTTTGTTGCATGTCTGTCTCCCAGTAGCCTGTGAGCCTCACGGGGGCAGACTCTGTCTCCTCCTTGCCTGCATCCCAGCGCCTTGCACGTGGCCGAGCACCTGCCCCAGTGGCTTTGGAAGCTCACTTGATGATCGTTCCCTGCTGATAGGTTTTATTTGCTCCTCAACCAAATTTGAAGTTTTTTTCCAGGACAGGGATCCCATCTTATACTTTCTTTCAATGCGCTGTCACCCTTACCACCTTCCGCGAGCGCCAGAGTAACATTGGAGCTCGCTGGGAGAAGGTTTGTGTAGCGCTGTTGCGGTTGAGGGGCCAGTGTGATCGCTGAGAACAGAGCTCACACAGTGAAGGAAGGGCTCGCGGCATCCCTGGAAAGAATAGTCATGCCTTCGTATAGCGTTTTTGGGGTGGTTTAGAGTGTGTGTGTGTGTGTGTGTGTGTGTGTGTGTGTGTGTGTTTCCTATTACACTGCATTTCTCTGAGAGTATAGCTTTTATTCTCTCTCTTTTGCTTGCTTTCTTTTCTTTCTTTCTCTTCCTTCCTTCCTTCCTTCCTTCCTTCCTTCCTTCCTTTCTTTCTTTCCCAAAAGGGCACCTCTGAGTTTTCATGTGAGAAGTATGTCTCTTTTCATTTGGAATGTGGTGGTACCAGTGTGTGTGACTATATACACATGTGATGAAGGACTCAGAAAGACTAAATTCATTTATATAAACCTATGGGTATATTGTATGGATAAAATGTACAAGTTATATTTTCATGTGTAGTTTCTGTGATTTTTCAATAAGTAATTTATACAATGTAAATAATAATCTCATCCAGTACTTTTTTCTAAAGTTTGTGTTTCCCCACATTAGATACTTACCTGGGACATCCAATTCCATAGTATATCTAATAATAAAATATATTTTGATAATATATAGGAAATGCATTTTATCCTTTCCAAATTTCCCTTACTAGAAAGTTTGGTTTTCTAAATTCAGATGGCTTCTAACTAGAAAAACTTCACACCTTTTTTAAAACCCAGCTTTATTCTCTCAGCTGTCAGTTTTTCTATTCACAAACCACGTTGCAAGCTGCCGTTTTGTAATAACTTGCTAAAAGAAGCAAAAATACAATCAAATATGTCACCATAAATAGGTAGACAGTCCTTGGTTGGAATTTGATTTTTTGGAAACATTTTAACATTTCTTTCATCCAAAATAAAGGTTAAAATCAAAACAAAGCAAGAAATATCCCAAATAAATGTACATGGAAATTACAAACTTGATTAGATTTTTCCTAGAGGAAAAAAAAAAAAAAAACGCTTTCAGCCAGAATTGAGAACCAGAACTAGAAGTATCCCCTGTAAGTCTTATGCTTCTCCTCCTCCGCAGTTAACAGGTGAGAAAACTGAGGCCAGAAAGGTTAAGTTAGTTGCCGTATTCTGCCCAGCAGATCTGAAAGGGCCAGGACTGCCACTAGCTCAGTGTCCTTGCTGCCTCCCATGCTGCCTGTCTTGATTCCCTTCTGTGGATGTGTGATAATAGCAACAGCTAGTAATCACCGAGAGCCCACGATTCTGGGCACCCGTGGTAAGTTTTTCACACATATTATCTCATTTAATCCCCACAGCATCTCTATGCAGTGGACACAATTGTCCCTAATTTGCAGCTGAGGAAACAAATAGTAGACACACAGAGTTTCTATCTTTAGGATGAAAGGAAGAAATTCTTCATTTTCAGCTAACTTTTGTCTTCAAATTTTTCATCAGTTTGTTTAGATGACGGTGATACTCAGTAGCCTTTTGAAAATACAGTTCTGTACACAGTGGAAGCCTTTCCGGTAGGACTGCTGCGGGCATTTAATTGTGATTCTCTGTTATGGGTCACTTTGCCTGCCTCGTCACTGGCCTCCGGGCTTCTGTTCTAGCCTCTCTGCCCTGCAGCCCTTTCTTCATGCTGCAGGTTCTAGCACAGTCGCCTCTAGAAATACAAGTCTGACGATCGTCTCGCTCTCCTGCTGAGACAGTCTGTGGTCTAATGTCAGCGGAGGCCCCCGTCTCCCCTGGATTGCGGGTGCAAGAGCTTCGGTGAGCCACACAACTGTTTCATAATAGGAGCTGTATCCACAAGATGAAATACTCCATAGTCAGGACAGAGTGACTAACAGAAAGGTGGGCGAATGATATAAATAGTTCTAGAAAAGGAACTAAAAACAGCTATTAAACAAAATGTTCACCTTTCCTCATGGCAAGAGAAATACAGAATCAAACACAAATTATAAAACACCTCTGAAAGCATACATTAAAAACCATTTGCACTTGGCAAGGGGAACTCAGCGGTAGGGGATACAGAACTCCCCCCCCCCCCTCCCCGACCACCACCACCTCTCATCAGTGGTTTTGCTTTGCCCGGGTCTCAGCTGCCTGCAGTCAGCCACACTCCAGAAGTGGATGGTCCTCCTTCTGATGGCCAGAAGGTCGGTGGCAGCCTAATGCCATGTCACAACACCTGCGTCCTTCACCTCCCTTCGTCTCCTAGTGTAGGTACGGTGTCACCTGACATCATCCCAAGAAGGAGCAGCATGGGTGCCATGCGGTATTTTGAGAGACAGGCCATGTTCACATAGGCTTTATTACAGTGTATTGTTAAAATTGTTCTATTTTATATTAGTTATTGCTGTTAATCTCTTACTGTGCCCAGTTTACAAATTAAACTTTATCATAGGTATGTTTGTATAGGAAAAAAACATCGTATACATAGGATTCGGCACTATCCACAGCTTCAGGCGTCCCCTGGGGGGTCTGGGAATGTAAGCCCGCAGGTAAAGGGAGACAACTGTATACCGTCTTAAAATTTCCTATTGTATTTGGAGTTTGTAAAGTTACACAAGTACTGGAGTAACATAGATTCCACGCATTTAAATAAAAAACAAATGCATAAAAACGAGCTTGTTCATTCTAGCTAGAAAGGACATCTGCATATATGAGGTGTTCAGGAGTTAAAAGATATTTGTGGCACTTTATAAACCAGAAAAGTATCATCAGATCCCTTGTCTGTATCGCATTTCACAGTACAGAACATTTTCACACGCTGTCCCAGTTGATCCTACAGCAGCCCCTTCTTCATTTTAAGATGAGACTTGGATAAATTAGGATTTGCTGAAGGTCACAAAGCTCGTTCGATCAGTATACGCTTGTAAATGTGTTTATTTACGTATCCGTCTCTCCTAGTAGAGTCTGAGCTAGTGACGCAAACCAGACCGTAGTCTCAGCCTCGTGTTCCCAGTTGAGTGCCATTAGATGACCACAGCTAAGAAGGGAGACACGCAAGTGATGTCACCTTCTTTTTCTTCTGTCATCTTGGGGAACACGTGGAAAGAGAGGAGTCTCTCCGAAAACCTCAAATAAGATTTCAGGACGCTTTTGTAAGCGGTGCCATTGCAAATCATCCACAGAAAGAAATAGATTTCCAATTTTAATTTCTGTGGAAGGAGGTGGATTCCATACCCCTAGGACCTTGTGTCCGCGTTGTGGAACTTGATGTCGTGACACGATCTGCTCAAACTTGTTTTAGTGTTCCCTGTCTCTTGGAATCTTTTCGCAAACTTGATTTTCTGCAAAATGCCAGTGATGAGTGAGGGAATTCAAGTGGAATGTGGCATCTATATTTTTAAGGACTGAGTAAACAGTCAGAAATAAAGAAATAACTTGCCCGGGTAAGAATTCTTAGAACTCATTTGAACAAACCTTAAGCCTATTAAGTGTCCCAGAGGCAGCAATAACCTGAGGATGTACTATATTATCAGAGGTCCTAAATCCTTCAGCATGGACACTTTCATGGTTGAAGTGAAATTTAATGCCCCAGAAAAGGACCTGTGTTATTTTCTTGAACTAATGAAGAAGACAGCGGCCATTCTCTGAAAGAAAGAAAAACCCACACAAACTGTGTGGAATTTAAACACATTTTTTATTAAACAGGACTCTATATGAAACTCTCGAGAATTTTATAGTAAAGCTTAGATAAATATTTCATGAAACATCTTAAGATGCAATCATTTATAGTAATTTTAGTGCTCTGATTTCTGTTTGTTTTCAGATTTGAAAAAGCAAACATTTTCTATGATGATTTATATCTAGGAGCTGCCAGTTGAGCCCAATTTCATAAGACTTATCTTTATAAATAAATGGAATAGCTCTTCTTACTTTTATTCTGTCTCTTAAGATGAAGCAATGTTGAAAGATCTTTTTTTTTTTTTTTTTTTTCCTAGCTGAAATATAAACCATGACCTCGGTAAATGTCCTGCCTCATTTATCCCCCCAAGTTTATGCTGGTGTTGGATCGGGGCATCATCTTCCCTCCAGTTGCCTCAGTAGACTCTCTCTAGAAGCTACTGTCCTGGGTTCTTCCCGTGCCTCCCCCCAACCCCCCACCCCACTCCCGCCTGCGCACTCTGCAGGAAACTAGAGCCTTCCCCTGACACATGAGACCTCTGACTAACCCAAGCTCCTGGGTTCCTGGAGCTGTTATTCAGACAGCCCTTTGTTAGTATGTTAGTTTGACGGTATTAGCTTTTTTTTAGATACATGTCTTGATTTGGGCCACTCTGTCTAAATGAGTCTTTCACAGTTCATTCTACATGCTTGTTTATATTTGCCTGAATTGTTGATGACTGGATGTACCTTGACGTTATGGTCCTGCAAAATTTAAAGATGTATTTTCTTTATCTGTTTGGATAGCTACCTGCTAAGCACCTACTCTGTTGTGCTCTGCGCTCTGTTGGGCGCATGAGGAATTTAATAATCATCCATTCAATAAATAGTTCCCCACCATGTGCCAGACTCTGCTGGCACTTTGGATGCAGCACTGAGACAGACATGATCCTTGCCCTCATGGAGCCGATTTTTAGCGGGGGGAGAGAGGCTAAGTGAGTTGAAAATACGGGGAAACGATTGCAGGTTATGAGAAGTGCCGTGAAGAAACACGAGTGAGAAATGGCCAGGGTGGTTCCGCGTCAGGGTGGGCAGCCGGGGAAGAGCCCTGGAGACGAGAAGGTATCGACAGGTGGGAGAACATTCTCGGGAGCCATGCTTGGTTGATGTTAGCTGCCCGGAGCCATAGGAAATGGGGTTGGAGTGAGACCCGAACGCCTGACCACAGAGGAGCCCGCAGGCCATGGTCAGAGGTCTGCATTTGGTTCCCGGGCTCACGGGAAAGCCTTGAGGGCTTTCATGCAGGAAAGATATGCTCTAATTTCTTTTTTTATTCCTGAGAGATGGTTCTGGCAGCTCTGTGAAAGTGAGGCGAAAGGAACAAAGCATGGGTGGGTGGCGCAGAGGCTTGGAGATGAGTGTTGGGGGAGGGGGATATGAGGGCTGGCCAAGCTTCTGGAGAAATGGAGGGGAGCGGAGGCAACAGGATGGGCGCACACCTAGGAAACGGGTGGGGGGATGGCGCCTGGCGGGGACAGTGGGTGAGTGCCGTTGCCATTGGCAGGTTTGCGGGAGGAAGTCAGGGTTCTGAAACAGCAGGATCCACTTCAGACCCGCCCGTTGTTCACAGCGGACCTGTAAGCGGTGGTCTGAATCAGGGTTCAGGTCTGCAGCGCTTAGGAGTCAAGGTGAACAGTGGCTGCTCAGGAGACCAGGGGGGCAGAACAGTTCCGTGCAGAGGAGAGAAAGGTACTGGCCTGGCCTTGAGAAGAAGGGCAGGATGTTTGGGTGGCAGGAGACATGCATCCCGGAGATCAGCCTGGCAGGAATGGAAG
Source organism: Leopardus geoffroyi (assembly GCF_018350155.1). NCBI lineage: Eukaryota > Metazoa > Chordata > Mammalia > Carnivora > Felidae > Leopardus > Leopardus geoffroyi. Next base: position 141,681,256 of record NC_059332.1, read on the forward strand.
GCTCTCGGGATAAGAGGGTCCCGGGTGTTCCTGTGGCTTTTGGTAGGGGCCTCATCTCCAAGAGAGGTTAAGCTTGCTCGCCCTTCCTCCCTCTTCTCCTTTCCCTAGTTCACGATCCACTGGGTCCCCAGGAACTCTAATGGGTGTTCCGAGTTAGGACTAGGGGAGCCCCAGGGGACCCTTCCAGACCCCCCACTTTGGGTTTGAAATACCTTTAGATGTTTCTTTAGGGGAGTCTCACAGTGCCAGTCTTCTTCCTGTCCACCTTCCACACAATCCCGTGTCCGTTTTGTCACCTACACTTACTTATTTCCATTTATTTCCCACCTAGGTTTTATGGCAGGCACACAAAGAAACCCTCAGATGTCTCAATATGGACCTCAACAGACAGGACCATCCATGTCGCCTCATCCTTCTCCTGGAGGCCAGATGCATCCTGGAATCAGTAGCTTTCAGCAGAGTAACTCAAGTGGGACTTATGGTCCGCAGATGAGCCAGTATGGACCACAAGGTAAATGACGTTTCTCAAAAATGCATCGCAGTAGGCTGTAGGGGTTTTGTTAATATGTTAGTCCTTCGAGGTCTTCATATTATAAACATCTTGTAAGATCCCATTATTTGTTACCCGGCAGGTTGGTGAGGTTAATGCAAACCCACAGTCCTTCAGTTGCCCATCGTGATGGGAAGAATAATTATAGCAAGTGTTCATTAAGCATTCATGCATCAGACACTGGTAAATGCTCTAATGTGTCTGTTATTAATGAAGGAGTAAATCTTAGTTTCTGTGATGTAGTTTGAAATGCTCGTTGAGAAATAGACGCAGGCCTTGTCCTCAAAAAGTTTCTGATTTAAGACTTGGGTTTCATTATGTTGAATTCTGATTGTGCCCCCTTAACAATGTGCTCACTACTCAGAAGGATGTCGTCCCATTACACCTGCTCCCAGTTTGTCTCCAAAGTGCTATATCTGATAAATAGTAGTTCTCATTTTTTCAGTCATTACTGGTCTTACTCTTAGAAGATAGAACAAAGCCTGAAATGGGCATGTCTTTCAAAAAGGAAGATAAGGGGGCACCCGGCTGGCTCAGTCCGTGGAGCGTGCAGCTCTTGATTTTGGGGTTGTGAGTTTAGCCCCACGTTGGGTGTAGAGATTACTTAAAAGTAAAGTCTTTTAAAAAGGGGGAGGGGAGATAAGACGAGTGGAAAAATAAATGAGACTATGCCAAGATGCACTGTTTACATCTGCCTTCCTGGAAATTGATGTATGTTTTTTCATGTACATGTAGAATCCTTTTATCAAGGTTTTTAACCTGATACATATTTTTTCTAAGTCACTTTTGGCAATAAGGCATTTGAATTTAGCACCTTCTTTATGTTTTGTTTATTTAACTTAGACATTAATGGATAATTTAGAGAGAATGAGATAATCTGGCACAATTCCCAGAGTTTCCTCACTTCTGAAAATATCAGGAATTTTCCAAGTGGAGATGATGAATGCCCACTAGGAGGTTCTAGTAAAACAACAACAAAGTCAGGTCTCCTCCTGTTAAATAAAGTTTTATTTTCTGAAGACATTTGTGTCTGTTTAGCAAACCATTGAGCTCTGTTGGGGTTCGTTGAGCCTCTCCAGCCATTGAGTGTGTGCCTAACAAAGCTAGATGATTCTGTGAGGCCTTAGTACCTTCTTGGCTTTTCACCTGGTGTTTCTCACCTGGTTTTTCTCAGAAAAACGCTTTCTTTCTGTTTATAGTATTTCACGGTTTGAAAATTGAGTTATCAACATACTATCTTATCTTGGAAGATCTCTTTCTGAAAGATGATAATATTCAGTATTCAATATTCCCAGTATAACATTGCTTCCTTGCCTTACATTGCTTTGTTATTTTACATTCCAACTATCTCTGTTGTTAGGGAAACTATGTTAGAACACCCAAAACAGGGGCGCCTGGCTGGCTCAGTCGGTTAAGCATCTGACTCTTGATTTCGGCTCAGGTCATGATCTCACAGTCCTGGGATTGAACCCCGCATTGGGCTCAGCACAGATCCTGAAGCCTACTTGGGATTCTCTCTCTCCCTCTCTCTCTGCCCCTGTCCTGCTTGTTCTCGCTCTCTCTCTCAAAATAAATAAACTTAAAAAAAAAAAACGTTTTATTTGGCCCCTTCCGGCCTTTGTCAATACATGCATGTAGTCAGGGTGGATGGTGACTTTGTGTTTTGCTTGGTTCCCTTCACACCATATCATTAATGGTTTTCCAAGATCTTAATTTCAGTAGGCCCTAGGAGTTCAGGTCCCAGGTGACAGTAAGTCCACCCTGTTCCCTGTCAGCCCCAGGAAGCTGCGGCACGAAGAAGTTTGTTGCTGACCTAAGGCAGGTCAGTGAGTCACTCGGTTGTGAGAGAGCACACCCGCTCACCACCTCCGCTCAGCGGGCGTCTTCAAGGCTTCCTTGGCTGTTGTGAAAAGAAGGAAACTTTAGTGAAAGTTAGAAAAGCAGTCTGTAAGTTGTGATATACACAGAAAATGTGGACTTGTGCTCAGCATGTAACTGGAGACAGGTCAGGCTTGTGCTCCCAGAATTGGGAGTGGCTAAAGGTCTGGGACTTGACCGCTAACACTCACAAGGGCTTCTTGTAATCTTGAAAATTGGTCTGTCTTCTCTTAAATAATTCACTCTTGCAACCTCATCCTCTACTGTTCTCATAATAAGGGAAGATGGAACCTTGACTGTCTGAGGAGTCTTTTGTGAAGAGCTAAGAAAGTGTTTATGCTATTGGAGTTAATAGCAGGAAAGGCAATTTCTATAGAATGGATTTCTTCTCTGAGTAAAACCCTCAGTTTTCCGGAATAATTGAACATTAAGATTCATAATTTAAGAACACTGAACCTGTGAGGGTTCTCATCCAAACTGCTGAGTGTCCTTGGAAAATTGCTTACTCTTTGGGAATTACCTTTCCTCTAGAAAATGAGAAAATTAGATCGTGTTACTTTAGAATTTGCTTCCAATTCTAATAATCTACAAGAGTAAATCTTGCTTCTTGTCTGAAGCCTTTTATATCCATGCGGCTCACTGGACCCACCACATCACACTTTGATTATATAGTCAAGAAGGGATTTATTTTCAGGCATAAATACTGAGTTCAGGTTGATATTAGAAACCATTTAGAATATGGAAGATCATTTCCATACTCAACACTTCTTCATTTTGAAAACAGGTGCCCTCAGATTTGTCCTCTCTGTCATTCCTTCTCCCGAGTGATAGCTTGCTCGTGTCCACCCCGAGCTGTGCCTCCTCCTGGGTTCCTTGACTGGCTCCAAATGCCCTGTGCTGAAAATCAGTGTCCTGGGACTCTGCCTTCAGCTCCGAATTGTTTGCCTTTCCTTATTGTATTCTCCTTTCCCCAGCAAGCACTAAATGACAGGAAATTAGCACTTGTAACACAATTACTGAATTCAGTAAGTGTCCTTACCTTTGCATTTCTCTCTTTGTTGATCTTTTTAAACTTGATCTTTTTAAACTGGACCCAAAATAAGTATTTTATTCTACCTTGTCTTAATTAGCTACTCAAATTAGTCATCAGACATTCAGCTTGCATTTTCATGCTACGTGTTTTAACATCTCTGAAAAGAATCACTTGTGTGTGAGCCACAGAGGCCATTATTTTCATCTTCTGTTTCTGTTCCTAACTGGATGAGTGTCTTCTCTGTTAGATTTGTTTTGAAGAGATCTCAGAGGAAAATACCTTACGATCTTTTTTTAAGTTTTCTTACCGTCAGAAACGACTTCTGCAAAATTGTTATTTAGTAGTAGCAACCGACATCCATTACTGTGCCCTGGGTCCTGTTTGAAGTGTGTTCCATAGATTAACTCACTTCATCCTCACAGCATACTACGGGACGGGTACCATTTACCCCTGGACAGATGGAGAAACAGAGACCGCTTCACCAGGATACGCCACGGTCATGCCAGGATTCAAATTGGGGCAGACTCACCCATTTGCTTAATTAATGGGAAGCTCTCACATTGTCCCCATTTGCAAATGAGCAGGTTAAGTAATTGACCCACGATCTCACAGCTAGTAGGTGGCAGAGCCTGGGTTCAAACCAAGGGAGATTTCAGAGGCCACTTACATAGTCACTGGGGTGTTATTTCCCACACCATAGATGTACCCTCCTTGCTGGTTCATTCATTCAGAAAGCCACTGGGGAAACCAAAAGACAAACTACTTGCCTTCAAGGAATGAGGAGCATTTGGGGAATTCAGGCTTGGAAACACATCAAAGATACTAGAGATTAAGAAAAAAGTTTCTATGAAGTGAAGAAGGAAATTTTTTAGAAATGTATATTACTAAAGTCTGCATTATTACATATGCAAATGGAATGAGTCCAATCTAAATGTGTGAAAATGTCTAATTGCAGTGTATTTTATGAAATAGCACTTTTCTACCTTCAGGCAAGCACATATAATAACTACCCTTACGAGGTGTTTGCAAGTAGGGTTGTGAGACTTGCTTTAATAAATAGAATGGAATTATGTAATTGACACGTTAATTATTAATAAATGAATTTGGGGGAAAGATGGCTGAAACAAATTTCGCCTTCATGTTTCTTAAGAACAAAGACTGTCTTGTTTTTGTGTTCTCTAAAACAGTGTTGGGGCGCCTGGGTGGCTCAGTCGGTTAAGCGGCCGACTTCGGCTCAGGTCATGATCTCGCGGTCCGTGAGTTCGAGCCCCGCGTTGGGCTCTGTGCTGACAGCTCAGAGCCTGGAGCCTGTTTCAGATTCTGTGTCTCCCTCTCTCTGACCCTCCCCCGTTCATGCTCTGTCTCCCTCTGTCTCAAAAATAAATAAACGTTAAAAAAAAATTTTTTTTTTAAATAAAAAAAATAAAACAGTGTCTGTCACACGGACTGTCCACAAATACTTTTTGCACATTTGTCACTGCGGGCAGTGGGGGTCTAGCCTTAATTTTGCTCTAAATAGCAGTATTTCCTTGGGCAACTAAATAATTCTGAGCTGAGATTCCTATCAGTTATTCACTCACTTGTATGACAGGGTCTGCACCACCACATACAGCTTTTTCCCAGGCTTGTACCCTGAAGCAGGCCTGGGTTTATGCCTTAATTTGTATAGTGTGGGTCTTAGGAAGCAGGGAACTTTCAATCAGATGAGTCTGATGGGCCTTTTGTTTCTAAATTACTTGATAAAAGGTATTTATTCTGGGGCACCGGGGTGGCTCAGTTGGTTGAGTGTCCAACTTCGGCTCAGGTCATGATCTCCTGGTTCATGAGTTCAAGGCCCGCGTCGGGCTCTGGGCTGACAGCTCGGAGCCTGGAACCTGCTTCGGATTCTGTGTCTCCCTCTCTCTCTGCCCCTCCTCCGCTCATGCTCTGATCTCTGTCTCTTAAAAATAAATAAACATCAAAAAAAATTTTTTTAAGGTATTTTTTCCAAAGAAGTTAAAGGTTTTTTTTTTTCTAAAATAGATACCATTTGAAATATTCCTTCTCCTTTCATTAACATGTTTCTCAATGAATTCAGAAAACTCCAAATCATACCTAGTTGAAATGAATGCAGTTCCAAACTAGCAAATTACACATTGATCATCTTACAACTGTTTCAGCTGCAGAGGAAGAATGCATGTTAGTAGGGAGCAGTCCACTCAGTACCTGTAGTAGCGACCTTAGTGTCACCATGACCCAGGATGTCGGTCTCCACTCTTGCAAATCCAGAATCGCAGTCTTATTATTGAATTAAGCTGAAGTCAGCCTCTCTCCCACAGAGGTGAAATGTGTCTGCCACAGGGGTTCACACGTCCCCCTGGACAGTGCTGCAGACTGACGACATCCTCTTCTCTGGCTTTCGGAAGGCTGGTCTCTGTGCAGATCCCTCCGTTGGGTTAACTCGGTTTCTTTTCCCCTGGAATCCGGTTGTGCTGCGTGTGTCAAGTTTATTACCGTAACCTTATTTTATGGTTAAATCTGCAGTGCCCAGCACGTGTTCAGTTCCGTATTCCATGTTGTTTTGTTGTTAAAGAAATATTCCAAACCTTCATCTCACCAAGACCGGGGAAGAAAACAGAAATTGAAGTAGGTCATTTATAGCAAAAGACCGTTAACGCCCTCTTCTTTCGATGCTCAAATTCAGCTTTCGCATTACAAGGTTTATGCATGAATTTTTCTCAACGGACTGATGATCGTCACAGTTTTATCAAAACCTGGGAATTTAAACCACTTAAAATTTAAAAAAGGAAAAATTTAAAAAAGAAAAGAAAAACACAAAGCAGCTGTAATTTGGACTGGTGTGAAACTATTTTACCTTGCCAATTAAAATCAACAGCACTCAGGAGTGGCGCGAGGCACTGCCCTTGCTGAGTAAGCTCGTCTCATCCCGGTGGGCTGGCCCTCCACTACAGGTCCTGGTCACGACAGCCATGGACAGCACTGTAGAGACACAGGATGTGCACATTCAGCTTTACTTTACATCTTAGCCTTTTCCCAGGGCTCACAGCTCTGCCCTTTTTTCAAACGTCTGAAAAAAAAATGGCCTTATTGAATCACAGTTGACAGATCTCAGAGTCCCTCAGCCATCAGGGGAAGCAGGGAAGCGCTCTCCCTCCAGGGGGCGCTGTTCGACGCTTGCGAGCCCAGGGCACAAGGACTCTGGAGCCCAGGGGAGGACAGAAGTGCGTTTGCAATGTGTGACAGCGGTGACTCTGACACTTTTTCATTTCTTACCAGAGAGATTTCACTGTTTTATACTAAATTTGGCTACTGAGTTGAGGTCATACCTTTTTACATTTTGAATGTAAGTGCTTTTTCTTATACTCGGTTTGAGAAATAAATTTGAATATCTGTGCATCATGAAAATAAAATTACACATATGATGCAAACATAAAAAGATAATTTCACTGATTAAAAACCTATTAATATTGGAATAGTTTCTCTGTGTTCCTTGAAAGATTCTATTTATGGACTGTCCTTGTCCAACAGTAGTTAGTTATTATCATTTCTCCCCCACAGCAACCACGTAAGATAGCTGATCCTGTATTATACCCTTTTTACAGATGAGAAAACTGACCTTGGGAGTAACAAGTGGCTTTCTGAAGGTCACACGTAGCAGACAGTTGTACCCGTGTTATTTGAGGGCCTATGCCTTCTCCTTCACTCACTGCCCTGGAGCCCGATACTGGCATCTGACTGTGCCCGTATGTCTTCTGGGCCTGTGTGTGATGTCAGCCTCAGTGATCGTTGCTTCTCTGAGGATCCACTTTTCCTTGCTGAGAGGCCACCAACACATGCACAACTCCTTTCCCGGGAGTGGCTCTCCTCAGTCGCCTTCCCACGGGCACCTCCCTCACCACGCTGTATAAATCTCCCTTTATCTCTCTTCATAGCACTTAGAGCCATACGACGTCTTCTAGGATTGCTCCTTTGCCTGTGTTGTGCCACCAGAATGTAGCCTTTTTGCCTTCATTCGCTGCTGAATCCCCAGCCATTAGCACAGAGCTAGCACATAAGAGGCCCTTAAGAACTATTTAGTTTTTGTTTTTTTTTTTTCAACGTTTATTTATTTTTGGGACAGAGAGAGACACAGCATGAACGGGGGAGGGGCAGAGAGAGAGGGAGACACAGAATCGGAAACAGGCTCCAGGCTCTGAGCCATCAGCCCAGAGCCCGATGCGGGGCTCGAACTCACGGACCGCGAGATCGTGACCTGGCTGAAGTCGGACGCTTAACCAACTGCGCCACCCAGGCGCCCCAAGAACTATTTAGGCGGCGCGCCTGGGTGGCTCAGTTGGTTAAGCGTCCGACTTCAGCTCAGGTCATGATCTCACAGTTCATGAGTTCGAGCCCCATGTCGGGCTTTGTGCTGACACCTCAGAGCCTGGAGCCTGCGTCACATTCTGTGTCTCCCTCTCTTTCTACCCCTCCCCCTCTTGTGTTCTGTCTCTCTGTCTCTCTCTCTTTTTATTATTTTTTTAATGTTTATTTTATTTTTGAGAGAGGGAGCACCAGCGGGGAGGGGCAGAGAGAGAGGAAGACCCAGAATCCAAAGCAGGCTCCAGGCTCTGAGCCGTCAGCACAGAGCCCAACGTGAGGCTCGAACTCGTGGACCGCAAGATCATGACCTGAGGCAGTCAGACACTCAACCGACTGAGCCACCCAGGCGCCCCGTGTCTCTCTGTCTCTCTCTCTCTCTTAAAAATAAATAAACGTTAAAAATTTTTTTAAAAAATCAGTAAAAAAAAAAAAAATTACCTTTGGGAGGTGAAACGAAGGATCACCTTTGTCTGTTTCTCTCTCTGCTCTTGTACTCACTGTACTGAACTTGCATTATTGTATAATTAAATTTTTGAAGGGGTCCATTTTTGTAACATATGGAGAAAAAACTACCAAAAGTGAAACTCTGAACCCAAACTGTAAGGTAGCAGGCCTTTCCCCCTCTGTTCCAAGCTTTGTGCAATATGGTCACTTCTCTTACATGGTGAAGACTTGAAAATGCATGTTGACTTAGGGAAAAAATATGGTACCCATACGTATCGATTCCAAAAACAAATTATTCATTCCCACCAGTGGTAGGATTTAATGCACCTGGGGGTAAGTCAGCTTTCATTTTGAACCTGCATTTGGGGTCTTCCTATCTGCTCAGTCAGTTTTTCTCCAAGGTCGTGCCGAAAGAGCAGCATTGTGTGATCAGCCTGTGTAAAAAGGTGGGGTTGAAAGGTTTTTGAAATAGAACTTTTTTTTTTTTAACACAGAAAGGATCTTATGAAATACGGTAACCAGCAAATAAGCCTGTGAAAAATGCTCAAAATCACTCTATTTCTTAATGTCTATTTCTGAGAGAGAGAGCAGGGGAGGGGCAGAACAAGGAAGGGACAGAGGATCCGAAGCAGGCTCTGCGCTGACAGCAAAGAGCCCGATGCGGACCCTGAACTCGCAAACCGTGAGATCATGACCTGAGCCGAAACCAAGAGTCGGATGCTTAACCGACTGAGCCGCCCAGGCGCCCCGCTAATTTTTTTTTTCATTGGCGATATCAACAATGTAGAGCAATTAGAACTCCTACTTTTTTTTTTTTTTTTTTTGAACTTACACATTTTGTGGTAGGGTTTCTTCAAAAGCCCAACAGGCACTTAGCCTTCAACCTGGCACTCTCTCATCCCTAGGGTTCTGCCAAGAGAAATGAAACCTATGTCCACACAAAGACCTGTGTGCAAATGTTAGCGGCTTTGTTCGTATCGCCAAAAACTGGAAACAACTCAAATGTCCACAGAATTGAATGGTCCTCAGCAACAAAAGGGAACAAGCCACTGATGTGTGCAATAATGTGGATGAATTTCAAAAGCGTGGTGCTTTGGGAAAGGAGCCAGACACAAAAAGACCACATGCTGTATGATTCTATATGACATTGTGGAGAAGGCAAAACTGGAGGAACAGAAATCAGATCAGTGGTTCCCACGAGGGGGAGGGAGTGAGAATGACCACAAAATGGCAGGGTTTTTTCGTCATGGTAGAAATAACCCACATCGTGGTGGTTATGGAACTACACAGGATTGTTATTGTATGTAAATTCTATCTCTAGACATGACCTAAAATCATATTATGTAGTAGATAGCTGCAAAAAGTAGCGAATGTTATTAACTAAACAACGAGGTAAATGCGTATTTAGCCCTCATTCACAAACATGTTTATCATAATACATTGCTAATTGTCCATTTTATTTTCTCCTGCTCGGGGTAAAGTGTCGGTTCTGTGACTTGGGCACCATTGTATCCTCCACAGCATGGGGGAATAATGGAGAGCCTTGCCTGTAAAAGTTACTCATAAATAATTTGTTGAATGGTGAAACGGAGAAGCAAAACTTCATATGTGAGTGGAAACACTTAATAGTTCAATAAAAGCGCTAAGCTTGGAATATTGATTGTAACTAGCAAATTCAAATATTCCAGAGTCAGGTACAGAATTATCTGCACTTCCCCTGAAATAATCATGGTGACTTGAATAGAGTCTAGCTCCCGCTTCCTCTCTCTGGCGCTTGACTATAACTCCCGGTAGGTTGAAATCTGAATTTATTTGGTGACCGATTTTCCAAAGCTGGTGTGCCAAGATGAACCCACTTGAAAACTGTGAGCTCTCGGACTTGGCTGCCAGACCCGTCCAGCTGAGGTGGGCTGGACCAGCATCTGCTGCCTTCATTGTGCTTAATGCTGGATCCATCTGTTTTCTGTCAAAGCCAGTGCCAACAAATTACTAATCTATTAGAGAAACATGGAAATAAGATTGCACTTCTCATTCCTGGCTTTTCCTCTCATATTTTGCTTGGCTTACGTGTTTGGTTTTTATTTATTTGGAGGAGAAAGATACGTTATCGAGTGGGCAAGGCAGGGGCATTAATCATTTTTTCACTCCTTCCACGCATTTTTAAAAGATTATGGGGACAAGATCATCAATGATCAGTGGCTGTTGAGGGTGTTATGAGCGTCGATGATGATGGCGGTAGTAACAACTGTCGTTTATTAGGGGACTCCGTGCTCTGCGCTGTCCTGGTCCCTCCGTACCTATTCCCCACTACTCTCCTTATTTTACAGATGGCAAAACTGATGTGCAGACAGGTTAAGTAACTTGTCCAAGGTCAGGCCGCTATTCAGACCCAAATTCTAGAGCCTGCGCTTTGTCCATCGCTGCCTCTTAAGCCATTTAAAGCCTTTAGAAAGCATTTTTATCCAGGCATGTGAGTTTAATGAGGAAAGTCTTTAGAGTTTCAAGGAGAAGAAAAGGGGACTTTGTATTTCTTCCACCAAGTAGAGGCGTCTGTAATTAGAACATATTCCCTTGACGTGTGCTTTTGAGTGCCGATTCATGGAATCAACCCAACTGATTGAGGAAAATTAGATTGGGAGCCCGGTACTCAACGGGCCTTTCTAAGCACAAGTGCTTTTGCGTGCATGTCTGGGTGTGCCTGGTGGTTGTGGTCCAGCACGTCCACCGCCCGATGGCAGGACGCCGCCTGGCTGCTGAATTGAGCAAAGCCACGGAAACACAGCTCTTTTTCACACACGCCACGAATGAGATAGATGAGGTCGGGTCCGGGGTAACCGAACGTCGCCATCCTTTCTTTCCTTTGGGATCATTAAAGTACAGCTCCTGCCTGCCAGTTAAACCCCAAGTACAGGAACCCAGTGTGACGGAATTTCTCTGTTCCCCCCATAAGCAGAGTTCAACAAAATCAGGAACCTTCTTCTCTAATAAAACCGCACTGTGGGTATAGTCTGAGATAAGCATGTCTAAATGCTTGTTTTCTAAAACAAGATTAAAGTGTTATTTCATTTCCTTCGAAAGCAAAGGGTACATATGTTTTCACTGAGTAAGGTTTCTTACCAAATGAGTCACTTACCAAGTGTTGGGGGAGGGTGGGAACTGGTAATCGAATGAGTATGTGAATTAATTTCATTTGCATTCGAGCTGTGAATGAGTTGATTTATTTTTAATAAAAGCAAGAGCCAAAAAAGAGCCCTGTCTTCACTGATGTTATCGGGCTGTCTGGAAGTGAGGGCATGTGAGGTCAGTGAGGGCGGAGAGGAGAAATCTTAATTCTGCCCCCAGAGACGCGTTCTGAGGACTGCGCTCTGAGAAGGCGTGGGAAGAGGCAGGACGGCAGCCTGCCCACCGCGCCATGTCCCTCACAAGCCGGGGAGGCATAAGGTGCCCTTTCCACCAAGATGCTGTGACGGGAAGACAGACGGGGACCTTATGTGGGGTCCTGTGGGGTGGGAAACTCTGAAACAAGAACTTTTTATAAAGAACTTTGAAATTGATAAACAGTGAATGTTTTACCTTTTACTTGGAAACAGCATACGTTTGTTTCTGCAAAGGCAGAGTGTCGTCTTACGAGAAGGCAGTTTAAATTTGAGGAGCTGGCCATAAAAGACCCACCCGCATGTAACTCGGTGGTCCTGAAGTAATTTACATCAAACCTTTCCTGTTCCCTCTATTCTCGTTTGTTTTTCTCTCCATTTTCCAGTTCCTTCAACTGCTAGTGCCTTCCTCTGTTATTCCTCTTTAGGCTTTCTTTAGCCTTCCAGAGGACATCCGGGGTCAAAGAAATGCTGGCTTTAACAAGTCGCTTTCCGTGCTGGTGGAGCACTTCATTAGTTTGTCCCAAGATTGGTCTATAGCAGGGGCCAGCAGATTATGGCCCACTTTGGCCCACCACCTGTGTCTGTAAATAAAGTTTTATTGGAACACAGGCACTTCCATTTGCGGAGACAGCGCCTCTGGCCACGTCGGAGCCACAGAGGCAGTTGAGTTGAGACTGTCTTGCCCCATACAGTCTAAACTATTTACTGCCCAACCCTTTACAGAGAGTGTGGCGGCCCATGGTCCTTGTGAATGGTGGCTTCCGTACCATCTGCAATAAATAATACTCTTCATGACACCCAAATAAGAACGCTCATGTGATGCACCTAACAGAGAGCAAGTACCCAGTCAGTGTTGAAAGTCCACGGGTCTCTTGTGGATTCGTAGGTCATGCTGCTTTACATGTGTGGGCTTAAGAAACCCTGGTTTTCCTGTCGTGATGATACGTTACGTAAGCGTGGCTTTTCCTTAAGCATCTGAGCAGCTGCACGGCGGTGTGATGTGCCTGGACTCTGAACTGCACACACAGACTACCTGAGTGCAAACCGTGGCTCCTCTGCCTGTCGGGCACTTGACCTCGAGACAAGCTCCCCAACGTCCCGTGCCTCAGGTCCCTCATCTCTAAAATGAGCAGTGTAACAATAGGGGCCTCTTGGGCCTGATACAAGGATCAAGTGAGTTAATGCAAAGAATTTGGAACTGAGCTTAGCACGTAGTAAATATTAAGTATTTGCTTTTGATATTTTTACTAGTCAAATCCAGTTTCTGCTGGAAAACCTGGGGAAGCTCCTCCTTATCTTCCAAATAAACGCTACACTTGGCGGCCTGGAACACGAGACCATGCAGGTCTGACCTCTTCCCCCGGGGCCCCGTCACAGCCACACAGAGCTCCTCCGTGACTTATCTGGAGATCGTTTGCTCTCTGGCTGGCTGTGCCATGTGCACGCTGTCCTCTCTTCTGCCTTACTCACCACTCAGGTGTCTGACCCCTACCATTTGACTCTGTGTTTGCAATACTTTACATACTTTATGCCCTTGAACCCTAGCAACCACTCCTCAAGCAGACCATATTAGAGGTGATAATCTTTGCTTTGTGGAGAAGAGGATGGGAAAAGAAAGAGGAGAATGAGCTGAGGTCTGGTAGTTAGTATGTGTGGAGCCTTCACTCAGCACCAGTGCTCCCAGGTCCCAGGGCCTGCCCCCCACGGGTTCCTGAGGCCACAGCCCAGCAAAGAAATCTTCGCTGAACTACACTATCACGCTGACCCCCTCCCCCCTCGAACAGACTTGCTCTCCATTCTCTTGCACTTTTAACAGTACGTTATCTTTCTGGTTTTGCGTTCATACTTTTTCTTGTCTTATCACTGCTGCTACACCTCACACATGCGTGCGCACACACACACACACACACACACACACGGTGAGCAGCTTGAGTGTAGGAATTGAGTTGTATTTAATTTTATATCCCCTGTGCCTGAAACAGTTATGTTATTTTGACAAGGAGGCTCTTCCAGAAAGCAGTAAGGATCGATTGAGAAACGCTTATCCATATTCCGCAAATGCTTTTTACATTTGTTTCAATAATCATTTGTGGGAAAGCAGCATATCGTACTGGTTAATTACATGGGTCCTAGAACCTGTTTTTGCTGGAGCTTGAATCCTAACCTACTAGCTGTTGATTTTCTTCATTTGTAAATGGAATCATGGTCATTTATATATGTATTTCATACGGTTATTGGAGAAGCGAATGAAACCATTGGTGTAAAGCACTTAACCCAGCATGTCAAACACAGTACGGTTCAGCAGTTACTCTCTGCAATTGTTATTATTGGAACGACATTACTTATGCCTTTAATGTATGTACACTCGGTCAAAGTAAAAGGTGTGGAAGGAGAGAGAAAACTTTTGAAATAATTGGGGTCCTTGAGGCTGCTGCTCTCCTTGCGAGCGCGTGCGCCAGTGTGAATGGGGGCTCGGGGGGTCTGTCTCCCACCCCCCCCCCCGGATGCCACCACCCCTTCACCACGTTGACTGTCATGCTAGTACGTGAAACCATATTTCCGAGGACATGGCACCAAGCACAAGCGAGCTGCTTTATCTGATGCTCAAGGCGGAAACAAAACAAAACAAAAACCCTGCTCCCAACACCAGAGAAAAACTGGTTGCTTTGCTGGACCAATGCTGAGTTTCCATGTGACCCCTCCTGTGGGGTTTTGGAGGATAATCTTGACCAGATGTGCATTTTGTCTTACATGCCGTCTTTCTGGCCCTTTGTCATGACTGCCGCGTGCAGTAGTGGGGTAGTCATGCAGTCTCAGTGGTACGTTCCTAAGGACTAGGGGTTGAAATAATTCTCTGGAGTAAAACGTAGAAATGCGAATGTTGGGCGTATTGAAGCAACAACACTCACTGCTAGCATCCCTTGCCTGTGCATAGGTTGTTTTAATGATCAGCCTGATTGTCTCCTCCCTCTCTCAGCGGGCCTGTGTGGCTCTTTGCCTTGGAATGTGCCGAGATAGCTTATTTTGCCACAGCCAGCCTCATCGGTGCCACCAGGGGAAGGGTTAATAAGGGTCATGGCTAATATTCTGTGTTGATCACACTGTTGGACAAGAAGTCTTTCTAGTGGCCGTCCTCACAAGTACAGATACTAAGTAAAAGGCTTCAATTTGTGTTTACTTTTTGTTTAGGTAACTACTCCAGACCCCCAGCGTATAGTGGGGTGCCCAGTGCAAGCTACAGCGGCCCAGGGCCCGGCATGGGCATCAATGCCAACAACCAGATGCACGGACAAGGGCCAAGCCAGCCGTGTGGTGCTATGCCCCTGGGACGAATGCCATCAGCTGGGATGCAGAACAGGCCGTTTCCTGGAAATATGAGCAGCATGACCCCCAGCTCTCCCGGCATGTCCCAGCAGGGAGGGCCAGGAATGGGGCCACCGATGCCAACCGTGAACCGTAAGGCACAGGAGGCAGCTGCCGCAGTGATGCAGGCCGCTGCAAACTCGGCACAAAGCAGGTATGCCGTCGGGGCAGGTGGTCTGGGTGCGGACGTGTGAGCACGTGCTGAGCACAGAGCTACATCGTCACCCGGGTCACCCGGGGCGGGGGGGTGGGGGGGGAGCAGTGGAGTGCGATTTTGCTCGGCCGTTCCTTTGGTGTTAATGTTTTCTGTACCGTAAAGTACAGACAGGTGAACGACAGAACACATTCCGGGAGACATCGAGGAAGGAATCTGAGTTGTGGGAGGTTCTTTGAAATGACTGCGAGGAGTCCTTATAACCAGCCCAGAGCAGTGGCATATCTCATGGTTCCCGTTTAGAACAGCTAGGTTTAGGCAGGAAAGTGTGAAGCCTGAAAAACTAGGCTTTTAAGATCGAAAACACTGAAAAAGAACCACCTTCTTTTTTTTTTTTTTTTTTTACCCCACCATAAAAATCTTTATGAAATAGAAACCTCGTCTATGCACATATTTGTATCCTGTGTGTTTGTCTAAATGTATACGTGTGAGATTTAGAGATGTCATCTTCTTATATTTTATTTTTCTGGGCATACCTCTCTGTCCAAACCAAAATGTGGTTAATAAAGCAAAGATAATATTTCATAAAGTTTAAGCTGATAGAGCAAGGCTTTAGCCTCAATCACTTGTTTTTAATCTTGATTTCTAAAATGATTGAAGCAAATATTGAACCTATATAAAAATAACGTACTTAATTAAAAATTTATGACCGAAGTAACTAGTTTTAAAGGAAGCACTTACGAATATGTTTTAAATTACGTTTAACATATGTTAAAATATGTTTTAAAACAAAGCACGTTGACAGCTATGTCTGAAGTTACGGTATCTTCAGAAGAAAAGATAGAGGAATCGGATTTTTGTCAAAGGGAAAGAAAAATGTGTGTGTGTGTACGCGTGTGTGTTTAAATGTGTCCTTTGTTACTTTTCCTCTGAAGCTGCTATTTGGGGAATGTTAGGGACCCCTTCAGTCTCCCTGTTTGCTCCAAATAAAAATAAATTTCCCTTGAGGAATCAAAAGGAAAATCAATCATCCTCTCTCTCTCTCATCCACATTATAATTACTTAAAATTTCCTGAACCCCAGATACTAACCCGAACCTCACAGACTTTAGGGAATGTTTTAATAAACCTGTCCGTGAAAACTGGTTTGCCTGGTCCAATTGAAGCTCTAATTTAGGGTTAATTGTCCATTGTTGCACCTCCTGAAGCACAAGTTATTTTCAAGTAGAAAGTACCTGACTGCATTGGACGATGAGGCCTCGGGTAGCGGCCCGGGGAGAAGATAACCACAGATATTAAGACATAATTGCTTGATAAAAAAGTCTTGCTATGCTCCCTCCCTGAATCAGTTTATATATCATTTTGTATAAATTAACGTATAAATCCACATCCATGCGTTTTCCTTTTCTGTTTCTGACCAGGAGGCAGTTCCAAAGCCCTGCCTTCACACACTGCCCGTTTTCAGCGAGGGCCCGTGTATTTTTTGGCTTGTACTGAAGTCAAGGCTCCACTTCAGCAGCGTAAACTGAGATTACATCTGAGAATCTCACTTTTCTCTCTCCTCTGCCCTGTCCTTCACCCCGCCCCCCGCCCCCCTTTTTAAGGAATGTTCTCCAGCTCCCCTCCCCTCCCAGGCAGCTGCACGGTACAGAGTATTATGCCACATTCTGTAGCCCCCCCGCACCTATGTGTGGAGGTGACATGATGGACAGGGGGATTCGTACTTGTCTACAGAACAAATCCAAAGAAGTTGTTCTTCTGTTCTGCTTTAGGCCACCATACATTAGGTCGCCTGCTTATCCCAGCCAGTCTGGGGCTGGCGGACGCCCCATGTTTTCTTCCCAGCACCCCAACTATGGCAACTCTCAGGCTCCCATGATGCACCAGCCTGACCAGTACGGGTAGGTAGCAACATACCCTGACTTGCTGCGGGACCTGGGCATTTTTTTTTTTTTTTGAAACTGTTAACGAACGTGCCATCTGGCTGCGAAAGGAACACCCAGAACAAGAAAGTGAAAGACCTAAGAGGAGATCCATCCCAGAGGGGGTTGTCTTTTCGTTCCTTTTTGTTTGTTTCGGGGGTTTGGTTCGTTTTGTTCTGTTTTGTTCTTCACTCTTCTGAACGGTACTGTGGTAGTGCGGTGGGAGCGTGCATGCTGTCCCCCAGATCCTGTCTCTGCATGGCTTTTGGCATGGCTTGTTCCCTTCATGCCTGAGAGGGAAAGAAAAACTTGTATCTCCGTAAGAGTAATGAAGCCACCCGCTCTGGCGTGATCTCCCCCATTGTCGTCCCTCTGTTGTCTGGGAACTTGTGTTGTGTAGCACCGTGATCATGACTGTGTTATTGTCATCTCTGCCACGACAGTGACCCGCTCCACACACGCACGCACACCCCTGAATTCAGAGAGCAGCGGCCGCGTTTGACAAGAGACCCACTGCAGGAGACAGGACTTAGGTTATTAGTAGGACTTAGGAGGGGATTCTTTCCAGCCTCCCTGAGCAGATACCTGTGCCAAAGATTTCTATTCTTTCCTTCTCCCAAGGAGTTTTAGAATATTGAAGTCACCAGAAAAACGCAACCAAATAATCCAACGCAGAACTTTCTTTCGAAACATGGTGTTGCCATATTATTATCCATTTCGACACAGGAATTACATACAGCAACAAAAAGTGGCTTTCTTTTTTCCTACTGCAAAGCTATGTAGCAACAGGCTGTCACCATTTTTAGGTTCATAAGTGCTCTTAAAGCATATCGTTATTGAGCGATTTACTTAGCAGAAATATTATTATTGATACTGTTTTGCATGTTGCAATGGTAAGATTATCCTACGTGGACTGAACGCTGTTCAGCAGTTTCAGTAGAAACACACCACGTTTTTGGTTCAAATAAAACAGAGAACAGTCAGCTGGCTTTGTTTAAAGACTAAACTTCTAGAACTATGCTTTTACTGCTTGTTATGAATACGTAACAGAGAGCCTGTCACTAGTTTTGTATTCGGTATACATTTATTTAGACAGCGAGAGCAAACGATAATTTTGCAGGCGAGACTTCCAAATCCTGTAAACACGGTCCTAAATGTGGGCCAACAAATATAGAATTTTGTAAACATAATCCTAAAAATGAAATAACAAATATAATTAGGTAAGCAGACTTCTTTTGGGAAGATGTCTTTTCCTCTTTTTTCCCTTCTTGTGGTACCTTCAAGGTCACTTCATGAGTCAGTAGGAAGATAACAGCAGGGGGAGAAAAGCATTCCTCATCAGCTACTAATCCATAGGATCTGTCCTTTACCAACTCTGGAGTCCTATTTAGACCCACAAAGCTAGTTTGGCTGTGCCTTGCCAAGCCACATTAAGCAGCTGTGTAAAATGAATTTAAATGGCATGCATCAGAGTAAAATCTCTTCCACTGGGGCAGAAAATCAATGTTAGCTAACCAGCACGAGGAGATCAAATCTGCGTTTCAGCCAGCAGCATCCAGATAGCTTCCTTAGAAAACAACACCTCCTCTTTAATTAAAAATAAGAAAAAGATAGATGTCGGAGTTACTCTTTGTAAATCTTATGAAGCGCACTTGGCGAAGGCTCATCTCTGTGGCCCCATCCCTGTTAGCTCTGATTTTTGCCTTTCATGTCTACAGCATTCTTTCTAAAAAGGAAAGAAAAGAAAGTTTTATTTCTATTTTAAATCTTCCTTCCTTTTCACTTTGCAAGTACATATAACCTGTTGTGCCTTTTTTTTTTTTTTTTTAAGCAGAAGCTTGAATGTGAGAAAACATGTAGAGTACATGTTTTAGCGCTGTGGGTTAAGAAATTTGGTTTTCAACATGCTTTTGCTTTACTTAACAGCTCGTGGCAGCGAACTCATGTCTTTGCTTCTGTTGTCGTTTTCGTCCCCCGTTGGTGGCTCTGTCGGGTGGAAGTCAGGTCGGCAGTTTGAAAAACCGGTTCACTAAATGTCAGTGTCTCTTTGGGGGCAGAAGTGGCTCCAGCCTTTCAGAAACACAGCATTCGCAGAGTTTGTTAAAATGACTTCTTTCCCAAGTCAGAATCCCTCAGGGCCCGGAGCTTCTGAAGGAACCTGAAAAAAGACAGATTAGCGACAAAAGTGTAGCGCGTGAGTGTGTGTGCACGCGTGTGCTATTAGAACCCGAAAGCTCTCCGTGAGAAATGACGGATTATGGCAGTTATGCTCCAGGCTTTCTCAGCTCGTTGCGTGTGAGACGGGACAGAGGAAAACACACAGGCGTGACTGATTGGAAGCCATCTTATTACTTTGTTTTTTAAGGGTAAAACCCACCTGCTGCACTGAGTAAGTGAAGAAACAGAGAGAATCGGGTTTTTTTTCATTTCGACCTTTCGAGTGAAGGAATTCCTTTTGATTATCAGAGGATTTACGGTAGAATACGGTGACTCTTACTGCTTGGGTACTAGACCAGCTGAGTGATCTCATCTAATCATTTGGAATTAATAAGTTACACGTAATATTTTTGCAAGACGCCCTGCCTGCCATACACAGAGAGACTTTATTCAGAAAATGCATTGCTGTGTTTAGTTTTAAAGCATTTCTTTGTTTTTTCAAGTTTATTTATTTATTTTGAGAGAGAGAGAGAGCGCGCACATGAGCAGGGGAGGGGCAAAGAGAGGGAGAGGGAGGGAGAATCCCAAGCTGACTCTGCACTGTCAGCACAGAGCCTGATGTGGGGTGTGAACTCATAGACCATGAGATCATGACCTGAGCAGAAACCAAGAGCCAGTTGCTTAACTGACTGAGCCACCCAGGTGCCCCTAGTTTTAAAGCATTTCTAGTAGGTAGTATTCTTTTGAAGCCATGAGAGAGAGGTGGCAATATTCAGTGACCTTATGAAAAGCCTAGTTCAGGGACGGCTGGTGACTTTCCCCCTCAGTCTGGCTCTGTAGACCATGCTGGACAGACTTGAGACACTGTCTGTAGAGGGGAGCCAAAGTTGGCCAGAAGTTTAGGAGAGACTTTGGCCTGTTGCTTCCTAAAGAAGCATTACCACGAACCCCAGGCCACACACACACACACACACAAGAAAATCTCCCTCAGCCATGGATGTGTGTTTTGCATCCATTCATCCATTCCCAGTGGCACCTGCTAGTGTCCCAACAGCTGACCGCTCTGCCAAATACAGCCGATGTGTGGATCGGGATATATCCGAGTTATCCAGATTGTTTTCTTGGGAATGAGCTCCAAGGGAAATGCACGACTTCAGTGAACTTACAGAGGGCCTGACAAGCCCTAGACCTTTAGGCTCGGGTACAGTCTGGTTCCCTGAAGTCTGCCACCCCCAGCAACCCCCCGTATATCAACTTGAATCGAGTCTTTGGTGACTTGAGATGACCAGCGTCACAGTTCTGGCACGGATCTTTATGACGGTATCTTCCTCAGAAGGGAAGTGTTCTGTTCTCCCTTCCCAGAGGATGTACTTTCGGGGACAGAGCAGTAGCATCTTGGAGCTAGAAGGGTTTGAGGTGTCATCAGGCCTCTGCCTCTTGATTTTGTGGTGGAGGAGACGAGTGTCTTCGAGTTACTGGCTCAGGACCCTTTCGTCAGCTACAGGCCAGGCATCGGCTCTGTCTCCCGGTCTTAACCGCTCTTCCTTCATTTAGTGCTGTCTCAATAGATTTTTCCCTTTAAAAGGAAAACGTCTTAATTTCGGTTCTCTGTCAGGTCTAAAGGCAATTCTACCGTTAGAAACCAGTGATCAGCCAGTGTCTTGGTGGAGATCCTACTTCTTACTTGAGGCCTGGACTTTGGCTCCCTGGCCCGCCCTGTGCTTCCCCGATGGGCCACGTGTGTTTGGCATGTCCCCCTGGAGATCCGACCGCACAGCCTGAGTCCTTGCTTCCGCAACCACCCACCTTGTGGGATGCGGTGACAGCTTGCCTGATGGGTGGGTTTGAATCCCTGTCCTTTTCACCCTTCGCCTGCCCCCCGAGAACGATTCCACATCTTGCATTCTTGCGACTGGAGCGGAGCCGTTAGGGATCCTGATCCGACCCTCTTATCCCACAGCGCATACACCTGCTGAGGCTGGTACAAGCGACGCGCGTCTTCCTTCTGCTGTCCCCAAAAGACACCCCCGTGGACTGACTGAACATCAGAAGGAGGAAAACTCTGAGACTTCTTAGTTTTAAGGGGAAAAAAGTATGAGCAAAAATGAGTCCGTTTGGAAAGTCTTATGATTGTTGCCTGGAATGGCATCTTTCTGCTCTCACAATCATGAATCTGGAGACCTACGTTTTAATACTTACATCGTACCAAATACTAGGGTGGCCAAAATCACTTTTGTTAGAATGTTTCTAGTAAAAGAGGAGTTTGGGAATTCTGACATCATTTTTTAACCTTTGCCACCCATTGACTGCCACGAAACGTTAGCCACAAGGTAGCTCGATGCGTAGTAGCACCTCACCTGTGTTGATGCTAAAGCGGCCGAATGTCTCGGAAGAGAGTTTGACCGGTGGTCTTCCTCTGCTTGGGACTAGCTGACTCCTCTCACAAGCGACTGGATCAGTCTGTCCTCTTGGGTATACACAGGCTGCTGGTGTCTGTGTCTCATGTGCACCCCACATACACACACGTCTGCCGGCAGCTGTTCTTTAGGGAGGTGTATTTATAATTCATTTTCCCTGTTGCTGTTTGCCAGCAAGGCACTTTTTCTGTATTATTTTCCTTCAAGCCAGTATGACGCAATTCTGCTGATGGGCAGGGAGCCACCGATGTGGAAATACATTAATGGAGATAGTGCATTAAAATGTCAAAGGGAAGGAGCAAAAAACTTCTAAATGTGTCAAGCCCCAGTTACAGTGGGGTCCGTGAGCCTGAAGGGCTGTGAGTGATTTGTATTAACAAAGAATTTAGCCCCTTGGATTTTAGACTCTTAGGTTTTAGAATAATAGCTATGATTGGAAAAGTCACGTTATTGGAAGACAAAGAAAAGATTTCTGAGACTTAAGTAGAGTTTTTATTTCTGCAATTAAATGTAAGCCTTTGCATTATCATCCAAATACCGTGCTTAATTTTTAGCCCCCCCCCTTTCCCCTTCAAAATTTACAATTGAGGATTATTATGTTGGTATTTTAAGATTACGATTTCAATCACATCTTTCAGAGTTTCAGAACTATCACGGTAACTACAAAGTATATTTATTAGTCTTCAAATCAAAAATTAGTAAAGCACTACTTTTTAAAAGACCACGAGAGTTTTTTTTTTTTCTTTTTTAAGTTGAATGAGATCCAAGGAATCAGAGTGTGAAATGTGCAGCAAACCTTTAATGGACTAGAGTCTGTGACGTTCCCTAAACAAGTGGTTATTACCAGGCAAGCGTTTTAACCACGTACACACGCTCACCGCAGCCACAGGCAGGGGAGGGTCTGGAGCCTGTGTTTTTCACAGCCCCGTGGGGACCCTGCTGTGGAACGCTGGCTGAGGGTTGACCTTTGGGATTCCGGCTACTGAAGAAAAGGGAGTGGAAAGTGCAGACTCGGATGCCTGTGTTTGAAGCTGGTGGATACTGAATGAGGAGCACGCTGGACGGGAGCCTCGGTCACTGGATAGCGTTCCGAGGAACCAATGGTTGGGGGGCCAGAAACCAGAACTCAGGCTTTGGCAGTCTCTCGACTCATGGCAGAGGTGGTCTCCCCGAGTCCCTCTGACTGTCTGCTTTTTGTCCTCGTCTCAGACATCAGTGTGCTCCTCATATTCTGGAACATTCCCAGTTTCCCACCGTATCTAGACCTGCCTCCCTCATTCAGAGTATCTCCTATCCAGTCCCAGTCTGAACCCCTCCCAGCGGGGTGCGTCCTCACCCTCTCAGGTGACCCACGATGACGCGTGCATTGGGTCGGGGCTCTTGCCATCGAGGTGAGCCTTGCATCGGGTGTCTGCTCCCTTGTCTGAGCCACCTGGCCTGACCTGGGGTCCTACTAGCACCTCTGCCCCACAGTTGACACAGCCCCCCAGGCCAGCTGGGAGGGTCATCTCCAGAATCAGCTCTATAGTCTACCCGTCCCCAGAGACGGTCAGCAACACAGCCCAGCCAGTCCGGGCTCTTCAGGGTTAAAGGGCAGGGTCCCCGGAGTCACACACATCACAGGTGGTAGCATTTGGCCACACGGCCGACACCAGAAGTGTCTGAAACCTCGTCGCCTCCACGGTGTTTGGGGCTGAGGGCAGCCGGAAGAGTTTAAAAGTGGTAAAGAGCATCTGGTCTGTGTCTTAGTCTGTCCCCGTCTGGGGTTTGGGAAGCATCCCGCGTGACCTGTGAAGACCACGGGCAAGGGGCTGGGCTCTCTGGTCACTCATGGAACCCCTTCGCTGGCGGCATGAAGGACGTGGGGGCACCTCCCAAAGGCCCTTCTTACTCTTGACCTTCATTCTTATTCCCAACTCCACTTCCATTAAGAGAGTGAAAAAAAAACAAACCAAACAAAAAACCCGCAGCTTCAGAACCTGAAGGCTTTGTCCCGTGCTTTGCCAGTTAACTCTTGCTGGATGGCCTTTGAGTGTTTAATGCTGGGTAAGAGCTTGCCAGTTTCCGCCTTCCTATTTCTCAGGCTCTTCCTGCAGCATCCTACCCTAATTCTGAACAGCGTTTGCTTAAATAAATTGAGTAACTGTGTGGCCCAGGGCTGCCCTTAGCTCAGGAAATCTGTAAGAATTTTACGAAGATTTTTTTTTTTTTAAGTTAGAAAGGACTGTATTGATATATTTCCTGGCACCACAGCGCTGGACAAGAGTATTGTTTGTTGGAGGATTTTACAGACTATTGCTGTGGCAAGGATATGAGATGGAGATCTTGGGACCTAGATTCTTTCTTTTTTTCAGTCAACAGACTGGTCCATTTAGGTACAAGAAGTCTGTGAATGCATGAGATCTGTGCGTTCTTAATGACCTCCTCCCTAAAACATCACTCGGTTTCGTTCTTGGGTAGTTGCTGCTTAGTCCTCGGCGTTTGTCAAGCTGATATGCGCCCTGTGTCTGAGGTGCTGGTAACTCTAAGGAGACCTTCCCTTGTCACTCTTTCTTGTACCTTGTGCCCAGGAAGGGGATGTCCTTGTATAAAGGGCGGGTACTCCCATCACTGAAAAGGAATAGCCCCCCTCACAAATTACGATCATTTCTTAATGGTTTTATGATCCCAAGATAAACCTTTTTTTTTTTTTTTATGTAAAGAACTTTGACTTAACACAGGGAAGAGCACTGTTTTCTTTCTGTGGGTGACATCAATGGCAACTAGTTTTTCCTTCAAGAGGTACAACAGAGGGCGCCTGGGGGGCTCAGTCGGTTGAGCGTCCGACTTCAGCTCAGGTCATGATCTCACGGTCTGTGGGTTTGAGTCCCGCATCGGGCTCTGTGCTGACAGCTAGGAGCCTGGAGCCTGCTTCAGATTCTGTGTCTCCCTCTCTCTCTCTCTCTGCCACTTCCCCGTCCATGCTCTGTGTCTCAGAAATGAATAAATGTTAATAAATAAATAAATTAATTAAATAAATAAATAAACAAAATAAGAGGTACAGTGGATGTCATTTTCACCAGACCAGGGGGCCTATGCTCTTTGCGTCCTTAACAGAAGCCAGTGGGAAGCTACGTGTACCAGAGCCTACAAAGCTCTGGGGTTTACCCCTCAGAGGGAAGAGACGGGTTTGGGGACCCACTCCTGCCCCCTGTGGCTTTTGTCTCCACGCTGCACCTGAGGTAGCCGGTGTGCTGGGGATCAACAGGGTCTAACACCAGAACCTCCGAGTGAAGCACCTTCAGAAGGGAGACCTGCCGTTCGTTTGCGTGCGATTGCCAGTAAACGGTTCTTAATAACAGAACAGTGGGCTCAACAAACCAAAATCAACTTGGAGATGCACAGAGCCTTCTTCGTTATCAATTACCAAAATTCAAGCAGCCAGTTTCTGCATTTTCTTCACACCCTGACAAGGAAGCCCCTTGCTTCAAAACCCTTGAGCTCTGCTCGTTCTCCTGTTTGCTTTGAGAAAGGAGGGGAAGATCAGTCCGCTGCTTCCAGAACAACTGAAACGGGGGACCTGCACTGAGGCAAAAAAGAAGCACTTAATCTTGAAATTGCACAACAGGTGCATTTTAGCAGGGATGCCAGGAGCAGAACTGATAACAGGTTGGAACCCTCTGAGAAGTCTGCGTGAAGTAGTTAACAAAAAGGGAAGAAATGTTTCTGATGTTCCAGCCTTTTAGGAAATCAGGGTGGAATATGCAGTATTCCTCGGCGCTTGGTGGAAATCATTTCGCCGGGATGCAGGGGTGAAAATACGGCTCTTTGGAGAAAGGTGAGGACGACCGGGAGGTCCTGTGGGCCGCCCACGTGATCTGGGCCGTGGCAAAGACATGCCGGGGAGAACTTGGACTCTGCGGAGTTAGCCACTAAATATATACCCACCCAAAAGACCCTTCTCGAGAACAGCTCACAAAGTGACCACTACCCTTCCGTTGAAAGCGTCTTTTTCATGGAGTTCTTGAAAAGTAACTTTCCTTTTTGCCCATTCTCAAAGGAAAAAATAAAACCTAAACGTATCAATTGCCAAAGGGTTTGGGGCGTTATTAATTTACAGCTGGAAAATGATCATGACTCTTAGCTTTGTGGCTGATGTCATACACACTTCAGCCTTCTTTAAGGGGACGGGCTGCCCCAGAAGAGATCACGTTCACGAGGGAGAATCTTAGACAAAAAGACTCAAGAAGGATTGGAAGAGAGCAGGGAGCAAAGATGAGTTCTAGGACCCTCCCTCCGCTTCCCAGACCTGAGCCTCCAGCTGCCCGCATGACATTTGCCTCTCGGGAACTCAGGGCCACATCAGATGCCACGTGTCCAAAGCCAGAGCCCTGATCTCTCTGTGACTGCCCCGTAGGTCCATCCTCTTGTGTAAGCCAGACACCTCGGAGACCTCTCGGTGTGCCTCTTCTTTCCCCACAGCATCTGATTCATCACCAGGTCCCTCCCAGTTTACCTCCAAGGTACCGTTCAGCTCCGTATCTTACCTGGACTTTTACAGTAGCTCAGCCCCACAGCCGTTCTCCCGGCCTCCAGTGTGTCCTCCCTCCCACAGTCCGAGGACGGCGTCTTCCGATCACACGTCTTCTTAACGAGTTGCTCCTGCTTAAAACCCCCGGTCTCTCTGTTTCTCCTAACAGACACAGCCCTACGGAACCGAAGCCCTGGGTGACGTGGCCCTTCCCTCCCTCCCCACTTTCATTCCCTGCTAGTCAGCCTGCTGTCCCCTGCTCCCAGACACCCGAAGGCCCTCTCCCCTCCCCTTCCCTGTTCCCTCCCTTCCCCTCCGTTCCCCTCCCCTCCCCCCTTCGTCCCCCTCCCCTCCCCTGTGTGGCTGTGTGTTTTTCCAGGCATCTACTGTTTCTAAGTCATTGATGCTTCTATCTGTTGTCTTTGGGTTAAGGATATACATGCCACTTCACCTCCCCAGGACTGATTCCCAGCCAGGGCGAGTGGCTTGTTGAAACTGTAGTGTTACTTTGCCCCCCGAGTTGCTGATATGTGTGTCCTTGCAGGTGGGCTGATGCATTGGTCACACCACAAATGGGCTGGGGCTTGGACGGCTTTCTTTTCTGTCTTGATCATGTTGTTTGGGGGACATAGGCAGTGTTTCTCCCTCTTCAGATATTAGATTTAAACCAGTTTCAACCAAATTTGTCCTTCTTGGTGAGGCTTTGAGAAAGATACTGTGTAACTCAGGTTGAAAGCGTTCTGCCAGTGACTCTGGACATGGGTGTGAAAACAGTGTCTGTTGAGAACACATTTAAAATAGGGCATCCTGTGTAATGTTATGCATGCAGTTAGAGCTCTCTAAAAATAAACTCTGCTGGAACTGGGCTTTTCGAAGATGTGGGTTCCTGGTTCCGATCGCTATTGAGTTTAAGTGAAAGAGTGCCCCAAATTTCACTGTTAGCCTAATTAATTTTGTCAGTAAGCCATCTTTCTGGCTACATAAACTACACCTACACTGACAGTCCATACAGAGGAGGGCGTGTGTATGTGGCAGTCATATACTTTCCAATTTTGAACATAACTCAGGAGTGATATTTTCAGTGGCTCTGTTAGAACCCTTGCGTGGAGCTTCTCTCCCGGTGGCTTGCCCCTGGAGACTGAAATGACATGGTTTCACTCGTGTGGTGCCTGTTTCCAGACTATTTCTTCTGTCTGTCCCGA
This sequence comes from Leopardus geoffroyi, assembly GCF_018350155.1. Taxonomy (NCBI): domain Eukaryota; kingdom Metazoa; phylum Chordata; class Mammalia; order Carnivora; family Felidae; genus Leopardus; species Leopardus geoffroyi. The sequence goes on from NC_059332.1 coordinate 141,708,621, forward strand.
CCCTTCTCCAAAGAGCTGTATCGGGAACCCATTCATTTTCAAGATACACATTTCACACTTCCCCATCTGCCACTGTTGAGAAAAAATAGTGGTGATTGCTAAGACAGTATGGCCTAAATATTCTTTTAAAGCACGGAAACCATATACAGATCTTATTTTAAATTGTATTGTAGTTGACTTTAAAACAAGGTGTTTAGGAGTATGTGGTTACTCTTTATAGGATTTCATACTGGTATGTTTAACTGCTTTCTATCTTCTCAGTGAACCATTGGAAACGGTCACTTTAAAGTTGGTGTTTGCTTCTGGGTTTGTTTTTTTTCTTCCCTAGAGCCAGCTCTTTGTTGGCAGATGAATGTGTAATGTTTGAGAAATTTCCAAAGTGAATAAAAGGAAAATCTATGATAATATATATAATAGATAATAATATATATATATTACTTGTGTCCGTGTGAAGACTGAGAAGCAGGAGTGAGGAGTGCTTTCGGGAAAACCTCCGTAGGCTCCAGTTTTGAACTATCCTCATTATAATAACCTGGCCTTTGTCATAGGATGACAGATCTCAAACACTTCCATCCAGGCCCAACCAAAGACCGATCGATCTAAATAACGTTCCTCCGGTGATTCTGCGGGTCCCCGTGTTTAAATAACAGCGCCCCACCTCAGACTTTGACTTTGCAAAGGCATGAGGGAACAGGGCCTTGTCACAGAAGACCAGGCCTGGGTAAGCGGTGGCCCCTTTGGTCAGCCCTGATCTGGACGCACCGCCTCCCACTCAGTGCGGCCCAGGCGCTACGCCCAGTAGCTACGTTAGCAGCACAACAGCAACTAAACATTACTTTTAAATGTTAGTCCAGTCCCCCCAACCCCCCGGGCCTTATTGGGCATTTATTGCCACAACTATCACAGGTTAGGAACGGGCCACATCAGGGGACCACGGTAATTTGGGAGGAAAACCACCTGAGCCTGTCGCCCCATAATAGACAGCCCAGGAATTCACACACACACAGTGTCAAGGAAGGGCACTTTGCTCTTCCGGGCCCAGCTTACATCTTGGTAGGCTTTTACGTGGAAAATGTTTCCTTCGTTTCAGTTTGTATTTTCGCCTGTTTTTGTTTTGTTGTTCTTGGTTCATTTTGAAAAAGAGAATGTCTGGTGATTTACTTCTTGGCTCTCCTCATTCCATTTGGAGCATTGCAAACGGTGCCGTGGTCAGAAAGGGATTTAGAAGCCGGTGAGTGCCGCCTCTGGAAAGGGCCCAACTTCTTTGGAGGTCTTTGTGGTCCGAGTGACGGTAGTCAGCCCAACCAAATAAGCTTTTTGTCGCGAGCCCCCAGAAATCCTCTCATAGTAGCAACACCGTAATAAGTTGGAGTGCTCGGCTTAGTCAGGCGGCCATGTTATGTTTTCTTCCACAAAACAAAATTGTCTCAATTTCCAAAAAGTCAGCAGAAAGCTCTTTTTAGTATTAAGCTCATCTTGCTCGTTGAAAATTACCAATAATCCTGGCAGTAGTTTCCAAAGCAGTGATGAATTGGATTTCTTCTATGATGATGAAAGACCAGCTTTCTCCCCCATTTAGACAGGTGGCCAGATGCCGCGCTCATGGCCGCGCATGCCCTGCATTGCTGGGAAGACTCGCATCTTTGTCGGCCACTTCCCTACTTGGATCCCTAAGAGCCGTGCAGCACTCTGGATAAACTCGTCCCTAGAAGCAGGTGTCCCGGAAACCCGGAGAAAAGCACCATTTTTATTTGTCAGCTTTCTGTAACCACAGATGAATACAGTAGACAGGAAGGTATACAGTGGGCTCTGTGTGCCTGTGTACTTTGCACTTGGAGAAGGAAATACAGGACACTGATCTGAAAGCAGGCCTGAGGAATTCTGTGTCTGACGCTTCCTAGCTGTGTGTCCTTAAGCAGGTGATTTAATCTCTCTGATCCCTATTTTCTTCCTTTGTATGTGAGCATAATTCCACCTAACCTTCCTCCAGGTAATTTAAAAAGTTAAATGTATAAAATGCCTAGAAATTGTGCCCGGCACATTTATAATTACCTAGTAAAGTATGAACATTGTCATTGTTATTGGTCCCTCCATGGCCACATGCAAACACTGAGGCCCAGAGACTGAAGGAGTTTTGCTCCCAGATCCCAGTGACAGTGGAAGGTGTGACTGGTGGCAGAGTCAAGACCTGTGGCATTTTGACCAGACTTTTCAAACTGCAGGCATGATTTCATTGAGGACCATTATACACAGCAGCTGACATCCAACACACCGACCTCGAAATCTTTAATTTGTTTCGTTACTTTAAGGGTTTGTTTGTTTAACTTCTCCTGCACACCTTCATCATCTTATGGTGATTGCAGATGGGCCGTGCAGACTTGGGAGAAATCCTAGATTAGGGTTACAAGGAGCCTCTGAGGTCATTACTTCATTTAACCACCCGCCTGGTGGGTTTCATATTCGGATTCTCTTTTGCACCTGAGTTATAAGCAGGTGTGCTTAAAGGACCATGTGTTTCATGCACATGTGAGTCACACCACATGTGAAACTGAATTTGGAAAAAGCCTGTTTACAATGGTAAAAATGTTCTCTCTCGGTTTATTTAACAAGTACTTTCTGCAGTAGCTGTCTGTTGCTCGTTTGCTCCTCTCAGAATTGCCTAGAAGAGCCCAGGCATGCACATAAATTGTTGCCATACACAAAAGAAAGTGCAGAGGGTTGTCAGAGGCAGAGTCTGGGGAAGGCAGAGCTCCCAGGTGGGGGAGACAGGGCAGCCTTCACAAAGGAGGCAGCCCCTGAAACGATCTGGATGGACGACGGTGGGTCACCATTGGCTGAGACTTGAAAGCTGTCTTCAGAAAACCCAACCTGTTCCTGAGTTAAGGATGCTCTTCAGGTGACTAGCCTGCTAACAAATTGGGAGAGCAGTCCCAGCAGGTGCCACAGGGACATGAACGTGAAACTGTGTTTTGTTTGAATGAAAACACCCCAGAAGGGAACCTCAGCTGTCTGAGTTAATGCCGGCAATCTCCACGCTGATGTTAAGACCCGAACCGTACAGGAATATGTTTATGGCTGCCGGGCAATGTATTTATGAGTATTTGACGACCTGGAGGTTAATCAGAAGCCATTGGATGATCTCAGATACATTCTTAATGAACTGCAGTGGGTATTATCATCCTGATTCAGCAGTCTATAGTATTCGAAGTGGCACTTGAGTGAGCTCAGCATTCAAGGCTGAAGTAACATTCCTTTCTCCCAGAGCCACACTCACACCGTTAGTCTCTCAGCCCGCTAGAATGTTCTTTCCAAGCTATCATCGAGTGCCAGTTTAGAATAGTTTGTGTGATATTTAAAAGGAAGAAAAGCACTCAAACCTTTGATACTTTGAATTTTCAAGTGGACCATGTTTGAACTTTTTCTACAAGCCAGAAAGTTGAATCCACTGAAGACTGCTACACAAAAAGATTATATATTGTGTTTTTCTGAAAATGACTTAGGTTAAGCTTTGAAAGGATCTCTTTAAACATATTTTACCATCAAAAAGCCATCAAATGACGACTTAATGGAGGTGGAGGGGCTTAAAATCATAACTCACTTGGACTAGATGAGCAAGTGTGGATTTTTACGCCTCTTACTAGTTTTACTCCCGAGAGAAAACACCAGTAAATGAAAGTTTGAAAAGTTTTCTCCAGGTGAACTATTTACATAGGAGAAGCTTGGGTACACCAGTGGGTGGCGTCTTTCCCAGATTTTGCCACATCGCCATCACCTGTCTTGTCACCTTGTGGTTTCCCTGCGAGCATTAAACCACCGCACCATCCAAACCTCCCCTTCCCCAGGCCCGGGCCCAGCAGAGAAATACCCTCACACCACAGTTGTCTCCTTCAGACCCAGAAATACCCTTGGCCTCTTGCAAGAGTGAGAAGTTTGTCTTTCATAGAGCGGACACACAAAACTAGTGAAACCAAGTCACCAAAACTTTAGGTTCGTGAGTCTGCGTCGCAGTCAGGGAGGGGTGGCCCGGAGACTTTTAGGGACACTTTCAGCCAGTCTAAGCTCCCTTCCTTCCTGTCGCAAGAAATCCTACAAAAAGAAGCGGGAGTCTGAGGTTTACTGTGTGATGTCAATATGGGGAAATGGGTGTGTTTTTAATAGTACCTAATTTCAGAACCTTGAATAATCAGGTTGAAGCGTTTAGAAATGCTTTCTCCTATATTCATTATATCAGAAAACTTAGGTCAAAGGAAAAAAAATTTAAGTAACATTCCCACACTGCCCATTTGCTTTTCATCCCTTGACTCCTGGTTTTTGATACGAGGATACTAACTACTTAATGCCAATAAAGAGTCAAATCTTTTTTAAATGTTAGAAGTTAATTTTGCTTGCTTTTGTAATTCCTGTTCTTATTTCAAGTTCCCCCTTTCTTGCTTATATTCCTCTATAGAAATCATAACGTGGAACACTTGACATGACTTAAAATGTATAATTTACTTGTGGAATCTATATTATTTGGAATTTTTACACAGTGTTTTAAGTCATTACTTAGCAAGAGTTCAGCCTCTCTGTCCAGGAAATCAATTATTTTAAGCAAACACGGAAAACAGCAGCCCCACCCCTTGCATATGTGCATTATGAGAAATGACCCCCGGGGTAGAGTGTTGCCCGCGTGCACGGTCACTATATGTATACCTGTGCTCTCTCTTCACACAGGCAAGGCAGTTTCCCGGGCATGAACCAGAGTGGACTTATGGCTTCCAGCTCTCCCTACAGCCAGCCCGTCAACAACAGCTCTGGGCTCATGAACACCCAGGCACCCCCCTACAGCATGGCGCCCAATATGGTGAACAGCTCAACAGGTAACCGAGGCAGCTCTGTGCCCTGAGAGCGCTGCCCCCCACCCCCAACCCTTTCCCTCTTTTCCTCTTAGGCCTGCACCGGTGAATGTACAGAGACAACAGCAATGGAATCATTGGGTGAAAAGGGGGGAAAAATCCACTTTGCTGTGCCTGGAAACTTGCTCAACCTATGTAACTACTGTTAAGAGTGAGGGTCACATTACGTTTTATGTAAATTCTTTTTCCGCGCTCTGTTTTTGCAATGTGTGGACGTATTCTTAAGTGTCGCTGGGGTTGCTTGCTCACTGCATACACTATGTTCTTTTTGTCTTTGGGTATCATTCAAAGCATTAAGAGATCCCAGTGACAGAATGGATCCTCCATTCGGTAGTGACGGTGCCGAACACTTAAAAACCATATTTCAGGGGCAGAACAAGGGGGTTTGAAGTACTTTTTCACCTTGAAATGTATATGTGGAAACAGTTGTTCCTTAAGTGCTATTTGCAGATTGTCTCCATTGAGGAATCGTATACAATTTTGTTTAATGCGCTGTTTTAAATTCTGTGTCACGTTTAATTGTTTCAACCCACTTTGTGATGCCAACAACTGCGTTCTTACCAAATCCCATCTGATTGGTGCAGTAAGAGTATTCTCTCAGTTTGTGGAAGTGTTGAAAATATCTAAACCTGGGCAAATCGTCTGTGTCCTTGGATTGCTTAGACCCTGAATCACCTCCTCAAGCCCCAACTACCCAGCAGTGAACACTACTCTTTACATGAGGAAACGCTGTGGATCGCAATTGACCTGTTCCTTTCTAGCACCGATTAGAGTGGTGACCACTGTTCGGGTAGCATTCTCTCCTTTGGTCAACACAGAGCTTTGTGTAGCCAGTCATGTGTGTCCCGCACTGTTTTATGATGCATTCGAAAAGCACTGTGGAGTTAGAGGCTTGGCTTTCTCTTACGACCTTTTTTCATCTCCTCTGCCTTTTGCCACCTTGCTGACCTGTCCATCTTTGAAAGGCCACCCCAGGAGCTATTGTTTCTTTGTCCGGCCGAACAGACAGCTAGAGGCTGGGCTGGCATCCCGGCCAAGCTTCTGAGGGGTTGGCTTCTCAGGTCTAATTTAATAGGGCCGTTCCCTGATTACGTCTCTTTAAAAGCATGTGGAAGAGGGGAAAAGAAGAGAAACTGGTGGAGAAAATGAAGGTTTTTAAATAAACAGAACAGCCCTTCCTGATACCGGTCATTCATCCCAGCGAGGGGGATGTTTTTACATTCGAGATGAAAGGGGAAGGCTCTTGAACAGTCTGTTAGCCAGAAGCTTCCCTTCCCTTCTCAGCACTGTCCCAGGTAACAGCGTATTTGGGTTATGACATTATGTGTTTTGTCTGGCTTGCTGAAATAAAATTACTTCAGAGCATTGAAACTACACAATAAATTTTCACCTACTATTAGCAATACTCATTTTTCCCCTTTTCCTTTGGACCCCAGAGCCACAAAAATAACCAACCACAAACAGATGGCACGGTGCCCTGCCTAAGAAGATTTATGTGTTCCTAAGGAATAACCAATTTAATGGAGATTCACAGAGAGGGTTTCTATTTACTATTATTATTATTCAGATAATTCAGAGGAAAACTGTTCGACAAAAGGCCGTTTATCCTCACACACTTTTGTATGGGCTAAGTAGTAGTTTTGTATCACATGGTATATTTGGAGATATTGAATTTTTAATAATTTAAGTATTTATCAAATTTTCCTCTACACATTTATGTGATTTTTTTTTTTTTTCCAGCTCGGTTAAGTCCAATGCAGCCTGATAGAAAGTAGTCATCTAGCACATCCAAGGAATAGGGATGATTTAGCTTCTACTGCGTATCTGTTGATAGGCACACGTCAGTCCGCTCTCACTGTGTTACAATCTCTGAGGGAAACGGGAACGACAGGGGAACCCAGAATGTTACCGAGTGGCTCCTGACGGGTTTTGGTCGGAAGGTGGGCTCTTGACTTTCCTAGAGTTGGGCCAAAAAAAGGCTATTATCAGCATCACATCACTCTACTTGGTCTGGGCTCGTGCATATCAGTTGCCGGTGATAACGGCAAAGCATTTCCTCTACCAAAGGACCCTTTCGGAGAAAGTGAAGATGACACCCACAGTGTCCAGGGCTGGGCGTGGGACTGGCTGAGCTTCCGTTAGCAGCTTATGCGGCAGACGTTCCAGCACCCTCTTTGTGGAGTTTGAGCCGTTGTGCTGTAGACAGTGTACAGGGCCAAAAACAGTCTCCCTGTGTAGTGACAAATTGTTACAGGCTTCAGTGAGCAAGTAATTATTCAAATGGAGTCAGTGTGAGTATGAATGTGACAACTATTTCTTCATTTTAAAATGCAGGGGAGGTGGGGTGGTAAGCAGTGGGGGGATTTGTTCCCTCTAAAGGAGCTTTTAAAAAAAAAACTATCCACATTAAAAGATTAGAATTATGTAATGCTATGGGCAAAATTATAAATCACATATAGCCTTGTTAAATACACCCTTTTATATGATACTTGCGTTACTGGTTATATTATACTTGTGTCTCATTTTATAATATTCATTAGTCATATACTTGTCTTTGTATAAGCCATCATCTTAAAGAAGACATCTAAATTCCAGAAAATGTATCTACCATCTGTCGTTCTAAGTTTGCCTCCCTGGAAGTCGCTCTGCAGAATGTAGGACGTTTCCATCAGTATAACCTACAGATAGCAGATGAACAGCCACACACTGCTGTTATCAGGCCTTCCTATTGTACAAGAGCCCCATCAGATTCCAGATCTTCCTGCCCACCTAGCGCTGCTCAGTACCAAATGCGATATCCTATTGCTGTCCTACCGGGATGGGGCACACTAGCTCCATTAGCCCTCCCAAGGAAAAAGAGGCAAGCTCACTAGCACGGTATCGACAGCCTCTTTCAGCGTTCCCAAAAGTCAGGAACCACCTATCACCTGGAATGTTTGTTAAAACTACAGATTACTGCAGCCCAACCGGAATTTCTGAGGATGGTCCGGGAGTCTGGATTCCTAACAGACTCCGCAGGTGGTTTTCACATGTGCGTGCTAAAGCTTACGAGCCACCCATTTAGGGGTATTTTGCTCAGCAATCTCTCCGCTAAACTGCTGCCAGCTTTGTGTGGCATTGGCTGTTTACCAGATAATTTGCTGTTGTGAAATTTAAAAGAAAAATTATAAAACTCTGCCTAGAATATAAATCTACCAGATGGATAGGTGTTTTCTGTCTCGAGACGTTAGGGTCCTTCACTAAAGAAGTTTGGGGTATTTCACACCATTGCTGGCTGTCGATTGTCTAAGTAGTTTATAAAGATTGTCGGGTTTTTTGTTCACTTGCTTGCACGAAGTTAGTGACTTTAGGTGAATTGCTGTCCTCCCTCCCCACCCCACCCCAAAGATGTAAAAGGTATATTAAATTATGAAAACCATATCTCTTCGAGTGGGGAAAAAATGCACCCCGGGATTATGCCAAGTACGTTGGTGGTTCTGGACTTCACATGCAGCTGGGGCTTTCTTGAGAGCATCGCTCTAGCTCACTGCAGACAGGAGCTGCTTACTGATTTTGCTCCGGTCGTGTGTTTCCTTGGGCTGGCTGGGATGGAGAGAGGCCGCAGATGGAAATGCTGGGGGTGTGCATCTCACATACACTGCCCCCGTGGAGGTACATGGGCATAGATGGGTGTCCGCAGATTTCCTCAAGGCCTCGCCGATCCAGTCAGAGAGAAGGGTTTCTCCTGAGCTTTTCTCACATCCTCTGTATGTGTTATGTTAACGGCGGTCTTTCTATATTAGCCACGTGTGAAAATGGTCCTGAATATCTGCAGACGTACACACGCAGGTAGGCCCTTCAGTGCTTTCAGAAACAAGGAATAAAATATTTTGTGGGGCATGGTGTATTGTTTACCATGAAAAGAACAAGCCGTGTGTGTGTTTCTGGTCCCATTTCCCCATCTTCTGGGAGTGATTTTGTCGCCTTGTAGGGAGACTAAGTGAAGGAAGCTGAGAGAGTACGAATGAATGTTTGAGTTCAGTTTTGCTCACACCATATGTTCTTCGTGTTCCTTTTGAATATATTAAATCCAGGGTGGAATGACTGCCTCAGGACCTTGACCCGCACTTACTTTAAGAAATCATTCTAGCTCTTAAATTTCGGTGGTGAAGCCAGAGGCTAGTGCTCGAAATGTATTTACGGTGCTCACGCGGCTCTTCTGCAGTCACGGATCCTTTACTGCCCCTTTTTATGCCTGAACTTTCCATACTGGATTACTGATGTCAATGGGAGAAAGAACAGGGCCTTGATTTAACACATCCTTACAGTAGTGGTGGTCTTTCTCTTCTGGGAAAGGAGAAAAAAATAGTGCCCCTGGAGTGTCATCGCCCTGGGAGGCGTATAGCTCTTTGCAGTGATTCATTGAGAATTCTGGTAAGAAGTCAAAAAGTAAGCATTTCAACAAAAGGAACAGTAAAAGCCACAGTAAGGAAAGACCTTATGATCCATTTACTAAAATAAAATTTGCAGCGTAAGGCAGGAGGACTAAATAAAACTGTTACTCTAAACCCTCTCCTTGTTTGTCTCTCAAGATAATAACACATTGTAACTTTTGACAGTTTTTACATTTGCATACCCTAAATGCCCATCGAAGAATATATAACAGAGAATGAAGAAATTTAGGGAATTTCAAACCAACAGATATGCTTAAATTCATCTAAGTCTGATTGTTATTTTTTTAATATTTTTTAAAATATTTGTTTTTGAGAGAGAGAGCGTGTGTGCACGTGCATGGGGGAGGGGCAGAGAGAGAGAAAAGGAATCCCAAGCAGGCTCCCCGCTGTTAAGCACAGAGCCCGACGCAGGGCTTGATCCCACCAGCCAACCATGAGATCATGACCTGAGCCGAAATCAAGAGTCAGACGCTTGGGGCGCCTGGGCGGGTCTGTCAGTTAAGTGGTTAAGCACGCGATTCAGGTCATGGTCTCACGGTCAGTGAGTTCGAGCCCCACATCGGGCTCTGTGCTGACAGCTCAGAGCCCGGAGCCTGCTTCGGATTCTGTGTCTCCCTCTGTCTCTGCCCCTCCCCCGCTTGCGCTCTGTCTCTCTCCCAAAAGCAAATAAACATTAAAAAAATACATTAAAAACAAAAAGAATCGGACGCTTAGCTGACCGAGCCACCCAGGCACCCCAAGTCTGATTTTTAAATCAGTGTTAATTGTTATCATTAATTATGATAATACGTATCGTCCCACTTCTTTAGGCTTAAAAAAATGTTTTGTGTATGTTAACACATTTCATGCACGAAGAAGAATATTACTGTTTTCTGTCTTTCAACAGTAATATTTAGGCATAATTTATTACAAATACTAACAGAACTATCCGTTAGAACCTTTGAAGATACAGGCCTTAACTGGAGCCGCGTGTCCGTGACTTTGCCACCTTCCCAGGATGGTGTGGCTGTCGTTCCTTGGAACCCACTCTGAATAAGTAGCAAGGACGTGTGGACTTTCATAAAGAAGCTCCTCTTTCCGCACGCCTCCTGCTCTTCCATTCTGTTCTTCTAAAAAGAGTGTTTCTTAATGTACAGATTTACTAATTCCTACAGCGCTAGACCCCAGAGAGAAAACTGCACGAAAGCAGCCCACAGCTCGGAGCAAGGCGGTCTGGTGTAATCTCTCTCAGCTGCTTTTCTGAGGTTTCACACATTCACAAAAATAACAGCATTTTTAGCTGATCCCAATAGATTTTTCTCTGCAGCTGCATCCCTTGAAAAAGCTTTTTGTTCCAGTTCTTAAAGTCTAAGTATTGAAAGTAATTTGGGAAAAAAAAAAAAAAAAAGGGAAAGAAAGAAAGAAAGAAAAACATCCCAATTATGATTTGTGTGTGTGGCGATGACTTCAAGGGCTGACTGGCTGCAAATGGGCTCGGGAGCACAAGCCAGTGCGCCCGCGGAGAAGACGGGCGCTTCCCGGGGCATCCGTGGGCGCGCCGCCGTGCTCACGGGCACGTGGCGGGGTCGGCTTTTTTGGCAGGACCTCTGGTCTCAACCTGCAGAGATGCTAACGATATTAGCAAATTAGCACCACAAAGCTTGCCAGCTAATTCGCCAGAGCCCTGCTCACTCTCTCTCTGCTGTAATTAAAACTAATTATTTTCTAAAACATAGTAATACATGAATATGTGCAATAATCATTTTGTAGTGGGCAATCTGTAGAGCCTTTTTTAACGCTTCTTTTTTTTTTTTTTTTTTTTTTTTTGGCACTTTATGCAACATGTGCACTGCCTTGGTTGAGCCAGCATTTTCGTTTGCAGAACGTAGAATGGGTCCTGTTCATAAAACCTCAGGTTTACTTTATTTTGAAATAGGAATGTTTTCTGGCTTTCACTCATTTACAAGGCTCATAATTCTCTCCACTCGCCCTTGTCTGTTTCCAACTCTCCTCACACATCTGTTTGTGTCGCACTCCCGGCCCAGTGTTGTGCAGATGGTTTTCACAGTGGGGTTCTGTAGAAATTCAGCTGTTATTCCCTGGACGTCTACACTGATTCCCTACTGTAGCCTTGTGCTTCCTTTAAAAAGAAATCTGAACCCATATTTTTAGCTTGAAAATGTCTATTCGTATGGGTAATAAATGCGTCTAAATCAGTTGTTCTTCGGAGAACCTTTCAATCTAAAGCCTGGATGAACTTGGTAGAATTTCTGAGCCTAGAGATGGAGAGTGAGTTTTGCCAGGGAGCGTAGAGTTGACTCTTGGGCCGCTGGGCATTTGAGCTGCTGCTGGGGATTGATAAGTGCACGTACGGTCCCAGACTGAAAGAAAAGCAGCCCCACTGCAAACTAATTAGAAATCCTTTCCTTCGAAAAGAACTTTTGATTATTGTTTTTGAAGTCATTTGTTACGATTGTTTTCCATCGTTGCAGACCAGGCCACATGGAATAGATAAGATTTTCAAATGAAACCATATAAAATGTCAAATGAATTTGCCAACTATAGACTATGTAAACTTAGGAAATTAAGAAAGCACAACATCCTCTAGTCACCAGGTAGAAAATACACACATCCACTCTTTCCTTTCAACACCCGATGAGCAGTTTAAACATTGGACTTCTTTCCACTTGTCACCTGCTCCGTTAAATAACGCTGTAATCATTTTGAGAAGATAACGTTGATACGAGTTGACTTTCAGTGGTGGGGTGTTGAATAAATGATTGCATTTGTGTTTTTTCTTTTTAAGTTAAAAAAGGACCACCAGAATATCGTGCTGTCTAGATGTCAGAAACGAGTGTGCTCTGAGTTACGATTTCTTTTTTCTTTTCTTCCTTCAAGGGAAATGCAAGTGCCCCACGCATCACTCAGTAACTTGTGTTAGCAGGAGCCCAGCCTGACGAATCACATGTATAATCCTAAACTCTTTCTCCTGTTTTCGATTAGCATCTATGGGTCTTGCAGATATGATGTCTCCTGGCGAATCCAAATTGCCCCTGCCTCTCAAAGCGGACGGTAAAGAAGAAGGCACTCCACAGCCCGAGAGCAAGTCGAAGGTATTTCCTTTCTCCTCTGCACGCGGTGTGGGGTCTGCCTCGCTGAAGCTGCCATGTTGTTCTGTAGTCACGGTGTTGGCCTACACTTTCGTCGCCATTTTCTTCTCTTCTGCATGCCTCCATTTTGTGCACCACGTTTGTAGTTTTCTTTCCTTTCCCCACCCCCCTTCATGGTGTGGATCTGAAAGTTACTAGTTCTTACGGCATTTAACTCCTGGCTGTGGGAGAGGGGAGGAGGGACGAGACCCACCTGAGAGAAACGCTTCGGGGGTGGGGAGAAGTAAGGGGCCTTGCCTGGTTTTGACACTTGCAGCCATTTTCTCTGCCTTCAGTTTATAGCTTCCTGTTTTGGCCGCCTCAGCAACAACAACATACTTAATATTTTGCTTTCCTGCCTTATTTGATAAATAAGGTGAACAGCTTTTTTTTTTTTTTTCCCTTTCTTTCTTTCATAAGGGGTAACCCATGCTTAGCATTCCGTGTCAGCTTGAAGTAAGCATGGTGGCTTAGTGGCCTTCTCCGGCATCCGGCGAACTGACCAAATTCTACTAATTAAGAATGTTGTTCTAATACCTTTATACGTGTGTGTCTTTGTGTGTTTGTTCGTACGTGTCTTTATATATATCCATTATATATAAAAATCAGTCTGTTAAACTGGATGTGCTTTTTGTTATTTTAAATAAAGTTTGCCCTACCTTTGTCATTTTTTTTTTTTTTTTATTCCTCTACCACAGGATAGCTACAGCTCTCAGGGTATATCTCAGCCCCCAACCCCCGGCAACCTGCCAGTCCCTTCCCCAATGTCCCCCAGCTCTGCTAGCATCTCCTCATTTCATGGAGATGAAAGTGATAGCATTAGCAGCCCAGGCTGGCCAAAGACTCCATCAAGCCCTGTAAGTGGCGCTGGTTTTTTGTGGTTTTCGTTTTTTGTTTTTGTTTTTGTTTTTGTTTTTTGGGGGTTTTTTGATAATTAAGTAATTCTACTTTAATGCTTGCTGATTGATTTGTTTTATAAGACTTTTTCTTCATAATTTATCCATGAAAGGGTTTGCTTTGTGATTGTAGCAGTAACAAAATGAGTAAAGTTTGTGCAAATCGTAGAAGTTGATTTCTGGTAATGAAACCGCTGTTATAAAGAAGCACCTCGATATGAAGCATGTGATTGTGTTACCGGGTCCAAACTCCTTCACCCAGTGACTTTGTTTAAATGTCTGATCCGTTGTGCACTTACAGAAGATCTTTAAAACGAGTTACTTCTCCATTTACATGGAAACTAATAGCAGCCAAGGAGTAAATGACAAGTTTGGCCTTTGGCCTAAATCTTTCATGGGCTGTTGTATCTGAAACATCTTATTTCAAAACTGCCTACCTGAAAATAGAGATGTGACACTCTGGGCACAGGTTAACACAATATCAGCCCTACTTTGTTTCATTCCACCTGTCAGAAATTAACAGCAAAGCTGTAGAAATGTTCCTGTAAGTGAATATTTGGAAGGCTACTTTTAGAATAATATTATGTACCTGCATTAGAATGAGTGGAGATAGAAAAATTACATCCTGCACAAGACTGCTGATAATCTTGAAATTCAGTGTTGATTTCCTTATGATATAGAGAAAACAAAAATGGTGATGTGCATATAAGGGAATTTTTTTAGTCTTAACGTTCTTCTGTCCATAGAGCTCGGTCTTTATTTTCCTACTGAAGAAATTAATTCTGTGCCATTAAAAAAAAAAAAAAAAGAATAAAATGGCACTGTAGTAACCTTTATTTTACATTCATATAGGGAATCAAAAGATCTGTTTAAAAAAAAAAAAAAGCCTTAACATGCAATTACTTGCCAAGAAGGCTTAATTAACACGCTAATTTTTGTTAAGACGACGTATTGAAGAGTACAGCTCAGGAAAAGCGAGTTGGAGGGAAGAAGTCTCTATGTGCAGAATCTGGCAATCTAGTCAAAACCCCAAAAGGAGGCTGCTATTAATTATCCATTCACTGGTTTAAACAGATAGAACTGAAGGTTTGAAGGGTTGGTGGTTCCAGTAAATGTTTGTAAAATTCATGTGGAGCTCTAGTATAACCAGCATTTTCCTTTTCAGAGGAAGAAAGGGCAATATTCGCTGTTACCTTCTCTGTAGACATGTTTTGCTTTTGCAGCAACGGAGATGAAATGAAAAATGCTCTTGGGCGGGTTTGCAGAACTAACAGGAAGGGGGAGGGCAACTCCCGCATCTTGATGGCTTTGTGTCATTGGCTTTGAGTCTCAGAAGGCAGCCGACGTTCCGGGGGTTTTCCCCACAATCTCCCCTGGTGTTGTGTTGTGTTTTGTCTTCATCACAAGAAGAGCATTTTTGAATCGGCATACTCTCAGGTTAGCAGGTAGAACTCAGATTAAAACTTTTCAAAAACATGTATTTATTATGTTGGCTCGGAGGGAAACATTTTAGAGGCCGAAAATCATAATCGTTAAAACCTTAAGATAATAATCAAGAATAATAATTTGTGAAAAACAAAGACTACTGATAGATGATATTATATATTATACGTTTAAAATGCCACTTTACTGACTCTGGCTTATAAAGATGGAGTGAGATATTTATGATACTTTGACTAGTCAGGTGATCTCCATCCAATGAGTCCCAGAGGAAAGAAACTATTACCAAAACCGCACTTTCCACTTAAATAGAAGAAAAAAGCAAACTGAAGTGTTGACTTCATTTCCTGAGTATAATATAATTCGACCTAAGGTTGCATACTCCTTTTTTCTAAACATTCCCACATCCGTTATCTCTTCCTGTACCATAACCATTGTATGTTTAAGAACGGGCAAGCAAATGTCCAGCTCCAGTGGTAGAGAAGGACCGGGGAAGCTGTGGTCCCAGGTAGAAGGATTCAGATGACGGCTCTGTATGGAAAAAATGGCGCCTGTCCTGGATGAGATGCTAATTTAAAGAAGGGAACCAAATGCAATCGGAAGGAATGACCAGAGAGTATCTGTGCTGTCAAATCACTGCTGATATATACGATTTAGGAATATTTAACTGTTCTTTCTGAGACACAACTTCAGTTTGCACTTAAAATTGCTCCTACCAGTGTCTCTAATAAAGCCTGTGTAATAGAAGGCCTGAAATGGACTGAATAATAAAGATGTTCAGTGCTTTGACAGTGTGCTATGGACCAACATTGTTTTGTTACAGAACATTCTAAAATAAAAATAAACATTTGCACATACACAGATTACCAGGCATATGGTAAAGACTGCTGAAATGTAAATCTGCCTTGGAGATTTGAGGAAAAATGTACTTATAGACTTAATTAAACTATATGCAAGGAAAACATTTGTGGCGCCATAATGTCTTACTGTAATTTTTCAGCAATCTCCGTTCCCTTCTCTTGCGCCCATGACAGTTACGGGCACTAGAATACCATTTGTACAACACAGAAGCAATGCGAGGTGCTCCTAGTGACCTGGCAGAGGTGACCCGTCTTTCTGCAGGGCTGGTGTGTTTGCCCAAGTGTCCGTGGCTAGAGCGTATGATGACGCCCATCCAAAGGTTGCATCGAAGCTGGTGTCTGTGAACAGAAAAAGTACATGTTGAGCCTAATCGACGATAAAGTATATACTCTTTTATTTCCTAGCACTTATGTTTCCCTTTATGTCCTTTTCCTCTGTTCGGACACCCGAAGACTAACTTTGATAACTGGCCAGTAAACAGACCTTGAGGCTGGGAGTAGAGTTGGAATGTGGCAGTCATGGGCACAACCCCTCCTCAGCTTTCAGTCTTGTTAGATTGTGTCCACGGTCACTCAGCACCCCGGTCTCTGAAATCCTGTTACAGGTCCCTCCAGTGTGCAGTCGCTGTTGGGGATTCAAAATCGGCTCGAACCCTGCCTCGTGGAACATAAAGTCTAGTCAGGAGAACGTAGGGCAGACAAACGATCCCACACAAAACACGGGCTTTTTATAGGCCGTGTAACCAAGGGCCGCCAAGGACAAATAGAGCGGGAGACAGTGATTCAGATGAGGGAGCCTGTGTGCCTGGGAGGCCTCTTCCAGGAACTGACGCATGACCTGAGGCCTGACCACTTCTCCTCCAGATTCATTTTCCTACATTATGGTGCCATGAAAATCCTTAAGTCTTTTTCGAAGATTTAAAGCTATGAAAAATAAAATGATCCTATTAAAAACCACTGTTTTCATTAAGCTTTTCTAACTTTATGAGAACAAATTGAGACATACAAAAGTTAATTAAATTCAAGTTCATGTAACAAAGAAAGGTAAGGAAAGGTAAAATATATATGGCCAAAGTAAGTACACTATTATTTTAGGCTTATCTCAGGTTAGGATATACACTCATTTCACAAATGGGAACAGACATCTGCATAGCCCCACTGCTCGGGGCCTGATGAACGGTCCTTCTGGACCCCTTCCCCAGTTTGGCATCAGAGAGGACCAGGCCAGAGATGGCCTGGATCTTAGATTCAGAACGCTGGTAGAGCCACTCAAGGTAATTTTAAATTGAAACGATCGCTTTTATTTCTCTTACCCTTAAATTGAATGTCAAACTTTTACCTCTCAGTTTGTTACAAATAAAATGCAAGTGAGAGGGTTGGTGGGGTTTTTTTCTTTTTTGATTGATTTTAGGTGATAAAATCTCATTTTTTAAAAAGACAGTGGGCCCATTTTGTATTGCGCCCCAAAAGGGAAAAAAATTTTTTTTAACTAGCATTTAGAAACTAACTACCCCCCTTAGTGATGACAGAGCTTCTGGAATGTGTAAAATGTGGTAGGACAATTTCTTTTCCCAGTCAAATATTCCTTGGGTATATGAATATGGAAAAGAAAATTTAAAAACATATTATTTGAATATACAGCATGTTCCAGATTCTGAGTATATATATATATATATATATATATATATATATATATATATATATATGAATGTGTATATATTTTAAGCTCTAAAGTAATTTTTAAGTGACTTACTCTTGAGCCTCAGCATCAATGTAAATTCTAAAAGATCACACTTTTTTTAATCCCACCACCCTAAATTTTTTATTTACATCAACTGTATTCACCCATTTTTTATGTATTTGATGTAAAGGTTTTATGCCTCAATAATTCTGAATCCGAAGGCTTAAAATTTCAGCGGATATAGCCTGGGAGAGGTGCCTTCAATTAGAGGAATGTTGTTATTTTCATTCTCAAGCATCCTCTCTGAGGTCCTACTTTCACTGGGGATCATTTACTAACAAAGTAACATCAAACTTCAATGGCAGCCATGTTATTTGACCCTCCAAATTTCAACAATGTGTTTAAAACGGTTAAGCCAAATACAATGGGAAAGAGTTAAGAGGAAGTCCCATCTAAAATGAGGACTATCCATTGCAAATGATAAGCTGGTAAAGACACATGAGGAAGTCAATTATTGGTCCAAGGAAATCTTGATTGAGAATTTAGAAGTGAATTTTTCACAGCAGCCCTGGAACTGCAGATATTAAAGCACACAAGTTATTGTTACAGACATAAGAGGCATAAAAGAAAAATACACGTTTGGGCTGTACCAAAAATGTTAGCTTCCCAGATCACATAATCCAGAAGGTGGGCTTCATTTGTGCACAAACAGCAAATTTTGACATTTTACTATCACACAGAATTAGAAAACCGAAGATAAGAGTTAGAGCTTCAGTATAAACCACATGAGCACATAAACCCATGTGTATAAAAGTAAACACATATATGTATCCATAGATCTGCAGGGAATATGAAATAGCCCATGTGTTTGTGATTAAAGCATGGTTGCCTGAGAAATCTGTTAAAACAGTTCCTACAAGCGCCTTGCCTTGGCAGAGAAGTCCAAGAAATCTTACGTAGGGAAAGCTAGTCATCGTGAGTAAATGCCAAAACTTTAGCTGGCTTAGTTAATAAAGCTTACAAAGGAGCAGAAACCACACCACTGGTCCCTATGAATTGTGACCTACCTTCTATATTTCAGCAAGTCCCAGATCTGCGCTCCGTAAGATCTAGCATTTTAATGAAGACACACATTATTGATTCTTATTTTAACAAGGAAAAACAAGAGTCCGTTTAGTTTTTTGGGCTCTATAATCTTACATAAATGTGAAATTTTAAGTTCACTGTGATTCTTCTATGAACTCGCACCCTCTTATTTTTAAAAGTGACATGGGGCGTCCTTGGAAACTTGCCTTCTGGGATTCAACGCTTATATCAATCAAGTGAAAAAGGGTTTTGTTTTTTTGGTTTTTTTTAAGTATATAAAAGGGGGAGTTTGGGCCCTTTATTTAAAGTCAAAGTAAAGTCTTAATTAAGAAAATGTATAGTTTGTGCCTGAACTAGTAGCCTTCATTCCTGATTGTTGTGTGATAGCGGTAGTTTTTAAATTTCTTCTCTTCTTGTGTTTGGTAGCTCATTACTTTTTTCTCACCTTCTTCCCTTTCCCTCTGCCCACCCATTCCCCACTTCCAAACGCTCTTTCTGGGCGCTAGAAGTCCAGCTCATCCACCACCACTGGGGAAAAGATCACAAAGGTGTATGAGTTGGGGAATGAGCCGGAGAGAAAGCTGTGGGTCGACCGATACCTTACCTTCATGGAAGAAAGAGGCTCCCCCGTCTCCAGTCTGCCCGCGGTGGGCAAGAAGCCCTTGGACCTGTTCCGGCTCTACATCTGCGTCAAAGAGATCGGAGGTTTGGCACAGGTGAGAGTGCGAGTGAGTGAATGAGGAGACGTTGTGCGTAAGCTCCCAAAGGTTTCTTTGTACTTTTTTTTTTTTTTTTTTTTTTTTTTTTTAAATAAAAAGCCAAGCCCGTGGGATTCATGTCTGTGTGCGGTGCGGGGAGAGCACTGGGGTGGGGCCCTGGGCCTGGCACCAACTTGTAGTGTGACCTTGGCAGGTCACTTTTACATGGACCTCCATTCTCATCTACAAAATGAGACGGTCGGACTGGATTTTTCTTTAGGTTCCCTGACAGCTCTACAAATCTGTGGAATCTGCCAAGATTTCATAGTAAATGCTCCAGGAATGTTTTGCAAATGACCAAATTAATTGTCCGGATCAGTTCTAAATCCAAAGCAATTTATTAAGAAAACGAAGTCCTGTATCTCACAGCATGTCCACAGTGCCCGAGTGGTAAGAGGGGCATTTCTGCACAGAACTGGGGCTGGGGTGCAGGAGGGGTGGCATCAGGGTGTGGAGTTTCAGAAGGCACTCTTCAGGCTTGTGCGGTGCCTCCCCTGCCCCTGCCTGACTCTCCGAACCAGTGCTCCCTTAAACTTGGTACCCTGGGGGCCAAACTTTCCTCCCGCTGGTCCTGGCTCTGCTGTGGTCTGGAGTCTAGCACATGAGTGCATGTCCTGCGAGAGGAGCAGGGAAGGGGTCCCAGGTAGGTGCTCACTACGTGCTGGGCACCATGCTTTCCGTTTGTTCTGGCACGGTCTTTCCGAATACCCGTTAAATGCAGGCGTCATCAGCCCCAAAGAGGAGAGGACACTGTAACAGAATGAAACACGGTTGTGTGGCCCAGGGACTCTCAGGGTGGCTGTAGGCCAGGTCTGTCAGATTCTAAGACACGTGCCCCCCCCCCCCCCCATCTTCCTGTAGCTCTCAGGCTGGTTATCCGTTAGCATTACTTGGGGAGGGAAGAAGAATTACTTGGGGAGCTTTAAAAACCTGTCAGCACCTGGGCTCCCACCCGGATCACTGAAAGGAGCTGCTCTGGGCCCAGGTGGTCCAGTACACAGTGTGGGACCCTGCACTCCGCTCCGGTGCCGCAGGGTCGCTAACCATTCGGGAGTGAGTCACCTAATCCACGGGTACCGCTGAGGGCCCGCCTTGCTCTCAGCGCCTCGCAGCTCTAGGGGAAGCAGGCCAGGCCTTTGTCCCTAGCCCTCCCGGAGGGACCTCATCCCACCAGAGACCTTCCGTGTACGCCCGAAACCAACAGAGCTTGAGCCAAGGCTTTGCAGAGTCAGGTGGTAAGTCGTACAGCGCAGACCAAGTGCATGAGTGGTGGTCAGTGGAGGGAGAGCTCAAGATACAAAACTCTCTCCTACACCTAGACCCCCTCACCTTTCCTCTCTGCACCTGCTCCCCCAACCCTTCCCCTCTACCCTAACCCCGTGGCATAGATTTTTTAGAATCCTCAGGACACTATACAGTTGGGTTTCACCCTCACAGAAGCATAGAGCTTGTCCAGACCCCTTACTTTTCCTCCGTCGACAGCGTGAATTACCTACCATGTTGGGTCTGTGGGTGAGGTTCATTGCCTACCTGGCTAACAAGGGCTGCTTGAGCGCAGCCGTGATGCACGATGGTGAGCCGCGTGGCCACGTTGCCCTTCACCCCGTCTTGATTTCTACCTGACCGCCCTGAGCTGCAGTCAGAGTGGGCGCTGGCAGCCACATAGAGGTTGGTGCAGAGCCTTGCTTTTCAGGGCAGCCCAGGCAACACGCCTCTTATCCCTTCGGAAGCATTTCGCGAGCATTTTGTTTATCACACACCATTTAGTACTAAGTAAATGGACATAAAGAGCTTTGTGATAAAGTTGGAATCCAAAAACTGAACATTTCATTAAAAACCACTGTCGCCTTAACATTTAACCATGTTCCTTACTTAGCGCCAGGCGCGTCTAAAGGCAAAATACTCCCCAAATATTTGCAGGTCTGTGTGCTTCCTTCGGATGTCCAACCTTGCTTTACTGTCCCAAGTGGAAACCGAAAGTTAATGCCTAAAGTCCTTTTGTAGCATCCCAGGGTTTCTCTCCTTTTTTCTCTTCACGTTGCGGCTCTATTCTCTGCAGCCTGAGTGTCAGTGGGAACCCTGCGTGGCCCTGCCCCTTCCCCAGCTCGCAGGTGCCCACCGCGTCGGCTCGCTCGTGGCTTCACAGGGCCACCCAGGGTGGATGGCTGGTGCTGGCTTTCCAGTGAGGGGCCCTCTGCCCAACACCCTAAGAAAGTCTCCCGTGAGAGAAGAGATGCAGGCTAGAATTACAGGGAGCTCGGGCTGGAAAGAAACACTTTTTCGTATCAGAGCTCAGCACTTAAATTGCAAAGTAGTTCTGTTACTGCTTTTTAAGTTCTTTTTCGGGTGCCTTTTTTTTTTTTTTTTTTTAAGATGAGAGGTGGGCTGGGGATGAGCGCGGGTGAGAGTGTACATTTGCTCAAAAAAATCGCGGGCTCTGAGCAGCAACGGCCTGGAATGGTGCGACGCATTAGAAGGCACACCAGGCAGAAGAATCGCAAGGAGCAATGCTTTTTATGTAGCTATCAGCAGGTCCCTTAATGGTTTTATAACTGTAAATGCTGTCTATGCACTACTGAGTGGGAGTAATGAGCATTCGTTAAGAGAGGCAAATGAAAAAAAAAAGTAAACCAAGACATTAAGTGCTTTTTTTTTTTTTTTTTTTTTTTTTTTGTCTCCTGGCTTTAAACAAGCCACTTTGCTGCAAACCAATGATCCTGCCTTTTTTTTTTTTTTTTTTTTTTTTTTTTTTTGCTAGGTTAATAAAAACAAGAAGTGGCGTGAGCTGGCAACCAACCTAAATGTTGGCACTTCAAGCAGTGCCGCGAGCTCCCTGAAAAAGCAGTATATCCAGTACCTGTTTGCCTTTGAGTGCAAGATTGAGCGCGGGGAGGAGCCCCCGCCGGAAGTCTTCAGCACCGCGGACACCAAGAAGCAGCCGAAGCTCCAGCCGCCCTCTCCTGGTAAGCGGGAGTACTACACTTGTCGCCGGGGAAAGGCGAGGCACCTGCACCCCCACCCCCACCTCCACCCCAGGGCACTGGAGGCCACCCGCCACTCATGTTCTGAGAAGGCCACTTCACAGTAAAGCAAACAGAACGTGGGATCTCTGAGGACAAGGGGCGTTTTGTTGTGTTCTGTTTAATTGAACCCCCCCCCCCCCCCCCCGTCGGCAGTGCTTAAGGGAGGCGAGCATGCGGTTTGGGACGCTGCCCTCTGGGGCCAACGTTTCCAAGGCTTTCTGTGGAATTCTCAGCTGTAGACCTTTATTCCTTATACAGGTATTTAAAAACATCCCGTCTAACTCTGTCAAAATAAGTATCCCTGGTAACCTTTTATTCCTTGTACAAGTATTTTTAAATATTCCATTTAACTCTGTCAAAATAAGTGTCCCCGGTAACCTGTGCTCATACTTTTGTGCTACTAGAAAATGCCACCCTATAGGTTTGACAGCCAGTTCCTACCAGCTGTGCCTGTGTCAGCGACACTCAGAGTTGTATGTTAGCAAAATGAAATTTGGACTTCTTTTTACTGTCCCCTGCTCAGCATGTTCTCACTTGTAGGGAATCTAGCAAACTGTCACGGTAAAGGTCCATGCAGCCCTATTTCTGAGACCGAATAGCCCATTAGCTCTGACCTAGAGGCCAGGAGTCTTAGGAATACTACCTAGGAATAACGCAGTTCACCTAAATCCTCATAAGCAAAACCAAGCGAATGCCTTCTCTCCTGTCTCTCCACTCAACTGTTCGAGACCCTGCCATTCTCTCAGCTCTCCTGCTAGCCTTAGTTCTACCTGTTAGCGTTTCAAATTACTGACTCATTATATTCTAATAAATACAGTATTCAAGATAGGAAGAAATTTACATCCTCCTGAGTTCTGGGTGGGGACCTCACTCAAGTCTGATCCAACCGTGTTCTTGTCTTTCTGGCCACATCCAAGCCCTGTGATGGGGTCAGCACTTTGCCGTGCTGTCCCACGTACAAGGTGAGGCTGGCCATACCTGCCACTGTCCATCACACAGGATTGCCCTGGGATCAAATGCCAGTATTTCTTAGGCACTTAAAGTGTGCCAGGCACCTTTCTAAGTGCTTTTCCATTCAATCGCATCCCCCCCTATGATGCACAGATACTGTCCCAAAGTCCATGAGAAAACTAAGGCACATAAAATCTTGACTAACTGGCCCCAGATCTCCTGCTAGTGAGTGCTATCCAGCCCTGGCATTATGCCTAGACCTACTGTATTCCTCTGTCCGTATTTGAAATAGCATTGTAACAGGGAAGCCTTTTGCACACACAAGAAGGTGTCTGTGAGCCAAAGAAAGAAATTGTTTTCTTTTTAATTATTTCCTCTCGCTGCTTTCTGGATGGCAGTGCTAGTACCTAAGGTCACGAATCAAGGGATCTCACATCGCTACTTCCGTGGGCCAAAGCGCACTTGCAGGGAATACACCTCGATATATATTTAGATCTGACAGTTCTGAACACAACTAGAAATCCTCTCCGGCCCCACCCTTAAGGATTCGAAGCCTTTGCAGTTGCGGTGTACCTTAAAAACTGTGAAATCTAATTTTAAAAGTCTCACAACATTACATTCCGTTCACAGAGTAAAACAAGCCGCCTGTGAACGGCTCTGAAACTATTTTTCCTAAATAAAAACTCAGTGGGGTGTAGGGACCAAAGTGGCGATGTCTGCAAAGATGTAAAGGTATATTTTATTTGCCGGGGAAAAGCTCGTGTCACTGAATGGGCAGCACTTCTGTATGGAGAATGGCTCTCCCAGCGTGACCAGCTTCAGTACAAGAAATCCCGCTGAGGCATAGACCCTTCAGAAAGTGTAGGGCCTCTTCTCTCAACAGTCAGCTCTTTCCTTTTTCCCTTTTTTTAAAACTACCGTTTTTGTGGCAACATTATCGTTTTAACTGCACAAAAGAGCTCGGATTGCAGATGCACTTCTGATAGCACATTCTTCTCCGTGGTCCACATGGTCCAAAGGCTTGTGAAACAGGAAGCAGGGGAAGGAGGGCGTCCTGAGCTGAGCCTCCCCGTCAGGGCGCGGCCCAGGCAGCCCCGTGCGGAGCACACGGGGCCAGCCTGCCTCTTTACCTGTTCTGTGTGCCGCTCAAGACGCTCCGCTCAGCCAGACAGAAGGACACGCACGCTAGTCAGTAGGGTCCTGACCGACATCAGCCCCATAACCAAAAAGCCACGCTCCTGCCTGGCATCCATTAAGGGAAACGACTCTGAAACATTTTTATCGTCAAAGAAGGAAAACAAATAATAATAATTGTCCCCAACCGTTAGCCATGTTAGGGTTTCGTATACTACAAAATGTTTAAAACCGGGGCGCCTGGGTGGCGCAGTCGGTTAAGCGTCCGACTTCAGCCAGGTCACGATCTCGCGGTCCGTGAGTTCGAGCCCCGCGTCGGGCTCTGGGCCGATGGCTCAGAGCCTGGAGCCTGTGTCCGATTCTGTGTCTCCCTCTCTCTCTGCCCCTCCCCCGTTCATGCTCTGTCTCTCTCGGTCCCAAAAATAAATAAACGTTGAAAAAAAAAAAAAAATTAAAAAAAAAAAAAATTTTTTTAAAACCTAATCTTCAGCCAGAATTCGTGTTCTTAGAAGTCCGTCTTTCCCATAAGAAGGTAATTGTAGCTTCTTTCTTACCAGCACGTCCAGGCAAACTAAACTAAAAGATGCCTGAGAAACATGCCAGATTGCTCTTCACAGGGCCGCTCGGAAGCAACCCAAATCCCGGATCCTTTGGTCCTGTTAGCATCGTGAGTCGTCCACCCGGCCCCCCTTTTTGAGGCGACGTGGCTGACGTGGCCTGAAATTCATTTCTGCCAGCCTCTGGGAGGTGTCGCCCCTCAGCCCTTGGGGGCACGCCACGATCCTCACTCGTGAGTGGCCGTGTGGCTTCTCACGCCCGAGACCCGTGTGGCTGTCTTCCAGTGACTAGAGCAAGTCCGCGAGAGAAAGCTCCCGAATGAAAGCCGGGCAAGGCCTGGGGTATGGTTGCACCTCTGAGGCACCAGCGGGGATCTCGCTATAACAAGCCTGTAAAAGTTTGTGGAGTTCTGAACAGCTGCGGCAATCGGCCTCCCCAAGTGGCCCACGCGGCCCGTAAGCTGGGTGGGGGGCCGGGGGGTGGGGGGAGCAAGGAAGCTCGCACATTCAATTAGTGGGTCTGTAACCAAAAACCCATCTATCTTTGCTGGCAGGTGGCTGACTGCATTTCTATTATTAGCTGACAGGTGATGTCACAAAACCTGTCATGGATCCAGCTAGGGAATCCTCAGCGGAAGATAAATGAGAAAGGGGTTCAGGTTATAAACAAAGGTGCCCTCCGGGTGACCTCCAGTCGCTGTAGACCTGGGACATATCAGCTATTCTCCCTTCCTCCTTCCCGCAACCCCAGCCAGAAGTAGGGCACCAGGTTCGTGCTGTGTAAATTATCTTCCCAGTTAGGAGTCTGGCTGTACAGTCTGAAGTGTGTGAATGTACTTAACCTTCCATAACCTTTCCATTGTTTACTTTCGAGTATACATTTGTAGCTTCTGGCAAAAGGTAGGGATATCCTAGAGAGTTGTGCCAGCCTCATCTATTAACGGAGCTTCAAGAGGTTGCATTCATTTTTTTTTTTTTTTTTTTTTTTCCCTGAAAGGAGCAGAAAAAACACTGGCAAGAGGGAAGAATTTTTCCATTTTTTTTTTTTTATTAGCTGTAAATGTGAATACTTGTAAATAAGGGTCATTCTGAAATCACAGCCTGTGAACCGTTTTTCCAAAGAAGCCGTATAGGCTTGCTGTGGAGCCTGTTCTGTGATTGAAGAAGCACGTTAATTTCGGGGCGCCCGGGTGACTCAGTCGGTTGAGCGGCCGATTTCGGCTCAAGTCATGATCTCCCAGCTCGTGGGTTCGAGCCCCACGTCGGGCTCTGTGCTGACAGCTTGGAGCCTGGAGCCTGCTTCGGATTCTGTGTTTTCCGCTCTGTCTGCCCCTCCCCCACTCATGCTCACTCTCTCTCTTCTCTAAAAAATAAATAAACAACAACAACAAAAGATTTAGAAAAAAACCCAGAAGCACGTTGTTTCTCCTGACAGCTCTGTGGGGCAGTCACGTCAGTAGGATTATCCTTACGTATTAATAGAAGACTGCTTTTTTCTTTTATTACCATCTACCTTTTTAACATGTATTTCCAGGGTTCCACCAAAGTTTGGTTTATAAGCATGCGTTCCTAAGCTTTTCTCTGGAGATATTGGCATGAAAAAGATTGTCTACTTTTAAAGTTAGTCCTCCCGGCATCTCTGGGAACTTCCCTGAGTCCCTCTGGACCCAGGCACCCTCTGGTCCCAGGCACCCACAGGACACCTCATGCAGAAGGCAGGGCCCTGGCGGCCAGGGTCGGGATTCATCCCTCAGCCGGCCAGGTCCGGGCTGACCTGAGCTCATTGGAGACCTCTGTGTTCAGCCGAGGCTTTTTGAGTGGAAGTGCTGGGCTCGTTTCTATCTCTGACTCCTTCCCAGCGCACTCTGTCGTCTCCAGGGATTTGCGGAACCCCGTTTACTCTGCAGTCCAATGTGGCTGGTGGTGATTGTAGGGAGTCTTGGACAGCTTGTAAGAAAGGGACTATAGCTAATAACTTGTACAGTATCATCACTTACAAGCACTAGTAATTCTGCCATGTGTAATGGCTCTGAAAGCATTTATTATAAACCGCATGAGGGCAGGAATTTGTGTCTTTTTTGTCAGTTTTGGACACTGGCGTGCCAGGGGTAGAAATAAAGCTTGCAATATAGTAAGCGTGTTATTTATCCGGTTAAGTATTTGCTTCATTAATAGATGAAACCAATGTCTGTTGAGCATCTAACCTGCAGAGGCCTATGATAAAGCAAGAACCCTTAAAATACTAGGTTTTCCGATAAGATGAGTTGAAATTTTGAGAAGATCTGCTCAATTCTGAGTTCTGTTATTATAATGTAATTATAGTTAAAGCCGAATCTTGGGACTCTGATAATGACATTAAAGAACTCCAAAGAGCATGACTTCAGTTTTTGTAATAACAAATCTGATTCCATAGCTCTAAAAATGACTCTGTTAATGACAGAGCATAGACATATCCAGACATCGAGGAGGCATTGAAGTGACATAAGGCTCATTACTAATTTGTGTCATTGCATTTGAACTTAAACATTTCTCATTGCCTAAGACCTGGTACTATTTTTCTAATTTTTTCCCCTAAAATAGCACAATAGTCCATCAAATTGGTGTACCAAATTTTTCATCCTGTTTTTTTTCTTACTCTCAGACATTTAGATTATCTCCATTATAAACAACACTGAAATAAACATTTTTCTGCCTAAAGCCTTTTTTTATATTAGATTATTTTCTTTGAGATAAATACCCAGGAAAGCAATTACCCAGTCAAGAGGTATAAATATGTTTTATGGCTCACAAATGAAGTATGTTGCCAAATAGATTACTTAAAAAAAAAAAAAAAAAAAACGAAAACAAAAACAAAAAAACCTTTTACTAATTTTCCCTATAAAGAATCTAAGAGCAACTAATTTTACTACGTCGTTACCAGTAATGGATATTGTTACTATTTCTAATAAGATGGTGTCTTGTTTTCCTTCCTTTTTCTTTTTTTTAAATAAGTAGGGAGGATGAGCTTACTCGATAACCCCTAGTGTCTTCCTTACTTTCTTACTCCTCGTCCCAGCGAACTCAGGGTCCTTGCAAGGTCCTCAGACCCCCCAGTCAACCAGCAGCAATTCGATGGCAGACGTACAAGGCGACCTGAAGCCACCTACCCCAGCGTCTACCCCGCATGGACAGATGACCCCAATGCAAGGTGGAAGGTGTGTACGGTAGGAGATCTCCGCGAGCCCCACAACATCGCATTTATCGATCTCGTAATGTCCTGGAACAGACTGTAAAAGGGCTGTTCTTGCCTCACGAGCTTCCAAGTGTCGACCAAGAAATTACATCCGTGTAATTTTTCGAATGGTTTTTACGTGAAAAACTTTCAAGTTAGGCGCGTTTCCCGATCGGGCATTTGGTGGCAACTCCTGATATTTCGTTGCGCTTTCCTTGTCCTCGTCTCTTCAGAAGCGGTACAGTCAGCGTGCACGACCCGTTCTCAGACGCCAGTGACTCATCGTTCCCAAAACGGAACTCCATGACCCCGAGCGCCCCGTACCAGCAGAGCATGAGCATGCCTGACGTGATGGGCAGGATGCCCTATGAACCCAACAAGGACCCCTTCGGTGGAATGAGAAAAGGTAAATGCGGAGGGAGCAGACGAGGCCCAGAGGGCATTTTCCTCTCTGCCACCACGCAGCCAACCCACTTACCCATTAGAGACGTGTCTGAGCCACAGCTCCCCAGCCTACTAGATGTCTGGCCTCGGGAAAAGTACTCAGTAGCTCTGTGCCTCAGTTTCCTCATCTAGGACTTAGGGCAATAACAAGACCTGCCTAAAGGATGTGACGAGGATTGAGTTCATGTACAAAAAGCCCACTGAAGAAATGACTGGCGCACGCAGTAGGCACGCGTGCTCCTGGCGCTCCCTCGCGCTGCACCCCTTGTTGTATACCATGGGCTGGGCAGGGGCTAGGTGCTAGGTAGTGTGATAAGTCAGACGTAGTTCCTCCCGGAGTTGACGGTGTCTTAGGGGGAACAAACAAAAAGTAAGCGAAACCACAAATACGTAATTAAATATGGTGGTTGATGGAAGGAAGGGCACCAAGTGCGGCGATGCGGGTTAAGGGTCATGGAAGGGAAGGACATATGAGAAGGGATGGTCGGGAGGGGAGGGCTTTGAGGAGATGTCGGTTATCTGCTGAGACCTGAGGAATGAGGAGTAGAGAAGTGCAGGGGAGGGGGAAGGCCCGAGGCAGGAGTGGGCTTGGCGTGTTTGAGGAGGTGGAAGGCATCTGGGGATAATGGGCAGGGGGGAGGCTGAGTGCTCCGAAGCCATCAGGGCCACTGGGCCAGAACTTTCAGCCTCCCCGGGCTTGGGGATGAGTCTGGGTTTGTACCCTCGCCGCAAGATGTTCTGTAGGAAGTGACGTGACTGGGTCTTTTGTTAAAAAACAAGTAACTGGGCATCTATGGAGAGTGTGTTGGCAGGACCACTGTGATGGTCCAGGGGAGAGATGACAGGGCGGAGTCAGATTCCAGCAGCCAAGAGAAAAGCAGAGGCACTCATCACACGTTCTGGACTTAGAAAGAACAGGCCGGGCTTGCTGGATTGATCGTGGGGGTCAAGGTGAGACCTTACTGAGCGGGTGACGACCTTACTACTTTGGAGACGCCCGCCTGGGAAGGGGCCCGCTGGTAGCGCTCACTGTTAGCGCCTGCACTGTGGACAGCTGCGGGAGGAACGAGAGAGGAGTCCCGTGTTGACTTGGGGATGTGCTAAGGCGCTAGGTGGTGGAATGTCTGTCTGGAGCTGGGCAGAGCGTTGGAATTAGGAATCATTTCAGGGAACTCAGCAGAGGAGTGGGATGGAGCATCATGGGATGGATGGGGTCACCAAGAATTGGGAGAGTTCTGACGGACGTTAGCAAACACCCAGCGTGGTTTTTCCCTTTATGCTCATCAATCCCCAGCGCTCACTTGGCTCTGAGAACGTAGCATCTAAGCCTCTGCCCTTTGAGCGCCTCCCGAGGCCCACACACTCCGAGCTCTTTGGAACCCTGCCAGGTGCAGGCGTGCTGTGAAATTGAGGCATGATAGTGAATATCCTTGGAAGAAATACAGAAAAAGAGCAAATACTGTTTTCACGGAATTGCTTCCCGGATCCCTTAAACAGTAGTACCTCTATTTAGATGTTCGGGGTATATGAATTTCTCGATATGTTATCCTTAGTCGAGAGAAACGTAAAGCCCAAAGGCTTGGTTTTCACAACTATTATGGATCAGTGAAAGGCAAAAATGAATCATGTCAAAATTTTAAGTATTTATTTTTTACTTTTTTTAACATCTATTCATTTTTGAGAGACAGAGCGTGAGCAGGGGAGGGGCAGAGAGAGGGAGGCACAGAATCCGAAGCAGGCTCCAGGCTCTGAGCCGTCATCACAGAGCCTGATGTGGGCCTCGAACCCACAGACCATGAGATTATGACCTGAGCCGAAGTTCGATGCTCAACCGACTGAGCCCCTCAGGCGCCCCATTTCAACATTTTAAGTATTAGGCATGTATCGTTTAACTACCAAATGAGATTATGTTTCATGTGTATTTCTTAATAACATTTCAGGTATGTTCCACAGAGTAAAATAATCTAATTTTTCGTTTCAAAAAGTTTCAGAGCTGTCTGTTCCAAGTGAATATTCTACAGAACATGCAATAAATCTGTAAGCTCAGAAACTCAAAAGCCTTGTAAATGTTGGAGGTGGTTATTTTTCTTAGTGGTATGAGATATTAGAAAGAACATTTTGTTCTTGCTGATGGTGGTTGTATCACATTTTTAGGCTCTGAAAATAATGACAGTAACATGGGGAAAATAATTAGTAGTGTTTGGAATCTGGCTTCAAAAGCTATGTGAACCGTTTCCAATAGCCCCACCTGTATGCTATATTAGACACTGAGAGTTGTATTTCTTTTGTTTCTGTGTGCCTACAGTTTTTCTTATTGTGAAAATAAATTGGGTGGAGGGGATGATTGTGGATTACCTTGTTAGGCACTAGCAAGCTGTATCATGTGTTTTCATCAACTGTGTAAGTGATACAGTGGCTGAGAGGGGACCCCCTTCTCACATTTCCCCGGGACATTTCAGCTCACCTGCTACCTTACCATGCTGGTGTAGTTAGCACCAAATTAAAGCAGATAAACAGAAAACCCACAGGAAACAAATTTTTTTCTCGCCCTGTCCCTGTTACAATAAGTTTCACATTCCTCAGTTCACATTATTCTGTCGGTAAACTGGTGGTGCTCCGATTTCTTATGTAATGACCAACATTAGGGGAAAGCCCGCTCTTTGTTGCTGCCGCTGGCCTACAGAGTGGTATAGGGCAGAGACCAGAACCTGTCCCAGCCTCAGTGGCCCTAAGCATCCTTGGCCCCACCCGCCCGCCCCCCACTTCTATAATTCATTACTGATTGAAGGATTGATTAATTGCTTATAAGTGAACAGTAAGTAAATATTTACATATTGTATATCTAAACAGTATATTTTGAATACCCGTTAATATCTTTATACATCATCCTTTTTCTTAATGCTCCAGTAGTGAACGTGTTGTTTCATCATCATGCTTTGCTCTTCTTAAACATGAAGCTGTGATTATTGACGTATAGCTGTTCTTTCACATGTGTAAGAGTGTGTCTGTGAAATAGATTCTTGAAAGAATAACTGAGGGGCACCTGGGTGGCTCAGTCAGTTGAGCGACTGACTTCGACTCAGGTCATGATCTCGTGGTCCGTGAGTTCAAGCCCCGCGTCGGGCTCTGTGCTGTCAGCTCGGAGCCTGGAGCCTGCTTCGGATTCTGTGTCTCCCCCCTCTCTGCCCCTCCCCCGCTCATTCTCTCTCTCTCTCTCTCTCTCTCTCTCTCTCTCTCAATAATAAACATTAAAAATTAAAAAAAAAAAAAAAAGAATAACCGAATCAAGGGATGTGAACTTTTTTTTTTTTTTTTTAGTTTACGGAGTATCTTTTACTCCGTAACAAACTGCCACAAAAAGCGGCTTTAAACAACAGCACTTGGGCATGTCTCACAGTCCTCTGGTGGGCGGGGTGGTTCTTCATTTCGAGTTGTCAGCCGGGACCCTGAGGCAGCCTCTGTCACCTGGAAGCCTGATTAGGGACTCTGCTGGAGCCGCAATCACTTGAATGGCCGGTGTCATCTGGAGGGTCTGTTGGGAACTCGTCTGAACCTGTCGGCTAGGGGGCCTCCCCCCTGGGCCGTCCCACCGAGCTTCTGGGGTGCCTCGTGGTGTGGTGGATGGGTCACAGACACTCCAAGTTAAAAGTTAAGTTAAAAGTTGCTTGTCAGTTTAATACTCTTCACATGAACGTGGAACAGTGTGTGGCCCTCACTCCCTTACCAAGAATGATCATTATCAGTCCTTTTAATAGTTGCCAGTCAGATGGGGGGGGGAGGAGTGGAGGGGACGGGAGGGCCTCATAGTCGTTTTGACTGGTATTTCTTTAATCGCTAGTGAAATCAGACACCTTTTCATATATTGATGGGCCATTTGTTTTCTTTTTTTCTGAATGTCCATTTATGCATTTACCCATTTTTTTTAAAATCTGGTTGTCTTTTTCCTTACCTGTTTTTAAAGAATTTTTCTTGTATCGAGGAATTAAGCTATTTAACTTTAATTATCCCCCTTAGTGTTTGCCTGTCTCTGTTCTTCCATTTATAAAACGGAAAGTAACATCAAAACTCATTCTGCCCCACGTGGACTTAAGGTGGAAGATACAGTGTGAGAAGCACAGAGCCCCCCGCCCGTGTGAGGCCCCATTATCTGTACCTCTGTTCTAGCAAATTCCATCAGCTCACAGACGTTTAATCAGCTTTCGCTTCGTGTCACATAAAAGTAACCTTCCTAGGATGAAGAAAGGTAGTAGCACTGTATACCAATTAAGATTTGCATTAAAATGTTTAATTTGCCTACAGGCTAGTTTTTGGGCTTGACCCAATTTCCTTCAGGCTCTGAGCTGATGCTAATTTGCATATTTGACCTAATTGCCACTCTACGTCCTGATAGAAATACTAGTATTTCATCCATTCTTGAGTTATTCTTAATCCCCTAGTGGTTTTCCTTTTCCTGGTTTTGGAGTGAGTCTGCTGATAGGTATTCGTGCTAAGGTTTTTTCTTTTTTCCCCCGTAAGGGAAGGGAACTAACTTTACCCATACAGCTGACCCTTGAACAACACAGGTTTACACAGATTTTTTCCATAAATAGATGTATGGTACTAGAAATGTTTTTCTTTTCTTTTTTTTTTTTTTTTTAAGTTTATGTATTTTGAGAGAGAGAGAAAGAGAGCATGCTTTCAAGCCAGGGAGAGGGAGAGAGAATCCCAAGCAGGCTCCGAGTTGTTAGCACGGATCCCAACACGGGGGTCGATCTCACAAACCAAGAGATCATGACCTGAGCTGAAATCAAGAGTCAGATATTTAACTGACTGAGCCAGCTAGGCGCCCCATAAATGTGTTTTCTCATAAGATTTTCTTAACATTTTCTTTTCTTTTCTTTAGCTTTGTTGTAAGAATACAGTATATAGTACGTATAACGTACAAAATATGTGTTAATTGACTATGTACGTTATCGGCAAGGCTTCTAGTCAACGGTGGCCTGTTAGTAGTTAATTTTAAGGGGGAGTCCAAAGTTGTACATGGATTTTCAACTTCGCGGGGGTGAGCACCTCTGACCCGCGCAAGAAGGGTCAACTGTATATGCATTTCTTTCTCACAACCACTGCATGAGGCGGTATTACCAACTTTACTTCATCGACAAGGAGTTGAACTCAGAAGTTTGATAACCTACCCAAGAAAGGGCTGATGTTCACTCTCTACCTTACTTCATAACAAATTACCACAAACTCAGCAGCCTAAAACAACGTCAGTTTACCGTCCCATGTTCCCGCGGGCTCTCAGCTCAGGGCCTTACACGGCAGACATCAGCATGTCAGCCAGGACTCAGGGCCCTCTTCCGAGCTCGTTGAGGTTGTTGGCAGATTTGGTTCCTCGAAGTCGAAGGACTGAGGTCTCATTGTCTTGTTGGCTGTCGTCTGCCTTCACAGTCCTAGAAGCTGCCACCTTTGTGAATATGTGGCCTTCTCCACTGCATGGTGGGTGCCTCCTCAAGGGCGGCAGGCGGGTGTCTCTGACTTCCAGACACAGATTGAAAGGGCACGCCTGGATAATCTCCCTTTTAGTTGACTGCCAGTCAGCTGATGAGTCACTTTAGTTACATCTGTGAAATCCCTTTGGCCACCGAATGTAATGTAATCATGGGAGCCATGTTCCCATCATATTCATGGGTTCTGCCGGTACTCCAGGTGGGGGCTCATTTCAGGCCCATGCATGGGGTCAGGGATGGGGATCTTGGGGTCCTTCCTGAGTCCAGACCTTACACTCATTGGTTTGTATTGTTGCCGGCCATGTTAAGACTGAGACATCTACATCTGCCATATTGAGGTTAACAGAAATGACTAGAAGGGCTGTCTGGGCCCCTTGGGGGTGGAAAATGCTTAATTTTATATCCGTGATTTAAAATGTTGCAGTGCCTGGGAGCAGTGAGCCCTTTATGACTCAAGGACAGATGCCCACTAGCAGTGTGCAGGACGTGTATAACCAGAGTCCCTCCGGAGCGCTATCCGGTCTGGGCATGGGGCGGCAGCAGTTTCCCTACGGAGCCGGCTACGACCGAAGGTGAGTGTTTTCTAAGACGACACGGAGAGAGTGCTAGAAACTGCACTCACCTCACACGTGCGTTTCCGAGCCCGGGGAGCCGACGACAGCACACAGTACCTGCTTTCCCGCTAAGCATCGTGTGGGGTGGCTGCCTTCAGGACGGGGGAGGGGGACGCCTGAGAACCAGGTGGTCCTCTCAGCACCCGGATGCTCAGCCCCCGTCCCCGCACCGAGACCCCCACCTCCAGCTGCCCCGCGTGGCTCCTCCTGTGAACGGCCACAAAGTCGGGCGTGTACCATCGCCCGACCGCCTTCCCGCCTGCATTTCTTCCCTCGGGAAAGCCACCCAGGAAGCTCTCGAAAAAGTCTTCCAGGCCTTGTCTGCTCAGATGTTTCCATTCTTCCCTGCGAACGTGTGAAACGGAGAGAGAATACTCTGCTCCTTAAGAAACATCTCTGAGGAAAGCCACGGCAGTCTTTTTTTTTTCGGGGTGGCCTCTGGACACTGAAATGTTGGGCTTCAGCGCTCATCCAGATTGGTTTTAGTTAGATGGAGGGAAAGTCATTGAAGTGACTCTGAGAGGTCGCCAGAAACTGCTTCCTAAAATAGTGGCTTATGGGAGACTTCTTTTTGTGAAGCAGGCCCCTTACCTGTGCCCCTGACCTAAGTACTTACTACGAAAGCCCCTTCCCCTGGATGGGAGGTTCTTTACCTCACCGT
Organism: Leopardus geoffroyi; assembly: GCF_018350155.1. Classification (NCBI taxonomy): domain Eukaryota; kingdom Metazoa; phylum Chordata; class Mammalia; order Carnivora; family Felidae; genus Leopardus; species Leopardus geoffroyi. The sequence goes on from NC_059332.1 coordinate 141,743,879, forward strand.
CGCACAGGTGCTCAGAAACAAAGTCTTGAATGTAATATTTGTGATTTTGGAAGGAAATTGAGGCTCACTAGAGGACTCTGTTTGTAACTGTGGCCACAGGGGCATGGCTCGGGGTAGGGATGGCTGGTGTGGTGGTGTTCCTCACAGACTGCCCACCTGCTGGGCCGCAGGCAGTGGTGAAGTCTTGGGAAGGTTCCCTCCCCCCCCCCACCCCACCCCACCCCGTAACACAAACAGGAAGGAAGGAAGTTTGAAAATCACTGTTTTTACCAAATAATATTTCTTTCTGGCACTTTCTGTGCACCTGGTTCTTGCGATTACATAGCCATCACAAGCTTAAAGTGATTTGGTACTTTCTAGTAGCGACTTAAGAACCTAGACTTCGGATTCTTACCCTGGCCATAAGTGTGGTGACTGTTTATTTGTGGTGTGTCCATTAACCAGTTAACCATCATGCTTAGTGTGCTGGAGCAGGGATTTGACTTAGATCTGTTTTTGAGGATCCAAGAGAAAGTCTTTTTTCCTTTTCCTTCCTTCCTTCCTTCTCTCCTTCCTACCTTCCAATGAGATTAGGAGAACAACTCTCTTGGAACATATATTTGTAAATGAACCCAGGCAGATGCGCTGTTCTGTTTCTTCTAGAATGCTTTCTAGAACTGGTTTAGGTCATCTGGCTGTACCACATTAGGGCTTATTTACCTTTGATAGATTTTCTAAAAAGTGTTACTTTGTTCAGCTTAAATTTTATCTATGTCAATTCTATTTCTTTCCTCAACTGTAAGCTTCCTTCTAGCTGTTAATGCCCTTAGCAAACACGTCTCCTATGTCTGTTTTACCCGTGATCTTCTAAAAATTCATTTATTTTCTTTCTTATTTTCATTCCTTGACCAGTTTAGGCATATATTCAATCCAAGTATTGTCTTTCTTACAGGATTCAGTGGATACACTAAGTAAACCAGTTTCTCTCTTTAAACTTCAAATCTATTGCTCTTTTAAGCGTGCTACTTTTATGGTATTTATAGCTGCTCAGTGTAATGGCAGTTGAAAAATAAGTGTATTAGTCATTCCCATTTTAAGATTTAGAAATGTAAAAAAGATTTAAACGTAGGAGTACGTTTAAATCAACCCCGTCACTCTTGTAAGTCCTGTTACTCTTTTCTGTGGCCTTGTAGGGTCATGGGACTTCAAAATTTTGAGTAGGTCTATTTTTACAATTATTAGCTAACTCAGTATCATTTTGGATGAATCGGGAAGTACGCTTTTTAAGAGATTGAACACTTCCTATTCATAATGAGAAGATAAGTAGAGACAGTTTCCGTGGTTATACGTCTGTGTTCTGGCACCCCCAGAAATCCCGCTTTGATGCTTCCATTGCTTTTGTTATCTCCTGCTTTCATGAACACCTCACATCACCATGTTGTGACACTCCCCGGGGCCGCGTCAGTGGGTGGGCGGAGGCTCCTCTCAAAGGCAGAGGGTGCCAGCCTGTCCTGCCGGGACTCCTCACACACCTACTAGCCAGGAGATTGGCAGCGTTCCCAAAACGGGTGTGCCCATCCCTTTGGCTAAAAGTTCAAGTGCTGTTTCTGCTTGGCGTGCCTCTGTTGGAAGGTGTTGTGCAGTGAGGGACAGACCAGACCACTCGGGGGTGCAGAATTCCCAGCAGTGAACTGTTCATTTCTCTCTCGGCCTGAGGTCTTTTGAAAATGAAGTTCTCTTTGAATGGCTCATTCTAGGCACGAACCTTACGGGCAGCAGTACCCAGGCCAAGGCCCTCCCTCAGGACAGCCGCCATATGGAGGACACCAGCCCGGCCTGTATCCACAGCAGCCGGTGAGTTGGCGGGCAGGAATGCATCTCTGTGCTTTCTGTTTAAAACTCAAATTTGCGTTACTTCTGAGAAGTTTTAGGAAGTATAACAAAATACAGTGGTATTTAGTGAACAATCAGGATATATTTGCTCGTGCTAGAAAATATTGTTAGGATTTTAAAGTCAGCACATTTTAAAAAGCTCTTGATATATGGGATCCCGAAACAAATATAACATGTTGTAGGAAGCAAAGGACGTTCATCCTTGTAAATAACGCCCGGCCGGAGTAAAGGTTTTTTAAAATTTTTTTTTTTTTCAACGTTTATTTATTTTTGGGACAGAGAGAGACAGAGCATGAACGGGGGAGGGTCAGAGAGAGAGGGAGACACAGAATCGGAAACAGGCTTCAGGCTCTGAGCCATCAGCCCAGAGCCCGACGCGGGGCTCGAACTCACGGACCGCGAGATCGTGACCTGGCTGAAGTCGGACGCTTAACCGACTGCGCCACCCAGGCGCCCCAGGAGTAAAGGTTTTTTAAACGGGTGTCTGGTGTGTGTGTTGTCCTGTCAGGTGCCTGAACTGAAATTTGTCGATGTTTTAAAGAAGGTGTGTAGAAGAAAAAAAACAACTTCAAATATTATATACCAGTGTCAAAAGTTAAAAGTTAATTGGCTTTTTAAGAACAAGATCTTAAGGACCGCGTGTTTTGCTGTCATGGGTGGGGGGGTCGGGGGGGCGTTAGGCTGGCCTACGCGGCCGTGGATCTTCAATTGTGTAAGATAACCTTGCAGATGTCGCTACTGATGCAGAGAATTGCCCACCATGCTGTGGCCGTTCAGACACAGGACTTTGCTGTCTCGAAACAACTTTTCAGGTCTAAGACCTCTGGTAACATGGAAGGGGTCTTAAGCATTGAATTCTACTGGAGCGTGTATGTACGTGACTTTTATTATTACACCAGCTGGTCCTAAACAGCTTCTGGGTGAGGTGAAAGAACACGAACACATCCACATCTCTCTACGTCAGGAGGTTCCCACCTGATGGGGTGCTGACACCCGGATGTCCCCAGGAGGGGAACCTAGTAACGTGGGCTGCACCGGGCCTGCTGTCAGAGGCTGGGACCAGCGGGGCTTGCGGGGGAGACTCTGACCTGCACAGCTGGAAGTCGGGGTGGGGGCCGTAGACCGTAGGGTGTCCGTGCAGGCCCGGTCTGAGGAGCCAGATGCCGTGGGGAGACATTGCTAACGCAAAGCTAGGCCTGAGAAATCTGTCCAGGGCTTTCAGGCTGGCCTTCAGGAAGCTCAGTCCATTCTGGTGAGAGTTTTCCTCTTCCTGCCGAGGCACCTTCGTGTAGTCCCGAGCCCCTGTCTGGCGTCGCCTGTGTGGGAGTCTCCAAAGCCACGTCCTCCTATATTGCAGCCCTGAGAAATCCCAAAAGGGAGGAGAGATACCTACCAGGAAAAAGAGAGAGGAAGCTTTCTTTTCCCCACAGAAAATTCCAAGCACACGAAAACAAACTTTGGAAACCCTCTTCGGAGTCCATGATGTGGTATCCTAATCCGGAAATAGAGTGCCTAAATTGTTAGTCCTTAGTTGTCACAGGAGCTTCCCATACCCATTTTGAAATGAACATTCCACCAGGTAATAACTGTTTTGCATAATTTAAGTGTGTGATTATACCTGTAAAAGCACATCAGTGTGATTTGTCTTTATATGAATTTCAGAATTACAAACGCCATATGGACGGCATGTATGGGCCTCCGGCCAAACGCCACGAGGGAGACATGTACAACATGCAGTTCGGCAGCCAGCAGCAAGAGATGTACAACCAGTACGGAAGTTCCTACTCCGGACCGGACAGGAGGCCCATCCAGGGGCAGTATCCGTACCCCTACAACAGAGAGAGGGTGCAGGGCCCCGGGCAGATGCAGCCGCACGGGATCCCGCCTCCCATGATGGGCGGCCCCATGCAGTCGTCCTCCAGCGAAGGGCCTCAGCAGAGCATGTGGGCGACGCGCAATGATATGCCTTACCCCTACCAGAACCGGCAGGGCCCCGGGGGCCCGGCCCAGGCCCCTCCGTATCCAGGCATGAACCGCACGGATGATATGCTGGTACCTGAGCAAAGGATCAATCACGAGAGCCAGTGGCCTTCCCACGTCAGCCAACGTCAGCCTTATATGTCCTCTCCCGCCTCCATGCAGCCCATCACGCGCCCGCCTCAGTCATCCTACCAGACGCCCCCATCACTGCCAAACCACATCTCCAGAGCCCCCAGCCCCGCGTCCTTCCAGCGCTCCCTGGAGAGCCGCATGTCTCCCAGCAAGTCTCCCTTTCTGCCCTCTCTGAAGATGCAGAAGGTCCTGCCCACCGTCCCCACGGCCCAGGTCACGGGCCCGCCCCCGCAGCCACCCCCGATCCGAAGGGAGATCACCTTCCCTCCCGGCTCAGTCGAGGCATCGCAGCCAGTCTTGAAACAAAGGCGAAAGATTACCTCAAAAGATATCGGTAAGCGTTCCGGGCTCGGTCCGGAAATGAAGCCCAGTTGTGTTCTAGAATTTTCACGTTAGCTTCGATCTAGCACCTGTTAATCTCAAAGGGATGAAGTTCTTAGGACGACAAGCTGTCAAGCGGTGGTTCTACGCAGGGGCAATACTTGGAAGCTGTTGATCCGAGTTCAGAAACGGTGCCCGAGAGGAGCGTGAATTGACGTGGAATTTTTTCCACAGGAGCGTTATCTGTGCGCGAGAGTAGAGCCCCAAGCGAGAGACCAGGGGATCCTCAGCGACTACCGCGTTCTGAGCTTAAAGCTTTGACCTTAACCAGGCACTTAATGTCTGCAGTGTGAGCCTAACAGCCGAGAGGCTAATGAAATGCTGAGGTGGCCTGAGAAAATACGAGCCACTCTGTAATTTTGGTAACAACATACAGACCGTGAGCTTCCCTGGGAAGAAGTAGAAGCCTGCATGTGATACGTAGATAAATATATAGTATATACGGAATTTGATATGCTTTGATGTATAGAATTGATGGTGACCCGGTGCTGGTAGATATGGGCCCAGAAGCTATTTCAGTCGGGTGCAAATCGTGTTTATTCATTCTGTTGGGATGTTCTGAATGCTAATTAGAGATCTGGAACATCTAGGAGTACGCACAGTTTTTCTGCATTATTTTTGAAGTCCTTTTAATACAGCAAAGGAAATTATAGATCTTGATCATACAAAAAAGTTTTCAAAAATCTCAAAATCACTTGACTTGAAATCATTGACTACAGGGACTAGAAAATCAAAGATATTAGAGATGTTTTCAACCATCAGAATTAAGGACCTGTACAGAGAGAGGGAGAAAGAAAGAAGTAAGTTTTATAGAGAGGGGTGCTACAGACAAGGAGGAGATACAGAGACCGAGCACCATTTTCTATATGGAAAGATATACGTAAAAATATGCACATGTGTCTGTGTGTTTATGCATGTGCACATAAATAAATGTATTTAAATTTTTATATATGTCTTTGCATATGTTAGATCAGTGTTTGTCTTCAGCCTGGGGAAAGTTATGTTCCTTATTTAAAGAAAAAAATTTTCTAATGTTTATTTATTTTTGAGAAAGAGAGAGAAAGAGAGAGAGACAGAGCGTGAATGGGGGGGGGGTGCAGAGAGCGAGGGAGACACAGAATCCGAAGTGGGCTCCAGGCTCCGAGCCATCAGCACAGAGCCCTATGCGGGGCTCAAATCCACAAACTGCGAGATCATGCCCTGAACCGAAGTGGGACGCTTAACTGGCTGAGCCACCCAGGCACCCCTATGTTCCTTATTTTAAAAAGGAAGTTTGCCTTTTCTGTTAGAAAAGTTTTGTGTGCCTCATAGAAAATAGGAAACGTAGATGAGATCAACCTAGAGGTGGAACCCCACGGCCCCCCCCCCCAGCACAGGAGATCACTGCTGATGTCTGGCATTGGCTGTGGCCTTGGTGACTTCTGACCGCACAGGCCTGCTCGCACCATGTGCTTCCACCCGCTTCCCGAGACAGAAATTTCAGACCTATCACGGGCCTCTTCTCCCAGGCCCATCTTACGGCAGATCCTGCAAATGTCTTCTCTAACCCCTCTCTCTTCTTCGGTAACAGGAAGGGGGGAAAGAAAAGCGCAGTCGCTCTGTTTCCCATCCCCTGGCTCAGACCAAGCTGTTGAAAAATCTGAACCATCAAAGTGCTAATAATTGTCAGCAGCATGTTCTGAGGGCAGGAGCTCGGATAGAAGAGGACAGCAAGGGAATATCAAGACTCTATATCTGAGAATGTGCTGCCGCATACTCACCAGCCTTCCAGAGATCTGCCAGAGGGGCCTCCCTGAGACATTTGGGAATGGAGCGGGCCAAAGAAGACAACCAGTTTTTTTGCTGTGACTCCATTACTAATACTCTGCTGCGTCATTACAGAGTCCGTTAGGGACTAAAGGAAATAAATCGGAGATGAGAAAGGGCCCTTGTGCTTATTAGCACTCCCACCTCTAGAAGCACTTTGGGCTCATGTGTAACCAACAAGCCAAAGGATCTTAAACGACAGCAGTTTCTTAGTAAGCCGTCCCCTCCGTGTGAATTCTGGAAACGATCGCGTTTAACTGCGCCTCGGCACATTTGTTTGAAATCAGTACCTCACTCGACACCCCGCTTCTTTCTTCTTATTCTTTCGTTATTTTCTGTTCTTTCATGCACAGAGTTAATATTCACCTCATCCTTGTCCTTTCCCCTGGTTTTAGTTACTCCTGAGGCCTGGCGTGTGATGATGTCCCTCAAGTCCGGTCTTTTGGCTGAAAGTACATGGGCTCTGGACACCATTAACATTCTCCTGTACGATGACAGCACTGTCGCCACCTTCAGTCTCTCCCAGGTACGCCAGCGCCCGTCCAGCCAGGGGCCGGGGTAGAACAAGAAAGTTCAGGAGTCAGGAGCTCATGCTTGAACGCATGCCCAGAGTGGTGGGCACTCCGGGACGCAGGGCCGTCCTCGTGGCTGTTACACATGTAGAGCTGTCTGGGCGCTTAATCCGGGAATCGTAATTCCTTCCAGGCTCCAGTATAATAAACACACGCATACGTGTGCTTCTCCTGAGAAAACAGTCCCCTGTGCACACGTGTGTGTGTATGTGTGTGTGCGGCATAGATAACAGTGAAAGTAATTGTTGTTCAGAATGAGTATCAGCAGGCGGGTGGGAGGTAATCCAGACACGAAGCCGGCGCTGACGTCAGGCTGAATACGCAAGAGCTTATAACGGGACATACTCTACTTTCCGGTGAGACATAATCCCTTCCTCTTAATTAAAAAGAAGTGTTATAGAAAATGTCCGAGAGAGAGAGAGGCAGAGAGAACAGCTTGGTGAACCCCCGTATACCCATCATTCAGCTGAAATAGTTGTGAACTTATGGCCAAACTTGTTTCTTGGTCTCCTTCCTTCCTTTCTGCCTCTGCCCACCTTATTCTGAAGGAGTCATTGAAAAGCCTACTAATCTTAGTAAGCTTAACGCTGTCCTTTGTTCAGTGCTAGACTTAAGGTGTGGCTTCCAGCATTAATTGCTAGAAGAGAGAAGGGGAGCAGAGGGCTAGGGGAAATGGCCCAACTAAGCTACAGACTTGTAAAGAAATATGTAGAAACAAAAACAAGAAAAGGTAATTCTCCTTACTGAGTACGCCCAATTCTCTGCTTTGGGGGGAGAAAACCAAAACATCTAATTACCTTGCTTCTGTCGAAGTTAGACCAGAATCTTCCACTTGGTCTTTTCTTCTCACATTTCAGTCCTTCATGATAGCCCTGAAAGGCAATTTTTCACTTGATAGGAAGTGTATTAATAAGGTTATAAACATCGCTTGAAGTCCACTGTAACAGAAAATATTTAAAAATGTATACGCCTCCCTTAGAGTAATTGCCTTTCAGCCTTCTGTTGGGTGAACGACTGTTGATCACACATTTTAGTAACCAGAATTGCTTTGGTAACTTGCCCCTTCCCCTGCCCTGGGAAAAAAGTTCACTTTAAGTATGGTGGGGGCGGGGGGGAGATAAACGCCCAAACCTTCACTTGCAAAATTGTGTGCCTTCATCCCCTAAAAGTGAGTACTTTGTGGTTAGTACCTCAGTTTCCCCTTTCTTCTTAATAATTGTTTCAACCCCACTCTCAGGAAACTGATAGCAGGATATGAAAGTATGGTTGATTTCCAAAACACCTATCATTAAAGACTCCTGCCTTCCTTATTAATCCCGTATCATCCCTAAACGCGGTGGCGTGGGTGCTGGGGGCGGGGAGCTTGGGCAGTTGCTAATCATGGAGCGTGTTGATTTTCTTGATGCACACATTCGCTTAAAGGAAACAAAACTGGTTCTCATAGTTGCTTTTGTCTTTCAGTTAGAGTTGTGATAACTGAAATGTAAAATTGCATTCGATGAAACATTCTAATTCATTTATCAGGGACTAAATTGATTTGTTTTTAATTTTCTGTGTTTATGAGCTACTACATTGCTGAAATTATCTTCTCCCAAAGATATATGGAGAATGTAAATTAGAGTAACCTATGGCACCTGAGACAAAAATAACCATAAAATCCTAAGAATAATAACCATAAAAATCCAGGCAAGCAAGTCTCAGATAAATAGCAGAAGAGAACAGACTCACTTTGGGTGAATGAGTCTATAAAATCCACGTCCCCACTCTTCTAATATGGAGTGTGTTGTACCTAAATCAGAAGAAAAGACAAAGAGCACAGAGCAGCCCGTCACTGATACTATTGAAGGTAAGAAAATAACATGGAAGTTTCCATACTGATAGAGTAGGAAAGTAAGCAGCAAATAAAAAACATGTGGTTTCGTCAACAATGTAAAATTCAGGAGACGGTTCCCACCCGTCTACGGTTTCTCTTTCTTGGCCCAGCCAAAAAGGAAAGGAAACGTGTGAAAATCACCTTAAAAATGTATTGATAGTTATTAGGATTGTTACCCTTCTCAGTCCCCGTGTGAGGTTATATGACATTGTCCCCGTTCTTGTTCTTGTCCTCCTCTCTAGCTGTCCGGATTTCTGGAACTTTTAGTAGAGTACTTTAGAAAATGCCTAATTGACATTTTTGGAATTCTTACGGAATATGAGGTGGGAGACCCCAGCCAAAAAGCACTTGATCACAATGCGGGGAAGAGAGCTGACGGCCAGTCCTTGGCCGACGAGTCTGGGAAAGAGGAGGAGGGCACCGAGTGTGTGGACGAGGAGGATGACGAGGAGGACGACGAGGAGGACGACGAGGAGGAGGACGACGGGAAGACGGAGACCGAGGAGAAGAGCAGCTCGACTCTGGCCTCTCCCAACGCCACTGCGGATCCGAAGGAGAAGCCCAGGCAAGCTAGCAAGTTCGACAAGCTCCCGATAAAGATAGTCAAAAAGAACAACCTGTTTGTGGTCGACCGATCTGACAAGCTGGGTCGTGTTCAGGAGTTCAACAGCGGACTTCTGCACTGGCAGCTTGGTGGGGGGGACACCACCGAGCACATCCAGACTCACTTTGAGAGCAAGATGGAAATTCCTCCTCGCAGGCGTCCACCTCCCCCTCTGAGCTCCACCGGGAGGAAGAAAGAGCAGGAAGGAAAAGGCGATTCTGACGAGCAGCAAGAGAAGAGCATCATCGCAACCATCGATGATGTCCTCTGTGCTCGGCCGGGGGCGCTGCCCGAAGATGCAAACCCTGGTGCCCAGACCGAGAGCGGGAAGTTTCCCTTTGGGATACATCAAGCCAAAAGTCACCGGAACATCAAGCTGCTGGAGGACGAGCCCAGGAGCCGAGACGAGACTCCTCTCTGCACCATCGCGCATTGGCAGGATTCCCTGGCCAAGCGCTGCATCTGTGTGTCGAATATTGTCCGTAGCTTGTCTTTTGTGCCTGGCAATGACGCCGAAATGTCCAAACATCCAGGCTTGGTGCTGATCCTGGGGAAGCTGATTCTCCTTCACCACGAGCATCCAGAGAGGAAGCGAGCGCCGCAGACCTACGAGAAAGAGGAAGACGAGGACAAAGGGGTGGCCTGCAGCAAAGACGAGTGGTGGTGGGACTGCCTGGAGGTCCTAAGGGACAACACGCTGGTCACGTTGGCCAACATTTCCGGGCAACTAGACTTGTCTGCGTACACAGAAAGCATCTGCCTGCCGATTCTGGACGGCTTGCTGCACTGGATGGTGTGCCCGTCGGCAGAGGCACAAGACCCCTTTCCAACCGTGGGACCCAACTCTGTCCTGTCGCCTCAGAGACTTGTGCTGGAGACCCTCTGCAAACTCAGTATCCAGGACAACAACGTGGACCTGATCTTGGCCACGCCTCCATTTAGTCGCCAGGAGAAATTCTACGCTACGTTGGTTAGGTACGTTGGGGATCGCAAAAACCCAGTCTGTCGAGAAATGTCCATGGCGCTCTTATCGAACCTTGCCCAAGGGGACGCGCTGGCAGCAAGGGCGATAGCTGTGCAGAAGGGAAGCATCGGAAACTTGATAAGCTTCCTAGAGGACGGGGTCACCATGGCCCAGTATCAGCAGAGCCAGCATAACCTCATGCACATGCAGCCGCCGCCTCTAGAACCACCTAGCGTGGACATGATGTGCAGGGCGGCCAAGGCTCTGCTGGCCATGGCCAGGGTGGACGAGAACCGCTCGGAGTTCCTTCTGCACGAGGGTCGATTGCTGGATATCTCGATATCAGCCGTCCTGAACTCTCTGGTTGCGTCTGTCATCTGTGATGTACTGTTTCAGATTGGGCAGTTATGACATCAGTGAGAAGGCAGCATGTGTGAGTGAAAACTAGAGGCTCCCGTATAACTGGCTGTTTTCTGTTCTTGTTTATCCAGCGTAGGAAGAAGGAAAAGAAAATCTTTGCTCCTCTGCCCCATTCACTATTTACCAATTGGGAATTAAAGAAATAATTAATTCGAACAGTTATGAAATTAATATTTGCTGTCTGTGTGTATAAGTACATCCCTTTGGGGTTTTTTATTTTGTTTTTGTTTTTTTTTTTTTAACCAAAGTTGCTGTCTAGTGCATTCAAAGGTCACTTGTTGTTTTTCACAGATTTTCTTTTTAATGTTCTTTTCCATGTTGTATTGCATTTTTGGGGAAGCAAATTGACTTTAATGAAACAAATTGCGGCGAAAGATGCTAAGATGGGAAAATTTCACCACACTGAGGCAAAAAAGGTGAAAAAGTGATCAACTTCCTAGGCATGTCATTCTTCAGATAATGAAAAAAAACAAAACCAAACTGTATCCCATCACCCAAAGCTCTGTGCAATAGAAACTACTTCTAGAGATGTAGGAATAGGGGCTCAAGGAGGTGTGTCAGTCAGTAGTCAAACTATGAAATGATACTGGTTTCTCCACAGGAAAATGGTTCCATTAGGCTAGGAGCAAAAACAATGTCGTTTGAAGTTAAGAGTGAAAACACATACCTGACAGCGATCAACGGAAATTGCTTCCTCACCACTACCGTCAGTCATGTCTGCCGTCTGTCGTTGGACCTTCCACGTGACAGTTCTTCACAATTCCTTTAATCATTTTTTAAATATTTTTTTTTTTTTTACTGCCTATGGGCTGTGATGTATATAGAAGTTGTACATTAAACACACCCTCATTTTTTCTTTTCTCTTTTCTTTTTTTCTGTTTTTTTTTTTTTTTTAGTACAAAGTTTTTAGTTTCTTTTTCATGATGTGGTAACTACGAAGCGATGGTAGAGTTAAATAATTTTTTATTTTTATTTTATATATTTTTTCATTAGGGCCATATCTCCAAAAAAAGAAAAAAAAGAAAAAATACAAAAAACAAAAACAAACAAAAAAAAACAAACAAAAAAAAGAGGGTAATGTACAAGTTTCTGTATGTATAAAGTCATGCTCTATTTCGGGAGAGCAGCTGATCACAATTTGCTTCATGAATCAAGGTGTGGAAATGGTTGCATATGGATTGATTTAGAAAATGGTTACCAGTACAGACAAAAAAAGAAAAAAATACAACTAAAAGGAAGAAACACAACTTCAAAGATTTTTCAGTGACGAGAATCCACATTTGTATTTCAAGATAATGTAGTTTAAAAAAAAAAAAAAAGAAAAAAACTTGATGTAAATTCCTCCTTTTCCTCTGGCTTAATGAATATCATTTATTCAGTATAAAATCTTTATATGTTCCACATGTTAAGAATAAATGTACATTAAATCTTGTTAAGCACTGTGATGGGTGTTCTTGAATACTGTTCTAGTTTCCTTACAGTGGTTTCATAGTAACCAAGTTATCCACAAGAAATAGGGGAAATACAGCCGCGGACTAACAGAGTCCCTGTCACGAAACCCTGAGGTCGGGAGGGACCTGCAGGGTTGACCTGCTTTAGAGTGGGGGGGGCAACAGTTTGATTTTTCTCCAATTATTTAGCTAATGAGTCTCTGTTTGAAGCGATCGACGCGAACGACATTGAGGTCTGAGAATCTTCAGTATCTATGGGAGGTGGCTGCCGGCCCAGGAGCTCACTGGCCTGACAGCAGAACATTCTGCCTTTCACTAACCCCGTCTCGATTTTAATCAGAGTTCGGTCTAGTCCACGTTTCTTCTGTGTGCCTCAGAGGTATTTTGCATTTAGCTTACTCCACCGTGTATGATATTTATATTGTGCAATGTTAAAAAGAATATGTTATATTGTATGTGGTGTACATAGTGCAAAGTGATTATTTCTATTTCAGGGCATATCAATATTCTCATATTCCTTCCTACCTGGTGCACAGTAGCTTTTTAATACTGGTCACTTCTAATTTAACCCTTCTCTTCCCGGGTCCTTGACTGTTATCGCGTAACAATCGATCTCTTTGAAACTGCTGCAGAATCCAGCCGTTAGCGGACAGACACCCTTCTGACTCTACCTCTTTACCACCCTCCCAGTCACGCCACAGAAACCCCAAGTCCTTTCGCCAGACCCGTTGTCCGGGGTTGCACCTGGAAGAGTTAGACAAGAGCACGCAGCCACGACCAGCGCGTGAAACGTGACGCTAGTGTCACGAGAAACAGATTTTTCTGCGAGCAGTGTCCTCATCTGTCAGCCCCCACATTGCTTAGTCACACAACCTTCGTACCTAACGAGGCAGCCAAATACATGTTGAATTAAAAGCCCATTTATAATTCTACTTTAAGTACATCTGCTTGCTGAGAACAGATTGTAGTGCTCTGAGCTTCAACTACTGAAGATGTGTAAGAGGGAATCGATAGGAGTCCAGTCGCTCTCTTACAGAGCACGAACACAAGGTGTGCAGAGACTCCGAAGCCATCCACTACCCCAATTTCTTTTGTCAACCGAAAGCGTAAAATCGTTACAAAAGACTGTTGTTTTCCTGGTTTGAGTTGTAATCAGTACCTAGAGTCTGACCATTGAGCAACAAGTTTTTACATACCGATATGCAACGTAACCTCTAGAATAATCCAGGAAGACGTTAGCATCCTTTCTACATTCTCACCCCAGAATCAAGACTGCAGAAGCCCATGAAGAACTTACAACCTGCCTGAGATCATCCCGCCTACAAACTGAGTTATTGCTTTGTCCTAAAACTTAGTTGTTTTTTTTTTTTTCTATGAGGCTTTTCAGAAACTTACAGGATGCCCGTACTTTAAATGTGTACAAAAAAAAAAAAAAAAAAAAAGATAAAAATAAAGGTGCAAAGAAAGTTTAGTATTTTGGAATGGTGCTATAAAGTTGAATCTGTTGGTATTCGAGTGCATTTTTTTAATGTCACATAAGAGATATTGGGTGGCACGTGCTCAGAAATGACTATTCAGATGTTTTGTTTGAGGTCGAGAATGACAGAGAATCCGTTTTTATTGGTGAATGTGGCCTATTCAGAAACTAGCTACACTGCTTTTGCAAAGTGAGAATAGAGAATGGTTTTTTCAGGGGGGTGTGAGCAGTTGGCTGACCCAGCGTCAGCTGCTAAGTACCTTTCTCATGGAAGGAATATGGCCTTTGCCCTGAAATCCATCCATTTAAAAACTGTTGGAAATCTTTCATTTCCTGTCAAACCCCATGTACCGATTCCTATGATCTGTTCACCTGCAAGGACGCAGAGAAGGTATTAAATGAGCCAAAAATGACAATCCAAACAACCCATCTTCTTCTTGCTGGGTTCACTTCTTTGTCTGGAGAGCTGGAGGCCCGGCCGCCCGACGGCCCCTGCCCTCCGCCCCTCCGTGGCACCGCAGAGAACTTCCTAGTCAGACGACCTTTCAGACATGCCTAGAAATCTTCTTGGTGATAGTCATAACCTACTAAGATGTCTCATTTTGCATTAATTCAGCAGAGATGTGTTGAGCACTCCCTGCCTCAGCCCTCGGCCCTGAGGAGTCCCTCCTGAATGAAGACTTGGGTCACGTTCTCGTCTTTCGGGTCAGACAGATTCCCGAGACAGTCTTCCAAATGCATTGTTTACGCACTGAGAACACTTAGCACGTTTTTGGTGACTACAAAATAAAGTAAGGCTCTAAAGCACGTCAGTGTGTGGAGAAGAGCTCTGGACTGAAAAGCAAGGGCTCAGTGACAGCCTGACCTGCAGGTACTAGGACAGCATGGTGTCTGAGGCCCCTTCCGGCTCTAAAACGTGACTCCAGAGCCTCCGGTTCCTTTCCTGCTCACGCAGGAGGGCCTGTCTGGAGGAGACCAAACGATGGTAGCCTGGGACCGTGACGCCAGGCTGCTTGATGGGCCCTGGGAAATTTAGGAATTGATTGAGACTGTACGAGAAGACCATATCAAGGCCTTTTTTTTTGATGTTTTGTTTTTGATAAAGACAGGGTGTGAGCAGGGGAGGGGCAGAGAAAGAGGGAGACACAGAATCCGAAGCAGGCTCCAGGCTGAGCTGTGAGCACAGAGCCCGACGTGGGGCTCGAACTCACAAACCGTGAGATCATGACCTGAGCCAAAGTCAGGTGCTTAACCAACTGAGCCACCCAGGCCCCCCTTAAGGCCTTTTTTTTTTTTTTAAGTTTATTTATTTTTAGAGAGAGAAGGAGAGAAAATCCCAAGCAGGCTCCGTGCTGTCGGCACAGAGCCCAACGCGGGGATCCATCTCACGAACCGTGAGATCATGACCTGAGCTGACGTCAAGTCAGACACGTAACCAACTGAGCCATCCAGACGCCCCTCGAGGCCTTTTTTGTTCTTAAGTCCCACGTACCCTCCCACGTGTCCATGCCTATCTTCCCATCGCCATGCCTCACGCTTCCGTCCCATTTTCCAGTCCTGCTTTTGTTTGATGATGCTCCAAGTCCTCTAAAATGCCACAAATTACCAAGTTAATTCACGTTGGGATTTAAACCTATGAAACCCCGAGGGGAAGCTGGGGTAAGACCATCAAATGTGTTCTTCCTGAGTCTGACTTCAGGGACGTGAAGTTTTACCCCAGCTTTTTCAAAGCATATGCCAAGAAATAGAAGAGATCCCAAAACAAAAGCAAAAACATCCTGAAACTCCTTATGTGTTCTCTTCTTGGCTATCTGTAATCCATGTTATCATATTAAAGACTGAGAAACCCTGCAGAAAAGAAGCCTGTTTATCCCAAGCATTTCCTGACTTAATTAACCTTGAAACCTTTTTTTTTTTCCCTCTAAACGTGCTGCACAGCTTTGGTAGACTGCACACATTAGCGGAAGATACTGCCTCACTTCTAAACCTCCGTGTACCCTGCTTGTCCAGAGTGCATTATTCCTTGCACTGAAATTGAGATGCCCCCATTGGAGGCGATTTCATGAAATCTCTTGCCGTCTCTGTGACCTTGAGCAAGGTACTTAAATTCTTTGAGCCTCAGTTTCCCATATACCCATACTATGGGAGTGATGCCTCCCTCAGGATTGGTGAGGATAAAATGAGGCATTATATAAAGACCTGATATCCCATGTGATCACTGTGTATGCACCCTGAACGTGTACACAGACACGCACACACACACACACACACACACACACACACACACACACACACCCTTCTTCCTTGGGTGGGTGCCCTAAAGCATGTTTGTGCACGTTTAAAATCTCACCTAAGAGAGTATCTTCCCATTGTCACAACCAGCCACACAGTTTGTGTGACTATTGGTTGGGGTTTTTTAGTAAAATCCATAAAGGGTTAGTCCATTGACTGCCTGTGGCTAGTGCACAAGGTGATCGTGCTTGATTTCTCTAATGAAGGTCAGTTTTGGGAGTTGGACATCCAGAGGGGGTGGAAGAACTAGGCTTTAGCGTCGCAGGCCTCGGGGAGCCATGTCTGGACTACAGTCAGTCGTGCGGCAGACTTGCCCCTCCCCTGCCCTCCTAAAATAACATGGTGGCCAGGAACATTGTCCAGAGGTCAGCTCCGGCAGGTGGCTGACTGCAATGTTTTCCTTTGCTATTCCTTTTCATCTGGGGCACAGAGCAGAGAACTTTCCTGGAGGAAAGGAACTCTAGTCTTCATGCTTAGCTGGAGCTGGGCCATGTTTCTGTGGGCTACCGAAAAGGAATTCAGGACGTTCCTCATTTCTGTGTGAGCGTAATGTAAGGTCAGGTAAATAAATGAACCTTGAGCTTTGATCTTCTGCATAAATTTGTTATGTTGATGGCCCAGGACCTGTATGTTCTACACACTGTAGATTTTTCCAGGGACTTAAAGAACCTAAGCTTGGATTCAGCCCCTTGAAGATATCCTTGTCCAAACAAAAGCAGTTTCTTCAGCAAAACCCGGCAGCATTTATAACACCGCTTCCTGGTAAGTGGTGATCATTTCACATTTGGATGTTTTCTTGCACTTGAAGGAATTTCATGGCTATTAGTTGTCTTTGCAGAAGTCTTGGTGTAGAGCATGACAACATCCATTCCCCAGAAACAGAAGCATAGGTTGACGCGCAAAGTAGCTGGAACCAAACTGAGATCTCCCCTTTCCAAGAATGGGTGCTTTGCCTGAGAAATGTTTTCAGCTCTGTGCAAACTCCAGAGGATCCAGGGACTTTTAAAACAGAAGCCGTGTTATGCATTGGCCACAGATTAGAGGGAGGGGGGTCTTTTGTAAAACCTCATCATCAAGGCATAATGTCATATGCTCCTCTATTGAAACGAACATAAGTGCAAATTTAAAACAAAATCTGGAAAGTCTGGGCAGTGCTCTGTCATATGGCAGGTTCTTCCAAGAGTGTCTCCTTACTGCCGCCTTCATAATCCTTGGGAGCTTCATCTGTGTGTTTTGTGTCGAGATGCAGACGTAACTACCACCCACTCCAGCCCATGTTCCGGGTTTCTGTCCTCCGAGCCTTTCTTGGGCCTCCCTCCTCATCGTACACCCAAGGCCGTGTGAATTCCTATGGGCAATTCATGATGACGTCCCTACTGGACACCAGATACTCTACCAAAGACTAAGATTCCCAGAAGATGTCAGGCAGATTTTTCTGCCCTTCTGGGCCTTCAAATATACTGCAAAATTTGCATTGGAACTTAAATGTCTTCCAAAAATTCCATTAGGCCCGTGGGCTTGCATAGACGATCCTTGATGAGAAGTTGGGGTCAACCCAGCCCCCACTAGCGTTTAAAATTGAATTCCTGGTCATCTAGGGAATTGGCCTGTCCAGTAGGAATTGGCATGACCTTTGACCCTGTTATCTTAGGTGTTCTTGGAAGCTTCACTGGCTTGGAGGATATTCTGCCTAACAGATGACTTCTTCGGTGCCCCCGTCAGACATTGTGGATTTTAATTTCGTAATAGTTTCTTAGCTTTCCTGTTTCCCTTTTCATTCACCCATTGTGACTTGGAAGACACCTGAGGAATGAAAAGTGAAAAGGGACATATGGGGAGGACACCAGTCGCATACGTTTGGAGGGTAGCTTTAAAGATGCCGGTCTAACACCAGAGGCTATTGGTTCCCATGGGAAAATGATACGATACCTTCCACGCACTGAAGATGAATACACTTCTAGCGCGATAGAGAAAAAAATTACCCATAAGCGCAATGCTTGTTTTGTTGGTTCCGTGTATTTTTTACCAAATGGTGTGAACATATGGCCACTGCTTCTCTTGGCCATAAGATCTGAAGGGAGAAGACTCCTGATGGCAAGAAGCCATCGTGATTTATCGAGGCGAGTTTCGATTCCAAAGGGATCTTCAAGTGAAGGCCTCTCTCAGCCAACTTTTCATGTGCAGTCCCCTCTCCCCACGTTTAACATTTGATGTCTGCTTTGGTGGGTAACAGTAGATTGGGATGCATCTGGGGGAAAAAGTCAGGTTTTGTTAATTAGTGGAATTTTATCTTGGTGGGCCTTGTTTTCAAAAATTACATTTGATCCTAGTTTGGGGGCTCAGCGCACTGAGCAGTCAAATCTTGATATGAACTGGCACCTCTTCCCATCCACCCAGAATCTGTCTTCAAGGGCCGTCGTTAAATGGTGCGATTTGGAAGTGCCTGCAAATCGTTTTCACAGTCTCGTGCTCGTCTGGGGTATTGAACTTACATTTTTGGAGAACACTCCTCAAAGCCTCCTGTCTGGCTTCTCTTACGGAGGTGGGGGTGAGAAGTCTGTTGGTTTCTGTTTTCTCAAAAGCACACGGGAAACAGGTGGAGCCCTGATGGGAGAGGCCTGCATTCCTGACTCACAGCTGACGAGCCGCCACCCCCCCCCCCACTTCCACTCACGTCCAGGACAGCTTCGGACCCTCTCACCCCTGCAAGGGCACTGGGGTGGGCATGACCCAGCCTTTGAGGGGAGGAGAGTCCTGGTGTTCTCCCATGACCCCGTCTAGGCACCACAGCCCCTACTTGGCACTCCTTCGTGCCTCGTGAGCAGAACAGAGTGGTCAAAGCCTGAGCGCAGTCTGCCATCCGGTAGGCGTTTAATAAACAGTGGCCGTCTCGCTTCCAAAACATACTGAGCATCATCCCGTGCCTAAATGGGGCTGCACACTGTCAGCAGGTAAGCACCAGTCTGACGCCTGTTGCAGAGGCTACAGGAGAAGAACCCAGCCCACGTTGGAGGGGGCAACCTGGGAAGGCTTCCTGTAGGAGACTGCGTGAGGTGGAACGGAGCTAAGGAAAGAAGTCCTTCTTTCCCCGGCACAGTGCTCATCGTACAGAAGAGAGTTGTGAAAGCTCTCTGGGCATTCCGGGACCTAAAAGAAATCCAGGACGGTTCAGTTGCAGGTTTTGAAGGGGTCTGCAGGAGGGGGTGGGGAGAGGGTGCCCAGAGGAGGCTGGGAGTTGAGCAAGGACAAGAACACCAGAGCCCTGCGTCATCCCCGGGGGTGGCCGGCCTGGGTGGGTTACTGAAAGACCTGAGCGGCAATGAGATTCCCATTACAACTAGATGGGAATCTGAGGAGCGAAACCAGCGGGAAAACCATTAGGGCTTTGCAGTATCCAGGCAGGGGGTGCTGAGGGCCAAGCGAGAGCGGCAGCTGTCGGCCGAAGAGGGTGAGCAGCCTTCTAAACGGGACGGATCCTGGGGTGTTGGGGGCGTGAGGCCTAGGGACCGTGTGGACGGAGGGGCTGGGAGGGAACGGCCGATGGCGTGGGTCACCCTGGGTCCGCTCGCCGGCCGTTGAGGAGGCGATCTGAGGAAGGCACGGGTCCGGGGGACCAGCTGTAAGCCTCAGGTACGCGACCTGGTCTCTAAACAAAGATGTGCCCCCCCGGGCTCCGGTGGGCTGCGGGCACAGAGGAATGAGCGTTGTTACCAGCTCACCCTGGGGTAAGGAGACAGTCCCAGATCATCCGGGCGGGCCCAAGGTAAGCGCAAAGGTCTGTAAAAGCAGAAGAGGGGAGCAAAAGGGGGCTTGGTGGGGTGCCACAGAGGGTGGCCCAGGAGGTGCTGGGATGCTGGCCTTGAAGGTGGAGGAAGGGGCCGTGAGCCCCGGGGTGAGGGCGGCCCCCGAATCTGGAAAAGGCCAGGACGCTATCCCCAGAGCCTTCAGAAAGGAGCACGGCCCTGGGACACCTGGATTTCAGCCCGGGGGGGAGACCGTTGTCGCCTCCCGGCCCACGGGACCGTCAGATGGTGCATCTGTGTTGTTTGAAGCCACTAAGCTTGAGGCACTTGGTTCCTACGGCTGCTAAGGGAGATGAGCTCAGGGGCTTTTGGGGTTTTTGGTGCTCGTGGGACACGCAGGGGCCGCTGGTCAGAGGCAGTGGAGCACAGGGCTCTGGGATCCGGGGCTGGAGTGCAGATCGGGGGTCTGCGAGGTGGCGGTTAGCAGGATCCCCGAGAGAAGGCCTGAGGGCTCGGCCAGCGTTCACAGCCAGAGCGTGGAAGGGGACGCCTCAGAAACCAGAGGGGCAGGATCCGGAGGCCAAGGGGGCCAAGGGCGGGGAGGACCGAGCCGCTGTCCCCACTGGCAGTGGGCCTGTCAGGAGGAGACCGCATCGTGTCCAGCTCGGTGAGGAGGAGGTCAAGGGCACGGAGGGGGCGGTCTCGCTGCAGGGGCGAGGTGAGCTTCAGCCCCTGCAGACCTGCCACGGGAGACACCCCCTCCAAGATGCCAGCCCCTCAGAAGAGACCTGAGGGCCACATCTCAGCTTGCGGGTTCCCAGTGCGCGCGGCTCACGAGTGGTCCAGCGTGTTGTCTCCTGCCGTGCGCGCAGACGTCATTCTTTTGCTCCAAAAATCAGTGGGCCGGGGAGACGACTCTGGCCAGTCTTCAGCCTTTTCACGTGGGAGTTCCTCTCTGGTGGCACGTCTGTGTCTGCCTCCCGGGCAGTGACATGAGCTGCCGCGGATCCGCGAGCGCGGGGAGCTGGCGGGGCTTTGAGCGGGAGAGTGAGGAGGGCAGAGGGTCTCGAGGCGCCCTGGCTGCTGGGAGAAGAATGGGCTTCTGTCTGTCAGGAGTCCGACCGGCAGCCGGAAACCAGGCCTTAAGCCACAGGCCTCCGCCACGTGCCTTGGGTCAGGGGGAGACCCCTAGAACTTGGGGCTCCGGGCGCCCGGCACCTCCCCCGGGGGGTTCTGGAAGGAAGACTGCGTCCCCAGCTGTGTTGGCGGACGGCCAGTCCTTCGCCCGATGGGCCCCCGAGGCGGGAATCCCGACGGGAGCGGGAAGACCTCACATCCCCTTCGGACTGTCTGCTTTGTCCTGAGGGCCCCACGTTTCTCCAGAAGTCTCTTCTGGCCACCAGTGACTCAAGACCAGCCCTTCCAAGCTCTCAGAACGGCCCAAGGTGAGCGCCTAGGTCCGCGGTGCCCCTCACTTCCTCCACGTGCCACGGCCACCCCAGGGAGAGGGGGCTCGTGAGTGGCCTGTGGACAATCCACAAAGAGGCCAAGGCAGGGGTGCTGGGGGCCCGTCTGCACCAGGCCAGAAAGAACGCCACAGTCGTCACCCCCCACGGCCCAGCGGCCCCGGGGCCTGCCTCACTGAGACTTCGTACAAAGATGGACAAAACTGCCTGCCTTTTCCGAAGTCCCCCCCCCCCCACCCCAGCCCCGATGCCCAAAGACGGCACTGGTGTGTGTGTGCCCGTTAAACCGGGGCCGGCGAGGCCCTTTCCTGAGCGCCCACCGCCTTCCCTTTCCCGTCGGGCCTCCCGACCCGCAGCTCCCAGCCTTTCCGTCCGTGGGCCCCGAACCCAGCTCGCCTCCCCTCGCCGGAGCTTTGCGGCTCGGATCCCGCATTCTGCTCGCTGCTCAGTGGTGAATTTCTGAGCCTGTCCTTCCGACCCCTGTCTCCAGTTCATCGTGTTCTTTATTTTCCTCCCTCTTCGTGGAAATCTTTCTTTTCATCTCTTTAATTTTGCGAACCACCTTCAGGTGAGCGGTTTTCTCATCGGAACGTGTCTGCAGCGCTGATGGCTGTGTGGTCACGGATCGCTGCTCCTTAAAGGCCCCGCAGCGGCGATATTCTGTTCCTTCCACCTGCAGGTGGTGTGGGGGGACTCTCTTTTAGTTTGAAAGTGTTTCGTTGTTTTTAACCCCCACAACCCCTCCCCCCTCCCGTTCTTCCCTTTGCTGTTGACCTCTGGTCTTATTGCACCGTCGTCATGGAATTCGTGTTCTATAATTTCCGGATTGGATCGTTTCTCTGGCTTCTTCTCTGCGCCATCATTTCTTTCCGGAATCCCTGTTGCACAGACACCCCCGGCGGCCGCTCTGTCTTCTTGCCTTTTTCTCCTCTCCCTCGTCATCCTTAGTGTCCCTCTTTACCCCTCCTTCTGAGTGCTCAGAGAATTTCTCAAGGTATGAGTTTGGCTTTCTGTACTGTCCTGCACACCGTTCACTGCTTCTGGGGAGCTAAGAAACAGGGTAGTGAATGTTTTGTTTGCAAAAACAATATTGTCAAAATTTCAGATGGTTCTCTTCACAGGCGCAATTTCCTCCCCAGACCCCAGCATCCCCCCAGTGCTGGGTGTGAGTCCGACTCGTCCCTCCCTCCCCAAGTGACCGGCTCAGGAGGCCCCCAGGTCCTTGCTCACAGACGACCTCAAGCCATCAGAGGCGTTTCAGTGATGGGAAACCCTATGGGGCCCCCGGGGCACTGGTCTCTTCTCCAGATGCCCCACGGCCCACTTACCAGCAGCCCTCGTGCTCAGGTGCCTGGGGCACGAGTCTGGCTCTAACAGTCCCGTGAGACCTTCCCTCCAGAGACCATGGCCAACCAGTCCCAGCTTACCCAGACTCCTCCGTGTTAGCGATCCCATGTTCCAGGCCCCCTGGGGTGGTGGCTCACCTCACCCCTGAACCAAGGACACCTACTCGCCCTATTTCTGCCCCAAAATGGGGGCTGTCCCGTGCTGTCCCCTCACTAGGGAATTGGGCCCTCGTCCTCCACAAGAAGATCTATTGGCAACTGTAAATGGCAGCTAGTTGCTCTTAAAAATGACTAAATCCTTCCCGCAGGGAAACCTCCCACTTCGTTCCCAGTCCTGCTCCCAGCTTGGGGTTGCCACAGCCCTGCTGGTGGCCGTCAGGCCTGTGTACCTCGCCGGTCCTGTCTGCATCGCAACTCCAAAAGCGAAGCTACGTTTCCAGCTCGTCGATGGCATTCTTCCTTTGTTTTCCATTTATCTGCTCTCGGTTACATGGACCTCTGTGTGCTCACGGGGCTTCAGGGTGTGGGCTCTTCGGGTCCGAAACGCACTCACGGTCCATTGCAGCCTCGCTTACACGATGTGAGTTATTCTCCCGTCTGTGGCTTCAAACCCTCCTTCAGACAGTTTCTTCTCTGGACGGGTTTTCAGACCTGGTCCGGGCGTTGCCCCTCACAGCTGGAGGGGAGGGCCTCCCCGCGGCCCTGGGCCCTGTTGCTGGCTTGGGGTGATGCTCCCTCCTGCTGCCAGAGCGCCCGGCCCTTTCCCTTCCCCAGTACGGAAGGAGAGGCAAGCACCGTGTGGGGTGTGCTCCAGCCACACAGCAGAGCGGGCCACCTGTCCCCAGACCCGGGCCTGAGGGCAGGAGCTGGGACTGGTCCACGCAGGGCCCGGCAGGAGTGTGCGCTCCGACCCCGGGAAGATCAGGGTCCACCCGGAGGGAAACACGAACGTCCTCCAAGGAAATTGTTGTCAAAAGGAATAGAGTTAAGCGATTGAGAAAACACCAGTTCATAGTCGTTTATTATTTACTATTACGGGGGATGGGGGCGGTGGGGGCGGGTAATATTTCTTGTTTCCTCAGTGGCACCGTGTGGCCGTCTGTTCTGTGGCCAGAACTAAGGACCCTCCTTCCGGTCCCTGGAAGTGAGCAGGATCTGTCTGCTTGGGAGGGATGGTTCTCGGGCCCGGACTGCGGACGCGGTGGCTACGATGGCCAGGCCCTGCTCAGAGTAGACGGAAGTACAGATGGGCCACCGGGGTCGGGGCGGGGAGACCCCAGGGGAGAGCCCCGTGGAGGGAAGAGTGACACGGTGCGGATGGTCCGGAGCGAGCCCACAGTGATAAACAGCTCCCGCTCAGACCCAAACAGGCCCCACCGCCACGTGGAGGGGGGCTTGTGCAACCTCTGTGCCGGAGGTAAAGAGGCTCTGTGACTCGTGAGTCTTCGGTCACCGCAGCCGAGCTGGAGTGTCCACGTGACCCTCCTAGCCGTGAACCTGGAGCTCAGAAGTCCGCCCCGGCCCCAGAGGGAGTGATGCGTGAGGTCAGCGATGCGACACTTGGCCCTTAGATACTCTGCCCAGCCTGCCAAGCATCCCCCAGCCCGTGTTGACTCTGAACTCTGTCCTCTGGGATCCTGCGGCTGTCACTGTGCACGTGGCTCATGTGGTTCAGCGGGTGGCAAGGGGACACCTGGCTACGAGGAGGGCCAGAAGGGATTCTCTCCCTGGGGGGTTTCCAGTAGCTCCCGGGCTTAGTAAGTTTCCTGAGGGCTTCGCTGGGAGGGCAGAGCGGGTGCTGGGGCGGTTCAGGGGGTGCTCCTGGATGGGGTTCAAGACTCACGGTAGGTCAGACCATGTAGACGACAGAAAACAACGGGGTCCCCTGGCAGGGAGAAAGCGAGCTGTGTGGGGAAGGACACGGGCAGGGGTCCTCCAGAATGGAAGAACTGTCACAGTGAGTGAGGACACCATCCGAAGGGCGTGCGGGGACACACAGGTGTTGCGGTGTCATGCGAGGAGGGCGATGTTGTTTCTGACAAAGCAAAGCAAACATGCAGGCAGTCATTGGAGCAAGTGACAAGCCTGTCACCGTGTTCCCTGACAGCTTTGCCAGCTTCTAATTTTCCTGCCCCTCCGATCACCTTTTGGGAGCAAGCCTGTCCTCCCGGCCGGGACTCTCCAGCCAGCAGAACCAAGTGAGGAAACGAGATCTCTGGTTTTCGGTGGGCCTCCCCAAGAGAAGCCGATGAAAGTGATGAGAAGTTTCTGGAACCGCCTGGAGAAGAGCACGTCAGCCCTCAAGGATGAGGATGGAGGCGGGTGCTCTTTGATGAGGAGCCGGGATGGGAGGGAAAGGGCCACAATTCTGGCAGGATGAGGCAGAAACAAGCCCTCCCTGCCACTTCCCTGCAGGGGGTGGAGCTGTGGCCCCCCGGGGGGCAGCCCACAGGGACAGGTGGCCCCGTGGGGTCCCGCATGCTCCCCGCCACCCTGGGCAGCCCGGTCGCAGCCATCCAGGCCTCGCATCCCTGCGGTTTGGAGCCTCTGCCGGGCCTGGTGCCCGGAGCCGGGCTGCAGCCAGCAGGGCGAGGAGGGAAGGGGCAGCGCCCACTCTGCCCCTGCGTGGGAGGGGTGCATCCCCCTCTTTCACAGAGCAGGGACGGATAAACCATACACATGAGATCAAAGCAAAGAGGAACCTGTTTTAGAGGCTGGGGAGAGAGCTCAGAGGAGAGGCCAAAGCCCTGAGCACTGGGGACATATGGCATTTGTCAATCAAACGCACAGCAACCTTCAAAAAGCCATTAGAAGGCAGCCCCATGCCGTCTCGGCCATTTGTGCCGGCTGATGGCTCCCCTGTCCCGCAGGCCCTACAGACGCTCCATTTCTGGGACTAATTAGCCTTCCAGAGGGCAATCAAGGGCCTCTGCTGGAACTTTCTTAGGAGCTGAGCCGTTAGATGGCTTCAAAAGGACACCACTAGGAATGGGCAAAAGCAGCTCTCTTCCCGGCTGGGCCAGGCGGCTTCCTCTACCTGCGCGGCCTGGCAGCACCGGTGAGGGGGCCCCCACGGGGCACGTCCCCGAGCCTGGACAGGCCGTCGCCACCTCGCCAAGGCTCCCTCTCCCGCCGACCACACGCCTTTCCAAAGTTCACCCTTACTCTTCACCACGTCGTCCAACCCGGCGTTTGCATCAGTAAACATCGTCAGAGCCCCGCGAGGGCAAGAGCTGGTGTGCTTTGCTCACTGCCAGACCTCCCGAGGCGGGGAGTCACCGGGCACCGAGCACCTCGTTAATGTGGCCAAGTACATACATGAGTTTCATCCCAGCTGAACTGAGCCCGTGGGATTTCCTTCCAGGAACATACTCCTAACAGGGCAGATGTCTTTATTTTCTCTCGTTCGTAACGTGATGTAGATTGAGGGAGAATCTGGTCCCTGAATTTTCCTTCTGCAAATGTGTTCAGGGTGATCCGCATCCCCTTCCTAGGAATGGCGTCAGATGGGGTCAAAGGGAAGTGCCAGCTTCTGCCGAGGCTCCGGCTGCCTGTCTGTGCCCTTTCTGCCGCCTGTTTCCACCGACGGCCCGACCCCGTGCAGCCTTCTGGGGGGTCACCGTGACCTGCTCAGACAGAGGGGTGACGGTTCCCTGTCGCCTGGGCTTTATTCAGCTGCCTCCTCCCTGTCTCGTGCCCGATGAGCCTGATGCCCGACCCTTGCTCCTGGCCCAGCGCTCCTGCCATCCGGGCAAAGCAGACTCGGGGGACGGCCCCCAGAACCAAAAGCTGGCCTGTCCGGGTCAGGAAGGGAGGGCAAGTCTTCCCGGGCACCAGGATGAAACAAAGGGGTGCCGAGTCCTTCCCAGCCACCTCTCGCTGGTGGGAACGGAGGACGGGAACACTGGGAAAATGAAACTCCAGACAGTCCCAGGACCGAGAATGTGTGGGAACCCCGGGCCAGGTGCAGGCAGGCCTTCCACACCATCGTCTTGCCCTGTCTTGACCCTTCCACAAGTGTCCAGCAGGCACTGCGGGGCTCGGGGGCTGCCCAGCGGGACAGCTCTGGGGCTGCAGTTAGCAGATCGTCTGGCAAATGTGTATTCCCTTCCCTCCTCACGCTCTTCCTTCCGTCATCCAAGCTCCCTTCTGTGTCCATTTCTTAAGATGAGAGTTGGAAAAGCGTCCCCTGTAGAAATGTTGAAAAGTACGGAAGCATAGAGATAAAAGTGAAAAATAAAAATTACCTGTAATTCTGGCATCCAGAAATATCTTTCATAAAGGGTTCAATTTTATAAGCAAATCTTAAAATGTGTTAGATCATGAGCCTTTCGTGTCATTAATTTTTCTAAAATTTGAATCTTAGTGGCTGCCTAGGGCTCCATTTATTACACCAATCCCCTATTGTTGGACATTTATGTCTTTTCCAAATTTTTACCATCGTAAAAAATGCTGCAGTGAACATCCTAGAAGGTAAATCTTTGTGACTATCTCTAATTAATTCATTAAGATAAATTCCTAGGATAAATTCCTGTAAAAACAATGTGTCAAGTGGGATGACTATATTTAAAGCTATTTGGACACGTCCCCCAGGGACACTCGGGGGAAGTCCCATCACTGAAAATCCCAGTGGAAGCTTACCAAAGGGTCCAGCCCCTTGAACCCAGCCCGCACTGAGTACCCACTGCCCCCCTCAAATTTGATAGGCAAAAAAGACATTGTTTTGTTTTCATTCCTTTGACCTCAAGATTGGACTTTTTAAAAATATGTTCTTGACTCATCTCTATTTGGCGTTTTGGAAAATTTCTGTTTGTATCCTTTGTCAATGTTTTCCACCAGAATATTAACTTTTTACAAAAATTGAACCTGTAGGAGTTATATTCATAAGCTACAAAACCCTTGTGTCACTTTTTCCCCTTTTTCTCCCTTAATTTGGTGTCTCTATCCTCAGTCTGTATCTGCAACGTGGGTCACTTGGACCAAATGACCTCTCGACCCCAAGGTCATTTCAAAACCCTCAGCCCTCCCTCTCTGTTGTAACCCCCCTTTCAGCCATGCCGGGGCTCCAAACTCATTAGTATGTCTCCTGGGACCTTGAGTTTGACTTGTCTGCCAAGGTGGACCTTCCACTTGAATAATCCAGGTAGGTCCCCTACATAGGCCCCCGGTAGGAGAGGAAGCCAGTTCCCCTGGCCCCAGGAAGGGGTCCCGGCTGGGGTCTCTGTGGCCGTTATGAGGGCCAACCCCCCCCCACAATTGGTTGAAGAAGTAATGAGTCCACACAATGGACTCAGATGTAGATGCAAATTTTGTGACATGGGAGAATTTATTTTTAAATAAGAAGAGTAGATTCCAGAGCAATAAAAGCCCTTACAGACACACACACACCGAGAACAAATGTGAATCGCCGGTCCCTGAGCAACTCCCCTCCATTTCCTGTCTCCCTTCAGATGTCGCCTCTAAACGCACTGCTCTGAGACAGTTGCCCCTGAAGTCACGTCCCCGCTGCCAGCGTGTCATAGGCAGCTCTGGGTGGAGCCTCATTACACCGTCTGCCGGGTCATGTCAGGCCTGTCGGCACTGGAAGGATGGTCTGCAGAGGCCTGGTTGCTGTACGTGCAATGGGGCTTCTTCAGGAAGAATTTTCTCCTGTTGGCCGTTTTGTGGATCTCGAGGCCTGGGCTCAGAACTTCCTAAAACAGGGGTTCTCAAGGGCGTGGGGGCAGAATTCACTGCACTGCTGTTTTAAACTACACTCCAGGGCCAACAGAAAAACAGTCTGGGGTGCCTGGGTGGCTCAGTGGGTTAAGCATCTGACTTCGGCTCAGGTTATGACCCCACGGCTCATGAGTTCAAACCCCGAGTCGGGCTTTGTGCTGACAGCTCAGAGCCTGGAGCCTGCTTTGGATTCTGTGTCTCCCTCTCTCCCTGCCCCTCCCCCACGCTCACGCATGCGCGCTCTCTCTCTCTCTCTCTAAAACAAAACAAAACAAAACATGGTCTGGGAATTGAACACTTAACCTGCCCTAACACACTCACCAGCACACACACACCCCCGCACACGCGTGTGCGTGTGCACACTTCTCGAAGATTAAGGCCACCGATCTCAGGCCTGGGGAACGTTTGCTGGCCCCTCCAGGCTGGTGTTTTCCGAGGACACGAGAACAGCTGTTTTGTTGTGACAGGTGAAGTCCAGGCTGCAGCCACGGTGTCTGTGGCCAAAGAGAAAAAGCCGGACGCTCCCGCCGCGCGGTCGAGTGTCTGCCACGCCCAGAACTGCAGACGTGAACCGGATGGAAGGAGTCGGCGCTGTGTTGTTTTCAGCTGAAGATGTGGGGGCCGAGCTCCTCGGTAACTACATCCACCAGGGCTCACAAACGTGGGCCCGCCGAGGACCAGCCAGGCCGCCACCGGCTGGAGGCCACTCCTGGAGCCCGGGTCCTACCGCCGCAGCCTGGCCCTGGCTGACCGCCGGATGCGCCTCTTTAATGCGGGGCCGCGAGTCAGATGCTTCGTATCAGCCTGGGGGTCACAGCAGACTCCTTCCTCCTTCCGGATGCCAAGAGGCCGTCCCCCAAATTTCAGAGTGTGGGAGGAAGTAGATCCTTCTAGAGAGCTGCAGCGTAGGCTGGGGGAGCAGGGAGGGCCAGGGGCTCCGGGGAAGGGCCCGGAGCAGGGTTGTGGAAGGTGGAGCTGCTCCAGAATGGCGACTCATCTTACAAACACATTAGTATCAAGCTTCAGAATTGTCAGATACCGGGGCTATTGGGATGGCTCTTTTTAAGAATTCCTTACATTTGGGGCACCTGGGTGGCTCAGTCGGTTAAGCGCCCCACTTCGTTGGGGTCATGATCTCCTGGTTCGTGGGTTCAAGCCCCGTGTCAGGTTCTGTGCTGACAGCTCGGACTCTGTCTCTCAAGTAAGTAAACATTTTTAAAAATTAAAAAAAAAAAAAAAAAAAAAGCCCAGTTTTCCAGTTTCTCATGTGGATAAATGGGGGTGGGGTGCTTCGGAATCAGGAAGGCCTCATGCAAATTAAACTACCCCCTGCCCCCCACCACCGCACCAGGACTCTGGGCCGTGAATGGGAACTCTCATACAGGTCTCGGATTAAATGAGGTCATGCTCGTGAGCTTCACCACTCAGGGCCCAGAAAGGCAGGAGCTCAGTAACTACTCACTCCTTTTGCCTGGAACCAGGAACAGGGAAACACCAGGGGGCCCGGTGGGGAGGTCAGGTCGACAGGGCTGGACGAGCACCCGCCAGGGCCCCCACCCCTCACCCCCGGCAGTGGACACACAGAGTGGAAGATCAGTTCCTGCGCTAGCAGGGGTGAATTCAATGAAGAGTAGGGCAGTTAGTCAAATAATTATTATCACGACAAAATATGATTAGAGACTGACAGGCAGAGTGATCTGGGAGGACAAGGAAGGAGTCAGTTGTTGATTATTTATATATTTATAGCATATATTTTACATGTTATATATTATGATTCATAGGTGATAGATGATGATAGATGATAGATTATAGATAGATGTCTACTATGAACCAAGACCCATATTTACAGTGGGAATCAATCAACCTGATGCTGTAGACAGACAATGAACAAGAAGACAAATGAAAAAAAGTTACAAATCGAATATGTATTATAAAGGGAAAAATCTCAGTCAACATAACAGAGAATAACAGGAGGTTTCCCATGTTGGTGTATCAGAGAGGGCTTCTCTGAGGAGGTGACATAGGCAGGTCACCATGGGAAGAGATGGGGCAGGAGTCAGAGGGAGGAGCCTGCTGGGAGGGACCGCAGGAGCCCAGGGAGAGGCCCTGGGGAAGGTGCGAGAAGGCTGGGAGGAGGATGGGCAGGGTCTGGAAGGAGTCCGTCGGGGTTGACTGGACTGAAGAGAGCTTCTTGAAGGATGCGGCCCCGGGGAAGGCGTCCAAGGGCTGGGCAGGATTCCCAGAGGAGGGCGGAGCATGTGAGCAGGTAAGCAGATGAGGGGCCTGGATGAGGCGGCAGGGTGGGGGCACCGAGCAGGGCTTTACCTTCAGGGAACCTGCCTGGACCTCAGTGTGGCCACAGGGCAGGTGCGGTGGGTCTCCCCACCAGGGCACCCTGACGGTTCGTCCCTAGCTGTGTGGTGGTGGTCGTGCTGGGCTGGGGGACTGGTGGGGATGGGCAGGGGAGAGTGGGGAGGGGAGCCTCCTGTGTCTGCTGTCCCTCGTGGCATTGCCCAGTGTGGCCCGGGGGGTTAACTCCCTGTTCCTGGCGTCTCCCTTTTGTTGTCTCAGCCCCCCACAGCCTACTTAAAATCCCCTCTCTCTGGCACCTTTTGGACACCCCCTGCTTTGCGGGTGGACCCAGGCACGTGGCAGGAAGGCGGCTGTGAGGTGAGGGGGCGCCACACAGGCCGGGACGTTCAGCCCGGGGACCTGACCGCAGCCCCTCGTCATTCAGGCTCATTCTCCTCATGGGACAGTCCACTCTGGAAAAGAGGTCCCAGGGTCGGCTCTCCAACTCGGTGAGGTCACCAAGGCCCCAGGCCCCCTCCACCCTCCCACCCCGCCGTGCTTAGAGGGTTGGCTTTTGTCCTCAGGCTGAAAGATGGCTGCCGAAGCCCAGGCTCTATGTCCTTTGCTTCATCCACAGCAAGAAGGAGAAGGTAAGGAAGAGGGTTCTCTGCCTTGTCTGCTTTTGTCCAGGAGGACCTTGTTTCCCAGCCGCCTCCGGCTCCACCGTCTGGAAAAGGAGGGGATTGGCCCACAGGGGCCGCCACTACCTG
The DNA here is from genome assembly GCF_018350155.1 of Leopardus geoffroyi. Taxonomy (NCBI): domain Eukaryota; kingdom Metazoa; phylum Chordata; class Mammalia; order Carnivora; family Felidae; genus Leopardus; species Leopardus geoffroyi. Next base: position 141,775,038 of record NC_059332.1, read on the forward strand.
GGACACAGAGCCAGGGGACTCCTCGGCCTGCCGTGGCTCCTGTGGCCTGCTCCCTCCTGTGCCTCTGCCTCACAGGGACTTGAGGAGCAAATGGGACCAAGTCTAAGATGGGCTCAGGTTTGCCCGTGTGTCTGACAAGGCCCTCGGTCATCAGTCCCATCAGGCCCTAGCAGTGGGAGGCACCACAGGGCTGTGGCACTGGGGACTGTCCTCTCCCGACGTCTGCCTCTGGGTGTGTGCCCAAGCACCCTAGAGTTTGTTCTGTGTGCCGGGAGATGCCGCCTCCTGAAGATCCAGCTCGGAGGCCCCCTGGCATGGATCTTGAGCCTGTCTTAGCTCCCCCATCCTTCCACATCACAGCTACCAGCCTCCTGGTTCGCAGCTCCGCTCCTTCCCTCACGGCACATCTGCTGTGGCTGTCCAGGCAGCTGTCTGCACCCCGAGTCTTCGTTCGGCAACGTTGCACGTACTTAACTCTCTGGCTCTCCTTGAACATTCGTCCCTACAGCCCCTTTATTTCTGCCTCCCTGGGCCGGCTCGCCCATTTGTCTGGTCTCCATGGCGACAAGCACCTCTAATGGATACACAGTTCCCATGAGGTCATGCCCGCTGCCTCTTGTCACCTCCTCGCCTGCTCACACACAGCCTCTTCTGCCCCCAAATCACCAACACATACCCAAGGTCTAGTTTCACCTCCCAAGATTCATTTCCCCCTGTTTCTCTTGTTTTCTACCCAGTTTTACTTGGACCTGTGCCAACCCGCTCTGGAATCTGGTCTCTTGACAATGGGGATTGGGGATGGCCAGGGGTGTCGATCCCCTGCGTGATTGCCATGGTCCAGCCAGGGAAAGTGCTCTTTTGTGTACTGTCTGGAAGGGCATGGGCTGCAGTGTTGGCTTGTCTGGGTTGAAATCTCCACACGGCCACTTGTTAGGTGTTTTGGGGAAGTAATTCCTGAGAGCCCACGGTGAGCCAGGCCCTGGGAATCCTACATTGTGGGACCATATAGTCTCTTTGTTCATGTAGCCCTTGGGCTGGTGGGAACGGGGTTGCCACATTTAGCAAGTAAATATACAGGATGCCCAGTTAGATTTGAATTTCAGATAAACGACAGTTTTTTTAGTGTAAGTATCGGTATTTGTTGTTTACCCGAAAATCAAATTTAACTGGGAATCCTATATTGCATCTGACAACCCTAAGTGGGAGAGAAAGGAAACAAATAAGAAAATATGAGGATAACATAATCCCAGGACTCCAGTGGGTGCTGAGAAGAAAAAGCCAGTGATCTCAAGGGGCGCCTGAGTGGCTCAGTCGGTTGAGCGTCTGACTCCTGATTTCAGCTCAGGTCACGATCTCGTGGTTCATGAGTTCGAGCCCTGTTGTCAGCACAGAGGCTGCGTGAGATTCTCTCCCTCTCTTTCTGCCTTCCCCCACTTTCCCTCTCTCTCTCAAAATAAATAAACTTAAAAAAAAAAAAAAGCCAGTGCTCTCAAGAGCATCCCAAGGTGCCAACTGGATGGTTAGGGATGGTCTCCTGGAGTCCTGGGGGATGGGAAGAAGCCTCCACGTGCAAAGTCCACTGGTGAGCATTGCAGGCAGACAGAATAGCATGTGCAAAGGTGCTGAGGTAGGAAAGAGTTTGCCATGGTCCTCAGCCAAACAGGCCAGTATGACTGGATGGAGGGACCAGGAAGCAGGAGTGTACAACTGGAACTGATGACAGAATGGACCTGGCCACCATGAGTAGGTGCTCAACAAATCTTAGCTATTTTACATTGTTATTAATAATTATGATTTTAAAATTCAGCCAACTCTGAGTTCCAGACACGGTATGAAACACTCCTTCAGTCACTAAACTGCCATATTTATCCTAACTTTCTCTAAAGAGGCCATTTCGGCACCTATGGTGCTGAATACAGGCCAGCCAGGCATAAGATGTTTGCCTGGACACCTAACAATTATCTGAAAAGATTAAGATGCAGCATGTTGTCTGAAACTCCTGTTTTCCATCAGAAGATGTTAAAACATCAGCCAGGACCTCCCCACCCCCCAGTATCAGTAGGAAAGTTGTGAAACGCACTTGTCGGTCAGCAGAGATGTTGGGCCTCCACTCACCCCTGATGCCTTACGTCTGCTGTGTGATTTGGCACATGTCACTCGACTTCTCTGAGCACTGATTTGCTCCTCTGTAAAGCAGGGATAATAATTATGAGGGGTGCACGGTGCAGAGGGTCACCTGGAGGGTCCAGTGAAATAACGTCTAAGTGTCTGTCAGGCACTGAGGGCCGCATGGAGGAAGCATGGGCCGACTGCTGCCTCCGTCATAATCGTCTCAGTTACTACCTCCTTCGCCAGAAGGATAAGGAAAGGGAGACCCGGGGTCCTGAGCAGTAAGAAACGTCATCTTCCTGCCTCATTTTCCTGTGCAGGTGGCTTTCAGCCTGCCAAGGGGAGGAAAGATGATCTGACAAAGTTGCTCACAAGGACTGAAGTCAGATTTAGTGCAGGGACACGTGTCAGGCTAAATGTCAGCGGACAGTGTTGAAGGGAGCCGCGCCTCACTCCTCACACGGGACCGTGACAGAGAGCGAGGCCCTTTTTTAGCAACTAAGCACAGGCTTGTGTCACAGTAGCCCAGCGATAGGGACGGGGGTCTGTCTCCGGCAGAGCCTGCTCTCGGTGGGACGTGGTGCTCAGCGGCTGGGGGACCTCACGCGTCAACTCCATTGCCCATCAGCCACGTGAGTCTTGGCTTTCTCCTCGGCCACGAGGGGATGGCGGAAGAGCCGCCCACGTCTCGGCCAGGTGGTGTGGGTGCAGGAGATGGCATATGGTTAACCCGCTTGGCACGGTGTGTGGAACACAGAAACCTTGAGCGGCAGCCCAGGGCAAGGCCAACACCACCTTCAAGGCCGTCTGCGTCACTGGGGCGGGGCCGGGCAGGATACCGGCATCACTGAGCACGTGAGTGTGAGTGCGTGTGTGCAGAGGGCCACAATCCCGCCTGCATATCAGAGCCACGCTACAGCAGGTGCATGGACCCACCGAGCCCCGAGGCCCCAGATCCTTTCCTTCCGAGTCGCAGATGTTCGACGGCCCGCGTCAGCTACTCAGCCCTCAGTCTGGGCTCCGTATTGTAATTCTGTCTTCGGTCTGGCAGATCTTAGCGTGGACCACTGATCCCGCGGGCTGGAGGCTGGGCCTCTGGAAGGCCAGGCTGCAGGTGGTGGAGGGCATCCACTGGGAATTCGAGGTACAGCCACTTTACGGGGGAGGTGGGTGCACCGGGGAGGAGTGTAACCTTATAATTTTGCTGCCCCTCGAAAGAAAACTTTACATTTTAAATTAACAGTGTGTCCACTGCCAGTATTTGTGGTTACTACCTGTAACGTAAATCTCTTTTAGAGATGTGTGAGAACAGCATACATAATGAAATATCAACATGTAACTTGATTTAAAGTGGCTTTTCATTAATATAACAAATGAAGTGTACCAAAATTTGAAAGTATATTCCTTTGGGCCTAATTAAAACACTGAACAAAATACATGTATATGTATATTTTAAATGAAGACGTTCAGCAACCAGAATTAGCTACAGAAATTAATTCAACTTGAAAAGTGCACCGTGAGTACATTGTTATTATTAACGTAGCCAATCCTCTTTCCTGAGATATCTCAAATAATGGGCATCTGATTTAGTGCCTGCAAGGGGTGACAAGTGGGCTTTGCTTTAAAAATACCGTAGTATTTTAATACACGGTGGCTTATCCCACGGGTGTTTTAACTGTGCTGCCTTTTGGTCGGAGGAGAATTTTCTGGGCACCTGTGATGGCGTCAGAGAGCTGGGATCTCCTCCGACCGAGGAGAGCTTCCTTGGCCCAACTTCTGTGCGCCAAGGGCAGTGGCCTCTGTCTTGGTAGGCTGTGGCCAGAGCTCAGGAAGGAACAGGCTCTCTTTCAATGGGCAATAGCCCTGACAGGCACCCAAGCTGGCATCCAGGAATGGGTCCCTGTGGCTGGCCTGAAGACACACAGAAAGGACTAGAGAGTAACAATGAGAAGGCAGGAGCCGGGGATGAAGGAGAGGCAGAAGCAGAAAAGCAATGTGGTTCCACTGCTGAACCAAGGGCAGGGAGTGAATGCATTTGCCATGACCCTCATCCCCTACTCTTTGGTGGCAGTAAACTAAAGGTGCACCGGAAACCCAGCAGAGGGGCCCCAGGCTGAAGGTGGGGCTCCAGGGGTCGGCACTCCAGGCTTGGGCAGCGAGTGGCTCCCTGCCGACAATTTTGGCAGGTGACAGAAGATACCCCAGAGGTCGGGGGACTGACAGAGAAACCTCCTTGCCCATGCACGTGACCCCTCAGCCATCTGGGACAGTGCCTTGTTTCTAGGGCTACGGAGCAGGACTTCTTACCATGACCCTCTGGGACGTGGATGGGCCTTAGGCTTGGCAGGAAATCTCTCCAGGCCCTCTCTCAGCAAGGCCCCACAGACCAGGAGATCCCATCTGGGGACCGGAGAAGTGTGTGTGTGTTAGCACACGTGTGTGAGGATGAAACTACAGAAAGATGGGCTTTCTCCAAACAGTGACCACATCTGTGCTGGCTGAGTGGCGACCTAGAACTCCAGTGGCGGGCGAGCCGTGTCACCCTTCTGTTCCTTTACGTCTACGTGGAGACATCGGTGGTACCTGTCCTCCTAGGACTGATGTGAGGATTGGATTAAATACTGCGTACGAAGTATTATTCTTCAGAGCGCTAAGTACTTCATAATTGTTCATCACAATCCTGGTGTTTCTGTACATTACTGGCTCATGTTCCAGTCCCTGGGGGAGGGGAATGAAGCACCATAACAATAACTGATACTTGTACAGCAATATATAATTGACACATTACTTTTGTGTCCCTGATCTCTGTTAAACGTGCAATGACACAGGCCAGGCCCTGGGTTGTTCTTCCTCCCTTCCCGGAAGAAACAGACTCTCAGGGTACAGACTTGCCCAGTACTACATAGCCCAGTGCTTCCAATCTGAGTATCTGTCTTGGAACCCTGGGGATGAGGGAGGAAGCCCCCCCTCATGGACTCCAGAGAAAGCTCCGTAGAACCTTCTAGAACTTCCCTGACTTCCCTTAACAGGCTGGGGAAGAAGAAACTAAGCCAGGTGGGGCAGGTGCAGACAGCAAGGCTCAGCCTGACCAGGACCATCTCCTGAAAACACTTCCATTTGGTCAACAACTGGCTTTAATTCCACAGTTGCAACACCTGATTCCAGGGGAGAGGGAGGACCCAAGCCCCCAGGTCAAACGTCTCCATTTCTAGGTGATTTGTTGGAAGATGGGTGGCTTCTACCAACAGCTCTTAAATATTAACATATCCCATTGGACGCATATTAACAGGCACATCGTAAAGATTTCCGGGTTCGTGGGACTTCGGAGATCTCTGGTTGTCATGCATGGCCTTCTGCATTTGAAGATGCTGTGTCGTTCCCCGTGAGCACCACCCCAGGTGAAAACAGGCTGGGCCCGAGAAGAGGCCTTGCAGGGTGTGGTCAGCAGAGCTCACGCACCTCGTCTGGCTGCTATTGCTTTATTCAACCAGCACACGTGTTCTCCACAAAGAGGCCCAGAGAGCTTCCCTCTCCTGCCTGGCAGTCATCCCGGCTCCCAGATCAGCAGCGCTCAGCAACACCCTGTACCTCCAGGAGCACCTTCTCCCAGGAGTCCAGGTCTGGGGGTAGGTGCTGATGGGAAGCGGGGGAAGCAATCGGGATGGGAATCTGCCTATCGGAGGAAGCTGTGAGGAGAAGCCGAGGTGGAAAAGGTTGACTGGGCCTCTTCTGTCCTGAAAGGCAGTGGCCTGATCCCAGCCTTCAAAGGCCGGGAGGGACACAGGCTTCCATTCCAGGAGGGGAGGTAGACTGTTCCAGTGCGTGCACGGAACGCCCCCTGGGTAAGAGCTTCAGAAGCTCACTGCTCCCCAAGAAGTGATGGAGATCAAAGGTAGAAGTGAACTTCGAGAGCTCCTGGATGCGTTCAGCAACTGAAGACAGGAGGTTCTGAAGGGAAGAGGACTGGAAGATGTGTTGGCTTCTAAACCGCTGGGGTAAAGGCCACGTGGCCCAGGTCCAGCAGGGGCCTCCAAACACTTGCTGGTTCCCGACAGTGGGGGGGTCTTGCGGCCCTTTGCCTTAGCATTTGCTGGTTCCTTGCCTAGAACACCCTTCCTCTTGCTTTTGGCCTCTAAGATTCAACCTTCATTGAATATTGTGTGGATTTGAGTGGTGTTTATTTCTTTATTTTTTAATTTTTCTAAAATGTTTATTTATTTTTGAGAGACAGAGAACAAGCAGGGGAGGGGCAGAGAGAGGGAGACACAGAATCTGAAGCAGACTGCAGGCTCTGAGCTGTCAGTGCTGAGCCTGATGTGGGGTTGGAACTCACGAACCACTAGATCGTGACCTGAGCTTAACTCAGGTGCTTAACTGACTGAGCCACCCAGGCGCCCCTTGAGTGTATTTCAAGAAGAGGATTGGCAGGATGTGGATCAGGCTGAATTTGGTGTTGAGAGAGCAAGGAAGAGGAAGATGTCAACACAAGAAAAAAAATTTTTTTAATGTTTATAATTTATTTTTGAGAGAGAGAGAGAAAGGCAGAGAATCCCAAGCAGGCCCTAGGCTGTCAGCGCAGAACCTGATGCAGGGCTCGAACCGATGAACCGTGAGATCATGACCTGAGCCAAAATAAAGAGTGGAGGCCTGGGGCGCCTGGGTGGCGCAGTCGGTTAAGCGTCCGACTTCAGCCAGGTCACGATCTCACGGTCCGTGAGTTCGAGCCCCGCGTCGGGCTCTGGGCTGATGGCTCAGAGCCTGGAGCCTGTTTCCGATTCTGTGTCTCCCTCTCTCTCTGCCCCTCCCCCGTTCATGCTCTGTCTCTCTCTGTCCCAAAAATAAATAAACGTTGAAAAAAAAAAAAAATTAAAAAAAAAAAAAAAAAAAGAGTGGAGGCCTAACCGACTGAGCCACCTAGGCATCCCAGGGCAAGTGTTTTCAGTGTTGAAGTGCTTGGGGGGTGTAGCTTTTGCAAGTAGTGAGGACATTGGAAAGGAGAGTGAGTCCCTGAACAGGGAGATGCTCTCCTTCCTTTTCAACAGGGTGAACTTCCTGTCAGCAGTATAGCCATGGAAGACAGATGAAGTCACCAGCAAAGAACACTTCGAAGACTCAGGTCTGAGGTGGTAACATGGAAGTCATTCAAGGTGCTGGTGACAAGAACTGGGCTTAAGGGGAACACACTCAGGCTGGGGGAGGCAAACGCAGGCCAGGTTGGTGGGGGCAGCCCGCAGGAAGTGGGCATAGACCAGGCACCCTGGCCTCTAGCAATTTTAACATGGTCACATCAACTCGCTTTCTTTACTGCTCTGGAAGGTAACCCAAAGCTCCAGGATTCAAAATCTTATGCCACTGCTCAAATATAACAACAACAAAAAACATTCTTTAGCACTTGGAACTTGCTAGTTGATGGCTCTACCGAGAGCCCGGGCAGGAGTGGAGCTGGGACGTACAGGACCCTGCCAGATAGGAGGGTGGGGTGGGTGGCTCCCCCAGCCTTCAGTTACCAGAAGAAAATAGGATTCTGCCAAGAACTGAGGCTCCAGGCTACCGCCCTCCTCTGCCTTGGGCGGCAGTCCGCACACAGGCCCCCTGGACCGTCATTAACCCTGGAGTCCTGGCCGCCTTGAGTGGGGGTTACAGGCCGCTCCTGAGCAGGGCAGAAGGTGGCAGAGGGAGTAAAATGCCTCCTTCCAGGGGTATAAAAGCAGGCGGGGGCTTCCCATGACCGGGAGAGGAGGAGGGAGGCGGAGAGCCAGGAGGCCCTCTCCCCGCCCCCCCTCCCCCCCCAGGGAGCTCTACAGGGGAAAAGAGGGACCCGGGAGAGGGGACGCTGGGCAAGGCGTCAAGTCGCTGCGGTGGGTGGCGTTGGGACGACAGACGCAGGCTGCCACGGCCCCTCTCGCGGGTTTGGGGTCCGTCGGCCTCAGCCCCCCTTCGGGGTGGGGTAACTGCTGCCCGGGCCCAGGCCGAGCAGGGCGGGTGCCCGCGGCCCAGGACGCGCGCCCAGGTCGCCTGCGGGTGAGGCGGAGGCAGAAGCAGGCTGGGGGCCCACCCTGGGGCCCACGCAGGACTCCGACCTCTGCCCGCGACAGCGTGGACGGGTTCGGCGGCCCTAAACCACCCAAACCTCCACCGGCCAGCGAAGCATTTGCTGCTCCCTCAGGCGACAAAAGACCCCCCAGGCGCGCGGCTCCGGGTACAGCGCCCCCCAGAGCCAAGGCCCTGAGGCTGGCCGCGAGCGCCTCCGCGCCAAGGTCAACGACGGCCCGGCTGTCTGGCGCTTCCCTTTCCTCCTCTCGAGCGCTCAGCTCCATAGGGACTGGGCCGCAGGACCCACACGGTCTCCGATCCGGGTTCCCCACGGCTCGGGGAGCCCAGGCACCACCTGGGTACGTGTGTGTCGGGGATACTTCGGGTCACGCACAGATTCGGAGCGGCCCGGGACCAATCACTCAACCACTGGGAGAATGCGCGTTATCAAACCAGCACCGCCCACCCCTGCCGGCCCAACCTTGTCGCCCTGGCTGGAAATTGGGCGGCGCTGGGTCCACAGGCTTGTGCCCTCTCCTTGGGCTTTGGTACCCCCTGTGACAGTCGCGTCCCAGCCCACCTGCTGACGGGCGCCACGCCCTAGATCCACTTGGTGGAGGCTGAGTAATGATGCTCGGGGTGGAGGGGCAGCAGAGGTGTGAGAATTCCATGTCAGCCTGCGGTCCTAATTGGAAGTGGATGTTAAAGATGAGAAATTCAGTTTTGTAAAGTGAAATGTCATGGATTTAGAATCTCAAACCCACCCCTAGCCTTTGGTATTTGACTATCTTTATCCTTGGCAGTGTGTGATTTCCCATGTTTCAAAGAAAGAACTTTAAAGGTTCATAAAGCTCCAAAGATTTCAAATAGCTCTTTTAAAAGCACTTTGATGGTTTAAATGCAGACACATGCATTACATATCTCTTAAATTACACAGGTTTTTAAATCTAAGGGAAAAATGTCTTAGGCAAGATGGATTAGAGTTTTGTCTTGTGCAGGTAGTTTTTTAAACAGTGTTGGTAACATTCAGGTTGGTAGGGGGAAGAAAAGAGAAAGGGGGCGTCGGGGAAGGATGCTCAGACTTCCCGCCACCTGGTCCCACCGAGGCTCTCAGAGCAGAGTGAAGACACATCCCTGGGGGCCTTCATGTTCCTCCCAGGCCAAGGCAGGGACACGGCCATCCATACTGGGCTCCTGAAGGGCTGTGGATGAGCTCCTCCAGGGAGGCGTGTGTGCCTCCTCATGCCTTCTCCACCCAGATCAGCGGTGAATGAATGAATGAATGAATGAATGAATGAGACAAAGAACAAATGGATGTAGCCATCATAGCTCCATTCTTGCTACATTTGCAGCTTGCCCGTGGCCTAAAGTGATTGATCGTTTCAATCTTCCCAGGTCAGGCCTTCAAGAAACTACTAGCAACCAGAGGCCCTAACCCAGGAGGGAAGGCAGTTTGGCATATGGTGAGCTCAGTCTTTGGAGTCAGGCTGCACGGACTTGAATTCTTGCTCTGTCACTTCTTATATGGGTTATCTCTTTAATCTTCAGTATCCTCGCCTATTAAAATGAGATCACAGTGGTCCTTTCGTCACTTGGGTTGTTGTGAGGGTTAACCTAGATACGTGTAAAGCCTACAGCAAAGGGCTTGGCCCACAGGCGCCTTTAAGACTACATCGCGCCGGGCGATGGTGGTGATGGTGGCAATGGCACTACTCATGGCTATATACTAATGATGATGGTGGTGATGCCAGTCGTTCCGCAGGCTCTCTCACCCGCACAGCTATGGCAGCTGGTAGTCCTGCAGGATGGTAGGACTAGCGCTCCCCTCCCCCCAGGCCTGAGAGCTCCATCTGTTGATGAAGTGGATGGTGCAGAAAGGCAGACTCTCCCACCCTGCGTGGGCACAGGGAACTTTGCTGGGGTTTCTACAGCTGCCAAGGAGTCCTTGAACAGCCTTGGCCTTGGGCATGTGCAATGATGGAAGAAAAGATGAGAGTTCTTTGAACTATTTCCTAAAGCAATAAACTTGGCAATGCCATTTCCTTAGAACTGAGGGCTTTTGGAAGAGAACTTCCAGGGGTCCCAAGCTTTCCAGAGAGGCAAAAGTATTGGTGAGCAGGTCCTGTGGATGGACCCTGTCTATCCAGACAACTTCCCCTCTCCAGCACTCCCCTGAAGCCCTTTGCACAGAGAGAAAAGTCCCTTTGAGCACACCTCACCCCTCCCCAGGAGTCCTCGTCACTCTTCCGTACCCCTGACTTGACAAGATACCTGTTCTTATTTGGTTTGTGTACTTGCTCTAGATTTGTTCATGCATCTGGCTCCTGTGCCCCCCTTCCAGCTGGGATTATAAGGCTCTGGAGGGCAGGATCCCCAATTTGCTTCCTCAAATGTCTCACAAAGCCCTTAGTAGATACCAGAGGGGTGCCCCACATTCAGCATCCCCCCTGTGCCCAGCACCACAAATTACACATCCTGGGCATTGGCTAATGCCAATGAATAGACAGATAGCTGGGGACAGAGGTGAGGGTCCATGTTACTTACGTTCTCAAGGCAAGCTCTGCTCTTGACCTTCCTGACTCAGGTGGCCCCAAACGCTGTGTGCTCGGGGCCATAGTTACATCTAGGTGGGACCATCAGAGGCCACCACGCGAGGTCCCTCTGGAGGTGAGCCACCCAGCCACTCCAAACATATATCTCATGTCGTGAACAGCCTAAGAGCTCCTGGAGAATTTGCCTCCTCTCGCTCATTAAGAAACTCTTTGTGATTTTTAAGCCATCGGTATTATTAGATTTTTAAAAACGAATTCCTCATCCAGGCAATTCTCATTCCAAACTCAGAAACGCTCCAAATCTCAAAACCCTCTCCATCAGAACGTGCGGTTAAAAGTGCTAACCCTTGATTTTACCAGGTGATCCATTGTGGGTTTGGGGCTGCCAGGGTGGGGACTGAGCTAGAAAATCCCAACAGACCGCCACCATCACCCTAATCTCTCTCCATTACAGAAACGGATGGCAAGACGGGGATTACTGTGCCTATAAATCAGTGTTGTGTTCTGGATAATCTAATACATTTTTCAAGTGTTGTTCTCGCCGTTTGGCATGCACGGAACTGCTCGGTTGGCACAAAGTTTGCAATCAATCTCTCCTGCCTGCTCCCCACGCGGCCTCGCCACCTCCTCGAACCTTCCTAATATTTTATACATAAACCGGTTTGGATTCACGGGGCATTCCAGCTAGTAAATGCTCTGAAGATTCATCTTTATGGACTAGCAGCCCAGCCTTGTAGCGTCTCGGCTTCTCAAGATGAAAAGGAATTTTATTTGGTGTGTTATGCCACGCGGGGAATGGCTGCTGGCGGGTTGCTAGGTTCTATTATTATCGTGTGTGTTCTTCTCCCGGGAGGATGAGGCAAGGCCTCACGGGTGGGGCCCTCAGAAAACTGACAATCCTTATTTCCCCTCTCCTTCCCAGACCCTCCCGACAGTGTGTCAGGGCCCCGAGAGGCTCCCCGGGACCCCAGGGAACGGGGGTGGCGAGTTTTGAGCGATCCAAGTGCATGTCTCCGCTAGCCTGCCTCCCTGCACTGGGGGAAGAGGGACGGGGGCTCCGCTAGATTAAGACAACTGTTGAGGGGAGGGGAACGGCCCCACCAAAGGGAAAGAAAATAGTGCAGTTTCATTTGCTTTAAAGCACAGCCTCGTAATAAATGTGCACAGCAAATGTGCTGAGCAAACACCTCGGCGTTCATCAATATGCGGCGCCTGTTTATTGCCTCATAAACTTGGAAGCAAGTGATATTGTCTCTTAAATCAATGGCTGTGTGGACAGCCTTGGCGCTCCAGGAGAACAGGACATCCAGGCCACGCGGCGCTTAAATTAATGGCTGGAGCAGTGACTGAAAGGTGCTTAGTCACTGCTGGGGGATTAGGAGCCATTTCCAAGGATGCAGAGCATCCTTAGTACGTATCTGTGCCAGGATGACAGGCCAGGGCACCTGGCATGCTGTGGGGGTCTCCTCACCCGGGAGCTGTGCTACAGAAGGCACAGAAGGGGGGCCAATGCCCCAACCCTGGGGGAGAAGAGAGGGTCTGTTTGTCTGCCTCTCTAGCCTGTGGGTCCTCGAGAGCTGGTCTGGGTCCCTCCATTCTGGACCCCCAGCACCTGCATCAGGCCCCAGCTGGAGTAAATACCGGAAGAGGGTGGGAGGGGAGGAAGGCAGGCAGCCAAGTTAAGAAAGGAGACCATGGGAAGCCTGCGATGAGGCTAAGTAGAGATGATGAATGGCCTTGCCACGCTGGGAGGCACCGCTTCTGAGGCAGGATGGGGACCAAGACACCTGCCACCGAAGGGGGCTTTCGTGTCTATGAAGCACTGGCCCAGTTGAGAGACGTTCATCGGGCCCTAATGAAGGGCCAGTGCAGGGGGCATCTTCAAGCAGAGCCAGACTCCCTGTGGTGCCCTGAATGGTGATACCCCAAAAGATAGATGTCCACGTCCTAATCTCTGGCCCCTGTGAATGTGATCTTATTTGGGGAAAAAAGGGTCTTTGCATATATAATTAAGGATCTTGAGAAGATTATCCTGAATTATCTGGGTGGGCCCTAAACCCAAAGACAGGTGTCCCTGTGGGAGAGAGGCCGAGGTAGGTCTGAGACAAGACAGGAGATGAAGAACAGAGGAGACAGAGGCGGAGTGATGTGGGGACAAGCCACGGAACACCAGGGATTGTCAGCAGACACCATAAATTAGGAGAGGGATGAACAGATTCCTGCCCCCAGTCCCGAACCTTGATTTCAGACTTCTGGCCTCCAAACCATGAGAGAATACATTTCTGTTATTTTAAGCCACCATGGATATGGCAATTAGGGATGGCAGCCACAGAGGTGAAAGTGTGCCTCCTCCCCAAACTTGGGCTCAGAAAGGCATGTTGTCTTCCAGGCACGTGCTCCTGCATTCTTGGGGACAACAGGTTCTGGCCAGGAGTGCCCGAACCCACGGGGACAGCCCGGCCTAGCAGAGTGCTGGAAAAACTCAGCGACCCTGCTTTCCTTCCTTGGTCTCAGCAAGTGCTCTTATAGCACCATCCAAAGCACAGGAGGCCTTTTATGCTGCATTCGTTAACCCATTCGGGTGCTCCAAGACTCCTGCCAGGTAAAAGTCTCAAAGCAGCAATCACCCCTGGAATACTGAGGTCACAATGAGCCTTGGGGACATGGGACAGGAGCCTGTGATGCCAGGCATGTGGCTTGTACCTGGGCCGTATATGTTGCCTCGGGTGGTTTCCTTGTCTAGACCCCAGTCACTTTCAAGTTCCGTGTTTATTCTCACCGCCACCCGAGGTAGTTGCATCTGGACTTTTCTCCTTGGTTTTCCCTTCATAGCCCCCCACCACTGACCCAATCCCTTCCACCTGGGAAGAGTGGCAGCCTCTAAGCCCAAGAAAAGTCATAATTCAGTCATTTTGCAAGTTGGTGAATTAATTGATTGACTGACGTGGTGGAAGTTTATAGGGAGGAAGTTCCCTTGGATAAAGTAAAGAAGGTGCCATGGGCAAAAATCTGGTCTTCTCTCAAGAGCCTCCTATGACCTTGATCATTTTCAGTGTGGTTTAAAGTTAAACTGTCTACCTTAAAGGATCAGAAGTCCCAAAGCATTCACACCCAGAGACAAAGTCCTTCCTCTCACAAGGGGCTCACGGGAGACTGTTATGGGCTCCAGAATGACAATTTATTAATCTACAGTGAGAAACAGGCTCAACTATGTGACATTGCCAATATTCAAATTCTTTCGAACTACAGGAGTGGCAATTTCATATGATCCAACATTAATACCACCATGGGGATCTGAAATACTCAGATCTGTATGCCCACAATTGTCCCCTGCAGGCCCCCTATGTGGGAAGCCCAATTATAATCAAAGAGGTACTTGGTGAGCAATGAACCAGAGCAAGGATTCTGGGGCTCGATGGTGAGAAACAAAAAAGCAGGCCCTGGCAGCTGTCAGCTGGGAGCCGGCCTGGTACTCACAGCTAGGCCATGGTGTTCTTTTGTTGAACAAACACAATTTCACTGAACACCAACATTGAACAAGGTCACTCTGTGACCGGGATGGGGAGAGACAAAAACAAGGCCACTCCTGTAATCATGTCTGAACACAGACAAAAAAAAAAAACCCAAGCATACTGTTTAAACCACAAAATGACCGCCTGTGCCTCCTTCCCACCTGGTGTGAATGACAGCCACTTTGCCAATTACAGCCCCAGCCTCACTCATTCATCCACCTCCTAGATAAAATTAGTGATGCCCAGTCCTACCCAATTTCAACGTTCTGATACCCCATCCAAAGCGACAGCCTCCAACATCACCTAGTGCGAGCTGAAATCCTATAAAATGGTCCCTCCACCACCTCCTTACCAAGATACCCCAAGATTCCCCATAGTGTGCAGTGTCCCTGGAGGCAACAAGTACCAAGAAACCCAACTTTGTTCAACTACCTGTGTGTTCCTGGCGTCTTTGGAGAGTGGGCATTGATCATGGCATGAGATTTTGCCAACCAGACCTATCCAACTCTGCATCAAGGATAGGCCCACCACGACCACCACGACCACCATAATCACTTTGACCATTATTATGACCACCATCACCATCACCATAATCACTTCCACCATTATTATGACCACCATCACCATAATCACTTCCACCATCATCACCACCCCAGTCACCACCACCACCCTGCTAAGTGATTGATATACATTTTATCATTTTATCCTTCTTCAACTCTGTAGGGTAATTATAGTTATCTCCATTTTCCCAGGTAAAGCTATTGTGACTCAGAGAGACTCAGAGAGACTCAAGATCACACAGCTAGGAAATGGCAGAGCAGGGGTTTGAAACCCAGTCAGCCAGGGATGCTCTACTGATTCTCACAATGCAGAATACTGCAGTGCTCAGCCCAGAGGTATCCTGTGACCTCCTCAGTCTCCCCTGTGCCCCCCAGCTCCTCCTCCTGAGCTTGGATATGAGCTGCCAGCAGCTGCTTTCGTCACTCTCCCTGTGCAATCCTAGCTGACCCCCATCTGACTAGCCCACTGTTATGTTTCTTTAAGGTGGTTGTGCACACGTTTGTTGTGGTCTCTTCTCCTTTTTTAAGTAGGCTCCACGCCCAATGTAGGGCTTGAACTCACGACCCTGAGATCAAGAGTCAGATGCTCTACCAATTAAGCCACCCAGGCACCCCTGCTCTGGTCTCTTCTGTGTGGATTTCATAGTTTAACTTTTACAGGGGGATCCTATTTCCTTCTTATCCAAGCTCCTGAATCTATCTCCCTGTTGCCTCCATGTGCCAAACGCAGTGAACACATAAATTCTTTCCAGAGCCAAGAATAGAAACTAAGATTTATGAGTCCCCATCTATTACTGTAACCAGCAGGATCACTTACTCCCCATATCCTTTATTTCATGACCATATTTTTCTTCATAAATGGCACCTTTTTAAGATGTTACATAAAGAGGCCCAATTCAAAGTTTTAAATTCAAATTATTTGGGCTATCTGAGAACATACTAGGCATCTGAACTACGGATGGAAAATACCCTTTTTACATGCTTGAATAAGTCCAAAACAGCTTAAAGGATTTCTTCAATTTAAAAAAAAAATAATTCACTTCTGGACTGAGGAAAAAAATATGATAAATTTCTACACAAAGGCAATGCCTTGAGAGAGAAATAGCTTAGGTGGCTGTGAAAATCAAGGGCTTTGTAGGGAGTGCAACCCAGTCTACAAGCAAAGCTTCCTCGGGCTCATAATGTAGATGTCAAGGGTGTTTTCCAGAGGACCGGGCTCAGGTGGATTTAGGGGCTATCTGAATTCTGAGATTTCTTCTTCAGATGTATGTGTTAGTTACAGAGGGGGGTTAAAGACCCACCCGGGACAAAGACTAGAAGCTGTAATTGGTCTTACCATACAGTGTTGTAAGTTCTTTTTGATGCTATTGAATGTGAAACAGGGACTTCTTAGGACAAGAGGAGTCTCAACTTGGCACAATTCACAGGCCTTGCAGCAAACCCCCACACGCCACGGGGAATCCCCCCTTATCTTTCTGGTAAGGTGTTCTGTGGTCCAGAAGCAGCTTCCCAAGATCTGCAAAAGACCCTTCTCTTGCGCTGATGGCGGCCGGCTTACACAGCACCATGCGCAGAGCACTTCCCAGGCCCAGCCACGAAACAGCAGCCCAGCGTTTGCTGTCTGCGGCCCTGGCGGGCCTGCCATGGTACCGCCAGCCCCAGCCTCGCTGCCCAGAGAGGGACCCTGCTCTCCAGGCTCTGGGGCCCCTCCGGGTTCACAGAGGGGTCACTCTGCCTGCAAACTACCACACGGCAAGGGACGCCATGCCTTTGTCTTTCTTGAGAAAAACCTTGAAACTATACTGGAGGCCTCCGGAATAGTGTGAGGACCCAGTGACTTTGCTTTCCTTAATGCATCATTTCTAAAAGAGAAAAAAGAATTGTAAAGACTCCATAGAAACTTGCCTCATCTACTTTGCTCCCAGACGACCCCCTCCCATGCAACAAAACACAAAAACAAACAAAACCCAACAAACCCATCTCCCTAAAGACCTTGGCAGCTGCCAGCAAAGGAGGACAGACATGCTGTCCATGGATGTCCAAGAGGTGACATTCTGTTGTTTTAGTTTTAATATCTCACAATGGTGATTGCAGCCAGAAACGAGCATTCCAAGGCTCCCTGTCTTACCGCCTCCTGCTTGGCCCTTTGGTGCATGGGATTAGCGTCACCCCTGCTATGGGGTCCAGTACCCCCATAGAGTGGCAGATGGTCAGCAAGGATCTGCATTTTCTACAAACTGTCGGACCCTCCAAGCCCTGGGCTGGTGAGTGCAAGCGGGTCCCTCCACCCGGTGCACCCCGCCCCTACCCGCACCCTGCAGCCTCTGGCTCCCCTTGCCCCCTAAGCACCACCCCTCCAGCCCAGCCCCTGCTGGCCTATAGCGGACTCATCCCAGCAGGTAGGAGGAGCCCTGGGTGGGGGGGGGCTTCTGCTACCACCCCCCCCCACCCCTGCCCCAGGCTTAGGGGCTCCTCTCTGCAGGCACCAGCAGCACCCTTTGGACATCCGGCCATCCGGAGTGGCAGGGCCAAGACAACACAGCCACAGCAGCATCAGAAATACATGGATTTGTGGTACAGCCACGAGCCCCATCCAATTAAAAAGAATCGCCGGCATGTTCCAAGTCTTTATTCCTGCCAAGTGAGTTGACTGCCGCTCGCACAGAGCAAGGCTGTTTGTCAAACATGACCTCATTTTCAGAACTGATCAGAGAAGTTTTGAAGCACAACCTTCCCCCATTACTAGAAGGTCTAGAGGTTTTCCGGGGTGATCTTACTCCACAGTTAGGCCTCTTTCCTTGTCTGGGGACTGGAGCTGTGGGAGTTTAGGTTTTAAGTTCTCTATTTAGGGTTAGTGAAACAGGCCAAGCTGCTGAAGAAGAGACAGGCAGGGGGAGAGAGAGAGATGGCATGTGTAATTCCTGCCTGGGAAGTATTTGGAAACTGCCGGTGGGGTGGGGGTGGGGGGCCGATGCTGTAGCCATTAGAAATTACAGAGCAGGGGTGCTTGGGTGGCTCAGTTGGTTCAGCATCTGACTCTTGGTTTCAGATCAGGGCATGATCTCACGGCTTTGTGGGTTCCAGCCCTGCATCAGGCTCTGAACTGGCAGTGCGGAGCCTCCTTGGGATTCTCTCTCTCTCTCTCTCTCTCTCTCTCACCCTCTCTCTCTGCCCCCCCCCCACTTGCACTGTATCTGTCTCCCTCAAACTAAATAAATAAACTTAAAAAAATAGGGGCACCTGGGTGGCTCAGTCAGTTAAGTGTCCGACTTCTGCTCAGGTCATGATCCCACAGTGTGAGTTCAAGCCAGCATTGGGCTCTGTGCTGACAGCTCAGAGCCTGGATCCTGCTTCAGATTTTCTCTCTCTCTCTCTCTCTCTCTCTCTCTCTCTCTCTCTCTCAAAAATAAACATTAAAAAAATTTAAAGTAAATAAAAATAAATATAGTACTTGTGTATAGTTTGAAAAAATTAAAAAAAGAGAGAAATTACAGAGCAAACCATGAACACATATCTCTTACCATTACATAAAAGATGAAAGACAAAATAGGAGGGAAGTAAGTCAAGTACATGCCCCAAGAGGACCCATATATGTATATCCAAGAGACCAGTCCCTTGGTGGAAGCAGTAAATGGAAGGGAAAAGACAGGGACTGATATCAGACTAACCTGAGTTTCAATCCTGGCTCTGCCACTTAAGGAGTTGTGTGACCTTAGGCAAGTTACTTAACTTATCTGAAGGCCAGTTGAATCATCTCTAAAATCTGGCTATTCATACCTTCCTTCAGAAACTCAATGGCATTATCATTTATAAAACCTCTCTAGCAGGAGGTAAATACTACCGCCTAGCCTAAGAGTAGGTGGGGGCACCTGAGTGGCTCAGTTGGTTAAGCATCTGACCTCAGCTCAGGTCATGATCTCCCAGTTCATGAGTTCAAACCCCACATCAGGGTCTGAGCTGACAGCTTGGAGCCTGGAAACTGCTTCCGATTCTGTGTCTCCCTCTCTCTGTGCCCCTCCCCTGCTAGTGCTGTCTTTCTCTGTCTCTCAAAAATGAATAAATATTAAAAAAGATTTTTTTTAAATAAGAGTAGGTAAATATTGGCAAATAGTACGTATTGATGAACAACTTTCTGCAACTTTTGGCAATCTTCCTAAGGTCTCTGTGCACAAGTCTGGAAGTTTATCAAGAGTCTGTATTTAACTTTTTCCATTCTGGTTGAGGATAACAGAAAAAGAAATTATATAAAAAAGAAAGAAAGGAAGAAAGAAAGAAGAAAGAAAGAAAGAAAGAAAGAAAGAAAGAAAGAAAGAAAGAAAGAAAGAGAAATACACTGAGAAATCCCACCTTTCTTCCTAGAGATATTCTTTATGTTTCCAAACTTTTCATTTTTTACCCCAAATATCTGATACAGAGGTGCCAGATGGGAGGGGGTGGGGAGTAATCTGTATGTTGACCCAGGACACTGAGCTGTAGGTCCCTGACATCAAATTAACCATTATTTTGTCGTATTGCACTCTTCCAAAATAACTTTTTCTAGAAAGTAACCCAATTATTTCTGACTTATATTTGCAATTCCATTGTTCTGCACCCTCACCAGAACTAGATATGGTCAGTCTTTTCAATTTAGCCATTCTTTTTGTTTTGGGTTTTTTTTTTGTTGTTGTTGTTGTTTGGTTTTTTGAGAGAGCGAGAATGAGAGTTTGAGTGTGAGTGGGGAAGAAGGAACAGGGAGAGAATCCCAAGCAGGCTCCACAGTCAGTGCAGAGCCTGACATGGGGCTTGATCCCTGGACCCTGGGATCAGCCCAACTGACTGAACCACCCAGGTGCCCCTAATTTAGCCATTTTAGTAGGTGTGTGGTAGTATCTTATCAAGGTTTTCATTTATATTTCCCTTCCCTAGTGATGAATTTTTTCAGCATCTTTCCTGTGTATCTTCTTTGGCGTTTTCTGACAATTTGGTAAATTGTCTGTTCAGATCTTCTGTCTAGTTTTTAATTGTGTTGTTTATTTTCTTTGTTGTGGAGTTTTGAGAGTTAAAAAAAAATACAATCTGGGTATAAGTCCTTTATCAGATAGGTATTGTTCAAATATTTTCTCCCAGTCTTGGTGTGACTTTTTCATTCTATTTTCTTTTGAAGAGCAAAAGTTTTTCATCTTGACGAAATCCAATTTATCACCTTGATTCCCTCTTATGCGAGTCCTGCGTTTGGTGTTGTAGCTAAGAAATCTTTGCCTAAACCAAAGTCACAAAACTTTTTCCTATGTTTTCTTCTACAAGTTTTACAGCGTTCTTCTACACGCATTGAGGTGTGTGGTCCATTTTAAGATAAACTTTGTATACGGTGTGAGGTTTGGATGGAAGTTCATGTTTTGCAGATGGATATCCAGGTGTCCCAGCATCATTTATTGAAAAGACCATCCTTTCCCCCCATTGAGATGCCTTTGCGCCTTTGCTGAAAATCAACTGACCATCTATGTGTGGGTCTATTCTGGAGAGCATCTCGATTTTCACCATATAGTCCTGTATTGAAATTCTCAGCTGCCACGATGCCCAGACAGGATCCTCTCTCTCACTCCACGAGTGCTGCTCACTGGTGGGTCCCCACCACAGGCAGTACTGACGGCTCTTCTACAGCCTCAAAGCTTCTTGAGCCTCGCCCTAGTGGGGCTGGCTGCAGATGCATGCACAGATCTCCCAGAGGTCGGGGAGGGGGGCCCACCACATTTTCCAAGAGTGCACGCCCCCCTCTGGAACATAGTACTGGGTACCCAAGAGGCTCTGAAGCCCTGGCCAAGCTGGAGGACCCAGGGCTCCCCCACATCCTCTCACCCTCCACCCTAGCACACGACCTCCCCCCTCGTCTTCTCTTCATTCCAATCAGGCCGGAGAACCTTCAAGAGAAATATTGATTAGAAGTCCTGTCTGCCTTACAAAAACACGGGAGGTTAACTCCTCCGGCAGAGCCCATCTTGGCCGCCTGTCTTCTTGCAGCTGCCTGGGGAGGGCTGTACTGAGAGAGAGGAACATCAGAGGAATCGCTCGCTTATTTCCCCAGCAGTTAGGAATTAGATGAAGTCATAACCGGGTCTACACTTGGCAGAGCACCTGGACACAATAGTATGCTTAATGAAATGATTAAATGCCTCCGCAGCGGAGCCCCATTTCATTTATGTAACTTTTATTGACCTGTAATGAAGGTCTGCCAAAATACTAGCACAGCATGGAGGGGCACAAGCGAGGCATCCACCAGCAGGCAGGGTCTAGACTGGCCTTGTGGTCCCTCCTCCTTCCCCAAGCTGGAGAACTCCTGCCATTGTCCTCAGTCTTTCATCCACATCTCCTGTAGACAACTGAATGGGTACCCCGAACTGGAAAAAGTCACAATAAAAATGTTACCCTTTTCAAAGTAAACTGGCCCTGGCCAGGCAGGAATGCAGAGGGCCGTGTCCTTAACTTTCCCACCTCTCTCAAGGAGGAGGCCCTGCCTTCAGGACATTCAGGTGGCTGAAAACCATGTGGTGAGTATCCAGAGACATCCCTCAAGGTGGCCCACCAAAAAGAAATTCTTAAAAGGGTGAGTTTTAATGGTAAGATTCATTTGAGGAGCTCATCCATCCTATCCCTTCTGCAAGGTCCACAAAGCACCTTATCACATTAAGGGCTTTGAGAAGCCCTTCTGCAAATTCACCCAGAAATTTCCTAAACTTACGTTAAGAACACCTTTTTTTCCCCCCGCCAAACGTCTGTTAACACCAGGGAACTTGGTTGAGAAATGATGTTCCCCCCCAAATGCCAGAAGATGTTCTGATAAAAAGTGTCTGTCGCTTTATTCTATTCAGCTTATAATCAGTGAAGGGTGAAGACAATGAGGAATTTGGGGTTTCCCCGGGCTCCCTGCCTGCTTCTCTCTGGCACCCAGCTTGGGATGTGGGAAAGAAGCGATGACATCTTCCTGCCACACTGGTATGTGTGTGTTTGGGGAGCGGGGGAGGGGAGGGATTGCAGAATCCCCAACCAGAGCTCTGCCACTGACTAGTTGATTAAGACTGCCTGAAACGCCTAGATCAGAAGAGTCCACCTCCCCAAAGTTAGCACGTATTGACCTCTGATGACACAGTCCGTTTCTAGCACATAGTTGTCTCTTCTTTCCTCTCGTGCTAGTTTGCCACAGATTTATTTTCTCCAAATATCACAACTGAATTAAAAACATTTTTTCTCCCCCCCCCCACCCCCCAACACTTCTGTACCACATCCCTCCCCTTCTCCAAAGTCACCTCTGGGACTAGAGGGCCAGCTGCGGAAAACTCCCAATCTGTCTTTTAAGGGGTGTCAGCCACTTTTAAGTGGCTACCCCTCCTCAGCTTAGTGCCTCCGCCGCCACGAACGTGGAATTAGATTAAGCGCCGGCTGTCCCCCTGTCCCCGTGAAAAGCTCTCGGCACAGTCAGGCAGCGGAGAAACCACCGAGTCAGCAGCTCAGACTCCCCCCCGCCCCCCGCCCGTCTCCCTCGGCTCCGGGCACTGGGTTGTCATCTGGAGCGAGTGCACTCATTCTAATTCTTTATGCCTTGTTATTCTGTCAATTTCTTAATCTATTTATGCTGACTTTATTTTTAGTGTGCCTATTGTGACAGCAAATCCTGAAATTGCCTTGGTTGTTTTCTGAAAATGGCCGTTACCAAACCATAATGCAGACCCCGACTAAAATAATGTGAGCCCCAGGCGGTTTCTGGCGCCCACAGCAGCTGTCTACTTTTAGAGCTGCATATCAATTCTCCCCTCGGAGGGGCTGGCCCGGGAGGCGGCTAGGAAAGCAACGTGGTGTCGTATTTAGATGAGCGTCTCTGGGTCTCGCTGAAAATGCTCGCTGCCTCCCCTTTTGGAGAATTTCTTCAAACATTAATAAATTCCCTCCCCTCTCCCTATCTTTTGTTGGCAAACTATAAAAAATGCAAATGATCCAGAAACCAATTAATTTTTAGAAGGTTGCAGCTGTTTTGCTGTATTCACAAGACAAGGTGGGCACATTTAGGGTGTGTGTCTGCGAAAGCACACACATGTGGAAGGCATCCGACCGCTCATCACAGACGCATCAGATCTCCAGATATGAGCCATCATTCAGCCTCGTCAATGCCAACACATGCGTTTCAAAGCGCATTCCACTCCCAGAGAATCAGGAGTTGCTAAGGGGCACACAGAGGCCAGAAGGCGGCCACAAGATGGATACCCAGTCACACAATAACGCTTCACCTCCTGGGACCAAGGAAACGCTCTCTCTCTTCTGGTGGTTCTCCAAATGTCAAAATAGTATCCCTGGAGGAGAACACCGTCAGTATTCCTCTGCCTCCCGTTACATCACCCCATGGCGGTCACGGCCCCCCTAGCAGCCACTGCCCATCTCTCGTCTCACTTTGCTGGGAGCGGTTGGATTTGGTTGAGGTAGAGAGATAGGGGTTCCATTTTGTCAACCTCCCAAGGCACCACCGTGCTTGATCTAAGCACAACACTGTGATCCCACGATGCTCGGAGACCAGGCATGTGACCCAGTTGTAGCCAATGAGACACAGGGCAAGCCTGCTGATGGGCTTTTGGAGGCTCCTGATGTCAAGCTACTCTGGCGAAGTCAAGTAAGGAAAATGCCGTTGTGCACGTCTGCCACCTTCCTGTCCCAAAGAACACTTCTGTGTGCTGATGTGATGGCCATGGCTTGCTGGTGTCTCATGACCACGAGGTGGAAGGCCTAGGATGGTGGAGAGGAAGCCGTCCATCTCCTGTGCCCATCCTGGGCCAGCAGATCTCCGGACTCCTGGCCGTGTGAGATAATTACCTCTCTTCATTGCTCAGCTACTGTTTGTCAGGTGCTTTGTTACTTGTGGGCAAAAGCATTCCTGATTGATACAAGGCTCTCCGGGTCGGAAGAGGCGTACAGCTATGTCATCTAGAACCACTGCCATGGGCTGCTTGGCTTCCTGCTCTGATATGTCCATGGGGTGATCTTCTAAATTGTGCTTCAACAAGCAAAGAAGAGAACCTGTGCTCTCCTGGAGCACCCGGGCTGCACCGGCACCTCTGCTGGGAAGTCTTCCTCCTGTGAGGAGAGAACCCACTCCCCTAGCATTCTGGAGAGAGTGGCGCCGGAGAGAGAGGCATGGGCGCTGCTCCCACAAGCGATGCTGGGGCAGGGGCTGAGCCCCCTGTGAAGAGCAGAGGGATGTCAGGCTTATTGAGCTATAATTCACATACCACACAACTCACCCCTTTAAATGCACAATTCAGTGTTTTTTTAGTTTATTCATAGATGTGTGTGCCCATCACAAGCCAATTTTAGACCATTTTCATCACTTGCAAAGAAACCCTGTGCCCTTTAGCTATTGCTCCTCTGCTCTCCAACCCCCTTCCCTCCCCCCGCCCTGAGCAACCACTAATCTTTCTGTCTCTAGAGAGTCCCCTATTCTGGACATTTCATAAAACGGAATCACATAGTACGTGGTCTTTGTGACTGGCTTCTTTCACTCAACGTAATGTTTTCAAGGTTCATCTACATTACAACATGTATTAGTACTTCATTTCTTTTTATGGCCAAAAAATATTCCATTGCGTAGATATTCGGCCTTGTTATTTTTTGGTAATTACATTCTATAATGTCATCACAATCATTGAATTAGCAAATACCGCACCATTGCTGCTAGGGGAAATACAGGGTTAGGTTTCCGAAAACCACTGGTCAGAACATTTTCCTCAACACACAACCTTGGGGCGCCTGGTGGCTCGGTCGGTTAAGCGTCCAACTTCGGCTCAGGTCATGATTTCGCAGTTCGTGAGTTCAAGCCCCATGTCGGGTGCTGTGCTGACAGCTCGGAGCCTCGAGCCTGCTTCAGATTCTGTGTCTCCCTCTTCTCTGTCCCTCCCACAATTTCTCTCTCTCTCTCTCTCTTACACACAAAAAAATAAATAAAAATTAAAAAATTAAAAAAACCCCACAACCTTGATGTACGTGTGTTTCTGCTTAAAGACACAGTATTTAATATATATTATTGGTTTGTTAACATTGAACTCAGAGTCAACAGCACTATAACTCCTATCTGAATGAGTGGGGATGGAGATGGGGGAAGGAGAACTGCCCGAGAGAACTCTTAGGATTAGACACACCTGTATCAACCCAAAATTGGCCCTAACTAGGATGACCAAGTGCCCTGATCCTTGGAAACCCCTCAGGGTTTCCCAGGAGGTGGGACTTTCAGGGCTACAACCAGAGAGTCTGGGCAAACTGGGATGGTCGATTCACCCCACCTGCTTCCCTAGGTCTGTGCATCCACAGATTTGACTCCTACCCTTTGGAGTGACACAAAGATGATCCTCTCTTTCGTGAAAAGACCCTTCCGTTGTTTGAAGACACGTCTTGTTTTCTCCCAAGTTTTCTCAGACTTGACATCCTTAGTTTCTTGGACCTTCTTCACACTGGGCAGAGTGACAGGGGTCACTGGCTGATGACAGCGTTCTCTTCTTCTGGCCTCATTGGCCAGACTGCACTTCCCACCCTCTCTCGAAGGTCGGTGTGGCCCTGGGATGAATGTGAGCGCAGGCCATGTGGTCATTTCCAGACCTGGCTTTCACAAACCTTCCACTCACAGGCCCCACGTTCCTTCAGCACGAAGGGAGGCACCCACCCCACTGCTGGAGGAGGGCTGCTCCCCACTTAGAAGCATCACTTAGTGAGCAAGTAATAAGCTGTCGTGCTCCGTCTCTATGGCAAGCGCCTTATCTGCCACTGCGGTGAGCCTCACTTTGATTCGCACGCTTTCAAGCTCCTGCATCACCATCCCCCTCTCTGCACACGTTCCTGCCTGTCTGGACTCTTTTTACAGGGGGCACCCCAAATCTGTCCATGTGTGATCCGTCTGTCTAGGGCAAGGTTGATGCTCTCCCTCTTCCGATCACCCATATCTAGGGGCACAGAGTGAAATTACATAAGCTTTTTTGGGAGGGGAGCCCACCCTGTGGCTGGCCTCTGTTTAACTTGCTATTGAACATTTCCTCCCCATACCACTTCGAGACACTGGGGGCACAACGATCAGCTTAACCATTAAATTCACCCATCATCATGACTCAGTGAGATATTCTGGATGCTATTCTGCTCACTGGTGCATTTACTCCTCCTGTCCCCCAGTGCCCCACCCCCCTGTTACAACCAGGGTAGCTGTAGTAACAACAGCCAATACCCAGATGGTAAATTCTAGGTGCTTCATAAGTCCCAACTCTTAACACTCTTAACAGTTCTTTTCTTTTTTTTTAATTGTTTTAATGTTTACTTATTATTGAGAGACAGACAGAGAGAGAGATAGAACATGAGCTTGGGAGGGGCAGAGACAGGAGGAGACACAGAATCGGAAGCAGGCTCCAGGCTCTGAGCTGTCAGCACAGAGCCCGACACGGGGCTCGAACTCACAAGCTGCACGATCATGACCCAAGCCGAAGTCGGACACTTAACAGACTGAGCCACCCAGGCACCCCACCACTCAGCAATTCTAAAGGCAAAACTACTATGATCCCCATTATATAGCTGAGTAAACTGAGGCACAGAGAGGTTAAATAACCTGCCCCAGGACATTCAGCTAGCAACAGAGTTGGCTTTCATTCACCCCAGCAATACAGTGTCAGCCCAGATTCTTAACTATTAGGTTAATATGTTTTCTATGCCCCGGTCGTGTCTGAATCCATGTGTTACACAAATACGGAACAAGAAAGTGCCAAGGGCCCCGGAGACCCTCCCCTGGACAGCCCTTTGAACTAACACTCATCTGCTTCTGGGACACATTTTAGGTTTAGCTGTTCAACTAGTTGCTCAGCCCTTGGATGAGGGCTCCATGTTGCCTCCAGCCTGTGTGTCCCCATTTTAGTCACAGGGATGTCATAGGAGATGGGGATCTGTGCCCAGAAAAAAGGAGAATGGGCTCAGAATTCTGCAAGTTTGAGGCCCTCCGGACACAGCCGCCCAGAATCCTTATGGACTTTCTGCCAAAGCTCAAGGGTATGATCTTGAAGATGCAGGAAATAAAACAGAAAGAGCTTGCCTTCCTGGGACCAGGTGTGTTGAAAGAGGCCAGACTCAGAACTATAAAGGCAGAACAGGAGCAGCCCTGAAAGCCTGGCCATTATTCTGTGTCAGACTGAAGAGAAGTATTGAGAATGCATGCTTATAATCTAACAGTATAAGGTGAGGACTCAGATATGTATACCCTAGTAGAAGGATCGTTCTTGCCCTCTAAATCGCTTACTGATGGCATTCTATGATGAGGACCAGCACAGCCTGATGGCACAGAGCGATCGCTTTCCAGCTTTATGCAAAGTAACTGGCTAAGCATTATACCAAAAAAGTATCATCCACAAGCTTGACCCTTGTCAGAGTTATTTTCTTATTACTCTACGGCTTGAGTGGTAGACAAAGATGAAAGGAAATTGAGAACTTGTTTCTCCAGTGGTGGCAGCAGAGGCTGCCAGTGGCAAGATGGCAGGCTGGTTACACAGTGTGTCCTGGGTCCGCGGCCACACGCGGCTCACGTTGGTTCCCATGGGCAGTAAGGACTGCCTTCGGCAAGCAAAGGCTGAGGCTGGGATTGAAAGAGGTTCCAGAGCTGGAGGATCCGTGGTAAAGCTCTTCTGGAAGCTTCCTGTCCTTTCGGCTCGTTCCGACCTATCGAGCCACCAGCAAGGCAGCCACAGGCCTGGAGTCTGGCCGGGAGGGACGAGGAACCTACTTCAGGGATGGGCAGGGAGTGGCTGAGTTACTACCAGTTCAAGCACGGCCTTTAGTAACTGACAGGTTGCAAACAACTGCAATCCTGCTAAAGAGCCTGGAAATTCAGCTAATTCACTCTGCGTGTTCTGTCCTGGGGTCTGTGAAGATGACAGCAGGGCTGGTCCCTTCTGAGGGTTGTGGAGGAAAGCCTGCTCCAGGCCTATCTCCTTGGCGAGGAAACGGCCCGGCTCCCGTTCACGTCATGTTCTCCCTGTGTGTCTGTGTCCAAATTTTCCCTTTTTATAAGGACAGTGTCATTGTGGATTAGGGACCTTCCTACTGAACTCATTTCAATGCAATCACCTCTTTAAAGGACCAGTCTCCAAATGTGGTCACATTCTGAGGGACAAGGGGTTAGGGCTTCAACATCTGAATTTTGGGGTGACACATAATTCAACCCCCAACACTCCTTTCCCCACCTCAAGTTTCTCTTACCATTTTCTTTCTCTCTCTTTTTTTTTTTTTTTTTTTTTTTTTTGCCTTCTTTACTTTAAAGCATTTGTTAGTACCTGCAGTCATTTCATTTATTTGTTTGGAAAGTATCTTTCCCACTTGAATGGAACATCCCTGAGCATTTTCTCCCCTGGGGACCTACCACACTTGCGGACTATGTGAATCTGGCTTTCACCTGTGCCTCTTGGTGGCCCCTCCCCCTTCTAGTGACAGCGGCACTAGGCTCAGCTGCAGAAGGCTCCAGGAAACCCACGGGGGACAGAGAGGAGAGATTTAAACCTGCCCAGAAGGCCTAGGAGGTGACAGAAGGATGACAGCCTTTCTTTTTCCTTGTTATCACCTCATTATTTTCCAGGTCTTGGCCTCCTTCCAGAAATAACAAGATGGAAAGTCCATCACACAGCTCATCTTAATTCACATTTCTCTGTGATGCCTCAGATTATTTATTTTCCATAATAATATCATTAATTTTTTTTTGAAGAGTTATCTTCTGTGTGGTAAACACAGGGGCAGGTAAATGCCGTTAGAGCCACTCAGGCCTGGGTCAGCTGCCGTGGAACTGGCCTGAGATGAAGGAGGTGCTGCTACCTGGGTTGCAAGCCTGAGGCTTTCTGAAGCACCAAGGTCTCTCTAGAAGGAAGTTCTCCTCGGTGGAGGAGTCAGGAGCTCAGGAGTGGCCCTGAGAAGCCAGGGTTCTAAGCAGTGCCTCACAAAATTACCATCACCGCATCACCACCGCCACCACCATCATCAACGTCACCAAACCGTCACCACCACCATGATCACCATCGTCGTCACCGTCATCCTCACCACCATCACCACCACCATCATCATCGTCACCAAACCATCATCATCACGACTGCATTTACCAAGTGTCTACTCTCTACCAGGTCCTCTGTTAAGTGCTTGGCCCACAAGATCTTCTAAAAATAGCACCCAAAGGCCAAAACCCTTCTTGTGTCAAAGATGTGGTAAACCGATATGAGTCATGAAAACATAGGCGCTCACCGAGCACAGAGGATCTTCCCCACCGCACACGTAGCCAATAACCAGAACCTCGTGCCACCTCATAAGCGTCTACAGGGGCAGCTGGGCAGCTCTGCTCACCTCAGTTGGCCTCGCGCAGCGTCGGCGCTTGGCCTGGAGTCACTGTTCTAGGCTGGGCGTGGCTGGAAGCCTCAGCTTCTCCCTGCGGAGCTCAGGGATGACTCCACTCCAGGTGTGTGCGTTCTGGGCCCAGCTCAAGGGGCGGCAGCTGCTCCGAGGAAGCTTTTCCTCGTGGTGATGGCAAAAGTGCAAGACATCGATGGGAACAGACGCGTTCTCCCCAGAACCATCACGTGGGACTCTCGCCAGATGCCCGCTGGCCTAAGTGAGTCACGTGGGCAAGCCTAGAACCAGTGGAGCAGGGATGCCTAGCTCGTCGTCGTGTGTCACGGAGGACCTTGGTGGTTTGTGATGCTGTGTGACAACCACACCTCACACCCCCTTCCTTCCTCTTCCGTGCGGTGGAGGTGTCTCCCTCTCCTGCTCCTGGACAGTGAAGCCAGGTCAGGGTGAGGACGTGGTGAAGGGCAGGGGCCAGGAGGGCGGGTGAGACGGTGGACAGCAGAGGCCCAGGCAGGGCCGTGGAGCAGCCCAGGTGCCACGAGACTGTCTAGTAAGGACTCGATTTCTGTTTCTGTCAGCTGCCAGCTTTGTGACCTCAGACAAGCCCGTCAACCTCTCTGAGCTCCAGTGACCGCGCCCGTATGTAAAATCAGGGTAATAATGGCCCAGAGGCGAGGCTAAGAATTAGCACGTGTAAGTCCCCGGCCCCCAGACGTGAGGCAGGAAACGGCAGTCTCTTCGCTGCTTCTGGGCGGCAGGGGGACTTGGGTGGAAGCGTTAACGAGACGTGATTCTCACTAAAGAGCTGGTCACCAGAGAGGGTCAAGCAAAGAGCGTGCAAACGAGGAAGAGAGGAAAATGCCCCAGGCGAGCCGGGGCAAAACCAAAGCAGGACTTGACTCCGCAGAAGCCCGGGAGGTGTTTTCAGCATTTCTAGAATCAGGGAGCAGCGAGGATGCTTCTGGCATCGGGCACAGAAAACGGTGCCACGTGTTATTTCACACCAGGCGGCTGAAGGTGGGGTGGCACCAGCTTCGGCCCGTGGGGCTCCGGGTCCCCGTCGAGCTGGACATCCAGACACAGTCTCGAGAGGACTGGCGTCTCTCAGGGTGTCTCCCTAGCGAGCAAGCCAGGAACGTGGCCCAGGCTGCACGCGGGGCCCACTTCCAACCAATCACCGTCAGGGAGCTCAGCTTGCTCTTGGGCTTGGACCAATCAGGACGCCGCCCTGGCGTTTGGCGGGGAGGGGGGGGGGGTCTGTCCGGAAGGAAGGGACGGGCGGTGTTGCCAGGGCCCAGAGGCAGAAGGACACTTCCCAGGGGCCCAGAGCCGGAGGAGGTGTGGTGCACCGCCGGGCTGCGGTTGTGTGGGCGCCGCGGGCTGGGGCGCAGCGCACGCAGGGGCTGCAGGCCCCGCCGCAAGTCATTCAGAAGGATCTAAAACCCACCGAGGCCTCCCAGTAACTGGAATCACGGGGAGCCCAGCACCGGGCGCAGGTGACACTGGGCTGCAGCGCTGGGTGGGGGGCGCGGGCCACGGGTCCCACCGATCGCTGCGGGGCAGGGGAAGCGGGGTTCCGCCAGCCCAGCCGACGGGTGGAAGGGTGGTCTTGGGACCTGCAACTTCCCACGACCGGCTGGCCAGTGGGGGCGTTCAGCGTTGGCACCCGGGAGATTGGGGAATTGTGTGCCTCCCACGCACCGCTTCTCGCGGTCAGCGTCGGAAAGCAAGTTCCCGCGGGAGGGCCGAGTTTCCTGGACACCGTCTTCCTGGGGCCTCAGGGGGAGTGGAGGTGCGGCATGAGCGGCCGCTGACCCCTGGGTCCAAGTCTAAGTTCCCAAAGCTGTGGGTGCAACTGGGTTTCCCAGCTTCCTGGGAGAGAGTTTTCAGGATGTGAGCAAAATCACAAAGGGGACTGTGGGTCCTAAGTATCCTGATCCCTGAGCTGTGGCTCTTTGACCCCAGCGGGCGTTTATGCCCAGGTAGGGGCAGAGGTTGGCAATGGAGAGGTTGGGCATCAGAGATGGGTGCGGAAAAAGGCAGATCTCAGACCTGGTGGCTCCAGCATCCCGGCTGGTGGGGAGACCTCGGGTGATTTGGTTCACCCATAAACTGGGTAGGACAGCCTCGGTGTGTGCCACCGCATAGCCACCCACCACAGACGCCTGTAGGGACGCGCCAGTGCCCGGAAATGCTGGAGTCACCAGGTCTGCTCTGGGGCCTCTACTGCCCTCCCTGCCCTTTCTCCCTGCA
Source organism: Leopardus geoffroyi (assembly GCF_018350155.1). NCBI lineage: Eukaryota > Metazoa > Chordata > Mammalia > Carnivora > Felidae > Leopardus > Leopardus geoffroyi. The sequence goes on from NC_059332.1 coordinate 141,806,421, forward strand.
CGTCTGTCACCTTCAAAGGGCTTCTCCGGCACCTGAGCTCCCTTTCTCTCCAGCCAGGGCAGTCTTCATTAAGGCACGTGGTGCTCTGACTCCTCAGTTCTTCTCTTCCCAATTTATGGTCTACTGCATCCCGCCAGAGCCTAATCTCTCAATTTCCAAATGTCCAACACTTGCTTTCAAGACAGCTGTCTCTGTGATGAGACTCAAGAACCAATTTTAATCTGAAAAGCCAAGCATTTGACACTCTCCACCCTGTCCCCCTGTCTCTGGGCTCTTTCTATTTTCTGGGCAGGGTGTGCTGCTGAAGTCATCGGAAGAGGGAGGCAACTTGATACAACAGGGAAATGTGCATGAAAGAAACCTCAGTCAATGACACCAAGGTTTATCCTGTCACAAGAATGTGATTCGATTGAGAACTTCTTACTTTCTTTTTAAGTTTATTTATTTGAGAGGGACAGAGAGAGAGGGCGCGCGCCAGCACAAGTGGGGGAGGGGCAGAGAGAGAGAGAGAGAAAGAGAGAATCTCAAGCAAGCTCTGTGCTACCAGCGCAGAGCCCAACTTGGGCTCTCGGGAAACCACAAGATCATGACCTGAGCTGAAACCAAGAGTCCGATGCTTAACTGACTAAGCCACCCAGGCGCTGGACAATTTCTTTTTGATTTGAGACCATTGGCCAGAGTTTGGGACAAAGTCGATAAGGAGTTTGTCTGGAGAGCAAGGAGAAGATCACTTGTCTGAGAGCCGACGGGTAGAGCCGAGTTCCAGTTGGGGGCTGATGCTTTCTTGGGCCTTGAGGCAAGCCTTAGCCTCCCAAAGGCTCAATTTCACCACCTATAATACGGGGCTTGACCAGATGATTGTTTTGGTCTGTTCCAGCTCTGAAGTTCTGTGATGCTAGGATTCATGCCAAGAACAATTAAGGCCGGAAGCCAGATTTCTGATCTTGCTGAACTGACCACCTCTCCTTCTTTAAACTGAGTTTTCTTTTCAGTTTCTAAATCCAATTGTTTCTGTAACTGTTGGGCATTAGGTTGACAGTGGCCATCGGATGACAGCTGGACCCCCATGTAAACATTGGAGTGTAACAGGAAAAAGATCACGGGCTTTGGAGGCACCTGGGTGCCTCAGTCCGTTAAGCGTCCAACTCTTGATTTCAGCTCAGGTCACGATCTCCCGGTTCAGGGGATCAAGCCCTATGTTGGGCTCCATGCTGACAGCACAGAGCCAGTTTGAGATTCTCTTGCTCTCTTTCTCTCTCTCTCTCTCTCTCTGCCCCTCCCCCGCTCACGCTGTCTCTGTCTCTCTCAAAATAAATAAATAAACTTTTAAAAAAAAAGTCATGGGCTTTGAAGTTAGACCAGCCCAGGATTTATGTTAGCAGGTGTTCAACTGGAAGTAACTAATAACTACCTAACAGTGACTTCCAACCATAAAGACATTTTCCGCTTACTCAAGAAATCTGGAGGTGGGAGGTCCTGAGATTGGTTTGACAGGCCAGTGGTCACACATTCCAAGTTCCATTTCCCATCTTTCAGCGGGCTGGCTTTATCCTTGTCACCTCATGGATCTTAAAAGGCTGCCCCGGGCCACACACCTCACCTTCCTACAATATGCCGATAGGGAGGAGAGGTGATAGACTCACAGGGTGTTTGTTCTTGAACTGCTCACCCCTTCCTAGCAGGGAGAGAGTGTTTCCCAGAAGCCCCTGCTCCCACACCTTTTTCTCCGGACTCGTTGCCCAGAACGGGTCCCATGCTCCCTCCCATATCAACCACTGGCAAGGGCAGCAGGATTCTTGTGGCCCGCTAAGCCCAGTCATAATGCTCACAAGACTTGCCACCTGGTTTTTTAAATTTGGGCTTCACTGGGGTACCGGGGTGGCTCGGTTAAATGTCTGACTTCGACTCAGGTCATAATCTCACAGCTCATGAGTTTGAGCCCCGCATCGGGCTCTCTGCTGACAGCTCAGAGTCTGGAGCCTGCTTCGGATTCTGTGTCTCCCTCTCTCTCTCTCTCTCTGCCCTCTCCTGCTCGCGCTCTGCACTCTCTCTCTCTCTCTCGAAAATAAACATTAAAAAATAATAATAAAATTTGGGCTTCATTTAACTGCCTGTGTGATATTGAACAAATCACTCAGCTTCTCTGAGCCCCGTTTTCAGCAGCTGAAATAGAGGCATAATCACACGAACTTCACAGGACGGTGGGAAGGACTGAGTCAGATGATGTGTAGGAAGTCTCCGGGGCATTTGACCGTCCCCTGCACGCCCCACGTGCTCAGGGAAATGGTAACTCTTGCCCTTCCTAACATCGCTTTGGATGACGGTCGGAGAGGGTAGCCTCGCTTAGCCCTCTCGTCCCCGTTTTCAATTTCCATAAACTCCATTTCTGTGACAAGACACGCAGGAGCTTGCCAAAGTCAACACGTCGTCGGGCTCCAGTGTTTCCCGCTGTGGCACCTCCTGTCCTCACGGGCTCGGTGCCGCTCTGTACACAGCGGTTTTGGACAGTGGCCACTGCACATTTTGTGTCTGGATTTCTTGTGGGGGAGATTGAGCATCTGGCAGGATGGCCCCTGACTGTGACCAGTCTCCAGCAAGCATTGTCGCTGGGCGTGAGCGGCGACGAGACTTCTGTGAGGAGGGAGAGAACGGGCGTCCGCGGGAGAGGTGCTGCTTCCCTGCGACAGGGTGCCCTTCGGTGCTCCCACGGGGTTGGCTAAGGGGCGCCTCAAATCACAAATCAAGCAGGGTTCTAGGGCTTCCGTCCCCTCCCCGCCTGCAGCCAATCCATCAGCTCTCTCTAAAGCCCACCCTCCTCCCACCACCTCTTCTCCTGTGGTCCCAGCAAGCCACTCCCTGGTCCCCTCCTGCCCCCCACCTGCCCTCACCTCCTCAGCACAGGCTCCTCCCAGCAGCCAGGCCGCGGTCCAAGGACGGGCACCATGTCAGATCTTGCCGCGGCTTGGGCCCTTCCTGTGGCCATTCCATTACGGGTGGAATAAAATCCGAGGCCTCATGGTCTGACCCTGCCCACCTCTCAACCCCTGTCCTCACTCAGGGCCAGCTTCAGGGCGACCCATCTGCAGCGCACAGGGCCCCAGGCTTGCTCCTGACTCTGCTGTCACTGCCTGGAAGTTCTTAATCACTTCTGAACAAGGGTCTGCGTTTCCGTTCTGCATGGGGCCCATGAATTACGTCCTGTCCTTACCTTCTTACCTGCCACACTCAGCTCCCCTTCTCTAGAACACCCAGGTGTCCTTGTCCTCCTTGGCGCTGGCTGTTTCGCCAGCTCCTTGTGGGGTCACTGCCTTCTCGGCGAGCCAGCCTCAGGGAAGACCCCCACCCCACTCCCCGTTGCCCGCCTGCGCATTGCCCACCCAGCACCCACCCTCTCGTCACACCGTCTTCCGGGGCTGGGGCCTCAGGACCCTTCCGTGATGCTGGAGGCTCACCTTGTCCCTTGTACGCCAGAGGCCCCACAGGCACACGTTTTGTCACGTGCATCATATATGTTCCCCACAAGTGAGCATAACAAATGTCTGGTCCCAGAACTTGGGTTCTGTCTGTGGCTCGGAGGAAGTAACCAGGGAGTTCAAAAGTGTTGTTCACAGAAAGCGTTAACTGCTCTGTGACGTTGACTTGGGACAGGGGTCATCTGAAGGACAGAGTGAGTACAACTGTCCCTTCGGTGGTACTGGCACTGACTCGTGCATAGATGGGATTAATTGAATATCCTGAATGTTCAGTGGAGAGCTCTGATGTAATAAAATTAGGAACCGAAGTAAAGGACTGTGCCCAGGAGAAGAGCACCTTACACACACACACACACACACACGCATAAACATGCACACAGACACACACCTATGTGCACACACACCGCACACGAACGTGTACGGGCATACACACACGTGCACATAGACACACATGCACACACACACACGCACACCACACACAGAGTCTAAGGCAGTGTCTCTCTTCTGAGCAGCGGGGAGGTCTTTGCCCGCAGCTGGGAGGTGGACTGAGCCCCAGATTCACGGGACTGAGGGGGCTGCCGGGGAGGTACGCACCCCTCCCCAGGAGTCCTGGGGTGCAGCCGCCTCTGACCTCGGACCCAGCGGCATCAGGCCGAGAGGGGGCTGGGATGCAGAGGACCCAGGGATCCCCAGCCTGCGCCAGGTGGCCCGGGGAGCACCTTCAAGGGCCTGAGTAGCTCCAGTGCCCCAGCAGGTGTTTCAGTCCCTTCTAGAGAAGATCTGGAGAGCATTTTAGGTTTGAAGGCTAAAAATTACTGTCTCTTCTGAGGAGACCCAGCGCTGGCCTCAAATGGCTTGGCCTGAGGCAGCTTGGCTCTTTGAAGTCGCTTGTGTCCTCAGGGGGCTGTGAGGCTCAGGGGAAAGACGCAGTGAAGTGCTCAGTGGGGGGCCCTGGCTCAAGGCAACGGGTCAGTCGGTGGCTTATCACTCAGTCCTCTTGTTTGTGAACAGAACATACCCGGGCTAGTTTAAGCTGAAAGGGAATTATTGGTTATTGGGGGATCCACAGAAAGCTCTAGGGCGCTGGAGAAAGAGAGCAAGGCTGGTCTTCCAGGATCCGTGCCTAAAATCGTCCCACACCTCAGGTGGCAGGAGCTCAGCCCCACGGCCATCTCAGCGGCCACCGCCCTGATGCCACCTCTGCCCTGAGAACGGGACCCGGCAGCTCTGGGCGGGCTCTGCAGCCCCAGCCGACATCTTCACCCGAGAGTGGGCATATTTGCCTCACCAGGGCGAGCAGGACAGGAGCCCCCCCGCTGAGCCTGTTCCCGCACATTCTTTACCTCTGAATCAAGGGTTTGCGTGGCCGTGGCTCATTGATGGGGCTGCGTCCTAGCTGCAAGGGAAGCTGGGGATCGAATCCTGGCTTCTCCAGAGAGAATTCCTCTCAGCCTGAAGACTTCCTCAAATAAGGAAAGCTTAGAAGACAAAGCATCTACATATGAGACAGCTGTACACGATGCGGAGCATGGGCACCAAAATCAAAGGAAACTTCAAAAACTAATCTTCACCTAAGCCAGGGGCTTGGTTTCTCTGTCCAAGGCCCATTTGGCATCAGTCCTTGGGGCGGTGGTAACACGGTGTCCCATGACAAGACTGTGACAGGACTGGGGACAGATCGCTGGGCAGGTGGACAGCCTCTCCTGACCAGTGAGGTCTGGGGCCGGGGTCATACAAGACTAATGTCCCGGTTACCGGGCTTCTGCAGCTTCCAGCGGCTCCCGCTTTGAACCCCGGAGTTCTTGTGGTGCAATTTCTCCAACAGGCTGTTAGGCCAGGGCGCACCACCCAAGGGAAATAATAATAAAAATGATCATCGTCCTAATTTGCATTGTGCCCGGCGCTGAACCAAGCACTTTAAATCTCTGAACGCTCACAGTAACCCCACAAGGTGCTTGATTACTATCCCCGCCCGACTGATGTGCAGAGAGGCCAAGAAAATCATGCAGCCGGTATGTGGAGGACTGGGATTCGAACCCAGGTCCTTACTCCTTAGCCACAAAATGTGCTGTTGGTGTACCAGCTGCGGACATGAATTCTCCAAGTGTCGCTCCCAACCTAGCCACATATACTACCGCACAGAGGCCACAGTGGGTCGTGTGAGTGATTCCCAAGGTCCAGTGTGACAACACACGGCGTGTAGGGGACATGGCTGTCCTCCACCGGGTAGGGATATCCCCTAAGGATCCCACGGTGTTCCTCCCACACAGGGGGACTTGGGAGTGGGGGAGGGGTCCTCACAGGCAAACTGTCTGAGGAAGAGGGTGAACCCTTCACGTCTCTGAGGACACGACAGCTCCTGCAAGAGCCGAATAGGGCCAGAAAGCTGGTCTTTCCCAGCGGGAGGCCCAGAGGCTGGACATGGAAAGTGCGAGACCCCTTTGGCCGGGGGTGGCAGGCGGGGCGTGGAGGCAGGTGTCCAGAGAGGGGGCATGGCCCAGACTGCAGCTTCTGAAGACAGCGTGCTGAGGACGATGGTCCTAGCTCAGCCTGAACCACCACTTGCCTGGTGAACTTGGTCAGCTCGGAGGGTAAAAGTACTCTAGACTTGTTTGTTGGTCTGTTTATTCGAGCGCTGACTTGTTTTTAGAAAAGAATCTGCAGTAGGATATAAGAAGGCAAAACATGAAATTTATATATATATATATATACATACATATATATATATATATATATATATATATATATAAGGCCCAGGAGAGAGATTTAAAACCAAAATTAAGACAAGGATAAAGTCAGAATGCAAACATGCAAGCCATGGGGGTCGGCCTAAGGACCACGGTGCGTCTGCAGTGTGGTTTCGAGATTCTTCTTGGCCAGAGTGAAAAGACACATCCAGTCCGCTCCCTGACTCACACGTTTTCCAGTCTCCCTGCTTCTGCCGGCGTCTTTCCAGGTCAGAAGTCCTGTTTTTAGTCTGTTCTCACGGGGACCTTGCTCTCTCCCTCTCTGCCCTCATTTCCCTTGCCCTGCCCTGGGTTTATTTTCAGCCGCCTCTTCTTTCTGAAGCTGCAGGGGCTGCACAAAGGAGGCCAGGCTCCAGCCCTCCGGCTCCTCCCCTCCTTGGGGGAACAGGCCCACGTCAGCCCCGGCCTGCCCTCCCCGCGTGGCCCGCGTGGGCAGCCAGGTTTGGAAGCCAGCGTGGAAGGAGACCCGCACCCGGCAGCAGCCAGCGCGGGATGGAGTAGAGCTCCGGCTTCTCCTTCAGAGCTAAGGGACCGCTCTGACCTCCCTCGTTACTCCTGGCTCGTTTATAATCAGCTTTTCCATTATCTTGCAGCGAAGCCCTCCCAGAATCACATTAATTGCCTATAACTACAGCTGGGTGGTTCATTTATTCTTTCTAATTTGGAAGATCCAAATGGTTTAACCCCTATTTTTATTTTAAAAGCTTTAGGGGTTTTGTAAACTTTGGAGGCCCTAAAGCCAACGTGGCAGACACATACACGCTCACGTAAGTCCAAGCGCACGTGCACCGTCACACGCCCCATGGCACGTGCCACGCAGAACGGATCTTTCGGGTCAGGGGTCAGAGGAGGGTGATATGACCTCAGGCATTGCTGTGTAGACAGCGCTAGTGCCATTATCACCCACACCGATGACACCACCACCACCACCTTCCCTGCCACCGTCGCCACCTCCGCCCCACCCCCACTATCACCACCACCCCCATCACCACCCCACCGTCACCTTCACCACCGCTCGTCCAGGTGCCCGAAATCCCACCATTGCACCATTGCAGTCGGAGGGGGGCTCAAATGAGCGTGTGTGAGGCCGAGAGTGTGCGGGCACGCGCACAGGTACACGCACGCACGCGCGTGCCTTATCAGTTAAATAATGAACAAAGAAATGTGAAAAAAGGAAACTTCTGCCGACCCCTCTGCAACACTGTCAGGGCTCTTGTTTACATATTCATATCGTAACAGAACAGAGCGTTAAGTTTCTGTCTTAAGCAGATCATCAGAAAACTGGAGTACGCGGAAGAGAAGTGGTTCTCAAACTTTCTCATGCAGGGGAACACCCAGGGGGCTGGCTAGACTGCTGAGCCCCACCCCAGCGTCTCCCAGTCAGTAGATCCGGGGCGGGGCTCGATAGTTTGCGTTTTCGAACAGGTTCTCAGGTGCTGCTGGTTCCGGGCCACACTTGAGAATCAGCACAGTAGGTTGAAACACACCCAGACTCACACACGGGCACACACACCACAGACTCGTGCAGCAACCCTTGCGGAATGGAGCAGCCCTTTTCGATGTAAAAATTCTTGTCAAAAGAAAGCTTGAAGAATGTAAAGAAATTAAAATGATGAGATAAAATCATACTAGCCAGCTGAGAAGAGTAGTGTTCTAATACCGGCCCAGAGATGTGAATGTGGGGCTTCCAGAGAATATGCGAAGTTTTGAGGTTCAGGGAAACATAAGTTACCCTAAGTGGGGGATGGAACCCTTCAGGAACGGCTGGAGGCCAAACTTAAACAGGGACTGAGGGAGAGTTGGGCAGGGGGCTTGGTGAGGCGGCAGGCAGGGAGGGGTTCCTGCTGGAAGGAGGAGTGTAGAGGAGAAGGTGATGTAGCTGACACGTTGATCCAGGCGGTGAGGGGGGCAGGACCACAGACCAGCACTGGCCGCCCTGAGGCCTCTAGCAGCCTGGAGATACCTCCGGTCATTGCCAGGATTGAATGAGATTGCACCTGCTCCATTGCAATTCAAGGGAAAAACAGACCGGCTTGAAGTTGTATGTAAATATTTGTTCCTTTGTCCCAGACTTGAGCCTCATGTTTTCAAAAGGAATGGAAGAAAAGGTGTGTGTGTGTCGGGGGTGGGGGGCACGTGGGGTTGAAGCCCCACTCCACCCCCAGCTCCAGTTATCCCTGTCTTGTCTCTGGAATGCCCCTTCTGGCATGTTCTTCGTCTGAGTGGCTTTCCATTTCCAGAGTTTCTGCTAAAGGTGCAGATGTCCCTGGGGGACAGGGTGCCTTGAGTGGGTAAACGCGGGGAGGTTGCTCACACAGATCCGGCATGTTCGGGCTAACGCCTCTCACCTGGTGGCCCAGGAGTATATTTTACGCTGTTATTTCAACCCTCCCCGCATCTAGGGAGCAGCCAGAAAATAACAGGTCTCAAAACAGACCGGGTTTGGAGACCTCAATATTCAGATGGAAAGAAACCTCATTTGAAGCCAATCCCAATTCTAGACACAAAATATGGGCTTGTTACCAAGAAGTATCGAAGCCCTCAACATTTCTTGAAACAAACCCTTCCTTGCCCTCAAATCACATCCGTGACATTAACCCAGGTCCCACCATATGGCTCAGAGGGCATCTGCCTCGGAGGGTTCCCTAACTCTGCTATGACTGGACTCCCCAGGGGAGCATTTGCAAATCTCAGTGCCCAGAACACACCCCAGTCCAGTTAATTCAGATCTCCTGAGGGGCGACCTGTGCATCTGCTTTTTTTTTCAAATGCTCCAGATGATTCTGACGGGCAGCCAAGTTTGAGAGCCAGTGGCTCTGTCTTGTTCAAGGCGAGAGAAACCTGGTGGGCTTCCTCCCCCACCTGCTGGCTCTCCGGCTTCAGGGAAACTAACCTGGAGCCCACAAGGCTCAGCGCCCTCACCCATGAGGTGGGCGAGTAACAGAGTTGCGGAGAATGTGTGTGAACACGTCCGAGGCACAGGCAGTGCCTGGCAAAAGCGAGAGGCTATTATTTGTAATTTAAGAAACTGAGGCACAGGGGCATCGTGTACATCTGAGTCTGGGTCCGTGTCCCATCTGGAAGAGGAGATGGTTGCATTAGACGATGTCTTAGGCTCCTCTGAGCTCTAACACTCTGGGATCCTGCAAAGGGGCTGAAATGAGTCCCGTCTCCCCTCCAACACCTGAGAAAACCATGGGAATCCACACTCAGTAAAACAAAATAGGCAAAACCGGGCACGCGGGCTACTGGATTATTCTCCTCCCCACCTCCCGGGTTGCTCTGGGACCTCATCTCAGCAGAGATCAGCCTTTCAACCTCTTGCCCTTCTTTGCCACCAGGTCATGTCTGGGGGCAAATGGACAGGGCCCAGGAGTGACCAGTCAAGGCCACAGCCCCTCAGGCAGTGCTGCAGGCAGCCCACGGCTGGGAGGCTCCTGGGTCCCAAGAGAGGGTGTTGACAAACATCTGGAGCAGGGGTCCTGGACCTTGGTACTGTTGACATTGGGGGTGGCTAATTATTTCTGGGGGCTGTTCGGTGCATGGAGGGGCGCCCAGCAGGAGCCCTGGCCTCTGTCCGCTAGATGCTAGGAGCAGTCCCCCCAACATCTCCAGGCATTGCCAAATGTCCCCGGGGAGGGGGGCAGAGTCGCCTCCCCACGCCCCCACACCACTGCTCTGGAGGCCCATCTTTCCTGCCCCACATGCAGCAAGGAAGAATGTTGTCCTTCATGTGTCAGTACAGATTCATTTTGATTTGCTCTTTTTATTTATTTATAAAAGAGATGTGTGTGTTTTTTTTTAACGATTCATTTTTGAGAGAGACAGAGTGTGAGCAGGGTGGGGCAGAGAGAGAGAGAGAGAGAGAGAAGGCTCCAAGCTGTCACCACAGAGCCCGATGTAGGGTTCACACCCTCCGACTGCGAGATCCTGACCTGAGCCGCAATCAGATGCTGAACGACTAAGCCACCCAGGTGCCCCTGTATTGCTCATATTTAAAGTCACAAGAGAAGGGGCGCCTGGATGGCTCAGCTGGTTAAGCATCTGACTTTGGCTCAGGTCATGATCTCAGGTCATCATCTCATGCTTCCTGAGTTCGAGCCTGCGTGCGGCTCTGTGCTGACAGCTGGAAGCCTGGAACCCGGAGCCTACTTCAGATTCCACGGCTCCCTCTCTCTGCCCCTCCCCCACACCCTCTGTCTCTCGCTCTCAAAAATGAATAAAACATTAAAAAAAAAAAAAAGTCACAAGAGAGAAGAACCACTCTACAAAGGGCAGACTTGTTTCAACTCAAAGGTGGGCAGGGAAGACGAGAGGAAAGGGACGGGAATGGGGTGCTCTCCCGAGTGCTGTTGAAAGGAACAAAATGGAGCCTTGGGAGCTGCGGCAGGGCGGAGCCCTCACAGCAGAGCTGACGGCGGGGGTGGGCGGTGCCGGCCTTGGGGACAGGGGCCCACGACGCTCCGCCGGCGGGGCCTGGGGACTCCTGGGTGCGTCTTCCGCCGCAGAGAGGGATGTTCCGTTTGCACTGATGAGTGGGCAAGCAGGTTACAGAGGTCAGAGACACGATGCCACCCCTATTTTGGAAAAATAATAGGCATCTATGCCCACACCCACACCCAGCGCAAAATGTGGCTGTGGATACACCGAGACGCTGATACGGTTACTGACAGAAGCCGGGACGTCAGGTGGCTTTTCTCCCTCGTTTGCTTACCTGTCCTTTTTCTACCGTGCACCTTGCACTAACTGGTAGGAAGGGAAAAAATCACGCGAAGGAAAGGCAAACACTTGGGCAAAGGCACGTGAAAACCCCAACTGCCAGAAACACGGCTGGGGAGTCACCAAGAGGCGGCAGGAGAGGCGGGCATGACCCCCGCAGCCACCGCCCCTCTGCGGGCGCGGCCCGGGGGTCTAGAGACGGGAGAGCCCGGGAAGGGGCTCAGAGAGTGCCGGGCACAGGGCCGCGGGCGGCCGGGGGGAGCTGTCGGGGGTGGGAGGTGGACACAGACCCTGCACCCCTTCCGGGACCTCAGTCCAGGCCGCGGACACGCCCCCTTGCGGGGGCGACACGTGCGGCCCCGCGGCTGGGATCACGCCTCTGGGACGCGGGGGTCTGGAGGGCGCCGGGTGGGGGCCCGGGAGCCCCCGACGGCCCGGGTCCAGGGGCGGGGGGCGGCAGAAGGACGGCCAGCGAGGCTTCGTTCCGGCCCACTCCGCGGAGGCGCTGGCGACGCTGGGGCACCCGGCTGGCGGCTCTGCCCCCTCGTCCCCGGCCGCGGGGAGCCTGCGCCGCGGCCTCCGGGCCCCGGGTCGCCAGCCGCCGCCCCGCCCCGCGCCCCCGGAGCCCCCGACGGCGCCGCACAGAAGGCCGAGCGCAGGAGCCGCGGGGCCCGGGCTCGGCCGCCCTCTGCTGGGCGAAGCGCGAAGGGCAGCCTCAGGTCCACCCTGCCTCCCCTGCTGCCGGAAGGCTGCCTGAGTCACTGAGAACCGCAGACACTGGGAAGACTGGGGGGCGGGCGTAGGGTGGGGGGGGAGCGGGCGTAGGGTGGAGGGGGGGAGCACTTCAAGGAGGTGGAGGTCGTGATTCTGGAGGGAGGCAATTGGGGCCCTTCTCCTTCCCCAATATACTGTAGGCAATAATTTTTTACTCTCAAAAAAAAAAAAAAGTGTAATCACTTCTAGTTAGAAGACTCATCAATGCTCACAGGGGAAAAAAGCAAGCAGTACAGAAGAGCGTAAAGAATGGTTTACAGATCACCCAAACTCAGCACCCACTCAGCACCCACTGGTAACTGCATGTAAATAGATGCGTATTTATTTACGTAAATAGCTTGATGACACTTTTCACGTCAAGAATAATGCCACATAGCCAACCTTTGTGGAGCTGTGGCTTTTGCCAGCACTTTATAAAGTTGGTTCTGTGGATTCTTACGAGGCCTATGCTTGCCTCACAATTTGGCCGGCAATTAGGACTTGACTCTGCAAAGGACAGGTGCTTTGCTCATGTGGCCCAGAAGATGAGGAAAGTGCCATCTCTGTCCATGAGCCTAGGTTAGCTCAATGGGAGGCTGACCCTTGGCCGGGAGGCCGTAGAGAGAAGCAGGAGAGGCAACCAGGGCGAATGCCAGGATTATCACCAGAGGAACCAGCCAGTGACTGAGGGAGAGGGTTACACTTCAAGTGTGAAGTGTCCACAGGGACAGGATTGGGGACAGAGACCCAAGGGTCTAGACGGTCAGAGCAGGACCAAACTGGGTGTGGACAGGAGTTGAGGGGAGAAGGTCAGAACAAAGCTTCTGAAAGACCTTCTGTAAGTGGCAAGCTCTCCTTCCGGGTCGTGGTTGGGATACTAGATGGGGCGCTGTGGTGTCAGGGCAGGGGAGCTGAAAAGGCGCCAGAGGAGATGGGGGAGAGGTGGGTGTGTGTGTGCGCACGTACACACACACACACACACACTGCTTCTTTTGAACAACTTTCTATTCCATGCTATTTTATCATATTCTATGCTGTGCTAGTCAATTCCATTCCATTCCATTCCATTCCATTCCATTCCATTCCATTCCATTCCATTCTTCCTTTCTATTACAGCTGCCAAATACTGATAGCATTGCATGGCAAATTATCTAATCTCACAGGCTAAGATTTAAAAAAACTAAAGCGTGTAACAAAGTCTCATCCTTCCCTTCCTCACTTTCCCCAGCCTTAGGTCAGAAGGTGCCTTTGTTCTGACCCAGGTAGCTCAGGGGTCTCCCCTCAGTTAGAAACAGAACTCCCTTTGGACCTAATCACAGCCTTCATTTACCTCTGTGCAAGCCCTGTTCTACCTGCCAGGACATCCCTTCTTCCTTTGGTCCCTCTCTGGATGGCAGAAAGAAAAGAAATGTCATTTCTTTCTAGCACGTCTGTGCTAAAGGATGATTTCCTCAAGACTGTTCTTCTCCAACCAGACTCCACACCCCCCCCCACTTCAGTCATCCCAGGCTAGCTGAGAATAATCCCCAAATTTTAAGCAATACTTGCTGAAGTTTAGGTGAGGTGTTGCAAACAGCCACTGCTCAAAGTAACAGTATTTACAAACTGCTTTCCCTTGAAAAATTTTCGGCGGTGAGTCCAGGGTTATAGCAACCCAGGATCCTTTGCAGAAGCAGAAATTTTAAAAACCTGTCGGTGCATAAAATGTTCTGTGTTGAATTTATTACAAACGCTGCATCAAGACTTCAGATAACTCCAGAAATAAGAAAGCTACAATGGGAAGATTTCAGCGGGATTTATTTTTATTTATAATTTATACCCTGTCAGCTCCTCAAAAGGATTTGAGGCAGCATCCAATGAAAGACATGCGGTTCAACAAGGTTGCTAAAACTGGGAATAGAAAATTGAAAACTTCCAGCGGGAGGAGGAGGAAGCCAAGGTGATGGAATTACTGAGCTGAAGTGTAGTGAGCTCTCTGGTAGCCACAGCAAGGAGGGAAACACAAGCTTGTGTACGTTTCATTATCTGAGTAAAGAAAATAAAGTCCCAAGCCGCGCGTTAGTTCTCCAAGGGACATCAGCGCATCTCCGGTACTGTTTACTTGGTGACAGTTACAAGGGCCTCAGAGGAAAGGGCCTGCAGGGTCCAGCACTCACAGCTGGAGGCTGGAGGGGCGGGGACAAGCAGGACACGGTGCACAGGAGGGCCTGGGTTCTGGGTGGGGCACGGGGGTTGCTCGAGGCAACCAGACCCACCCGGAGCACCCCCCTGGGCCCATCTTCTCCCGAGAGGCCTGCCCTGCAGGTGTTCACAGCCCTGGGCCCTAGCGGGGTGCCGGGGGACACCTGGACTGCAGGCTGGGGGTCCATGCGTGCGTGCAGGCAAGGCCCTTGCACTGCAGGCTGTGGGAACAGATGGGGCCAGCTCCCCGGCCCTGCACTGTGGGCGCCTGGGCGCCTCCGGGAAGCCTGAGAATTCTGCCTTTGAGACCAGTGTCCAGGCTGCTGTGAGGCTGTGTATACCAAGCAAGGAGACTAAATGTATTTCACTTACCAACTCTTTAGTTTGATTTCTGCTTTGGAGGCTACCTGTGCCGAGGCACTGAGGCGTGGGGCCCGGGGGCCTGGGGAACACTGGCCTCTGTTGCCGCTCTGCCCCGGGGCCTGTGGCTGCACTCCTTGCAAGCTGAAATTGTCTTCCCCTCCCCGTCGCTGCGGTGGCCAGTGGAGAGGGGGCTTTGCAAGTCAGATGTGCAGTCAAGAGATGTGTGACCTTGGCAGGTTATTTCTCCTGGCTTGAGTCCCAGCCTGTGACCTTGGGGGAACAGTTCCGGTCCCTCCCAAGGCCCCAGTTTCTGGTCTCCTGGGGCGCTTGGGAGACTAAATGAGCTTATATGCATGCACGGCTTCAGGACAGTTCCGAACATACAGTAAATGCCATGCAAGTGCCACGTTCTTATTACTTGGATCAGTGGCTGTTCCTCCCAAGTGGGTCTCATCTGATTCCCCCTTCCTGTGGGACCCTGGAGTCCGGGGCCACACCCTGTGCTCAGCGGCCAGAGACAGGGGTGTCTGGTGACGGCAGGACCCGACCCCCCACCTTCCCTGAGCTGTGCTCTTTGTAGTTCAGACACTTCACCTGAGAGAGGATATGGGCCGCCGCTCAGGTACAGCTCGGCCATGCGTTCTCTTCTCTCTTTTAAAAAGAGCAAAGTTAGTGCCAATGAGACCTATTAACACGCAGTTCTCCACCCACACCTTGCCCGGCCCCAACCCCAGGGCTCAGCCGTGCCTCTGGTCATTGGCGCCTCCTGCTGGCCGCTTGAGGCAGGTACCTCACCAATGCTGGCCACAGTCCGCTGCCAGTCCGTTCTCCAGTCAAAATACCCTCTGCCTCCTGAAGGAAGGACTCTAATCATGGTTGTGTCCTCACCCAACCCCCACCACCCACTTAATAATTGTGCTTTAAGAAAGTGAACAAACGAATGAATGAATGAACGAACGAAATGCCCATTTCCTAAGTCACAAGCTCAGACAACTCGTAGACTTCCCATCGCTGCTTAGAGGCAAAACCGAAACTTACCCACCAGCCTAGGCCTTCGATAAACTGACTCACCTCCCTGCCTCACCATCCCAGCACCGCTGACCCAGCCTGGGCTCGTGCCTCCTGCAAGCCTGCCTCTCCTGCCCTTTCCAGGGCATTCCTTCCGACCAGGTCTGTGCAGAAGGACTCTCGTCCGCACTGTCCCTTCCCCTTGGGGTTATTATCCCCATCTGGGCTAGTTGCCATTTACTGTGACCTTGTCTCTTTTCTCCGTTATGCTGTAAACAATTGGGGACCGAGACGGGTCAGCCACTTCCGAGCGCTCACTGCTCATTTCAGAACGACTCCCTGCGTGTGTCTGGGGGTCTGTGTCATCTCTAACACATCTGGTGTTTGTGTGCCTGGGGGAGGATCCTGCCACGCTGCCAGGGGGTGCAAATCAAAGGTGGCGGGGGGGGGGTGCGTGTGTGTGCAGAGCCTGGGTGTGGAGGGCGGCAGCGGGTGAAGGCAGAATCAGGAGGGCGGAGCCACAGCTTTCGCAGGAGCTCGAGAAGGTGGTCTGTGGTAGCCAGTGAAGGGTTGGCCCAGACGCTCTCCTGTGACACTTCTTGTCCTCAGCACTATCATCAGAGACAGAGAGAGGGACACAGGTAGAGACAGAGACAGAGTGGGGCCCTGGTTCTCACTGTGGTGCCTGGACCAGCAGGTTGGCCTCCCCTGGGACTTGACTGAAATGCAAATGCTCGGGCCTCGCCTAGACCACTGGATTGGAGGCTGTGGGGTCACCTGTGTTTTCACAAGTGCTCCGGATGAGGTTTGAGAACCGTGAGTCCAGACAGGGTTAATGAAGGTGCGCAAAGCCCTCCTTTTCCCAATCCGAGTCTTTCCCTGCTCCTCCTTTAAAATCGTTTTTAATGTTTATTTATTTTCGAGAGACAGAGAGAGACAGAGTGTGAGCAGGGGAGGGGCAGAGAGAGAGGGAGACACAGAATCCGAAGCAGGCTCCAGGCTCTGAGCTGTCAGCACAGAGCCCGACGCGGGGCTCGAACCCACAATCTGTGAGATCATGACCAGAGCCGAAGTCGGATGCTTAAGCCACTGAGCCACCCAGGAGCCCCTCCCTGCTCCCCCTTTAGCTGCCCAGCGGTCCCTGATCAGGGGCATGCCAGGGAGGAGCACGAACTGTCCCCTGATGGTGCCTGGCTCACCAGCAGGTGTGGCCTCTGGAGCCCAGGCCAGAGAGGGCTCCCACCTGCTAGGTGACCCGTGAAAGGTGGGGACGATCTGCAAGCCCAAGCTCTGGGAGGAGCCTGCGGGATGGGGTGAATGGGAGTGTGCTGCAGGAGGAGCCCGGGGGTGTTATTCAGTATCAGATCAAGTGCGCCCATAACACAGGCTGGGGCTCTCACGGGCTGGCTGCTTCGTTGGGCACATACACTTAATCCTCCCCATGACATGACGATGCGGGAGTTCTTGCACCCATTTTAGAGATGGACCCCCTGGGCCTCCATGGGTCATTTGCCCAAAGTCATCCCAGCTGTAAGCGGAGGGGCTGGGCTTGGGGTTAAGTTTGGGAGGGTGGAGGAGGGTTGAAGGAGGCTTCAAGAGTGGGCTCAGGCAGGGGAGGACCCAGGTGAAGGGACCCAGATCTCCCGTCACGCCAACCAGCAGCTCCAGGAAACCCCTTTCGGGGAGGACAGCCTGGCTATCTGGGTGCTGTGTGATTGTGAAGAATTTTTAAATGTTCATAACGGCATTTGCCATAAGTCTTTTAACTGCAGAGAAAACGCTTAGTGGCCTATCACAGTACTGAATAGACTCTTAGTAACTCACTGTGAACAAGGACAAGGTTTGGGAAGTGACTCCCCAGGGCCGGGAAGGATGCTGCTAGCTGAGGAATGGGCACTGGGCACAGCTCACGGGCCACACGGGGGATCCCAGGATGCAAGCATCCAAAGAGGCTTGCAAAACCACTCATCGACTGGCTTTTGTTCAGAAAGAAAAGAAAGGCAAATGTGACCTGCCAATATGCTGCTCACCTGAGTCTCCTTTTGGAGAGCGAGGGCTGGGCTTGGGGTAGGATCCACCCAAGTGACCCCTGGAGACGACGTGAACAGGTTTGCACAGGGGGTGGTGTAGGACACTTGGAGAAACATGAGAAGTCATCAAAAACCCAAGGATTGTGACACCACCCCCCCACCCCCCTGGCCTTGACCTTCTGCCGGTTAAGGGGTTGGTAAGACTTCCGCCAGCTTGGGGTAAGCGTTCCTCTGCTTATGAATGGGACCACACGCATGTCTTGCTTTGGCACGTGTTCATGGAGGAGGTGGAAGACAGAAGGAGGTGGAGAAAGTCCGGGTGGGCCAGAAGACGGGTCGGGAGGGGGGTGTGGCCTCACCTTCGGGCGACTGCGGAATAAAACAGAAAGGGAAATGGAGGGGACAGGGGCAGTCCCGGGCCACCTGCGTGCCCCTCATCAGGGCCAGCAATGCTCGTACCAAACCTTGTGTTTAGCAGGGGTTCACCTGAAGTTACCAGGGGGTTCCAGGAATGTTTTCTGGGGCAGACCAAACAGGCGCAGGCACTCGGCTACCCGTGTCCCACCGCTGCACTTACCTCGGGAACTGATCACTCATCTTACGACTGGGGACACCTCTTTTTGGGGAAGGCGTCGGCCTTCTGGCCTGCCCTGTCGCTGACCGCCACTGAGTACGAACGCTGACCGGAGTGGGGTGATGTAGCTCTTGGGCCAGCGAACAGCTACCACGAGAGGGTGATTTTGAAGTTTGGAGCCACAGAGAATAGTCACTGCACCCGGTCAGGACGGCTCAGGGCCTGTTGAGACCCTCAGCCTGCCGCGTATTTGAGAGAGCGGGTTTTTAATTTTGGTTCTTAAAGCCCAGGCACGGAGTGTGGCATCACACGTTGATACAGGAAGGGATGATGTTAACCTGCCAGCCCGAACTTTTCTAATAACTCCCACGGCCTCCCGGCAGGCACAACCCAAGAAAACCAGCTGACCCGAGGGTTTGTCATGCTGGGTAATTAATGTGTGATGGCACTCAGCTCAGAATGATTTAGGGACTAGCGAAAAAGTAAGATGTAACGCGGAAGCTTGCATCAAAGGGACAAATTGGGTAGATTAGGTAGAATTATTGGACTACTTTCTGGGGCATAAGGTTCACAGGGGAGCGGATGGTGGGTTGGTTCCTGTCTCATTTCTTCTGTGAACAAGTCCATGCCCAGGTGACCCCGGCCACGGTGATTCTGTGTGGTCTTCCCACTCCCGGGTACTCTGAGTGAAACTTCAGCACCGGGTGTCTGGCTACGAAAGAAAACTCTCCACTCCGAGGTGAGGGAGGCCCCTGATTTCTAGATGCTGTTGCTAGAGAGTGAAGTTTCCAAAATGAAGTGAGAAGTGCCAGAGATGATTTTCCGAGATCTTTTGTTTTCAGAGGATGCTCCCCCATCCAGAGGTCTCTGGGGGCCTGACCAGGTTCTACAAAGCAAGATTGCCACCTTTTCGTCGCCAGACACAGGGTCATCCCGAGTAATACTTGTTCGTATGGCTCTTAATCTTATCTGTTTCTTATCTGCTCAGTACGTCAGAGTTGGTGAGTACATTAGGATCTTGCTTTTAGTTTTTAGTTAAAAAATTGTTTAATTTTTATTTCAGAGAGACAGTGTGAGTGGGGGAGATGGGAGAGAGAGGGAGAGAGAGGATCTTAAGCAGGTTCCACGCTCAGCATGGAGCCCAACGTGGGTCCTGATCCCACGACCCTGGCACCATGACTTGAGCCGAAATCAAGAGCAGGATGTTCAACTGAGTCACCCAGGCGCCCCAATTTTTAACTGTTGGACCATCTGGTCATAAGACTGGGAGTTAGAAACCCCTGCAAGGGCCCAGGACCTGTCTCAAAAACTAATTTTTCATCATCCTGATGGGATTTTTATTTTCTTGAGTTTTGGTGGTCAGTGTGGTCAGCATGGATGAGAAGGCAAATGTCAGCTTCAGCAGGAGCTGGAGGTGTGGTCTTGGACGCATGAACCCTCTTCCCAGTGAGGAAGTCCCTCCCTCCCCGCTCCTCTTTTCTTCCTTCCTCCTCTCTACCCCTTTCCCTTCCCTCCCCACCTCCTTCCGATGCGCATAGTCCTGAACCTGAAGAGTCCACGCAAGGAGGAGCGCCCGCTTCCGGGTCGGGGAGGCAGGTGCCAAGGTCTCATCTGACCTGTTTTTAACCTAGTCCTTTACTCTCTGCTCCTTTGGTAATATTCGGAATACCGAGAAGTTAAAGCAAATGGATTCCTGTGGAGAATATGGATTCCACCCCCAACTCATTGTTAGTAGACATGTCAGAGATGTTGAATTTGGACAGTTCCCACGGGAACATCTTTGGCCGTGAGAGATATTTGGAAAGACACAGGGAAACCTGCTGTGCAAGAGGATTTGTTGAGTCAGAGCCCCATCTTGCAGGCTGAAGTGCCATCGACCTCCAACTCTGGAGAAGCCTGAATAAGGTCCAGGGGCCCTACGTCCATGCATTCTCGACTGCCGGGGTGGAGCCTCCCTCCTCACTGTGGTGCATAAAAAAGTCTTGCTCTTAAACAAGGAGTTGGTAGGCTTGCTGTTGTACTGTTTCCACAGATACTTTACTACAATCATCTGTAATAAGCATCTATGAGGAAGGTCAGGGCTGGCCCACGAGCCAGCTCAGGGCAGAGGGTTTCCTCAATCACTCTCACCTTTTGCCGACAGGTCTTATTGTAGCTTTGCATGAGATTTACTATGCTAGAATTTTCTTAGCTTTGTAGCCTCTATCCCAACTAAAGGATCTCTAAGTAGCTGTGGCCACTGTGGACTGAAGGGAGCTGGAAGGACAGGTGAAGGTGGCAGTGGTCATGGTCCACCCTGGTAACCCTCCAAGTTTTCCAGGTGAGGATGTCTACCACTGGAGCTTTGCTCAGAGGGATTTGGCCCCTAGAACAGGGACGATTGGAGAAGACAACCGGTAGCAATAAAATAAAAATAAACACATTCTCATCACCCGGGTTGGCAGAGCGAAGGGACTCCACAGAGTTTGACACAACTCAGTAAGGACTTTCTGAGCAAATCCAAGCTTTCTTTTATACTCACTTCTGTCCACTTGTTCTTTTCAGACAGCGGGTCCACGCTTGCTGGAGACCCAAGTCCACGGTCAGTCACCTGGACGTGTCTGGTGGATATCATCTGTCAGGCTGCAGACCTGGGCCCCCACGCTAAGCCTGAGACATCAGGCAGGGGCAGCGCGAAGATGGACTTTGCAGCGTTTTCAGACAAGCAGGTAGTAGATGTTTCGTAAATGTGCTAAGCTTCTGCAGTCTGCCTGATTGAGCTTCTTAAGAAAGTCGGTGAAGAATGGCCTTTATCCTTCTGTCACTGAGAGCACTCAGACGATCTCTAGCCTGCTTTCACTATTGTTTTGTTTTCTTTTTTGAGTTAAGGGATCATGCCTCACCAAGGTAAGAAATACAAATTAGGTTCTGAATCACTTCGCTACGACTTGGGCAGAAGAGTTGAACTCTGTGCGCTTCTTGGTGACTGCTATTCTCATTTTCTCCCAAACCGAGTTATCTTCCATCAGGCAAAATTTGTTAACGGTCTCACTCATTACCACAGATTAATGTCACTGCTTGCGAGAGATGCTTACTTTCCTCTTATATAAGCACAGCCTTTGATAATTAATTCTGATAACACCAATATAGAGACCTGAATACTTGACATATTATTCGATGACTCTTGGCAGAAAGGAAGACTATCTCACTCGAATGTGATAAAATACTATAAAAATCTGCATTTTACTACCTTTCGTAAGGAATTTAACTATTTGAGAAATAATTTTACATTATACCTGGCTGATTTTAATTTATACTTAACTATTTGCTTTTTTTTTTTTTTTAAAGAAGATACATGAAAATAGGTGGCAATATACAACATTCTCCATGAACCAAACTTAGGAGAGATTAAATTTTGCCCCAAGTGAAATAGCTAAATTCAGTGGATTTTAATTACTTTTGTCCCTATGGGCTTCTTTTTTTTTTTTTTTTAATTTCTTATATTTTCCCCTTAGGTTGCATGATTAATTTGCAAGCTGAGTCCCATACTGTCCATGAAACTAAGCAGAACATAGGACAGGCGAGGTGATTAGATGCCACCTTTTGACTGAGCACTGAGAAAGGTTTTAGCCAACATCAGCCTGTGTCACTGCTATGGAACGAGGGTCACCTGCGGTCACGCCTCAGCTCTGTGGGGGCCCGGAGGTGGCTGACTCAAGCTCTGGATCATTAGAATCCCTGTTTCGTGTAGACATAGGCTGGTAGGCCTCATGTAAGGCAGTTCCCATTTTTTTCATTCTGGGGTTGTTTGGAATTCGTATTTTCTTGACTCTGAAAATAACAGCTGCCCATGGATACATTTTTACAGGGCAGCAATAACTTAGCAGAATACATTTTTTTCTCTTGAATGAATCCCGAGGCCTTGGAAGTCGCCCCTCCCTGCCCACTACATTTTCTCTACATTGCTTTCTCTAATAGCTCTTTCGGTGCTGAGATTCTAAACGTAAAGCTTACACTCAACCAGCGTAAGCAACGTTCTTATGGAAAGCCGCCTTAATGTTGGCTTACACGTGAAATGGAAATGGCTTGTGTTATCCATCCTTTAAAAAATTTCTAGTGCTCAGCCTCCATGAAATGGATTGCTTATGGGGAGATAATGTCTGTTCTATTCCTTTTTAAGTCTGTGAAAAATGTCATCCTGGTTAATAGGGTGATTAAAACTCTTTATGCTCCAGGAGATAAATGTGATTATGTTTGTCATACTCTACCCAAGATAAAGACAGCAAAGAAGGCAAACTTGAAATTCCATAACATTTCCTCTCTTCCATATCCAGGAACATTCAGAACTCAATACACAGATGGTACTTCACATAAAGAATAACATTATCTGTTAAACATTTTTCCTTTCCATTAACCAATTTAACAATATGCCTCTGGTATAAAAGGAATAGACAAATGACTAAATCTTCTGAAATCTGAGTTCTGACTGTAGAAAAATACCACGTCAGTCATATTGCTTGTTTTCCTTTTAACTTTCATCTTTGTTACTTCACTTCTGCTTTTAAAATGCAACTGGGAGTCTGTCCCCATCAACCTTCCCTCTCTGTGGGTGATTCACGATCGTTCTTATGGGAGCCCCCTTGCCATCCCTCAAGGACAACAGACGTATATGAAAAGGGTAAACAGAAGTCTGTATCCAAACATTCATGCCTTGAGGCCTCCCACAAGCCAGACCCTGTGGGAATGGGGCCCACCAAGCTCCTAGACACAGGCCATAATCTCGACACAACCTGTTCCTTCATTTCGTTCAAAGACTAGAGATCTTTTCTTAGTTAAAAATGAAAGCCGAGTGAAAAGCTTTTGCTTCTCCATATACCCTGATAAATTCTGCAATCCCTTCCTTGTAGTCTTGAGATTTTTAACAGGTTACATATGAATCCCAGATGCTGCTTACACCTGTTTGATTAATTAACAATATGGCAATTTTAACAGGGTAAGCTGGCCCAGAGAAAAATGTTACATTATGCACTTGACATTTCACTTAAAAATTTTCCTTAGAACTAAAAGGTTTCATTACAACAGAAAAAAAAAATTAAATATACTTTATTAAACCTGATTGCTAATTAGAGCCTAAGTAATTATAAAGAAATTACACAACTGGTACCCAACCATATTTTTCTGGGTATACTGACATATGAAAGTACTTTTCTTTTTTTTTTTTTTTAAGATTTCTTTTTTTTTATTAAAAAAATTTTTTTTCAATATATGAAATTTATTGTCAAATTGGTTTCCATACAACACCCAGTGCTCATCCCAAAAGGTGCCCTCCTCAATACCCATCACCCACCCTCCCCTCCCTCCCACCCCCCCATCAACCCTCAGTTTGTTCTCAGTTTTTAACAGTCTCTTATGCTTTGGCTCTCTCCCACTCTAACCTCTTTTTTTTTTACTTTTCTTTAAAGAATGTTAATTTCAAATAAAAATAATTGCGTGCAGACATTTTTCTCTGTTTTCTCGAAGAGATCATGGAGGACAGGAAAGGGCTGGGTGTGCATAGAAGAATTCACCAGTAGTTTCATCAGGGAGGCAGTACTGACTACTTAAAATTGAGACTCAATACTCAGGTAACTTTCTGGTTCAAAATAATTTGTTAAGGTAGGTGATAATTGGACTCTTTTCACATTGACAATTGAGGTAAAACAACAGTCAATGTTGAGGGACACAGAACCAACTTCTCAAAAAAGTACATTTTATATCCATGGTATCGTATTATTTTAGCATGACTACTTTTTCAAGTTCTCATGATCTGTTACTGGCTTCTTATCTATGCACAAGAATTTCCAGAGACTTGAGACGAGCTCATCAGCGACTCATTAGCACGTGCAAAGCCAGGACAGCAAATTCAGGACAACAGAGCCACACCTGCTACCTGACAAACAGGGTTTACCTGTTAACCTGTTGCTCTGGAGTCGGCCTATAGGAGTGAGCTCTCCAAGCCCTGACAATCACATACAGACAAGAAACGCTGTTGAAACTCATTTAATTAGACACATTGAGGTACTAGTGTGGTTAGGAGTCTGTCTATAAAGATTCTCCATCATATGTTATTATACGTTTTTTTCAGGTACAAAACTTGGCTTCAGCTGTTATAAACAGACGTACTTCTCCTGGGATCTTCTCCACAGAGAGGTTATCCATATGATTATTTTTAAATAGTCTTCCCAATTTTGGGAAAACTTTAGGCACACGCATGCCCGTGTGAATTTTAAAGTAAAGCGCACAGACTGGCGGCCTCCTCTGTGGACACTGAGCGCCTTCTATCCCATGAATTCAGTCAACAACGCACATGTTCCTGATGATAAATCAATCGAGGCCCCTTTGCTTCTGTGGCATCTCTGAAGCCACCCTTTCCAAAACAATCGTTTTAGACTTCCCTCACCATGCTTATCTCATTTGGATTTCAATGCTTCCTCCCACTCAAGAGTCGATTCGGAGTTCTTGGGGATTGCTGGAAATATGGATTGCATTTTGCTTCGAAAGTCTTTCATCTAAAAGGAGGAAAAAAAAATCAGTTATCAAAATTAAAAGAGCCAAAGCAATTAGAGACAGACTCTGTTGCTGCTGGGATGATACTTCATCGCTTGTGGGTACCATAACAAGTAAAGACTGTGCTCCAGCTACCTTGAGAGGAAATGAGATACACCTCCATTCTTCTTCCAAGTGGTAATCTATTGAGCCTTAAATAACATAAAACACCACTCTGAATCTGGAAGGCAACGTAATCTAGACTGTCAACCCTCCATGATACCTATTTCCTACCAGAAGAATGCTATGTTTTGTTGGCTTTTTCATATATAAAGATGCAGCTGAGAATGGAAGTTCTGTTTGTCTTAAACACACCGAGGCCATTCGTAGAAGCATTTTGGAGCTAGAGGAAAGAAGTAGAGAGAAGAAACTTAGTAAGGGTTAATAAAGAATGCATCAATGGACGGCAGATAAATTAGAATGTTCTCATATGCCAAACGGCGTTGAAAGCTCTGTGTAGAGGTTTTACCAACAGAGGTTGACTTGGAACCCGAGGGTCACAGCAGGGGCTGGAAGATCTTTAATAGGAGCGTCACCCTGGGGCACCTGGCTCCCCCTGCGGAGCACACCGTCCTAAGGGAGGACGGATCATCTTTGCATTAGATAGTGCTGGCTACGCACTTTTGATTCACGGTTTTAACCTGTCTGGTCCTGTCATGAAGATACTTCAGCACTACTGTGCAGCATTACAGTATTCTCCTCGGCCGTATCCTGACTGTATTTCTCAAAGATACAGATCTCTTCAATCAGATGTGCGAAGCACCTCAGACTCATCCACAACACCAAGACATTTCTTGGAGTGGTTATGTTGGGAGTTGGCTAATATATTTTTCTTATATCGCTGCTTATTTATTTCACTTTATTTTGAAGCTGATTCCTTACTTTGTTTCTAAACTCAGCAAGTGCATCTTGCTCAGGACTTGTAAATTCCTAGGCATTCACTCCAGTCACCGCAGCACAGCCTCTGCCGCCAGATAGATCTGTGTCTACTGGGGAAAACTCCTGTCTCTAAGCCGTAGTTTCCACATGTATAGAAGGGAGATAACTGCCTGCTTATAGGGTTGTGAGGATTAAGTGAGATAATACACGTACAGCACAGCACCTAACACATGGCAGCACTCAATATATATTGGCCATTGTCATTATGGCATCACCAAAGTATGTGCTGGATTCCAAGAACAAAGTTCATACGGACATAAATAATATGGTAGGTTGGCTAAAAGCATTACTTTATAGTTCTGTATCATTTTGGTTCAACTATTTTGACATTGGGGGATACATATGGTTCTCCGTTATATGTAGCCTATAGGAGGTCCATGCCAACCATCTTTTAACGTTTGGGTCCCAGACACCAGTCCTCATTACACACACATCCATGGCATGGGTATCTCTCCCTAGCCCCGTCTTCCATGCAACTCTTTGGTTTGTACTGTGACGAATCCTTCATAACACGTTGTCACCTAGACACAGTACTGGGGAGGGATTGGAAATGTAGTTCCAAATGGCAGTTCTCAAATAGTGTCATCATTTTGGTTGCCATAATCACAGGGAACTTCTATCTGCACTGGAGGAGGGGGGCAGATTCTAAGTATCTAGAATGGCCACAAAAATAATTGTTGCTTTGTCCAAAATACCAATATATAGCCCCACTGAGGCATCTTTTGCATAGACTTTCTCAGTTTCAAGACGTCTCTGGCCAGGGTCTCCTTGTGCTGCCTCTTCTTTCCCTTCACCTTTATGGCTGAACATCTGTTACAACTAAATCCAATGACAAGAGTTTTCAAATGGAGTGTCAGAGAGCGAGGACATGAAGAGGATCATATGCCATTCTGCCTTCTCAGTGATGTGGAACATGGTCAGTTGCTGAGAAGAAGGTAGGAAACGCAGATGTGGTCTGGGTAGGAGTAAAGGGTGGCTGCTATTCAGCAAGGGGGGGTCATGTTGCCATTTTGTCTTCTTGGACTGATTTTTTTCTTTTCTTTCCTTATTTCCCAAGTATTGTATCATTCACCTGTCCCCAGAGTCATAAATGAGTTACTGACCCACTAGAAGAAATCGTATCTGAAAAAGAGCCAAAAAAGGATAGACAGACTTTGAAGAGGGAAAAGAAAGGAGGCAGATGGGATAAAGAACACCATTCGGGCCTCTTTAATTTTACAGCTGTAGAAGAGGAAACCCAGAGTCTACACTGAAGTTATAAAGAGGGCCTCATGTTACTCTAAACAATGGGGTTCCACAAGTTTTTAAGCTTGTACTATTTATGTATATGGATAGGACACGAAAACCTTCAGGTTTTTTTCCCCCCTGTATTAATTTCTGATATGCAGTTCAGAGGTGTTGGTGTTATCAGTGATACGCTATCACAGGTCAACGGAACATTCTCCTGCTTAAAACTGTGCTTGAAAAAAGATTTAGGGGTTGAGTAAATTCAAGCAAATTTGATTATAAACCAATGAACTGAATTTCACAATAACAACGACAGCTATCGGCACAAACCATCCCCTACCCTGTACCCCACAAGTTCAGTGAGGACGGGACAATGTTGGGAACTAGAGATCCAGTAACTCAGTTTTACTCTGAAGCATTTTCCAAGCTCTGAGCTCTTACCTGCTGTCTTCCTTTTCCCTCTTTCCTCTGACTGGGGAGAATTTTTCCCTGGCTATGGGTCCCAGGGCTACGCTTCTAATCAGGGCCACTGCATACTACACAACTCCAGGCGCTGCTCTCCACAAAGACTAAGACAGGAATGGCACCCCCCAAGGCAATGAGCCCACTGCGCAAGAACCTCATCCCTAAGTCCCACTGATTGTGTCCAACAGGGATGGGTTGTAATACCGTCAGAAAGTATTACTTTCTAAGGCAGCAAGCCTTGAATACAGTGTCGTGACAATTGGGAAATGTATTACAAGTAATTTGTTACTAACATGGACATTCTGAAGACTGGGTATGATTGACTTTTTAGATGTTAGAATGGCTTCAAGATTATGTCTCTAATAATGTTATTCTCACTCACACTGCAATAGTTGTTTGAAGGGCCATATAGCCAGTAAGCCAGGAGAGAAACATGGGATATGGCTGCACCTTTACCATGCATGTTTTGGCAGGGAAAAAACAACATGAAGATTTTTGGTCTAATGCGTGGTGTGCTGAAAAACTCCTTAAAAGCCCAAGAGATGTACCCAATTAGAGAAAACCCTTACCCTTACGAATAGTATCTATTCTTTAAAAAATAAGCAGTTGTTGGAATTAAAAGCTCCAAGTTGTATAATGTCTTTGCCACTGACTAGCTCATTTGGCTTCAGCTGCCTCTTGCAGGACTCCGGTACTGGAGGTAGAACGATGAAAGCGTTATAGGACCGACAGTCATTTTGAAGAACCTGGAAATTCAGCTTCTTCACAACACAGAATAAGACAATAACTGTTACTTGAACAGGAATAATAATGGCTGCCGTATGAGATTACCTATGTGTCAGGCACTCTACCAAGCATCAGGCTATTATTTAGTCTTTACAATTCTTTGTGGCAGAAATAGAATTCTGGAATTCTATATAATTCTATAAGAATTCTATATAATTCTTTATAATTCTTTGTGGCACCGCCACTTTACATATGAGAAACCAGAAGTCAGAGAGGTTAACCCATCCATGGTGACATGCTTTCTAAGTACAACTGACTGAATGATGTCCAGGGCTCTTTCACCACAGCCACTCTGATTCTGTGACCTGGAAAGACTTGGTACCTCTATAACCTCTAATCACATACCAGCTTTAACTAAAAATGACTCTAAAAGCACATGTACCTCTTACAATGGCTACCATTTTATTTAGAATGGTATGGCAGATTATTATTAATGTTCACTGATAGCCAGTAGTCATGTACTTCCAGATATAGGGGGGGTTATACTTCTCCACCCTCTTTAAGTTAGGTACCCACATGACTAGTTCTGACAAAAGAAATGTGCGTCACTTCCAGGTTGAAGCATTTAATTGCAGGTGTTTCCAGGCCATTCTTACCTTTCCATAGACATCATGGAAACCTGGGTTACTATGGCGGTGCCTTAAGATCAAAGCCATCTGAGGTACAAAGCCACCTGTGGAGGACGGCTCCCCTGGAGATTCAAGTAAACCCACAGTGGATTTAATGAGAGAAATAAACCTTGAGCCACACATTTGGAGACTGTTTTTCACTGTAGTAAACCCAGCCTACTCTGACTTGACATAGTAAAGAGAATTACAAAATAGACCTAAGGCGTGCTCTGATCCCCTTCAAAATTACATTAATCTTGGCTGAAACATGGCTGAATAAAAACTCAAGGGCTGGACAAAGGGGAAGAAGAACTCTGTGCAGTCAAGCTTAAAAAGCTCTTAGAATCGTCTGGAACCAAACCAACATTCTTCCCACTTTCAGAGCTCAGCACATCAATTAGTCCCATTACATGACACTGCTTCCTGGGTAGTCAGAACATTTCTAGATGTTTCCAATAAAATAGTATGGGAGCTCTGATCAGTATGGTAAAGGGTCATTTTTAGGGGTGGATTGCTGTCCTGTCTACCTGGTAAAAGTCAACTAAGCAGGACCGGTTTTATTTAGAGAGGAGATGCTGGTACCTTTCCATTTTAATTAGCTTGGCTTCTGTCCATATGGATCCTGAAATATGTTTGAACATACCATATTATTTATTTAATACTCAATTGCATCAAGAAGGCTAACACGAATTTGAAAATCGTTCTCATTTTCTACGTTATTAGTACATCATTTAGGTAGAGGTCAGACAAGCGTCTTCACTTTCTCCTAAACCCTCACCGTATCACACATGCAGAAAGTCTAGAATCTATAGTGAAGTCAATTGATTTAGGAATAAAAAGTGAATGTGTAACTTTCTGAGAAATACAATCCCTGAAGCACTCATTAAAACAGCCAATTTTTATGACAGTGATTAACAACAGGGCACAATACAAAAGCAAAAGCTTTGTTAACGCGAAGTAAACTGAGCAAGAGGGATGTCCTCAGAGCATCTCAGGGCCACTCTGCTGATGAGACCTGGCCTAACAAGAACAACTTGTAACACGCTTCCCGGTTCAATGTGCAAACAGGTCAGGTTCTCAGAGGCAGTTCAAAAAAAATTTCAGAGGCTTTAATTTTTGTTTAACTTTTGTTTAATTTTAAACAAAATTTAGGAATGTCTCTCTGACAAATAAATGACGGTAACACTTGCCACCTCTGTCAGGTCTCTTTCTAAAAGCTTTTTTCTATCTTTTTACACTTCATACTTTATATTGCATTAAACGCTTTATAACTGCTACCACCCAGACCACTGCTATTTTCCGATTTTAACCTAATGTTTCTGCTTCACTGCCGGCCATACACGAGCATGTGTGTACATGTGCACCCCCTTCTCCCAACACACAGGCCCTACTCGCAGCTCTCATTTTATAATGCTTTTTTTTAAGGCCCACCTGAAAGGTTGTCACAGGGGCACGAAGGCAGCTGATGGTTCCTTTATAGTACTTTTGTCTGTCTGTGTATTTATTTTTACATTGTAGAGAAAGTCACAACTTCTTAAAGACAGTATATAAATGAACACAGTAGGTGTAAGCCAGCCAGAATGAAAAAATTAACATGTACTTAATGAAAATTATCATTTCTGTAACACAATAAACACCTGTATCCTTTATCCTTTTGGACCAAATAGCAACTCTTTGTCTGTCTATAGCAAGTACCGGCACATCAGTGGTACAAAAACACCTTTGATGCAGTCACTTAGGAATTGTGTGGGGAAAAAAAATCATCCTGACATCTGTATGCTAAATAAAAAAGCTGGGGAATAAACAGATGAGCCACTGTACTTCCTTTCCTATTTCCAACTTCTAGCAATTTCAAGTTCATTAAAAAATTTGACATATACAACTCCACACCTACTATCTCTTCAATAACTTCTGAAAGATAGTTTCAAACAACTTTAAAGCTCAAGCTCCTTCTGAATTTCCCACAGTGTTTCTGCACTCTTCTTCAGACGGGCCTGTTCTTCAGGGGTCAGCGTCACCTTTACAAGGTCTGCAATACCACTCTCTCCCAAGACACATGGAACACTGAGGAATACTTCTTTGTTTATCCCATACAGACCCTTAATTATGGTGGAAACTGGATGCACTCTTCTAAGATTCCTCAAAATGCTTTCCGTTAAATCAGCTACAGATAAGCCAATGGCCCAATTAGTATAACCTTTCATTTTAATAATCTCATAGGCACTGGCAATGACATCTTTGTGGACATTTTTCCACTTCTCGGGATCTTTATCAGTTCCTATATCTGAACTCAAATCCTTCAGAGGGACACCAGCGATGTTCACTCCACTCCACACAGGGACACTCGAATCTCCATGCTCTCCAAGGATCCACCCATGACAGCTTTCAGAGTGAATACCAAGCTTTTGCCCAATCAAGAAACGGAAACGGGCAGTGTCCAGATTACAACCACTTCCAATAACACGGTTTTGGGGAAATCCACTCAATTTCCAGGCCACGTAAGTTAATATATCTACTGGATTGGAAACAACAATCAGTTTGCAGCGAGGGCTATACTGGATAATATTGGAAATCATCAACTTAAAGATGGCCACGTTGCGCTGGACTAAATTAAGCCGTGTTTCTCCCTTTTCCTGGCGTGCACCTGCTGTGATGACCACAAGGTTGGAGTTTGCAGTGACAAGGTAATCTTTGCTGGAGGCAATAGTCGGCATTTTCACGAACGGACTGCCATGTTGCAGATCCATGGTCTCACCCTTCAGTTTGTCTTCATCAACATCCACAAGGGCAAGTTCATCGGTCAAGCCCTTTAACAGGATGCTGATAGCACAGGCCATGCCAACTGATCCGGTTCCTATAATGGAGACTTTGTTGTGATGAACGGCCTCCTCGGAGGTGAGATTCTTGATAAGCTCACACTTGATGGTCGCCATCCTGGACACGAGGGTGACGGGCCAGGCGACCGGAAGGGGGATGCCTGCCGGCTGGCGGGGACACAGCGCCCCCCTCGGGCACAGGAAATTCACTCTCGCAGCCTTCACTCTCCTGCCGGCCCGCAGGACTCCCACAGACCAGTTCATGGCTACTCACTCACGAGGTGGAGGGAGAGAAAGGAAGAAAACTGCAGACAAGCTCTGTGACCTGAGGGCACAGAGCAGGTGACCGTTAAACACCTCCTGCACCTGCTACTGCGGCGGCTCGAGGCCTTGGCGGTTGGAAGGCACCGCCCCCCCGCCCCCCCACCCCGGTCCACTACTGCGACTGCGCGCGGCGGTGGCAGTTGGATGGCACCGCGACCCCCCCAACTACTTCGGCTGTGCGTGGCCGCGGCGTCGGAGGGCCCCGCAGCCCACTACCGCAGCTGTGCTAGTGGGCAGGCTCGCGTGGCATCTCAAGGGCCTCCAGAGTGGTACTTGGCATGTCTGCTCAGGCTGGGGTGGTAAAAGGGGTTCTCTGGCAAATTAATTCTGTAGATTGTTTTACACACATGAATTCTCTTCCATTTCTAACTTGTATAATGGGCCAACCCACATCCCCGGGATTACGGATTTTCTATTTTTGCTACAGATGCCAAGTAGAAATAATTCCAGTAGGTACAGATAAAAATAGGGTTAGATTTTCTGAACTGTATTCCTGCCGGAAAGAATAAGGTACGTGTGCTCTGTCTCCAAACGGCCGCCTTCACCATTTTTCTGCGTCTATAGGAGAAGCGGGGCTCCTGTTTTAAGTTGTATCCAATTGGAGAATTTTCTATTTGGAGAGGTTCCACTGCCTTTATACCAGTCACGACCATGACCTACAACTGGGGGGGGGGGGGGGGGGAAGTCACAGCGCTGGCAAAAAGGGGAAGGGGCCGACTGTGAGCTAGTCCAATAGTAGAAACTCAAAGGGAGATGCCGTTACTACTTTCTCATGCCAAAGGAAACCGTGTGATTCACAGTCCTGATTAAAAATTTCTCAGGTAGAAAGGTGGGGATGTAGCCTTCTATTCAAATGAAGATCTATGTTAAAGGTCTTTAAACTGACAAATTTTGACCAACGCACAGATCAGATTATTGATTAAAGCAGTAAAATAAATATCAGTATATCTTGCTTTCCACTGCATTTCTCTGGTCAGTCTTCTGAACTTCCTTTGAAGTTTCTAAGGAGATAGCAACTTTACATCTGATGAAATATAAATATATACCCTAATAAACCCAGTAAGCTACGAAAGTCAAATAAAAATAGTGGCACTTTCTCCCCACTTATAAAACAACTCTGACCATGTAATAATTCCTCAAAGATCTCCTCTCCTTTTAAGAGCAACATGCTCTTGGGGCGCTCAGTCGGTTAAGCGTTCGACTTCGGCTCAGGTCAGAGCCTGGAGCCTGTTTCGGATTCTGTGTCTCCCTCTCTCTCGGCCCCTCCCCCACCCATGCTCTGTCTCTCTCTGTCTCTCAAAAATAAATGTTAAAAAAAAAAAAAGAAAAAAAAAAAGCAATATGCTCTTCCCTAATAGGGCTCTTGTCACACACAGCCGCCTCCCAGGCAGAAAAAAGATTTCGGTTTCAGAACACCAAACCTCCACAAAATGAATATTTTATATTCAGGACTTAGAAATCTATATTCTTTTGTCACCGCAGTGCAGTCCAGGAAGAGAGGAACAATGAGCAAAGCAGTTGGTGAGGGGTGGGAAAGTATGGCAATTAGTGGGGTTCCTGCAACCCTGTTTCGGTGGGACTCAGCACTCTAGCAGGGACCAGACATACTGTTTAGATGGCACAGGGTCACAAGCTCCATGATACACAAAGTGGTGACAGCACCACAAACATGAGTTCTCTCCACACTGGTAGTCAGTTTTATGGTAACCATTTGCCAAATTAACAACTGCAATTTTAAAAACAATCATCTTTATTTAATGGTGGCTAACATCACAGAGGGATCCTTTTAAAAGACCAACTTTTGATAGCTGTAGTTTCTTCTATCGCAGGCAGAATAGAAATATTTAAACCTGATGCCTGGTCCCACCTTCTTCCTATAATGATTCCTTTGACCAGTCAAGTCATTTTCCAAGATAAGTGTTCTTGAGGATGAAATTCAAGCACATAACAACTCTTAGCTAGATGACTTCTTTCTATAGTAATTTTCTTTCTAGAGTTTGAACCTCTTCAGAAATAAAATCTCTGACAGCTGCCTCTTCAGCTTTTCCCCTTAGCCACAACTAAATCAATTTTGAGAAAATAACACTCCAAAGTAAAAATACCTCAAACAAAGCAGCTTTTTATTTACAGTAAGTCTTGAGCTAAGAAGGGAAGAACTGAGAAAGACAAAGCCATGTACATGACCTCCACAGCAGATTTAGGTCTACTCAAAGATGTGCGAAGTCAGATACAGCCAGACAACTCCCTAATGACCTGTCTGAGGTGGTTCCTTATTCCTTTCGAATGGAAAACCTAACTCAAATGATCTATTCAAAAGGCAGTATAATATTATTGCTGATGGGAGGAGGATGCTTGATTACATCACCTAGGAAGGAGGAAGCAGGAAATAAAAGATGACCAACAAGTCTCTGGACCACAAATTGTTCCAACTAAGCCATTCTATTCCACCTGTCTGGACTCTCATCCCCAGCTCTCTGGCCCTTTTTCTATCTAGGAGTCTAGTCCAAATATTCCATCCTCTCAGTCTTGTACAACCCACCCCCCCCCACCCCCCAGCAGAACTGACTTTTAAAAAGCCTACGCCACCAGTGTCTTTTGTACCTTTCTCCATCATAGGATTTCTCACACACAATTAAGTGTAATTACATATGAATCTGTCACTCCAAAGGGATCACCTTTTATTTATAGCATATCACTATCCTCAAGAACACAGCTTGGTAAGCAAATTCAGTAAATATTCATGGTAGAAAAGGAGTATAGGAGTGCCTGGCTGGCTCAGTCAATAGAGCATACGACTCTTGATCTAAGGTTGTGAGTTCAAACCTACGCTGGACATAGAGATTACTTTAAAAAAATAAAAATCTTGAAAAGAAAAAAAAGAATGAATATAGAACCGAGTGAAGTAAGGCTAAAGGTGAGAGAAACAGAAAGGCATGGCTGGAGAATCCACCTAGTACCAGAGTTCTAAATGAAAGGGTAGGTAAAATGTGTAGATGCCTGTTTGGGGTTTCTTAGCAAGGCTGATGTATAAATTTTAGACAAAGCTACGGATATGCTAAAAGATTTCTTAACTATATCCAAAGCCAAAGCCAATACCTCCCTTTACCAAGCTAGAACACACAAAAAAATAAAAAATAAAAAATAAATAGTAATAATAAAAGAAAGAAATTCTACAGTGCTAGAAACACAGTAAAATAAATATGCAATGGCGGAAAGAATATTTTCATTCTTTAAACAAATATTTTGTTCTTTGGAAAGCTTTTAAAAAGCAACCACTGCATAAAACCCTTGATTTGAAAAAAAAAAAAAAGAAAAAAAGAAGTTGCAATGAAAGAAGTGTTAATTAATATTATAAGCTATAAACTCACCAGCAAGCAAGTAGAGCATTATATAAACACAATTATTTTAAAAGTCTTCTTTGTGATTTAAAAATCATAAAATGCAAATTGTAGTTTTAAAACAAATTAGTGGGCTATGATTCTAATGCTCATGTACTAAAATCTATACAACTCTGTAATCCTTGTGTGGGGGTGTTTAGAAATACCAGCACCTTACGTAGTTTCCTTTGTCAGCAATACGGGGAATGTTGGGGAGGGACAAAAGCAGGGCCACAAAGCTTTGTCTCCTGATAGAACAAAGGTAGACTGTCACTGCAAAACAACATTGGGATCAACTTCCATTTATGGTATTCAAATATAAC
Source organism: Leopardus geoffroyi (assembly GCF_018350155.1). Classification (NCBI taxonomy): domain Eukaryota; kingdom Metazoa; phylum Chordata; class Mammalia; order Carnivora; family Felidae; genus Leopardus; species Leopardus geoffroyi. The sequence goes on from NC_059332.1 coordinate 141,841,698, forward strand.
AGGAATTGGCAAATTCATCTAATAACCCAAATCTCACTTCTGTTCTTTAAAGACATCATCTAGGGTATCTGGGCGCTCCAGTTGGTTGAGAGGCCAACTTTTGATTTCAGCTCAGGTCATGATTCCAGGGTTGTGGGATCAAGCCTCATGTTGGGCTCTACACTGAGGGTGGAGCCTGCTTGAGATATTCTCTCTCTCTCTCTCTCTTTCTGTCCCCTCCCCTGCTCATGCACCCTCATACATACATACATACATACATACATACATACAAATAGGGGTGCCTGGGTGGCTCAGTTGGTTAAGCATCTGACTTTGGCTCAGGTCATGATCTCATGGTTCATGGGTTTGACGCTTGCCTCAGGCTCTGTGTTGATAGCACGGAGCTTGCTTGGGATTCTCTTCCCACCCCCACCCCCCACCCCCCCCCCCGCCCTTCCCCTGCTCCTGTTCTCTCTTTCTCAAAAATAAAACATTAAAAAAATAAAAATAAAGATATCATCTGCACACAATCTTTGATGCACTTAAAAGAGCTACATGTAGGGGCGCCTGGGTGGCGCAGTCGGTTAAGTGTCCGACTTCAGCCAGGTCACGATCTCGCGGTCCGTGAGTTCGAGCCCCGCGTCGGGCTCTGGGCTGGTGGCTCAGAGCCTGGAGCCTGTTTCCGATTCTGTGTCTCCCTCTCTCTCTGCCCCTCCCCCGTTCATGCTCTGTCTCTCTCTGTCCCAAAAAAAATAAATAAACGTTGGAAAAAAAAAAAAAAAAAAAGAGCTACATGTATTAATAATTCAAAAGGAAAAAAGGAAATATTTTAATGTAGGACAAAACATGAAAACAAGGCAATTAAAATTCACTGGTATGTGTTTAAACATCCCAAATTGTAGCTAAAAACTGACAAAATTTAATTTTATGACTATAGGCTCTAACCGAATAGGTGTGGTTTTATTAATTCACTCCAAGTATTCTCTGTGATTGGATTCATATAAATAATACCACAGTCCTGGATAACAGTTCTATTCATCAAAAAAAAAAAAAAAAAAAAAAACACCGATATGAAGAATGTTTGTATATGGAAGTTATCTTCAATTTAGGTACAAACTTAAATTTACCTAATGGTAGAAGTTACCTTTATAATTTCAAAACTGCCCAAATGGATGAACTTCCTGTTGTGAAGTTTAAAGATTAGTTTGCCTCAAGACTCCAATCAGGCAAAGACCAGAGCCAGCATCAGGAACAGTAGGAAGAGCGAGGGGTGTTCAGCGGGGAGATCAGCAAGGACAGGGCTCAGAGGCCAGGAAGAACAAGGCCTCTCAGCCTGGCTCCAGCTCTGGGCGTAACAGAGAGAAAGGGCCGCTCTCAACCGCAGCACTAGTGACACGGGCACCAGATCGTTCTGTGGGGCCTGCCAGTGCAGCGCTGGATGGGGAACCGCATCCCTGGCCTCCATCCACTGGCTGCCAGTAGCTCCCCCAGTTAGGACAACCAAAAATGTCTCCAGATACTGTCAAATATCTTTCTTCGGCAGGGAGGGGAAGACAAAACTGCCCCCGTTAAGAACCAACGGGTGAAAGAGGAAGTAGGGGCCAGATCACGGAGGGGCCAAACCATCTCAGGGAACGTGGATTTTATTCTCAAGGGAACAGTGAGCCACTGACATGGCAGAAGCTGTGTGCCAGAGGGGGCACCCTCTGTGCTAGGCACTGTTACAGGTGCTGAGAATACAACAGTGAACAAATCAAATGAGGTCTCTATTCTCAAAATTGACATTCTTTTTGTGAGGACAGATGAGACAAGAAAATGGTCAAGAGAACTTCCTTTTGCAATCGTGCTGTGAAGAGAAGAAAACAGGATGCTGTCAGAGACGAACTGAGTGGTGGGAGTAAAGAGGCTACTGCATTTCGGACCAGATGGTCTGGGGAAGCTTCTCTGAGGAGGTGAAATAAATTTGGGCTGAAACTCTAAATGTCACGCCAGAGCGGCGGAGCGCAGACCTGGGGAGGGAGGGTCCTGGCCCGGCTGGAGGAGAAGGGGCCCAAGGGGAGAGGCTGGTGTGGCGCAGCGCGTGGGGGCGGTGACCGTGGCGGTTCCGGAGCAGCCGGGAGCAGGGGGCAGGGCGCGACCGCCGACGTCTTCAGTGGGAGCCGCTGCAGGGTTTTTCAGAGGAGTGACGCGATCCGACTTAGACCTTCCGAGTATCCCCAGCTGCCAGCCGCTGCGCGGAGGAGACGTTCGGGGGAAGGGAAGGAGAGGCCGGGAAACTTCCAGGGCGCTGGGCAAAAGGCCAGTGGAGGTGGGGCCACGAGAGGAGCCAGGCTGTGTCTCGCAGCACCGCTAACAAGCAGAACTGGCCCACGGATGAGACGAAGGGGATGAAGGGAAATGAGAGAACCCACGATGAGTCTCTGCCGGGGTTTGGCTGGAACAGCCGGCGGGGGCGAGGCGGGGGGGGGGGGGGGGGGGAGGGGGGGAGAGGGACTGGCCGAAGTGGGAAAGACAGACGGAGGGGGCGTCGGAGGCGCGGGAACCCCGAGTGGTTGAGCCACGGTCGCGGACGTGCCTCTCGGACCCACGACCGACGATGCACAACAAGCAGCTGTGAGGCAAATCTGGCAACAGATTGTATGGTTGTTTGAAAATGCCGAGGACGAGGTGAGCGGAGCAAGGGACCGAGGACGGAAAGAGAACAGATGGGTCCAAGTGGGAAGCCACTGGATGTTGCCACGTTTCCGTGTCTGCCACGGAGGAGCCAGAACAGGAGACGTGCAAAGATATCTGGCCAGGGAGGTCGAAGGAGTCTCGGAAGCAAAGAGTGTTTTGCGGGGGACAGAATGCTCAGTTGTGTCAAATGTCGCTGAGAGTCAACTGACAGAATGATAAAGACCTGGGTGTGGCAACAAGGAGGGCACTGGTGACCCTACCCAGCAGTTTCCCTCAGGACTGAGGAGAGAAAGGGGAGGAAGTACAGACGGTGACCATGGCAACTTTCAGAAATCTTTTCCTTCCTTTCCTTCCCTTCTCTTCCTTCTTTCTTTCCTCTTTCCTTCCCTTCCGTCTTTCTTTCCTTCTTCCTTTCATTTTAGAGACAAAGCATGCACCTGAGCAGGGGAGAGGGGCAGAGGGAGACACAGAATCTTAAGTAGGCTCCACACTCAGTGCAGAGCCAAATGCCGGGCTCGATCCCACGACCCTGAGATCAGGACCTGAGCTGAAATCAAGAGCAGGTCGCTCAACTGACTGAGGCACCCAGGCGCCCTGCAAAAGATCTTTTCTACGAAGGGAAGCAGACGAATGGGCTGGTAGCTGGAGAAAGAGGAGGAATGTCAGAGAGAATTTCTAGAGGCGGGAGAAACTGGAACATGTCTGTACATGCTGCAGCAGAGGGGAAACCGACAGCTAAGGCTGAGGATAATTCCGGAAGCAAGATCCTCTGGCAGATGGTAGGGGTCAGCCCTTGGTAGCAGCATGGCCACCTCGTCCATGGTGACATGAACAAGGCAGAGTGAGTGGTACAGATGCAGGGAGAAGTTTGGGGAAGATGAAGGCCATGGCCTTCTTGTAAAGTGTGGAGAAAGGACTATTGAGAGGCCAGGCGGGAGGCAGGGTGAATGGAGATTAGTCGTGACCATCTTGAGGCAGGGAGACACCCCGACTACAGTGGCTGTGGGGGTGTGGGAGAAGCAAGGCTTGGTGACTGTTTAGATACAGGGGTGACAAAGAGTGTGGTCATGAACAGAATCTAGCTTTTCTCTCTGGGCAGCTCTGTGGATGATGGTGCCATTCCCCTGAGTGAGGCAGGAGGAGGGTATGGGGTGAGGATGGGGCGAGGGGTGGTGAATGACCATGCAGGTGGGGGACACGTGTGATGCCTGCAGGGCATCCAGTCGAGTGGGTCCACGAGCAAGGAGCTCAGGGGTCGACTCAAGATGCAGACCTGGCAACCTTCTGCACGTGGATGAAGCCTGCAAAGGAGAAAATTCAAGGGCAAAGCAAGGAACTGGCATCTAATGTGTAAAATAAGGCAGCAGCATTTCAGAAGTAGATGGGATAGTGGGAAACAAAAAGTAAGAGCCAAACTAGGATTGAGAAAAATTACAAAACGAATAAAGAACTATAGAAGCCCAGCATTCGTTCGCACAAGAGGCAAACTGATGTATCGGGGTCATCAAAAAATAGTGAAATTATGTTCAGCACAATTTACATTGTGGAAAGATACACAGCACATTTAAAAAAAGATTTCTTCTTAAAATTGTTAGAACTATTTCAGTCAGAAAAATTCAACTGGAGAGACCACTTCATTGTCTGATATACTGGTAAATGACTAATAATATATATAAATATACCAACATACACATATAAATTTTTTCACGGAGTCTTAGAGATTTCTAAGTGACCAAGAATAGGTACCTTTCGTAACAAAGGTAGACACATGCTATCAGGTCTTCCCTCCACAATGCCTTATTTAGAGAGATCTGCTCACGTGAGTCCAATTTTCTGTGCTCAGTAGAAGAAATAAGGACAAAGAAAAGGAAAACCCAAGTGAAATCAAGGATACTTTTCCTCTGGTGGAGTAAGGCTGGGAACATTCCTGAGGTGATTAAGCCTGATTTGTGTCAGGCTTTGGAACAAGAAGGCTTTCATGGCAGACCTGATCTTTTCTAGTAATGGTTGCACATTCCTATATTATAAAATGCTTGGGGCCCTGTTTTACTTATAAAAGGAAAACGTGGGTTTTTAGAAGAGGTATATTGGCAATATGCCAAAAAAAGCTGATTTTTTTTTTTTTCCACCCCCTTGGCTTAGGCAAAAAAAAAACCAAAACCAAAAAAAGACACTAGCTGTTATCTCCCATTTTAAACTGAGCAAGTCCCTATGATTCGGTCTCTCTGTCACCAAATTGCTCCTCCACATTACACTGAGTGCCTCTTACCACCGGATGCCAAGCCCATTAGAGCTGCAATGAATGGGAAATAAGGGTTACAGAGATGTTCTTGTCACCTCAGACCTAGATTTAAGTGATGCACAGTGCCACTTCCAATTAATTTGAAAATGATTCCAGGAATATATTCCTCAATGCTTATGCCATTTGAAGGCCCTGAGCTTGACAGACGGAACTATCTGTGCAAGATCATGATGACTCTGTGTTCTGGGTGTTCTAGTAAGTACTATCAGGAAGTTGACGTGAGGCTGGGTCAGCTGACATTATGGTAATCAGAATAAGGAAGTGAAGTCCGCTTCCTGGGGACAGAAGCTGGTAGCTCTGAAATTAGATTAGGCAAGGACGCAGAAGGGACATATTTCAGTCACTTTTCAGATTTTCCCTGCAGATTCCTCAGAAGTGGCTACCATTAAACAATTTGCCAAGAGACGGATTTGTTTTAAATCTTTGACCAAACCAATGAGAAGTACAAAGCACAGTCTATTTTCTTCTTAGATATCTTAGAAGTTAAAAACTTCTAAGCTTTTCCATAGTTTTATTTACATATGCAGTTCTAGCATTTACAATGGTGCTTCATTTGAAATGAGTAACTTAAAAATGGTGTAGGCATAAAAATATTTAATATAAGATATACCAGATGTTGAAATTAGCAAAAAGTCAAAAGAAAGAGATTTGACTGTAATTAGCAAAAGCCCTTAAAGCTGGTCACAAGGACATTAAGAAATGAGCCTAAATATTAACATAAAAAGTATACTTAGCAGCAGCTACAAAAAAGAGCTGGAGAAAATACATTTTATTAGAATGAATCCAATATCGTCCTAGAGGAAAGAGATAATATTACTTCCCTTAAAGAATCTTTCTTAGAATAGCAAAGTTGAATGCCAATTTTTAGAGAAATATTTAAAATGTGTTTTATTTACATATTTTACTTTTTGTTTTCAAGGAAAAGGAAGCCTGGCTCTTGAGAAAGAACCAACTATTATCAGCAGATGAGGAAGCAACACTGGGGCTGGAGAGATATGTTAAAACTCCAATCACAGGTTATTTGCATAAAAGCCTTTATAGTGACAGGGACTTCAAAGAGATGCAGTAAAGAAAGAAAGAGATTATTTCCCGTCTATCAGATTGGCAAACATTTCAAAGTAATAGAAGCCACTAATGGCAAGGGTGCTAGGAAACCTGTATGCATTGTCAATATCTTCTAAATGTATAAACTGAGCACTTAGCAATAGATATCAAAAACATTTTAAAAATGCACTTGGATTTAACAATAACATCATCTGTGTTTAGGACAAATTTCCTGACCAAGAAAAGTACAAAAAGATGCATGCCTGCAGAGGTTCACTATGGTGTTTAAATAGTGAAAAATTACAATCTAAATGCTATTGGCAGGAGACTGATTAAGTAATTATAATATAATGGAGCACCATGTAGCCATTAAAAATGATGGAGATTTATAGACTCTACTGTGCAAAGACGTTCTTGTGGCTATTCAGTGAAAAAGGTTCCAGAATAGTACAGTAAAACAACATTTATATATAATTATATGAATATGTTTATAGAAAGTCTGAAGGGATGTTTTTATTTTAGTAAGTGATTACAACTCAGTGAGATTTCTGGTGAGTTTTGTTTCCTCTTTTGTACTTTTTCTACACTTTTTTACAATGAGTTTTACAAAAAAACAAAGCCGTCTTTGTTTTAAGATAGGTCCTAAACATGTTTTTCTTTAAGCAATATAGGGACGCCTGGGTGGCTCAGTCGATTAAGTGACTTCGGGTCAGGTCATGATGTCATGGCTCATGAGTCCAAGCCCTGCATCAGGCTCTGTGCTGACAGTTCAGAGCCTGAAGCCTGCTTCTGATTCTGTGTCTCCCTCTCTCTCTGCCCCTCCCCCACTTGCATTCTGTTTCTGTCTCTGAAAAATATATAAATATTAAAAGATTTTTTAAATAAGTAATATATGTAAGGGGTGCTTAGGTGGCCCAGTCGGTTAAGCATCTGACTTCAGCTCAGGTCATGATCTCGCAGTTCGTGAGTTCGAGCCCTGTGCCAGGCTCTGCGCTGATGAAGATGCAGAGTCTGCTTGGGATTCTCTCTCTTTCCCTTGTTCTCTGCCCCTCCCCCACTTGAGCTCACATTCTCTCTCTCTCTCTCTCAAATAAACTTAAAAAAATAAGCAATATATGTAAATAAAAACAGTATCCCATGGTAAAAAAAAAAAAAAAAAAAAACTAAACTAAAAGTTCCCTTTATTTACCAGTAAATTTTTAAATTTAAATTTCTGGACAATTTAAAGTATTTCACAATAACTAAAAATGTTTTCATTCATGGCTTTATTACTGTTGAGGTTTTAGCTCCTCTGAGGGCAACAAGTGTAAATTATCTGTAAATTCTAACTACACCAGGTATCATGAATATAGTAAATACAAGGCACAGTAAATGTTAGCAACGGTGATTCTGATCGGCACTCTAAGACAACTTCACCTCCAACAAAAGTTGAACACGAGTCCACAGGCATAAAAAAAAGGCCTAACGCTCCCAGTCATATCAATTAGGAATTATTTATGCATCCAACATTTTTCCTTCCTTCCTTTTCCTTCTAAGGGGAGAAAAAAAAGGCAAAATGTCTAACCATAAGTATGCTCAACCTTTTCAGAAACCCTTTCAAGTATCGATACTTACTATAATAAGAAAAGGTAGAAAAGTTAAGTCTTTGTGCTTAAGTTAACATGTAAATAACTGTAAATGGCATGGTTTTTTCTTTTGATAACTGGAGAATTACTATTTGGTATCCCTAGAGATCCTTATTTACTCACTGACAAACTTTTATTTCAACTATTCTCTAAACCTAAAATATCTGCCCCCTAATAAAAACAATCTAATCAGACCTCCACGGTGTGAACTTGGCCCGAACACGGCAGTCTCCCAGGATCGTTTGCGTAGCTGCATCAGGGGACCACAAACCCATGGTAAATGCTCATTCTTTTCACAATTAAGTTACTGTGATAAAATTAATGCTGCCTCAGTCATAATCAGATGATAAAATACTGTAATTTAAAGTAATTGATGAATTCATACTGAGCAATCGGGCCTTGCTTGCTGGCCCACAACACTGCTCAGCAGGCTGGAACTGGTGAGCTGATCCCAGGCGGAAGGTGAACTGGTTCCTCCACGAAGGCAGGGAGGGTCCCCTCTTACATCCTGGGCACACTTACCCTGCTTCAGTACGCTGACAACAAGATAGGCTCCACTAGCTCTCCTTTATTTGAATCTCTAATTAAATGATACACCATCGTGCAAAATACAAATTCATATCCGATGTTTTGTACATGTTCTATGTGAAATGAAATTCCATAACAATTATGAATACACAAAGAGTAAATCCAAAATACTTCTAAGAAACTGAAGACCTTAGCTTCGAGCATTTCAACGTGTTCTCTTTTAGGCCAGCAGATGTAGCTGTGAATTAAAACAGGGAATGTAAACTGCTCTCCTTCAGCCATTAGATGGCACCCTTTTTTTTTTTTTTTTTTTTTAAACTGGGTTTATATTGGCAATTTAATACAGTCCAGGGTAGCTACCAACAATTATTTGACACTGGAATTGATTTTGATTTACCTGAATTTATCTAGAATGGTCATATCAACTATTTATTGAGTACGCACACTTGGGCCATTTCTGTTCAGCATTTTCTGAGACTGTTTTTAGTCAGAGAAAGATGACAATTCCAAATGTGAGGCAGTAAATAGTGATAAAAGTTCCACACTGGACTCAGGGCAACCTCACAATTATCATCAAAACTCTCTAGATGCAGAACTGAAATATAACATATTGCTTTCCACAAGCTTCAGAGTGGGTCATATAATAAGAATTTGCTTAGAGAGTCTTAAAAACTAAGTCTTCCATAATAACGGTCTACTGGGGAGTCCTGTCTTGGCACAGTGCCTGGATCAGGGTAGGCCCACAAATGTCTTTTGAATGAACAAATTAACAAACACTACTGCTATTAAAAGGTGTGCTCTTGAAAAGCTGTCAGTGAATCATTTTTCTGGGAGACTTCTCAGATGTGGAGATCAAACTGATATTCCTAATGAACTACAGTTAGGGAAAGAGTAGATTTATATTCCCACTTTTTAGTTAAAGACATGAATATATAAAAAGATTCCAAGTATCATTGTATTCAGTAGTGCCAATCAGAAAATAATTTTTCTTGCTCAACTATTTTATCTAGGCAATAATCCTCCTATTGGTGCCATAAAACAAAGAAGCTCACATTCTAGAAGCTAGAATAGCACCATAAAGCCCATAAAGCCCAAGTTCTTGAGCATTTAACTTAACTTAAATAACTTAGTTTTGTTGGTCTATGGAAATTTGGATTGATTTATTATGACTCTTCTAATTTAAAGACTATTCATATTTTCAAATATCTTAAAACTTTATTACTCAGTTTATGACCTACATTACTAAGTTCTGGAAACATCACCAATCATTTCCATGAAGTCAATATAAAGTGCTAACAGACCATCATTTTTATAGAAACTAAAAGCTTAATTAAGTATTTCATGCCCCCAAGTAGATTTCATACATAGTTGAAGGGGTTTTGTGAACTCCTAGGCATCTGTGCTTCATTTTTAGCATAAATTAATAAAAATAAAATCTAGCACTATTGTTTCAAAAGGGTTCTATTGTGAAAAAACACATTTAAGAAACACAGAAAAGTAAAATAAAAATTCACCCCCACACCTGTATTTCACCCACATTATTTCTTTTTAAAAAAATGTTTTTAATGTATATTTATTTTTGAGGGAGTGCAAGTTGAGAGGCAGAGAGAGATGGGGACAGGGGATGTGAAGCAGGCTCTGCACTGTCTTGGCAGACCCTGATGCGAAGCTCGAACTCACGAATAGCGAGGTCATGACCTGAGCCAAAGTCAGAGGCTTAAGGGACCAAGCCACCCAGGCACCCCAAAAACTTCAAATTTCTGCCAGACGTATTTTCTCTCAGTTTTTTCCACTTGTTTTCAATAATTGCTCTCATATATACATATGAATACTGCTTTACCATTATATCCTAAAGACTTTTCTACTGAAGATGAAGGCTAAAAGGAGGTCTTCCTTTTTATGAGAAAATGGCCGGTCCTATACCAGACTGATGTTAATTACAACGTTGGGAGATGAGACCCACATTGAAGATACCCAGTAAAACCTGTCAAGTTACTAAGAATGTGTGGGTGTGGATCACATCATAATCAAAACCAAATTAACCACCTCCTTCCCCTCATCCTGGCCCCTTCCACCTACTCCTTGATTTCCTATCTTAGCTAAGGGAGGTAACATTGGGGGAAAAAAAAAATCTAGGTTTTAAAGACTATCAGACTTGGATCCAAATCTTGACTCTGTCAATTATAAGCTGTGTGATCTTGGAAAAATGACTTAACCTCTCTGAGTCCCAATTTCCTCATTTATAAAATGGGGGATATTAATACCTGCTTCATAATTATTGTGAAGATTAAGTAATCTGCTAGGTCTAAAATGTCTGGCACAACATCTGCAATGGAAGAAGAGATTTTACATTGGTCAAAAGCAAAATTGAGGACACAACAAAAAACATCAAAAATCTTCGGGGCGCCTGGGTGGCGCAGTCGGTTAAGCGGCCGACTTCAGCCAGGTCACGATCTCGCGGTCCGGGAGTTCGAGCCCCGCGTCAGGCTCTGGGCTGATGGCTCAGAGCCTGGAGCCTGTTTCCAATTCTGTGTCTCCCTCTCTCTCTGCCCCTCCCCCGTTCATGCTCTGTCTCTCTCTGTCCCAAAAATAAATAAATGTTGAAAAAAAAAAAAAAAATTAAAAAAAAAAAAAAAAAAAAAAAACATCAAAAATCTTCAATCATGGGGAGGTTGGTGGGGGCTAAATGGGTGATGGGCATTAAGGAGGGCACTCGTTCTGATGAGCACTGGGTGTTACATATAAGTGATGAGTCGCTAAATTCCACTCCTGAAACCAATAGTACACTATATGTTAACTAACTTGAATTTAAATTAAATCTTAGAAAAAAAAATCTTCAGTCACGGCTCTTCTAACTTTTCCAAGTAAACCTGACTTTATTGTCATAAACAGTTACTAGCCAGCAAAGTGACTTTAAAAATAAGTGTCAGACTAGGAGAAAAGCAACATCTATTCGTCAGAATACTCTGAGTGAAAAGTACAATAATGCTGATGTTTAGTTATGATTAAACCAAATGTGAAAAATATAGTAATGTTTTTAATAATAATAATACCTATCATTCCCCCTCCCTTGCAATTTCCCCCTCTACTGAATCACTCCCATCAGCACGCACACATGCTGTTAATTCTCCCAACTTAAAAAACAAACAAACAAAAACCCTCTCTTGATCTCAGGCCCCTTCTAGCTATGACCCCATTTCTTTCTTTCTCTTTATGGCAGAACTCAAGATGTGCTTATATGTACTGCCTCCGATCTCTCTCCTCCATTCTTTTCTGTACCACCCCACTGAAGTTTTACCCACCAAGGACTGCCACACTGCTCATGTGGCAAACTGACAGTCTCATCTCACATGACTTATCCCCAGTGTACACCTTCTTCACCCGTGTCCAAGTCACCATTCTCCCGGTTCTCCCTGGTTTTGCTCTTTGGTAGAGAGGTCTCCTTTGCTAATTTCCTCCATATTCCCTAGCATCTACACCTTGGGAGTGCCCAAGAGCTCCTTCCTCCGACCTCTTTTCTCCCTGCGTTCACTGCCTTGGTGAACTCACCTGGTCTCCTGCCTTTAAATACTACCTTTAAATATCGAAGAGTCTCAAGTTTACATCTTCACCTCGTACCTCTCCTCTGTGTTCGAAACTTCTACATCTAACTGCTTGCTTGACTCTCCACTTAGCCATCTAATAGGCACGTCAGACTCACAGGCCGCGGACTGAGCTCCTGACATTATCCCCGAGCACGTGCTCCTCTCACACTGGTCCCCGTCCATCTTCCAGCTGCTCAGGCCAAAAGCCTTGGAGCTCCTTGAAGTCATTTTTTTCCCTCACCACTCACATCCAATGTATAACAAATCCTTGCTGACTCTACTTTCAAAATATACCTAGAACCTCTTTTCGTCAACTCCACTGCTGCCACCCATTCCAAACCACCATTGATTCTCACCTGTCACAAAGAGCCTGGTCCACAGAACTTCCTACCAGTAGTTTAAAAAAAAAGCCAATCATTCCTAATATATAGCTTTTTAGCTTGGGGTATAGGTTACACACACAGTTCTTGAAAATCAGGCAGATTTAGACCACAGAAAGTAGAATAAACATTCCAGATATCAATTATAGGATTGTAGTTACTTACACTGTGTACTCCTAAAGCTTTCCAGACTGCGAAGCTGATCACACCAACCCCACACCACGCATAAAGTGAGCCCCAACCCAAGGCTCGCAAGGCAAGGATAGACCCGCTCTCCGGTAAGGCAGCCGTGGCCATACTTCCCTGCGATGAAGACAGAAAGGAAAAAATCACCAGTTCAGAAAGAGTAATTATTTGGGGAGTGTTTGAAATTCTTGACTCTCTGAATTCTATCATAATATTGGGAAGCCGGACCAACCCAAGTTCAAATACCAGCTTTGCTACTTAATAACTGCAGGACTTAGGTCACAACTTTTCTGACAGATATTTGAATATGCAAGGAATTACCAGGAGCTTTGCTAGATACTGAAGAGAAAAAAGTAAATAGAGCAACTTCTTTCTGATTAAAGATTTCAATCAATGGGGGGGAGGACACAGACTCATAAAATTATGATCTAAATGTAATGTGCAACAGTAGAACTATACATGGTCCCTGAGGAGGGCACCTAGTCTATTGCTGTAGTTAGAGGAAGTTTTAAGGAGGGGTTCCTGAAAGAGGTGAGCTAAATCTAAATCATTGCAAAGACTTTTATTTATTTATTTTTTTTAATTTTTTTTTCAACGTTTATTTATTTTTGGGACAGAGAGAGACAGAGCATGAATGGGGGAGGGGCAGAGAGAGAGGGAGACACAGAATCGGAAACAGGCTCCAGGCTCTGAGCCATCAGCCCAGAGCCTGACACGGGGCTCGAACTCACGGACCGCGAGATCGTGACCTGGCTGAAGTCGGACGCTTAACCGACTGCGCCACCCAGGCGCCCCATTGCAAAGACTTTTAAATATATATGCAAAATACGGGCACACGGTAGAAATTCAGATTATGGCAGCTATCAATGAGAAATGAGAAAATAAACAATGACTCTCTTCTTGGGTTTCAAGGTATAATATTAAGGTAAAAATCTATAATCATAATAATAGAACAACTTTCAGACTATCAGCATACAAATGTGACTAGAGATGAGTAAGAACGCAACACACCTTCAAAAGGGAATAACCACCCCATCACTGAAGGCACTGATTGCTGGGTTTTCCCCCCAAAACTTCTTTGCTATTTTTACTATAATTCTTCCAGAAAAACCCTATAACATTCTGTCAAGATTCCTCCAAGTCCATTAGAATGTCATCAAACTGATTGGCTAATGTGATGAGATAGAAAATTTACGTTGTCTTCTTCTAGAAATGTATTTCCATTTACTCCAGACTTTCTTTTTTATAATAATTTTCTTTATATTGCTCAACCTGTTGAATAAAGGATTTTAGCACAGGTGTTGTGACTATGAATGTTACTGGTAGCACATAGAAACGCTTGGTTTATCTGGATCTCCATGCCTTGACCCAGTAGATACTCAATATTTGCTGACTTACCACTTTTTTGTAGATATGAGACCCAACCAGATTTTTCAAGAGATTTTTCTTTAGCCATTTTCTATGATAAAACAACTCTCTTATCCCTTTTCTCATGATGCTATAGTTTCAGAGCGTTTTTCTGGATACTACACAGCTCATATAAATTCACTAACTTCTAATTGGCCTGAATTTTCATCCAGAAGCAGCACCATTAACCAAATATTATTAAACCAAGGTCAATTTAGGTGCCTAATTTTTATTTTAGAAAACTTAAAAGTTCCTTATTTCCCTGGGAAGGACGGAAATTATATATGTATTACATATGTACATGTATTTTTTTTTTAAGCCACCTTAGCTTATACCTTTCTCTGTTGATTCAACAAAGGACAAAGAAAAATGCTCATTCATCACTTACTATTGCCTTTCAACTCCAAGTTTTCTAGCATGGGACTCAGCTAAGACAATGAAATTAAGACTTTAAAGAAATGATGATCATCCACCTGAAATAAAAGCAGTGTAGGCAGTCCCCAACTAAAAGCTGATCATTTTCAAGTTCTGAGTTGCAATCTGAATCTGTATTATAAATAATAGCTAGATTCCGGGCAGAAGATTATTTAAATAAAAAGTGAAAAGTGGCTACAAATAATTTCTTCTCCAAAAATAGTCAAAGATGGAGACATCGCCATGGTGAGCAAGCTGTTTAATCCATGTGTGCCACAGTTTAATGGGGACAATACAGTAACAGTACCTCACAGGGTTGAGATGGGGGTTAAGTGAACCCAACCCTTACAGTAGCAGCTAGCACATGGCAAGCATCAAATGTTAGGTATCATTATCACTATCAATGCCAGAGAAAACTGCCACGCAGGGACTCTGAAGTACACTGCCTGAGTGGTATCCTTAAATGTGTGCTTGCTCAGTGTAAATGTATTAACTGCTTCAGAACCTCTGAGCTCCTTTACAAACCTTTACCTCTCAGAGTCTGGATCAATGGTAATACTCTAATTCAAATGCTTCCCCAGAGGGGAGGTGGAGCTGTACACAACATATTTAACATCAAGGCCAGTGGTTCTCAAACTTTCTGGTTTCAGGATCCATTTATGCTTGGATCCCAAAGATTTCTGATTGTGTGGATTATATCTATTAATATTTAATATATTGGAAATTAAGACTAAGAAATTCTTAAGTTTTATATATTACTTCATTTAAAAATAAAGCCAATATAGATTAATGTAAACCTATTTAATATAAACAACTATCTTACAAAAGAATTTAGTGCAAGGAGGCAATGTTTCACATTTTTCTTAAGCTTTTAGAAATCTGGCTTAATAAAAGACAGATGAATTTTCATAAATGCTACTGTATTCAATCTGTTGCAATATGTTTTTCAAGTATCTGAATAAAATCCAGCCTTACAGAGATATGTGGTTAGAAAAGGGACAAGTATTTTTTTTTAATGTTTGTTTGTTTGTTTTGAGCAGGGGAGGGGCAGAGAGAGAGAGAGAGAGAGAGAGAGAGAATCCCAAGCAGGCTGCAGGCTGTCAGCTCAGAGCCTGATGCAGGGCTTGAACTCAGGAACTGTGAGATCATGACCTAAGCTGAGATCAAGACTCTGAGGCTTAACTGACTGAGCCACCCAGATGCCCCAGGGACGAGTATTTTAATAGCCTTTCTTTTCTGATGCTACACCCAAACTTCACAGATTGCTGCACTTTGGAATCTGAAGTCACGCTGATGAATTTTTCTACTTTGCTACATTAAAATCCATTAGTCTAGGGGCGCCTGGGTGGCGCAGTCGGTTAAGCGTCCGACTTCAGCCAGGTCACGATCTCGCGGTCTGTGAGTTCGAGCCCCGCGTCAGGCTCTGGGCTGATGGCTCAGAGCCTGGAGCCTGTTTCCGATTCTGTGTCTCCCTCTCTCTGCCCCTCCCCCGTTCATGCTCTGTCTCTCTCTGTCCCAAAAATAAATAAACGTTGAAAAAAAAAAATTAAAAAAAAAAATCCATTAGTCTATTCTGTACTTCAAATGGGGCTTTCATCCATGCATTATGATCGTTCAGAAAATATTGATTAACCAAGTTATGTAGATCTCCCCAATGTTGACACCTCTTATTAAATATTTAAAATTTCACATCATTGATATTACCACCAATCTCACCAGAAAAGCCTTTAAGTATTGAGCACCTATCAAGATCAGAATGGCAGATACAAGTTTCCTAAAATCTACTTTTCACTTGCAAGCTCGAAGTTTACCACTGGCAACAAACACCAACAGTGCTTGCCTGAAGAGACACAGGCTCGTTTTGTTCATTTTGAAGGAAATGTCTGTCAAATACCCACTTCTGAGTAACTATAGTGTGTCAGTTGCTCTTTCAAACGAAAATGATATTACATGGGAAAAAAAAGCAGCTAGTTCAGCATGCAACTTAATCACACAATTGCTTTTCCTGGAGAAACACATCTTTCTTTGGTGCTTTCCGCCTACCGCCCATTCCTTCACATGGAATATTACAGAGGTACATTCAAGGGTTAAGATTTAATAAAATTAATAATTTTACTGCTTTAACAAGGGCAGTCTTATGCAATTATGGCTTTTTTTTTTAAACTACAGGTGCATGGTAATGAAAGACACAGTGACTGCTAGTAGTTTGGAGTCACTGCCTTGATTACACCAAGGCACCAGCAGCTTTACCCCCGACTGCTTCCATACCATTAGTACAAATGTCTGAGTGTTATTATGAAAACAGTTTTGCTGTTACAGATCTCCCAAAGAGTTTCTATGGACCGCAACTTGAAGTGGAAAGAGAACTCGACTGGTTTATGATTTTCACGTAACACTGCTCTTCAAGTTGTAATTATACAGTTAACTGTGTAAATACTTGTTTAATATCCGTCTCCTGCACCAGATGCTAGCTTCCTGAAGGGCAGATATTTTGCTCATCTCTGTATCTCCGGCTCCTAGCAAGCACAATGCCTGACACGTAAAAGATCCCCAAGTTAACACTTGTTGAAGCAATAAAGTAATGGATAAATACACCATATGGGACGGAGAGGGCAGAGACAGGACAACACACGCCAACAAGTAACAACTCAACGTAAAGAAAAATCCTCACCAACTGGGGAAATGAGGTAGATATGTCCACATGAGTGATCACTCAATCTTGTTCATGGAGTAAGAATTTTCTGCCATAAGTAGGTTATGGTCATTCAACCAAAACTTATTGAGCACCTGTGTGTCAGGCCCTTTTCTGGGGAGCAGGGCTGCCGCAGTGCACACGCATGTGTGGTCTCTGGGTTCAAGAAGCTGACCTATGTTTTTCATTGATGACAAGACGCACTTTACTTCAACAATGTAACATTTTTGAAACAGAAATGCCTCTGGTGCCTGGCTGGCTCAGTCAGTAGAACATGTGAGTCTTGATCTTAGGGTCATGAGTTCAAGCCCCACGTTGGGTGTAAAGTTTACTTTAAAAAATAAAACGAAATGCCTCTGGCGATCAGTATTATGTCAAGAGTTAATGATGGCATTACTTTTTTTTTTTTTCTTAGTGGCACATAAAATACTGGAGCCTCTAACAACTCATAGGGAATTACCCAGATTTAGTCTCGTTCTGCTAAAATTTAAGAAAGCACGTAATTAAATACATCTTTTTAAATGGAAATAGGGGTGCCTGGGTGGCTCAGTTGGTTAAGCCTTGGACTTCGGTTCAGGTCATGATCTCCTGATTTGTGAGTCTGAGCCCCACACCAGGCTCTGTGCTGACAGCTCGGAGCCTGGAGTTGGCTTCAGATTCTGCGTCTCCCTCTCTCTCTGCCCCTCCCCTGCTTGCTCTTGCTCTCTCAAAAATAAACATGAAAAAAACTTTAATGAAAATAAAGACCAATAATTTGTACACTTCTTGAATCTATAGGTGGACACAGGTTTACTTCTTAAAACAATATGAAAGGCCACCAACATTTTTTTCACTTCCCCCGTGCACACTGGCTACCAGCTATCTGTAAGCAGTAACACTGCTATTAATGGATGTCCTTGTCACAAACCTTATTGAACCATTCAGGGCTTTTCTTTTTAGCCAATGATAATGTTGTAACAAATCCGGCTACCATTCCTGCTGCAGCAACAGTACCAAGGAAAACTCCACCTGCCAAGAGTTTTGGGGGTAGGGCATGGAGGGTGAGAGGGATTAAAGGGAGGAAAAAAAAAACAAAACACCTTAAGTTAAGAGGACATACACAAATAAGTTTCAGACCTTTTTTTTTTTTTTTTTTTTTTTAAAGAGAGAGATTATGAACAGGCTCTGTGCTCAGTGTACCCAAGGAGGGGCTGGATCTCACTACCCTGGGATCATGACCTAAGCTGAAACCAAAAGTTGGTGGCTTAAACCACTGAGCCACCCAGGCACTCCTTTAAATTACATTTTAGGCGCTCCTTTAAATTACATTTTAGAGGTGCCTGGGTGACTCAGTGGGTTTAGCCTGGGACCTGATTTTGGCTCAGGTCATGATCCCAAGGTCCTGGGATTGGGACCCACAATAGGCTCTGAATTAAGCCTGAAGCCTGCTTAAGATTCTCTCTCTCCTTCTGCCACTGTCCCCCACTGGTGCACTCTCTCTTTAAAATTATTATAGTAATTTTAAAAACTATAAAAAATTACATTTTAAGTCCCTTCTGAAATTTGAGAAACGCTAACTAGGCAGCTCTTGCCAAACATAAACAATAGCAATGTGAAACCTCTGGTGCTTGCGGTCATCCTGAGGTATCCGTTCCCAAGTGGTGAGAATCATCGCAGGGTCCCTTACCCTCTTCACCCGGATGGTGCCAGGAAGTTTTTCTCCGGGGGGGGGGGGGGGGGGAACGACGAGATAGTGGGAGTTCGAAAGGGGACGGCACGAGAGAAACTGCAGAGTGATGGGGGAAATGCAGCACACACGACATCTCGAGGGACCAGCCCCAAGCCCAGGGGAGATTCCAGTGGGCACGACCCCTGATCCCCGTCCCCACCGGCTAAACTCAGCGGCAGCCCAAGGGAAAGTCTCCCAGGGCCGGGTGTGTGTGGAAATGGAGGCTTCGGCGCAGGCCCAGGGTGAGCTCGCCCGGGAACCAGCACCTCACCACACCACACCACACCTTTAATCAGGAAAAGCCGATCGTCTGTAGATTCCGGAGCCTCCAGACGAGAGGACGGCTGCCCAGCCCCAGCACCCGCCGCCTCCATGTTTCTAGGCCTCCGCAATTGCGTCCGACGCCAACTGAGTCCGGGTGGAAGCGAGAGTGAGGCGGAGGACAAAGGTTCCGCTACCTCCTCTCCCTGTGCGTTCTGAATACTGGTCCGGGGAATGGCGGCTCACCCCAAACCCTCTCTCTTCCCCCGCCGACGGGCGAGGACAACAAGGTGGCTGCCCGTGGTGACCCCACCCCAGCCCCGAGGGTGGTGTCCTCCCAGGCCGGCTCCAGGTTAGATCATTTGCCTGCTCCAGAGTGATGATCGCTGCACTTGAATACGGTCTTTTTCAAACAGTGCTCGGCCCTGACTCTAGGAGGCAGTGAGCGGTCGCGCATTGAGCCAGGAGCCCAGTCCCAGCCAGGTTTGAGACCCTGGAGCTCAGTTTCCTGAGCAGCCTTACATTATGTCCAGGGATTTACCCAGCCCTAATGTTTCACGATTCTAGAAAGCAGGTCTCCCGTCTTTTCTCTGTACTTTTCTGGGAAATTTCGTAACAGTCTTCACTTTAGGCGTAAGCGACAGGTTTTATCTCTGGAAGAGAGGCCGTCTCACAGGTCCGCTGCGATAGATCTCCTTCCCTGGTAGTTTGATTGATGGACCTACCAAGAGGAGTGGATGGCTGTCGGGCTGAACTGCAGCGAGTGATACAACTGAGCGAGAACAGCTGAGGACAACCCTGAGGGGTTGCTAACACGGACTGCAAGGCTGCACTAGAGTCCTTCTTGCGGGGGAAACGCTGGTGCAGGCGACCCCCAGACGCGCCTAGTCTTCACAGTCTGGGAGGCTGGTGTGCCCACGGGGGTGGATTCTGTAAATGGTCCCTGAGAGGAAGAGGCTGGAAGTCATAAACAATCTTTTAAGCCTCTCAAACACAGACACATGACATCATCTTTCAAAATGAGACAATCTGTCCTTTGTGCAATGTGAACACACACACAAAAGCCATGAACTTCTTGAGGATGAGGATGGAGATTTTTATTCATTTTTATATTCTCTGGCTCTCAACCTATTATCTGGTCACACATAATAAATTTTGGGTGAATGAATAAATGAATGCATTAGTTAATTGCAATTAGTAGCTCAACCCTGGGCTCAGGTCCTCAATCCCTTCTCTGCCATGTGAAGTTGGCTGAGTTATTGAGGCTCTCTGCCTCAGTTTCCTCATAAGTAAAACCAAGAAACTGATAGTAGCTGCCTCACGGGTTGCTGTGAGAAGTAAAGGAAGCAACATAAAGAAGTTAGCATAGTGTCGGGCACAGATACTCAGTACGTGTTAGCTTTAGTTCTGATACCTTTTAATTTCCAGTAACTGTTTTGCAGCATCGCCTATGGAAAATTTTAAGTTATAGATGCCCAGGGCCCACCACTGAAGATGATTGCTCTGAAGGTCCAGGCAGGGCAGTGTAAAAGCTCCACAGGGAGTTCAGATGATCAGTCAGGTTGAGGACTATTCTGTTTCTGGCTGAAACCACACAAAATTTATCTAAACTGTGTGTGCCTTGGAAGCAAAATGCCAGAGTCTGAAAGGGCCCTTTAAACTGGTAAATGCTGTATTAACTCGTTGAAGTTCTTTAGGACCCATTCTTTCTCCTCTCCCTTGTACAAAATGGTGATCATAGCAGCTAACATGTTTTTTGTTTTTTTTTTGTTTTGTTTTGTTTTGTTTTGTTTTGTTTTTAGTGCTTTCTGTATGTCTGGCATGGTGCTAAGTGCTTCAAATATGTTATCTCATTTAATTTTCTTTATAAACTCAGAGAAACTAACTTGCTCGACTCCCACAGCTGCTAAGAAGCAGAGCCAGGATATAAAAGAAGATCTGCTTCTAAAAGCAACAAAAGCAAAAGGAAATAAGGGCTACAACAGGCCGGAAGCCTCTGCACAGCAAAGGAAACAAAATGAAAAGGCAATCTACTGAATGGGAATAAACATTTGCAAATCATATACCCAATAAGGGGCTAACATCCAATATATATAAGGAAATCATACAAACACATTCACACAAAACCACCCCAAAAGCCATAAAAATTATACATGGGCAGAGGATCTGAATAGACATTTTCCCAAAGAAGATGTATAGATAGCTAACAGACATGTGCAAAGATGCTCTACGTCATTAATCATCAGGAAAATACAAATCAAAACCACAGTGAGATATCACCTTGCACTTGTTAGAATGGCTATTATCAAAAAGACAAGAGATAACAAATGTCAGTGAGGATGTGGAGAAAAGAGAACCCTTGCACACTGTTGGTGAGAATGTAAATTGGTGCAGCCACTATGGAAAACAGTACAGATGCTCCTCAAAAAATTAAAAATAGAGCTACCATATGCCCCAGCAATTCCACTCTGGCTATTTATCTGAAGAAAATGAAAATACTGTCTTGAAAAGCTACACCCTGATGTCTGTTGGAGCATTGTTTACAAGGGCCAAGATGTGGAAACAATCTAAATGCAGACCAGTCGATGAATGGATAAAGAAATTGTGGTATGCATGTATAATAATATTATTCAGCCATAAAATGAATGAAACCTTACCATTTGTGACGTGGATGGACCTCAAGGGCATTATGTGAAGTGAAAGAAGGCAGACAAAGAAAGACAGATACCGTATGATCTCTCCTATATGTGGAATCTAAAAGAAGAAACAAAAAAAAAATTAGCTCATAGATACAAAGCACAGATTGGTGGTTGTCAGAGGCAGGGGGTGGAAGGTAGGAGAAATGGGTGAAGGGGGTCAAAAAGAAAAAGAAAAAGGAGTAAATAGAAGAAGTTCTACTCAAATCCTTATCCTGTGCCCAGTGGTCCTCAAGCTCGAGCTTGATAAGTGCAATCCCCTGGAAGGGCTTCTCTCCCAGAGTTTTGACTCAGTGGTCTGGGTGGGCCTGAGAACTTTTATGTCTAAGAAGTTTCCAGGGGAGGCTGATGCGGCTGGTTCCACTTACAGAAGCTCTTCTCCCTGCTTTACTCTCCCAGTTTATACCTCTTAAAACTACACCATCTACTTTAACTCCTGGAGTTCTCTTCTCCCAAAACTGTTCAGAGAGAAACCGTGCAGGCTCCCTCACTCGCCCTGTCTTTGCTGTCTTTCTCCTCCCCCCAGCAAAACCACAGAATTTTTTTGTATTTTAAGGGTTAAATTGCTATTTACTGTAAGGAGCAGAAAAGAGACTTTTAAATGTAGGGATGACACAGCATCCTGTGCTCTAGAGCTCGTCTCCATTTTGAGCCAATAAATACAAACTCTGCCGGACCCCTGTCTGCTTTCATCCCAGGAGGTGAACACCCACCTTCATTCTAACTCCCAAAGGTAAAGGACAGCTTCCTCCTTCCTACGTGTAAGCTCAGTTTCCCAGGACACAGAGGGCGACAAGGCAATCAAAGCAAACCAACAGGTAGTCCTTGCCTTAGATGAACAATTGGCACTTTGAGGATCCTCGTCAGAACCACACCTTGGAGAGACCGAGAGCTCCTTGGTCAAGGTGGGCTTGTTGTGTGAGGAGCTTACAGTCCCACTCCCCACTGTTCCTAGGCTCCTGCCATTTGCTCCATTCCAGATTCTGGAAGATAGTGATTCCAAGGCCTGGGAAACCTGCATGAAGCAAGGATAGGGAGTCCTTGGCCTTGAGATTAGAACCGCATTCCAGGTATCCCAAATTAGGATGCTTAAAGAAAATGCATTTTAATTTTTTTAATGTTTTTATTTATTTTTGAGAGATGGAGAGTGAGCAGGGGAGGGGCAGAAAGAGAGAGAAGGAGACACAGAATCCAAGGCAGGCTCCAGGCTCTGAGCTGTCAGCACAGAGCCCGACGGTGCTTGAACTCATGAGCCGTGAGATCATGACCTGAGCCGAAGTCGGACGCTTAACCAACTGAGCCACCCAGGCACCCCAATTAAACACATCTCAAAGACAATGTTAACCTACAGTGTATACAGTGTGCTCTTGGTTTTGGGGGAGATTCCCATGATTCATCACTTACATACAACACCCAGTGCTCATCCCAACAAGTGCCCTCCTCAATGCCCATCAGCCATATTAAAAAAATAATAATAATAGGGGAAACTGGATGTGGGGGGAAGGGCAGTATGTGGGAACTCTACACTCTACACAATATTTCTGCAAATCTAAAGCTGCTCTAAAAGAATAAAATCTATTAACTAAAACAAAAATAAAAGAATAAGGACAGTGTTAACCAAGATCTCATATGTCTACAGTTCACACAGGTCACATGCAGTCTAATTCCTGGCCTGCTCTCAGGACCCTCAAATCCCATCTATATTGATTTCTACAAGAAAGCACGATGCAAGCTCCAAACAGGTGACTTGTAAATATTTGGAACACAGTGTCTCCACAAGATTGGGATGTTAATTCTGAACAGCAAGACGGGACATATTCCAAGCATGGACACGAGAGATGAGAAATTTGCAGAAGTTTGGTGCTCCATGCAATGTGGGCAGAACTGCTGTTTCAATGGAAGCATGACTCCCTTTTAGGAAAATGTAATAGAAATGTCTTACAAGCAAAGAGGCTGCTGGGAAAGTGAGCTCATCTGAGACAGATTCTGTTGCTATTTTGGTTTTTGTTTTAGTCAGCTGAAAGTCCATACCATCTATGCATCTGACCACATACTTATTTCAAACATTTGAGCCCCTGTAGATTCTATTTCAAGTTTCAACAGCAAGAAAACCTGTTAGCATTACAGTTCCCAGAATGTGGGTACCCTAGCTCTCTCTAGTTCCAAACACTGACGGGCTTTTTTCCCATCTATTTTTAAAACATGTCTTTGCAGCTTCAATGTCTCCCTGTTTAAAGTAGGAGGCCGCATTCTTTTTTAAATCTGATAAAGGTCACATATTGGTCATTCTTCTCACTGCTACTTGATATAAGATAGTTGTCAAAAATAGAGTGCAGAGATCTTTAAAAGTTACTGCCTAATTAAGTGTGTACATAGAAGAAAAGACACTACACGGAATTATTAACAGAGGTTACCTTGAGGGAAGGGGGGAGGTGAAACTTTCCAATTGCATTTCATCTACTTTCTTCCCTAATAAGCAAAATGCCGACCAGAGCAACAGTTTTACGTATTTCTATAATGTTTGAAAAAAATATAGCAAGAGCTTTGTATTACTTTTATGAAAAGGAAAAAAAAGGAAGAAAAACAATAAACATAATTTCAAAATGTATCACATCATTTAAAGAAATGGATTTTTTTTTCCTGTGTAAATAGAAATATTATGTAGGTTTCCAGAGTAACTCACCGAAGTCTCCAGAAGGATATCCAACGACAACACTCTCGGAAAGCGAGGAAGTAAGAGTGAGAAACATATGTCCCACGGAGAGACGCTAGGCTGGCTGAGAGCCCTTGCCAGATTTGCATCCCCAGTTTTGCCGTGATCAGAGCCTCTTGAATTCTTCCCAATATCTGCTCTGGACTCCCAGAGTTATAACCACCTTGAAGTGCACTACAATCAATGTAGTGCAATATAAGTGCTAAGTATGGTAATAATTCCTCTCCAGTGAGCTGCAACTTGACTTTCAAAGCTCACATCTCATTATTCACTTCCGGCATCTCATTACTTATCTCTTAGAATAGTGTTCTATAACGGCCCCCGGTTGAATAATAGAAGTCTGTCTTCATCACAGTAAATGCAAGTTGCCATTAAAGGTACCTTCCTTTCAATTTTTCCTTCTTGGGGAGAGTATCTTTCCTATCTCCCTTCATGCTATCAGTTGGATTGTTCCTGTTAATGACAGGCCAGAAATCTTCTTGAAAGCTGTTCTATTTCACGAGCCACCGATATTTTCTTATAAAAGAGTGATGCATACGATTTCCTCTAACGACATTCCTCTGTCTTGTGAGGATCAAATAGGATCCCATGTGTTCAAGCATTTTGTAAATTGTCAAGGATTCTGGAAATAAAAGGCGTTCTTATTTTTAGTCCCATGTATGTCCCAGTCAGAGAAAAACCCTTTACCACTGCCAAAAGTGAAATATATTTCCATCTATGCATCTCATTTTGCCAGTATTTCATACACAGGCACATATGTTTCATTCACATTTACTAGGAAGATATGTAATATCAACCCTTATGTCATTAATGCTTATTGTGTTTATTGTATTTATTTTTATGACTTATTCTGTCCTATTCTGATTATAAACCACAAGGGGCTAAAAACAGGTTCTACCACGTGTATAATGAAGGAGTTACTACATAAGCTAGCGAAACATTTTTTGACCAAATACGGTGTTTACATTGATTTTAGTTTTTCAGCAAGTTATAACTAAGTGCCTATTATGGTCTCAGGTGCTGGATTTACTGTGTTGAAGAAAAGGGACTTAGCCCTTGGCTCATTGGAGCTTAGAGTTCCATGACCCTCGATTTTCTAAGTCAGTGAGAATTTTACCAAAGCATCTTTCCATTGCCATGTTTGGGGTTGATATTCTCTCAGACTGTATTTCTTCTACTTTCTGCCTTAACAAGTAAAATATGGAGCCACTTTTCTATTTCCTGCCTATGAAGTCTGCCTATGAGGCTCATTCAGGTCACTCACCCCTCTGAATAGCAGCTGCTACTGTACATGTGGATATAGAGAGCCTAAGAGATCAGCCTGCATCTGTGCTGAGCCTGGACTGTCCAGGTCTTGGGATTTAGAGGGAAGGGACTATTTCCCAGAAGTAGGCTCAGCAACTGAAGCCCCACAAATGATTCAGAAGCAAGTAGGCTTGTCTTGGACAAAGCGCATGCCTAAGGGGTCATGGTAAGAGAGGTCTGCAGTTGTGGTGGTCTACTTGTGAGTTCATGTAGGATTGCTAAGTAATTAACATGGTGTTCCAGAATCCAGGGTGGAGAAGGGAGTTCAGAACTTAGCAGGAAGGCTAGCAGCACCAAGAAATGTGTCCATGAATAACAGCGTCCTGACCCTGGGCGGAACTGAAGACACAAAGATGGTATCGGGTAAATGCAAGGCACAACCCAATCAAGATGGCAAGGGCATGATAAAGAGACCACAGCTAGGAGCTCAGTTAGGAGGACAGAGCCAGTGGGATTCTGGTGCTGAGTCTGCAAGGAGGGTTTCGAGGTACAAAGTCCGTAAATAGAGCCTGATTCAGGTCAGGATGAAGGCTGGGTCTGCAGGTGGAAATCAGCTCATAGGGGCGGAGGGCTGGAGGGAAGGGAAGGAAGAAGACAAGGCCCTTTCCTTTAGTGGTGTGACTTGTTCACTCGCACGAGAGCCTCCATCCCAGGGGACAGGGTCTGAAACCCCACTTGCGCTCTGCTCAGCAAGCCATGTGCCCTGCACAGGTCCCAACTGCCTCTGGAAAGGGCCACCTTTTCTGGTTCACAAGCTGGTACCACCTGGGCCAGTACTGGCTTTGGAAACGTGGTATCCAGATGTTAGGAACCAATTTAAAATATTCCACCTGATGGGAACATACCTTGTATTAAGACAGAAACAAAAATGTGAGAAACATTCCAGAGTATCTAGAGCTAGTGTCTCAGGAACAACTTTGTGGCGCTCAAATGTTCATAGATGCAAAGTGCCTTTGGAATTCAGAGAATGAGTCAGAAAAGTGTTGCTTCTGAAGAGTTCTTGGGCACTTAAACTACCTGAATTTCCATTAAAAAATACATCTGTGGCCTTTGGACAATTTTTTTTTTTTTTTTGTAATTTTGGCTCACCAACTATTGTTCTCTCTGTACTACAAAAGAAGCATCTAGGGGCGCCTGGGTGGCGCAGTCGGTTAAGCGTCCGACTTCAGCCAGGTCGCG
This sequence comes from Leopardus geoffroyi, assembly GCF_018350155.1. Classification (NCBI taxonomy): domain Eukaryota; kingdom Metazoa; phylum Chordata; class Mammalia; order Carnivora; family Felidae; genus Leopardus; species Leopardus geoffroyi. The sequence goes on from NC_059332.1 coordinate 141,868,377, forward strand.
ATCTCGCGGTCCGTGAGTTCGAGCCCCGCGTCAGGCTCTGGGCTGATGGCTCAGAGCCTGGAGCCTGTTTCCGATTCTGTGTCTCTCTCTCTCTCTCTCTCTCTGCCCCTCCCCCGTTCATGCTCTGTCTCTCTCTGTCCCAAAAATAAATAAAACGTTGAAAAAAAAAAAAAAAGAAGCATCTATGGTGACTTCTCACTGGGAAAATACTTCCATTTTGGTAACGTATTTTATTGAGATTTGCCCCCTTTGATTTATTCTTGTGTGTAAAAGTAATAACCTCTTAGAATGTGGTTATATAGAATGATAAAATATTTCACCACGTAGTAAATTACATACCATTTAAAAGATAATCTCTTATTTAGATCAACGGTACAGGGCCCAATGCCCTTTTTAAAACATTCAAAGCATTTGATGGATTCATTGCTGAGCGCACTATAAATAAATACAACCTCAAATTCCAGACAATGAAAATGTGCTAGGGGATACATCAAAGCTACCACCATTACCAATGCCATTTTCAAGGTGATAGAGAGAGACTAGACTAGCTCTCTGGAAGCCAGGAGCTGATTCCCAACCCTGCCAGTAAAGGTCACCATTGTCTCCACATGTCTCAATACGGGCTTCGTTTGCCTCCCCCATGATATGAAGGGAGGGTTGCATAGATCAGCACTCTTCAAAGTATCTTTCACAGCATGCCACTTCCAGAAGCTGTCAGGTGTTACCTAGAAGGGAAAAAGGTTTTGTGATTGAATAAGTCTGGCAAATAAAATATAACAGGTTTCTTTGCTTCGAGGCTTCTCAGTCTTCAAGAGGACACAGTAAACAGTGATTCTCTAAGGTGTTTGGCCAAAGAACCCTCCGTTTAGGAATATCTCGTGTACCTTAGACTATAGTTTGAGAAACACTGACCTAGTCAGTCACTAGGATTGTTTCTACTCCGCACCCCCCCCCCCCCCCACCAAACTCTGATTGTCACTCTGTTTGGAGAAATGAGGTCATTCTGCGTAGAGGGAAGAAAGCAATACCTCTCCTTCTTCTTGCAGCTCAGGATCAGATCTAAAGTTTAATGTCTCTACTCTCCAGTTAATCTGAACCTACTGGGTGGTCAGAAGAGTGAAGACCAGATTTCACTCAGGGGTCGAAACTTTCATTCTACTCAGGCCAAAAATAATGTCTCACTTTCCCACATCAAATTTAGAGCTATTCTTCGCATTGTAAGAGAGAAGAAAGAGAGCTATTTGTTGGGGAGGGGGGAAGCCAAAATGGTCATGAATAATCTACTTCATTCCAGTCAATTAGGAAGAAAAATGCAGTCCCCAAAGCACATTCTGAATTGGTATAGTTGAGAAACCAAAATAGACTGACTTACAGTAGAATTAGATTTACTATTTCAAGCCCTGCTATATATTTATCCTTATTTGGTTGCTTTTCTCGGAGTTGCATGACTTTAGGGAAATGGGAGTGACCTTTCGAGGTCAAGGAGCAGATCATCTCATGTCCAGGAAGGATTTCGCTCAAATTCTCTTAATTACTGATCCAGCAGGAGGTCCATCTTGACTCCTGATTGTAGAGCAACCAGTTGACTTAGGCACATCCTATCTTACACGTAATTCCTCTTAAAGGAGCTCAGTGTGCTGTAGTTCTGGGAGCAGTAGGTGTGGGAGGAACATCCTCAGCCTTTTCGGAGAATGGCTGTAGGCAATCCCACCGGCAGAGGTTTCTGTGTTTCATGTCACATGATCCAGGTGCCCTGGCCAAAGCACACTGGACCAGTGTCACCATCAGACCCAAAGACAGTCACCTATACACCAACACTCTGCCCAGTAGGAGCCTTACTTACTGGCAGGTGCACCCAATCTTCAGCACATGTTTTGGCTTCTCCCTCTCTCCCGAAAGCTTACTATTCTCTCCCTGCCTGTCCCAAAGCTGACACCCTTCAAGGTGTCCTACTCAGCCCCCCTTCCTCTGGCTACCACACAGTCACTGGACGGATCTTTCATGGTTTTGTCACTACCCCTGAGGCCCCTTTGCTAGAACTGGAAAAATGCGCCCAGTTTCGCATGAAATTATGTCACACAAGTAGACCATTGAATACTTGTACACATGTGCCACATGCTTTCCCACTCACACACCCTCTGGAAGCCAAGGCCCACACAGTTGTCATGAGCTGAGCAAATGTCTATGCTTCCCTTTTTTCCTTGCAGTGGGTTCTAACGCCCCCTCACCCCACCCTGTTATGTGGGTCACTCCCAGAGCCATACCTTGGTCCAGGTCCTGGCTTCTCCCCATCTGCCCTGCTCCACTGTGGCACTGTGCCCGTAACTGACCACAGCGCTGGGGGGTCAACCAGAACTCTGGGCACTACTGTCCTCTTATTTCCGAAGACTTTTGACCAAATCCTTCATTTCATAACTTTATTAGTAAGGCTGGTTGTTTTTGAAACAGGTTGGGCACCTACGTCCAAAGAGCATCGATTTATGTCTCACCTGGAAGGAAACACCCGAGGTCATGCTGCCAAATCTCTCTCCTCAGCCTTGGCCACATCAACATGTTTGTAGGCAACTTGAACCTAGACCCTAGAAGGCACGCCTATTACACTTTACAGATGGCACAAGACAGGAAACTTAATTATTCGATGAGTGAGATGAATGACAAAAATGTCTTCACGTGGCTTAGGCAGACAACAAAGGTAAAAAAAAACGACTAAGATGAGCTTCAACAAGGACACATCAAATTTGCAGAAAACAACCAAGTGCAGGACGGGAGAGGGTTGGCCTAAAAGACATCCTGTGAACAAAGACACGGACCATTTAGTTGGCCTGTGTGAGGTCTGCCCGCTCAATATCCTCAGAAAGCAGGGCAGGTGTAGGTAGGGGACAGTGACTGGGAGGCGGGAAATGTTAACCATGTTGTCTAAGAAAAAAAGAGCTGAGGGTATGTGCTAAAGAAAGAGGTCGAGTTTCTCAGGAAGCATAGGGAAAAGACAGACTAGGTAGATTGTGTTTCAAATGAAAACCTTTGAAAAATTTGAAGTGTCCCCCCAAATGGAATTAGGAACTTGAATTATATTGTTTTCTATCACTAGGACTTTCTGAGCCTCAGTTGGATTAATATCTAACGGAGATGATGTAGAAGAAATTCCTACCCTAGTGACAAGTTAGAAATTCCAAGAAGGCTTATGACGCAGCTCTGTTAACTCAGTTCTGCTGTCTCTGAAACTTGGTTTTGTCAGCAAAGCCAAAGCAGAGTTATCTTTCTGGGAAGAATCCCATTAATCAGGATCCAAATGCCAATTTAATACTGTGTAATGAAAAATATTATAAGAACCGTAACAGGAAGCCAGGTAGCAATCAGAAAGCTGTGTGTGACAGCCCTCTTTCAGGGTCTGGTGGATTAAGTAGACAAATAACAAGTAAGGTAAAGCTTCTGGAATACATTAAGGGCTCCATCAGTGGGTTAGCTGTAAAATCAATCTTAAAAAAATCATTACCTTTCCCATATATCAGCTATGACTGCTTAGAATACAAAATAGAGAAAAAAGATCCCACGATGTGATAATCAATAAAACTATACTGACACATGAAAGTAGGCTTGATGATTAGTTCCCAAAACTTAAGTGGACAGTTGTTAATTCTTCTCAACTTACACATTTAATGCAATTCCTGTTGAAATCAAGGTAGAATTATTAAGAAAACTTGACAGAATGATTTAAAATTCATCTGAATGCTAAATATTCAAAACAAGTCGAGAAATTCTTGTAAAAGCCTTGTGGGGGAGTGGAAATTGCCCTGTCATTTTTACATGCATGATGTGACGTTACTTGAAGTAGTAGCCCTAGCCAAGAATAGATGACTACACCAACGAAACCAAACGGTAAGTTCCAAATGGACTTAAGTGTATCTAATAGTTTCGTAAATAAACAACATATTTCAAATTAGTGGAGAGAGTCCAAAAAATGATCTGGGGACAACTAACCGATTATTTGGAAATAAATATCTTTGATTTCTGTCTCGCATTATAATGAAAACATAAAAGTGATATAAGAAAATATAGATAACTATCTACTGGAATACATCCTTGAGTTGAGGAACAACTTTCTAAGCATGAACCAAAGATAAATACAGCTCGCCCTCAATTTACAGTAGGGTTATGTCCTGGTAAACTCATTGTAAGTCGAAAATATCTTAAGTTGAAATGCATTTTTTAAGTTTATTTATTTATTTTGAGAGAGAGAGAGAGAGAGAGAGAGGATGCCAGGAAGGGGCAGAGAGAGAGAGAGAAAGAAAGAATCTCAAGCAGGCTCGTACTGTCAGTGCAGAGCCCAATGCGGAGCTCGATCCCACAAACCATGAGATAGTGATCTGAGCTGAAATCAAGAGTCTGATGCTCAACCGACTGAGCCACCCAGGCGCCCCAAAAATGCATTGAATATACCTAACCTACCAAACGTCACAGCCTAGCCTGACCTACCTTAAACGTGCTCAGAACACTTACATAAGCTTACCATTGGGCAAATCATCACACACAAAGCCTGTTTCATAATAATGTGTTAAGTGTCTCATGTAACTTCTTGAACACTGTACTGAAAGGGAAAACCAGAACTGGTGTGGAATGGTTGTCACTATGTCCCACGTCTCATGCTGACTGGGAGCTGAGGCCGCTGCCCAGCATCATGAGAGAGTTCACCTGCAAATTACTAGCCCGGGAAAAGACCCAGCTTAAAAATTCGAAATACGTTTTCTACTGAACACCTACCACTTTCAGACCATCATGAAGTTGAAAAATCTTTGAGTTGAACCATGGTAAGTTGGGACGGTCTGTGTAGACCAACTTGACTATATAAATCTGAAAACCACTGTAAGGCAGAGAGTGTAAATTTGCTCACACAACCCCATCTTGACTTCACCTTTGCCTGCCCCTCACTTGCTACTGGGAGTGGCTATATGACCAGTTCTGGCCAATGGGCATAAACAGGAGTCAGCTGATGTCAACTTTTCCCCCACCCTTCCCCCTTCTGCCTAGAACACAGATCTGATGGCTACCCCTGCAGCAGTCTATTTGTGACTGTCAGACGACAAGCAGGAGGTGGCCAAGAGAGGACAGGAGTTGTTGCCAAATTAATTCCAAAGTCAAATTCGTTCCTAACTGAGTCTGAGCTTAAGGCAAAACACTGCATTTCAATAAGAGGCAAATGAAAAACTGGGGGAAAATATTTGCATATATATCACAAAAGTTAATATGCCTATTAATATAAAGACTTCTATAGAGATAGGCATGTCAATTAAAAAAATGGGCCATGGTCAGAGTGGCTAAAATGAACAAATCAGGGGATTATAGATGCTGGAGAGGATGTGGAGAAATGGGAGCCCTCCTGCACTGTTGGTGGGAATGCAAACTGGTGCAGCCACTCTGGAAGACAGTGTGGAGGTTCCTCAAAAAATTAAAAATAGATTACCCTATGACCCAGCAATAGCACTGCTAGGAATTTACCCAAGGGATACAGGAGTGCTGATGCAGAGGGGCACTTGTACCCCAATGTTTATAGCAGCACTTTCAACAATAGCCAGATCATGGAAGGAGCCTAAATGTCCATCAACTGACACATGAATGAAGATGTGGTTTATATATACAATGGAATACTACTCGACAATGAGAAAGAATGAAATCTGGCCATTTGTAGCAACGTGGATGGAACTGGAGAGTGTTATGCTAAGTGAAACAAGTCAGGCAGAGTAAGACAGATATCATATGTTTTCACTCATATGTGGATCCTGAGAAATTTAACAGAAGACCATGGGGGAGGGAAGGGGAAAAAAGTTACAGAGAGGGAAGGAGGCAAACCATAAGAGACTCTTAAAAACTGAGAATAAACTGAGGATTGATGGGGGGTGGGAGGGAGGGAAGGGTGGGTGATGGGTATTGAGGAGGGCACCTGTTGGGATGAGCACTGGGTGTTGTATGGAAACCAATTTGACAATAAATTATATTTAATACAAAAAAAAAGAAAAAAAGAAAATAAAATATTTACTGAGTCAAAAAAATGGGCCATGGATATGAATAGGAAGATACAAAAAGAATCAAATGCCTAATAAATTCATGAAAGATTTTTCAGCTTCACTACTATCGGAAAAATATAAATTAAAATAACGACAATGATTTATCACGTATAAAAATTGGCAAACACTGGAACAATTATGATATTTTCTGGAAAGCAATTTGGCAAAATATACCAAAAGTCTTGGAATGCCCATGTTCTTTGGGAAGAGAGAAGTGCAGAGAAATGGTTAATGAGGTGAAGATATTTGCTGCCAGTCTGTCTCCTGTAGTGCTGTTGATAATTTAAAAATTATGAAGGGGCTCCTGGGTGGCTCATTCCGTTAAGCATCTGACTCTGGACTTCATCCCAGCTCATGTTCTCATGGTTTGTGAGGTTGAGCCCCGTGTCTGGCTCTGTGTTGACAGTGTGGAGACTGCTTGGGATTCTCTCTCTCTCTACCCCTACTTTCTTCCCCTCCCCTGATCATGCTCACTCTCTCTCTTACAAAATAAGGAAATAAACTTAAAAAAAATAAAAATGATGGAAATGGCAGAAATGTGCAATAATAGAGCTCTGGTTAAATAAATTATAGGATTGCACAACTAAAAAAGTATGCACCCATTAACCTGCTGTGGAGGTATATTTGTCAACATACAAAGATGTTCATTATTTATTTTTAAGTGAAGTTGAAAAACACCTCAGTAAAACATTTCTATTTTTGTTAATACGTATGTGTATTTATGTGTGTGAAAAATGGCACGGGAGAAAATAAATCAAAGTATTAACGTCATCCCTGGGCTTGGTCCACCTTTTCTGATTATTTTTGTAATAAGCAAATTGAAATAAGAAATAAGAAAATTGTGACCATAAAAATATTTCTTGATAAGCACGGAGTTGAAACAGGGGGGATTAGAAGAATTGATCATTTAATGGTATCCGGCTGAGAAAAGCTGAGGTGTTTGTCTCGCTAGAAGGATATTAGAACATTCTGAGTTATTTGAGCTTGTTTCTCTGCTAATTCACTGAGCATAGTTGGTCCTGTTTCTATGATTCTCTGTTTCCTGGCCTCTTCTGACCGATGTATTTTTGCTGTAGGTAGTTTAATATATTCAGTCCAGCTAAAAACAAGCCTTATGGTTCTCAGGGTCCTTCAACTTGTAAGGTGACTCTACGTTTCTCTGTTCTGATCCAAGACATGTGATTTAAAGTTGAACTCTCTGTGGGGCGCCTGGGTGGCTCCCCCACCTCGGTTCAGGTCGTGATCTCACCGTTTGTGGGTTTGAGCCCCGTGTCGGGCTCTGTGCTGACCGCTCAGAGCCTGGAGCCTGCTTCGGAGTCTGTGTCTCCCTCTCTCTCTCTCTGCCTCCCCCCCTGCTTGCACTCCGTCTCTGTCTCTGTGTCTCTCTCTCAAAAAATAAATAAACATCTAAAAAAATAATAAAGTTGAACTCTATGAGACTAATCTTATTTCCCTGATTTTCAAGATTTGGGGTGGGGGAAAGGTGAGGGCATACCTCATGGTAGCCCCTAAATATTGGCCTACAGGTAAGTGTTGGATTCCTCTTGAAAGACAATTAGTGCTTTGCCTTCAAGGGAGAGAGCGCTGAGAAGGCAGAAGCAATGACAGCAGGATCTTCTGACAGCTTGACTCTGAACTCCTGTGCTGACTTCTAACTTCTCATTTTTCATATTTCTTAATACACCAGCCATGCATTGTACAAGCAAGGATTGTCTTCCTTTTACTGTATTTCTCCACTTCACTTCCAAGTACTACTAAAAATGGCTATTTCCCTAAGGCAATTATCATCATGACCTTGCAAAAGCTACATGTGCCAGTTGGAAATTCCGTAGAATTTCTTTTTTAATGATGGCAAATATTTTATTAAACTAAGAGCATGACTGAGAGGGAAGTAGGCTGCATGGAAAAATATTGAAATGTATTATAATTACATCTATCAACCAGGGTCCCAGCAGGAGATAAGAAACCTCTTAGGTAGCTCAACAGAAGATTCTTTAATGAAGGGACTCTGTGAAGAGGGTTACGGGACCACTAAGAGAGGTCAAGGTTCCCAGAGACTGTGACAGTAGTAGGCTGTTATAAACCCTGGGCATGGGGGGAAATGGGTGAGATTTGGAGGCAGGCAGAAAACACTCTCCCTGAAGGGAGGTGCGGTCATAGAAGCATGTTGCCACTCCCAGACCCAGGCACCAAAAGCACTAGAAGAACAGGGAAAATTTCCCTGCTTCCTGCCCTGCCCTCCAACGTCCTCTGATACCACCCGTTGGCCGCATCCAACAGAAGAGGGCTGAAAGGGGCTCCGTGTAAGTTCTTGGGAGCACGAAGAAAGCAGGAAGGGTGAGGAATGTATCTGAATGCAAGAGTGGAGAACGACTAGCTCATTCCCTGAAGGAACATTTTGTTCTTTGAAAAGAGATAACACATGAAGGACAGTTTTGGCAACGCTTAGCTATGGTTCCTCAAGGTTCGTCTAAGTATGGTTTCAGGAATGTATCATTTTGAAAAGATGAAAACACACACACACACACACACACACACACACACACACAAAACAAACAAAAAAACCCAACTCAAGCTCAGTGGAGTCTCAGAGAAATATATTGTTATGGACTGAATGTGTTCCCTCAAAATTTATATGTTGAAACCCTAACCCCCACAATGAGGGTATTTGGAGGTGAAGCCTTTGGGAGGTAATTAGGTTTCAATGACGTCACGAGGGTGGGGCCCTCAGGATGGGATTAGTGCCCTTATAAGAGCAGGACAGAAGCCTTCTAGCTCTGAGAGCAGACTGTTGGACCCTGCAGCAGGTGTTGCCACAAAGCGGCCCCACCATGCAAATGCCCAGGGTGCAGAGGGCAGCTGGTGGGGTCCTCAGCCACAGGGATGCTGTGTGGCCCTTGGAGATGGCTGGGCATCTGGCAGTGTGCTTACATATTTGCTGGTTTCTCTCACGGGGATGACGGGAGGAACCTGGCGGGTCTCGTTCCTCACTGTATCTGGACTCCTTGGTACACAGTAAGTGCTCAATGATGTTTGTGAAGTGAATACATGGCTGGCACCTGAGAGAATCAGTGTTTGTAACTTACATTCTCTAACCCGGTCACTTCGTGGTGACTTTCATCCACAGGAGGCCTCCCTGGTTTTAGATCAGGGGTTTACAGGTGTATTTGAATGGAGAGAAAGGTGCCCTGGAGAAGGCTCTGCCAAGGCACCACGAAGGGACACACAGCAGGGTTGGCATCACCAGCACGGTCACAGAACCAGGTGGCATGGACAGGTGTGCAGAACCAGTTATATACTGATGAAATGTCTCTAAGAGTTGTGGCCCGGTCACTGGGGAAGATGAAAATAATTAAAATTCAAACAGGCTGTGGGGGATTAGAGAAAGCTAACTGAAATCTTAATGGGGATGCAAGTTTCCATTGTGCCCCATCAGGCAGTAATGTTGAAAGAAGTTTTGGAAAATTATGCCATCCCCTGAAGCCAGGTGGCAAGGGCTTTAAGATTAACACCCTGGGCAAGATAAGGACTTGGAGTCCCTTGTTGTCTGACTACAAGAAAGGCTTACAGGTCCATAGTTGATGCAGGTAGGACTGCCCGGGACAAATGCAGCCTTCTCGAGGACTTAGCTGCCTGGCCAGTGGTGATTCCAACACCTTGAGAAAACAGCTCAAGTTGTTTTGGGGTGATGAAATTGTTCCTTCAACGGGTGAACTATATTTCTAGCCCTAGGATTGTTTAGAATTAGATGTTGAAGTAAATCAAACCATAATATTCATACTTTTGTGTAGTTTAGGAATGCATTTGAAATCATTGAGAAAATCTGGATGTACTTGGATCTCATTGTAATAAGAGAATTAGGTATATTGGAACACAGTCAGGGGATTCCAATTTAAAATGTGTAATTAAGCAATTGATTTTAGACTTATGATTTATATAAAGCAAAAAAATTTGATTAAATTTATAAACAGTGAATGTTTAAGTGAACGGGAGAGTCACAGCATTTATAGGTTTAATGTATTAGATTGATTACAGTTGTATAAGTACTTGGAAAGCCTTTGCTGCTTAGGGTAGACATTTGAAGCATTTCAAAAGAAAATTGAATCCGTTAAATGTGTAACTGCAGTCTAGCATATTTGAGGGGACTTAATTAACCAAGGTGTAGATGGCAGTGATTGTTTAAGGGAATTTAGTCTGTTCAACTTGATATAATCGGTCACTAATGAAAGAAAAAGTGAAATTATTCTTGTTTTACTAGATGTATAAGTTGACTAAGAGTTGTCATCTGAGCTTAGAGGCCCAAGGAAAACTCAGTTTGTACATCTGGCATGACTTTCTCCTTTCCAGTCCCCTAAAGCCTTTGCACAAGAGGCTCAGGGGTCCCTGTGGCTTTGCGAGATCGGGGAAGGGGCTGCCCACACAGTGGTGGGGATGATCACCGAGAAGTGCTTCTGCCTCTTTAGAAGGGACCAGAACTCACCCTACTTAAAGGATCAAAAGGAGATCTGGCTCTGCCACTCGGGCAGGTGCACTGCCAGAAAGCCACACACATTCTTCCTTAAAAAAAGAAGGCCTCAGAGTCAGGGGCCAGCGTGGGATAAAACCAGACCACACTTGACGGAGCCCAAGAGACCACCCACTGAGCTGACCCCCAAAGTTTGTCTGACTTTAAATCAGCCTTTAGTTCCTGAGACTCATGAGTGAGTTCTTTCACAAGATTTTTATTCAGAATGGAAGACCTATTTCAGACAGAGGAAATGATATTATCAAAGACTCAGAAATATGTTTGGGCTTCTTCTGGGAAAGCTCCCTTATTCTCCCAGGTTGAGAAAGAAGCCTCTTTTCCCTATTCCCAAAGCACAGGTGCCCAGCCTTCACGCATCCCTTCCCTGCACTGTCTCGGGATCGCTGGTCGTTAGGTTTCTTTTCCTTTCTAGACCAAGAGCTCCTCGAAGTCAGGAACTACATCTTTGTTTGTTGTCCCAGGTCCTAGTCCAAGCCCGGGTGCTCAGCAGAGACTGAGTAGATGCCTGCTGTATGACTAAAGGGATAGTCCAGGTGTGGGAGATTACGGACTTGTACATGCAAAGACGTGGGGGATTGACCCTCGGTATCTATTTCAGTCTCCTTCAAATGGCCTTCCTGTATTGCAGAGGCTAAAAAGCCAAAGATACATTCCCAGACTCCCATGCAACCAGTTTTATGAATGTGGATTGTATTTTGCCAAATTGATGTACTCCTCTGAAGTGCTAGGAAAGAGGAAAGCCATATTTCCCACCTGAGTTATCACTGTTGGTCAGCAAGGTTGTGGATAGACTGGGTTTATTCCCAAGGGTCCATTTACTAGTGTTATGAGTTTTGAGTACCTTTGTGGGGTGGATGGGTGGCTCCTGGATAGCTGGGCTGCAGCTGGGATGGGGGTTTTTGAGCTCAACTCTTCCAGTTGCAGCCTCTTGTACTCCACCTGTCTGACAGTGGCAGAGGTAGACGTCCACTGGCAATCCACCTGAGTGATCTTGCTCTGGGAGTCATTCCTGGAGGTCAGCCTGTAGAAGGCTTCTTCAGCCTCCTAATAATTCTGTAAGCCCTGGTTTCCCTGTATTAAATGTCTTTCTGCTCAAGAAAATGTCAGTGGTTTCTGTCTCCTGCCTCTGACCTCTGGCTGACATAATGGAAAGGAGAGAGGGACCAAGTTGAAGGAATATTCAAAGGAAGGCTCAATAAGACTTGATGATACGATGTGGAAGATGAGGGAGATAAGGCAATGAGAGGAGCCAGGAAAGGTAGTTGGCAGTGAGAAGTGCCACAAACGCAGATATGTGGGGTAGGTGGGTTGTTCAGATTTAGACTGCATTCACCATGCTAATGGATCACATAAGTACAGGTGTCTGTGGAAGGATCAGGGAATGAAACCCAGTGAAAATCTAGAGCTAAAAGTGTGTATGAAGGGTAGATGGTCTCCCTGAAAAAGACATTGTAAACAATATAACCGAGGAACATTTCTTATTTGTTTTTACACTTTTAAAATAGAAGCATAATACACAGTAAAGGGCACACATCTTACGAACTCAGTTCAATGAATTTTTACAGAGTAGACACAAATGAGTAGATCAAAATATAAAACATTGCTGGCACCCAGAAACCCCCTTCATGGTTCCTTCAGCCAAAAACCCTTCCAAAGGTAACCATTATTCTGATTACTGTCACTGTAGATTTTTCCCAGTTTTTGAACTTTCTAGAAATGAACTCGTATACATTCTTTTGTGTTGTGTCTGTTTTTTAAAACTTAATATGGTATTTATGAAATTCATTTGTGCTGGGCATTTACCAATAGTTTGTTCATTTTCACTGCTGTATAGTATTCCATCACATGCCTATTTCACAGTTAATTTATGTATTCTGTTCTTGATGGATATTTATGTTATTTATAGTTTGAAGCTATCACGAATAGTGCTACAATGAACTTTCTTCTTGTACATGTCTTTTGATGCATTTCTGTTGGGTATATACCTAGGAGTGGAATTGGGAAATAGTGTATGTGTCTAATAGATTCTGCAAAATTATTTTCCAAAGTGGTTTTTTTCAGTTGGCTTTTGCTACATAATAAACCACCTGAAAATGTAGTAGCCTAAAACAATAACCTTTGTTCCCTGGATCAACGTAGTGGACTGGACTCATGTGGGATGGTTCTTTTCTGCTCTGTGCATTACAGCATGACAGCTTTAAATGGCATTAGCCAGTCCTGCATTAGCAGTCAGCTGGCGGCTGTGGCCTCGTTTACTTGCTTGGCCATTGGTTGGTTTTCGGTAGGAGCAATGGGGCCAACTTAGTGATGGGGCACGCATAATCCAGCAAGCTGGTCTGGGTTCATTCACACGGTGATGGTGGCAGTTTGCCAGGAGTAGCAAAAGAGAGCAAACTCCAACATACTAGCTCTTTTCAAGCCTTTACTGGTGTCACATTTGCTAATGTCCCATTGGCCAAGGCATGTCACATGACCAATCCCAGATTCCAGAAACGGAGAAATAGACCTTTTAGAGGGAGAAACTGAAAAGTCAGTTGTAAACTGTATGTGTCAGTTGCAATCACATACACAGATGGGTATAATTTGTGGCTGTTTTTAGATTTGCCAAAGTATTGCCCTGGTTTACACTCCTACGGTCAGTGATGGGAGATCGGTTCATATATATATAGCCTCCATATATATAACTATTTCTGCGACCATTTCAATCCCAGTTATTTTAAAGTCAGAGTCTGAGAACTTCAATATCTGGATTCCATGTGTTTCTCTATTGTCATGGCTTTTTTTCACCTCTGAAATCTTAGTCATTGGTCGTATTTTCTGGTATGTCCGATAACTTGGATTGAATGATGGGAATTGTGTATAGAAAATTACAAAGATTCTAGATAATGTGTACCTTCCTATAGGGAGGATTTAATTTGATTTTGGCAAGCAGATCGTTCATTGTGACCCAATCAGGGATTGAGCTGATTGGAGTTGAGTTTCAGTCTTTGAAAGGGCTCTTCTGTCCCTGAATTATCACATCTATTCCTAGGGTATGGTCCTTCAGAGTCCCAACTGAATGTTTGGAGTGCATGCCAGGACTACTCTTTTTTGGAGAGTCTTGAACTCCAAGTTTTGTCTTCCAAGCATCATAGATCACTAAGCTCTCTGATGACCATTCCCATCTGAGAAATTGTCTGCCGTATGGTTGCTTGGTCTCTTCCTCTTGGACTGTTTCTAATTAGTTCAGGGATAGGTCAATGCCTTGAGGCGAAATTGCACAGGGAATGTGGGGCTCGCTTCTCTAAGATGCTGGATCCTCACATCCTTTCAGCTCGATAGCCCTGAATTCTACTTTTCATTCATTAGCCCAGTGAGACTCCTGTAGCACTCGATCATTTTATGTAGATATGTACATACATACCTATGTATGCACGCGTGCCTGCGTGCGTGTGTGTGTGTGTGTGTGTCTTTCTCCCCGGCCTGTATACTTCAGCAAACTCCCTGGGGAATAAGAGTGGTAACTATCTGGCTCACCGCAGTGTATTTTCAAGATCTTGATCCCTTAAGTCCTGGTGCTTTGGTTACTCTTCATTGTTTTAATAGCTGTTTAATTTAGAGGTGGTGTTTTATGACGGTTCTTCTGTGAGAGTTAGTCTGATACAAGCTACGTATTCATAGGTGCAAATAGAAGTTTACAATTCTTTAATGTTTAAAATTTTTTTAATGTTTATTTATTTTTGAGAGAGAAGGAGAGACAGAGCGTGAGCAGGGGAGGGGCAGAGAGAGAGGGAGACACAGAATCCGAAGCAGGCTCCAGGCTCTGAGCTGTCATCACAGAGCCCAACGCGGGGCTCGAACTCACACCGCGAGATCATGACCTGAGCCGAAGTCAGACATTCAGCTGACTGAGCCACCCAGGCACCCCTACAATTCTTTAATGGTTAAAGAAGAATAACATGTTGTCAGACATATGTGTTATGTGAAGGGAAAGTTCTTTTTTTCCTGTGCAAGTATGGAGGTCTTCTTGTGATTCTTATGTACTTTCTGAGTATCACTGCTTTATTTGACATTTGACTTCAGACAGATTTGGATAGTTCTGGTCACAGCTGCTGCAACTTTCCATTAGTCCCCGAGGACCTGAAGTTCTTCAAAGTGATCTCTGGGGAACAGAATAGTTCTCCATGGCTGCTTAGCAGTTGGCAGTGTGGCTATGGCAGCATTAGATGGTTCTCCAAGAGTATGCTGAGATTAATCTTGAAGAATCCACTGGGATAAAATATGGGTTTCTGTCATCCAAAGCTCAACAAGAAAAAACAGCTTAAATAAATAATTCCCTGTGAAGACATGGCCGTTGCCGTGCCTAGGGAAATGGTTTCCATAGGAAACAATAATAAAAATAGCATTATTTTTAAACTGGGGGAAAAAACTGACACTTTAGGTATCCAGATTTTAAAATAATCTAACAGAGGAAATGTTTGAAGATTCAGATATTTTGGTTTTACAGAGTCCTTGCTACGTTCTTTAGATTATATTACCTGGAACCACACAGTGGGTCGTACCTCCATTGCGTTCTGGAGGGGTTGAAAGTAAGGACTGTGAGTGGACGGTGATCTATCCTACTCTTAAGAATGGTTAAAGCCACAATCACTTAAGTATCTTATTGTATAGTCATAAGTCTAGACAAAAGTTCTCCCCCAATTACATCATCTAACCTGTTCTTAAAACTAAACTCCTCTTCTGGGGAGATGGAGAACGAGTTTCTCATATCCTGCATATGCTTGAAAGAGGTATTGAGGATTTGAGACATCTTCAGCCTTTTCTTTGGGTCCAAAATACAGAAACATAGGCACTGCAATAAAATGTCCTCCCCCCCCTTTTTTTTGGTCTAACGAGAGCATTTTTTCCTTAGGTTGTTGAGGTATCTTTCAGCAGCCTGAGTTACCAACTGTCATAAACTTGTCTTCCCATAAGGAATAATTTGCTTTTGCTAAGAGCAAATGACTCTTTCCAACTTTTCCTCGTTATCTTTGGCTTGTTTTCTATAGGTACCCAGAAATTACTCTGTGCTTAAGAAACCCTCTCTAAAAACATGCTCTCTCCTGACTAGGGGATTGGATATGTCTGATTGTGAGCAATGTGAAAAGTGCTACGAGTATTTTAAAACCAGATTTATTTGAACCATTCCTTTCTGCTTTCTGGTGGAGCAGGTCAGCCGGTTAGAGACAGATTCTGAGGCAGCAGCGTCCGATGTGGATGCTAGAGACTTCTGGGAGAACATCAAACGGACTTTCCCATCAATGCTCTGCCCTGGCTCAAGATGTGAACTTGACCACTCAGTTCCTCTATCCTCCAACTTTAGGGACACAAAGAATTTTAGAATTTTACTTAACAGATAACAATTAAAGGTGAATTCAGATAATATAGAACAGAGCCGTACTCAGAAAGGCCTCCGGCGTGAATTCGGGTTGCCTCAGACAATGCCCGCCCCTAGAGATACCTACCCAAAGGAAAGGGGCTATTGTCCTTTACCGAGGTCACCACAACCAAGTTCTCCTTGCCACAGCCGGATAGCAGTGAACACCTGCTTTGGCATCTGCACATTTGAGCATGCCCAGCTCTGTCCGCCACTGCTGTGGAAGGCTGGTGTCCTGAAGGAAGGAAAGATGATGGGAATAAACAAATGGTGAAGCCTTGCTAGTTAGAGACAGCTTGAGAAGAGCTGGGAAGGAGTAACCCAAAGAAAGAGAGGTAGAAAAAAACCTCAGATGTTGTTTTGATTTTGTGGTAAGAGGCATCTCCATTCATTAAAACATTCTTCCTACCCTTCAAACCCAAAGTTTAAGGCTATCTTTCTTTTCAGAGATCGTCTGGTTGCCCAGCCAGGAGTTGAACACCCAGCTCCTTTCCTGCAGCATCTATATTCCGCTTTCAGGTGTGGTTACCTCCATATGTGCCTAATTGCATTACCGGGGTGCAGGGTCCTCAGTGAAGGGCATGACGTATAAGCCACTTCATGCCCTGTGTAGTGGCCAAGAAATGACCTTAAATCAAGAAGTTTGCTTAAATCAAGCAAATAACACAACTCTTCTAAGCCTCAGTTTCCTCACCTATAAAAAAGGTGAATTTTATTCACCCAGGGGGCACCTGGGTGGCTCCGTCGATTAAGCATCTGACTCTTGGTTTCGGCTCAGGTCATGATCTCATGGTTTGTGGGTTCGAGCCCAGCATTAGGTTCCGCACTGACAGTGCAGAGCCTGCTTGGGATTCTCTCTCTCTCTCTCTCTCTCTCTCTCTCTGCCCCTCCTCCACTTGTTCTCTCACTCTCAAAATAAATAAATAAACTTAAAAAAAGATATTTTTTAAAAAGGGGGAATAATAATAGTAGCTACCTAATTGGGCTTGTGTAAAAATTGAGTTAAATATTTAAAGTAAAGTAGGTAATATGCTGCTTGCAACATGACTTTCAAATACATATATTGATAAATGTATATGTATAATTTCATAACATTGATGATATGTCATCCCAGGCTACCTGGCTAACATGAAGGAAGAAAGATCAGTGCCTAGCACACTGTCTAAACACATGCTCTCTCCCTCATTCTCCCCTGTCTTTGCTTAGTTTTTATTGTGCCCTTATCCCAAGGGAACCTGGCTAAGACGTACAGAAACTAGACAAGAAGGTATGTTCCTCATAGTCAACTCAGTTTAGAAATGCTTTCTTGTCAGATTATAGAACCTTTCTAATAACAAATTATGCTGGTTGCTGCCAGCACCTTTGTTGTTCTGGAGGCTACTAAGTGATTTCATTGTCAAGGCCTTTGGTTTATAGAAGCATCTTTTCCCTTAAGCGAAGACTGCAGGCTAATTGACAGATTACACTAGAGTGGGTCCAGAAACATCTTTAGGCACCGTGCAGAATACAGCAGCTTCGTACATGTTGCTAAGGTACTCTTCTCTGGGTTTCTAGGGTAACTGGCATCTCAACATCTCTGGGTTTGTATTCAGGCTATTCCTGGTATGATAATGACAGTCTGCTTCTATACCTGAAGGTCTGTAATTCTCACTATTCCTGGCCTTGCTGCCTTCCTTCCTCACTGCCAATTCTTTCCACAAACCCTTACAAACCGGCCTCAACATTCCTTCAAACTTTTCTCTGAGGACAGCATCACCTCCTGGCTTCCAAATGCAACATTCTCTTGCCAGGCTCCACACAGCTCTTTGCAGCCTTTAACCCTCATTAGCACCCTGTTCCTTCTAAAACCTTGCCCTCCATGGGTGTCTTTGGAATATGCTGGGTTTTTCTCCTCTCTGACCAATCTTTCTTTGCCTTTGCTTGCTTCCACCTTCTGTCCCTTAAATATCAGCATTCCCCAAGGGTCTACCCTGAGCTACATTCTTTTCTTGCTCTATATATTTATTCCCACTTGAATTCATCACTCACATACTTGTTAAAATGCAGAAGAGCCTAATGGAGAAGAGTTTTTTAAAAATCACATGAAACATCAGAGATAACATTTGTCATCTTTCTATCTATATTTATGCATTTAGTTGCATGGTTTTATAAAAATGAGATCATTTTATACATGTATCTGCTTTCTTTTTAAAAATGTTTATTTATCTATTTGTCATTTAAAAACTTTTTTTTAACATTTATTTATTTTCGAGAGACAGAGCATGAGTGGGGGAAGGACAGAGAGAGAGGGAGACACAGAATCCGAAGCAGGCTCCAAGCTCTGAGCTGTCAGCACAGAGCCCGACACGGGGCTTGGACCCATGAACTGTGAGATCATGACCTGAGCTGAAGTCAGACGCTTAACCAACTGAGCCACCCATGTGCCCCTATTTATTTATTTTTGAAAGAGAGAGAGAGAGCACAAAGAGGGCAGAGAGAGAGAGAGAAAATCCCAAGCAGGCTCTGCACTGTCAGCATAGAGCCTGATGGGGGGCACAATCTCATGAATCATAAGATCATGACCTGAGCTGAAACCAAGAGTCAGATGATTAACCCACTGAACCACTCAGGTGCCCCCATGTGTCTGCTTTCTTTAACTAGAGTCTGAATACAGTCTGAATATTATAGGTCAACATGGAATTTTGACTATCATCTAAAGTGTACTATATTGTATTAGTTTGCTAGTTCTGCCATAATAAAGTATCACAACCTGGGTGGCTTAAAAAATAGAAATTACTTTTCTCCCAGGTCTGGAGGCAAAGAGTTTGAGATCAAGGTGTCAGCAGGGTTGGTTTCTTCTGAGGTCTCTGTCCTTGGCTTGTAGATGGCCGTCTTCTCTCTGTGTTCTCACGTGATCTTCCTCTTTGTATGTCTTTGAAAATGGATTAGGGCCATTTGAAAGCCCTACCTCTAGGTACAGTCACACTCTGAGGTGCTGGGGATTAGATTAGGACTTCAACAAATGAATTTTGGGAGAAGGGGACACACTTCCACCCACAACACATATATTTTAAAAAATAATTCTTCATTCGCACCATTTTTTTCAAATATTTAAACAATGACATGGTAGTTGTCTTTCGTCTTTGGTTTTGTTTTGTTGTGTTGTGTTGTGTTGTGTTTTTATTTTTTTATTTATTTTTTGTCTTTGGTTTTGGAATTTTCTTTTTATTCCTTTGGTTAAAAATGAGTAGAGTTTCAGTAAAGGTCCAGACCAAATGTTGGCTTGCCCGTGAAACTAAACTTTCCACAAGTAGTTATTCTTTTATCTGTGGCCTGATTTTTTATTGCATGCGCCATTGTGATGGCGATTATCTGCCCTCTGAGAATGTCCTTAGTTATCTTAGGGTTACCATACTTAACATCAGAGACTAGTTCTCATTCATGTCTGCTTCCCCATAGTCTATACCACATGGCCTGGGACTCTGAAGATGATGGATGAGTTATGGCTCATTGGCAATCCTGAAATTCTTGGCTACCCAATGTTTTTAAGGTTCAAACCTTACATTTTTCATATGATTTAGACTCTTTTGGCCTCCTCTTTTTCTTCTCAGTTCTCCCCTTCCACAGTTTTTTTCCCAGCCTACCAGAAATTTTTTTTAACACTTTGACTTGAGCTCACTGAACTTCTGTGTTGATCTAGATAGTTAGATTGGTTTCACTGTTAAGACGCCAAAGCTAAGAAAATAAATTCTTATTACTCACTTTCCCTTTTGCCAGGAGGATAGTAAATATTTATCAGATAAGAGCTCGTTGAGATCAAGTACCATCTTAAGTTTTTCTTGTGGTAATTATTTTACATATGGACAGAGCCATCATGGGGGCCCAACAATATTGATGTGTATCTTAGCACTCTACTTTAATTACATTGTTCCAGTAAATTAAACATGCCTTTCTTGTTTTTCAGGTATTTCTTTTAACCTGTGCTTGACAGCTCCCATGTTTTGCCTAAACTTCAATTATTAACCCTGTGAATAAAATGCTGTTCTCTCTCTCAGTATGTGGATGCTGACTTCTCTCATAAAGAGGACAAGGCCAGGAAGAGACTTACCAACTATAGAATAGAAAATGTCAAAAAGGAAATCCTTTACATTTGGTGGTTTTCAGAAGATAGATTTGTATCTGAGAATGTATGTTGTTTGGAAATTCTTTTATGAATTTCTAAACAAATTGGGGTATGGAAGTGAAAAGGCAATCTGGTTATTCCAAAAAATATTACAAAATGTTGCATAAATATGGAAAAGCTTAGATGATAATATAAGAATATAATGATCTCCCCTGCATCAACCAGACAGCTTAAACTCTTGATTCTCTTTTTCTTCTTTCTTCACTCTTTCCCTTGCTAAACAAACAAACAAACCAAAAAACACTGAATTTTGTAGTTATCATTCCTTTGGATTCTTTTTGGAATTTTAGTATCTATGTATATAACCACAAACAATATGTCCTGTTATAATTCACATAAAAGATACCATATATATAAGCTTCAGCAACTTTATTTTTCATTCAGTATCGTTAAAAAAATTTATATGTGGGGAGCCTGGGTGACTCAGTTGGTTACTTGTCCGACTCTTGATTTTGGCTCAGGTCATGATCTCACAGTTTGTGAGTTCAAGCCCCGCATTGGGCTCTGCACTGACAGCATGGAGCCTGCTTGGGATCTCTCTCTCCCTCTCTCTCTGCCCCTGCCCTGCGCGCTCTCTCTCAAAATAAATAAATGAGATAAACTTCAAAAAATTTTTAAAAAATGTATATGGGGGCGCCTGGGTGGCTCAGTTGGTTGAGCGTCCGACTTCAGCTCAGGTCACGATCTCACAGTTCATGGGTTCAAGCCCCGCATCAGGCTCTGTGCTGACATCTTGCTCAGAGCCTGGAGCCTGCTTCAGATTCTGTGTCTCCTTCTCTCTCTGCCCCTCCCCCTGCTCACGCTTTGTCTCACTGTTTCTCAAAACTAAATAAATGTAAAAAAAATTAAAAAAATGTATATGTTTGTCCTGATGCTTCTAATTATTCCATTCCACTCTGTATAATATTCTATTGTATGAGTAGTCCACTGTTTGTTTGTTTTTAAATCTAGTCTCCAATTGGCCATGTAGGTTGTTTCAGTTTTAATTCTTTTGACTATGAAAAAAACACAGTGTTTCCGTGAATGCTCTTGTATGTGTCTTTTTCCAAATAGTACTAAAGACAGATTGGGGCAATATATGCGAGTTCTATTGTTTTACCTCCTTACCAGCATTAATTTGGTATAGTTCCAACTGGGGTTTTTCATCATCATCAACATTTACTACTGAATGTTTGCTAGACTGGAGGACACTAACTGAAACCCCACGGTGCTCAAGTTTCATCTTTATTTTATTTTATTTATTTTATTTTTTTTTCAACGTTTATTTATTTTTTGGGACAGAGAGAGACAGAGCATGAACGGGGGAGGGGCAGAGAGAGAGGGAGACACAGAATCAGAAACAGGCTCCAGGCTCTGAGCCATCAGCCCAGAGCCCGACGCGGGGCTCGAACTCACGGACCGCGAGATCGTGACCTGGCTGAAGTCGGACGCTTAACCGACTGCGCCACCCAGGCGCCCCTCAAGTTTCATCTTTAGATAGAGGTATTAAAAGATTCAAACATTTAATCATAGATTTACTTAAGAAAAGGTAGCTTCTAGGGATTTACTTGAATGGGCACTAAATAAAAAATATAAATTCATTTTCTGTAATAAAGAGTGCTTCACAAACTTTCCTCTCTTATTAATCCATAAAGGAATTGTAATCAAGCTGAGTTTGATAGAAAGCTGGCAATTTGAATTAAGTCCACATTGTTCCCTCTCAATTTCAATTTAACTACTAACTTCTCTTAAATTGGAGATAGTAAGCTGCTGAGAGTCAAAGGGTGAGTTAGCCTCCAACCCTGCTGGTGTCCAGACAGGGAGCCAGCGAAAGGCTCTTCTCCTCTGGGTGAGTTTGAAGCCCAGAGCTGGAGAATCTGGATGAGCTCCAGGAAGGTCCTCCTGGAAAGGGTATGGTCTGAGGAAACCCACCAATCCACGGGAGAAAAGACAACACTGTACTGCCTTAGTTTCCCCAGTAGGACACAATTGAGCATATATCCACAGAACACTTACAAACATCTATCATGAGACTTCCTCCACAAGCCATGATAGAGTAACTGCTACCTAACTAACCTCTCTCCATAAACTGATCAAAATATGTAAGGACAAGGGGCCTGTCTGGCAATCAAAACTGATAAAAATATACGAGTTTTGTCTTTGGATGTTGGACAATAGACAGATAATTAGTTGAGCACCACAATCATCTCAGCTCTTTGCCTGAGGGTTTTCTCTGGGCCATAGTGCAGTGAGAAGGAGCCCATACTCCTTTAGCCCACTGATCATTAGAGGCTAAGAACAGAGTTCAGAGCTGCTAATGCAGCTGGCGTTTGTGAGTGCAGAGTATCAGAATAAAGGGAGTTATGCATAAAAGGGGCTCCAAAATTCTGCTTAGGGATCCTCTTACCTCTTTGACTATGTACTGAACTGTGAGTGTATGGGCAAGACTCCACTAGGCCTGGAGGTTTTACCATGCTGAGAGATACAGGAATTCCAACAATCCAGAGTGGAAAGACACCACTGAACATCCTGACCACTCAGCATGCCAAAAAGTCAACATTCTATGGATTGGGTTATTCTAGCCCTAGAGTAAAGACTACTCTAGATCCACATTACAAAGCTTAAACACAAACCTTGAAAGGCTCAAGTTGCTGTGTCAGTAAGTTAACTGTCCAAAAGAAAAAAAAAAAATCTAAAGTGAGATTAAAAAATCCATAGTCTCAACAATATAGCATTTATAATTGCGGCAACAATAAAAAATTACTAGACATTTGAAGCAGCAAGAAAATGTGACCCATGAACAAGAAAAATACCAAATGAGATCAACCATGAGATAACTCAGATGTTGGAATTAGCAAACAAGGACTTTAAAAGAGTACTTATAAATATGTTCAAGAACTTAAAGGAAAATATAATCATGATAAATCAACAGATAGACAAAGCTCAGCAAGAAAGAAAAACTTGAAAAAGGAAATAAGTGGAAATCCAAGAACTGAAAAGTAAAATATCTGAAACAAGAAATTCATTGGCTAGGTATAATTACTAATTGGAGATAGCAGAAAGGGTCAGTGAACTTGCAGTCAGATCAATAGAAGTTATCTGATCTGAAGAGTGCACAGAAGAAAGACTTTATTTTATTTTATTTTTTTAATGTTGATTTATTTTTGAGAGAGAGGGAGACAGAGCATGAGCGGGGGAGGGGCAGAGAGAGAGGGAGACACAGATCCGAAACAGGCTCCAGGCTCTGAGCTGTCAGCATAGAGCCCAACACAGGGCTGGAACTCACAAACCTCAAGATCATGACCTGAGCTGAAGTTGGACACTTAACCGACTGAGCCACCCAGGTGCCCCAGACTTTAAAAAAGTAAATACACCGAGTCTCATTAATTTGTCGGACGATATTGAGCAGTTTAACATAGGTGGAATTAGAGTCTCACTCAGAATGGGAGGAAAGAAAGAGAATGGGGCCATATGCAAATGTTTGAAAAAATAATGACCAAAAACTTCCCAAATTGCTTGAGGAACATAAACTTACAGATCTAAGAAGCTATGAAACTTAAGCAAGATAAATTAAAAAGAAAACACCAGGGTACATCACAGTCAAACTGAAAAACAGTGTTGAGAGTAGCACTTTTTATGATAGGTGACAAATTGGGCAACAATAGTGCAAATGCCAGCTTGTTTCTCATCAAAAATAATGAATACCAGGGGCACCTGAGTGGCTCAGTTGGTTGTGTCTGACTCTTGATTTCGGCTCAGGTCATGATCTCACAGCTTGTGGGTTCGAGCCCTGTGTCAGGCTCTGCACTGACAGCATGAGGTCTGCTTGGGGTTCTCACTCTCCCTCTCTCTTTCTGCCCTTCCCCTGCTTGCACTCTTTTTCTGTCCCTCAAAATAAATAAATAAACTTTAAAAACGAACAAAAAATGAATACCAGAAGCCAGTGGAATAGTATCTTTAAAGGTCTGAGGATAAAGCACCCATCAGCCCAGAATTCTGAATCCAATCAAAATATCCTTAGAAAGTGAAAATAAACCAAGATAATTTCAGATAAAGAAAAGTTTTCTTTAGCATTTCTTGAGGCTGAAAGAAATTGACATCAGGTGGAAATTTGTTTCTATGGAAATGAATAAAGAGAATCAGCAATATTAAGTATGTGACTAAATAAAAAAGACTTTTTTTTAATGGTTTAAAGTGAAATATGGTTATTTAAAGTAAAAATGAGGTCACCACATATATTAAAAAAAAACTTTTTTAATGTTTTATTTATTTTTGAGAGACAGAGTGTGAGCAGGGAGGGGCAGAGAGAGAGACACACACAGACAGACAGAATATGAAGCAGTCTCCAGGCTCTGAGCTGTCAGCACAGAGCCCAATTCAGGGCTTAAACTCAAAAGCCATGAATGAGATCATGACCTGAGCTGAAGTCAGATGCTTAACCAACTGAGCCACCCAGGTGCTCCTAGGTCACCATATATTTTGTGGTTTGTAATGCAGATAGTTATAATAAATGTCATCAAGTGTACAAAACAGAGGTAAATAGCACTATACTATTTCAAGATTTTAAAATGTAGACTATATTAACTCTAAAGACTGTGACAAGCATACCTATTTTTATCCCTAAAGAAACCACTAATAAATAAGACAAAGAAGTATAGCTGAAAAGCCCATAAAGGAACTAACATGGAGAATTTTTTTTTTATATAAAACCAAAAGAAGGCAAGAAAAGAGTAGCAAAGAACCAAGAGATCCGCTCAGGCAAATAGAAAACAAATAAAATGGTAGACCTAAATATAATCATATAAATAATTACATTAAATGTAAATGTCTAAACACTCCCATTAAAGACAGAGATTGCCAGACTAGATAACAAAGCAAAACCTAACTACATGCTGTTTAAAGGAGTTATGCTTTCATAAAGTATCAGAGGGGTTGAAAATAAAATAATGGGGAAAAGATTTACCATACAAACAGTACACATAAGAAAGGTGGACTGGTTAAACTAATCCTAGGCAACGTTGACTTCAACAAGGAATATAACTAGAGAAAAGAATTGCATTTTTATCAATAAAATGGCCAATTCTTTGGGGATACATAACAATTAAACAATTATACATGCATATACTCCTAAAGGCAGGGTTCAAAAACATAAAGCAGAAACTGAGAACTGAAAGGAAAATACACAAATCCATAATCATAGTTGGAGATTTTAAGACCTCCCTCTCAGGAAATGATAGAACAACTAGAGTAAAAATTGGTAAGGATATAAAAGACCTGACAAAATTATCAACTACCTTGACCTAATTGACATTTAAAGAACACTGCACCCAAAACCTTCAGAAACACATTTTTCCCAGTGTATGTGGAACCATGACAAACTGACCACATGCTTGAAAATAAAACAAATTTTAATAAATTTAAAAGAACTGAAATCCTACAGACTATGTTCTCCGACCACAAAATAATTAAATTAGGAATCAATAACAATAAGGTATGTAGAAATTAAACAACTGACTTCTATTTTTCTTTTTAAGTAGGTTCCATGCCCAGTGCAGAGCCTAATATGGGGCTTGAACTCATAACCCTGCGATTAAGAGTCAAATGCTCAACTGACTGAGTTACCCAGGCACCCATAAGCAACCCACTTGTAAATAAAACATGGATAGGGGTGCCTTCGTGGCTCAGTCGGCTAAGTCTGACTTCAGCTCTGGTCATGATCTTGCGGTTTGTGAGTTCGAGCCCAGCATCAGGCTCTGTGCTGACAGCTCAGAGCCTGGAGCCTGCTTCGGATTCTGTGTCTCCCTGTCTCTCTGCCCCTCCCCCACTCGCTCTCTGTCTCTCTCTGTCTCTAAAATAAATAAACATTAAAAAAATTTATTAAAAAAATAAAACATGGATAAACTAAAAAAATCACAAGGAAAATTAGAAAATACTTAGAACTCTGATAATGAAAATACATGTTAAAATTTGTGGGATGCAGTTAAGGTGGTTTTTAGAGGGGAATTTATATATTTTTTTAAATTTATTTTCAAGTTAGTTAACATACAGTGTAGTCTTGGCTTCAGGAGTAGAACCCAGTGATGCATCTCTTACATATGACACCAGTGCTCATCCCAAAAAGTGCCCTCCTAAATGCCCATCACCCATTTAACCCACACCCAAACTTCCCCGCTCCAGCAACCCTCAGTTTGTTCTCTGTATTTAAGAGCCTCTTATGGTTTGACTCTTAGAGGGGAATTTATAGTTTTAAATACTTATATTCGAAAAGAAAAAGACTCTGACTTAAGAATCTAGGAAAAAATAAGCAAATCAAACTTACGGTAAACGTATGGAAGATAATTACAAAGATAAGAACAGACGCAATGCAACAGGAAACAAATGCTAGCTTAGATGAACAAGGCACAGAGTTGGTTTTCTGAAAAAAATTAATAAAATTGATAATCCCCTAGCAACTCTGAGAAAATTGCCAATATTTACAACAAATGATCTTATAGATATTACCTGGGTGTTAGAAGAATATTATGAGCAATATAATTAAGAACGTCTTATAAAATTCAACATCTATGTATACATAAACTCATCAAAGCACAAATAGAAGGAAAACCCCTCAATGAAATATTTGATGCTTTCTCCTAAGGTTAAGAACAATGCTTGGATGTCCAACCTTTAGTTTTTGTTTGTTTATTTATTTTTGCCTAAAATAGAAAAGAAACAACTCTAAATGATTACTCAATTGTAGTTTGCTGGTCATCTACAAACTCTGAAATCATCTTTGTATTGTAGGCTTGAGGAAATGAATACACATATTGAGGATAACGATTTGGGGTTTCAAATAAGGAAAGTAGAGAAGCAGGCCACATACCCCATAGTTCTAAATTAGAATTGCACATGTCAGTTTAAAAACGTGGTTTTCAACATTGAGAAAAACAATGTACGTGTTTATGCACATCTCTGTTTTTATAGAGATGGCAATAGACAGAGGTGTATAAGCATATATATTTTTTCTGCTGAAATGAACTAGGACCTCTTGGAGAAGTGATAGGACTGAGAATGCAGTCTCTCACTTCCTGAGAAGTTCAGGACTGAGACAGAAAGGACAGGATGAGCCTGGAACAGCTGATTGAGTCGGTTTGTAGGGAACCAAGGAATCGTCAGGTCACAATGAATTACTCAGGACTTGGACTGAATGGGCCAAATCTGGAACAATTTGAATATTAAAATAACTATTGATAATAACAGATTATGACCTATTGAATAATATAAACATCTATGAGGCCATTCTGATATAAATAAACTAGTGAACAGATACATAAATGGGGAAGAAGGGAAAGTTCTTCCTCACCATAAAATACCAAGAAAGGGGGCAGGAATGGGGAAAGGGAGAAAAAGGGAGAGAAGGGAAAGGGGCAGGAGATGGGAGGGAGAGGAAGAGAGGGAGAGGGGGAGAGACAGAGAAGGAAGGAAGGAAGGAAGGAAGGAAAGAAGGAAGGAAAGAAGGAAGGAAGGAAGGAAGGAAGGAAGGAAGGAAGGAAGGAAGGAAGAAAAGAAGGAAGGGGAGTGAAATTAGGAAATCAAAATGAACTTCACCAATATCAGGACAAACCAACAACATTTGACCTGATGTTGCAAAGGGCACAAGATCAATTCACTGATACTCACTCTTACCAAAATGCATAACCTAATTTTTTCAACATATCTAAACAGGCTAAATAGAAAGGTTGAAATAATGCTGCATATTTTAAAAAACAACAACTTATATCTACATTGTTCCAGAAAAGATGTAAAAGAGCTAAAGCATAATTTACTATGTTATGTTTTGAAATGATTTTAAGCCTAGAAATAAGTCTGTACCAGAACAAATTAAAGTCTCTCTTAAGGTGAAATATTATTATAGGAACGATAGAAAGTTACAAAAAATGAAATTTTCTGGAAATATATTGGCACTCTTTATCTCATTGAATCACCTATAATTAAGAATATCCCTGATATTTTTATACCCAAAACAATAATTAACTTCAGATTTTACTAATGTATTGTTATGTGGATGTTTTTGGGAGAACCAAAACATACATTTCCCCCTCCCATCCCCACCCCACCCCACCCCCAAATTAGCAGTTAGGGTATTGACCAGAGAAATACAAATGAGTAGTAGACACTTTCATAAAGGTCTCAATCGCCTTTTGAAAGAAAACAATATAAATAGTGAAAACGTCTGAGAAAAGGGAAAATAATCAGAATACAACTGATACTTGCATATAAATTTCTTATTTACCAGGCACTTTCGTATATTTCTTTTTACCTCACAACCAACCTCTGAGGTAGGTAAGTTTCAGCTCTTCATTCCAAGGAGGTGTTTATTTCCTGGAAATGCCAAGGATGCCAAGAAAAGTTTTTTGTTTTTTGGATTTGGTTTCCATGTGTTCAGAGAATAAATAGAAGTCTAGCAAGCCGTTCTACTGGCTAGCTTTAATTCAGAAATAGCCTTAGACATTTCTCAAAATCCATTTTTACAGGGGAGACAAGAAACTTCTGAAATCCACCCTGCATTCTTTTGGAATTCTGACTAAGCGGCATTTTCAGTTGAGAGAAGTGTTTGTTTTGCTCCTGTCCTTTGAGGAGCAGATGTTGGTGTTCTGCACACCAAGGCTGGGCTCTCGCTGTTGGAAGCACTTGCAGAATTCAGAGCTTTACTCTCATGTCTTCCTGCGAGGTTTCATTTCGGGAGTGGTGGACCTATTTCTCATCGCCCATAGGAAGCATTTTCTTTTGCCATCATGTTACTGTTCTGTTGCATGTTTTATGAGTAACCAACAAACTAGTCTTGGAGCCTTCGGGACTGTTCATAATTTTTGCTTCAGTACATACTTTTCTGCTTCTTGGTTAACAAGTGTCTGTATTTTAGGTGTCAGTTTTGGCTTGGGCTTGAGGCACGTTCCAGCTTTATCCAGCACCTGTTGCTGGGAGCAGTATGCACATGCTTCTTGAAAGTTGTGTAAGACTGTGCACCCCGAGGAAGCAGGAGGCCTGACTGAGACAGGTGTCTCATAGTTTCAGCTATATTGCTCAAGTACACAAGGCCGAGAGCTGGTGAGAGCTCTAACCTGGGTTTTACCGTGAAGATATGCCAGGCAAACCCAAACTGAATGACATTGTACAGACTAAATGGCCTATACTCTTTGCAAATGTCAAGATCAAGAAACAAAAGACAGAAGTGATGTGACTGTTCCATATGGAGGAAGACTCCAGAGAC
Source organism: Leopardus geoffroyi (assembly GCF_018350155.1). Lineage (NCBI taxonomy): Eukaryota > Metazoa > Chordata > Mammalia > Carnivora > Felidae > Leopardus > Leopardus geoffroyi. Next base: position 141,897,747 of record NC_059332.1, read on the forward strand.
CTAGTGATGAAGTGCCATGCATGAGCCTGAACGAGGACCAATTAACTATAAAGGACACTATTAGGACAGTTGATGAAAGTGGAATGTGGACTGTATCTGTGTTTGCCTATAATGATGAGCCTTGGAGAAGTATATATATTGTTAACATTGGTTACTTGGGAAAGAGTGCCCCCATTTATTTGTTTTTTGCTGGTTTTTTTGTTTTTTGTTTTGTGTTGTTTTGTTTTGTTTGGTAATCTTTACATTTGAGAGAGAGAGAGAGAGAGAGAGAGAGAGAGAGAGAAACAACGAGAGAGGCAGACACAGAATCTGAAGCAGGCTCCAGGCTCTGAGCTGTCAGCACAGAGCCTGGCATGGGGCTCGAATCCACGAACCATGAGTTCATGACCTGGGCCAAAGTTGGATGCTTAACCAACTGAGCCACCCAGGTGCCCCAAAAAATACCCCCATTAAAAAAAAAAGCACACAGGATGCAAATAATATGCATGATAGGATTCCATTTTTGTTAAATGACATATGTGTATGTATATAAAATGAATTATGTAAAGATGATCAACAAAATGTTTCTTAAGGTGGTAGGAATTTGAACAACTTTTACATTTTTCATATTTATGTGCAATATAATTTTTCTTTTTCTCTAACATAATTTTTTAATGCACATGTATTATTTTTACAAAAATACTAAAAATTAATGTTTTAGTGTTAAAAGTCAAGAAAAAGTCACTTGGGGCCGATTTGGGGCTAAGTTATTTCTACTTCATACACTTTTTCCCTATGGCCCTGAGTTTATCACATTAAATGTCTTACTCGTCTTGACCCACGATGTTCCCAGATGTGCAGAGCACATATAGAAATGTGAGCTAACTCTCCGGGTTGGAAAAAATTAGGGTGTCTGATGTTCTGGAGAATTCTGTTTGATATGGGAATTCGGCAATTACTTTGTGCCATCGTAGAGCTCCCCGAAGAAACCCCTTTCTGGTGGCTTCAAAGTTCTCCTTAGAGGACTGTGTCCCTTTGCCCTCTATGCACTTTGACCACACTGGGTGCACTTTCATCCTGACTACAGAAGGTATATAAATTACATCATGTCCTGGATCTGACTGTCTTCCCCTTTCACCATAGATAAGACCGTACTTCCTCTTGGCTGCCTGCGGTATTCTGAGAATTACCGAGGTGGCTTTGTGGAATGCTTTGAGCTGCTCAGATGAAAGGAACAAAGCTCTAATTTTGTTAATAACATAACCCTGTTGTCAGCGGGCCCACCGAGTCAGGTAAAAACAGGGAAAGACCCGCCCGGAACAAAGATACCCCCAACAATCAGGGGAGGCCCAGCGTGGTGCTCATGGCGGTGCTGGCTATGGCAGCTTTAGGAGGGTTGTCAGATTAAGCAGATAGAGTTAAGGCTCCCAGAACGAGTTCTCAAATGGATGGGTTGGTGGAGAAAGGTCAGCTTCCTCACCCCTTGGGTGGGTGACTGTGAGTCATAATGCATGTTCTAGAGTCTTCTTTCCCTCTATTTATTTCACTTCATTGTGCCGGGTGTTCTCTGGAATCCCCTCCCAAGTAAACGACTTGCACTGGAATCCTTGTTCATTCTAGTCCCACAAGAAATGTCATGTGTTTCCCCACCACTCCCACTGCCCTGGGATCCTGGCCCCCTTGGCTCTGCCTATCTAAATTGCCACAGCCCCGCTCCACGTTGAGCAAAGTCTACTCAGTTGGCAGCTAGTCAGACAAAGAACACTCTATTGTGTAGCCTGCTGGAGTAGAATGGGAATCATACATACATGCCTGGTGGAAGAATCCTGGTTCAGCTACTCACCAGCTGTGAAACCCTAGGCACATCACCCAACGTCTCTGAGCTTGTTTACTCTTCTGTGAAATACTGAGAAAAATGCTTACTTCATTGGTTTGTCTTCTGGATCTAATGAGCTAAATAACAAACCAGGATATTGCCTAATACCAGATGATACTCCAGAAAAGATAGTTCTTTTTATTGCACCATTTTCTTTCATTATTTACTTTCTGTGTGTCTCCATCTTGTTTCCCCAACTAGATTGTAGTTTCTCTGCCACGTTCAACTTGTTTATCACAGTGTCCTTGCACATAAAAGGCAATAGTAGTTATTTGTTATCTGTTTTCTAAGGCTTTAAAGGAGAGAATGCACTCTTTCAATTCAGGATTTGTTTCTGGATTATTTGTTACTGTAAGGCATTCTCAAGGAATTTTTAGCTGGTCGTTCCTTTCCTTGGCCTCAGTTTTCTCATACACAAAACAAATGTTTAGGTCTATAATTCTAGATGCACTGAGATCCTTCTAGCACTGCACTTTGGAATCTATGTATTATTCCTTAAAGGCCAAGTACTCTAGGTTACTCTTCTGACCCATCGGGACTTAATATAACGGTAGTCACAGATTAAGTGCCTTCCCAGTGCATGTGGAGTCAATTCCAGTCACCTTAGATCCTGTATCCTCCCAGCCTTCTCTCTTAACACTCACCTTTCCCTCACTCTATTCCAGCCAGACTGGTTTTTCTTTGTACCCCTAAGAATTTTCCAGGCTTGAGGCCTTTGTACTTGCTGTTTCTCATCACTTGGTTCTCTGTTCAAAGGTCTCCTCCCCCAGTTCTCTCTGTCCCACAACGCTGCCTTTTTCCCCCTGTAATTGCACTCTGACATTGTCTTATCATTTAGTATTGGCTTTAATTGTTAGCATTTTATTTGCATTTATTGCTTGTTCTCTCCACCTCTCCCTCTAGTTCTCCCATATAAACGTCTCTTTTGGTTCCTTTTATAGCCCTACCATGAAAATAGTACTTAATACAGATCTGGGACAAACTAGGGCCCTAAGGAAGCAATTGTGACATGAATGAACGAATGAATGAGTAAACTCTACCATAACTTAGAGTATTTAGATGGTGAGCTAAAATCTGTGGCTGTCACTCCAGGTTCCAGTGAACTTCTTTAGGTATGTATCCTAAGTGAATCAATTGCAGTAGGTCTAAGTAAACACGCAGTGGGAAGAAACAAGGAATTCCTAGGAAGACAAGTGCAAACAATCATACCAGCTTATCTAGAAACTTATTCCTAATGGGAAATTTAGATATAATTTATTTTTTTATTAAATTTTTAAAATGTGTTTATTTTTGAGAGAGACAGAGTATGAGCGGGGGAGGGGCAGAGAGAGAGGGAGACACAGAATCCGAACCAGGTCCAGGCTCCAAGCTGCCAGTACAGAGCCCAACACAGGGCTCGAACCCACTAACCGTGAGATCATGACCGGAGACAAAGTCAGACGCCTAACCGACTGAGCCACCCAGGCGCCCCTAGATATAATTTAAAAACAAAGAATTTATTTCTTTTTGTTATGGAAAATTTCAAACGTAAACATAAGTAGATGTAGATAAGATGAACATAATGGAAAATGGACTCTCTTGTACCCTGTGGTGGACCGTAGGGTGGCCCCCTCGTCCTAGTGCCCATACCTTGTATAATCCTCTCCCCTGAGTGTGTACAGAACCTGTGGCTTGCTTTCTAAGCAAAATAATATGGCAGCTAGATGTCACCCCTTTGTGATTACTTATGTTCTATAAGATTCCATCTTGCTAACAAACTCACTCCTTGAGGGGACTCTCCTTGCTGGCTGGAGGAAGGTAGTGGCCATGCTGGGAAAGGACATGTGACAGTGAACTCCAGGTGCTGTCTAGGAGATGTGGGCCATCTCCAGTTGACAGCTAGCAAATAGCCAGCTACAGCTGTAAGGAAATGAATTCTGCAGTGACCTGAGTGAGCAAGGAAGCTGAAACTTTTCCAGTTGAGCCTCCAGATAAAACACAGCCTCACCAACACCTGGATGGTAGGTGTCAGACCCTAAGTACCTGGACACCTGACCCATAGAAAGTGTGAGATAATAAATTGGTGTTACTTTAAGCTGCTAAATTTGTGGTTATGTGCTGCAATATATAACTAATTCAGATATATCACCCAAAGTAAGCAATTTTCAATAGTTTGCCAGTCTTGTTTCATCTATCCTATCATGGTTTGGGGATGGGTGGGCTGGAGTATTTTATTATTTTATCTTATTTTATTATTTTAAAAATTATTTATTAAAAGAGAATTTATTGTCAAATTGGCTAACATACAGTGTGTACAGTGTGCTCTTGGTTTTGGGGGTAGATTCCCGTGATTCATTGCTTACATATAACACCCAGTGCTCATCCCAACAAGTGCCCTCCTCAATGCCCATCACCCATTTTCCCCTCTCCCCCGCCTCTTTCCCCAGCATCAACCCTCAGTTTGTTCTCTGTATTTAAGAATCTCTTATGGTTTGCCTCCTTCCTTCTCTGTAACTATTTTTCCCCCTTCCCTTCCCCCATGGTCTTCTGTTAAGTTTCTCAAGTTCCACATATGAGTGGAAACATATGATACCCAACTTTCTATGACTGACTTATTTCACTTAGCATAATACCCTCCAGTTCCATCCACGTTGCTGCAAATGGCAGGATTTCATTCTTTCTCATTGCCAAGTAGTATTCCATTGTATATATAAACCACACCTTTATCCATTTATCAGTTGATGGACAATTAGGCTCTTTCCATAATTTGGCTGTTGTTGAAAGTGCTGCTATAAACATTGGGGTACATGTGCCCCTACGAATCAGCACTCCTGTATCTGAATAGGAATTATGGATAAATTCCTAGCAGTGTTATTGCTGGGTCATAGGGTAGTTCTATTTTTAATTTTTTGAGGAACCTCCACACTTTTCCGGAGTGGCTGCACCAGTTTGCATTCCGACCAACAGTGCAAGAGGGTTCCCATTTCTCCACGTCCTCTCCAGCATCTATAGTCTCCTGATTTGTTCATTTTAGCCACTCTGACCTGTGGGAGGGGGTATCTCAGTGTGGTTTTGATTTGTCTTTCTCTGATGAGGCGTGACGTTGAGCATCTTTTCATGTGTCTGTTGGCCATCTGGATGTCTTCTTTGGAAAAGTGTCTATTCATGTCTTCTGCCCACTTCTTCACTTGATTATTTGTTTTTCGGGTGTTGAGTTTGGTAAGTTCTTTATAGATTTTGGATACTAACCCTTTATCTGATATGTCATTTGCAAATATCTTTTCCCATTCACATGCAAATACTTTATTATGCATCTCTAACAGAGAAGGACTTAAAAGCATTGCCATTGGGGCGCCTGGGTGGCGCAGTCGGTTAAGCGTCCGACTTCAGCCAGGTCACGATCTCGCGGTCCGTGAGTTCGAGCCCCGCGTCAGGCTCTGGGCTGATGGCTCAGAGCCTGGAGCCTGTTTCCGATTCTGTGTCTCCCTCTCTCTCTGCCCCTCCCCCGTTCATGCTCTGTCTCTCTCTGTCCCAAAAATAAATAAACATTGAAAAAAAAAAATTAAAAAAAAAAAAAAAAAAGCATTGCCATTATGCCAGAAAAATTAGGGCTTCATTGAGAACCAAAAGGGGAGTCTTTTTTAAAGCCAGGAAGTCAATGGATCTAGTATATTAATCGGGCAGAGGGAGAAAAGGTGGTTGCTAGAAATTGAGTGAGAATAGCATCCCCTTGATCCAATGAGCTGAAGAACAGGTAAGTATATGAGAGCTTTCACTTGAAATGTCTAAGCCTTGCCTCCCCCCCCCCCCTTTTTTTTTAAACAGCGCAGTCACAAAGTACTTTATGCGAGTCTGTCATACAAAATCTAAAATCATTCAAGCCCAATTCCGATTATATGTTTAAGATCCGACCCATTCCCCCAATTCCTGTTCTGGAATGGACCCTTATAAATTCCATTTTTTATTCGTAACTCCTTACAGTGCCTTATAACTGCCATCCCTACCACTTTTCCTTTACTACGGGAAGCTCTTTCCAACTGGCTCCAGTTCTTTTCCTCTCTTGGATAAACCGATATCGTCTACCTTTGACACTGCTCAAGGAAGCAGCGCTTTGCAAGGGAAATTCTCAGGGCTCAGGGTTCAATCTCATCGCCACCACCAGGGAGCTTTGAGATCTCTGGCAAGTAGTACAGTGTTCTCTAAGCTGGATACAATAGTGCCTCGCAGGGTTCCAGAGAAGATTAGATAAAGAACATGTGTAACGTGTAAAGTGTCCAGCACAGAGAAGGTACAGAGGTGCCCCACCATTCTCTTTGTTAGTTCCCATCTCCAGTCTCCGAGCACCAGAACGCCCAGCACCGCGCCTCTCCCGCTCTCGTCGCGGGGGATGCAGGGATTTGTAGTTTTTTGGTCCCCAAGTCGTAATTCCTCTCGGAGCCAGTCGGCGAGAGGAAGAACTACACATCCCAGTGGGCGGTGAAAGGAAAGTGGGGCTCGGAAAACCGAGCGTCCCCGCCCGGCTGCCTGCGCTTTCCGCTGCCCACTGGTTGTGCCCGGCACGCGAGGGCTGCGACCCCGCGGCAAAGCCAGGGAGGGCTCGAGCTCACGGGCCGGGCGACTGGGGCTGTGGGGCGCAGCGGGCAGAGGAGTCGCGGGCTGAAGAACGGCGGGTCCCTCTGCGGCCGCGGGAGCTCGCAGGGGAAAGGGGAGAAATAAAGCGAGTAAATCGCGAGCGCCCGTGTCGGAGAAGTGAGAAAGGGTTGGGGAGGCAGCCACCCCCGCAGAGCCTGACCGCCACGGGCTTGTCCTCGGGAGGAAGGCAGGGGCCGGGGCGGGTGGGGACCCAGACCGCTCCGCTCTCCCCGCGGGAAACCTGGAAGCCGGCCGGGCCCCGAGACCTCCCGCCCGCAGCCCCCATCCCGGAGTCAGGCCTTCCTCGTACCGTCCCTCCCCATTCAGTCGCAGGGCACCCCCGCCAACTCCCGGGCAGCAGTGGAGCTGCACCCGACAAGTCCACCGCGCGCCCCGCCGGGGGAGGCCGGGGAGGGTCACCTCTCCGCAGGGGTTCCTCAGGTCCCCTGGAGTCGCGAGAATGGATTTGCGTGTAGCCGTGTGAATATATGTGTGTGGAGGCGGCAGCTGCGGCCGGGAATAAACCCGGAGGAGCCAGAGTCTGCGGGCGAGTGCACGGCCGCGGGCGCAGACCCCCGAGCCGTCCGCGAGCGACGCCGGAGGGAGCCCAGCGTCTTCCCCGGGGTCGCCCGGGGCCCGTCCGAGTGGACTGGGGCTGGGGGTCCGCGGAGTCCGTGCGGGGCTTCGCGGGCGAGAAGGAGGAGCCGGAGGAGGAGCCCGGCTGGCGAGGCGAGGCGAGGCGAGGCGAGGGCCGCCGCCCACCCGGCCGGGAGGAGGCGGACCCGCTGCGAGCGCCGCGCGCGCGCCGGGGCTGAGCCTTGCAAACAAGTGTCTGTGGCGCTCGCCCCGCGGCCCTGAGACGCGCTCCGCCACCCCCGGCGGCCCTCCCTGAGCCCGGCCCGGCCCCTATGGGGCTGGAGGGAGCGAGGGAGCCGCCGGCCGTGCAGCCCACGAGCCGCCGCCGCGACCCTCGGCCCGGGCGGCCCCGGCAGCCCCGCGCGGGGGCCGCGGTCTGGGCTCGGCTTCCAGACGCGCCGGCGCGGGGTCGCAGCGCGAGCAGCGCCCGGGCTGTCGCCGAGCCCGCTCCTGACAGAATAACGTGCTCGGTTTCCCCACCCCTGGGAGGGGTTGCCGGGGCCGCGAGCTGCCTCCCAGTTTCCACCGCTCTCTCCTGGGGAGGATCCGCCGCCGGGAGGAAGGATTAGAATAAACCTGGCCGAGGCGCCGAAGTGGCTCCCGAGGAAGCCGGGGCCGCCGCCTCGTGTCCCCTCGGGGCGCAGCGCTCGGGGGTCGGCGGGCCGGAGCCGAGGCGCGGCCGGTGGGCCGGCGGCGGCGGCGGCGGCGGCGGGGCCGAGCGAGCGGCTGTGCGAGGGGGCGGGCGCCCGGCGAGCCGGGGGCCGGCCGGGCGGCCCCCCGCGCCCCGCGGGGCCCCGGAGCCCCGGCACGCGGGCTGGAAGCGACTGAGGACCGCCGCCGCGGGCTGCGGGCCAGCACCGTCCCTCCCGGAGGGGGACCCGGCTATGACAGCTGGGCTCCCGCAAGGGTTAACCTGGGTGTCCTCGGCAAAGTTGTCGCCGAGCCGGGAGCCGGCGTAGCGGCCGCGGCGCCGCGGCTCGGGGGGCGGCCGGGCGGCCGGCGGCGGTCGTGGCTCGGCGGGGCCCGCGCGGCCGGGGGGCTTCTGGGGGCGTGCGCCCCCAGCCGGCTGCCCTCGTGGATGCCTCCCGGCGGCGGCGGGCCCATGAAAGACTGCGAGTACAGTCAGATCAGCACCCACAGCTCCTCCCCCATGGAGTCGCCCCACAAGAAGAAGAAAATCGCGGCGCGGAGGAAATGGGAGGTTTTCCCGGGAAGAAACAAGTTCTTCTGCAACGGCAGGATCATGATGGCCCGGCAGACGGGCGTCTTCTACCTGACTCTCATCCTCATCCTGGTCACTAGCGGACTCTTCTTCGCCTTCGAGTAAGTGGCGGCGAAAGCTCCGCGACGCCCGGCTCCCCCTCGCCTCTCCCCGACCCCTGCCCCTCCCCTCGCTACTTTCGTTTTCCAGAAGCCTTATTTGCTGTACGTTGTTATATAATGCAAACCCGCTTCTCCCTCTTTTTTCTCAAAGGTCTGTGGCCCTTTGATCCCCGGAGACAGTGCAGCCCTGGGGCGGGCTCTGGGAGGGGAGAGGGGAGAGGGGACACTTGGAAGGTGTGCCGGCCTTGCCGCTGGCGCGGGTCGGGTGGCACCTCGCAGGTGACTGATTCTTGGTTCTGTCTCTACTCAGTTTGGAGACCGGCGAGCCAGCCCAGCTGTAGCTTTCTGTGGGAGGGGAGGATGAGGCTGATTTCTCAGGCAGCGATAAATAGAATTGACTTCCTTTCCTGCTCGCAAGCTATAGGGCATCTTGTTCAGCTCATTTACTAAACCTTCCAGGTGTCTTCACTATTCAGAATCTTGGCTTTTTTCAGGTTTCAGAGCGAAGGCCTGGAAGGGTAATTTCATTTTTTAATTCTCCTTAGATGGTCACCCTGGATCAACAATTTCTGATTTACCGTGAGGTTTCCAAACTCTTTGCTTCAAAAAAAGTTTTTCCATTAAAAACATGTTGCAAGCAAACCCTTTATTCTCCCTTCCTGACGTTGGGGAACAGGTGAAAGGAGACTTTCAGCCTGTTCAGGAGAAGTATGACACTGCATGGTAACTTCTGATTCCAGAAAGAGTACTTTGGGACTTTAGGGCTTTTATCTGAAAAAAAGTGCATGCAAGTCTTCCCCGTTTTCAGGAAAACCAAGTTGGCCAGTGGCAACTGTCCTCCTGCCAACTAATGAAAGATTTTCTTATTTATTAATAGATTAGATAAAGTACTTTAACCACATTCCAGAATCAATTTCAATTGCCCTTATTGGGTCCAACATTTGCAATGCAGCTTCTTATGTAATTCTTAATGGTATCCTTTGCTCAATAAAAGTTATAGCTACACCCCCATCCCCAATTTAAAAAAAAAAGCAATACAGTTATTGGGAGTTCTTTGTGCTTCCGGTATCCTGCTTATTACGGGACATGGTACCCATTCAGTCTCCATCTTCTTCTGTTGCATAGGGTTAATTAAACCTTTGTGTTTATTTACTTTTTGTCTCTGATGAGTATTCATAGGCTCTGGTTTTGTGCCCAGTGTTTGGTGTTCCAAATGCTATGTCAATCAGAAGTGAATGATCTCTTGACAATGTGATGCTTTTCATGTAAAGCCCTCTGACTCTGAGGGGAAACGTTTTGTGCCTCAACCTTGTGCCGTGGTGAACAGTTATAGCAGGATTGAGTTAGAACAGGTGAGGACAGAGATCTCCCAGGTAAGCCACTCACATCCCCCAGTCCTCACACACAGCCCCTCCATTTCTCTCCTAGAAGTTTAACTTTTGGGCAGTTTCGCAAGGAGGGTGGAGCCTGTTGGGGGACTTGGGGTGGGAAGGGGAAGGTGTGAAAAGGCTTTGGGAATGGCGGGAGAAATGCTCTGTTTCTCCTCTGTTGTTCCCCTTGTCCCTTTCCAGAGAGCCGCTGGTCCTGACAGACCTGGGTCTGAGTCATAATAGATTCAGGCACTGAAATGATGATGCCATGTGGTTGAACACAAATGCCATCCTTCTAATGGTGGCTGTCATTTCAGGTGGTCTTCTGGAGTATTCACGATGTTCCTAAGGTGAAAGTTTTGAACTATTGGCATTTTTTTTTTTTTTTAGCAGTTTTAAGGGTGGGGAAAATGGGTTAATTTTGTGAACTCAGCCACAGGTGTGTTTCATGCAGGATGATGAATGTTTCATTTTCTGTCTACACCCAAAGCCACACTGAGTGGTTAGAGATCCCCTCTAGTTATACTTGCTGTCTTTTATTTTCTTCGTTCAAACATTGCTTTTAAGCAAACCGTCGCTTCTTGAGCCCTGCGTGTGTTTCTTCCAAGAGCTCCCCAAAGTCCTCACTAGTAGGTTGTCAGGGATGTTTCTCTGCTGTCAGCATTGTGTTAACCAGAGGCTGTAGGAATAAACATGTGTGCTGGGATTTTATTAGCTCCTACTGGTAGCTTCATTTTTAGATAAGCTCTGTGTGTTTTGGTCTTCATGAGTGTTACTTCAATTAGGCAATTTGAAATTTCAAGAAAATAGGCCAATCCTAGGATGATGCCTCAGTTGGGAAAATCTTAGGGCTGTTCAGACCATAGAATATTATGGTTTGGCTAAGAATATTTGTCACTGTGTTGCTTTTAAGTTCTTTATCATTGCTAATGACAAAGTGAAATTAAATAACTTTGGCCAAATTAATTTGATGGACTCGGAGAAGCAATTAGTTCCATGCACAGGGTATGAAACGCCAACAGCCTAAAAGAGATCAAAAGAAAATGCCAGTTTCGTCTGCCCACTGCCTGCCTTCCTTCTGCCCTTTCTTTAGCTATTTATTGAATATATACTACGTGTTTGCCTATTTGGCTTAATTTCATGTCTAGATAACTTTAATATGAGTAGAATTCGTGTTCAAACATTAGAGTCCATGTCTCCCCATACAGTTACAAAGGGCAAGGACAAATTTGAAGACACGTGACCTAGCTTCAGACCTCTTTTTCCTGCAACTGTTCCCTACCCTGCTTCTCATTCCCAACCTTGAACAGATGACAAGGAAGTTCTTCCAAGAGAAAGGGACTTATGGGAACATAGCAACAGGTGTCAATACTTCCTCTGACACTGGGAAAAAGGCAGGGTAGAAATGATTATTCCCACACTGAAGGGGAAGTGACGGAGGCATTGAGAGGTGAAATAACCACCCCGGGTCATACACTAACTGGAGGCAAGAGTTTCTCACTGCAAACCTTTTCTGACCCACTGTTCTGCTCTTTCTCCGAGTATAGAATAGTGCTTGAAGACTTGGACTTCGGAAGACAGGTCCCAAGATTCTAACCAGGAGTATGACCCTGAGAAAATAATTGGGCTTTTCTAAGCGTCAGTTTCCCAATCTGTTAAATGGGATTAATACTCTCTACCTTAAAGTGTTGTGAAGATTAAGTAAAAAAGTATACTTAATACAGTGTCTCATACATAGTAAGTACTCAGTGAATGGTACCTGTTATTAGAGCAGACCTTAGAAGTAGCTTCCCAAGGACTCTCTTTTCTGAGAGCCTTTGAAGGAGGGAGTAGATGGGTTAATAAGCAAGGATCATAGTGATAGCATATTGGGCTGAAAAAAAATGCAGACCCGTGTAGTTTGCAATAAATCAAGACCTTTGTATGATGCAGGGGAGTGGCTTCACTCTTGCCTCTTCAGAGTGGGAGTCTTGCAGAGATGTTTGGGGACTGCCCTGGTCCAGACCAGAGCAGGAGCACAGAGGAAGCCTCCAAGAAGCAGGGACTGGATTTCATTTCCGTTTTTAGAGCTACCAACTTAGAACCGTGAAGACAGTAAAGAAAGCTACTAGAAGCAACCTGATGCAACTCTACTCATTTTCAAGTAGGGTTAGGCTCTGCATTTTGGAGCATCCTGTGTTCAGCGTAGGCACTGTTAGAGAGTGACAGCATTTTGTAGTTGTATTCAAGAGGGGAGGGAGGAGGCTGGTTGCAGCGCTGTCCAGACTTGTCACTGCTCCTTGCGGTTATTGAGGGGCTGGTTCGTCTAAGACTCACAGCAACATCCTCATTCTCATACCCCCATCCCCAGAATTGCAATTTGAAAAGATCAGTGAACCTTATCCATTTCTTTGTCTCTTCTTCTCTGGCACACACATCCATACAGGCTGCTTTTGTTTCCAGTTGAAGTTTTGAAAATGTCTTTGGTCCTGAACGATTGACATCTCGTAGTCTCTGATCACAGGGACAGAAAGAAGCAGATGAACCAGGCAGCCAGATGAGGTGAGGGGAGGCCTGCTCAGCTCTTGGACTTGACAGTCTCCCAGTTCTGTGCTGTGATCACGGTGTGGAGATGTTTCTGGGGCTGAAACACTTGGGAATGTGGAAGCATTCTTAAATTTGTCATCACTGGAAGTCCACTGATGAGTTGTTTTTTGAAAGCTACCAGTTGTCTTCTCCCTTCTGATTTCCCTCTCTCCTTCCTTTTCTCCTCCCCTCCTTCCCTTTGTTTCTTTGCCCTCCTTTTCCTCCTTCTTTTTCTGGCTAATCCCCTCTGAAATAATTGAGGAATGATTGGTAGTCAGTAGAACTGGGGTGATGTTTGCTTTGAAGATGGAACACAGGACTGTCCCCCATAAACAAAAGTGCTATCTCCTTTCATTTCTCCCTTATAGATTGGAAATCCGTCATTATTTAGTAGAAGATACTGCCATTACAACATATAAGGACCCTCTATTTTCTCAACCACCCTATTGAGAACTGCATCAAGTTTTCCACCATCTCAGAAAACAGACAGAACGTGTCCTATCTTCTGGCCGGATGCTGGCCATGCCATGCCTCGTAGAACACCATGGGCTTAAGAGTAGACAGTAGGAGATGACCATCAGGGTGCTACCCTGACCATTCCCTATTAACCAAGTAGGTGTTGTCAAGGATACTTTATAGCCCACAAGATCCACGAGAGTTTGGGATCCACAGGAATTTCAGGTGGCATCAAAACCTTATTAATGACCTCTTGGCGTGAGGGCACTGATCCATTCATTGGTGTGCAAGGTCAACGCATGTAAATTCCATGAGGATAGGGAATGCGTTAGCTTGTTCATTGTTGTGTTTTATCTCCGGTACCTAAAATAGTACCTGGTACATAGGAGGCTCTCAGTAAATATTTGTTGTTGATGGAATAATGGTAATACTGAAACACTCTGAAAAATAACTCCCTCACGCTTCAGTTTTTCATCTTGTAAAGTTGTAAACATTAAAATTTCTCATGCCTTACAGAGCACAGTTGCCTTAGAAACTTTGATTATTAGGTGTAATTCTTCTGAATTTAGAATTGGGTCTCAGCCCTTTTCAAATACATTAATTAAAGCAGAGGAAATAAAAGGTTTCTTAGCTATTTAGAAAACTAGTGACAGAGTTGAGATGTTCCCTTGGCCAACTAAGACCTCTCTGTAGTTTTTCTTTATTTTTTAAGTAAATGCTTTGAGCAAATAAAGCACACACACACACACACACACACACACACACACATATATATGTATATATACACATACATACACAGACATAAACACACATACATACACACACACACACACACACACACACACATATATATATCACCGTTACCCAATTACCACTAGTACCTAGAATAATTTTACATTTTATTGTAAATGTTCTTGACTTTTGATACTTGAATTTAATAAAACTCTTAAGGAGACTGTTGACTCTCAGCTAGTGGGAAGTGATACCCAGTTATGCAGAAAGGACGCCTGTAGGTTCCCGTAATAAGGTAATGATGGTCAATTACTTAATGGGCCATATCTACATAACCTGGAGATTTTTCTCTTGCAGTGCAGTGTTGCACATAATTTATTCACGGCAGAGTCACTATGTCTCAGCAAATGAATTTAAATTAAGTGTTTCAAGGAAGTGCATTCATTTTTTTTGTAGCTGAGGTTGGTGGGAAAGGGAAGGCAGTGATGGCCAATAGGTATTTCTATTTAGTTACATCTGGGAATTTGGGTCTGATAAAAAGTTAGTTCAGGTAAGTGTTGGGGACCATCTTAATGCTTTCGTTTAGTGCTTTACTAAATATAAATGTTGGTCCCAAATCAAATTGGTTTTTTACAAACTGGATGATCTTCTATCTGCTCAGTTCTCTCCTTTAGATAATATTATATCCATGCAGAAGATCATATATAACATATGTGCAAGTGTTGAACCACTCAACTCAAGAACCACATCGATACCAGGGCTTTTGAATCTGTTCATACCCTTTGGGTTTTAGCTCTGTTCCATCTCCCTGCTCACCTCCCTGAGGTCATCACCACTTGAGCTTAGTCATTATTAATGCCTTGCCTCTTTTTCCTCAAGGTTTTTAAATGTATACATTCGCAAATAATAGATTATTTAGTTTGGCTCATTTTTCTATATAAAAAATAGAAATAAAAAATTCCTATGTCTATAAAAAAGTAAAGAGATCTTTTGTACATGTAAAAAAGCCCTTCCATCTCTGCCCTTTCCCCTCCTTCTCCCCGGACAATTAAACAGTAAGTTGCAGACATCATACCCTTTGATACCCAAATTGTTCAGTATTTAATTCTTTTGTATATATGTGTGTCAGAGAGGGAGAGAGAGAGAGACAGAGACAGAGAGGGAGAGAATCTCTACACTCAGTGTAGAGTCAGACATGGGGCTCAATACCATGACCCTGGGATCATGACCTGAGCTGAAATCAAGAGTCAGCCGTTCAACTCATTGAATCATTCAGGCATCTCTCAGCATTTAATTCTTTTTTTTAAATGTCTTTATTTATTTATTTTTGAGACAGAAAGAGAGCATGAGCAGAGGAGGGGCAGAGAGAGAAGGAGACACAGAATCCGAAGCAGGCTCCAGGCTCTGAGCTATCAGCACAGAGTCTGATGCGGGGCTTGAACTCACGGACTGTGAGATCGTGACCTGAGCTGAAGTCGGATGCTTAACTGACTGAGCCACCCAGGCTCCCCTCTCAGCATTTAATTCTTGAGCAAAAGACCTTTTCTTAACTTAACACGGTACAATTGACCCTTAAACAACACAGGTTTGAGCTGTGCGGTCTACTTATATATGAATTTTTTTCACAGTATAGTCCTGTAAATATATTTGCTCTTCCTTATGGTTTTCTTAATAACATTTTCTTTTCTCTAGCTTACTTTATTGTTAAGAATACAATATATAAACAATATATAATGCATATAACATACAAAATATGTGTTAGTTGACTGGTTACCTGTAAGGCAATAGTAGGCAATTAGTAGTTAAGTTTTGAGGGAGTTGAAAGTTATACACCCATTTTCAACTGTATGGGGTGAAGTGGGGTTGGCACCCCTAACCCCCATTTTGTTTAAGAGTCAACTATAATGGTATCAATTTCAGTCAATTTAATGTGGCTGCAACAGTCCATATTCAAATTTTGCTATTTGTCCCAATATTGTCGTGTTTAACTTTACGATCTTGGTATTTGTTTGTGCTTATATGATATGTCTTGTTTCTTTTTTCTCCCTTCTAGCCTTCATATAAGTAAACTGCATATTTTTAGTATTCCATTTTATTTCCTGTAACAAATTTAGGTTGTATTTCTTTGTATTGTTTTAGTAGTTTAAGAGCTCAGCTCTGCATCTTTACCCTATTAGAGTCTACCTCCAAGTAGTAATACTGTACTTCACAACTAATGTAAGAAGCCTAGTAC
The DNA here is from genome assembly GCF_018350155.1 of Leopardus geoffroyi. Classification (NCBI taxonomy): domain Eukaryota; kingdom Metazoa; phylum Chordata; class Mammalia; order Carnivora; family Felidae; genus Leopardus; species Leopardus geoffroyi. The sequence goes on from NC_059332.1 coordinate 141,913,528, forward strand.
ATTATAATTCTACTTACTTCTCTTACACTTTATAAATCTTATTGTCATATGGTATATATCTGTGTGTGCTATAAAGCCAGTAATGTTACTACTTTAAAGCTGTCAATAGTATGTAAAAGAAACATAAACATACCTACATACATACATACGTGAAACAAAGATACTTTAAAGTAAAACATATACACACTTATAAAATCTAAAATAACATATGCATTTATACATATATAAAATGGAGATAATTTTAAGTGGAGTTTTATATTTATCTTTACATATTTACCATTTCTAGTACTGTTTATTTTTTCCATCTTTATCATTTCTCTTTGGCCTAAAGTATTTCTTTTAGTATTTCTTGATGTAGGTCTGCTGGTGACAAGTTCTTAGATTTTGCTTTTTCTGAAAATGTTTCTTTTGCCTTCATTTTTAAGGGAGAGAAGATATTTTCACTGGATATAGAATTCTAGTTTGACAGTTAAAAAAATTTTTTTTGTTAGTGTTTATTTAGCTTTGAGAGGGAGAGTCACAGAATGTGAGTGGGGGAGGGGCAGAGAGAGAGGGAAACACAGAATCCGAAGCAGGCTCCAAGCTCTGAGCTGTCAGCACAGAGCCTGACGCAGGGCTCGAACTGTGAGATCATGACCTGAGCCGAAGTTAGACACCCAACCAACTGAGCCAACCAGGCACCCCAAGTTTGACAGTTTTTTAAATCAGAACTTTGAAGACATTGGCCCATTGTCTTCTGGCCTCTTTTGTTTCTGATGTGAAGTTAGCCTTTATTTTTAGCATATTCCCCTGTGGTATGTAATGGCTGAGTTTTTTCCCATCTGATTTTGTATTTTGTTTTTTCTTTTTTTTCAGCAGCTGAACTACGACATGCCCAAGTGTAGTTTTCTTTCTGTTTAGGGTCAGGCTTTGCTAAGACTTCTTGGATCTGTGGGTTGATATCTTTCGAAAATCAGTTTTAGAGATTTTTTCCATCCATTGTTTCTTCAAGTATTTCTCTTGTCTCTTATCCCATGTTTTTTTATACTCTTTTCTTTTTTAATTTTTGTTTTTCAGTTTGAATAATTTCTATTGATCAGACTTCAGGTTTACTGATCCTTTCCTCTGCTGTGTTTTGTTAATGTTAAACCATCTTTAATGTCTTATTTTTTTATTTTTAGCATTTCTACATTAAAAAAATAGTTTTTATATACCTTAAAAACTAATTTCCATTCTTTTCCTGAAATTCTCCACCTATTCGTGTCCATGTTTTCCACTGGATCCTTTAACATATTTTTTGGTAGTTATTGTGCCTAATGATTCCAACAGCTGTATCATCTCTGTGTCTACTTCTTTTGGCTGTTTCTTCTCTTGGCTGTGAGTTATATTTTCTCCCTTCTTTGTGGGCCTCATAATTTTTGATGCATGCCAGATATTGTGTGTAAAAGAATCATAGAGGATGCAGTAATATAAAAGGGCACGCCTTTTTATCAGGGTACTAGTGTATAGGCTGAGTCAATCTAACGTGTTATTGAAATGCGTGTGATCTTTATTGAAGCTTTCATTAGATCCATTTTGTCACTGAGTTCAAATATTTTGAGGACAGAGACTTTCCCTTTAGCAGGAATTGAGATCTGACCCCTGACTAAACTCTTAGTTTTCTTTATGCTTTACAACCCAGCAGCAGCTTACCCAACTGTGGAAGATTTCTGTTTTTCAGCCAGTATGCCAGCATTTTGGAGTACTGGCGAGTTTTCTTTGCTTTTAGTACTATCCCAGCCTTCATCACCACAGCACATCTCTCTCGGTCCAGCTATCCAGCCTCAGCTTTTGGAGGGCTGCTGCAGTGCCTATGGTGAGGGCCTGAAGTGCATAAGGGAGATTTTTTCAGTTTTTATGCTCTGACCCCTGCCTACTCTTGGGAAGGTCCTGTAGCCCCCAGGGCAGTTGCCTCTCAACTCTCCTGCCCTACCCCCAGCCTTTGGTGTACTCTTGTTGTGTGTTTGGTGAAGATCTATGGGAAGGAGTTGGCTGGTGGTGCAGACTTACTCTGTGGTTCAGGCTCCCTGGAATTCATATCCATATGGCCATCCATTGGCCATTAAACTTGCTTAAAAATCTACCTGCTTTCTCCTTACTCCTGGCTATGGTGGATACCTATTTTTCTTGCCACTTTGCTAGGAGCGGAAGCAGCTGTTGGCCTTTCTTCTCTTGGGAAGGGCTCAACACATTTAAGCTTCTGTGCACCCTCAGATCCCTGATATATTTTTAAAAACTGCTTTTGTAGCTAATGTGGCCTCGTTCTCATTGTCAGAGTGGGAGTGATTGCTTTTACAACTTTCAACTTGTGATTTTTTTTTGTTAATATTGTGTTTCTTAGATTTATGCATGTGGTTGCATATATATGTAATTAGTTTTTGTTGCTATAATATTTGGTTTGTGTAAATACACTCAATTTATTCCTCATACTATTTCTGGTCTTTCTTTTTTGGACTTCTTGCTGATTCTTGGCATTTACTATCATTTTAAAGGATACAGTATGCAGTGCTGCCTCTTCATGGGTTTTGGTTTCTTGTTAAATGTGTCCTGGCAATGCCAGTGACATCTGGGCCCAAGTGCTTAGGCCTGGTGGCAGAATTTAGCATGGGATTCAATCTATGATGCTTTTATATGATGGTAAAATAGTTATCAAAGGATAAATCATAACTATCAACTGATCATTGAAGTTATGTACAATTAAGAGCAAGGTTTATAGAAATCTGTATCCTTGTGATAAGTGAGATACTTTATCACAAATCTTCATCTGCCAGTTTAATTTGATGCTAGTTTTTCATTGATTTAAAAAGAAATCTTAACTTTTTATCCCCCACTTCTAATACTTTGAGTATGGAATCTCTTGGCTGATCTCATGTCCAGCTTAGATATAAACCCTCAGAACACTTGTAATTAAGGTTCTGTTACTGACCTCTTGTCATGTAGCTGGCTCTGGTTGAAAGTCCTGATAGAAGGGATTTATGATTGAACCAGGCAGCTCTCAGCTCATGTAGACTCTTCAGTCTGCCTAGCGCTCTACATGAGCAAGAAAATCTCTTCCTCTGCCATGAGCAGTCCCAGAATGAAGAGAAAGGTGACAGCTGTGTGTGTGTGTGTGTGTGTGTGTGTGTGTGTGTGTGTGTTCGTGCGTGCGTGCGTGTGTGTGTGCGCGCATGCGTGCGCATGTTCTTTTCCCGGGACTGCTTTCCTCCAGTCTGTAGATGCTGTGCTACCCTTAATTGAGGTCTATTTTTGCCTCTACCTCCTTGGCCCTTCACAGCTGGAAACTAGAATGCCGTCGGAGCAGGCTTCTCTGTCTCCCTCTAGGGATTTTTGAGGTAGAGCTTCTTTCAACTGTAATGAGACCTTTTTATTTTAGAATGCTTTAAGCACATTTGGACAGAACATACCATTTTTAAAAATAGGAATATAGTAATATCCATACATCTTCAAACTGGGTTTTAAAACTGCTGACCTCAAAGTCCAGGGGAACCTGGCCTTGCTGTTGAGAGCCATCAGAGTGCGACCAGCCTGGGCAAGGTGGCCGATAGAGAAGCGTGTAGCCAATGGCCTCTGGGGCTGGATGTGGTTTGCCTTGAGGTAGTCCTTCGTGGAGGACTTCTGCCTAACTCACTTGGGAAAGGATTTAAGCTCCCTAAGGCTGGTATCTTGTCAGGTGCCTCTCATGAATACAGAAACAGCTTATTTTAACACAAAACATGGAAGTCTATTAGAGGCATTAGTTATACTTGCTGAGGTGAGAAATTATTGCCACCCTTGTACAGACAGTAAAAATAAAATGGGTCCCCAAAGTGTGTGTTCCTGACTGCTTCCTTGAAAAAATCTGGTATCCTTCTTTTTGGCTTTTTTTTTTTTTTTTTTTCCCTTTTCTCTTAATGGTGTAGGAGATTGTGACTACTTTCTCTTTACTTGAAACTTTTCTTCCTTTAGCTTCTAGGATGTTTGTCTTCTGCTGATCTTTTTTTCCCTCCTGTATTGTATCTGTTGTGTCTTTCCTGCCCTGGATTCACTTTGCTCATTCCCCTCCCGCCTTTCTTACTTTCTTGAGCAAGTTTGAATTATCATGGTGATCACTCTTGCTTCTTCCATTGTGACTTCCATCTCTTGTTCTCTTTCTCCCTTGCCTAGGGTGCTTGTCTTCTAGTCTTGAATTACTGTTGCCTGTGGAGATCTCTCACTCAGCTGTCCTCTGATGCCCAGAAGGCCAGGCATTGAGCGCTGCATGTGTCCTTCCTGGATCCACCCCTCTCAGTGAAGACAACACCTCCCTAGTCCCCAGCACCGTGCCCCAGGTGTGCTCCCGTTTCCCCCTTTCTCTTGGACTTCAGCCATCACCCTCTTCTGACCCTTTCCTTTCATGTCTCTTGGGCTGTATTCTTCCTCTCTGTTTCCATACGTGATGTGGCGGTTTTCAAACATATTCATAAAATCTTTAATCCTCTTTCTGTAAAAAAAAAGGATGGACTATAATTCTTCTCCTTTTTTTTCAATGTTTATTTATTTTTGAGAGAGAGAGAGCATGAGCAGGAGAGGGGCAGAGAGAGAGGGAGACACAGAATCCAAAGCAGGCTCCAGGCTCCGAGCTGTCAGCACAGAGCCCGACGTGGTGCTTGAAGTGACAAACCATGAGATCATGACCTGAGCCTAAGTCAGGTGCTTAACCGACGAGCCACCCAGGCGCCCCAGTTCCTCTCCTTTTGAATATATGGGTCTACCTTAGTGGCTTTAGAACTGAGGTTCTAAAGAATAGAACATGGCGGAAGTTTAGCCGTGTGATTTGTGAGGCGAGGTCACAAATGTGATGGAGCTTTCATCTGGTGCCTGAGTTCCATCTGTCTCAGGACATGTACCTTCAGAGCTGTGAGCTACCATGTGAGAAGTCTAGCTACATCGTACAGAGATTCCATACAGGACAGAGGCCGTGTAGAGAGTCCGGACCACACAGGGAGGTGCCCATGGATCTCCCAGCTCTTCCAGCCCCCAGCTGTTCGAGTCTTCTGGTGCAGACATGTGAGTGAGTGAGCCTTCCCATGATTCCACTCCCCCACTTCCCCGAGTCTTTGAGCCACCCCAGCGGAAGCCACATGGAGTAGGCATGAACTATTCCTGCCACGTTCTCTCCACATTGCAGATTTGTGGACAGAAGTGTTATTGTTTTAAGCCATTACCTTTTGGAGAGATTTATTAGACTGGAAAGCTTAACTACCAGAAAATCTCAAATGAAGTGTTGAGACTATTTTGGAGTATGCGGCAATTACTGCGTGACTCACAACACTAAAGTTATAGTGCTATAACTTGAGAGGTCTTTTTTTTTTTTTTTTTTTTTTTTTTTTTTTTTTTTTTAGGTTTATTTATTTATTTTGAGAGAGAGAGAATCCCAAGCAGAGTTCGAACCCATGAACCAGGAGATTATGACCGGGCCCAAAGTTGGACGCTTAACCGACTAAGCCACCCAGGCACCCCTGTAGCTTGAGAAGTTTTAAAAATTTATGGTAGCATCAGGGTTAGCTTTTCTCACCACTTCCATTCGGACATGTCCTCGAATAGGAGAGAAAGCAGTTGCTACTCAGTAACGCATTCACAATTGTGCCAAACCCTGGGTCTAACCCTTGGTAGAAGTGTTTTTGTTGGAAAAGTGGTTTGAGCTCAGTGATGTAGGTCCTCATCAGCCCATGCCTGGACACAGCGCCGGCCTCCTTTCTCAAATTTTCTTCTGTGTTGTGTTTGTTATGTTTATAGTGATAGACTCTCACACCCATTTTGTGAAAAAGTAAATGTACACAAAACTGTTGAAATCTGGGGGCGCCTGGGTGGTGCAGTTGGTTAAGCGTCAGACTTCAGCCAGGTCACGATCTCGCGGTCCGTGAGTTCGAGCCCCGCGTCAGGCTCTGGGCTGATGGCTCAGAGCCTGGAGCCTGTTTCCGATTCTGTGTCTCCCTCTCTCTCTGCCCCTCCCCCGTTCATGCTTTGTCTCTGTCCCAAAAAAATAAATAAACGTTGAAAAAAAAAATTAAAAAAAAAAAACTGTTGAAATCTGGTTTTTAAGATCTGTTTTTCTTACAACTTATTAAGAGTGACAGATGACAATCTCTGTATTCTTGGAGATCTCTGTGTAGAGCCATCCATCTGTTGACTTTGGAGAGGGTTCATTTGGAAACGTGACCCTGGTAGGGACTCCTCTCCAAATTGTTGTGTACTAGGATGCTCATTCTTCCCTGGGTTATTGAGACTGGGGACCTGGCTTACCTACCCTCCATGCTTTTGACCCACTGAGTCCTTTCCAGTAACAGCCTGTGGTCGCCTTATGTCTGCAGAGCCATGCTGCCCCAGAGATGGGCAGCTGGACAACCAGTGACTCCCAGTGACCCGATCTTTCGAGTGGGCCTCAAAGTTATATAATCAATGCAGTTTATCATCTTGAATGGTACTATTTGGAGGTCTTTTAATGCCGTCAATTTCCCATACACACATTCTTGATGACAGATAAGCACATTTTTGAACATATAAGCCAAAGTCAAGTTAAATTCTGCAGCTATATATAGTTTATTTGTCTTTCTGACCAGAGAGAAAAATTCTTTACTCAGATCTCACACTTACTAGCTTGGTATAAATTTTCCTGCTTCATCTTTAAGATAGCAGCCCATGCAAATTAAATTCTGGAATGGTCCCAACACACACATTTAAATGGTGTTTATACTCTATTTAGGAGACATACTGACTTTGTGTTTCTGTTTCTATTCCTTTAGCTATATGCATATTTTGTGCAGATATTTCAAAAGGTATGGTCTTGTCTTTTAAAGATAAATAAATACTGAAAGTTAGAGAACTCTATTCTTTGTGATTAAATTATTATTTAGTTAGGATTAACATTGAATAACGTTGTATACAGGATTGTCTCTTTGGCTCAAATAAAAAAATAAAGGTAAGAGGTATTATTTTTTTAAGTTATATTCCTTTACTGAGCTAGACAATTATTAAAATTCTATTTTTTATTTAAAAGTTGAAATGGCAACAAAGTGTCCCATTCATTCATTACAGAACTATATTGCCTCTTGGCTATGGATGGTTATAATGATATAAGAAATGATGGATCTGTTCTCTAGAACATGAGATTAATATTCCTCTCCACTCTAAAGAGGGTACGAACTTTTTGATTTTAGAATGTTGGATGGGTTTGGTCCCATCACCCAGACTTGACCCTGGTTGGTGTTTTCAAAAAAGATCTCAAGCTTTCCTGATTGCAAGCCCTGATCATGCACAACAGGGAGAGTTAAAGTGTAGAAATAAATGGAATTGTTTTTCTTTCTCCTCATTCTCTCTTTCCTCTGCATAAGTTTTCTGTTGCTGCCATAACAGATTACTGCATAGTTAGTGGTTTAAAATCACACACATTAATTATATGACAGTTCTGTAGATTACAAGTTGGACATGGGTTCCCTGGGAGGGGCAAGACCTTGGGCTGGACGTCTTTCTCCAGCTATAGGTGGTTTCCTGACAGGGACTTGGCTGGAAGCTGACAGATGCCAGCAGTCCAGTAGCTGGGAGAACAAATGCTTCTGTCCTAAAAAGAATAAACAGTAGGGTGGGGTGGGAGGGGTAATCTCTATGGCAGATGGCAGCATCCACTACAGTTAGTGACAGTTGAGTGTTGCAGGTGGGTCAGCTACCTGGTGGGATGACCCGGATTGGGTGGGGGTGGGGAGGGGGACAATCCAACAGCAGAGGGAGAGAGGGATCCCATCTGGCAGGCCACAGATGGGATCAGGGCAGCCCCAGGGACCTAAAAGTGTCAGGCAAGTCTCTAGTCCTGGAGGGTCACAAAATAGAGCCTCAAGTGTGGGGAACCTGAGGAGTTTGGGGCAGGGATGTGCTCCTGGGACTGGACACCGTGTGAGGTAGCACAGCAGCCTCCTGGCAGGGGAGAGTCCCTGACGGTGATGTTGGTGCTCTGTCCCCTCTGGATCTGCATCTTAGGACCTGCTGAGCCAGCCTGCATTTGTGGGGGGAAAGGGGAAGGCAAGGCTGGGAATCAGGCTGAACCTGACCGTTAATGAAATTCCCTTCTGAGTATGAGATGGACCTTTGTCCCCCGAAAAAGACTTTATAATTGCCATTGTTTTCTGCCTCTGTCTTCACCAAGGACAGAATATGGCAGTAATTAGCGATGCTCTAGAAAAAAGCTTAAAGAAGTATTCTTTCTTCTGAATCAGGAAAACTGTGGAGATGTCTTATAGGAACGCAGTTGGTTGTATCAGACTGAGCTATTTCTCCTTGTATTTTGGAATGAATATTGTCATTCTTATTTATTTTACATTTTTTTTCATTAGTCATAATGATTCTCTACCGGTAAGGCTGCTCTCGGTGGCTACACTGACCAGCACAGGGACGGGGGTGGGGGCTGGGGAGAGAGGAGAGCTCTGACTGTGTGCACAATACACGTGCAGGGCAGGTGTGGCAGATGGTTTGCTTGTTTCCAGAATATCCACAGGTTCATTCAGCCTCCAAAGAAAAGTATTGTTTTTTATGTTTACTTATTTTGAGAGAGAGAGAGAGGGAGAGAGAGAGAGACAGAGACACAGAGAGAGAGAATTTCAAGCAGGCTCTGCACTGTCAATGCAGAACCAGACACGGGGCTCAGTCTTAGCCCCGGTGAGATCCTGACCTGAGCCAAAAGGAAGAGTCACTTAACTGACAGAAAAGTGATTTTACTTGAAGTGTCTTGTCTAATACATTGATCAAAATACTTAAGACATTGGGGCGCCTGGGTGACTCAGTTGGTTAAGCATCCGACTGTGGCCCAGGTCACGGTCTTGTGGTCCGTGGGTTCGAGCCCCATGTTGGACTCTGTGCTGATGACTCAGAGGCTGGAGCCTGCTTCCGATTCTATGTCTCCCTCTGTCTCTCAAAAATAAATAGACATTAAAAAAAAAGAAAATTAAAAAAAATACTAATGAAGACATCTACGAACGTATGCTGTATTTTGGAGGGCAACTAAAACGTTTGTTTCCAGAGCATTTGATCAGACCATGCTCTCCTGATTCCCACGCTTAGACCGATAGGAGACATCATCCTTGTGAACGAGGGTTCCATCTCATCCTTCAGCCCATCTATTTTTTTCTCAACACTCTTCCCATATCTTTCTCCATGAAATATTTACCCCTCTTTTGCTTTTGCTAGTATTTCCGTTCCCTTTACTAAAGAAGTACCCATTGAGCATCTCCTGCATGTCAAACACAGGTGTCATGTATTGGGGATTCTTTGTATATCCCGTGGAGGGGCTGTGGTCTCCTGTCAGGGCCACGGTTGGCATTTTCCGAGTCTCTAAATAAGCACCGTGCCATGAGATAAGAAATAAAGGCACTTGCAACATTCATCATGAGTAATTGTATGTATATGCCTTTTCTTCAGACAGGCTTAGATCTCATTCTTTTTTTTTTTAATGTTTATTTTTTTGAGAGAGAGAGAGAGCACAAGTGGGGGAGGGACTAAGAGAGAGGGAGACACAGAATCCGAAGCAGGCTCCAGGCTCCATGCTGACAGCACAGAGCCCAACCTGGGGCTCAAACCCACAAACTGTAAGATAATGACCTGAGCTGAAGTCGGACACTCAACGACTGAGCCACCCAGGCACCCCACCCCTTTTAAGATTCTTGTTTCAAAGGCACAAAAGCAGTTTTTCTTATTGTCATTCATATGAAGAAAACAGAGCCCCCAGAAGGTTCATGGTTTTGTGAAGAAAGGTCTGGAGCCAGAAACTCTGCCTTCCGTGCTCTTTCTAGTACGGGAGCTGGGCTTTTCTGCCGGGCTGGAGCTAACCCAGACATTGACTCTCCCCCATGCACATTTCTTTGCACATCACAGCTTTTTTTGAGGCTATGCCTGATCTTCCCCATTCTCTGTGGACCCCTCCCAGGGACCAGGCTGGCCAGGATGGCCCTGATCCTGATGCCACACATACACCGTCCCTACTGTTGATGCAGGCCTGGGTTGGGCCCCCAGCAAACACTGGTCAGACTGCTTTGCAAAGGGACAGGCATGATGACATCTGTCCCAAGGGGAGGTTTGCTCAGAGTCAGTTGTGTCATTACCACCAGGTCTGGATTAAACCCTTTCAAAAGCCATGAACATGAAGAAGTCTCCATGGCCAAACCCCTTCCCCACCACCACATGTAACTTGTATACAAATATAAGTTGTAAAACACAAAACTCACCTTCTTCCAATTGCAAAATTCTGAATAAGCTCGCTGAAGCTATACTTTCCTTCGTTTTCACGCCCTTGCTGTACTGATGTCCTAAACCATTGTGTGGTCTGCCCTGGGGATAACTCACTGAGGTCTCACCCTAGAGAGTTGTAGGGATAGAGCCAGAGTGCCAGCCACAGCCCTGGAGCCCTTGTCTGTGTCCTACCCACCCCAGCACGAGAATGCCAAAGCCGCTGTTGTCTCCACTCACGCTGTCACCACTGTGCTTCCTGGAGGGCGGCACTGGGGACAATGACTGCATAGCCCCTACATAGCCCACACTCTGAACAGTGGCTTTTTAAAACTAGAGCATGACTTACACCCAGCAGTTCCTCATGGAGACCAGCGACACAGGCATACACTCACATCCACGCACACACTTGCACACGCACTCACGGAAATGGATTCACAAAGCGACACTTCATGTGCAGTGAGCTCTATTCTAGCCACTCTATTGTTTCATCCTAGAATATTTCACTTAAGAAATCCTTCTGGCCCACTGCATTGATTTAGTGACCCCCCCCCCCAACCTACAAACGGAGGAACACTGTGCCATCCCATGACAGCCAAGACACCACTGCTGCCCTCGGGTGACAGGTCCCCACACCCCCCGTCTTCACCCCTGTGTGTCTTCTGCCTGAACTCCTTCCCTCACTTCCAGACGCACACCTACGAGATGTGCAACAACCCATCTTTCCTCGTCTTACTCAAGCATACGTGTGTCGTGCAGCCTTCTCGACACCCCAGTTGTGGACACGGCTATGTGCTAATGGCACTCTTTGTCCCGTGTCTCTGGCGCTCACTGTGTGCCTTCGTTTGCTGTGCATGCCTTTCTCATCCGCTAGCTGGGAGCTCACTGAGCCCTGGCCTGTCCTGCTGTGCTTTGGCTCCTGTGCACTTGGGACCAGTATGTGGCACACAGTGGGTACTGAATCAGTGATTCTAGAACTGCATTAAAATGATACCCTTGAGTGGAGGGGCCAACCCAAACCTGCTTTTCCAGCCAGGCACATCTACTGATAGGTTCCCATACATGCAGGGTTTGCATTAGCTCCATTAGCTCTCCGTCACATGCTAAAGCCTTTCTACAAGGGGCAATGAAATAACCATGATCAGGAACCCAAGGTGTAGACATAGAGGTCAAAGACGTATAGAAACACTGGTGTTTCAAATAATGGACTTCTAAGAACTTTTTTTTAGAAGCATGAAAACATGTAAAAATAGGTGGTTTTTTAAAATAATGATTTTTTTTTCCATGATTAGTGTTGACTCTTGTCAATCTAGGACAGTATTCTAGAACGTTGCTAGCTCTACACAGGATTCCTTTTCTCTTACATTTGATCATCTAGTGGTAGAATGGGTAAAATTTCCCCCATTTTACAGGTGAAGAAACAGGCTCAGGAAGCTCGGTGACTTTCGGTCACACAGAGGCACACCGGCAAATGGACGGTGAGGATGTACAGCTTTTTTTTTTTTTTTTTTAACATTTATTCATTTTTGAGAGACAGAGACAGAGTATGAGTCGGGGAGGGGCAGAGAGAGGGGGAGACACAGAATTTGAAGCAGGCTCCAGGCTCTGAGCTGTCAGCACAGAGCCCGATGCAGGGCTCGAACTAACAGACCGTGAGATCATGACCTGAGCCGAAGTCAGACGCTCAACTGACTGAGCCACCCAGGTGCCCTGAGAATGCGCAGCTTTTGATGGCCTGTCTGGGGCTTACCCAGTGCATCTTCTTTTTTCCTTTTTTTTTTTTTTTTTCAACGTTTATTTATTTTTGGGACAGAGAGAGACAGAGCATGAACGGGGGAGGGGCAGAGAGAGAGGGAGACACAGAATCGGAAACAGGCTCCAGGCTCTGAGCCATCAGCCCAGAGCCTGACGCGGGGCTCGAACTCACGGACCGCGAGATCGTGACCTGGCTGAAGTCGGACGCTCAACCGACTGCGCCACCCAGGCGCCCCTTTCCTTTTTTTTTTTTTAAGCTTACTTATTTTGAGAGAGACAGAGAGAGAGTGCAAGCAGGGGAGGGGTAGAGACGGGGGGGGGGACAGAGGATCTAAAGCAGGCTCTGACAGTAGAGAGCCTGATGCAGGGCTCAAACTCATGAACTGTGGTGTCATGACCTGAGCCGAAATCTAGAGTCAGATGCTTAACCACCTGAGCCACCCAGGTGCCCCTTTGGGAGTCTTGAGTAGAATCAAGATAGGTAAGTCTAGCCCTTGATTTTATGATAAACTGTATAATTGATAATTTTAGAAAAGTTTAGCTTTTCTCTTTTGAAATTAAAAAAAAAATGTTTTATTTATTTTTGAGGGATAGGAGGGGCAGAAAGTAGAATGGGACAGAGGATCTGAAATGGGCTCTGTGATGACAGCAATGAGCCTCATGTGGGACTCGAACTCCCAAATCATGAGATCATGACCTGAGCCAAAGTCAGATGCTTAACCGACTGAGCCACCCAGGTGCCCCTATGTCTTTTCTAAGGAGGGTAGCACAGGTAGCAAAAGGGAATGTGATGTTCTCATCCTCATAGCTGTCAACACAACTTGTCTTCAACGTGAAATTCTTCTGATCATTTCTTGTTTTAAGCTTTTATTTCTTCGTGGAAGAAAGTAATGAGTAGATTGCTATTTCCTCTGTCATTTGAAGGTATTAATACTCTCTGGCTGGCGGTGCATATAATACTATTACTTTCTGGATGGGCTTGCTGCATCGTACAATAAAAAGTCATGCCGGGGCGCCTGGGTGGCTCGGTCGGTTAAGCGTCCGACTTCGGCTCAGGTCATGATCTCACGGTTTGTGAGTTCAAGCCCCGCGTCCGGCTCTGTGCTGACAGCTTGGAGCCTGGAGCCTGCCTGTGATTCCGTGTCTCCCCCTCTCTCTGTCCCTCCCCCCACGCATGCTCTGTCTCTCTCTGTCTCAGAAATAAATAAACATAAAAAAAATTAAAAAAAGAAGTCAGGCCAGTTTTCGCCGGAGTTCGTAGATTTGGCCTTAGGTCTTAGTATATACAGGGAGACACAAATAGAATTCCCAAGGAGCACTTGTGAATGGGAAAGGGGTTTTAACATAATTTCTTTGGTTTGTCCCTCGCAGCACATACCATTTTGATTTGTCACAAGCTGTAATGAAAGTACTTAAGCTTCTAGGTGAGGAACCAGAGGAATACACTTGGTGAAACTTGTGGTCATTTATTTGGGTTACAAGGAAATAGTCACTGACGTTAATTTTTTTTCTTCCACTTTTGACCTTCACCCAACCCCTGCACCTGGGAGAGTGAATTTCTTTCTTCCCCGTGCCATGGACCCACAGCTCCCAGAACCCACAATACCTGCACTACTGTCCCCTTCCTTAAGGAATAAAAAGGACAGGAGGCTGGCCTGAGAACTCTCCCTTCGTTTGTCACTTTTCGGTGGGGAAATGCATTCCCGATTTCAAACGGCCAGTGTAGGAATTAACTTTGGGGGCTGCCTGTTCACCAAAAAAGAAAGCTCATTTCTTTGGAGCTGATTAGCTAAGCAGAGCTCATTAGCTTAGCTTAGTTTAGCAAGCATGATCTCATTAGCTAATGTGACACCATAACATACACACTGTCAACCACCAGAGAATGAAAGGCGGCCAAGCAGGGCAGCATGCCCATTACAGGCATGCAGATCATCCCCGTCCTGGGCTCCCATCAGACCACCACCAACACGTGCCCAGACAGGTGCCCTGCACAAACAGCACAGGGCAGCGTGCAGCGTGAGGACATTCCCCAGTGTGGCCTGCCCGTAAGGGCCGGCCGCCTGCTAAGGGCTGTTGTGCGTCATCTTACTTAAGCCTCACAGGCCTCGGGAGCGGTTACTGCTATAAGTCCCATTACACATGAGAAAACAGGTTCAGTTATAGATCTTTAGGGGTCTTGTCCATAAAAGTATCTCCTGGAAGTGGCAAATGGGCGTTTCCTAAAAATAAGTTTATGTGCTGTCCTGCTAATTAGCAGGGCCATTATTCAGTACCCGTTGCTTTGTTAAGAAGTGTTCCAGTGCTGACAGCCTTAGTGGTTTTGCTTTATGGAGAGGCTCTCCCCGTTTTCCTCAAAAGTGCAGCTGTCTGGTCCTCCGTTTTCTCCTCTAAAAATGGGACAACAGTAGCTTCTGGCAGTTTCCTGGCAGTGTGCCAAGGAGGGAAGGTACCTGGAACATTGAGCCCTGTGCCTGGCTCACAGACGCTCTCTGGATCCTTTGCTTTGGTTAGATAGCTTGTTTTTATTTTTATTTTCTAGTGTTTCTGACCGCCAGCATGATTTTATTCTAAAATAAATGCTCAGTCTAAGGCCAGGTGAGGCAGACAGGTAGGCGGAAAGTGAAGGAAGTGCCCGTCACAGGCACGTTCCCAGCAGTGAGCGGTGGAGTCCACTCTGGGGGGGGCAGTAGCTCGCTTTCAGATACACTTTTTATTTTAGTGTGTTTTCGATTTACAGAAAAATCGTGAAAATACCATCAGGTAACTTTCTAGTTTGCGTCTTCATATCTCACCTCTTCCTCAAATGCTCTTTAGCCCCTGATAGATATTCTCATAAGGAGTTAAGAGTTAATGAATGAATTCCTTATGCGCTGCTGACATTTCAGAAAGTAAGATATATACAAGCCAATTAGAAGCAGTGGGTGAGGAATCGATTCTCTCCGAGTAGTCGGTGCCTTCAGAAGTGGTGGCCAGCCTTGGTGTGTGAAGAGCGAGGAAGCCGAATCTCCCATTTGATTTATTTATTTTCCTGGCTCATTAAAAATAGACTCTAAGCAGCTCAGGAATATATTATGTTAGGGTCTGAATCCAGAAGCATGAAACCAGGAGAGACACCCATCTCGGAACATTTTTGCGTCACTGAGATCCGGTGCAAAACCTTCCCCAAGTAGCCTAAAAAAAAGGTTTTTTTTTTTTTTTTTTTTTCATGTTCTTTTTTATTTTGGGGTATGGAAATTTGGTCAGCAAACAAAAAGTCTGGATGGTGATGATGATGATGAACGTAGGTTGTATTGTTAATAACCAAACACACATATTTGCCTATGGGACTGAATTTTGACCAATGATTTACTCAAATATAAACAACCGTTTTTTGATAACAGTCTAGCATTACTTTCACTTTACAAGTGAGGCTATAGTTCACGGCTTAGATTTGATGATCAGCCTTATAAATAAAGCACTGTATAGTCAAAGACATTTTGCCACGATTCTGTAGTAATTCGGTGTGACAGAGAGGGACGTGCACTGCTCCATGAAGATGAAGTCTCAGATGGGCAATCAGTTGAGAATTCTGGGTAACTGTCCCCCAGCCCCACCCCCACCACCCCATCTTTTCCTCTTTGTTCCCCCTTCTAATTGGGATAATACCACCCTGGTGTCTTCTGTTGAGTTAAGCCTTGTCCTTTTGAGGTCACGGTCCTTTAAATATTAATTCCCAGTGGGAGAGGTAATACATTGTGTATCACACGAGCTCCAGAGTGTGCATTTAGCTTATCACTTTCTCACCAGGCCTGAAGCTTTAAACAGGAAGCTGTGTTTAGGGACGGCATGAGGTGGGGGGGGGGGGTGCAGAGACTGCGATCCAGGAGGGAAGGGCGCTGAGAGTGGCACGGGAAGGAGAAAGAAGGTTGAAAAGGTTCCAAAATCAAAGGGACCCGTGTGTCTGTCTGGTCCTTCCTGACCCAGTGATTGCTGTAAGTGGGATCATAGTTATCATGTTGAGTTTATGAAGGTGACAGTGTAGGACACTGAATTAATACGCCTTTGGTTGAATATGATTTCAGAATAATTTTGCTCCAAGAATTAGATGGAATTTGGTCTGCTGAGTTAGGAGAGGGCACATTTCCAGACTCAGAAGGAATATCTCTGCAAGCCAGGGGTCCCCCAGCAGAGTCCTGATTGCTCTATCACTAGCTTATATGGCACCTTTGTGTAGATTTGAGAAAGTCATTCCTTCTTCAAGATAGTTTATCTCCAGCTGTCAGATAATTGTCATTATATAAATATTTTTATTAAAACAAAGATACTTCTCTCTGTTGGAAAATTATCAAAATGAAGACATAATTCCATGTTGTCTACAAGGTAAATAGTGCCCCTTAATTTTAATGCCCTGGTTCAGTGCACAAACTGTGCAACTGAACATGTAGCCCTGCTTCATATTTCTCTAGTCCTTTGGTCTCTTCATATCTCTGGCAATGCTGAGTCCCCACCAAGCTAACTGCCTGAAGTGCAGAAGAGCCTGTGCCTGTCTGCCATTCAAAAAAGGCAGGGGGAAAGGAGATAGAGTCCTTCTTGTCAGCTATTTGGGGATCAAGCATTAATGTATGTATTGGCTTTTCATTGTAGTCGTGCCATTCTCAACCTTGGATTAGCAATGCCTTGGGTATATAATAGTATTTCCATAAGTGTAATGCGCACCCATTATGGGCCAGGAATTTTGGTATCTATCATTAGTCCTTGTAACAAGTGGCCCTACAATGTAGGCAGCTCCTGTGGCTCGGGGTGGGCACCTAGACCACAGCCACCCATCTAGTAAGTGGCAGAACAAGGATGTGAACTCAGGCCACGGGGCTGCAGAGCTGTTCTCAACCCTTGTGGACCTCAGCGCCTTCCCCCCACCCCCAGCCCAGCCCACTAGCTCCACATGTCTGGGCTGCCCTGAAGCCCCACCTCCCCCCGCCCCCCGGGGGGGAGGCGCCTTGCCTTCTCCTGCCCTGTACTGGCTGTGTGTACAGGCAACAGCCTACAGATGGTCTCTGGCGAGGGAACCCTCCACCTTATAGGCGTCGTTTGGTTAAAGGGCCAGCCATTTTATATTCTTCCTAGGTTTTGCTGGCCTTCATTAAGCCAAAATTGACTGGATGCAAGAAAACTTCCCAGCAATATCCTATAAGGAAAATTAACCCTTGGTGTTTTTCCCATTGTGAAATTCAATTTCTCAAATAATTGTCTCACGCTGCCCAGACCACGTCATTTTTCATCTGAGGAGACAGATGTCTCAGCCCTAAAGTGAAAGCCAAAAAAAGGTGGACTTCGTTGAAAATTACTGTTGATGTTTTGGCCACGTGATTGTGATGAAATTGGTATGCCTTCACCTTCGAGAAAGGCAAAAGCAGGTGTCTAAGTGTTCATTTAATTACAGCTTGATGGGGACAGGCACTTGTTTGCCTGTCCCCATGTCCATATTTATTTCAGGGTTGATTAGGGTGATGTGTGAGTGCCAAATAAACTTGGGTTGGGTGGGCCACCTGGCTAAGTAAACTCATCGTTTGCTTCTCAGGGATCAAATAATCAGAAAGCAGGTTGTTTCTATGTGAGTCCTCTATTCTCCTGCAAGTGCTGTCATGTTGCTAGGAAATGTGAAACTCTTTGTTTGAGAAATGATAAAGGTCAAGTGGAGAAATAGGCCCAAGAAGGAGTCAGATGTAGTAATGACGACAGATCTTTATGAAGTCATGTCGTTGGCCGGATGTGATACGTGGGGGTGTATGTCTGTTTTAGACATCAGTTTCAGCTGGGATTGGGTTTGTTGTGGATGATAGCAACCCCCCAGATAACACTGGCTTAACCAAGATGAGAGTTTGTTTTTCTCCCACAGAAAATGTCAGAGGTCGTCGGTGCAGGCTGGCGTGGTGGCTTTGTCCCACAAGGTCCTCAGAGAGCCGGGCTTCTCCCTGCTCACCCTTCCCTTCCTCTTGCTCTTGTGATCAAGGCGACAGCCAGAGCGCGGGCTGCTGCATCGGAGTTCCAGGCATGAGGATGGAACAGAGAGGAGAAAGAAAGGGGCAGAAAGGAGCCCCTGGCTGCCTCGTTAAGAGCTGCTGCGTGGCGTCCACTTGCATCCTGTTTGCAGGTCATGGTCCTACCTAACTGCAAAGGCAATTGGGAAATGAGTCTTTGCCCCGCACTTCCGCATGACCCATTAGACCTTGTTATTACGTAACAAGAGGCGAGCGGGTTTGAGGAACAGCTAACCCTCTCTGCCTCTGTGTCCCCAGCCAAGTCGATGTGTTGAAGCCACACGGAGGAGGGTGCGGGTACCACTTTCTGAGGCTGGGCTGGGTGGGGCTCGGGGGTTGGGAGCTCTGTGGCATTGACGTGACCCTTCATCAGGTATTTGGTTCCGGAAGCTCTGATTGGACCTGCCTTCCAGAGGCAAGGAAGCAGCCGGTTGTCCCCCCATCGTGGCTCACGCGGTGAGCTCTGCTCCCTCCGGCTCCTTTCCTTAGGAGCGGGGCAGGTGGTGTTCTCGGGGGGACCTGTTCTCTCCTGGGGAGGTGTTCGACATGGGGCCCGAGTGCTCCCTTGATAGGTATTCATCGGGCACCAGTTGGTCAAGTGGTAGGTACGGTGGGGAGCCAAACATAGCCCGCCCCTGCCCGCGTGGTTTCCTGTGGTTTTCCGCCTCCTCTACGGGCGTGACGGTGTCCCCTGCCCGGCAGCTGCTATGGAAGGTGTTCAAGCACCTGTCAGGAGTGGCTCTGGCAGGTCGGTGCTTCCCAGGCAGTGCTCCACAGCGGCTTGTGCTTGTGCCCGGGCGCCTGCCCGCACCCACTGGCATGTCTCATGTTTCTCATGTCCATCTGGGGTCATGCTGTGTCCCAAAGGTCAGCCAGACTGCAGCCAGGAGATGTATCGTATTATTTCATCGCCACCTTTGCCTGAAGACGGGAAAGCAAATAAGGGCAGACAGTGGCACGTCACTTCGGTGCTGCGTGGGCAGAGGGGGCGCTTGTCTGCCGAAATTCACTGCATTGGTTGTAGTGTGTTCGGCTTGAAAAAAATAAGAATTTATGCACAAAAGCTCGCAGATCTTCAAGGCAGAACTAGTGTTGAAAAACAAACAAACAACTCATCACACACTCGATTATCAGGCACCTTAGAAAGAACAGGCTAGGAAGTAAGAGTTAATGCAACTTGATAAGGAAGTTGCCATGTCGGGCTCACCCGGTTCTCTTGGAAGCCCTGTCGGATATGCAGATGAAAGATGTAATGGCTCGACTGTCACCTGCTTTGAGCAGGGTAGTCGATTCCATCTTTAACTCCTTGTCACCCATCGGCTGGAAGAAAGGGCCCAGGCCAGTGGCCTGTCCACTACAGTTGATGAGGATCCTCTGGGAAGCTTTTTAAAATGTCATCTTTGGGGACCCACATTAGATGTAGTGAATCAGAGTCCCGGGCTTGGGTTGCGTGGTGGAAGGGTGATACAGTTCAGGAGATGCTGTTTGTTGAAAGCTGGCAAAGAGTGAAAAAAGCCAATCTCCAAAGATTATATACTGGATGATGCCATTTAATATGTAAGATTCTTTTTTTTTTTTTTTTAAGTTTATTTATTTATTACGAGAGGCGAGAGAGAAAGACAGAATCCCAAGTAGGCTCCATACTGTCAGTGCAGAGTCTGATGCGGGGTTCGAACTTATGAACCGTGAGATCACGACCGAGCCAAAGTCAGATGCTTAACTGACTGAGCCACCCAGGCGCCCCTAATACGGAAGATTCTTAAAATGACAGCATTGTAGAGATGGAGACCAGACACTGGTTGCCAGGGGTTAGGGACCTGGAGGGAGGGCGTGACTGTGCTGCTGGGGCAGTTCTGTATCGTGGTTAGTCATATATGTGATAAAATGTCATAAAATTATACACAAGATACATCCGATATAGGAATGCATGCACACATTGGTACGGCGTTGCTGAGGCCTGCGGTTTAGTTCATTGCGCTGTGCCAAATGACTTTTAGGTTTGTATGCTGTCACTACCGGTGCAAGTTGAGCGACGGCTACTTTCTTACGCAGAAAATCAGATCTGTGCAGAGAAGATTAAGGTTGGAAAGTAAAAGGAAAGAAGAGAGAAGTGAAAAGGGTGAACACTCTCTGCACTGTTTTTACAACCTTTTTTTTTTTTTTTTTTGAGTCCGTAACTACTTCAAAATACAAAGTTAGAAAGAACTCTCTGGATGCCTGTGATGTGCAACTGCTGGGTCACGCTGCACAGTCCTTGGATGTGTGTGCGACTGGCGCCTGTCAGAGGCTCGGGCAGCGCTGGGGTTGGGGGAGGGGTGCGCGGGAAGATTGGCCTTGGGCCTGAAGTCTGTTGAGTGTTTATCAGTGATATGAGATAAAACACCCTTTGGAATGGGAATTCCCTCGGCCTGGAGATTCAGGTGGAAATGCTGATACAGCTACAATGGCTTTGGTAAATTGGAGAATGAAGAAGATCACCACAGCTCATCGGGGGAGGGGAGAGAGAGTCCAAGGACATCCACAGCTCCGAGTCAGAGCACGGCCGCGTGTCAGGTCTCAGACATGAAGTTCTGGGAATCACTTTCAAGGAGAGCACCTTATGTATCAAGACTTGAAAAATAAGATCGATAGGGAAGAAGGAGGGCTACAGATATAACAGCTTTCAAACATGCGTGTTTGAGAGAGCCAGTAAGGTTGAACTACTTGGGATTGTCACCACAGCGAAAGGTGGTTAGTTCATACTCCTGAATGACAGGTAGTAGCGGACTCGAGGGATTACAGCCTTGAAGGCAAGGTGACACTGAATGAGGGAGAGAGATAAGCCCTTGCAAATGCTGAGAATGGAGCCTCGTGTGTATACTGGAGACTCATTAAATATTTGTAGAAGCAGTAGGTACGCGGGACCCTCGTGGAGGAGGTGATTCTCCTGGTCTCTCTGCCTGTCAGGTCAAGACTTCATCTTTAGGACCTCAAACATGCGGAGTACAATTCTCTGAAATACCGAAGTTTTGCTCATGAGATGCCACTAAAGATTTGTATGTATTGAGAAAGCCGATGAGCACACCTCTCCTCACCTCCTCGTTTCATCTGGCGGCTGATGGGTGCCCACAGTTTCTCTGATTCTGTTTTACCGCTACTCGATGGTGTGATGTCACTGCCTTAGACAGTTTGCCCCAGGAACGGGAATTTCTTACTTCGTACTTTTAAAATTACCTGAAGCAACAGACAGTGTGCTCTCAGGATGGTTTTCTTTTTCTTTTTTAGGTATCTCCCTTTTAGAGCATCTTTTTAAGTCAGAAGGCAGCCAAAAATTTCTCACATTCAGATACTTAGTGGGAAGGATGTGTGGGTGCTGAAAAGCTTTCTACACTGCATTTTCTAAAATGTCTTTTTCTGTCTAAAGCATGTCTCCATGGAACCTCAAAACTCTTTTCTACCCACAAATTATTCCCGGCTTTCTCCAGAAGCTGTGTCCCTGTACTCAGGGCTCCACCAGTGGCAGCGTCTCAGTCTTGCTATGGGTTATAGGTTTTTCTGTCCATTAAATGCCACTGTGTTCCTTCCTCTCCAGAAAGGCAAGCAGGCGCTGGCGGTGCGAAATGGCACCACAAAGGTTATCCAATGCATTTCTTTCTGTACTTATTTACCCTTCATAGAAGTTAACGCGTCACTCGTGTTGCAGTGCGACCAACGGGTTGGGTTTCACTGCCAATTACTTGGGAACGGGCCCTAACTCAGTGACTTCCTGGAGAATTTTCTGAGTATTTTATGTAGATGCAGGTGGCACGAAGTAAACGCGGGGGGGGGGGGGGGGCGCGGCAGGGAGGGGTAAAACCAATACGAGATTTTGGATGTTTGTATTCTAGATTCCTTCAAAATCGATGTATTAATTGATTCCTTCATTTATCCCACGAATGTACATTCAGTATTACTTCGTTAGGTGTTAGAAATTAACTGGGAACCAAAACAGACAAAGTCGCTGCACTGATGGGGCTTATAGGTTGAGGGTTTTGTTAGCTTGGGTCTTTGGAGAAGCAAATGCAATGGGATCAGATGTGCAAGTGTTTTGTTAGGGGAACTGCCCTGATGGGGAAGAAAATGTAGGGGAAGCTGGGAACTTGGGGAGAGCCTTTGGACCATGCAGGCCCGAGCCCTGGTGAAGATGAGAGGGAGAGAAGTTTGTGTGGAAGCACCCCGTGTGGTCCAGGGAGGTTTGGCAAAGCTGTTTGGGAGTCCCTGAGTCAAAGTCAGGGGACAAAGCCAGAGTCCCTGAGACAAAGCCAGAGGAACAGGTCTGTCTTAGCATTTTTGTTGCATTCAGTCATTGACTAGGTGGCCCTCTAGGAGCCATGGCCTCCAACACACACACACACACACACACACACACACACACACACACACACACACACATTGAGATGGATTTCCAAGGCTGCAGGGCAGGCTTTCCTTGGTCCGTTATTCTCCCTGTATGGGGAGGTGTAGGAAGTGCATAGGAGTGGGGACGGGTGAAGATATTAACCAGAAAGTCACATGGGAAAATGTAAAATTAGAGCCATGAAGAACTCTAATAAAAGCCAAGTGTACCGTGTTAGGAGAGTGTAGTGAGGCTATCTCATCTGCCTGCAAGGGACAGGCCAGGGCAGGCTTCCCCAGGGCCCGAGATCCAAAGAGTGAGAAGGGATTAAGTAAGCAAAGTTGGGGAGGAAGGGAGGGCTCTCCTGGTGGCACTGAAAATAGGTAGTCGACAGGCACCTGGGTGGCTCAGTCAGTTTAGCATCTGCCTCCGCTCAGGTTATGATCTCACGGTTCATGGGTTCGAGCCCCACATAGGGCCCACTGCTGTCAGCCTGTCAGCCCAGAGCCCACTTTGGATCCTCTGTTCCCCTCTCTCTGCCCCTACCCGCCTTGTGCTCTCCCAAAAGTAAATAAACATTAAAAAAAGAAAAAAAGATGGTCGAGCATGCCTTTTAGGTAGGCGGCAGACAGATGGTGACTGTGGTTTAAGGGTGGAGAGCTGATTAGAGGGGGGCACTGCTGGGGGTGGGGGTAGAATTAGGAGCCTGTTGAGGAAAACCCAGTTGTGCATGGAGCAGGTATGGCAGCAGAGATGGGGAGAGGTGGATGGTGTCTCACCTTAGGATACAGCTGACTGTGCTTAGGCTGGGTATCTGGGTGGGGATGAAGGACAGGGAGGGGTCATGGATGACTCCAAGGTTCTTGGTTTGTAGCATTGAATGGGTGCGTGGGGGGAGGGAGGAAGAAAGAGAGCGAATGAGGACTTGCTTGCTCTTGTTAAGTTCGAGATGCCTCTCTTTGACCTTGTGAGTTATCTGTATATTACAGGTAGGCATTGCATCTAAGATGAGAGTTTATGATGAAGGAGAGGCCTCGGGGGACATGGAGGGGCTGGGCAGAGGAGGCTGTCACAGATACTGAGAAGTGGCAGAGAGGGAGGAGGCAGATCCAGAGGGTCTGCTGTCGGGGCACAGACAAGGGAAGAGTGTTTCGAGGGCGATGGTCGACAGAATTGAATGCCATCACTAAAAAGGTCTGCTGGATTCAGTGACGCGGAGGTCATTGGTGGCCTTGACAGGGGATGTTGTCGTAGGGACACCAGATTGGAGTGAGTTGAGGAATGAGTGGCAGGCAGGCAGCAACCCACTCTTTAAAAGTTTGGCCATGAAGGAAGGAATAGTGACAGGTCAGCAGCTAGAAGGTGAGTATGAGGCTAGGAGGCCTTTTTCTTTAAAATAGTAGACACCTGAGTAAATCTGTAAGGCTCTGGTTGACTATGAGAAAGTCGGTTTATTTGACAATGTAGGGTTCCTAAGAAGGCAGGAGGGATGAGACCCACAGCCCAGGCGGAGGACCTGGCCTTGGGATGGGGGACGCTTTTCCATGTGGCCTATGGGGGAGTCTGGGGGAAGGCAGGTTCTAAATATGGAAGTCCAGAATGTAGCTGACGGTGGTCAAAGGTTTGCTTTTAAATTAACAATGTTCTCATTTGACCTCTCTGGATGTTGGCCTGTATGAGATCAGTGTTTCATATTTAGTACCACAGACCCCACTGCATATGAGGAAAGCATCTCGGGCTTTTTCAGGACTTCCATAAATAAACAGTATTTCCTGAAGTATTAACACTGATGATGATGCATTAGATGAACTTAAACACTAAATGCTAACACCGTTTAGGAAGGAAGGAGGACATAAAAAAAAGGAGAAAAAAGGAATGTGTTCAACCATTTCAGATGATTGAACAGAGCAGAGGGCAGAAACACTGAGAACAAACATCCATTTTCACCCAGTTACCCTTCTACCCACCAGCCTGGTTTCCCCACAAGCAGAGCCTGCAGGAGGGGGTCCCTGTTGAGCTTTAAATGAACCTGGGGCAGAGGCTGAATTTCCCTCACACCTGCTAGAAATCTTCTACTGGGAGTGAATTCTCTGCACGTTCTGCACATCGTGGCGGCCGGGACCATCAGCTGCCGTTGGCATGGGTCTTCTTGGTGGAAACTGAGGCTGTACTCTGGTTCCCCTGGGCTCGTTTGATTGCATGAGGAAAAGTTACCACCTGGGATAGAAACTGCCAACTACCTTGATCAGCCCATTGATTTCCAAGAACCGAAGACCTGGGCTTGTCACTGTGACAGGACTTCGTGCCGTGCTTCTTGTTCCTTTCACAAGAAAGGGAGAAGACACAAAGATTATTTGAGAAGTCAGACAGCAGGCCCTGTGCACGGCACACTGGGCGTTTGGCCTGTCTCTCCAAGAGTCAAATCCAAAGCGAGTTTAGACACGGTTGTATGAAAGCGTCATAGGTTCGTGGAGAGAGCACTGGGCTCTAATCCCGGCTCTGCTGCTGTTAACTGTGTTAGCTGCTGCCTGTGGCCAGCTCGCCTTCCCTCCTCTTCTTGCTTCCTCTGTAAAAATTGCTGAGTGGACCTCCAAGCTCTCCTCCAGCCCTGACGATCTGAGAATCTCTAAAATTAGGCTGGCTGGCATCTTTGGTTGCTGGAGCTGGTTCTCCTCGAGCCAATTCTTCCCCTCCCACCTTTGAAATGAAAACCAAAGGAGGTGGGGAATCCCCTGGGAAGTGCTAAGGCAGTAGTTTGAGGCTTCCTGGAGGACGATGTCGGCCAGTGAGATGCTGACGGGCTCCACTGGGCTGTGTCTGCAGCCTGAGATTTCTGTCAAGGCTGAGAGGCCCACGGACTGTATGTGTGAGGACAATTCTACCCAAGCCACCGATGGACGCATGGAGCCGTTTACAGACTCTGTGATGTCAGGGAATACTCAGCGTCTGGACCATTCGGTTGGTGGTGGTGTTTTCTTCCCGAGTTCAGGTGACGCCCTTAAGAAATTCTTTCCCGACTTCTTTCCATGTTGTTTGTTTGTTTGTTTGTTTTTGTTTTAAACAAGTCTTTATTACCATACTCCAACTACCCCTAAAATTAATTTTTTCCAGAGTTCCCTATTAACTTCCTTCCATTGTTAACATCCTATTTGGGAAGACTCAGTTCTGCATCCTCTGGTTCAAGTTTGCAGCATGTTCACAAATCTCCTAACTGCCTGACCGAGTCCTGATTTATTCTCATTCTTCCTATCAGCACCACCTATTTTCTAGATGTTTTGATAACATTCAATTGGTTTCCCATCTCTCTCATACTTTTGTTTGGTTCTCTAGTTATGGCACTAAAATCTTACGGGAATTCAAGGACCTAAAGGCCAAATTACATAGGATAATAGCAGGATGTTGGCAGAGAAGGTGGGGTGCCGGGCTGTCCTCCCTTACTGTCAAAATGATGCCAGTAATACTTTGGACTCGTCCAGATCTTCAGTAATACACCCTTCAATGAATTACTACTTTTATGTATTTTAAAGTCCTTCTACGTTCTGGTCTGCGCTAGGCTCTAGATAGCTTTAAGTAATATTTGTAAATGATGTTGTAGCAATTCATTGCCAGCTTATCAAAAAGCTTTGCAAGGGATAGGAAAGCGTTAAAAAATATCACCATGCTCAGATGAATTGATAGAGGCAGGAAGGGTAGGGTAGCATTATATAAAGAATGAACAGAACCATCCAACATGTACAGTGAATAAATAATGGTAATTGGGTGATATTAGGGCATTTATTTATTTATTTTTTAGGGATACACTCCATGAGAGAAAAGCTTATTAGAAAAGAACTCAGAAATATGATGTCCACTTTTAAAGATCAGCTGTGCTTTAGGATAAGTTAAAAGTGGGCGACACCCTTCCCTGGTGGGGGAACCCTAATGCGGGATTTCCCTGTGGCTCAGAGCAATGTCAGCCCAGGGATGGGGTGGGGCAGACAAAGGTGGCTGCGTTTCCTTCTCTTCCTATGGAGTTATTCTCAGGGCTTTTTTTTTTGGTGTTTTTTTGTGGTTTTGTTTGTTTGTTTGTTTTTGTTCTCCTGTGTTGCTGAAATTTCTTAAGAGTACTCCAGAGCTCACCCAGGATTGTTTTTGTTCATGGATAGCTGTGCAATTGTCCATCTTTGTGCAAGGACAGGCGCTGGGGTCTCCCCTATATTGCCATTTTGTTAACATCACTCTGTGTGCATATGCTTTAAGATGTCACATTTTCACTTTCGGTTCAAAATATTTTCTATTTTGATTAAAAAGAAAAAGGTGGTAGCAGGAAGAACTCCAAGGGAGGTCTAGTTCTCTATCCTGAAAAATTACCAAGACAACATACTCTCTTGCTCAGCGTTTGAGATGCCGCCCCAGGCTGGGAGGCAGTTCCGGTCCCCAGGGAGCCTGCATCTGTGAGCCACCCAGCTGTGGGTGCAGGGGCTGGGACTGCAGGCCCCGCCAGAGCGGATGACACTGTGGTTAAAAGGAAGTACGTTTTGTTATTGCTTTTCACTCTTCCCAAATCCTCTTCCCCTCTTTAACGTTAAAAACAGTCCTGTTTCCTTGGGAGGGTTTTTTCCTTTGTATATATTTAGGCACACATTTTCAGTTCTTCAGAACCGTTTATTTTTCTTGGATCAGTCAAAGGTACTGTGAGGAGTCAGGTCAGTGAACCTATATAAAGCCCCAAAGTAGGTCACTCTTGTATATCAGGACAGCACTGCCTGCCATTTCTGTTATGGAAATCATTGATCCAGAAGGACCCAAGAAGAGTTTTAAGGATTACTCCTGCTATTTTCGAAGGTCCTATAAGCTAAATAATTTCACTGGGAACAAGAGATGGTGTGATAGGAGAGGGAAAGGGTTTGGGGGAAGGAGCTTTCGAATGAGCTTCTTCAAGGCCCATGCACAGCTCTCTGACGATCGCTAGGGAAGCAGTTCTGGTCTGCTAGGATTTTGACTATAAAACCAGTGAAAGGAAAAGCAAAACCTGCCGAGCTACAGGCAGCGTGGGATGCGCTGCCCAGAGAACTTGGGTCTCTCTGCGTTTGCCTTTCCTCCCTCTGTACATCCCTGGAGCCTGCAGAACTCGTGCGGTTCCAGAGGACGGAGACTGGAACTCTGCGGGCGATCCACGTGGGAGAGATAGTGTGTTATGCAGAAGGTAGGACCTGCAGCATGGGTGGGCCGTAGGTCATCTGCTTATCACGTGGCCAGGACCATTTGTCTGGAGGTCTCCATGTCTCCATGTCTGGTCTGGAGAAGACTCTTCAGAGTGAGGTATATTTCTATGATGGTACCACTGGCTGAAGTGAGATGGCTGAGCCCAGCTGTACCAGGTGACAGGACTATTCAGACTGATTTATTCATTGAGCATCTATTATTATCATAATTATGACTTTTACTACCGCCTCCCCTGGGACCAGCTGTAAGCAATGTAGGATCACCTCCATTTGGTAAATGAGGACACCCTGGCTCAGAGTGACACGGGAGCTCACCCAAGGTCACTCGGGCTTGTGACGACGGGCAGTATCAGAATCCCGTTACAGATTTATCTCTCTCCAAAATGCCACACACTGTGCCAGGTTCCAGGGACACTGCAGGGAACAAAGCAAGTGCTGGCCCCCAGTGGACCAGTGTGGATGTAGGGGAGGGGGAGGCAGATGCAGATGCAGACGAATGAATGATGCAGTCAGTATTGGAGAGGGCTGAAATAAGGATGCGCTCAGCGGGGCTGGCCGTGGGCAGGAGGCGACGCCCCAGGGAAGGCATGGAATCAGACTCTGGAGACTGGGTATGGGGTCAAAGGAGAGGAGAGAAATTCTCCTGACCCATGAGGCTGATGAGAAAGCCTCGGTCAGGAAAGTCCCCTACAAAGTGGGGACCACAGCCTCTCAAAAGCACAGTGTTTCTGGAGTGTTATTCCACATTGGGACAGGACTACCTTTTTGGTAGGGGGTTGAACTCCTGGTTCTTCTTAATAACTATACTGGAGCATCATTCAAAATTGGTATCTGTGCTGTGTGAATGTAGTTATAAGTGCCTCATATAACTGGGCTCCAAAAGTAAGTCTGGAGAGACAAAACCTGGATTTTCTTGAAGTTATTCTTAAAGTAATAGGTAACTGGTTTCGTGGAGGCTCGCAGAGGTGCGGATCACTGGAAAGAGTTATATTTGGCTTTGCAGTACATATGTATGCATTTGGGCTGTATCTTTTAAGTTTATTTTGTTTTGGCTGTATGAAAATGAGTTAATAGTTCCCTGATTCATACGGACAGCCGGTAGCTAGAAAGATTATAAGGTTATAATGGGGCAAGAGGTCTAAAAAGCTAACATTTTTCTATGGCTAACCTTTAAGCCATACATAAAATCTGATTGGGATGAATTTCCAGGCAGCAGTTTTTGTATATGTAAATATTCCATTTGAATTTGTATGATTTGTCTGATTGAGTTTTTTTCATCTTTTTGAAAGTATTTTTCATCTTGATTTAAGAAATTACAAGAGTAGTTCTTGCTGTGCTAAAAATTCAAACAGCACAGAGGCTATTAAGTGAAAACTAGCTTACCTCCTGTTTGCTGCTCAGCCCCCACTTGTAACCATTACCAGGTTCTTTGTTTTTAAGTTTAGTTACTTACTTTTGAGAACGGCGAGCGAGCAGTGGAGGGGCAGAGAGAGAGGGAGACAGAGAATCCTAAGCAGTCTCCAAGCTGTCGGTGCAGAGCCCCATGAAAGGCTCGATCCCACAAACTGTGAGATCATGACCTGAGTTGAAATCAAAAGTCGGACACTTACCGACTGAGCCACCCAGGTGCCCCCAACCATTACTAATTTTATAGTGTCCTTCCACCAGAAACCTATACGTAAGTTTGTGTGTGTGTGTGTGTGTGTGTGTGTGCACGCACACACACACACACATATATATATTCATGCATATATATGTATATATTTTATGCAAATGATATCATGCCATGTACACCATTCTGTACCTTGTTTTTGTCAACTAATCATATACCTTGGCTACCTTAACGTATCACCACATACAGAGCCCCTCTCTTTTAGGTGCTGCATAGTGTCGCATAGTATGAATGGGCCGTACTTTCCTTAGCCAGGATGGACTTTTAGGTTTCCAGATTTTAGCTATTTTTACCTGGGTGACAGTAAACATTCTTGTACATGCATGTTGGCACAAATGTGTGACTTTATCTGTAAGGTCGTATAAGATGACTTCAGCTGCAAGTTACAGATAATGATAACTTGCATTGGCTTATATGATGAAGACATTGTCTCTACAGGAGAAGCCCAAGGTCAGGCAGTCTTCAGGATGTGTTGGTTCAGGAGCTCAGGGAGGTCTCAAGGCCACAGCCTGTTTCCTCCCTTGCACTCCTCTCCACGTGGTCCTGGGTTGGCTGCACTGATTCTAGGGGACATGTTGGACCTGACAACATCCAGGGGAAAAGTGAGAGCATCACTTTCTGCATGGCCTTCCCAGAAGATGCCCTAGCCTGTCCCATTACCCCTTCTGAAACCACTCATGGGCCAGTGGTGGAATGTATATTGAGAGGTCAACTTCCATACCTACTAAAAGGACAAAGTCCCATAAATGGGGTTACTGGGTTAGCAATTTTAAAGCTAGACTTTAAAATTTGCAGTTTCAGATGTGAGGGCAATCTGGCTGTGACATCTGTCACCCCACTGATGGCCAGGTTGATTTGGCTGATCCTGCTGGCTAGGCAGGTGTCCCTTCCTCCCTCACCACTCCGTGTGCATCCGTCCCAAAGCTGGGCACTCTGTTGAAGAGGACAACCTTCCCTGATAGAGGAGGGCCCTTCTTGGGTCAAGGGTATAGGATAGCCACACTCTCCTGCTAGAACCTCCAAACAAGCTCTCAAACTTGATTTGTGGGAGAACAAAGGGTAGTCAAGCTTCCAAGACTCCAGATGCATCCAAATGAGGCACTGCACATGGCAGTCTGCCTTTTTTTTTTTTTAAATAATAAAATAAATGAAGTAAAATTTCCAGTTTATTTCCAAATTGCGTAATGGAGATGCAGCACCAGTTTATACTTCTGTGGGCATAAACGGGAAAGAAGGGGCGTCGAGCAGTTGTTCAGGAAGTGTAGGCTGAGTATGTTGTACTTTGCTTTTTGGACCATGTTTATGAAGCGTGACACAGGTGTGTGTGCCCTTTGTCTAGAAAGGATGACCAAGGCAGTCGGGAAAAGGGTAGGTTTAAAAAATGTAGGACTGCAACTACGGGTGGACAAGATTTGTTTGCATTTTGAGGGAAGAAAGGCGCTTTGGAATGATTAGAGTGCTTCGTGACTTTGAGTGTGCCTTCTTACCCCGCGGTGAACAGAACCGGCCCCTGCTCTCCTCCCCGTTGCCCTACCTCCCAGCACAGAACAGTTCAGTATACCAGAAACATTTTAGGGAGTGAGTGGACTGACAAACTTCTTCAAAGAGATATGTGTCCAAATAATTCAACAGGTGTGTTTCCTTGTCAGAGGAGCCCCCACACGTATGGTCCAAGCTGGAAGTGCTGGGGAGACCGCTAGTGATTAGATTGCTACAGCGTGCTATTGAGGAATTAGAGTAATTGAACTATAAAATGCTAGAATGCCATACATAGTGTAGTCCTCGTGGATATGGAGGCCATTTTGTGTAGCCGCAGGCTTGGAACAGGGCAGGACATTCAAGTATTTCTCTTGCTTAGCGGCTGTGGGCTCCCCAGGTGGGCAAAGATAAGGAGCTTTGATTTTTCTGGCTCCTTCCTCCTGGGATTGCCCCTCCTATCGTTGGCCTTGATGATAGCGTGGTACAGTTGTTACAACTGATCAACCGACCAGTGTATCTTGATGCATTATGTTTAAATCAAGTCCGCAGTGTATGTTAGGGCTCACTGTTCGTGGTGCACAGGATGTGGGTTGTGACAAATGCCTCGTGTCAAACACCCACCGTTATAGTTTTCCTACTGTTGTTATTGCTGCTTTTACTGCAGGGCCCAGGGTGGAAATTAAGACTTTATACCACACACTTGAGCCTAAAAGTTACGTCAAGATACAAGCAACGGCCTGCTCAGTGAATTGTGAATTATTGGAGTACTGTGTGCTTTGAGAGCCTTGATGGAAAAGTATGAAAAGAATAATAATAAGTAGCATTTGGGTTATATGTTTAACATAATTATCTCATCTGCGAATTCACTCATTCAGCGTTCGTTGAACCTCTTCTAGGCTTCAGGGCCTCATAAAGGCAACTCTTGGGAGCCAGTAATTGATTTCCACTGTGCAGGTAAGGAAATTGATGAGAACCGGGAGTCACTTGAACCCATGCATCGGGTTCAGGACAGAGCCCTTTCCAGCAGTCACACTGCAGCCTTATAGGAAGAGCATTTTCCCCCGGCACGTGGAGGCTCCCTCTCCAGATACAGTTCATCCAGTTTTCTTAATTAAAAGGATAACAATAGCATAGGAAGGTGGGATGAGGGTGAAATGTAGGAAGCTCCATGTTGTGAAGACAAATGACATCGGTCCAAGCGTTACCCGAGAAGCAAACAAACAGTTATTTCTATGCCAGATGTTTCCCATGCCTGTCCAGTGAATATTCTAGACTTTTAAAAGGTCCATCTTGATTCCTGGATTCTGTGCCTCCACCGCATGCATCCCAGGTTTAAGTGAATTAAAGGGGACCAGTTTGCCCTTGTGGAACTAAACTCATTCATCATCTGGTGCAGCGTCACCCAAGGAGGCAGTTAGCACTGAGTGTATGGCAGGAAGTAGTCAGTGCAAGGTTACTAGTCCTAATAAAACCCAAGTTAGCTGAAAATTTCTCATGGGTCATTAATATTTGGGTATACTATAAATTCCATTTTCATTTCATGATTTTTAAAGCTGTCTCATATTTTTAAGGACCCCCACCCCCCATTATCAGGACAGGCAGGGTAAGCCCTATTCATAATAACCAGGAGCAGGGAAAGATAGTATGTGCAAAGCAGTTGCATAGACCTGTGCTTTTTTTGTGTTTTTATTTTGTACCTTTTTATTCTGTATTTTGCACATTTCCTTGCAAAACAGAGTAGCTCTTTTCACAATATGACTACTCTGATGGCCTTTTGTTTGCTGGAGCCCTGATCTGTGTAGTTACAGGAAAAACAGCATAAATGGGTGCACTTTACTTCCCCTCCTTTTTGAAAAAAAGCAGTTAATGCACTCTTTTGTATGCATTCTACTTCTCAGTTGATAAGGAAAATGTTTTCCAAGGCCAGACAACTAGACTGTGAGATTATGTGTTTGTCAGGAGACACACATACCTTCCCTCAAGGCATCTGGTACTTGAGTGGGTAGAATTTATTGCAGTCGACATTCCTTACTTTAATAAAGTCCTGAATATGGCATTGACCTTGAATTCTAGCTGACTTTTCATGTGGCTTTGGGCCTTAGTTTTTCTACCTCAAAAACGAGTTAAAGGAAGCTCATTGAAAATCATGTTTTTGTTTTTGTTTTTGTTTTTAAATGTTTATTTATTGGGGGGGGGGGAGGGAGGGAGGGGCAAAGAAAGAGGGAGAAAGAGAATCCCAAGCAGGGGCTCGATCTCACACACTTTGAGATCATGACCTGACCCAAAATCAAGAGTCCAACACTTAACCAACTGAGCCACCCAGGCGCCCCTCAAAGAGCAAACTAGTTTTCAAACTCCCGAAGTTTGTTTACCCTTTGAAATCGAAAGTAATAAACCTGATTGTATTTTTTAAATCTCATAACTAAGGTTTCCCTTTTCTTTAATTCAAATTGGTGAGGCTTCACGAAATATTACAGGATTTTCTAGGGATGATTTTTTTTTATAGCAAATCTAACATCTGGATTAGATTGGGATGGGGTACCCTGACCTCCAGATATCCGAAGTCTAGGGTCTTTGAAATACGATTGTGGCAAAGTCTCTGTTTTGTAAATCAGGAGAATGCATCCCAATGTGCAGGTTAACTCTTGAGAAATGTAGTTTGTAAGTTCCTGAGCTCATCTAAAAAACCTCTTGTTATACGTAGTGCCATCTGTGGGTTCATAGGATGGCATCACCTAGGAGTTCATGGGCCCCAACCTTTGACCTGCAGACTCAGAATCGGCACTGAATAAGTCCCCCAGGCAATCTGGTGCAGGGAAAGTTTCAGAGCACCAGTCCAGGCACCTCATTAGTGCTCTGTGTAGACACTGCAGAAAATCCAACCTGGCAGATATTGGAGGTGAGCTGGGTTAAACTGGTTTCACCCAAAGCACTGGCTTATTTCACCTAAGTTTTAACATACACATGCCTTGTACTGAAAACAATACACTTCTTTTTCATATCAAACAACACCTTCACTGAAAACATTTCTGTCGAGGTTTGAGAGGCGACCACTGTGTGACATATTTAAACTCACTTTGTTCTGTTTGAAAATATGTTGGAAGGAGTTCTGAACAGGAGATGAAGCAAACCTCAGAGGGAAACAGCCACTGAAAAAACGTCAGGCCACGGAGGTGAGGGGTCTTGTTGAACATTAAGGATTTGTTTGTTAAATAGGAAAGTCAGGATATTGTGGGGATGTTGTCCAGCCTCAGCTAAGTAAACATTGAGTCTGCTCAGGTCAAACTCAAACATAATCATTGGCCTATTTTTTTCTAGCACAGTTTTAAATCACAGGGGGAAGAAAAGCACAGGGAGGGAAAGAACAAGGAAGGGTCAGCAGGCTTTCTGAAGCTGAAAATGTTCTGTCCACCAAAGATCTATGCCAAATACCTAATTAACAGAGTCAGAAAGCGAAATTGGTATTTCACTTTGCTATGAACAAACAGGCTAGTTAACAAGGCTTTCTGGAGGGCCTTGCTAAATCTGTTGCTAGGCCCATGGCCCAGAAATGCTGCGTGAGCAGTGATTTGAGGGAAGAGCAGATACATTTGCAGGAGGTTTGATTAATTATTAAATATACAAACCTGAAACCACGAGCCATCATTGGAGATCTCTCTCTCTCTCTCTCTCTCTCCCACCTCCCACGTCCAGCCAATCGCCATGTCTTATGAATTTTACCAAGTAAATATCTCTCAAATACATGCCCTTCTCTGCATTCCAACCCCAGGCCCCAGGTCCAGCTCTCTTAGCTCTCACTGGGGACCACTGTTCTGTCTGGCCCATCCTCCCATCCACTTACACTCTACTGCTTAGCAATACTCCAGCCAGAGGGATCTTTTCATAGAAACTCTAAAATAAGATTGTTCTGAATTAAAAAAAATCCCATTATTTTAATTGGGATTGCATTACGTTTATAGATTAATTTAGGAAGAATTGACATCCTTACGTTGTTGAATCTTCCTGACCATAGACTTTTTGGGCACTTCCTCGGCATCCTCTTAGGTTAAATTCTCTTCCTATGGCTCTTTTCCAATTCTTGTTACATTTATTCTTAAGAATTTCACTCTGTTGTGCCTTTTATAAATGGAGACCTTTTCTTCTACTACTTCTTCTAAGTGGTTATTGTCTGTATACAAGCAAGTTCTTTGATTTCTACATGGGAATTTGCTCCTACCATCCTAGTGAATTCTCTTATGGTTTGAATAGTTTCTTCGTGGATTCTTTTGGGGTTTTTGGCTATATGAGAATATCATCTGTAAATGGTGACAATTGTGCCTCTTTTTTTTTCTTCTGACTTTTAAATCTCTAACTTCTTTCTCTCACTCATGTGTGTTGGCCAGCTCTTCAAAGAACCACGACAGTAGGCATGTAGTCTTGTCCCTGAGCAGCAAAATGCTTCTAGAGTTCCTATTATAAGTGCTAAGTTTTAGGCTGAGTTAGATCTGTTTTATCATGCTCGGGAAGTATGCATCGCTGCTTCATTAATTAGCATTTTTATAGAGGGATCTCTTAAGACCTG
This sequence comes from Leopardus geoffroyi, assembly GCF_018350155.1. NCBI lineage: Eukaryota > Metazoa > Chordata > Mammalia > Carnivora > Felidae > Leopardus > Leopardus geoffroyi. The sequence goes on from NC_059332.1 coordinate 141,948,815, forward strand.
ATCATGTCACTCCCTGCTTCTCATTGCTCTGAAGAGGAAACTGTTCTCACCTGTGTCCCAAGGCCCTGGGCGGTCTGGCCTCTGGTCCTCACCAGCCTCAGGTGAGGCTCCATCTTGCTTCCTGGCTCCATCGACACTGGCTGCTAGAGCATGCCATGCCCCTTCCAAACTGAGCACCCTGGACATCTCCACCTTCTGTCTGCTCGTTGCTCTGCCTTCCACCCCACTCCTGGACAGCCCCCACTTTTCTGTCTGAGCTCATCTCAGTAGTTGATCCCTTGACCAGAATGGATCCCTACCTAGTGCCCTGCTTCTCCGTAATGAACCAGGTAAAATCACATTGTGAGGTGCCATAGCAGTGAGTCCCAGGTAGCCAGACCAGGGACAGAAGGTGCAAAGGAGGCCATCACGCTGGCTCATGTTCAGATGATGAGAGCTGGGCATCAGGTGATGGTCCCGGGGTTGGGAAGTAGGGAAAGGACACAGAGACACTATGGAGGGAAAAGCTATATGGCTTGACCACTGAGTGGAGGTAGGGGGTGAGGGATGGGAAAGGGACATTGGGGGTGCCCTGAGGGCTCTTCCGGGGTGATTTGATGGGCCATTCAATGAGATGGGGATTCCAGAAAGGGGAGTAGGTTTGAGGGAAAAAGTGACGAATTTGGTTTGGGACATTCATTTAGCAATCATTTATAGAAAACAAAGAGGATGGGGACCTGGAAACCAGGTGAGGAGGGAGTTTCAAGAAGCAGGGAGTGGAGACTACCGCCAAGTCCCACAGAGGCAGTGAACCGGAAGAGGATGCAAATGGAAGCTGGATGGAAGAGGATGGAAGAGGATGGCAGCTGGTTGGCAGCTGGGGGTTGTTGGTACCTTGAACAGGAGCATTTTTGTGGAAATGGGGACATCATTGGAATAGGTTGATGAGTAAAAGCTGGGCGTCGTGGGGCAGGAAGTGGTGGCATCCGCTGTAGACTTCCTGTCCATTCAAGGGCAGGAGAAATTAAGACAATATCTGGGGGCGCCTGGGTGGCTCAGTCGGTTAAGCGTCCGACTTCAGCTCAGATCACGATCTCGCGGTCCGTGAGTTCGAGCCCCGCGTCGGGCTCTGGGCTGATGGCTCAGAGCCTGGAGCCTGCTTCCAGTTCTGTGTCTCCCTCTCTCTCTGCCCCTCCCCCGTTCATGCTCTGTCTCTCTCTGTCTCAAAAATAAATAAACGTTTAAAAAAAAAATTAAAAAAAAAAAAAAAAGACAATATCTGGAGGAGAAGATATGGGAACCGTCAGTCTAGAGAGAAAGAGAAAAAAATTAGTGAGAAAAGGAGTCGCTGAAGAGAGGGGTTGCAGGCAGGAAAGGAGGGCACACAGAGCAGAATGTGTGTGGCATTAGCCTCACACAGGGGACCACGGCCTGCCCTGAGATAGGGAAGAGGGAGAAAGGAGGGGTGGAAAGGCAGCTGAAGGCATTCTCGCCTAATGGCCTTGAACTTCTCGGAGGTCAAGTGAGAAGAGATGGGAGGGTTGAGAGTTGAGGGTTTAGAAGTGTTACTTGGTCAAATAGGAAGGGGACCTTTCTATAAGTCTGAGGCAGGGTTCCTGAGCCTCTGGGACTGGAGACCGCTCACATTTGGGGGAATCTGCTCCCTGCTCTGTGGTTTTCCTCAGCAGGGCCGAGGAGCATGGGGTCGGCATGTAGGTGGGGATGATTGGCTTGATTCGTTCAGGGTGGAAGATTTAGCAGGGAAATTGCAGGACCGGAAGGCTGGAAAACCAAAGACAGTGGCAAGAGAGAAACCAGTGATGAACTATAGGGTCCGGGCTGGCAGAGGGAAATGAGAGCAGGGGTCCACAGGCATGGGGAGGATGCGTGTTGAGGTATCACAGTGAGAGTTGCCTTGTACCAGGGTTCATCTTGCAGGAGTAAGAATCAGAAATATATGAAATTGATCCCCCCCTTCCATTAGAACGTGGTAACATCTCTTAATCGGGATTCTCTTTATGACTGTGGCCTCTAAGGACAATACGTGGTGGGGCTCTAGGCTTCATGTGTTCTCAGCGATGGCATAAAGAAAGGCCTCTGGTCTTGCCAGCTCTTCTGTCATAGGAATCTGCTTCCGGGAGTGGACTGGATTTGCCCAGCAGGGTAGTGTTTTTCTAAACTAGTGATCTGTGAACTGGTATCAGTCTAAAATTAGCCTGTAGAAAGATAAGCTTTAATATGTGTCATTAGGTGGAATTGACAAGTAATTGAGGGTGAAATTTCCCATTTTTACAAAAAAGTCTCTGCAAATCAGGCACTCCATGTAAAAGGGTGCCGTGACCTCCTTGGCGGCTCCTTACAGCATGCCCTCTGCAGCTGTTGGCCATGGCACTGTGCAGGAGTGTGGGAGGAGGCCCGGCCCTGCCCGGTTGGTCCTTCAGTGCAGGCTTGCTGGCGGCTGAGACCAGATCTCCTGCGTGCTCACTAGCAGCCTTCCGTGTATGTTGGCTGATCACTGGAGTTAGTCATAGCACATTCTTAGTTGCGTGGGTGTTCTGTTCAAGTGTTTCTGGTACTTCTCCTCACATCAGGTCTCCTCGCACTTGGTTCCGTCTGAACAGTCAGAGACCTCAGCTCCCAGCTCTTGCTTCCCAGGTGCTTTCCTTCATGGTGCTGACCCTGCGATGATCTCACTTGAGTGACATTTTTAGCCATGTACCTGGTTGACAGGAACAGTGAGTCAGTTTTCCACATTCAGCACCTCTCATTCCTTCCCTTCCAGGGGTGATGAGATTGTGTGTGTGTGCACTTGGGAGAGGGTTGGGGAGAGGTGGGTGACTGTTATTATCAAAATGACTTGAATCTAAATGTGAGGCTGAGTCATCTCAGCCTGTGTGGATGGTGGTGGGCAGGGGGAAGGAACGGTCTGGGGTTGACTAATGCCTTGAGGAAGTTTCTGAGGACGCTTCCTCTTGGATCTGTATAATGAGCATCCAGGCACAGATAGCAAGGCTTCCAGTTCACCATTTTCTGGACTGAGAGGTGTAATCTATGGGGTCATGAAAGCAATTTAATAGGTTGATAGAATTTAAAATAGAATAGAATAGAATATAGAGTGTATCTCCTTTGGTAAGGTGAAGTACTGTTTTGTAAAATTTTGTTTCAGTTGGATATATGTGTGTACATTTTAGACTGTGATGTAAATTGCATTTATTGCTATGGGTAATGGTGCAAAAAGTTTGAAAACCATTGCCCTAGATGGATGGTAAGTTTCTAACGAACTCTTTGGCTAAGGAGTGAGGACTATTTATTCATTCTTGTATTCCCTTGCCCCTAGCGGTATGTAGCATATATATTAGGTGCTTGATAGCTATTTGTGAAAGGCAGGCAGGCTGATGGGAAGGAAGGAAGGAAATAAGGAGGGAAGGAGGGAGGAAAGGAGGGAAGAAAGAAAGGAGGGAAGGAGGGGGTGAGATAGGAAGAAAAGGTAGGAGGGAAGGAAGGGAAGGAGGGAGGGAGGGAAGAAAGGGAGTAAGGGAAGGGAAGGAAGGAAGGAGAGATGGAGGGAAGAAGGAAAGAAGGAGGGAGGGAGGGAAGGAAAAGAGGATGGGAGGATGAAAGGAAAGATGGATGGATGGAAGGAAGGAAGGAGGGAAGGAGAGGAAGGAAGGAAGGACAGATGGATGGAAGGAAGGAGAGGATGAAAGAAGGAAGGAAGGAAGGGAGGGAGGAAGGAAGGAAGGGAGGAAGGAAGGAAAGCCTGACTTTGAAGGGCTGGAATAAGGCAGATCTGGACATTATACTTCATTCCTCAACATCATCCCAGGATCCCAACAACCATATCTCCTCCCTTTTCAAAACAACTTCCTGAATGACCTGGAAAGTGAGTCAGTGAAGACAGCCCTAAGATAGATAGAGGTAGCCAGCTTCAAACCAAAACCCAAAGATCAGAGGAGTCGAGAATCATCACGGGTAAGGGAGAATGTCTGTGAAAATGCTCTCCCTAAAGGTTTATGTCATCTCTGCCCAAGAGATCTTGATTGGGCGACATGGTGCATTCATCTCCCATTGCTGCTGCACCAAATTACCACAAGCTGAGTGGTTTAAAACAGCTCAAATTATTATCTTACAGTTCTAGAGATCAGAAGTCCAAAATGTGTCTTGCTGGGCTAAAATGAAGATATTGGCAGGCTACATTCCTCCTGGAACTCCTAAAGGAAAATGTTTCCTTGACTTTTTCAGTGTTTAGAGACTGTCCTTGGCTTGTGGCCCCTTCTTGTATTTTCAGAGCCAACATCGGACTGAATCCTCCTCGTGCGGCCTTCTCTCTGGTTCTCTCTTCTGATTTTCTCTTCCACTTTTAAGGATCCTTGAGTTTACACTGAGCCCACTGGATAATCCAGGATAATCTCCCTATGTTTTTTTATTTTTTTATTTTTTTTATTTTTGAGAGAGAGCAAGCGAGATAGAGCATGCACATACAAGTGGGGGAGGGGCAGAGAGAGAGAGAATTCCAAGCAGACCCCACGCTGTCAGCACAGAGCCACACTGCGGGGCTTGAACTCACGAACCATGAGGTCATGACCTGAGCCAAAATCAAGAGTCGGATGCTTGACCGACTGAACCACCCCGGCGCCCCTAATCTCCCTATCCTCAAGTCAGCTGATTAGCAACCTTAATTCTGTCTGCAACCTTCATTCTCCTTTGCCTTGTAACCTAACAGATTCATAGGTTCCAGGATAATTAGGACATGGACATCCTGTGGGGGCCATCATCCTGTCTACCACATATGGTTTATTCTAGGATTGCCAATCATTGGTATCCTGTGCCAAAGCTTTGGTATTTGTACACAGTACAGTTGGGCAGGGCGTGTGTGCTGTGACTATCTTCTGGATGTGCTAAATAGTTCCATTCATACAGAGCTGGGTAGGTGTCCCCGGAGAAGGACAGAGCTGACAGCTGGTTTGGCAGGGTTAATTGGACGGCCAGGTTGCAATACGCTCTTGTGTGGTACTTTTGCAGAGCTGTTGTCACGTCGCTGATCTACTTGATGAAGTTGTCAGTAAATAGCAGCTGTCTTCAGCTGGCTCACCCACTCCCATCTATCAGATGATATATGGAACCCAGGGTGACGGGAGTGTGAGCAAGGGTAGTCGTGACTGAGTGCCTGCATCAGGCTTTGTGCAGTGTTGTTTGGGCTTAGTCTTCAGAATGGCTGTCCAAGGTAGGTGCCATTACTATTCCTATTTAGAGAGGAAGCAAGTAAGGCTCAGGAGGCAAGTAATTCATCTAGTAGGTGACTCAGCTGGTCTAAGTGGCTCAGCCTGGATTCTAGCCCTGACATCCTCTTCTCAGGAAGCACACAGAGGGGAGATCAGTTCCAGGCCCCTAGCACTGGACGAGACTCCTTGGTGAGTCAACTGTGTACCCAGGTTTCCCACCTGCATGACAAGGACGAGAGTACCAGAATCCACAGTCCAATGCTAGGGAATGTGTCAGTGACAGGAGAGAGCCAAGGGGCTGCTGTGTGGATGAGAATTCTGTTTTCATGACTAGGCATCAATGACCTTAGTACATCTGATGGGATTAGGGAGCAGGTTTCTGCATTGTTACTAGTGTGAGTTATGTTGAAATCTCTTAACTATTAAATATATCCAGCGTTCCTTCAACTCCTTAGGAAATGTAGTCTGAACTGCTGTTCATAATAAACCAGTTACTTGACGTATTCCCTTTCGCTTTTTAAAGAACTGTCGCTTTAATTTTTTTCCCCCTTGGACACTTGGAAATGCTCACCCAATAACAATTCACTGAAGTAGATGAGGAACCCATGAATTCACCTCATAAAAAGCCATGGGAAAGAGCAGAGTTCACTTGCACCTTCTTTATTTATTATTATTATTATTATTATTATTATTATTATTATTATTTTTGGTGAAATTTGTATAAGACGCACTGTGAGACCTGTTCTGCTGCATACATTTAATTCTTTACATAAGTGGAAATACATGAGGCAAAGAAGAGAACCCTGTCTTACTCATCTTGGTATCTCCAGTACTTGACAGAGTAGATGCTTGACAATTGTGTTTAATAAATAATCACATTATTCATTTCCTTAAAAATTTCTTTTAATGTTTATTTATATTTGAGAGAGGGAGAGAGACAGAGTGTGAGTAGGGGAGCAGCAGAGAGAGAGGGAGACACAACAGGCCCCAGGCTCTGGGCTGTCAGCACAGAGCCTGATGTGGGGCTCGAACCCACAAACTGTGAGATCATGCCCTGACCTGAAGTCCGGTGCTTAACTGACTGAGCAACCCAGGTGCCCCACATTATTCATTTCTTTACTAGTAAAATACCATTTGAGTAAGAGACTGTGTGGGACCAAAGAGAATAGGGTGGAGTCCTTACTTCAGGGAGCTCCCTGGCTAGCAAATGTTATTTGCCCAATGCTTTTTTCCTAAGGACGTTAGTAGTTGCATAGCAGATGTAAAGCTTATGGAAGAGTTCCTGAGTCAGCTGAGATCTGCCTGCATTGCTACTTTCCTGAGCAATTTATTTTATTTGTCTGGGAGCCTTCCAATAGGAGGTGGTTTCCTGGATAATTCCCATTACAATTTAATTTAAAATTTGACTTCCTGTGAGATAGAATAAACGGTGTTAAGACTGTGTAGATGCACACCTGTTTTGTACTAGAAATCTAATTAGAGCTCTTTCCACATGATTTTATGAACGGAAAAATGGCTTTCATGCCACTTAAGCCACTGACATGAGCCAAGTGTTTTCAACCCACGGTAACTACTCAAGTGCTATAGAGAAATGTGGTGGGAAAAGCAGCTTTTCTGTGCTTTTTGGAGTTGCCATATATTCTTGACATGTAAGCATGTGCAATTTGGGGGAGCCATTTTTAAGTTTTTGGGTCCAGATGGTTGTTCCAAAAGGAGAACTGTCCCCGCTGATCGAGTGGGAAGTCAAGACAAAAAGTTTCCCTCTGTGTTACAATCCAGTTTGGAGGGCAGCCCAGCTGTTGCTGTCATGGGGCTGCAGCATCTTCCCTCCCAAGATGCGGTGTGCCTGTTCTGAATGAAGATTTTAAATGGTCTGTGGTCACTTTTCTTTGAAAACCTCATCATGTGCCTTGGCAGATGGCAGGTTTGCATTTGAGCACGAAAGCTAGCAAGCACACTGCTGGCAAGTTCACTCCATTTCTTGAGACTTATTTGGGTAATAAGAATTTATAAGTGAATTAAGTTGGTCCTCTATAACTGGTCATTTTATGTGGACACATGGTTGCAAGCTAAATACCAAATACCATTGTGTATCTTTCCTGATACTTGAAAGGAGGTTAGTTTTTTTTTGAATAATTACAGCCCCTCTTGGATAACGCTTTTCATTTTCCTAGAGGCAGAAACTCATAGATGTTCTCGGAATAGAGGAAGAAAAGGTTAAAAAAGTAGTGACTCAGGCAAAACCAGAAACCTTGGGCTCTGAGAGGCTGGCCCGGCTGAGATGTTTGGAAACAGCTGTCTAACTGCAGACGCCCAGGCAAACTGCTGAAGCTCCGTGGGTCTGTTTTGTTTAGGTTGGGGGGTGCGTGGGAGGGTGGGGGGCATAGACCAGGTGAGCTCCAGTTCTAAAGATTCTCTGATTGCGTGACTGTGCCACTTGGAAGGACAGGCTTGATAACGGCAGCTGGACACAGTGGCTGGTGTGTGCAAACACGTGCACAGAGGTCCCTGCTCGTGATTCAGAGCACAGCTGGTGGCCCTCTGTGACCTTGACAAGTGTCCTTCTCCGATGGAGATGTTAACAAACTGTGACATGACATGTGCTGTGGAAATGGAGGTGCTTTGATGTCTTCTGGTTGGCTGGCTTACATCTTTCCTGAGGGAGCCCTGGACTTTTGGGCAAAGGAAATAGCAGTGGCCGGGAAAAACCAGATCCACTCTTCTGCACACACACACTCTGTTCCTGGTAATTATATCAGTGTGTGACTGAGCCAAGGACACCCATCAAAAATAGCTGTAAGCCCAGGTGATGCTAGGGTCAGTGCCACAGGATGTGGTTTTCGACCTTGCCAAGAGATGAGCCAAAGACTTGTAGAAAAATCCAGCTCTGAGATTTCATAGCCTCCAACAACAAAAGGAAAATAGGAAAGAAAAACAGGATCGGATCTACTATGTGATTAATTGCCGATAATCTGAAAGTAAAAGAAACTCACCTATAAATTATATAATTATATACGATAGTTCTATTACATTTTGAGTTCAGGGTCAAGGGATCTTCCCCTGTTCTGAACAGACTGAAGCCAGGGAGTGCCGGGTGTGGCCCATCCCTCCTCTGGGGCCACCCCCAGCTGGTGAGAACCCCCTTGGGAGCTGAAGCCTGTTTACACGGGGCTGGCGTTGTATCATATCAGCCCAAACCGTGGCTGGGGTGGCCTGGACGTGCTCCATTCTTCCGCTCCGTGAATCCCCGTGAGGACTTCATGTGATCAAATGATTTCAACGTGGTGGCGACCTCCCACTAGTTCCTCTTGTAATGCTCCTAGGTGCCCTCAAACGTTGCATTTGGGTCACCGAGGACACAATTCTATGAATCATTTAGGCCACAGTAATAGCTGCAATAACACTTTCTTTTACTATCCTCTGGGTGCTTTCAAAATGGATCTCTCATCCAATTTTATCTGGTTTATCAAGTTTTTGTCAATGTGGATTGGGCTGCGTGAAGATGAGCAGTCACCAAGCTTTACATTATAAGGAAGAGCCAGGTTAGAGGAGGAAGGCAGCTCTGCTCTCCTCCCTCTTTGGTAGAGCCCAAGGAGCAAGCTATTTGCCTAATGAAACTGGTTCTGCTCCACGATGGAGAGAATCCTTGTGTGACATGTTTCGTAATAGCCCTGTCTGGGTTGGCCATAGTCTCGGGAGAGGGGACCTGCTCAGGGCTTCCACTCCTGGACTGCCAGCAAAGCCTTTAGAGAATGAGCTTCCTGGGTTTTCCCCAGAGCTTCTTTGTTCTGACCTTTGCACAGAGACGTAATGCAAGCCATGCAGCTGTCACTGAGCACAGAGCACCTCGCTGGTAGAAATTCGTGTTCACGCAGGAAGGAATTGCCATATCTGGTCCTCGGGCATTGCAAATATTTATCCCACGTAATCCTCATATTGACCTCAAGAACTTTACAGGTGGGGAAACTGAGGCTCTGTGAAGTCACCAGGTGGCAGGAGGTGGGCCCAGGGTTTGCCTGCCTATGCCCCACCCCTGGGGAGCCTGCCTCCGAATCCAGGGAGATCAGGTAATCACATGCATCGGGAAGAAGGCAAGAGTAAGGGGGCCCCACGAGGAAAATGCTAGCATCTGTGGAGGTGTGAGTGCAAGAGGGGAGGGAAGGGTGTTCCAGAAAGTTTTCATGGAGTAGATGATACTGGGATGAATGTCAAAGAAGGGCTGAGGTGTAGACAAATCTGTGCTTTCTTTTTTTTTTTAAACATTTTTTGAGTTTATTTATTTATTTTCAGAGAGACAGAGACAATGTGAGAGGGGGTGGGGCAGATAGAGAGGGAGAGGGCGAGAGAGAGAGAGTCCCAAGCAGGCTCCATGCTGCCAGCACAGATCCTGATGTGGGGCTTGAACTCATGAACCATGAGATCATGACCTGAGCCGAAAGCAAGAGTCGGGTGCTTAGCCGACTGAGCCACCCAGGCACCCCATGTGCTTTCTTGACCAGTGTCTGTGTCCGGCATTGGATTGTAAGCTGAGTACGGCAGGGGCCTTCCCTTTCCTCTCTATTCCTTTTTCCTTTCTGCACTGTGTCTCAATGTTCTGGCAGAGAGCCGGTCACACAGCCAGTGTGGGCTAGGCGGGTACCGTTTTAATGGGTGGTTGGGTTGGATGTTGATATGGAGGCACCCAAGGCAGCAAGAAGAGCATGGGTGGGGAGAATCGGGCCAGGGTCTTGGGCAGGGCGAGAGCAAGGAGTCACGGCCAATGGGAGCCGGACAGGCACATTGACACGGCACCACGGGAGGCCTCGGGATGCCAGGCAGAGGCTCTGTAGAGACCCGGTGCTAGCTCTGGGGCCCGGGCTAACTTACGGAATGTCTCTGTGCCTCCAGCTCTTCCTTATTTGTAAAGTGGAGATAATGAAGGCACAACCTTCGGAGTTTGGAATTCAGTTTACTCTTACATTAAATAACGTAAGACCTGTCAAGTGTTTAGCGCTGTGTTGACCCACAGTAACGTAAGTGCTTGACGCCCCTTAGCTGTCGTTGTTTTTCTTGATTCACGAACCCTCGGGACAGTGTGGCTTTCTTGTGGGGTGGCGTGAGATCGGGCCAAGCTTTTACACGAATTAGTCTGGCGGCTACAGGACCGTTTGGGGTGGAGGCGAGACCCCCGCAGGAGATGTGAGGGTGAGTGCCTGGGATCTGGAGCACCCGGGTGAGCAGGTGTGAGGCCTTGAGCTGGGGACCCGTGGGGAGAACGTAGTGTGGGCCCAGGTGCCAGGCACCTCATCCAGGCCGAGTCTGTGGGGCTCCACGACTCACCAAGGGGAGGATGGAGCTTTGCATCTGAGTCCCTAGTTCATGGGAAGAGGGGAACCAGGCAGGTTTGCTTTGGAAAGATGATGAGTTCAGTCTGGGCTGTGTTGATTCCATGGTGCTCGTGGACTCTCCAGATGCGGAAGTCCCAGTGAGTTAGGAGACCTCACTCCAGAACTCTGGAGGGAGGTCGGGCAGGCGAGCCCACAGGGAAGTCACCGACACAGAGCCGTCTGGACGGAGGGCCGAGAGGGGCCTGAGGACAGGCCTGAGCTCCCAGGGAGGGGCTGGCGTGGCTGGGGGTGGGGATGCAGAGGAGGCTGAGGAGGCCCTTCCTCTGCTGAGCTTGATAACGAGACCTGGCCGCCACTGGGCAAGAGCAGGGGGCCGATGCCATGCGTGTGACATGGTGACAACAGCCATCTCTGCTTGACGGCCCTGCCTTGTAACCGCAGGTCTTCCCAGTGTAACCCAGCCTTTCCCAGAATCGCTGTGGCCGAAAAGAGGGTGGGTGAGCTTGGGGCGCCACATCAGGAATCCCACTAAGTGCCCTTTGCCAGCGGGTCGTGGTTTTCCGGTCACATGAAGCTTTACACCTTTTCATTTTCAGACGGCACCGACCGGCAATGCTGGAACAACAAATTAGGTTAATGGATGTGTCCTTCCTTAAGGAGGCCATGTCCCCTCCAGAGAAAACCTAGATTCTCTTTATAGTGGTGTCGTGCAAATGAACGGTGTGCCCTGTGCTCTGCTTGTGAGCACCCCGGGTGGGCTCGTTCTGTTCTCGCCCAATCCTGAGGGGGCTGTCTTTGCGGTGAGATTGAGGTTCTTAATCATTTTAAAAGGAAGCTAGTCAGCCCTCTTCCCAGAAAAATGGCTGTGTGTGCCTGCATACAGCTCTTGGGTCAGTTCAGTGGTTTTGAATCCCCTGAAGCCCTCCGGTTAAGAATCCTTCCCTTAAAGTCTCAGCCTCAGAATTTTCCTGTTATGAACAAAATGACCTTCTGTGTCAAGGTGGTATAGATTAAAATGTATATTATTGAAGAAGGCTACTGGCTCTTCTCGATAACTATACTGTTGACCGCCGCAAGATAATACATTTGTGTGTTTAAAACTGGGAAAAAGAGTCCTGTGGATGCTATGATTCACTCTTCCCCATATAAAATTATGGGGTCATGTAGGTCGGACTTTTGAGGAGAAGGGAAAGCATGAGTTGATTAAATTTACAGACGTTCATGTTTCTATGGGACGGTAGAGCAAAATAAAAAATCCATGCGGGTCTCTTTTCTCTTTATTTTATAATTTATTTGATTTTCTAAATAGAGATTAAGCTAGTTAAAAGTTATGTGCACTGAACTGTCATGTAACTTTTTTTATTTTTTTTAAACAATTTTTTTTAATGTTTATTTATTTTTGAGACAGAGAGATAGAGCATGAACAGGGGAGGGTCAGAGAGAGAGGGAGACACAGAATCTGAAGCAAGCAAGTTCCAGGCTCTGAGCTGTCAGCACAGAGCCCGACGTGGGGCTCGAACTCACAGACCGTAAGATCATGACCTGAGCCAAAGTCGGAGGCTCAACCAACTGAGCCACCCAGGTGCCCCATGAACTGTCATGTACTTTTTTAATTGAGGTAAAATATACCACCAAAATTTACCTTTTTAACCACTTTTAGGTGGTGAAAATTCACTTTTAAGTGAATCTCATGACATTAAGGATCTCATCTAGTTTTAATTAACCTCATTGTGAAAAGTTTCTAAATCTTCAAAAAGTAATGACAAAGAAAATATTGTAAGAAAGTATTTGCCCAGAAAAATGTAGTTCTTGAACTGATTCCTAAGGTGTACAAATTTGGCCTTTCCTGGGCAAGAATACCACAAGCATTTAAGAATGCTTTAGGGACAGGCACCTGGGTGGCTCAGTCGGTTAAGTGTCTGACTTCAACTCAGGTCATGATCTCACAGTTTGTGAGTTCAAGCCCCATGTTGGGCTCTGTGCTGACAGCTCAGAGGCTGGAGCCTGCTTCCAATTCTGGAAGCAGAATTGTTCCTTCTCTCTCTGTTCCTTCCCTGCTTGTACTCTGTCTCTCCCTCTCTCAAAAATAAAAAAATAAAGATTAAAATTTTTTTTTAAAAAAAGAATGCTTTAGGGAAAGTTCTCATAGATTTTAGAAGTAGAATTGTCTTTTAAATGGGGTGATTTTATTTTGCTAGAGGACTAAGGAAGTCTCCAAGGTAGCCATATTAAGAAAATTTTAGAGATTGTACGATTAAAATCTGGACTTTGAGTTGCATCGGGAAGTATGGAAACAGTGAGACTCTTGAAAGCCGTCAGGGGTAGACAGATCTCTGTATGTTTCATTAGCTGAAGTTGACGTATTTTCACAGGTATCTACTGCACGGCATGAGGCTAAAATCTTGTGGGAATTTGCAAACGTGAGGATCACCCTAGTAACATCTATATTAACCTTTACATCTAACATTGTTAGTAAAAGATGCTTGTGCCTTTGTGAAAAGACTCAGGGAAAAAACAACAATGACATTTTTCCTTCTCTTATACCACAGGATGTTCCTCCCTTATCCCAGGCATTGTTTTTGAAATTCAAAAGTCTGGATGTCATATTAGAAGCAGCCAAAATATTAGTGTTGGTGTCAGGAAGTTAGAATACTATTTCCAAAAGCAGTGTGAGCCAAAGCTATGGAATTTATGGATGTACTTGGCTATGGGGGATAGTAGGGAAAGCTTTGGACAAATATATCTTATAAGTAATAAATTCAGGGTATTGTCCAGACTGTGGTAAGTTCCAAGGGCTGAATTCATCTAGAATTGAGCATTCGTGCTGAGTTAGCCGCTTCACTGCCTAAAGAATCATATTGCCAAACAAAGAGTCTTTGTGGCAGTGAATGCGAGGGGCATCGAGTGACATTTCTTTAACACTGTCACTTAGGGTTGGTACGGTTCCCTGTTCAAAGGCACTGTCATTTCCCCCCATCTTGTGTAGCCATTTACATCTCTTACTTCATTCTTTTCTTTAAGTGTATTTATTTATTTTGAGAGAGAGGGGGAGTTGGGGAGGGCAACGAGAGAGGGAGAAAGAGAGAATCCCAAGCAGGCTCCCTGCTGGAAGCACAGAGCCCGACGTCAGGCTCAAACTCATGACCGTGAGACCATGACCTGAGCCGAAATCAAGAGTCAGAAGCTCAACTGACTGAGCCACCCAGATGCCCCTGCAACTCTTATTTCCTAATGAAATATTTCCTTTCTTCATTCTCAAAATGTCTTAGGGCCCTCAAGAAACTGACAAGTACAATTGAAGAGCGCTTGAAAATATTTTTGAGAGCTTGTAGAAGATATGGGAAGGTTTCTAATGATTGCAAGAGGACTGATTTTAAAAAAATTTTTAAATGTTTTTATTTATTTTTGAGAGAGAGAGAGAGAAACAGCATGAGCAGGGGAGGGGCAGAGGGAGAGGGAGACACAGAATCTGAAGCAGGCTCCAGGCTCCGAGCTGTCAGCACAGAGCCCAACGCAGGGCCTGAACTCACAAACTGCGAGATCATGACCTGAGCTGAAGTCAGACACTTAACTGACTGAGCCACCCAGACACCACAAGAGGACCAATTTTAAGGTCTCTCTTCCTCAAAAGAAAAGAAGTCCTGCTGGGTATTGATTTATGGCCCCAAATTAGAGCAATAGGCCATTTATACAAGTGCCCAGGATCCCAAGACACGACCACTGGGGCTACAGGAGGGGCTGAGGGTGCTGACCTAAGCAGGCATGTCCTGGGGACGTCCCTCAGAGTTTCACCACTCAGAAAATGCCATCACTGGGCTAAGCCTTATGGACACAACAGGAAAACTGAAAGCAAGGATCCTCTCCTAGTCCTTCCAAGGAGCCCCTTTAGAAGACAGGGTATGCACGCACGAGCAGTAATGATGGCTAACCTCTATGGGACCAAATAGGGCCATGTGAGAGCGGAGAAGCAGGAGTGCACTCAGGCTTCATTAGGTCTTTTTAGTCTCCAGAGAGGCAAAATGAGGAGTGGCTGGGGGCATGAGCTCTGCAACCAGGTTGCCTGGGTTGAGATCCCAGCTCTGCCACTTGCCAGTTGTGTGACCTCAGGGTGAACTACTTAACCTCTCTGTGCCTCGGTTTCCCCATATTTAAAAGGGAGATAATAATAGGCCCTACCTAAGAGGGATGCTGAGGGATTAGGTAATACATGTAAAGGACCTGGCTCACAGTGTGTGGTGTATGAATGTTTGCTGTAATTATAATTATTCTGCAACCTTATCATGTTTATCGGGAAATCTGGACCACCTACCTAAGAGCCCCTATTGCTGGGAGTGTGTTCACCTTATTGGACTTCAGGGTTCAGGAGCTTCTCCCAGAGAGCCTCTGCAGAGCTTAGTGCCAAGTGGATTGAGGGGCCCTGAGAGACCCATCACTGAGGGTTTACTCCCCAAGCACTGCATTTGCCAAATTACGAGGGGTTTTTGTTTGTTTGTTTCTCGAGCAATAGTTTCTTGCACCTGACGTTTGCACAAAGGAAGAGCTGTCTAAGCAGGCAGTCTGTATCGTCTTCCCTCCTCCATCCTTCCCGTCCCTCTCCACAGGCGGTGTGATGTGGCAGGTAACTAAGAGCGTAGCTTCTGGAATTGCACTGATTACTAGCTGTGCGGCCCAGGGCGAGTCATCTAACTTCTCTAAGCCTTAGTCTTCCGACCTGTACAAGGGGCTGATACAGACATTTACCTCATAAAATGTGACGATTAAAAAAAGACAAAAGCTTTAAAAGATGTTACCATTGGGGGAAACAGGTTGAAGTGTCCACGGAAACTCTCTGTACTATTTTTGCAACTTCCTGTGAGTCTCTCTTTTCTTTCTTTCTTTTTTTTTTTTTAAGTGAAAATAAAAGCATGCCAAGAGCTTAGCCATGTCCTTGGCCCACAAATGCTAAGAAATTTCCCAAGTATGTGTACAAATTTATTGAGTACGGATGCACACTACTAAATATTTCATGCGCACAAATTGATTTCATCCTCAAAACACCCCTACGAGGTAGGCTGTCCCCATTTTTCAGATTGGGAATCTGAGTCACAAAGAGAGTAAAAGCCACTTACCCAGGCCGGCGGTCTGCTGCGGAGCCTGTGCCTCAACCACGGCGCTGTGTGCCTTCCCTAGTGAGAGCTCAGGGTGGTGCGCTCTTCTGATCACGCCTGGCGATAGAACCCTCCATTTCAGAGACTGCTGGTGCCTCCGTAGTGTGGTCCATGCAGGGGAACAGAATCCCTTTACACGTCCCAGCATTTGTGCACTGAATGGCTGGCGTTGTTTAATACAGTTTGGTAACCTGCCTGCATTAAAGATGAGCATCTCTGTAACAGTTACACATAACACCAAATTTGGTGGCTTTGTTAATGCCTTGAAAGATCGGAACAGAGCTCACAGGAGCCTTGAAAACCATGTACTAGAAACTGCCCTCAGAGCAGCAGCGGCTCGACGCAGACTGCAGACACACGTCCTGCATGGGAAGAGGGCCACAGGCCTAGACAGATACACCCAGGAAGGTCCGGACCTGTTTCTAGCTGCTGCGTGAAGTACTAAGGTGTCTCCTTGCTACAGGCAGGCTCGAGCGTATTAACAGCAGCATGACATGGCCAGATCGGGGAGTT
Organism: Leopardus geoffroyi; assembly: GCF_018350155.1. NCBI lineage: Eukaryota > Metazoa > Chordata > Mammalia > Carnivora > Felidae > Leopardus > Leopardus geoffroyi. The sequence continues at coordinate 141,965,003 of NC_059332.1, forward strand.
ATCTTCTGTCTGGACATTTGTCAGACCTTAATCAGAATACTGTGTTCACTTTTGCTATTCAGTGTCCAAGGTGATGTGGATTTGTCTGCACAAGAGCCGTGAAAGTGGTGGAGGCCGCTGTTCTGGCCCTCACAGCCGGGCGACCCGTGGGCCTGCTCTTACTCTAGGGCCGCGAGGACTTCTTTTTCAGTTAACGGCACGAGCTTTGCTTTAAAAGAAAAAAAAAAAAGCTATTCTTTAGAGAACATCTTAGTGTTGGCACTGCTGCCTCTTGAGCTACAGTCGTCTTGAAGTTTGTACTCAGAAAGAGCCTCCCTGTTTCTCAGGGCTGTTTCTCAGCCTGCTCTGTCTGTGAACGTGGGCTGTGATAAGGAGTCATCTCTCGTAGCCTCCGTGGCATTCGTGGCTGCCCAGGTCTGAGCATGATTACTGTCACTGCCCCTGAAATGAGGAAAGGGCTTCTCAAGTGCAACGCGGGGCTCTCCCCGTGTCCCCGTATGGCCTCTCCAGTGATTAAACTCTAGAGCACGCTCCGTGTCCAGCTTCAGAGGGTGATGGCCCTTGGCGATTCCCCTAATGTGCTCACTCTGCTTTGCCCTGTGTTAGAGAATGTGCACCTGACTGTGATTGGACATTATTCACCACCTTCACCACTGCCTCACCCCCAGGCCTACGTCATCATTACCTCCTGATGGGTCTCTCCGCTCCCCAACCCTGTTCTCCACACAGCAATGAGGGGTCTCTTCAAACAGAAGTCGGGTCATACCATCGATGGCTGGGGAGTCTTGATGAGCTTACCTGTCTGACCTGCCCCAGTCGGCCTAAGCTCCCATCCCCCTCCCCTTGGTCATTTACTCCAACCATCCTGGCTTCCTAGGGGCTCCTCCAGTACCTGGCCACTCTCCCCCATGGTCCGGGCACCTGCCGTTCCCTTTGCGGGGAATCCTTTCCCCCCAGATGTACACGTGGCTGGCTTATTTCCTCTCTTCTTTCAGGTGTTCGGTCAAATGCCACCTTCTGGTGATGCCCAACTCCTAGAGCTGTTCTATCTAAAGCGGAAGTCCCCACATACTTCATATCCCCCTTCCCTACTTTATCTTCAGTCCTTTCTTCCGAATACCATCTAACATACATTTTACTTTTTAGTCTTGCTTATAACCTCTTTCTTTCCATTACAGTGTTTGCTTCTTGAGGGCAGAATTTTAAAATATGTTTTATTTTCTACTGAATCTTCAGTGTCAAGAATGGGGCCTAGGTATAGGAGGGGCTCAATAAATATTTGTTGCACGAATACCTGATCAGTAATGTTGTTCATAATCAGTGTCAGTTCCCCGAAGGCAGGGCACACACGGTCTGTCTTCAAAATATTTGGTGCCGTCTACCTGCAAACAGGATAGAGGATCTCCTGTTGGGTAAGTTGGACTGTTTGCAGGGAGAGAAGTAGGTGTGCAGCCTGTTGAGGTCTTGTCTGGCTATGGAGTCTCCAACCATTTCAGTGCTAACCCAGAGTGAACCTAACAGTTCCCCAGATTGTTATCTCTGCCCCTGTTTTGTATCTGTAATAGTTTTGTGTCTGCAGGGAAGTCACTAGTGGAAGTTGAAAAGTGGGGCCTAGGACACCTTTTAGGAGGTAGAGGTCAAGGCAGAGACGGAAAGTGGACGTAGCATTTGTCTGGAAGAATCACCTGTGGCTTTGATCTCTCTAGACTTTGCAAATCCTGCGTCCCGTGCCGGCAGGTTTCCGATCGTGGAGAAGAGAGCTCTTTAAGCTGCAAGCTGTTTCCAAGCAGACACCAAATACTTGTTCTTATTTCCAAAGTTCTGGTAATTTGCTTATTTGTTCTCTGAGGCTGTAGCCTCCTCGTCGCTCACTGTGTCTGTGTTAGATTGGCGATGTGTCGTGTGGGAGTAAGGAAGGAACATTTCCTATGTTAATTTCTCTCTGACAAGCACATGTGCAAATCTAGACACAGCCTCTTGTCTAAAAAAGTAGAAGATAAAAGAAGAAAAAAGTCTCCATCCTTGTTGTGTGTGTCGTTTCCATACGGAAAAGATCCTGTGTTTCGTGGAAACCCATATTGAAAACATGTATGGGCTCCATTTACTTCTTCCTCATATGTAGGATTTAATTAGGAAAGAAAGTCCTGCAATATCTCAACTACAGTAGTTTATTTATTAATGGAGAACCCTGGGAGAAGTAAAATTATTAAATCAAAAATAAGATGAAATAGTTCTACCTGATGGCCCAGGGTACAGAACTAGTAAGACTCCATCAAATATACAGAATTCTTGCTCAACGCCAGGGTCTGTGTCTGAAGCTTTATGTGCATTTCTCATTTATTCCTCAGGATGAACCGGCTAGATAGATACTCTTACGGATGCAGAAACTGAGGCTTGGAGAGTGTTTTCTCAAGGTAAAATAGCCACTGAGTGGTAGAATCCTATGTTTAGAGCTCGTGGTCTGATTTCAGAGCCTGTGTTCACACTTACTACACTCAACTGGCTCTCTAGAAAGTAGAGGAAAGACCCCTAGTGAGGTAAGAAGGTACTCTGGATTTATATCTTCTCCCTCTGCCTCCTCAGCCTGCCATCCCCATGTAGTAATAGTACCCATTACTTTACATAAAAATGAAAATAACCTTTGATTATAGTGAAATTTACATAGTTTACAGTAACAAAGCGGCCTGGCATAAGTAAATACTTACGGATTTTTACTTTATAAATACTTTATGAATTTTTACAGGAACAAGGTTTGATATTGGATGAATACCATAATTTCCAGATTAAACTAGGAAGGAACTTAGCTAATCAGTTTGATTTAGCATAGATTGGTGCAGAAAACCCAGCAGTGCACCCGTTTAGAGAATATTTTAGATCCAAATATGTAGTTATCATAAATCATAAGTCCTGATGACCATCCAGTTCTCTCTTTTTATTTTTTTTTATTTTTTTAATGTTTATTTATTTTTGAGACAGAGAGAAACAGATTGAGAGTGGGGAAGGGGCAGAGAGAGAGGGAGGCGCAGAATCGGAAGCAGGCTCCAGGCCCCGAGCTGTCAGCACAGAGCCCGATGCGTGGCTCGAACCCACGAACCGTGAGATCATGACCTGAGCCAAAGTCAGATGCTCCACCGACTGAGCCACCCAGGCACCCCCACCATCCAGTTTTCTGTGTGATTGAAAATAGCTCAAGCATGTGGAGTGTCAGTGTTGGTCACCCAAGCCCTTCCAGCCCCAGTAGGACCCTGTTTGTGCATGTGCAAGGCAGTTGACAATCAAATGCCATTACTCATTCGGTTCTGATGACTTAAGGGCAGGGTATTAGTCAACTTTGCTACTGTAACACACAGTTGCAAAAGTTGAATGGCTTTCAACAGCGAATGGCTTTCTCGTATAACACAGGCCTGCTCTGTAGGCTGTGGGGCCCTGTATGGGTTTTCTCGTCCTCAGAGCAACAGTTATCTGGGCATGCTGTTCTCGTGGTGGAAGGGAGAGGAGGATGCCGCGCTGAACCACCACGTGTTGAATCAGAAGCTTCTCTAATGTGGCAGGTGTCACATTTGTTCACATTCCTTGGCCAAAGCGAGTTCTATGGCCAGTCTGGACAGTGGGGCCAGAGGTCTATTTGGGCCACCAGGACACATTGCAGGTCACACGACGAAGGACAAGGGTGTGGTCTTTGGGGGGATGGGCACGGTGGGAGGTGTGAGTCTACCCATTTGAGAAGCTGGAAGTCTGCACTCTGTTTTGGCCCCTGTAAGGAGGAGGTCCGCACGGACGGGTTAGGTATTTGACCTTGATTTGGAGATATGCTGTGTGCAACTGAGTTTGCAGTCCCTTGCTTTCACTTTCCCTATCTGAGCCATCTCTGGGAGCTTTCTAGGAACCATAGGAAACAGCAAAGTTTTTTCACCTTCTTGTGTAAGAAGCTCTGAGAATTGTCTTGACTTGAGAAGTGTGACCGTGACTTTCAGAGTACTGGCGCCTGTTTTTTTGGACAAGTGTGCGCTCGCCCAGGCTGAGGCATCACATGGCCCTGAACTAAGAGAGAGGCCAGAGCCTGGGTGAAGGGGTAAAGAGGCCAGCAGCGGGTTGACAGGAATCTCATTGGGTGCTTGCCTGGAGGGAGGTGGGTGGCTGTGGAGCAGAGCCCCTGGCTGTGGTGTAGGGTCTCTGTCATGGTCGTGGTGCTGGAGTTCATCAGGTCCCTGGTGGCCCCAGGACTAAATAAGGAGGGCGAGAAGTGAATGCATGCTGGAAGTCGCAGCTCTGGTGTGCGGATCTTTTTGGGGGGAATAAAGCCACGAAGCACGCTTCCATTTAACCTCAGTTAAAGTTTTTACAGATATTTGGAGCCAGCTTCTTATTTTTTTTTAAAAAAAGTGTTAATAACATCATTTTTTCAATAGGCACTGGATTTACAATGTTCAAAATTCAAAAGGAACAAAAGAGCTTTCAGCAAAAGTCTCCCATCTAACCCTGTCTCCCAACTTCCTTCAGTTCTGCTCATGAGGCCGTTACTAGTTTCCTGTGTGTCTGCCCTTCCACAGACCTTTCATGCATGTTCATAAGACATATCCTTTGTTGCTGGAAAACTTTCTACACAACAAGAATTACATTAGAAATCCATTGTGCAGCAAAAAAAAAAAAAAAAAAAAAAAAAAAAAAAAGAAAGAAAGAAAGAAAGAAAAAGAAATTGTGCTGCAAACTTTATTGGGAATCTTCCAATATATGTTACATTTGTACCTGTTTGTTTCTTAGATCACGATTTTATTACTCAGGATACCATAGGAAAAGTATTCTGTGTCAGTATAAATGTCTTTGCTCTCAAGTTAAATAATGTAAGAAGACAAAGTTTATAAAAAGAGTTAGTACAGGTCCAAGTATTGTTTTTTGTTTTTTTCTGGGAGAGAGAGAGAGGGAGAGAGAGAGAGAATCTTAAGCAGGCCCCATACTTAGCATGGAGCCTGATGCAGGGCTTGATTCCAAGACCTGGGATCACGACCTGAACTGAAATCAAGAGTTGGACGCTCAACCAGCTGAGCCACCCAGGCGCCCTGTACAGGGTATTTTAAAGTTTAACATTAGCATTACAGTTAACTCATGATACAGATTTTTATTTTATTTTTTTGGTATTGAACTTTTTAAAATTTATTTTTTATCATTTTGTTTTTTTCCCCATCATGGTAAATGTACTCTTTAATCCCCATTCCCTATCTCCCCCATTCCCTCCCCCCTCCACCACCCTCTAGTAACCATCAATGTATTTTCTATGGTTAAGAGTCTATTTCTTGGTTTGTCTCTCTCTCTTCTTTTTTCCTTTGTTTTGTTTCTTAAATTCCACATATATTGAATGAGATCATATGGTATTTGTCTTTCTCTGGCTTATTTCTCTTAGGATTATACTTTCTATCCATGTTGTTGGAAATGGCAAGAATTCATTCTTTTTTGTGGCTGAATAATACTCCACTGTGTTTATATACCACATCTTCTTTATCCATTCATCAATCAGTGGACACTTGGGGTTCTTCCATATCTTGGCTATTGTAAATAATGCTGCAGTAAATATAGGGGTGCATGTATCCCTTTGAATTAGTGTTTTTGTATTTTGGGGGTAAATACCAGTCGTGTGATTACTGGGTACTTCTATTTTTAACTTTCTGAGGAACCTCCATACTGTTCTCCACAGTGGCTGCACCAGTTTGCACTGCCACCAACACTGTGCGAGAGTTCCCCCTTCTCCGCATCCTCCCCAACACCTGTTGCTTCCTCATGATACACATCTTTTATCCTCATGGTGCTTCAGCTTTATTAACTGTCAGATCGATATAATGATCCTTATTATCCAGGCTCACAATAGCAGAAGCTGTGCTCTGTTAGTACATAATATTCGGAAAGTTCTCTGGAAACTTCCGCGTGTGATGTTCACCACTGAGCCTGGAGCTATGACTGCTATTAAAGAATGAGTTGCTAGAAGAGAAGTGGAACAGTAACGGCAGACAGGAGCCTCCTTTCCCCTGGCTTGCAAAACTCCTCTCTGGCTTCCCAGCCTCGTTCTCTGCGTGTGCCTGTTTGTTGGTGGCAGAGTAAATATTATTTCCATTAACCAAAGAGAAAAATAAAATGTTTGCCATACATCATTTCCCTGGCGTTTTCCCAGGACTCTCTTTTCCTGAGGCAGAAAGCATCCCTAGTGGGCACCGAACAATATGCCTGTGCTGTCCTGCAGGGGCAGCTGGTCACCCAACCCGAAGCCCTGGTCAGACGCCTCCTGAAGAATCACCTCCTCCACTCTTTCCACCGTTCACACAGCAGGAGCGCTCCTGGAGGTATCCTCTGCCATGGGCAACGCTCCTGGTGGGTTTTTCTTTTCTTTTCTTTTTTTAATCGAGGACCAAGGGGCCTCCTTTTTTTTTTAATTTAATTTTTATTTACTTTTGAAAGAGAGAGAGAGGCAGAGTGTGAGCTGGGGGAGGGGCAGAGAGAGAGGGAGACACAGAATCTGAAGCAGGCTCCGGGCTCTGAGCTGTCAGCACAGAGCCCAACACGGGGCTCGAACTCATGAACTGTGAGACCATAACCTGAGCCAAAGTCGGATGCTTAACCAACTGAGCTACCCAGGTGCCCTCCCCCTTTATTTAAAGCAGCAATTCTAAGATTTGTCCAGAACTTGATCAAAGAACATCACTGGGCAAAAGTGAGGTAGTCATTTCGTCTGTCACTTGGTTGAAGTCAACTTAGGTAAGTTTGTCCACAGGTTACTCAGGGTAGGGGCCCCTGCCAGAGCAAAGGGGGAGCATGGTGGCAGCACCCAGGGGATCCTGTCCCTAACCCCACCACCTCCACTCTGCTCCAGTCCTCAGAGTTCATTTATGGCCCCTACTGATAACACTCTGGTCAGACTGCTAGCATTGGAATCCCAGTTCTGCCTCTTACTAGCTGTGTGACTTTGGGTAGTGCCCTGACCTCTCTGGGTCTCTGTTTTCCTCCTCTATAAACTGGAGATATCTGCCTTTTGGGGTTATAGTTGAGATTAAATGTATTAATATAGGGAAAGCTTTTAGAACAGTGCCTGACGTAAGTACTGGATGAATGAATGAATATTATTATTTAATTATTGTTCACAGTCAGCCAACATTTATAAATAAAAGGTCTTCTTTGTGTGAAGCTTTGTGCGAAGTCTTTACATGATATTTCATTTATCCCCCTCAATGATCTCATGAGCTTTATATTTCAGGAGTAAAGAAAATGAGGACCAGGAGGTCAAGGCACTTGTCCAAAGTCAAATGGTTAATAAGTGGCAGAGTGAAAGTTTTAATTTTAGTCTGTCTGGCTCCAAATTCCACACTTCCAAATATTACTATGGGCAGTCCACACATCCACAGTGAACCATTGGTGAGCAAACCACACCTAACTGCTGAATCCCGGGTGTAATGTTTCAAGTTGTGCCTTTTGTAATGGCATTCGATATTTGCCTGTGTATACCTGGAAACAACTGTTGGTCAAGGGGCTCTGGGAATGGAAGAAGCCCTGAGATAAGCCTCCAGTAGGATGACATACTTTGTTTCCTTTCTAAACGTAGGAAACTCAGCAAGGATTTTTCCGCCTCAGTTGCAGACGGCATCTTGTAGGCAGCCTTTGGTAAAAAGTCCTTCTCAGGCCATCACTTTCCCATTGAGAGCTGGGAAGAGGGCTCTTCAGGATCTGGTCAACTGATCAAAGATGAGACCAAAGCAGGTGGAGGAGAGGCTGTGGTCAGAAAAGAGTTAGGCAGGAGGATCAATGACCAAGGCAACATCTGAAGTGAACACGTGGCCAGAAGTTGGGTTCAACATGGAGGAAACAAGGACCACAGTGGGGAAAGTCCCTGTAGAAGCCAGAGTTGGGGGCAGCAACTCTGAGCCTGATGACAGGGGAGGGAGCTGGGGCAAGGGTCAAAGGGACATTCCCAGTGACTCCTACTGAGAGGTTTTAGCATTGCCCTCCCTCCTGCCCCCCACAGTTTATACACATAGTTTGTATATATGTAAAACCATTGAAAATAATGGCTCCAAATTACTGGAGATAAATCAGTATTACCCAAAGGGACAGGATTCTAGAAGTTAATTTTGCCTCTGTCTTCTGCCAGCTTCTTGCAGCATTTTTGATTAGACCAGGGCCATCCTAGTTTATTAAAAATAAACAAAACCAAGTTGGGCTAGAAATAGATGGAACCTTGGTTCATTTGCCCTGCCCCTGTCTTCTTCCTGTTAAATCTCTATTTCATGTGGTTGTCTGGCCAAAACAGTGTCTATTTTTAAAACAACGGAGGATGCTTTCAGGCTTGGGTTAGAGAGGCCGGTGCTAGAATGCTGGGGGCGCAGTGCCTCGTGTTGGCCCAGCGTCTCCTCATGGTGAGTCACAAACCTCCTCCACCATCTTGGGATGGTAGGTGGGCCACCGAACTGTAGGACCAGGGAGAAGTTCTTTTAAGGCTAATGTTCTATAGAAATTATTTGGGAAGTCTGTTAAAGTCTTGTCTGAAAGTGAAACATCCCCCTTCCACTTTTTTCATTCCATTCAATACTGTTGTTTTTTTTTTTAAACTATATTTAGATGCAAAAACAAAACAAAACAACTGAGGCAAGATGGTTTTATTTTGGAAAAAGCCTGAGAGAGAGAAGGGTGGTGTGGAGGTGGGGTGTTAGGGTGTAAAACTAAATGCTTCCAAATGCCAAGAGTTGAATAGTTGTAAAACCAAGATGTCAAAGTTAATGTTCTTTGCACCCCACTTGCCCCAGCACAAAGCCATCTCTGGGGCCAGCACCCTTTCACAAGCTCCATCTCTGCTCACAGTGTCACCCCAGAGGAGTGGGTCACTCAGTGGTGTGGAGTGCATTGGGGCAATTGCAGGTTGTAGCAATTCCATGTTATTTTAATTTGCTCATACTTCTCTGTTTATAACCTTTTCCCAAACAATTTGAAGTGCCCATACTTCCCCTTTACTTCCTGCAATCGGATTTGTATTTGGTGACATTTATTATGCTGGGGACACTTGGCGTCTAGCTCAGTCCTTCCCTGCATCTAGATATTCTCTCATCTAGATAGCATCTCCTGAAAGTCATCTCTTATTACCTTGTGCACACATTATTACCCTCAGCCCCCTTCAAGCCTTCTCCATTCAGCCATATCCACCATTCCAAAAACCCAGCTCGGTTCCCACCCCATCCTAAAAGTTTTCCCTGACCCTTCAGTTGGTCTGTATCACTTCCTTTTCTAACTCCTTGACATATTGTCTGTGTCACGTAATTAGTATAACTTGCTACATAAGAATTATACGCTGATGTATTTGTGTATGTACGTATACGTATATATGTGTGTGTATTTATACGTATACACACACACATCAATATGCGCATGTATAAATATATGTTGTCTGAATGTAATACCACTTTATCTGAAGGTTTTAATTGTCTGTTTAGTCTCCAGTGTGGGCAAGAGAGTCCTCTGTTCTGGGCTCTATGGACCTTACAGGCCATTTCTGTTGCTTTGTCTCCCCATGGGGCCAAATGGACACACCGCCTCCTTCTTGTAGAGCTTGCTCTGGGTGCCTGGGACCCAGAATTCCTTGTCCGAATGACCTGAAGCCCACTTAGAGAGGCTGCGCAGGCTCTTCCCTGTGTTTGTGGGGCTGTGCATCCCAGGACTGAGAGGCGGGCTGCGATGCCTGTTGGGGAAGGTGGTGCGGGTGTTGTGAACAGGTCTCAGGCTGCAGGCTAGGCTGTCCCCACGCAAGGGATAGGGAACTGAGGCAGGATGCAAAGGAAGGCGAGGAAGGCCAGGTGTGAGGGTGCAAAAATGTAGGAAGTCTAAGAATCCTAAACAGAACTTGGCTTTTGGCTCTTTATGGAGTACATTTGTCAAGGAAGGGGGATGGGGCGCCCGGCTGGCTCAGTGGGTAGAGCAGGCCACTCTTGATCTCACGGTTGTGATTTCGAGCCCCATGTTGGGTGTAGAGATTGCTTAGAAATAAAATCGTAAAAAAAAATTTTTTTAATGCTTATTTATTTTTGAGACAGAGAGATAGAGACAAAGCATGAGCAGGAGAGGGGCAGAGAGAGAGAGGGAGACACAATCTGAAGCAGGCTCCAGGCTCTGAGCTGTCAGCACAGAGCTCAATGTGGGGCTCAAACTCATGAACCACAAGATCATGACCTGAGCTGAAGTTGGATGCTTAACCGACGGAGCCACCTATCTACCCTCCCCAAAATAAACTCTTAAAAAAACAAGGAAGGGGGATATACCCAGGTCATTTAAGTTTTTCCCTTGATTTATGCTGTTTACATATTTAGGTGTAGGGTGAGTGGCCCTCTTATACCCTTACCCTACATGTCACAAACGTTGGGGCTTTTCTTCCCAGTGAAACTGTAAGTTTTTGTCAGCAGTATTTAAAAAATACTCATATTTAAAAAATTTTTTTTAAATATTTACTTTTGAGAGAGAGAGGCACAGAGCATAAGCAGGGGAGGAGTAGAGAGAGAGGGAGGCACAGAATCCGAAGCAGGCTTCAGGTTCTGAGCTGTCAGCACAGAGCCCAACGTGGGGCTCGAACTCACAGACCGCATTTTATTTATTTGTAACTGTGATGTGTAAGTCTGACTTTGAGTAAAGGATGGGAGGTATTTGGAATAATTGCTGAGTGAAACTTCGCTCTACCATGAAGTTTATCCCTGTACGAAATGAATATTTTTCCTGCCTCTAATGTGTGTGAGAGTGGACAAAAGCCGCTATAGCTATTAAATGACTAAAGTTGAATATACAACCTCATAAATATTCACAAAAAATAATTTTGCTCAATGTTCAATTTATGTCAACAAATGCTATTGCATTCACCTCCACTTGCATTTAGTGATTCTTCCCTTCTGTTGCTAATTACCCAGAAATCGTTATTAAGTGTGCAGAGTATGTGGCCAGGCACAGTGAAAAATGCATGAGGTCCCTACCCAAACATTCTGCTTGGAACAAAGAGAGGACAAATAAGAAACTTTAATAAAACTTCAGATTTTGTGGCTCTTAACCAGAAGTGCTGTTGTAGCGTAGATGATTGTTTCTTGTAAATAGTATTTTCCCTATTTTTAAAAATGAGACCCTTTTGGCATTAAAAAAATTTTTTTTTAACATTTATTGATCTTTGAGAGATAGGCAGAGAGGGGACAGAGGATCCGAAGGAGGCTCCATGCTGTGAATGCAGAGCACCCAATGCGGGGGTTTGAACCCATGAACCGTGAGGTCATGACTTGAGTCAAAATCAAGAGTTGGCCACTTCACTGACTGAACCACGCAGGCTCCCCACTTTTTGGCATTTTAAAATAATAAAAATGAAAGTGTAGCCATTTTAATTCTCATAAATTCTTCAAGGCAGACACTCTTAGTCCAATTTTAGGAAAGAGAAAATTAGGCTTAGAGAAGTTTAGTGTTTTCCCCAAGGCCACACAGTTGTGATTCAGTAGAGCCAAGACAAGAGTGGAAGTCACTGACCTTCAGCGAAGGCCTCTATACACACCTAGTGCCCCCCAGGCACCCTCCCCCCACCCCCCATGTACCCCCTAGGCACCCAGGATCTTATCATAGATCATCACAAACTTTTGTCAGAGCAAGGTGAATTTCCTGTGGGGTGAGATTAGGTTTGTAGAGAAATGGGAAGCAAGAGAGATTTTAGTTTTTTCAAATACAAGTTTCCCACCAAATACAGGTTGTTTGGAAAGTTAGGTTAAAAAGGCATAGAGAGTATACATTGTATATTATATGAGTATTATTCAATTTCCTTTATTTTTTTAAGATGATTTTTTCTTTTTTTTTACGTTTTTAAATACATATTTTAATATAAATCTGTAAAATGATGTGCATAGAATAACTTCAACAGCATTATATAAATGGAAGCAATTTTTTTCTTTTAAATCCCAGCAGTGAGGAAAATTGATCATTAACATGAGAGTCCCCTTGGGGAGATTAAGCACCCTTGCCAGCTGAGCCGTTAGGTATGGGATTCTTTTTTTTTTTTCTCCTGTTTTATTTATTTATTTATTTATTTATTTATTTATTTATTTATTTATTTAAATATAATTTATTGTCACATTGGCTTACATACAACACCCAGTGCTCATCCCAACAAGTGCCCTCCTCAATGCCCATCACCCATTTTCCCCTCCCCTCACCCCCCCATCCATTTTTAGTTCTCTGTATTTGATAGTCTCTTATGGTTTGTCTCCTCTCTGTTTGTAACTATTTTCCCTTCCCCCTCCCCCATGGTCTTCTGTTCAGTTTCTCAAGATCCACACATATGAGTGAAAATATGATACCTGCCCTTCTCTGACTGACTTATTTCACTTAGCATAATACCTCCAGTTCCATCCACATTGCTACAAACGGTGTGATTTCATTTTTTTCACATTGCCATGTAGTATTCCATTGTGTATATAAACCACATCTTCTTTATCCATGCGTCAGTTGATGGACATTTAGGCTCTTTCCATACTTTGGCTATTGTTGAAAGTGCTGCGATAAACGTTGGGGGTACAAGTGCCCCTATGCATCAGCACTCCTGTATCCCTTGGGTAAATTCCTAGCAGTGCTATTGCTGGGTCATAGGGTAGATCTATTTTTAATTTTTTGAGGAACCTCCATACTGTTTTCCAGAGTGGCTGTACCAGTTTGCATTCCCACCAACAGTTCAGGAGGATTCCCGTTTCTCCATATACTTGCCAGCATCTGTTGTTTCCTGAGTTTTTAATTTTAGCCACTCTGGCCGACATGAGGTGGTATCTCAGTGTGGCTTTGATTTGAAAGATGATTTTTTGCAAAGTGTATTTATTTATGTTGAGAGAGGGAGCACAAATGGGGCAGGAGCAGAGAGAGGGAGAGAGACAGAACCCCAAGCAGGCTCCACACTGTCAGTGCAGAGCCCGATGTGGGGCTTGAAACCACAAACCGCGAGATCATGACCTGAGCCGAAGTCAGACACCTAATCGACGGAACCACCCAGGCGCCCCTATTCAATTTCCTTTAAAGTCCACCTTAAAATAATCAGATTTTTTGAGGTTTAATTTACATAACATAAAATTCACCTCTTTTAAGCGTACAGCTGGATGAATTACACAAATGTGTTCAGTCATGAAAACAGCTCCACAGTCATAATAAGGATTTTCTAAGATCTTCTGTGCCCCTTTTGATGTTGGTGCCTTCTCCTGGCGGCCACAGATCTGCCGTCCAGATAGTTGGGCCTTTTCTTGTCTTTCATATAAATGGAATCCTGCCATTTGTAGTCTTTTGTGTCTACCTTTTTTTGCTCGCTTTGGGCCCACTTTTAATTGTTTCTGCTTTTACTCTTTTAGTCCTCAGAGCACGTGAATTAGGGTTTACTCTCCAAGTGGAATCAGACGATGCCATAATTCCCTCTGACTTATTATCAACGGGAAAATTCACTCAGAGACTTAGGAACCTCAGGCAAACCACTGCTTTGAAATTTCCCGCCTGGACAGTGATGGGCTTTGATGTCAGACATGGGTGGTTTGAATTTCAGCTTTTCCACTTTCTAACTATGTGATCTTGAGCAGATTTACTCTCTGGGCCCTCGTTTTCTTAATCTCTGAAGTGGGGGTAATAATTGGATATCCCTCATAACATTGTTTGGGCCAAATATGATCTTACATGGAAAACACTTAGCGATATCTGTATAGCATGAGAATTCATGAGGATGATGATTCTTAGCACAGCCTTTACCTCTGCTTTCTGCCTGATCAGAGGCCCTTGCTGGGGACTGGCAACGTAGGATTAAGGAAATCACCCATTTATGGTATTTCTCAAGCCAAACTAACTTGCAGATTTTTCCATAATAGATCGTGAGCCTTATCTGATGGTGCCTTTAAGGCACATGGTAACAACTTTGGTAAATATTTATAAACATTAGCAAAGAAATGCATTTGAAGGGGAATAGTTCCAAATCCATGAAATACACTGAATTAAGAACAATAGAAAGTGACATCACCAAATTGTTTTAGGAACTTAGGAATTCCTGAATACTTATCTTCTTCTCTCACTTTTGTGTAGAATATTTTCTTTGCAAACGGAAGAGCGTGGAACTAACCAGCCCTTGAATGGATCAATTTTATTACTTTAAGAGATAAACAAAAAGTCAAACCCATTTCTGAAAAAGTCGTATCTTCACTGCCAATCTACTTAACGCCTTTTGACAATTGGATTTTAAATTATTCTTAAAAAAAATTTTTTTTAATGTTTATTTATTTTTGAGGCAGAGAGGGACAGAGCATGAACGGGGGAGGGTCAGAGAGAGAGAGGGAGGCACAGAATCTGAAACAGACTCCAGGCTCTGAGCGACAATTGGATTTTAACACCCCTCCTCGAATCTGTAAACTGGACCCAAGTCAGCTGACACAGGTGTGCAAATGGCAATAAAGTAGAAGGCAGCTTGTGCTTCCCATAAATATTAACTCGTTGATTCCCAAGTCAGATTTTCTCCAGGTGTGTCCATGTTCAGCATTTTACCCTGATTTTAACTTCTTACAATATTATGGATCTCTACAAGCAGAAACACGTTAGTGTTTTTAAGTAATAATTATCGTTCACTGTGGGAGAGGTTTTGATGTCAAAACTCTGGTCTTGTCTTTGTGCACGTTTGCAGAGGCTGGTTGTGTCCTTCCTGACGGGTGAGATCTGAGCCCTGTAGGGGTGGGAAGGTTGAGATGGGAGCGTGGAGTGCCTCCACCATGCTTATGATTTCCAAAGAAACCAATTAACGTTTGCTGTGACCTTGACCTCCATCAGAGCTTACAAATGCTAATCCTTGCTGCATCTTCCTTTGATAAATTTAGCACAAATCGATATCAGAAATAATAACAAGTTTTGAGGTATTTGGAGAAGTGGCAAGCGGAAGAAGAATGACCTTGTGCATTTTCCATGTCACCCATTGTCTGGGACAGAGAAAGGTGAAGTGTATACCTGCTCATTAGCAATCAGAGCAGAGTCGTACTGTCACTTGGACTATGAGCTCCACAAGGACAGTGTGTCCTCAGTTCATGGCCCAGTGCCTGGCACATAGTAGGCCCTCTATTCAACACACATTTATTTAATAAATATGTATTCATTCAATAAGCATTTGCTAATAAGTGAATACATGGGATGATGAAGTAATAGGTTCTTCTGCTGCTGGACTACAGTAAAAGTGGGAGGCATCACGGCCCAGACTTTAGCCTCTACTACAAAGCTGTAATCATCAAGACAGCATGGTATTGGCACAAAAACAGACACATAGACCAATGCAATACAATAGAAACCCCAGAACTAGACCCACAAAAGTATGGCCAACTAATCTTTGACAAAGCAGGAAAGAACATCCAATGGAAAAAAGACAGTCTCTTTAACAAATGGTGCTGGGAGAACTGGACAGCAACATGCAGAAGGATGAAACTAGACCACTTTCTTACACCATTCACAAAAATAAACTCAAAATGGATGAAAGACCTGAATGTGAGACAGGAAACCATCAAAACCCTAGAGGAGAAAGCAGGAAAAGACCTCTCTGACCTCAGCCACAGCAATTTCTTATTGACACATCCCCAAAGGCAAGGGAATTAGAAGCAAAAATGAACTATTGGGATCTCATTAAGATAAAAAGCTTCTGCACTGCAAAGGAGACAATCAACAAAACTAAAAGGTAACCAACGGAATCGAAAAGGTATTTGCAAATGACATCGGACAAAGGGCTAGTATCCAAAATCTATAAAGAGCTCACCAAACTCCACACCCGAAAAACAAGCAATCCAGTGAAGAAATGGGCAGAAAGCATAAATAGAAACTTCTCTAAAGAAGACATCCAGATGGCCAACAGGCACATGAAAAGATGCTCAACATCACTCCTCATCAGGGAAAGACACATCAAAACCACACTGAGATACCACCTCACGCCGGTCAGAGTGGCTAAAATGAACAAATTAGGAGACTATAGATGCCAGAGAGGATGTGGAGAAATGGGAGCCCTCCTGCACTGTTGGTGGGAATGCAAACTGGTGCAGCCACTCTGGAAAACAGTGTGGAGGTTCCTCAAAAAATTAAAAATAGATCTACCCTATGGCCCAGCAATAGCACTGCTAGGAATTTACCCAAGGGATACAGGAGTGCTGATGCATAGGGCACTTGTACCCCAATGTTTATAGCAGCACTTTCAACAATAGCCGAATTATGGAAAGAGCCTGAATGTCCATCAACTGATGAATGGATAAAGAAATTGTGGTTTATATACACAATGGAATACTACGTGGCAATGAGAAAGAATGAGATATGACCTTTTGTAGCAACATGGATGGAACTGGAGAGTATTATGCTAAGTGAAATAAGTCATGCAGAGAAAGACACCATATGTTTTCACTTTTATGTGGTTCCTGAGAAACTTAACAGAAGACCATGGGGAAGGGGAAGGAAAAAAAAAAAAGAGGTTAGAGAGGGAGCGAGCCAAACCATAAGAGCTCTTAAAAACTGAGAACAAACTGAGGGTTGATGGGGGCGGTGGGGGGTAGGGGAAAGTGGATGATGAATATTGAGGAGGGCACCTGTTGGGATGAGCCCTGGGTGTTGTATGGAAACCAATTTGACAATAAATTTCATATTAAAAAATAATTTAAGAAAACATTTGGTTTAGATAAACTCCATTTTTTTTAGGGTAAAAGCGTTTCATAGAAATTAAAACACAAACCTCGTACTTGGATTATTTTCCGGAAGCCTTGTTTCTTGAACAATAATTATTGAAGACGGCATATACTTTTGAGGGGAAACAGAAAAGCCAGCAAGAGAACGGAAAGTGCCTACTGGGATTTCGAGGGGTGGATGGGGTCCCCAGGACTGTGGAGGCCGATGGTCTTGGGTCCTGCGAGCTCTGGGGAGTGCTCCAGAAAGGTGGGATGGCCTGACTCAGTGCAGCACTGACATCAGTCAGTAAGTTCTGAGGTTGAGGTCACGGTGCCCTGCCAGCCCCTCCCTCTGCCCAAACCTGACCTTGGACTAGGCAAATTTCCAGTCTCTGACTTATGTTTTACTGGCATTTCCAAACCGCCTACCACCTGGGCTACTAACTTCCTAATGTACTTAGTATTTTTCTACAAATGGACTCACTTGAAAGGACTTCAGTTTGTCCATGAACCACTTAAAACACCTGCTTTCTGAATCACCCTTTGGGAGACACTGGCTTTCCCATCACAGCCTGAAATGTATCACCTTTGTTTATACCCCTCTCTCTCCACACAGTAAATCACTCAGGTAGGATTTTTTTGGTGGGGGGTGGGGAGCAGTGTGTGTGTGTGTGTGTGTGTGTGTGTGTGTGTGTTGTGTATGCATAATTGTCTAACACAATTATGGATTTTTCTTTTTTATTTATTTTAGTTTTAAATTTTTTAATTTATTTTTTAGAGAGAGAGAGAGAAAGACCATGAGCAGGGAAGGGGTAGAGAGAGAGGGAGACACAGAATCTGAAGCAGGCTCCAGGCTCTGAGCTGTCAGCACAGAGCCCGATGCAGGGCTTGAACTCACGAACCCCGAGTTCATGACCTGAGCTGAGGTGAGATGCTTAACTGATTGAGCCACCCAGGTGCTCCTTTAATTTTTTTAAAAACTGTTATATTTATTTTAGAGAGAGAGTGTGAGTCGGGGAGGGGCAGAGAGAGAGGGAGACACACAATCTGAAGCAGGCTCCAGGCTGAGCTGTCAGCACAGTGCCCGTCGTGAGGCTCAAACTCACGAATGGCTACATGAGCCAGTCAGCTGCTTAACTGACTGAGCCACCTGGGTACCCCACAGTTATGGATTTTTAAAAAATATTTAGAGCCTTATTCTAATTTTAAAATATGGTAGGCCCCATGTTCTGCTCAAATCTATAATTTCAGCCTTTGCCTTTGATAGACCTTATGATACCTAAATTTTCTGTATTGTCAAGGAAATCTGGGCTTAGATTTTATAGCCTAAATTAAAAAAAAAAGATGTTTGGCAAATCTCATAAAGGTCACTAAGACATGGGAAGTGTTCTTTTTACTTATTTTTTTGAGAGAGAGAGAGACAGAGACAGAGACAGAGACAGAGTGTGAGCAGGGGAGGGGCAGAGAGAGGGAGACATAGAATCCGAAGCAGGCTCCAGGTTCCGAGCTGTCAGCACAGAGCCCGACGCGAACCATGAGATCATGACCTGAGCCGAAGTTGGACACTTAACTGACTAAGCCATCCAGGCGCCACAGAAGTGTTCTATTTAATAAACTGTGGTTGATCCTCTGGAGGAGGGAAATCAATACAGTATTCTTGTTTTCCCATCCCTCCCCCACTACCTGTTATATTTAGTTTATTTGTTTGTTTGCTTGTTTGTTTGTTTTTACATGATAGAAATCTCCTGTCCTACAAAACTTCTCTTCTGAGCTGGATTTATCTGGGATGACAGTGGGTGTTATGGATCTTGATTCCTCCAGGTTCTTAGGGGCATTTTCTTCAGACAGGAATTCTAGAGGGATCTCTACTTTTCACCTCTGTTCTTTAGATTCAAGAGACATTCTGTGTGTTGACCTTTTATTTTGAAGCTTTATGAAATCTGAATGACAGGGTATCAGTACATTGAAACCCTGACTATCTTAAACTCACTGTTCTCAGATCCCACAGACTAAAGCTTTAAATTCCCATGAACTGTTGCTTTTTCTGTTCTTCCATACCACTCTACAGTGAAACTGGAACTGGAACCATCAAAGGGACTTCATTCTTAGGCACATTTTTTTTTAATGTTTTTATTTATTTTTGAAGGAGAGAGAGAGAGAGACAGAGCATGAATGCGGGAGGAGCAGAGAGAGAGGGAGACACAGAATCCAAAGCAGGCTCCGGGCTCTGAGCTGTCAGCACAGAGCCCAACGCAGGGCTTGAACCCATAAACTGTGAGATCGTGACCTGAGCCGAAGCCAGAGGCTCAACCGACTGAGCCACCCAGGTACCCACACTTAGGCACATTTTTACACAACTTGACACAACTGAGAGTTTCATATTTTGTTACTTTGTTCTGTACTAAAAAGGATCCTCTAATAATTGGACCTTGGGTTTAGATTGACCAGCTATCCTGGACTTTAAATTCATTTATTCACAGGTGTTTATTGAACTTCCTTAACTTCAGCTTTATTCCTTCAGTAGGTTTTTAATGAGGTGCTCGAGGTATAGCATCTTTCCCTCAAAGACCACTGGGTAACTGGCTGGTCCCCCTAAACTTGTATTAGATTTCATTCATTCTAAGGCCATTGCTTTTTTTTGTGTTTTCTTTTGTTTTAGACCAAGGATGACTCCACACATCTACTTATTTCTGGTGGGAAATGCATTCCTTTTGACAAAGTCTGACTCTGAAAATAGCCCTGCTTATTAGTTGGCAGCTGTTGTTCCAGACCTTATGTTTATTTCAAGGGCTTTAGGTATAGGGTGTATATCTTAAGTTGAGGTTTCTTCATGAGCAATAGGAAAAATATCCTTTGCTTATACAAAACATGTTTATTATAGCACTGGTGTGGCACCGTCCTCAAGACCACAGACTTTTTGGTGCTAGCTGTAGCTGGTCGACATTTCCAAGGTTACCTCGTAGTCCAAGATGGCTACTTTAGCTCCAGCCATCATCTCTGCATCTCAGCCACCCAAAAGGTGAAAGGACAAAGAAATAAGGTTAAAAGATAATGCAGCAGACATTCTTTAAGCATTGTGTACCTATTTTTCCAGCCATGTCCTCAATCTTTGCTACTTGTGAGTGCACTTTTCTTCTGATATCAAAGAGTAACTCTCTGTCATCTCTCTAAATACTTTATGGTAATGGATCACACTCTTTAATTCCAGAAGATCCTGGCTGTGAAACGTGTTTATCCATAAAAGAAAGAGGAAAAGCGCAACACAACATTACTGACTTTAAAAATGCTTCTAATGCATCTTTAAAAATGAACTCACAAAATTAAAAGCAAATAGAGATAAATGCTCCCATTTTTTCCCCTGCACATTAAAAAGCCTCCAAAAGTGTTGATGGCTTTCTCCGTATTCATGAAGGAGTACTTGATTGCACCTGCAGGCCAACCCAGTGCTCTCTTTGGTTAATGCTGTATTTGTCACTGACATCATGTCTAAATACCCCCTAGGAAGTGTAAGCCCAAGATTGATTTCAGTGGGACCAGAAGCATCCCTGCGTGAGTGCCTTTGACAGCCCCTCGGCACGATGCTGTTGCGTACCTCGGGCTGAGAACAGGCCTCAGTTCAGGTGGCACCCATTTTAACGGTCTTATTTATTGCCAGTGAAGCGCTCTGGCCATGCCGTTTTCCAGCTGCACGTCTGTGGCCTAATGTTTCTTGGGAGGTGCTGCCGGACCGCTTTGGAAGGCAGCAGTGAGCCATTAGAAGTCAATTGAGCTAGCCATTTACTGCAGTATCATTTCCTTCCCAAGTTCTCGAAGCATTTCCCAGTGTGCATGGCAGGATGCAGGAGGACGGCAGGGTTTGCAGGGGCCTCTTGATACAGGTAGTCTGGATCTTCCTGAAAGCGCACCGTCTACCGGGGCACTGGAAGTGTGCCACCGATGCCTAGAGCCAGCTGAGTGATGGTTGGCCGGGTCCCTGGGGAGAAGAGCTCTGGAACAAAACAAGACGAAAGCCAGGGAGGAAAGCCTGCTGCCCTCCAAGGGCCAAGGCCGCGCTGGAGAGGAACGTTCCTGCAGAGCGGTGCTCCTTCGTTCCTCCCTCCTCCCAAATGCAGCAGGTAAATCATATGTGAGATCCCCACCAGGCTTTGGGGAGACCGGCCCGGGTGATGCTGGCTCCTGTTTTGTTTGGTTTTGTCCTCTGGCTCCCGGAGTTGCGGTGAGGTCGGCAGGGCTGAGCTGCGGGGCTGGAAAGAGCTCCCAGCTTCCTGACCCGTGGTCCAGCCCTTTCTGCAGGACTTGGGCCACGCAGGGACTGTTGTCATTTTCTTCGTGAGGAATAGAATGGAATCTTTCTTACAGTCAGCTGGGGAGACAACCGGCTCTTGTTAGGAAGAAAATGACAGTGGAACACAGTGCAAACCCCTCAGATAAAGCAGTTAGTTTTAGACGGGGAGTCAGAGAGCCTCGCTCCCCTGGCACTTATCTCAGAGTCAAGTGACATCCTTTGATAGCTGCCATGTGCTGCCACGCCCTCTTAATCTGACTTGTGGGGGGACAGAGGAGAATTAGCTGCTGGCACGGCACGAGAGAGGGAACAGAGGAAATGGGAGTTTTGCTTTTTTGGCACCGGCGTGGTTTCTGGTTTTGTTAGACTTCCTCGATGTTTGCAGAGTGCCGCTGTTGTGCAAACACATGCCCCCATGCCTGCGGGGGAGCCCGGCTGCTGGCTTCTCTTGCTCCCCTGGGACGCTGCGCAGGCTCCTGGCCCTCAATTCCCAATGGCGGGGCCGGGTCAGGGCTCAGCAAAGATCCTTCTAAAAGCACGTCTGGCCTATGAGCCTTTCAATTTTATAATCAGTCTCAAGGGCCTAAAAATCTCTTGATGTTTTCAGTTGGTTTGCTTTAAGGCAGGTGCCAATTTTGCAGTTAGTAGCCCAGGTGATCCTTTCTTTGCTTGTCCCGCAGTTGCAAGAGCGCCAGTGGGGTAGCGGCCCGGGGCTACCAGCCTGGGCCCTCCTGAGTCGGGGCCCCGTGCATCGGTCCCCCACGCAGTGGAAACTTGGACTTTGCAAAGAGGGAAGGACCACAGCTGCCCAGTGGAGCGCCCAGCTCTTCCAGGCATGCCATGATGTGATCGAGAGCGCTTTTAAAACTGTCAAGAATTAAAGGCAAAGTGCTGTCATCCCTCTCCTTGGCAATTCATGCTTCTCCAGAGTACAGGTGTGTGTAGGTGTGTAGACGAAGGCATTGACCAACGTCAGGCTACTCTTTTATCACTTTCTTTTTAAGCAGGGAAATTTGCCAAGGAAGGAAGAGGTTTCAGATGAGTTGTACAATTATTCGGACAGTTCACCTGACCATTTTGCGACCATTTTGCTTCTGGCCACCTGTGCTTTACATTACCATGAAACAAGAGGTGCCTGGGTGTCGCTTTCAGTTAAGTGTCCAACTCTTGGTTTGGGCTCAGGTCATGATCTCATGGTTAGTGAGTTCGAGCCTCACATCGAGCTCTGAGCTGACAGTGTGGAGCCTGCTTGGGATTCTCTCTCTCTCTCTCTCTCTCTCTCTCTCTCTCGGCCCCTCCCCTGCTTGCTCCGTCTCTCAAAATAATTAAACTTCAAAAAAATATTTTTTAAATAAATTACTGTGAAACAAGGTTACTGTTACTCGTCTGTTGTACATGCTGGTAAAAAGACTGAGCCGTCACAGACACTTCTTTGGTGCCTGAGTTGCCACAGGTCGGGACTCAGCAGCGAGGTGTTCATCACGACTCGGTGTTGGGCCCCAGGGTTTCATTTGTTTGCCCACAACAAACAGAGTCCAGAGCCATTCCTGGAGCTCAGGAATATTCTTTGGTATCATAAAAATCTGTTTTGTGGATTGGGTTGCTTGAGGTCATTTGGGAATGGTAATTTCTGTAACTGGAGTATGAAGTTGGCAGTTTGCTCAAAGAATTCTAGAGGGGAATTCTATCATATTTTAAAACGGGCAAGAATTCTATCATGTTTTAAAATGGACAATAACGCCCACACTGTTCTCCCTCTTGCCTTTGCCTTGAGTAAGAATACATGGAAATTAAGTAAAGATACCACAGTATTCTCTAGAATCATTACAAGCCTTTAGATGCTATATTCTTTGCTTTCTTCAGAAACCTGAAATGATACAATTGTGAGTTTTCTGTCAATTGCTAATAGGTGATACTCATGTCAGAGGTTATGCCTGGAAGTGAATTGCCGTGTGAGATCTCTTTGAGATCTGACCTGCAGATTCCGCATACACTCTGTGTTCTTGTCCTGAGAGGTGTCCCATCCAGTGGCCACAGCATGGCCCCTCCTGCTCCCTCCCAACCAGATGCAACATTGAGAGAGGGCCCCCCAGGGAAGAAGCCTCAACTGCCATGCTAAGTTTATAGGTGTGGGCCTGGGATTGTCTTTGTTCCAAAATTAAAACAAACACCAAAGAAACCAACTCATAAAAACAGTGGTGAGTACCTGTGCTTACACTGGCTTTGCAGAGAGAATGCATAAACAGCTGTGTGTTTGCCCACCCCCCACTTCATGCACTTAGGGCTGTTTCTTTCTCTTCGTGCAGTCAGTATATATGAGAGTCAGGTTATTGATGTTTAGTTGTGTTTAAGCCTAGAGTAGTGTTTTTGTTGGGGGTGGGGAGGGAGTATTATTCTGGGTAATTTTATGTGATTGCGAACAAAAGTCTTTTTTTCTCTCCATAGTTCCCATGGTGATTTTTTTCATTTGGCGTAGCATCGATCTTGTGGGTTTTAATTAGACTCTAATAGTCCCTAGGAGCAGAGAGTGTTGTGATTCGTTAGTATCTTCTCTTATTTAATGTTTGTTGATGGTTGGACGACATAAAATGGTACAAAATCTATTCTGTTGATATCTGCTACATTGCTTGATACGATAATAGGAATATAAGGGTGTTATGAAAGGGAAAAAAATTAATAGTAAATGATTTTGCTTTTCTTCCCTCTTGCCAATGTCAATTCAAAATTCCTTTGGGATCACCTAGTAAAATTATGTTTTTCAGAATTCACAAAAGTATATAGACCACAGAGGTTCCCAGTCTATAGGGAGGCTGAGGGTGGCAGGGTTACAGCAAGGGGTCAAGAATCAAGTATGGTCTGTAAATAATAAGTGGTATACCTTATGTATATGGTTGTATAAATGTATATATTACATTTTTTCAAGTGCATGTAGGTCCTGTTGTGACTAATCAAACAAATTCAACTTAAAAGCATAAACGAATTTGAGCCACCTGGGTGGCTCAGTTGATTAAGGATCCGACTCTTGATTTCAGCTCAGGTCATGATCTCAAGGTTGGTGAGGTGGAGCCTTGTGTTGGGCTCTGCCCTGACAGTGTGGAGCCTGTTTGGGATTCTCTCTCTCCCTCTCTCTCTCTCTGCCCCTCCTCCACTCACGCTTTCTCAGTCTTTCTCAAAACAAATAAAAACATTAAAAAAAAAGCATAACTGAATTAATGATAACCTTCTATAATTAGTATTATCTTAATAATCAAAAGGTATAAAATATAACCACTACCATAGGGGGATGCACATAATTTTTTAACATTAAAAAATAGTTTTTATCTTTGAAAAGGACAGAGACCACTATTCTGAACTCTTTATCAGAGTAGTGTTGATCCATATATAAACCTAGAGATATGTAGGAAAAAGGTATATTTTGAAGAACGTCCATGAAAGAACTTTCTGGAAGGCATCCATGAAAGAACTTTCTGGAAAACAGATTGTGGACATTCGTTAGAATGTATAAAATGTGTCCTACAGCTCCTGCTGTTTTTAAACGATGGCACTCCAGATCACTGTTGGATGGTGGCACCAAGCCTTACAAACAGAGTCAGTCAGTCTCTCCTTGGCTTCTCCCTGTGTCCCCTTCCCTGTTAGCCTTTATGATTTCCCCAGATGTTAGGAGGGGGGTGAGTTCCTTGCTTCTGCGGTGGGGGCTGGAAGTTTGGAAACTTTGTTGGAGAAGCTGTATGCGTTGCAGAAGAACAAGACACCTTCCATTTCTGTGACAGTGAAGTGGGATCGTGGGATCAAGTTTTCCTATGTCTAGGTGCCTCTCGCTAATGAACGCCGCCGTGGGAAGGGTTGGGGTTTCTGGGGGAGCTGAACAGAGGCAGCTGGAGAGACCCTGAGGATTGGAGTCTCCTGAATGAGTAAGCCTGAAGAACCTGGTGGGGGGTGGCTTGTGTTCCTTAACAGGGCACAGGGGTGGTTGGGGAAGGGGCCCAGTGAATGGCTTCCTTCCTCCGAGTTGATGAGTTCCCATGAAACTGGGATGTCTTCCTGTGTCTCCTTCCCCAGAGATCCCTGTTGATACCCACATAGCAACTCTCGAATTCCTATGATGAGGCGTTTTGAAGAAACTTCCTGCTGAGGAATAAAATAATCAACTCTCCAAATTGGAAAGGGATTACTTAGACGTCACTGATTCCAGTTTCCCACTCCATGCAGGAATCCTTCTATAGAAAAGCTTCCTAGAAGTCTAGAATCAAAGAGTTCTGGATCCATTGGAATCAAGAGTGCCGGTTCTTACTTGTACACTTGAGTTATATGGAGGCAGAAAATAACATGACTCACCTGGGCCTGTGTGTAGACATCCCATTGCCTGGGCGTGGAGATGTATTCGGGGAAATGAGTGAGGGAGGGTTGCACAGGGGAGTGGGAAGTGTGCACACGGAGGCGTGGAGTGCTTGCTGAGTGCCTTCTGACCACGGTCTTCTGGTCAGTTATGTTTCTCCTTAGCAGAGGTTGGTAACAGCAGGAGGTAAGCAAATAATTCCTGTATCTATTTTTTCCTGTTTGGACAACGAATACAATGTGCATGTGTTCAAGAAGGCTCCTTTTCCTGACTGCTAGCCACAGTGACCGGCTTAGGAAGAAGCAAAGTCAGAGCTGGTGAAAATGCACATGCATTTTGTAGTGGAGAATCTGATATCATGGCTGTGTGCTTTCGTTTTTGGAGTCTGAAATAACACACACATTCCAGGAGCCTGGGAAATTCCCAGGTGGCCACCACCATAAATGTTATCTCATTGAACCTCATTAAACTGTGACAGGAGTTCCAGGCTCCTAACCTCGAATGGTTCAAGGGGAAAAGGAGTCCCTATGGGGAGAGATGCCTTTGAAAGGCAGTCCACCTGTGGACAGAGTCTCCTGTGCCTCTGTGAATACGTTTGATGTTCTGTTCCTCCTTATTGAATAATAACTGTTAATAAAAATAGCTTTCAAAGGGACATCAGGATACAGCTGTGTAGCAGGACACAGGGATCAGGCAGATCACTGTAGATTTTGGAACTTTGATTTCCCAAACTTGTATGAGCAGGTCATTACCAGCCCAAGCCCTGTTGCCCATGTAATTCCTAAAGGGGAAGACATTTGGATTGATACAAAAATCATGCTTCCTAGTCGTGCCTCCTAGTCTATGTATTTCTATCACAGCAGCAATATTTTGGGTTAGGGTCTTCAAGTTAGAAGCCCCCATCCCCACCCTTACAGACACATCTTCCTTCTGGATATGAAAGAAAAAATGTGAGCGAATCTTTTGTGGCTGGGCATGCGAGTACCAATGGCAGTGCCTGTCCAAGGTCTAAGCGAAGGGCAGGGGGATACTGGCCACAGATAGACCCCTCCCTGCTGCTGAAGATGGATAAGAGGAACGGAGGCAGAGGAACAGAAAGGGACAGTGGTGGGTGGGACAAGCAGATACTCTGCCAGGCACTCAGTGACCCTCTCTTCCACCCTGTAAAGAGGACGCCAGGCAGGACAGTTCTAGCACTTTCCATCCAGCCATTGTGTGTATTGCCATTGTCACAGCTTCCAGAATTAGCAGTTAACCACTCTTGGAAGCCACCCATTGGAGCACCCAGCCCCTGTCAGAGGTAGAGCAGTCTGAGCCTTGAGGTCCTCATACATGAAGAGTCTGCCACTAATTTAGGATAATTTTCATGCTTTTGAAAAAATATTAGAAGCTCTGTTGTGTCATATCCTGGTCCAGCACAGGGCTTGGCACCGAAGGAGGCTTTGTAGGTGGGTATTGGGTGGCCTCATTTCCCTTGATACAACTCCCATGTTCACTGCAGCACTGCTCACAAAAGCTAAGATGTAGAAACAACCTGAGTGTCCACCGATGGATAAATGAATAAAAAAGAAAATGTGGTAGATACAATGGAATATTAGCCATAAAAAAGGAGGAGACCCTGCCATATGCGGCAACATGGATGAAATTGGGGGGCATTATGCTAAGTGAAACAAGCGGGTCACCGAAGGATAGATCCCACCTGATGCCGCTTACATGAAGAATCTAAAAATAGTTGAACTTCCAGAAGCAGAGAGCAGAATGGTGGTTGCCAGGGGCTGGGGGGGGGGGGGGGGGGGGAGAAGGGAATGGGGAGTTGCTGTTCAATGTATAAAGTTTCAGTTTTGCAGGATGAATGAGTTCTAGAGGGCTGTTGCACAACATTGTACTTAACAGTATCGTACCTGTAAAAAGTTAAGCAGGTAGATTTCACGTGAAGTGTTCCTACCGCACTTAAAAAATTAGAGCAAACTCAAAAAAAAAAAAAAGATACAAGTCACTACAGAGCCATGACTTGAAACCTTCTCTGAGCTTACATAGAGTTTCTGTCTTGATTTTCCTCTGCGAGGAGAGTCATGGTTTTTCTGCTACCTTGTGAAGTTAGCTCTTTCCTCCATTTCTCTAAACTTACCTCCTTCAGCTTAAAGTGGTCTCCTTAATTCTGGAATTTCAGAGGTGGGGGATGAACCGTTGGTCCCGTCTGTGCTTTTCCTAACCTGTTTTCTGGTGGTGTTTACTGTATGTATCCGTAAGATGATCTCTGAGGTTACATGCACAGTAGTGGATCCTTTGAGAACTTCAACAGCAAAATTACCTCAAAGCCATAAGTCATATCCTGACTTACAAAAAAGGCTTTATTTTCCTTTCCCTTTGTGGTTGTTGCGCTCTGTTCTACCGCAGTAGGGAAAAAAGCAGGGCATCGTCTTGTTCTCAGAGATTTTACTGACAAGGTGCAGATTCCCAGGACTTTCTATAAATGTCGGGCTCTTTTTGGTTAGAGAAAAAAGTGTCACATTCTCTGGCTTCTGAAGATCTCTTCGAGAACGCCTCTCGAGGATCAAGCATATCCTTGTGTTGCTGTACATCATAAATCTCAGCAACAGAAATGATTGTGCTTATGAATCACCCCCGGATGTCTGCTCTCTAGATCTGCCCCTCACAAAGTGGGAAAAGAAGGTGGGACGCCAAGTGTTGAGCGCCTGGCACGGTGCCCACCAGCTCTGCCCTGCTTTCGGGGTTGCAGCGGGGCGGGGGGGGGGGGTTCCTCCTCCCTCCTATTCGTGCACATTTGAGCTGGAGTCACCCACAGTGGAGGGCTAGATGTGTGTGGTACAGAACAGATTCACTTCGTGCCATTTTAGTTGTTTAACTGTGACCCTCACACAATTACTAAGAGGAAAATGGTTTCATGTCATTACTAATGAAATTTCCTGAAAGCCCATAAAGACGACTGATTCTGGGTGGCGGTGTCCAGATTCTGTGTCAGCTGAATTGCAGTGGGCAAATGTGCGTTATAGGAGGGAACATTTATGATATTAGTCATTAGATATGCAGACATGCACAAGACAGGTCAGATGGCTGGGAAACTGGGTTCTTCGGTGGGAAGTGCTTAGTTTGGAAAGTAGACACCTGAGAAAGTAAGAAAACAGAAAACATCACAGCCTGCTGCTTCTGTTGTCTCTTCAGCGTTGGGAACGTGGCAGAAGTAGGGATGTTGACCTACTGAAAACTGTTTCTCGAACCCATAGCCTTACTCTCCCACATCTGTGTGTTGAGAGTGACTTTTTTTTATGTTTATTTTTGAGAGAGAGAGCATGTGAGCAGGGGAGGGGCAGAGAGAGAGAGGGAGACAGAGGATCTGAAGCAGGCTGTCTGCTGTCAGCACAGAGCCCAATGCGGGGCTCAAACCCACAAACAGTGAGATCATGACCTGAGCCAAAACCAAGAGTTGGACATCTAATCGACTGCACCACCCAGGCACCCCGTAATTTTCAAAGCAAGCAGATGTTACTGAACTTTGTCCCACCCCAACCCCACAGCTTTTATTGATCAGATTTTAAAATAACACTAATGATACAACTTTAAAAATCACAGTAAGCAATGATTTTTTTGGAAAAAGCAGTGATAGAAATTCAGTCCATGCTTAACTATTCCATTGTTAATAGCCATAGATATATGTTGAAAATCCTTCCTTAACCTGGAAGTTCGTAAGTCCTAAAAATTGATTAGAATCGTTCCTGCTCATGAGAAGATTGGGACCTGGAATATTCTGTGTGTATGTATATTTTAATGCATGTACTTTTGTAACATTGTTCTTAATTATATATGCTGAATAGTTCCTTTCACTGTAGGACTTTGAAGTAATTCATTTCTGTACCCTTTTCTGCTCCTCCGACTGCAGATAGTTCATTCAGACCAGGAATTATTAAATTGTACTTCTGATTATATATTTCACTTCCTAGTTTTATCCGTAGTGGCTGTTCAGTAAATACTGATTTAATGGTTACTTCTACTCTTCAAATTACGTCAATAATATATGAAGTAGATTTAGGAGTGAATATGTGAAACTATCGTTTGTCCAAATACACTATTTTTTTCCTTTTATCGTAAATTAAGTAATTATGAAGTTAATGTAAATGATTATGAAAACTAATCACATTCTCTTTACCTGCCTATTCCAGTAATCTGTTCTCATTTAAGAAACTGCCCCAAAGCTTAGTGGCTCAAAACAAATTTTTTTGTACCATCCCATGGTTCTTTGGGTTGACTTGGTTCAGTTGGGAAGTTTTCGGTTAGAGTATTCTGGTAGCGTGATAGTAACTGGACGGGAAGCTTTGGCTTCTTCATACTTGTGTGCGACTCCTGTGTGAGGGTGACTGGAATCGAGGAGGCTGGCTGAGCGTCTCGTCTTTCCACGTGGCTAACTTTGGTGTCCTTGTGGCATGGTGGTCCTGGGTGGTGAGACTGTGTGGGCAGCGTTCCAGGAAAACAAGGCTGAAGCTGTCAGACCTCTTTGAGCTAGTGTTGGAAACCCCAGAACAGCCTTCTGTCATATTTTCTTGGTCAAGCTAGTCACTACGACCGGCCCATGTTCAAGGGGAGGGTTCTTAGATTTTATCTCTCAATGGCAGGAGCAGCAAAGAATCTATAGCCATCCTTAATCTGCCACCTGATATGTTAGAAAGTAGCCTTTTTTTTTTTTTTTCTGTTTTAAAGATTGCTTACTGAGTTAGACCAATTAATAAAGAGAGACTTACGTTTGTTTTAGAAAAGTACCAATACGGTCAGTTCTCCCACTGTGCCATTCAATTTTAGATGATGGTAATTTTTGATTTCTTGTCATAAGCCAAGTCGAGTATATTTAGGTGCCAGCTTTGAAACTAATACGAGCATATCAGTTCTGAGGTCCTGACTCACTGTTATTCGTGCAAGTCTTCCTGAGAATTTTCTCCTTGAGAACAGAACTTCTAGGGGGCGTCACGCCACAATGACCACAGTACAAATACCCAAGCCCACGAAAACAA
The DNA here is from genome assembly GCF_018350155.1 of Leopardus geoffroyi. Classification (NCBI taxonomy): domain Eukaryota; kingdom Metazoa; phylum Chordata; class Mammalia; order Carnivora; family Felidae; genus Leopardus; species Leopardus geoffroyi. The sequence goes on from NC_059332.1 coordinate 141,995,321, forward strand.
GAACCGCCCCTTATAACAAAACATTTTTCCCCACGAACCATGAACATGGTGAAATTAGGTAACAGGCTAGTGAGAGCCCGTTCCAGGAGGAACTGCTTCGAACCATGATATCCAGACAGTTTGCGCCATTGTATTTAGCAAGAAAAACAGAAAATTCCCAGGGTTGGTCCTTCATGAGGTGCCGTGAGGTTCTTGTTAAAATGTGATGAACTAAGATATCCTATCCCTGAGGACAGGTTGGCCTCTGTACCACAGTCTTTCCACCGAAGTCTGAGCTTGGGCATTCGGGGTTTTCCTGCCCAGACCTGACCCATGGCCACCTCTGAGCACACTCAGGCCTCTCTCGGGAAGAGCTGAGTGTGTGTGCGTTGGGGTGAGGGGGTGGGGGGATGGTCCTTCGCGGGCTTCTGTGCCACCAGCTTCACCCACCTGTGTGAATGTGTCTGCCAGCAGGGCTGGTGGCACCTCAGGGCCTCAGTTTACCACGCTCTTGGGACTGCTCGGTGTCCTCTGCGTGGTGCCATCTGCTCCATAACAGCACCGTCCACGTAGAAAGAAAAGAGAGCTGTGTCCCTGGGCTGGGACTGTGCCTGGCCTGCTGTAGGCTTTCAGGCCATATTTGTGGACTCGGTGGTAAACGACAGAAGTCACATCTGTGTCTTCTCAAAATATGACTTAGTTGCAGAAATTGAAATAGGGAAATTTTAACTACAACTCAACTGTCGTAGCTTCTCCTGAAAAAATGGGAAACCAGGCAACACCTGGCAGGAGGGGCAATAGTGGGGAGCCATGTGGCTGTCCTCTGTGGATCGGCTGGCTCTCTAGGGGCCGGACGCCTTCCACCCCGGCTGCCACTCTCACCAGCCTCTTCCTTTGCTGAGTCGGCAAACCCCAGAAGGCATATTCCACAACGCTTGTTATCTCTGGGTTGGAAACACCCTCAGGGTGCTTCAGAAATTCCTGTCCCTGAAGGTTCGTTTGTTTGTTTGTTTGTTTGTTGTTTTTTTTTCAACGTTTATTTATTTTTGGGACAGAGAGAGACAGAGCATGAACGGGGGAGGGGCAGAGAGAGAGGGAGACACAGAATCGGAAACAGGCTCCAGGCTCTGAGCCATCAGCCCAGAGCCTGACGCGGGGCTCGAACTCACGGACCGCGAGATCGTGACCTGGCTGAAGTCGGACGCTTAACCGATTGCGCCACCCAGGCGCCCCCCGATATAGCATTTTAAAGGTTCATCCATGTTGTAGCATGTATCAGAATTTCTTCCTTCCTTCCTTCCTTCCTTCCTTCCTTCCTTCCTTCCTTCCCTCCCTCCCTCCCTCCCTCCCTCCCTCCTTCCTTCCCTCCCTCCCTCCCTCCCTCCCTCCCTCCCTCCTTCCTTCCTTCCTTCCCTCCCTCCCTCCCTCCCTCCTTCCTTCCTTCCTTCCTTCCTTCCTTACCTCCCTCCCTCCCTCCCTCCTTCCTTCCTTCCTTCCTTCCTTCCTTCCTTCCTTCCTTCCTTCCTAAGTTTATTTATGTATTTTGAAGCGGGGAGGAGCAGAGTGAGAGAGAGAGAAAGGGAGAATCCCAAGTAGGCTTCATACTGCCTGCACGGAGCACAACATGGGGCTCAAACTCACAAACCATGAGATCATGACCTGAGCCGAAATCAAGAGTTGGACACTTCACCCACTGAGCCACCCAGGCGCCCCTGGTATTTCTTCCTTTTTATGGATGAATAATATTCCATCGTCTGGATAGACCACATTGTATTTATTCATCAGCTGATGGACATTTGGGGTGTTTGTATTTTTTGGCTGTTACGAATAACGCCCAGAAGATTGTCAATCCACTAAAGAACTGTGCTGTGTAGCACTTCAGGGATGAGAGGGAGAAACTTTACATCAGAAAAACGAGATCAGGTTATCAACACACCAAAAAGTTTGGAAAATCACTACCGTAAGAAGGAAAAATATAACGCGGCAGTTCCTGAGCTCCAGATGGCAGAGGGCGGGCCAGGGAAAGCAGGCCGGTGCTGGCGGAGTGGGAGACAGAGAGAAGGCGACTCTGCGACTGTCCCCAGGAGGCATGCTCCGTGGGAGGGGCCCGAAGCAAAGCGCCACCTGCAGCAGCCTCTCTGAACTAAGTCACCCGGGGGAAGCGCGTCTGGGCCCCGGACAGAGGCTCTAAACCCCAGCTCTCCATTCCCCTGAGCCAGTCTTTCCAGGAGGTGGTATTTTGGGGAGGGAAGATGGCTTACTCTGAATGACAGATCACATCTTTGTGGGGCAGGGTGGCCCAAAGGCAAACTTGTTTGGTAGGCGACTCTGGCAACAGGGTCAGGCCCCCTGTGGCCCAGGTGCCAGCGCTGTCCTCTGCAGCAGGCTGAGCCTGTCCTCCCTCCTGCCACCACTCCCGGCTCTGTGCCTTCCTTCGTCCTCCCCCCAGCATGGCCCCTGGAGCACTGCCCTCCCTTGTGGGGAGCTGAGGAGCCTGTGTCTGTAAAGGCCCACTGTGTCACCATCCGTAGCCCTGTCCCCAGATGACACTCCCTCTCAGGCGGGATTTCAGGCTGCGTTTTTGTCTCGGGAAGGATGAGCTAGGTTATGCTAAGGTAGCAATCCGTTTCAACATCTTAGTGACTTACATCAAGAGTGTATTTCTTGCTCAAACTTTATGACCACTGGTGTCCACTGGGAGATCTGCCCTCAGCTCGGCCTCACTCTGGGACCCAGGCTGATGGAGCACCAGTCAGCTCACGTGTTGACAGCCATTGTGGCGGGTCTCACACCATCAGTTAGATGTTCCGGCCTGGGGTGACGCATTACTGCCACTCACAACCCTACCATGGGGGACCAGAAGTACAGGTGCCTGAAAACGGGGGCAGCTGGAAATGATGGGCAAAAGACGCCGATATCCACCAGACATCTTGGCGCACTCCTCCCTGCCCCCTACCCCAGCCCCGCCCTCTCTCTGGCCATGAATTACAACAGGGAGGGGACTTGGGCAGAGAGACCCGGGTCCCCACTCGCTACGGTGTGACCTTGGGTATGTCGTCCCTGTACAGTGGGGACTAATGTTACTGTTATGTGTGTTAAGAGGATTACATGTGCCCGGCACATAGTAGGTGTTCCATAAATGATAACTCGTGAGGTGCTACTTATGAAAAGTTGTGGTTTCCCAACAGCCAGAAAAAATATCTGATATGCCCCTGTCTTTCGATTCTGTTTTACCTAAATAAGCCAGTGTCTGGGATTCTATTTGAAGGTCGGGGAATAAATACAGTGTAAAGTGATATTATTTATATATTTAAAGAACTGGTGGGAACCAAAATTAAATGTCCAACCATAGGAGAACGATTAGGTAAATAATGAAGTACAGACTTCACGAAATGTAACGCAACCACCAAAAACAAAGAAATCTGTGTAACATAGGAAGAACGAGGAAAATTATATAACAACACGTAAAATGCTTAGGGTAGTATAGTGGTTGAAAGTGTGTTACAAAGCTGTAGGTATTCTTTGACCACTAGTATGTTCAAATAAGCACAGATGAAAAAGGATTGGAAATGAAAATATCGGAAATGACAGTATTCGACAGCATTAGAATTACAGAATTAATGAACTGAATGAAATGACAGTAGAGTTTTAGAATTATGAATATTTTCCAGTGTTACTTATGTAGTTTAAAAAACCACTATTTTACAGACAGAAAAACTTCAGAAAAACATCCCAAATGCATTTGTTGATACACTGAGAAACTATTAACTAATTTTAAAGGTAAGTACATTCAGGGGCGCCTGGGTGGTTCAGTCCGTGAAGCATCCAACATTGGCTCAGGTCATGATCTCATGGTTTGCGAGTTCAAACCCCGCATCGGGCTGTCTGTTGTCAGCACAGAGCCTGCTTCGAATCCTCTGCCCTCTCTCTCTGCCCTTCCCCCGCTGGTTCTCTCTCTCTCAAAATTAAAAAAAAAAAAAAAAAGTCAGATACATTCATACTGTAGTGGACAGAGATGAAAATACTACATAGATGATCTCTGGTTCACAAGCCCAGTGGAAGATATTGGGCCCAAGGTAAAAGAAAATGTTTTTAGAGAGCAAAAATATTTTAAGTTTTTATTTTATTTTATTTTTGAGAGAGAGAGAGAGAGAGCGAGCATGAGTGGGGGAGGGGCAGAGAGAGAGGGAGGCACAGAATCCAAAACAGGCTCCAGGCTCTGTGCTGTCAGCACAGAGCCCGACACGGGGCTCGAACCCACGAACCGCGAGTTCATGACCTGAGCTGAAGTCGGATGCTTAACCCACTGAGCCACCCAGGTGCCCCCAGAGCAAAAATAATAGAACATCTTAGTAAAGTGTATGTAGACACGTATTATGATGCCTTCCACATGTGAGTAGAGCTGGTAAAGTGTGCAACCTGCGGAATTCTTTGGGAGTAGAAAACTCTTCAGACCATGCCCGGAGCGCTGGTTTAGTAGCTAATCACTGACCTTCGGTCGCTATTGGCACGTGGCCGTGTCAGTCTCCCCCGGACATGTGAAGGCCTGTGTGTCAGAAGGGTGTCCTTTCTATTTCTATAATTCCGGGGTCCGTTCCAGCATCTGGTCTTTGGAATCTCCAGGACCTTGTTGAAAGCTCAGGTTCATGTATCCCCACCCCCAGGACTTCGATTCTGAGGGTCCAGAGTGGGGGCCAGGAATCTGCTCATTGACCCTCCTGGGGTTTCCGTGTAGGCGTGTGAGGGCGGTGCTCTGTGCCTGGCAGGGAGGCCTCCAAGATGTGTTCGCAAGATGAACATACTAACAAGGTTTGTGAGGAATTTGGCTTTAAATGCAGTCTGCTGGTCTCTAATTCTCACATTTTTCCTGGAGATTCCTTGTCAATGGACTCCTAGCCTCTAAGCCTCTCCTGCCTGGGAACCCCCCCACTCTCTGAGACACCTGCTTCTCCCCTGGGGTTCCCTGAGGAAATGGGTTTATATTGCACACCTGGCCTCCACAGAGGCTTCCAACATGTGTTCCGAAGTGGTTTGTGTTGGTTAATGCCATTTTATAAGAGAAGGAAGAGATTATCACAGGAGGGAGCTATCTAAAATTAAGACTTTGTGGGCTTGAAATAGCTGGGAAAATGGCTGCTTTTGTGTAGAAAACTGAGCCTGTTTTGCTGAGCACAGTGGTTATTAAGCACCCGGGGAGAGAAGATGGTCTTAGAAGCCGGAAAAGAAGGAACAAAACAGAAGTTTAATTGTTTGAGCTTTGAGAACGCCCTCTCCGAGCCAGTGCTGCTGACGTTTTGTGGCCAGATGTAGGAGAGCTCATGTGAAAGGTATTCAGGGAGCCTCTGTGTCTGTTCCCCTCACCTGTAAAATGGGCCTTATGGTGGTGTCTCCTTCATGGCTCAGCATAAGGACCAAATGAAATGCTGTAGATAAAGCACTTAGGAGAGTGCTATTTTTTTTCTTTTCTTTTTAATTTTTTTTTCTTTCTTTATTTTTGAGAGAGAGAGAGAGAGAGACAAGCATGAGTGGGAGAGAGGGGCAGAGAGAAAGATAGAATCTCAGCAGGCTCCACGCTCCTGGCTCCTGGGATCATAACCTGAGCCAAGGCTGGGCCACGCAGGTGCCCCTGGACTGTTTTTCTTTTCTGATTAGAGAACACCTGTGGGATTCCTACAGGTGGGGATGCTCTCCACCTGGGCAGAGGGAAGAGCACTCTGCCACCAGCAAAGGGAGCCTCTGGTCAGGACAGCTCCTGTCTGTAGCCAGGATGGAGGGGTGGTTGGGCCTGAGGAGGCGGGACAGACGTGAGTGCCCCCGTCAGCCGGGGAGGAGGCGTGGGGAAGTTAATACAGGCCCTGAAGTCAACTTACCTTCAACTGGGCACATGGAGCATGGGTAGGGGGCCAAGTTGGGCCTTACACAGAGAGGTAAGTGTTTATTAAATCAGTGCATGTTGGGACGTCTGCGTGGCTCGGTCGGTTCAGTGTCAGACTTTGGCTCAGGTCATGATCTGGCAGTTGGTGGGTTTGAGCCCTGCGTCAGGCTCTGTGCTGACAGCTCAGAGCCTGGAGCCTGCTTCGGATTCTGTGTCTCCGTCTCTCTCTGCCCCTCCCCTGCTTGTGCTCACTCTCGCGCGCGCTCTCTCAAAAATAAATAAACAAAAAGAAAACCAGTGCGTGTGTTTCCAGGACCATGCTGTGATTCCTGTCTTGACCTCAGACTATACTGCCTGCCCCATCAAACAAATGGTGTGGAGTCTTACTCCTGGGAATGGAAAACACAGCTTTGATGCCTGAATCCACATTTACTATGTGAATTAAAAAAAAAAATCAATCTAGAGGTGATTTTCTCCTTTTGCCATTCCCGGTACTTTTCTGTGAAAGACAGTTGTAAACCAGTGTTCAGGCAGGAACGTGTTTCACAAACCTCTTCTGGGGAAGTGATAAAGGCTCTAACGGGAGACGCGCTTACTTGGCTCTTATAGGTGTATAGAGAGGATGGTGTGGCTCTTAGGAACTTTGCAAGTTTTCCAGCACTTACGGAACCAAGTGCAGATGAAACGGTGCCACGTTTATAGCTGACAGTGTTGACTGGGGGGGGGGGGGGGGGGGGGAGGGCGCTGTGCTGGACCACGTCCCACTGCGTGCTGCTTTCCTAAATAAGATTAATATTTTGGAGGCACTGTGCTTTGAAAAGTAAAGATAACAAGATAATTGGTGCTTTTGAAACTCCGTGGCTCATTTTAAGCATTGCATTCACTCTTGATTTTTGAATATATTCCCCTGAATCCATAAATGCAGAAGTGCCCCCCAAACCCATTAGTGTTTTGTTTTCCTTGGCCTATATTGGAAAAGTTTCTTCTCTTTTTTTTCAATACATATATATCTTTTTGCTTTAAATTTGTCCCGATCATAAGAAAAATTGATTGGGCTAAATGGTCCTTATGAAGCCTATGTTGACAAAGATAGATTACAATAAAGATAACGTTCCAAATCATTATTTGAAATTTTTCTCTGTTTCAGGCCTGTGTGGAACCACAGCAGAGCTCTGGCTTACATAGCTGTAATGTTTATTTACACATAGGAAGTCGTAACACTGTCTTTTGTCTCTAGGATTTTTGTCATTTATTTATGTTGCAGGAACTAAAAAGTAAGGAAAGGCTTTTTCCACTGTTTTCATTAATGCGTTAGGGGTTTTATTATATCATTGTATGAATGAGGTTACCTTTCTTTAGACACATACAAAATGATTAGCAATTTTCTGTTGTGTTTTGGTGCTGGGATTTTTATCCCGGTAGGCTTTAATTAAACGCCCTTCTCCATTCAGTTAATATGTCTATTTAAATCAATTTGGCTTTAACACAGAGCTACTAGGTAATTAAACAGTTCAATGCCACATCCTGGATTAACGAGAAGGCCCCAGTTTAGGAGCACAGTGTTGGAGAACTTCGGGTTCGAGTGTGCCCAGGCATTTGCAATGTAGCAAGTTTTCAGTAACCTCTACTTGGAAGCAATCATGATTAAGAAAAGTTGGACAGTTATAGAGTGTTGTGTTATCACATATCATTTGATAGCATCTACTAAGTTATAAAGCAGAGTAATACAGTGAACACTCATAAATCCACCAGGCAATTTAAGCGCCAGAACATAACTCACACTTCTGTGCCTCTCTTACCGCATCTCAAAAACTTAGCACTCCTCTCTCTCCCCAGCTTTAACCACCACACTAATTTTATGGGTTTTTTAAAACTTTTGTATTATTTTTTAAAAATTGCAATGTTTTAACATTTTTTTAAAGTTTATTTATTTATTTATTTTGAGAGAGAACACGCAGGTGAGGGGCAGAGCGAGAGGGGGATGGAAGATGGGGAAGTGGGCCCTGTGCTGACAGCAGAGAGCCCGAAGCGGGGCTTGAACTCATGAACGGTGGAGATCATGACCTGAGCTGAAGTCGGAGGCTTAGTGGACTGAGCCACCCATGTGCCCCTGATGGTTTTGTTTTGTTTTTGTTTTGTTTTTTAAGAAGAAGGTAATTGAAGATTCAGGTTTGAGTCTTCTGTTTTCACATTCCATTCTCCTTACTTCTGAATCATTTTGCTGAAAGTGACTTGCCGTGAAGTCAGTGATATACACATTGATCAGTCTGGTGTTTCCTCGCCCTGCACACACGCAAGATGGCCAGAAGGGTCCCTTAACTGTTTCTAAAGCGGCTCCACGGAGGACATTATCAGTGCCGTTGTAGTGACATTCCAATTTACTAACGTCTGCTGTCAGTAACTCTCGGAATATTGGAACCACTAGAAAATTTATCTTTGTATCCTGAACCCTTCGAACTCAGTAAATGCTCAGCAAATGTCCATTATGTTTAATAATTTAGTAAATGCCTGTAGGAAAAATTTAGGTAGAAGATCCTTTCAGTACCATTTCATTTAAGATCAGTTTTAACATGTAAAATCAAATGTATATTTACTTACTTTATACTATATATATATTTATATACATCAAGACATACACACACACACACACACACACACACACACACACACACACACTTGCCCTTTCTAAGTATCCCTCAGGCTCTTTCACGGAAGAATCTCTCAGACTTTACATTGATTTTTAGCCACTGCTTTCACTTAAGGCTTCTGACGCTCATAGGAGATTGGTTTTCGTTTTTGAAGGCGTAAACAGAAGTGGCAAGGAGATGTTTACCTTTGAACCTGAGCCCCTCATTATGAGGGCAGATATGCCAAAGAGAGAATTCCCTCAGTCCCCCATCTGTGTTCAGGAGGTGGCACCGGGCAGGCCTCACTGGGCACCTCGGGGTTCCCCTCCCCGGCCAGAGGAGAGCTGGAAGGCAGCGGTGGTGTGGCAATGGAGACATTTCTGTGATTTTGACATGAATCTGATAAACGGGGCTCTGCACCTCCATGAGTCAGAGCAGACAGGCCCTTATCAAGTTAGATTGTGCTCATGAGAGGAGAGGAAAGGAGAAGCCGCCTGTCTTTTGAGTGGAGCAAGGGACTTTGGTTTGCCAACAGCTGCGGGGGGCCCACCAGGCGGGAGTAGTCTGGCTCCTGGGCACCAGAAGCGGCAAGATGTGGCAAGGGGAAGGTTTCTGTGCCCTGCCCTGACCCACTGGGGCCGACACCCCCAGAGTCCAGAGAGCGCCCTGTTCCACTTGTCAGCAGAGAGGTGGCAAGATGTCATGGGAAGAGCCAGGGACTGAGCCTGGGGCTCCCAGCTCTCGGATGCTCCGCTTGGGCATCCAGAGGAAGCATTTCCTAGCTTGTGCTTCAGAAAAGTGGGGTTCATTCTGACGCTGCCTTCTCTGTCTCTGACACCATCTGCTAGAAAGAGCAAATGAACTCTTTTAAAAGTGATGGGCTCTTAAGTTCCGTGGCCTACCGAGGTTGGGCATTGAGAGAGGTCTCGAGGAAGGGGAAATTTTATCACTGACACTTTGTCGAATTGCCCGCACACAGTGCTGCTGGCCAGTAGACAGACTCTTTGGGTGGGTTGAGGATTGATTTTAGATTTCTCTCAGAGGGTGAACCTCCTTGTGGCCTCACTACCATGAGGCCTGAGAGGTGTGTGAACTGGGGTTCACCACTCTTGGGCTCGCTGCTCTGGAAGGACCTTTTAGGGAAGATTTTTTTAAGTTTTATTTTCATTTTTGAGAGAGAGCGCGTGTGTGCATGAGCAGGGAAGGGGTGGAGAGAGAGGGAGAGAGAGAATCCCAAGCAGGCTCTGCACTGTCAGTACAGAGCCCTACGCGGGGCTTGATCTCCTGAACCGTGAGATCATGACCTGAGCAGAAATCCAGAATCGGGCCCTTAACCAACTGAGCCACCCAGGCACCCCAGGACGATGGTTTTCAGGAAAGCCCTCTCTGAGGATAGTTGTATGGTCATCGGGCACATCAGCTCCCCTCCGAGTGTAAACACCACTCAGTGTTCCTGATTCTTCAGGAGGTGCTCAGATAAAGAAGTTTCATGTTTGAACAGGCTTCCCCATCACTTTCATGAGATAAAACAGACAATTTTCAAATTCCAAGAAAAAAGGTGTGAATATTACCTATTTGTTCTCAATCTCGAAAATGAACATTTTCTAGGAGTTTTAAAAAACTTTGTTTTGCATTGTTTATTTTTCTCAGTTACGTTGTTAGGAGAGAGAGAGAATTGTGAAGTTATCTACGTAAGTTGCACAGGCTGGTGAAGGCAGTGTCCAACCCAAAGTGTTATTTTCTGTCTCAGCCTACAGCTCACCCCTGTCCCCTCCACACTCCTCTCCTCCCGGAAATTGTGTGTGGACACACGTTTCCCTACTCCCGCTAACTCTTCCCACGTAAACCAGGGAGAGAGAGTTGATATTTTTATCGTGTTTTTGGAAATGTGAGGCAATACTTTCTGTAGACGAGCAGCTTGTGTCCCTTAAGTAGTATTTTTATCTTATTTTTTTTCCTCCCTTTTTTGGAAAGTCTGCCTAGAAAATGGATGGTCAGCTAGAGAGAGGACGAGTGGAAACAAGCGAATCGTTTCCACGTGTGGGGTGACCACTTACACGGTTAAGTGCTGGTCAGCACAGGGCCCTACCTGCCTCCTGACCTTCTCTGCTGCACTCCCGCCCGCAGACCCCATGGGCTGTGCCTGTCACTCCACTGTGAACACTCGCGTCTTCCCACCTTCGCTCACGTTGCTCCTACACATAGAATCATTTCCTCTATTCCTTTTCTTTGCCTGTTCCTGCCCCAATCCTATTACCTCCACCTGCAGAAATTTGCCTCTAGTAATTATACCTAACACAAATGTCACTTCTTCCAGGAGGTCCTCACTGCTCACTCCAATTGGGAGTAAGTGAACTTGACCCAGTCTTGATACTCCTTTATTACCTATTGTTTTTAATGTTTATTTATTTTTGAGAGAGAGGGGGGAAAAAGGGTGCAAGTGGGGGAGGGGCAGAGAGAGAGGGAGACACAGGATCTGAAGCAGGCTCCAGGCTCTGAGCTGTCAGCACAGAGCCTGACGCGGGGCTCGAACTCACACACTGTGACCTGAGCCAAGTCTGATGCTTAACCAACTGAGCCATCCAGGAGCCCCTTTTTTTACCTATTTTTTTTTGCATCATTCCTAAAATGTTGAGAGTCCCCAATGCCTGGAATTGTTATTATCAATCCATCTGTCATCTATATGTTTCCTCTGTGTCTGTCTGTCTTATTAGATCATATGCACCTAGAGGGGCATATTGCAGTCCTGAAAAGAGATATCCTTGATTCAAGAGTGGGGCCAGGACTGGGGCATACCTGGTGGCAGGTACCCAGTCCGAGGGATCCTGAGGGAGTTGCTGCTGGCTTATAATCTGAGATAAAAGTACCAGAGCCTACAGAGACCCTGGGGATAGGCAGGCAGAACCCAAAGTCCAAGGGCATGGCATGAACTGGCTCTGGGTGGTAGCCACACTCAGGTGGGGGAAAAGGAGTCATGCCAGGGGTCAGGATGACTCAGGAGTCAGGTGTGTCCTCAGAGGGTGTCAGCCTCGGTGGCTTTTCTCTTGGGGCACTTTGGGGTGTTGCAGGCCCCCTCCGCCATCCCCGACCAGCGTACCTTCCGCCCACGTGCCTGCCCTCTCGGCTGGCACCTAGCAGCCGGGCTCCTTGCTCTGGCTGAGTGAGGGGGCCCGGGTCTCCGCCGAGGCCTCAGTGTCCAGCTCTTTCCCCTCACAGGCAGCTGGGCTTTGGGAGAGCTCAGCTGCCCTGCTTCTTCCCACAGCTCTGTGGCCTCTGGCAGTTCCTTGTACCTGGTCGGAGGTCGGCCTAGTTCCGTCATCGCATCTGTTTGCTGGATGGGCCCATTGTTTCTGAGGCGTGTCTCAGATTCTGGGAACCAAGACCGCTGTCACCACGATACCTGAGTTTGCAGTTACAACCCTGAGCCACCTTGTCCAGGAAGAAACAGCTTTCATTCCTGTTGCCTCTCTCCTGTTTGTTAAGCTGTTCATTTTTTTTCAGCCACAGTAATGGTCCCAATTGGGTGGGGGATACAAAGATGAATGAATGAGATATGGCCCCTGACAGTCCCTTGAGCACAGCCCAGCAGGCGGCTCTACCCTCTGTTGGGGTTTCTCTCTGGGGCCCTTCTGGTACCGTCCTGCTGGGAGGCCCTCCCTGTGAACCTCTGCTCTGAGGGCAAGGCAGTGCCCACAAACTGGATGACGCATCGTGGAGACATGTCCGGAGTGCTGCCCCTAGTTTAAAGCCACTGGTCTGGAGAACCTCCAGAGTGTTCCCTCTCCCCACTGGAGCCATTTGTGGTTCTTGATAGGTTGTGGGTGGACCCTCTCTGCTCTTTTTGTACGAAATGAAATGCGTTTTGAAGGCTGATGGTGGCTTTTTGGGTAATGGCAGTGGCCACCAGCACAGGTAGTGATAGTCTCTCCAGGACAGGCGGTGGGACTTTGAGACTCATTTGGTTTCCTGACCTTGAGTTCCAATAGAACCATCTCCTCTTCTGATGCTGACTGAGGGCATGTGTTCCTGTCCTGCTGTGGTTCTCTGCCCTTGAACTTGGTGCCACAGTTCCTTATGGTACCATACATTTCGGCAAGTCCTTGATGCTCTGTCACATTGATGTGCCTTCCCGCACAGTATTATTTTGATTGTGCGATTCAAGTTGCTTTTAATGAATCTCATTGTTTGGAGATAGCAATGGCGAAAAGGATCATGTTCGTAAGTTCGGCGTGAGGTTTGGGTAGCATATATAAGTCAGGACTGACTATCTCGTGGCGTTCTCCTGCCTTTTTAATTTCATCCTGCACACGTTGGTTATTCCCGGTAATTTCCATCATTATAATTGAACTAGTCCACTCATTCATTTATTGGAACCCTATGGGGGCAAGGACTTATTCATTGCTTCATTGCCAGTCCTTAGAATTGTGTCTAGCCTGTGGTAGGGGCTCACTAAATATTAAGTGAGTACATGTATAAATGAATTGGCCATGAAGTGGGATGCACTTTCCTCCGAAAGGGGATTGATGCCCTATTTTCTGTAATGCTCGTGTTTGTATCACAGACCCTGGCGAAGCTTTCTTTCTGCAGAGGGTGCTGGCCAGGAGGGGCACTGGAAAGAGATATCATGGAAACTGCATTTAATGACTATGGCCTTTCCACTGTCCACCAGCGTCCCCGGATCAGGCATCAGTGTATGCACGGGCAGAGAAGATTTGAGTTCGGAGAATTAATCACAATGAATGAAGGCAAACTTCTTTTCGTAACCTGGCCAGTTCCCACCACATGACATTCCCATTGATACTACTTCCCGTGGAGAACGCTCCCCCAAAAGGTGATTTTGTGATCTGATTCAGGTTCTGGGAGTCGAGCTTTTCTGGGAAATTATGGCAGCATAGAAACTTGGCCTCTGATAGTAGCCATGTAGAAATGTCTGGTTCGAATACCTGAACTAGAGTGAGGACACCTAACCGATGGAAAACATTCTAATGTCTGTATTCCATTTGCCATTTCCCCCTTAAAATAATCTACCTTACTTTCACACTAATCAACATGCTCTTCACAGCTCTTCAGCACCCCAGCTTAATTGGCCTGAATTGTTGCTCTCAGTGTGAACAGTTTGCTCTATTCTCAAGGCTGGATTTGATGACATCTAATTATCCTCAAAGCGCAGCCAGGCAAGACGAGACGGAGCTAGTGAACGGCCGCAGCCGGCTGCCATAAGCGCACTGATTGCGTGTGCAATCATCCTGTGCTGTCCGGGCAGCATTTCCGATGGGATGTGCTGGCAGAGCTCACCAAACTGTCCTGAGATACAGTGTGTTGTTGCAGAGACACAAGGCAAACCCTGCTGTCTCAGCCCTCCTTTAATCAACTCTGTTTTAGAAATCCTGGTTTTCCACCTGCGGACATTCTGTAAGCACGTCAGTGTGAATGAACCTTGTTCTTTGCAGGGGCTTTTGCCTAACAAAACACCTGTTCTAATACATGGTGGCGTCTGACTGGGAGCCTCGGGGGTGGGGAGTGCTTTATTTGTAGCGCGTTATCTTCACAGGAGAACGGCCCTTAAAATCAGATGAAATGTGATCTTTAAACTCTTTTTTTCCTTCTGAAGTGACACCTCTCTTTCTTTTGTACAAAACTGCAGTGGGAAAATGTCAAAGGGAATGAAGCTCCCTGTAATCATAGTGACGCTGGACCTTGACTGAGATGTCGTACAACCCTTTAAACCATTTCGTGATTGTTACTGGCTAATTCCTAGAATTCCTTCCGCTGTAAGGCGATTATTGTTGTTCCTGCCGGAGTGACCTGTAAGAAGAGTGGGTCAGGGGGTGAGACTGTGGCTAAAGCCTCGTGCAGCCGGTTCCACCTGCACACTGTGTGTGACACCCCTGCCTCACTAGGAGGCCCCGCTTCTTTACTTTGGAAGATTTTAAGATGCAGGATTCCGTGTTCTCTTATTTATTTCTGTTTGTAATCTGCTGCAGTCTTCCTGTGGAGGGACAAATATGAAGGCATCCGAGGACTTTGGGGGGGGGCGGGTACAAACACAATTGAACAAAGCTGTGACCAGAAACCCTCCCTTTGAAAATTTCCCACGACACGATGATTAGGGATAGTGAAGCCGATAGAACGGGAGGATGTGGTTCACTTTAAAGTAATACAGACATTGGAATCATAGACTCTCAGACCTAGCAATGAACTTGAGGCCCTAACGCCTGACCGATTATGAACTTATTCCACGGAGTCTGGAGGTTTGGACCTGTGTAGACCCGCGGTGCCCGGAGTATTGCAGCGTGACCTCCTTCGTGATCCACTTTCTGTAGGGGCTTCACTTCCTGTAAAACTCCCCAGACCCACCCCCGGGAGGCAGTTTTGTTTGTACAAGGGTTTCCATGAGGAAGGATGGGAGCAAGAAAGTTTGGAATATAATTTTCCTTGTCCTGCTGGTATCTTTTCCTTTTACTTAAAATTTTCCTTTCTGAGTCTTGGCCAAAATGGTATTTCTTTATACTTTTCTCATTTATTTGTGTGGTTGGTTTTTTTTGTTTTTGTTTTCTTTCTGCTTTTCTGGCTCTCCCTGACCTGTCCTGAACTGCAAAGCATGGTTTTCCCACATTGATTTTGTGTCTCTGGCTGTGATGTGCAGAGCTCCAGTGACTGAATATTAAAAAGCTAAACCTTTTTTAAAATTACAATTTAAAATCCACACCTGTATCTCTCCCCTATTTCTTTCTTTTTTTTAAAAAAAAAAGTTTTAATGTTTATTTATTTTTGAGAGAGACAGAAACAGAATGCGAGTGAGTTAGGGACAGAGACAGAAGGAGACACAGAATCCGAAGCAGGCTCCAGGCTCCGAGCTGTCAGCACAGAGCGTGACGCGGGGCTTGAACTCACAAGCTGTGAGATCATGACCTGAGCTGAAGTTGGATGCTCAACCAACTGAGCTGCCCCTCTCATATATATATGTGTGTGTATATATATGTATAAACGTGTATATACATGTATATGTATGCATGCACACACACACACAAATATATATATATATATATATATGTATATATATATATATATATAATTTACTGTCAAATTGGTTTCCATACAACACCCAGTGCTCATCCCAACAGATGCCCTTCTCAATGCCCATCACCCACTTTCCCCTGTCTCCCACCCCCCATCAACCCTCAGTTTGTTCTCAGTATCTAAGAGTCTCTTATGGTTTGCCTACTTCCCTCTCTATAACTTTTTCCCCCATTCCCCTCCCCCATGTTCTTCTGTTAAGTTTCTCAGGATCCACATATGAGTGAAAACATATAGTATCTGTCTTTCTCTGACTTATTTCACTTAGCATAATACTCTCCAGTTCCATCCACATTGCTACAAATGGCCAGATTTCATTCTTTCTCATTGCTATGTAGTATTCCATTGTGTATATAAACCATATCTTCTTTATCCATACATCAGTTGATGGACATTTAGGCTCTTCTCGTAATTTGGCTATTGTTGAAAGGGCTGCTCTAAACATTGGGGTACAAGTGCCCCTAGGCATCAGCACTCCTGTATCCCTTGGGTCAATTCCTAGCAGTGCTGTTGCTTGGCCATAGGTAGATCTATTTTTGATTTTTTGAGGAACCTCCACACTGTTTTCCAGATCAGCTGTACCAGTTTGCATTCCCACCAACAGTGCAGGAGGGCTCCCGTTTCTCCACATCCTCTCCAGCATCTATAGTCTCCCAATTTGTTCATTTTAGCCACTCTAACAAGCGTGAGGTAGTATCTCAGTGTGGTTTTGATTTGTATTTCCCTGATGAGGAGTGACGTTGAGCATCTTTTCATGTGCCTATTGGCCATCTGGATGTCTTCTTTAGAAAAGTGTCTATTCATGTTTTCTGCCCATTCTTCACTGGATTATTTGTTTTTCGGGTGTGGAGTTTGGTGAGTTCTTTATAGGTTTTAGATACTAGCCCTTTATCTGATATGCCATTTACAAATATCTTTTCCCATTCTGTCAGTTGACTTTTAGTTTTGTTGGTTGTTTCCTTTGTAGTGCAGAAGCTTTTTATCTTCTTAAGGTCCCAATAGTTCATTTTTGCTTTTGATTCCCATGCCTTTGGAGATGTGTCGAAAGAAATTGCTGCGGTTGAGGTCAGAGAGGTCTTTTCCTGCTTTCTTCTCTAGGGTTTGGATGGTTTCCTATCTCACATTCAGGTCCTTCATCCATTTTGAGTTTATTTTTGTGAATGGTGTAAGAAAGTGGTCTAGTTTCATCCTTCTGCATGTTGCTGTCCAGTTCTCCCAGCACCATTTGTTAAAGAGACTGTCTTTTTTTCCATTGGATATTCTTTCCTGCTTTGTCAAAGATTAGTTGGCCATACATTCGTGGGTCCAATTCTGGAGTCTCTATTCTATTGCATTGGTCTATGTGTCTGTTTTTGTGCCAATGCCATGCTGTCTTGATGATTACAGCCTTGTAGTAGAGGCTAGAGTCTGGGATTGTGATGCCTCCCACTTTGGTTTTCTTCTTCAATATTACTTTGGCTATTCGGGGTCTTTTGTGGTTCCATACAAATTTTAGAATTGCTTCTTCTAGCTTCGAGAAGAATACTGGTGCAATTTTGTTGGGATTGCATTGAATGTGTAGATTGCTTTGGGTAGTATTGACATTTTAACAATGTTTATTCTTCCAATCCATGAGCATGGACTGTTTTTCCATTTATTTGTATCTTCTCTCCCCTATTTCTGATTATTTTACCCATTTGGGCACTTAGGCAATGAGGTGACTATATTTGTATTTTAGTCAGTGGTATCTACTACTTGATTGTCAGTTACATGAATGGCCCTGAGTCTCCGTGTGACTAAATCTAGTATGTTCTTGGTGATACTGAAAGGAAACAAAGCTCTCGTGTGTCAGAGTCATTACATCATCATATCCAATGATGTCACTGAGCTTATAGCCCTCGGCCACATGATGATACTCAACTGTTACTTGAGTGTTCCATGTCCTGGTTGAACTTGCAGGGCTGAGAACTCCCACATGTATTATCTTGGGTAGCCGGCAAACTGTGGTTACCTGTCTTCACATCAGATGAAGGCAATGGACAAGAGGAGTGTCCATATTCCTTGCAACTCTGAAATCCTGTAATTTTGATTGTTGCTCCTGTGAGCAACTCTCCAAGTGAGAGCTTGAGTCACTTATATAAATTTCCATTCGTGCTTCAACCAGCACATAGAGCATTCCTACGAAGTGCTGGGAACTGGTGCCCAGAGATGGAAGGTGCCCACTGCGCTTCTAAGGAACACAGTCTGGCGGAGGAGATAGGAACAAAACTCCCTCTGGAATAGGGTCATACAGTCTTTGGATACAGTATGCGATGGATGCTCTGGGACTCACGGGGAGCTGGAGGGAAATCCATCACACAGAAGGTCATGCTGTAGGGGAATCTTGAAAGAGAAATATGATTTAACCCCATGGAGGGTAGTGCAGGGATGGAAAGAATGGGTGAGGCTCAAGGGACAGGATATATAAATGGGAGAAAACAGGAAGCATGGCGTGCTGGGGAGTTGTCCTGCGAGTGAGAGTGAGGTGACCATGGGACAATGGCAGCAGATGGGGCTGGGAGGCTGCTAGAACAGTGGCTGTTATTTACTGTACTCCTCGGCTGAGTTAAACTGGTGTTAGCATCATTTTGCAAGTGAAGGCATTGAGGTTGAGTAACTTGCAGAAGGGCATGTAAGTAGTAAGTAAAAAGCAAAATTTGGACTTGAGTCATTGTGAGACCAAACCTGAAGCTCTTTCCCCCATGCAAACTTCTCTATTGCTCTCTCTGACTGGGGACACCAAAACACCCCTTTGCTCCCTGGCCCCGCTGCCTTGCTGGAGAGAGTGGGTTTCATCTTAGAGGTGATGGGGTTGAGCTCAGAAGGATTTCAGGCAGGAGCACAACAAATTAGGTAGAGAGGCTGTCAGGAAAATGGCAGCTGAGGGGCACCTGGGGGGCTCAGTCAGTTAAGCATCCAACTTCAGCTCAGGTCATGATCTCATGAGCTCCTGAGTTCGAGCCCCGTGTCAGGCTCTGTGCTGACAGCTCAGAGCCTGGAGCCTGCTTCAGATTCTGTGTCTCCCTCCCTCTCTGCCCCTCCCCCACTCAAGCTCTGTCTCTCTCTGTCTCTCAAAAATGAGTAAACATTAAAAAATTTTTTTAGAAAATGGCAGCTGATCTAGGTCAACTTGTCCATTGTGCTGGTTGGACTCAGTTCCAGCCAGCGTGGGTGCACAGCATGGGTGGCATTTGGAGTCCCACGGACCTGTTCTTCTGTCTCACGTCCGTTATTAGCCTTTCTTGTGACACTGGACCTAAGTTTCTTTGCAAACCTGTGAGGATTAAGGAAAACCCAAAGTGAAAAAAAATAGTGCTATCAACTTGTAGTTATTGAACCTTCACTACATGCCTTTGCTGAGCATCACACCATTTAATCCTTACAATGACCCCGTGAAGCAGCAACGATGAGCATCCGCCATGCTCAGACAGACATGGACTCACCTGAGGCCACACAGTTGGTAAGTGGACGGAGCTGGGGACACACCCCAGTCAGAGGATTTAACCTTTCCACCTCCTGCTTTCCAGGAGCATAGTGCCTGGCACATGTGTGGGAGTCAGAACTTTTATCAATTTGATTATAGTTGTTTATTATGTTAATTGCTATTAGAGGAGGTCTGCGAGCCAGGCTGGAGCCGCAGGAAGATGGCGGACCTAGGCGAGCAGCCTCGCGACTCCCAGCCAAGGCTTTTTCTCTTTCCTTGGCCCTCTCCCACCCAGGCTGGTTCACAGGAACTCCCTTCCCCACCACATGCCAGCTCTCAGAGGCTCTCACGGGCATTTGGAGCAGATTTGGGATGTGCCTGGGCTGTAGCACCTCGCGGGAGCCATTTCCATTGAGGTGCCCTGGGTCTCAGCCAGTTACAAGATGCCCTGGGCCCCGGCCTGCCGCAGAACCATCCCCTCTCCTTCCTGGTGGACGAGGACTCCTCTCAGGAGTAGATTCTCCCCGGTTGCCGTCCATGTGGGATCTGAGAATCCACATCATCCCTTCCCAGGGGGAAGGCAGCTAGTCCCCCCTGTTCACCCCGCTCCCACTTCTGGGGGCCCTCGGCACCCAATTCTATCTTTCCGGCCAGACCGCACCTGGCACTTGCAGCTGACTTGCATCATCATTTCTGGGGAGAATAGTGTGGAAGAGGGTTTGCTTTGGGAGAAAACGTTCCCTGATCTCCACTTTAGTGGGATTGCACTTCAGATCTGGGAACCTCCTACCGCAGAGCCCTTGGGGCCAGGCTCCTCCTTGATTTGAACTCAAGAATTTCAGGACATTTGCTGAAAGCCGCTTCCCCTGTGGTCCAAACAGACAGACAAACAAAAAACCCAAAATACAACCCTGACTTCGTTTGATTCCAGGAGAGGGTATGGAACTTGCCATATTTATTTAATAGGTGCTGTCATCCTGTAGACAAAGCCAGAAAGTTTTCTCTGAAACTCAAGATGTCAGAATAGCATACCCTTTTTAGGACTATATAAGAGCTTTACTTTCAAATCCCAGGTAGTCACAGGGCTTCTTTCCTTACCATCTGTAGCCTGGCTTTGCAGACAGCCACATTTCCTCTGGTTTTCCTTCTGTCGGGGCAGGGGCCATTACATGTCATTTCAGGGGCCAATACATGCCATTACATGTATTCACTGTGGCGTGGTACTTACCTGTCTTTAGGTGGGTAGAACACGGCTGTCTACAAGGCTCACTGCACCTGGTAAACTGTCTCGAGGGTTCCTTCATTAAGTGGGTTGTGCTTTAAAAATAGCATACACGTGGGGCGCCTGGGTGGCTCAGTCAGTTAAGTGTCCGACTTGGGCTCAGGTCATGATCTCACAGCTGGGGAGCTCAAGCCGTTTCCACCCCCCCCCCCACCCCCGTCAGGCTCTGTGCTGACAGCTCAGAGCCTGGAGCCTGCTTCAGATTCTGTGTCTCTCCCTTTCTCTCTCTGCTCCTCCCCCACTCATGCTCTGTCTCTCTCACTCTCTCTCAAAAATAAATAAAAATATTAAAAAAAAATAGCATACACGTGTGCCTGGACAGGCTTATCTGCTGGGCTCTCTGCCTGGGAGTTTGCATTCTGAGCATCCTGGTGGAGGTGCATCCGCGTGGCTGGTGCGTCCGCGTGGCTGGTGCATTCGCGTGGCTGGTGCGTGTGGGTGGAGGTGCCTCAGCGTGGCTGATGCGTCCCGGGGGGGGGGGGGAAGTACGTCTGCGTGGCTGGTGCATCTGCAATCATGCCACATATTTAATTACATGAATTGGGGATGTGTGTTTTGTGAGCGTGAGGAGAGGTGCTGCTTGTTTCTTATGGGTTTACAAGATAACCTGATGCTATGTTCTGTTTCCCATAGTAGCTCGGTGGTGATTTGTACAAGAGAACGGACTTGGCTTGTGCAGGAGTCTGTCTCGAATGGTAGAGATGTTTACAAATGCAGGCTGCCTCATCCGATTACCAACTATTTCTGCAAACTCAGAGGGAATCTCAGATTGCTCTTTTTAGTTTTATTCTTGCTCTTCTCAAGGAGGAATATTTAAAGTTGAAATTTTTAGAAAAAGAAAATGTTGCTGGAGACTTAAATTGTAACGTTAACCTGACACATAATAACAAGCTCATGTGTGAATGCTCTCTCTTCATAAAAGTTGTCATAGCATAAAGCGGCACTAAAGAAAATCCCTTGATAAGAAGCACTGATTTTTAAAATTTGCCAGAAAAAAAAAGGGAGAGTTCTTTTAAACACTTTTTTCCCCTTTTTAATTGCTCTCATTAAATGGTTAAAAAACGTTGTAACACTATCCTCATTTCTTAGATGTTTTGCATTTTATTTTATTTTTATTTTTATTAAATGTTTATTTTTGAGAGTGAGTGGGGGAGGGGGAGAGAGAGAGAGAGAGGAAGAGAGAGAACCTGAATCAGGCTCCTCACTTTGGCACAGAGCCTGACATGGGGCTCAGTCCCATGAACCGTGAGATCATGACCGAAGCTGAAATCAAGAGTTGGACGTTTAACTGACTGAGCCACCCAGGTGCCCCAGGCCTTTTAAATTTTAAAAGTGTTCTCCGGGTAAATCCTGTTAAGGCATCCCAGTGTCAGTTCCATCTGGATTTTGACATGGGGGATAGTGGTTATCCTTATGGAGGGGACTGAATTTGGTAAGACTAGAGCCCAAAGCACTGCCTGACTAAGCCAGACTCCGCCAGGCACGCAGGAATACTTTGCTGTGTTAAGGCAGCACGCATTTCCAAGTATTGTCACAGACAGCTTTCCTTCAGTCCCTGCACATCATTGTGAGGCTGACAGAGCAGATGTTTCTGATTCGGCACGTACTGAGTCTCTGGCTCAAAGAGGCCAGATTACTTGCTTAAACTTCCCAGACTGGAAACTCACAGAGCTTGGATGCCCTGGTGCCGTTTCCGCCTTCATTCAACAGACATTCATGGAGCATTTTGCGTGCCGGGAACTATGCCTGTAAACAAAGTGGGTCAGTCTTATAAAATAAGTAAGTCGGGCACCTGAGTGACTGCATCGGTTGAGCGTCCAACGTTGGCTCAACCTCACAGATCACGAGTTCAAGCCCCACGTCGGGCTCACTGCTATCAGCCCAGAGCCCACTTCTGATCCACTGTCCCTCCCTCTGCGCTGCCCTCACTTGCGCTGGCTCCCTCTCTTTCTCTCTCATAAATAAACATTTAAAAAATGTATAAATAACTCCGTCACAGGGATGAAAAGTACACACAGGGAACGTGGTCGGTGATACCGTGGTAACATTGTGTGGTGCAGGTGGTGACTGCTCATATTGTGAGCATCGCGTGTATAGAACTGTCGAATCACTGTGTTGTGCACTTGAATCCAATAGAACATTGTATGTCAACTATACTTCAGTGATTAAAAAAGGAAAAAAAAATGGATCTGCCTGAAACTGGGCCTGGAGCTTACAGTCTGGTGAGACATGTAAGAGTGTGTGCGGGCAAGCCAACACCACGCCAGATTGTGGGGAAGGGAGCTCACCAGGTGTTGAGATGGAGAAAAACCTGTGGGTGAGGGGTGGGGGACCCACCTCAGATACTCGATGGGAAAGGCCTGAGGCCCGCAGGGGGAGAAGGGGCCGGGCAGGGTGTGGCTGGGGTGGCCAGAGGTAGGAGCGAGTGTGGCCGGGGCTCTGAGGGCGGAGGATGATGCCCACCTGAGCTGAGTGCCGGCAGGGGATGTGAACGGAGTGGACGGATCTGGGAGGTGGGTCTCTTTCTCTGCAGATGTCGGTGGAATGGGATGTCAGTGGGAGTGAAAGAAACGGAGGCATCAAGGATGCCCTTGGGTTTGTGGAGGGAGAAAAACAGCCGGTGGATGGGGAAGTGAGCGGGGAGAGAGGAAATATCTTTTTTGGCCATTGAGTGTTTGTCGGGGGTGGGGGGGTGGCGCTGGCAGGAGATGAAGATTTAGGAGGGTCTCAAAAATTACTCTCAGCGTTTCTGTAATCATTACTTATTCAGTTTTCTAATTGTGTTTTAAATACTTGAGTTTGAATTAGGAAAATCACCTGGGTAATTTTATCCACTTACTTTTAAGTGAGGATGTATTCTATCTCTGGGCACGTTTCACTATTCAGGGGACTGGGGTCTGCGGGTAATAAAGCAGCAGCAGATAGAGTCCTTGGCCTTAACAAGCTTTTAATCCGATTAGGAAGGCCAAGTGTATCTACACGAGACCAACGAGCAATTACTACTTGTAATTATCTAGAAAATTCTAAAGGCAACATATAATCAAGTGCATAATGTAACATGAGCTATCTATAAAATGTTGAGAGAACACACACAGAGGACAGTTTGGGCCACATTCATTAAGTCAAGAAGAGTCTCCTGGAGAAGGTGAGTCAGGAGTTGCACCCTGAAGGAAGTGTTGGCCGTTGCCTTGTATGGAATGCAAGAGAGATAAGACACTTGGATGAGTCTGTGTGGAGGGGAGCAAAAGTACACGAATGAAGTCACAGAGGCGAGGAACAAGCAGAAGGGAGGGTAGGAATGATAGAAATAATAGTAATAACTAGCAGTTATTAAATGCCTAGAACCACCAAGTACTTTGGTGGGAGCTTTATAAAAATTCTCTTCTTAAAAAAATTTTTTTAATGTTTATTTATTTTGAGAGAGAGAGAAAAAAAAAAAGCGTGAGTGGGGGAGGGCAGAGAGAGAGAGAGAGAGAGAGAGGGAGAGAATCCCAAGCAGGCTCCGAGCTGTCAGCGCAGAGCCCAACGTAGGGCTCAATCTCAGGAGCCGTGAGATCATGACCCGAGCCGAAATCAAGAGTCAGATGCTTAACCAACTGAGCCCCCCCAGGGCCCCCCCCCAAATTATCTTATTTAAATCTTAATACTGCAAGGTAAGTGTCCCTATTTTACATACAAGAAAAGCAAGTCTTAGAGAAATAAATTATTCAGGGCCATGCAACTGATGATCTATACAACAAAAGATCGCAGCCTTACTCCTCTGTGATTTCACCCCTTAAGACAAGATGAGCCACGGAGGAATGTGCGGGGTTGATGAACACAGACGCCCCTGCACGAGGAAGGGGCAGCTCTGTTGGGAACTCCCCAACAGCTGGTTTGAGGTTTGAGTTTGGAGTTGACTCAGTGAGGAATTCGAAAGCTTCTGGTTTCTTAAGCCGGACAGTAAAATAACGACTCTGTGACAGAGATCGAGTGGTAGAAATACAGGCTGGGGGGTCACATAGGCGGATTCGAAAGGTTTCAGACGCAGCCATCCTCCTTCTGAATGTCCAGACATTCTCAATAAACTTAAGAGGACGACACAGGTGCTCCCTGGAGCATTGCCACTTAAAATTCCTCTGGAAGTGATAGCCAATTCACTTAGATAAGGAAACAAAAGCTATGATGTTGTGGAAAGAAAGAGGCAAAATGATTAGTTGCCAACATGTGATTGTCCACTTTCTTCCAGGAAGAGAATGAAAACTCAGGAGAACCAAAAGTATTAGAAGTAACGTAAGAGGTACCTCAGATGGCACGTGACAGATTTTTAAAAAGTGCTTCCTCAGTTCAGTGACCAACTTAAAATATAATAAAAGTCATTAAGAATTTTAACCCAATGCCTAAGTAGTTTGCACGTAGGAATAAATTTTAAAGAAATGTGCGGTACCCATAGTGGGAAAAAAAGTTGAAGACTGAGAGGTACAAAAGCATATTTGAATAAATGGAGAATTATATTAAATATCTAGAGAGAAAATTCAATACAGTAAAGATATCTGTCCTCCCCAAAAGTGGATTATAAATTTAACACATGCTGCCTGAATGATAGCCTGATTTTGAGGGGAGAAATTTTTGAAATAATTCTTGAGTTCATCTGAAGGGAAAAAAAGAAGTATGTGTATATTTGGAAAACTCAGAAAAGTAAGTAATGAGGGGGTCAAAGGATAGGGCATTCTTGTTTAGAAATAATTAAATTATTAATTGAATAATAATTAAAACTGTGTGTGGTTCTGATCCCGGGGTAGAGAAGTTTAGGACACAGAATAAGATCTAAGAATGTGTAAGAATTTAATGTATCATAAACTCATATGGGTTTATGAGAAACTTTACATCAAACCTAGATTAATAATATTTTCATTTCAATAAGTGAGAATGTAAAAGCAGGGGAAAAAATGTCAGTGACCATATAAAATCAAGTGAAGTGGGCACTCACGGGCATCATACAAAAGCCAGGGGAGTTTGGTAGGTTCCACTACGTAAATTTAAAATTTAGGTAGTGGGGCGCCTGGGTGGCGCAGTCGGTTAAGCGTCCGACTTCAGCCAGGTCACGATCTCGCGGTCCGTGAGTTCGAGCCCCGCGTCAGGCTCTGGGCTGATGGCTCAGAGCCTGGAGCCTGTTTCCGATTCTGTGTCTCCTTCTCTCTCTGCCCCTCCCCCGTTCGTGCTCTGTCTCTCTCTGTCCCAAAAATAAATAAACGTTGAAAAAAAAAATAAAAAAAAATAAAATAAAATTTAGGTAGGGACACCTGGGTGGCTCAGTCGGTTGAGTGTCTAACTGTGGCTCAGGTCATGACCCGATGGTTCGTGAGTTCGAGCTCCGCATCGGGCTCTGTGCTGCCAGCTCAGAGCCTGGAGCCCATTTTGGATTCTGTGTCTCCCTTTCTCTCTCTGCCCCTTCCCTGCTCGTGCTTTGTCTCTCAAACATAAACATTAAAAAAATTAAAAAATGTAAGACTTGGGTCAAAACAAACTGTCTTTAATTTAAAGACCACACAGATGGAGAAGTATTTGCAAGGTACTTGTTAGACAAAAGATTAATACAGAGTAAAAGATAAAATAATGACTCAGTAGAAAGACAAGTTTAAGAATACATATGGATGATTCACCAAAAGAGAAATAACAAATGATAAACAGCAGACACTGGTTTACCTCATTCACATTCAAAAAAAATGGAAAAAGAGGACTCGTTTTTCACCTGTTGGTTTAGCAGGTAACCATCTAATCATAACCATTGCTGAGAGTATGGGAAGTGGGCCTGCTTATCTGTATATAAATTGGTGCACCTGTTTTGGTGAGCAGTTCAGTGGAAAATTTTTAAAAAGTTCTAAAACAAACAAAAAACCCCAGCATCTCCTTCACCTTAATGTCCTCTTCTAGGAATTCATCTTTAGAAAATATGGTGATTCAACAAGTTAGCAAAGAGATACAGACAGGGCTTCTCACTGAAGTGTTGTTTATAATAGTACAAATGCCCAAACAGTCCCATTGCTTGTCTGGCATTTAAATTCCAAGTTCCTGAGCAATATAGACAGTGTGACCCCCTTTGGCTCCATCCACCTTTCCAAATGTCTTTGCCTGGTGCCTACCTCTGTCCCTCAACCCCCAGCAAAGTACCTGCACAGGACAGTCCTCTGCAAGTGCCATGTGAGCAAACCCTGCTGTGGCCAGCCAGGCCCTTCTGTGCCAGGCACTGAATGGAGCCCGCTGCTTGAAATGGTGTTTATGCTGGTGGTGTGCCTGCAGCACCCTGCCTCCCTTCTCCTGCCTGAATTTTCCTGGAACCTTCCCTGCTTTATCATCCCACAACAATGGTCGGCTCCCCCTGAAGTCCTTTAGCACTTTGTCTGAATCTACCGTGCTCGGTCTGAAAGAGATGGATAGGTGAGGCAGAAATCAGGTATTTGTGAGGTCAGTAGACTGAGTGGTTGGGGCTGGAGAAAGTGGTGAGAGGGTGGGTAAGAGGAGGCAGGGCATGGAAGAGGGGCAGGGCATCCCGTGATGGTGTGTGCGGAGGGTCAGAGCCATTGCTGGCCATGGTCACGGTCATACATGGTAAGGGTGCCGCCTCCCACGCTGGGAGCATTTTGTATTGCCCCGCCCGATGCTGTCCCCATGGGCACCGCATCCTGCGCTGTTCACGGCTTTGTGAATGAAAGGAGAGGCACACAGAAGGTCCCGTCACCTCTTCTTGGCGAGCTTTTATCTTGTGGCGAGGCTAGAGCCCACGTTTGCAGCTTTTTCTGTATTCTTAGAGTCCAGGACAGGAAACACATTTATTCTCTGCTCCCCCACAGCACCTGGCCCACTGCTTTGCATATAGTAGGTATTCGATAAATATTTATGGAGTGGCTGGTCGGACTAGGTTAGCGTCCCTGGAAATGGAAAGAAAGAAGATGAATTGAGAGGCTTTGTAAATGGAGAGACTAGGACGTGATGAATACATGATGATGAGATCATATAGGTTTCTTCTTTTTTCAAATCAGCTTCTATGAATGAGCTGAATGTGAATTTCTGCGTTAAAATTTAATTCGTTAAACTGAGAAATCATAAGGCTCAAAGCAACCATTTTGGTTGCAAATCCCCGGGCCTGGGCCCCGTCCTCTGGCTCAAGCCTGGTAACAAGGCGCGTTACTGACACGTGGCCTCGGCTGTCACCCCAGTAACAGCTCTGGCTCCATAAGCTGGCAGCTAAAAGGGACCGGGGATAGGCTGAGAGTGATTGTAATGATAGAGTCGCTAAGTGGCCAGCATTTCAATTGTAATCCGGAGGGTTAATTATTTTGATTATCGAATTATCTCTCGTGCTGATTTGCCATTTTCGGAAGCGCGCGGAGCTCACCCGCTGGAGCAAGTGAAGAGCCTTCTGGTTTCACCACAGGGGCTGCTCAGGGAAGCCGGGTCGCTCCTCCCCGCCAGGACCACCTTCCCCTTAAACGTGACATCAGTCCCCAGCGGCGACTGAGCACCAGACTGGGTGCCACCTCCCTTACCCCATCCCGCTTCACCCCTCCCTGATGTCCTCGCCCACCACCTACATCTAAACCACCAGCACCTCCTTCCAAGCATAGGTGTCCCCACATCCACTCTGGGGCCAGGCAGGTCCTTTCCACTTCAAGCTCTGTCTGTCACCTCCCTGCTCGGAACTCTTCCTCTTCTTCCTCCCCTCCCCTTCTCCTTTCTCTTCCTCCTCTTCCTCACCTGCTTTCTCCTCCCCCTTCCCCTCCTCCTTCATGGCCTGGCTTTATCTCTAGTGCCCAGCACAGTGTTAGGCACACAGTAGGAATGCAACACATGCATGCATGAATGAATAAATGAAGCCAAGAGAGGTGAAGAATGTCTCCCAAGTCACGTAGCTGGTAAGTCTTTTTTGACCCCACTCTTCACCCAAGGTGCTCCCCCGACCCCTGCGACCCCCTCACGGCCAGGGACAGCATGAACAGTGGGACCTTCACGTTGCACAAACATTCTCCTCTTTGGCCCCTGTTCCCTCCTCTCCCCCTCCTCTCTCTTCCTCTGTACCTCCCCTCCCTCCTCCCTTCTGACCTCCCCACCTCCCACGTTATTTTCTGGAACTCTGAAGACGTTCTGATGGCAGTGTTTGTTTTCATGTGTCACCTTGTGGTGTGTGATTGCTCTCTGCTTTTAGGAAATCTGCCACATATGTTCTGTGCCCCATCAGGGTTGTAGCCTAAATTAGACCTTCCAGCTGTGTTTGGGTTTCAGGCACATTTGTGGCTCCTTCTATTCCCTTCACTCCATGAGAGAGAGAGGAATTAGCCTCCCTGAACCCTTGGTGCATGGGCCTCTCCCTGTTTGTCCTCCTCCTCCTAGGACAGGACCAGTGGTGCCATGAGGGGCGGGGGCGGGGATTTGAACACCTATTGTTAGTGGAGGGTTCCACAGAACCCTGACAAGCAGGAAAGAAGCTCACGGACCGGGGTGGGGCGGGGGGTGACTTACACGGCCCCGTAGCACAGATCTCGTGCTGGGAAGTAGTGGGACGCGGGCACTGCAGCCCCATGGTGAGGACCAGTGAGCAGGCAGAAACCCCTCAACCACTGCCAAATCGAGAGGACAGTCTGAGTCGTCTTCTGGGACCTGCTCAGGGTCAAGAGAGAAGGGAATCAGGCCTGTGACCCCCAGGGGGGTGAAGGGCTCCGTGGTGGCCAGGAGCTTTGCTCTGCAGGCCATAGCCACAGCATCCTCTGCTGGCAACTGATTGTTTCAAAACTCCCTGAAGCCAAAAGCGTGCCAATCAGGCATGTTTACCGGGGAAGACAGTCAACAGTATGCAAACCCTCTGACCCCTTGCATCCGCAGCTGTGAGAGATGGCCCAGGAGAGCTTCCGCCGTGAACATGACTCGGAGCCAGAGGACACCATCAGGAGGAATTCTGTGTGGCCGTGGCCCTGGAGGTTCATGGCGTTCTGTCGGGGAACTTTGCCTCCAGCTCAGTGACATTGTCCTGTGGGTCTTGGGTGTTTGGGGTGGAGAACCTCTCCCAGGAGGCGGCCACCACCATCGCAGCTGTGCAGTAGACCAGTATACACAAGTGACATGCCCCTGCCCTCAAGCTGGTGGCTTTTGCAAGCTGTCCTCGTCCATGGTCACTGCATCTCTCTGTCACTTCAGTGGCTTCTCTTAGTCAACCAGCTGTGGCAACCCGCTTAGGTGTCAAAGCTTTAAGGCCCCCAAAGAATGGAATTGAGGGTTTTTTTAAATGTGGGTTTGCATGTCCTTGTTTGTAAGGAAGTGTGGTCCCCCAGAGGAGCCCTGCAGGGTCCTGGCTTAGCCGTCGACTCTTGGTTGGTCTTGGGCATTTCCTTAGTTGCTTCAGCTTCACAACAAGTGGGTTGGACTGTCGTCTCTAAGGTACTGTAAAGTCCCTAAATTTTTGAATGGTCAAGGCCAGAGGGAGGTCACTGTCAGGCCATTTGGCTGTGGAATGCCTTTGAGCCATTGATGCAAGGTGGGGGCCGGGCGCCTATCCTTGGATGCTGTCCAACCCCCCCCCCCCCACATACCATGGCCTCTCCTGCACCCTCTGAGGGGGTTCTGCAAGCCTTCAGTCTAGATATCCTGCTGGCAATGACAACAATGATAGAGATGCACTCTCTCATCTCAATCTCTCAACCTGGGGGGGCAGGGGTGGGTGGGCAGGGCATTTGTTATTATTTGCATTGTTAGGATGGTGACCTGAGGTTTAGAGAGGACAGCCAGGAAGCTTGTGGACCAGACTCCAGGGCTCCT
The DNA here is from genome assembly GCF_018350155.1 of Leopardus geoffroyi. NCBI lineage: Eukaryota > Metazoa > Chordata > Mammalia > Carnivora > Felidae > Leopardus > Leopardus geoffroyi. Next base: position 142,025,389 of record NC_059332.1, read on the forward strand.
GCAGTGCCTTCCAGATCCATGCGAGAGACGAAGGACTGTAGGCAGTTTTTTATGAAGAGGAACATGCCTTCCTTTTCTTGTAGATCGTGGCCCTTTTGAGGACACCCATTCTCGTAAAATCTTCCAGTTCACTTTGTTTCATTAAGGCAGTTTTAAAGGAAATAACTCTGTAAAAATCTAATAAATCCAAAGAGAGAAAATGTTAAATTGCATTTTGTAGGCTCTAAGGTCTCAAATCCATTTCATTTCCTGAATGCATAATCTCAAATCCATTTCATATCCTGAATACATACTCTACATTTAAACAATACCAGGAACAGCCAAACCAATAGGCAAGTGATCAAATGCTCATTGACAACTTGAAAGTTTCTTCTTGTCTTCTTGACCATAAACAGACTGTATTTTTCTATCTCATGTTTCCCTAGAAATGACACAGCTTGGAACTGGGGTCTCAGCTCTTTGTTATAGCTGCATCACACTATTAAATGGGGCTAAGGCCTCTGAGAGTGCCTCTTTGGGTTTGTTTTTCATTCTTTTAACATAGATGGAGAAAAACATACCCTAAGGAGCTCGAGAGTTTTTGCAAACCCCTCCCCTCAAAGCCTTCATTTGTACGTCCTTTGCCAAGCACTGAAGACTGCAGACTTCCGCATTTTGGAGCATTTAAATGAGCTCTAATTTTGTTGTCCTATGTAACTATGAGATTTTTTTTTAAAGTCGTCCAAAATTGGATTGGAATGGAATACAAAGCCTTCTGCACTTCCTGTTTCATTCACTTAACCCAACAGTTTATGATGTCCGTGCAATCATGTGTGGGAAGGAGGCAGAGTGGATGTGTGCTCTGAGGTGACACCAGATTTTATCAGGAGGTGGAAGCAGAAATGAACGTCGGCGATAAAAGGTATAGAAGAAGACTATGCGAAGCAATTTGGGAAAATGTTGAGAGGTCCATATTAATGATTATGCCTTAATTATGTGGGCAGTACTGGAAAGCAAGTGGGGCATAAGAAAAGCCAAGGAATCTGTGCCTTACAGGCAGGTGGGGAGCAGTTAGAGGTTTTTGAGCAGGGGAATAACAACCAATGTGGGCATTAGAGAAATATGGTTCCAGTCCTGAACTTTGTCCAGGCCATGAGTTTTCTGCTGCCAGGACCAGATCCAAGGGAGAGGGAGGGGCGTCCATAGTGACGCCAGGGTGCAGGAGTCAGCTGAACCAGCTGTAAGGGGTTGCTGAGGTCAAAGAACAGGATCAGTGTCTGGCCAGCCACCTCCTGGTTCGTAGACCACTGCCCACTGTCTCCTCACATAGCAGAAGTGGCAGGAAAGGAAACTCTGTGGTCTTTTGTGAGGGCACTACTCTCATTCCTGAGGCTCTGTCCTCAGGACCTAATCCCCTCCCAAAGACACCGCCCCCAAGTGCCATCACACTGAAGGTCGGGTTTCAACACCTGAACTTTGAGGGCAGAAAGACATACGTTCTGTAGCATGCTAGGTGGTAGATGGGCTTATAGGTTGTTAGACTAGGTAAGCTTTTCTGAAAAATAGCACTCTATAACTTTAACGTGGTGTTTTCACTAGGGAAAAGCAAAAGAGCTTTCAACATAAAAAGTGACAAAAGAAAAGCCTGAATTCTTGCTATTCATGATGACCCATGTTTTCGAAAATAAAACTATTAAACGCCAAAATTGTATGTTTTCTTATTCTACGCATCAAAATAGATCTTGAATATATTTTCTAAAATATATCACATTCTCAGCAATCATTTTTGTAGACGTTTTGTAGTGGGTCACCATTTTGGGCATAGCTGCTGGACGTGGAACTCTATAATGGCCTTAGTATATGCTAATGTTTCAGTTGTTTTAAAGGAAGGATTAGAGAGCCTTTAAAAATGTGTTGCTTAGAGTGAGCTCTAAGTTCGCGTTATTGTTACACACTTTCTGTTGTGAATCCACAAAGCAGCGTTTAAATGGCTTCATTTAAGTCTGGTGGGTGGATATGCAATAGACGTTTATTGACTGTTTTAATATGAGGTATTTTAAGAACAAATTATATCTATCAGCTTTTTTTTTCAAGAAGCTTGCACGAACTCAGCAAATTAAATAACGAACATTCTTATTATCAACACCTATAATATTCTTATGCTAGTAAAGGCCACACGTTGAGAAGACCAAACAAGTTTGGGGCTTTCTTCTTGCCTCTTTTTTCCTTCTCTTTCAGTAAAGCATAAAAGAACGAAATGCCATTTTGACGATTCCCTACCAGTCAGGCAGTGTGTGGGTGGAGGATGTTTTAAACATTCCTACTCACAGCAGAGAGTGTCTGTGAGGGGAAGAAACCACATAGATCAGCAGGGTGCCTTGCTGACCTAGAAGTGGTACAGTCAGGGACAAGGTAGGACAGCTTCACTAAGAAGGCAGGAGCAAACAGTCCAACCAGGGCAAAGATAAGGACACAGGAGAAAGCATTTGTGGTCCTCTTGTGCGTAAGGCCCATATCTTTATGTACATTGTTCCCAGTGGCACACCTTTCGTGGCTGGGAATGCCTATTCTCCTGATAAAGCCAATTCGTCCTCCTGCTATGTTCTGTGTTAGTGCCAAGAATCACAGACCTTCTGGGACTTCCAGGACTCCAGCTGTATCTCCTCAGTGTCCTCCGGAAGGAAGAAAGTTCGAGTCAGGCTCAGTGCCACATTGGCTCACCTAGGACTATGTGTGGGGCCCTGTGAGGGTAGGCCTTGTGTGGCTCATATAGTATGTGGGTCTAAGAGTTCCATCAAGGAGGGCTGGTCCACTGCCACATTAGAAAGTAAGTCACCCCTTCCCACGCTCTTAAGGTTGAATTGTGTCCCCTGCTCCACAAAGATATATTGAAGCTCTAACTCTCAGAACATGATCTTATTTGGAAATAGGGCTTTTACAGAGATAATCAAGTTAAGATGAGGATATTAGCACGGGCCTTAATCCAGTGTGATTGGTGTCATAAAAAGGGGACATTTGACACAGATACAAACACACAGAGGGTAGACCATGTGAGGCCATTCAAGATACAAATTCCTGTGTTGAAATCCCAATGTCCAATGTGTAATAGAAAGTGGGGCCTTTGGGAGGTCTGAGGGACATAAAGGTGTACCGTTAACGGACGGGATTAGTACCCTTATAAAAGAGGCTCCAGAGAGCTCCCGAGTCCCTCCCACCACGTGAGGACACAGCAAGAAGGTGCCAGCCATGAACCAGGAAGTGGGTCCTCACTAGAAAGTGCCCATGCTGGCACCTTGATCTTGGACTTTGCAGCCTCCAGAACTGTGAGAAATAAATTTCTGTTGTTTGTAAGCTACTTTTTGTTATAGCATCCCGAAGGGACTGTAAGACACGGGGAGAAGATGCCATCTGACTGTAGTTACACATGTACAAGCCAAGCAAACCCAAGCATTGCTGGCAAACACCAGAAGCTAAAAGAGACAAGAAGGGATTCTCCCCCAGAACCTTCAGAGAGAGCTTGGCCCTGCTGGCACCTTAATTTCAGACTTCTGGTCTCTCGAACTGTCAGACCACACATTTCTGTTTTTTGTGTGACCTGGTTTGTGGTACTTTGTTGTGGGAGCCCAGGAAATGACTGCACACGCCAACTTGCATAATAAGCCTTCAGAGGGGTTCCTTTTACACCGGTCACAGAAACCAGACTCATTATTTCCTTCCTCCATCACCTCCTTTTTATCTTTTCTTCTTATCTGCCCTTCTTGGGAACACACTGACAAAACGTTTTGTGGGTGTTGAGGGAAGGTGGGGTAGCAAAGCAGAGATCTCGAATTTGCTCTGTCTCCTCTGAGTAGGATGGATTAGGGAAAAGGGAGAAGGTTGCTGGAAGCCTGTGCCTAAGGGAGACCAGGCACCCGGGGCCTTGGCGGGTAGAGGGCCAGGTGGAGGGGGGATGGGCGGAAGCCAAGAGCCCACCTGGAGTAGGGCAAGGAAGGAGACTGAGGTGAAATACAAAATGACTTCAAGATTTTGGACTTCACGGCTCTCTGGTTTTGAGACTTATTCCTTGCTTTGGAGAGAGATTACGGGGACAGTAATGAGACAAGTAGGAAGGAGTTTCCATTTTAGGAACAATTGTGGGTTCCATCGCCAACATGATTAACTTCAGTGATTGGAAAATTACGTGACCTGAGCTGAAATCAACAGATGCTTAACTGACAGAGCCACCCAGGTGCCCTGGAAAAGGTGGAGTGTTTAGGGGGTCTCTGGAAGTTCAGTAGTTATAGAGAGTTTGAAAAGTATAGGTTTGAATAGATGGCAGAATTTTTGGCATTCGCGGATTTGGGCTAAGTTTGTACTATCCTATGAGTACTCCCCAAGGGCTGGGGTCTAAATGAAGTGATAGTGGGTCTAATGACACTACCTCATGCCGAGTGTGGGCAGCGTTACATGTGTAATGTGTGTACCACAATGTGAATCCCATGAGGATTTGGTTGCAGTGGACAGCAACCAAACATGGCAGCCCAGAACCTCTATCACATTTCCAAGAGTACTTGAATTTGGGGATTTGACAACTTGAGATTTGTGAAGATAGTGCCAGAAGGAGTCAGCCAAGAAGAAGCAACGCCTGTGAGCATACGGTACAGGATTCTAGGATCAGAGTTAGTGCCAGCTTTCACCCCAACCCCACCATTTCAGCAGTTGAGGAAGCAGAATCTCAGTGACTCGCCACCAATCAGACAACTGAAGATAGTGAGTCAGAACCAGAATCCCGTTCTCCATGGCTCTTTGTACCACCCCAGTCAGCAAGCATTTTAAAGTAATTACCGTAGGGCCAGCACTGTGAGACCCTCTTTCTCCTTCTCGTAGTCTACAACCTACTCAAAGGGGTGAAGTCAATATCCCAGCATTGTTAGGTGAAACAGTAAGGGATAGCAGGAGGCAGCAGGCCCTCCTGTGGATCCTTTCATTCAGAATACTCCCCTTTTCTTCATCCATGTCCTGTAATAATAATATTAATAATATTTGTCTTCTGAACTAGTTTTGTGAAAATATTTTCAAAATTGTAAAATGCACAACGAATGTCGTGTTATTAGCAATGAGGAGTTCAGAGACATAAAAGACCGATGTAGACTTGCAGAGTGGAAGGCTGAACGCAGCCCCCATAGTGGGTAGAATGTTGGCAGAAGGCTCTGGTGGCTGAAGAACGTGTCCGGGAAGAAGGGGCGTGAGCAGGGGTGGGAGAGTGTGCCTTGGAACGCAGATTGATCACACTAGCTGGGATGGGGACTTATTGTGCCTCTTCCAGCCAGTTTTTGGGTTCAAGTCCAAATCATGGTGACTTAAGGGATTTGGTGCAGGAAAATATCAATATAGATATCATCGTTGTGCAGGTACTGTTATTTTTATTTTTGGAAGGCCTTTAAGGCACATTGTCTCTGGAATCTTTTAACAGTGTCCATCCCATTGAGCAGGGAGGAAAAGAATCTTACTGAAACAGATGTTCACATTTTATTCATTCTCCTTCTTGTCCCATTTGGTTTATGTCTTTTGCATGTATAAAAGTTAAAATAAAAAATAGCAGATTCAAATGAAGGTGGGAGTGTATCCAGCATCTTGGGACTTTAGTGATAGATGAAAGCTACCCATCATTCTATCTGTATTTACTTTACATTGCCTTTCATGGCCGTTTTGCAGGGAGAGCAGAGCAGATTTTGACCCCATATGCTTAACACTCATTCTATTCATATGGGTTCCTAATGGCTTTGGTAACATGGAACTGTGTTTGACACTGTTTTTGTTTGGGGTTAGATGATGTATTCAGTTCTGAACTTGGAAAAAAACAAAACAAAACAGAGAATGCTGACAAGTCTGCCTGGTTTTAATCCCACTCGTCTTCTGCAGCTCATAAAACTCTTAGAGCTAAGCTTCCACAGGGGATCAGAGGACATTTTTGGTGTGTGGGCACTGCTGTGGTGTCCTTTGCCATAGAGCAGCATTTGGTCTTAATCCATCAGTCCAGACCTACCTCACTAGGAGGAGTAAGCTACTGACATTTCCCAAGGACGTCTTTGAGATAGACTCATGGGATGAGAGCGACAGGAAGGTTGTGTGCCATGTTGTAAGATGTACTGGTTTTGCTATTCAAAATTATTATTATTAAAATAATAATAAAATATTATTATTAAAATAATAATTATTAAAATTATTATTATTATTCAAGAATAATCCTAAACATACAAATGTCCACCTGCTTATAATTATGGTGTAATATTTAAGAAGTAGAGATTTGTTTGGATTTTGTACCTCTTAGGTCTGCAGCTTTTAGGAGACCAATAAATTCATTCACTTATTCATTCAATAAGTATTTCGTGAGGACTGGGCATTGTTCTAGCAATGAACAAGAAATGAACAAGTCCCCACCTTCAATGAACCTACATTATAATAGGAGTAACAGACTGTAAACAAATCCACAATTATTGTGTAATGTAATATCACATGATAGTTCTGTTGAGGGAAAATTGTGAAGGCACTAGATTTGGGGTAATTCTGCTAGTTTTATTTTATTTTATTTTATTTTATTTTATTTTATTTTATTTTATTTTATTTTAATTTGACTGTAATTAACACACCGTGTTACATTAGTTTCAGGTGTACAACTTAGTGATTTGACAAGTTTCTACATTATGCTATGTTCACCACAAGTATAGCTACCATCTGTCCCATTGCATCGCTATTACCGTATCATTGTATTCCTTATGCTCTGCTTTCATTCCTGTGACTTACTCATTCCATAACTGGAGGCCTGTGTCCCCCCTCCCCTCCACCCATTTTGCTCAACCTCCTCTCCCCTCCATTCTGGCAACCATCAGTTTGTCCTGTGTTCTTATGGTTCTGACCCTGCTTTTTGTTTGCTTATGCAGATTGTTTGTCTTTTTGGTGTTGAGCTGTATGAGTTCTTTACATATTTTGGGTATTAACCCCTTATTGGTTATGTCATTTGCAAATATCGTCTCTCACTCAGTAGGTTGTCTTTTTGTTTTCCTGGCTGTGCAAAAGCCTTTTGTTTTTGATGTAGTCTCAATAGTTTATTTTTGCTTTTGTTCCCCTTGAGACCTATCTAGAAAAATGTTGCTACGGCCAATATCAGAGAAATTACTGCCTGTGCTCTCTTCTAGGATTTTTATGGTTTCATGCCTTATGTCTAGGTCTTTAATCCATTTTGAGTTCATTTTCGTGTATGGTATTAGTCGTCCAGTTTCATTCTTTTGCATGTAGCGTCCGGTTTTCCCAGACTTTTTTTTTTTTTTTTTTTTTAATTTTTTTTCAACGTTTATTTATTTTTGGGATAGAGAGAGACAGAGCATGAACGGGGGAGGGGCAGAGAGAGAGGGAGACACAGAATCAGAAACAGGCTCCAGGCTCTGAGCCATCAGCCCAGAGCCCGACGCGGGGCTCGAACTCACGGACCGCGAGATCGTGACCTGGCTGAAGTCGGACGCTTAACCGACTGCGCCACCCAGGCGCCCCTTTCCCAGACTTTTTTATTGAAAAGACTATCTTTTCCCCATTTTGAATTCTTGCCTCCTTTGTCATAGATTAATTGGCCATGTAAATATGGGTTTATTTCTGGGCTCTCTATTCTGTTCTGTTTACCTGTGTGTCTGTTTTTGTGCCAGTACCATACTGTTTTGATTACTACAGCTTTGTAGTAGATCTTGAAATCTGGGATTGTGGTGCCTCTAGTTTTGTTCTTTCTCAGGATTGCTTTAGCTATTTGGGGTCTTCTACATTTCTATACAAATTTTAGTGTTTTTTCTAGTTTGTTAGTATTTTGATAGGCATTTCATTGAATCTGTAGATTGCTTTCGGTAATATGGACATTTTGCCAATGTTAATTCTTCCAGTCCATGAGCATGAAATATCTTTCCATTTGTTTGTGTCATCTTCAGTTTCTTTCATCAGTGTTTTATAGTTTTCAGAGTATAGGTCTTTCACTTCTTTGGTTAAGTTTTTCCTAGGTATTGAGTTTAGGCTGTTTTAGATGGTATATTCAGGAAAGGCATCTTTGAAGAGGTGATACCTCTTTCTGCTTTGAAGAACAAAAATAGGAACAGAGTGTGGAATTGAGATGTCTGAGTATCTGGTAAAGGGCATTCAAGGGAGAGGGAACATCGAGTGCAAAGGCCCTGAAGTGAGGTGAAATTGGTATATTTGAGGGATGGCAAGAAGTTTGGTGTGACTGGAACGCATTGAACAAGGGGAAAGTGGTAGCAGATGAGGCCAGAGACATGGCCAGGCACTAGATCAGACAGGGCCTCATAGACCGTAGTGAGGATATTAGATTGTGTTCTGAGAATAGGAATTCACTTTTACATAATCACTCTTGCAGGGGTATTGAGAGAGGAATGTAGGAACGTGGGAGGAAAGGGAGAAAAGCAGAAGTCATGCAGAAGTTACAGATGACAGAGTAAGTGTGGATCTCATTGGGGCCATTAATGGAGACATAGGAAGCAGCTGGGAGGTAGACTATCTTGACAGTTGACATGATTTGCTAATGGGTGAATTTGGGTGTGGGTATCAGGGGAACAGCCCTGTTCTAATTTTCCAGTTAGAGATGCCCACGGGTCACAGTTGCTAACCCCAACCCCAGCCCCATTGCCCCAGAAAGAATATGACCCGTGGCAGCTGAGTCCATGGCCCCTTCACAAAGGGGAAGAATGAGCAAAACCTTAAATGGCTTTCATGGTTTAAAATAAAAGCTTAAATTTTAAATGTGATGCATTTTGGGTGAAGAACAGAATAAAGATGTTGCTTGCTTTGTATCACCTTTTTTAAAACCTTTCCTTAGCAATCTTTCAAAACCACAGCAGATGTTCCTTAGAAAAATAAACCAAATGGCAATTTCCAGGAAAAAGAGACCCATTATCATGGGCCCATTACGAGCTCCATTATTTAGCATATTGGAAGGATTGGGCTTAATTTACAGTTTCTTTTGCAGGAGAGGAATCCTAGGCAGAATCGGTATGGTTAATAAAGAGGCAAATAATAAAAATTCAGATTTTCCTCTCTTCAGTGTTGGTATTTGAAATTTTTACTAATTTTCTTGTAGAACTAATACTCAGTGCTGGGTAGACTCATTTTGAATTTTCTGTTTGCTTTCCTTTTGTTCTGTTATTATTTCTTCCTTTATTGAAGGCTGTTTATCAGATTTTTTTCCCTGCAAAAAATAGTTTAACATACTTTACATGGCTTCTAATTTTTTTCTGAGACAACTGGGTTATTGCAACTAGGATATTACTGTAAAAAAAATTGTGCAAAATCAAAACAATGTGATTTGGGGGGGGTGTCAACCATTTCTTGATCTTTTCCTGAATGAATAATTATCCAGGAATCTGTTCTACTCTAAATTAGCTGTAGCACTGAATATTTTCTTGTTCTTTAAGATTACATTTATAGCCTGGGATTAGGTGTATTTCATTGCACTGAAATTTAAACTTTGATATTAAAACTGTTTAAACTCTTGTTTTGTATCTATGAACACATGAAGTTATTAAAAAGTGCTTTCATGTTCAGAGTGTTTCTACATTTCTAAAGTCAATATTGTTTTAATTTTGGAATACAAAGACAATACTGATTTCCTCATATGAAGATTTAATATTTCACTGGTTCATGGAGGTGGTAGCTTTGCCTATAACAAGGTATCAGTGGTTGGTTTTATGATTTGATAATATCGTCATTCTTCAGTTGACACAATTTACTCAGATTCTCCTTTGTTGACAAGGATATAATAATGTTTTACTTCTCCCAAAGAGGAGATTCTTTAGGATATAGAACTCTATGTCCTGGGCTGGAAGAGATTCTGAGGCTAAAATTCGCCTTTTTTTCTTTTTTTAAAGTTTATTTAGTTGGAGAGAGACAAAGACAGCATGAGTGGGGGAGGGGCAGAGAGAGAGGGAGAGAGAGAGAATCCCAAGCAGGCTCCACACTGTCAGTGCAGAGCACAATGGGGGGGCTCAAACTTACAAAACCACAAGATCATGACTTGAGCCAAAGCCAAGAGTTGGATGCTGAACCAACTGACCACCCAGGTGCCCCTGAAATTCACCTTTTGACCACACCTAGCCCACCCTGAACATTGGGCATTCATGCACTTACTCAACAGCATTAAACAGTAATGGCAGCCGTTCATTAACCAAGTGGTGTGTGTTGTAATCCACTCAACGGTCTTGCAATGTTGCTCTTATAACAAAGAAAGAAATTGAGATCAGAGATGGCTGTCTCAGGGCCCACAGGAGTTGCCAGCAGGACCAATGTTCACACTGGTGGCAGGGAGGCTACAAAGTAGAAGACAGTGCAATGCTTTCCTGCAAGGTATGCACATGCTAGAAGGGAAGACCAAGAAGGTAATTCTATGAAACAGTAAAAAGAAGACTCTATAGAAGGAGGAACACCATGACTATGAGCTGACTGCTTCACATCAGCACTGAGAGGGTGGGTAAGAGAGCCATCAGACTTTGGGGGCATGAGTCAGCTCATTGAGGAGATACCTTGAGGCGAATTCAACTAATAGCAACCATTCTGAATGGTCCTATTCATGGGTGCCAAAACCTGTCTTGGCAATAAAGCTTGTGCTCCCAACCCCACATTTCTGCATACTGTCCCTACTGCCTGATTCCTTACCCCTCACCACTCACCCATCCTGCACCACGGAAGGTTCATTTACAGGCTTTGCTTCTTGCTGTTGGGCAGCCCCTTTACGAGTGTCAGGAATGCTATTCATGGCGTATAGTTTTTTGTTGCTTTACTTTGTTTTCAAGCCACGTAACCAACTATATAACCTTGATCAGGATGCTGTTGAAGTAACAGAAAGCCAAGTGCAAATTGGTTTAAACAATAAGGAAACTGATTGGTTGACATACATTGGCAGCCTGAGACAGAGGGAATCAGTGTTGGTTCATCTGGCAGGTAGGTGAGTGGTGTGATCAAGGACCCGGGTTGTTTCCATTTGTCTACTTTGCCTTCCACAATGACAACTTCATTCCATGATTGTTCTCCCTGTAGGCTTAGGATGGCTGCTGCATGTGGACCCACCACTTCCTCGTTAGGATCATCTAGGGTCAGACGTATCCTGGCTTTCTGTTGTTGCTTGTAAGAATAAGGAAGGATTTTCCGAGAAGCCTCCAGTGGTCCTCTCATTGCATCTCTTTAGACAGATGTGGTTCACACTTCCATTCCTGAACCACTTACTGGCAGGAGAGGATTCCCTTAGATCATACATGCCTGCCTTTTCTTTTTTAATATATTTTTAAAGTTTATTTATTTATTTTGAGAAAGACACAGTGCAAGTGAGGGAGGGGCAGAGAGAGAGGGAGAGAGAGAATCCCAGTGTGGGGCTCGAACTTACAAAACCATGAGATCATAACCTGAGCTGAAACCAAGAGTCAGATGCTTAACCCACTGAGCCGCCCAGGTGCCCCTGTGTGCCTACCTTTTAAGCTGAGCTCAACTCTCCAAGCCAAAAGCTGTTGCTTAGTATGGACAGAGTTTAATGATTGCAGATTCAAGGGTAGTATCCATTACACAAGACTCAGAGCCACCAGTGTTTTTTAGGACATGTGTGTCTTATTATCCATCCTCTTAAGCAGGATTTGGGGCTGATGAATAGTTGATACGCATTGCTACAAAATGAATTGCCTAAAATTATTAGAAGCCAGGTGGTAGACAATCTGAAAACATGAAAACATGCTCAGCCTCATTAGTAATCAGGGAAATGTAAATTAGAATCACAGTGACATACTATTCCACTCCCACTAAATTGGCAAGGATTACGAAGTCTGACAATACAAAATGTCAGCGGTGATGTGCGTGTGGAAACACGACCTCACAGGTCCTGCTAGTGGCAGTGTAATTTGGTATTACCACTTTGGAAAAATTCGTATTAACTTTTAAAGCATGCATATACCCTTCGACTTAACAAAAACATATATTTTATAATTCCTTCAAGAGACATGTTTGAGAATGTTCTAGACAATAATGTTCATAATAGCAAAAAACTGGACACAATCTAAGTGTCCCCAAACAGGAGAACAAACAAATGCACCATGGTGTATTCACACAATGGACTGACATACAGCAGTGGAAATGAAGAAAATATAGCCACGTGGAATCACATGGATGCATTTTAAACATTTTAATATTTAATTTAAAAGAGTGAGTTCCCAAAGACTACTATATACAGTAAAATACCATGTTTATAAAACTCAGCAGCAAGTATATGTACACAATATATTGTTAGGATACATCCACATGTGGCAAAACTATGTTTAAAAGCAAGGGTGGTTATCTAGGTAGGGGTAGTTTAGAAGGCGGGATCCAGGAAAAGCACCAAGTTGACTCCAGTGATAATTGGTGATGAGCTCTAATCTTTAGTAGGGTGAAATGAGATCTAATCTTTAGTGGGGCAGGATATGGGGTGTCTGTTTTCTTTGGGGCTTCATAACCTCCTATCTATCCATCTGTCATCCATATCAAAGGCCACATAATAATTTTTAAAGTATAGGCTCACTGAGCTCTTATAGTGTGACTCATTGCCGTTGGGTGACAAAGTAATGGGATTCTTGTAAGAGGAAGCCATTTCTGTTGAATTAATTAATATCCCATCAGGGAGCAAATCATCATGTGGTTGGGGGAACCAGTGGCTACAATCTATTTAGACTTTGAAAAAGTCTCTGATCAACTCTTTCTGGCTGGGGAAAATATTTACTCACGTATAGGGAGACAGCCATCAGAGGTAATAAATAGATAAAGAAGTAGGAATTGAATGAGCCTTCACGTGTGTGTAGAGGTGTAAGCTTTTTCATTTCTGTAGTGATCAGTCAACATTTGCCTCATAGCATACTTTTAATGAATGATTTGGAAGAGGAGCACACAAGCAAGAGAATCCCCTGGCTAGAGGGAACTCAGAGTGCAGCCAGGCGGTGAAACGTTGAGCAAATGAGATTGAACCTCAAGCTGAGGACTTGTTTCACTCAGAAATAAGACAGATGAGCTTTAGTGTAGACAGTACACCTGTTTGGTGGTTTCTGCTTCTGGGTTAATTCCCCCCGGGCCTTGATGCTTGGTGGGAGGACACTTGTAGCTCCTGTGGTTAGGGGCTTTTGCTAACCGAGCCTGTAATAGAATCTCTTAATGGTTAAATAACACGTTCCACTTCTGGTGGAGGCGGGACTTCTGGTGTCATTCGGTTGATTCAGCACAACCTTTTAATCCTCCCACTAGAAACTTCCCGTGTCTCACTCAAAATGTAAAGACAGACTGAGCCGAGTATTCAAGTCACCCTCTAACCCCCCAGTGACTACATTGAACAATTGTGACTTTGTCAACCTCTGTTTCCCCTTTAGTAAAAGGAAAAGGGTTGAACTAAATGATTTCTGATGCCTCTTTCAGATCCAGTGTTCTGTGGCTCTGGGCGTGTCTTTGTAAAGAACCGCATGTCCTCCCCACCTCTCTTGGAGTCAGCAGAGGCTAACGCACCTGCCGTCTTTCTCACACTCTTCTTTGTGCTTCAGATAATACAGACCTCTGTAATTCTGTACATCTTTTCTCAGTTGTATTAATTATGTTCCAGGCACCTCTCCCCAAACCATGCAATTGATAGTAAACTTAGCAATGACAAGCTAGAACTTTCTGGAGTGTTTCCAGAGCATACTGGATATAGAACTTAGGTGGTGTGTGAAAACACCTGTCAACTTTAGAGAGCCTTCATAGGCTCCCTTATTCAAAACTTATGCATAGATAAGTTTTATATGGGCCTGGGTGAAATGTTGGTGTGAGCTTTTGTCTACAGATAAAGAAGAACCATCTCTCTGGATGTTGGGTAGTAGATACCACTGTGCTTGCCCAAAGCTTCCTAAACATCTGGATCCTTAGACGCAGAGTGAATGAGACCATTGATGCTTGGCACTTGGGACAGTAAGGGTCTGGTTCGTCCTGGTCTTCCTACTCTTAAAAGGTCCCCTTTCCTCAGTGTCCAAAACCCCTCAGGTACAGGCATGAATACACACACAGGCACGTTATCTGTTGCATTAGTTTTCTCTTGAGCTCTCTTCACCCACCTAGGATACCACTCGGCCACATATGATCTAATTCCTCAGCACTGGACAGTATGGACACTGCCCTCTTCCGGAACTTTCTCCCCTTGGCTTTCTGCTCTCTTGGAGTCTCTGCCTACTTTCTGACTATTCTTTTGTAGTTCCATTTCTGATTTTTCATTCTGCACCTGCCTTCCAAAGTTTGCTGTTCCCAGGGTTCTGCCACTGGCCCTCTTTGCAGTCTCCAAGAGGAGAAGCAAACACAGATGTTCACATGGGCCTCGCAGGAAGCCCGGATGAGCGAGGCAGAAGGGCTTCCGGGGATGCTGGGCCTGCGCAGCATGTGTCTCATCCATGGTATGACTCTGTGCTTCAGCAGGAAGCCCCGCCCATCTGGGGGCCAGACTTGACCGCCAGACCCTGGCACTTCACTGGCTTCCGCTGTCAGGTGAACCTAGGCTGCTGCTTGCTGCCCATGTTTTCCCATTTCCTTTAAAACTTTCTCTCTTTTTAGTATTTTAAAAAAAAAAAAGTGATACAAATAATATAATTTTTTTCCATCAAAATTTACCTTTGTGGTTTAGAAATAGAATCACGGGAAGCCATTATCCCTGGTTCCACCTTCACCAACCCGTCCCCACCCCAGCACCAAGGTGTCTTCCCTCTTAATGCAGAGTTGTCTAAATCTGCTTTTTCTTTTTTAAGTTTATTTATTTATTTTGAGAGAGTGAGAACAAGAGCACGAGTGGGGGAGGGGTAGCGCGAGAGAGAATCCCAAGCAGACTCCGTGCTGCCTGAGGCGGGACTCAAACTCCCGAACCATGAGATCATGACCCGACCTGAAATCAAGAGCTGATGTTTAACCGACGAGCCACCCAGGTGCCCCTAAATGTTTCTAAAATTCAGATATTTTTTGTGTGAGTTCCAGAGCCACACTGTGGGGGCAAAAGGCCCGGATTACTTAATTCATGTTTCCACCCGGATGGTGGTTCCAGGCATCACTGGAGTCAGAAAGGATTTCAAGGTGTGAAGCAAGAAGAAGAATCACCCTGCGCCAGATACCTGTCTTAGTATATTTGCTTCTTGGTGTCATCATCTGTGAAATACAGCTAACCACTGTGCACAGGGTGGAGTGTCTGTGCAGAGTGCAGTAGAGGAGGTGAGATATCTAAGGAAAGAATTTTTTTTTTAATTTTTTTTTTCAACGTTTATTTATTTTTGGGACAGAGAGAGACAGAGCATGAATGGGGGAGGGGCAGAGAGAGAGGGAGACACAGAATCGGAAACAGGCTCCAGGCTCCGAGCCATCAGCCCAGAGCCCGACGCGGGGCTCGAACTCACGGACCGCGAGATCGTGACCTGGCTGAAGTCGGACGCTTAACCGACTGCGCCACCCAGGCGCCCCAGGAAAGAATTTTTATGTAAAATATGTCCACTTGTGGACATTGTCATTGCTCAGCATATTTCATTTCCGTGTTGGCTTCATGCATGTTCTGAGTGTTATTTCTTTTTTTTTAATTTTTTAAAATGTTTATTTATTTTGGAGAGAGAGAGAGAGAGAGAGACAGCGTGAGTGTGGGAGGGGCAGAGAGAGAGAAGACACAGAATCTGAAGCAGGCTCCAGGTTCTGACTGTCAGCACAGAGCCCAGTGCGGGGCTCGAACCCACGAACCGTGAGATCATGACCTGATCCGAATGTTATAATTTCTTTACGTGCTGTGAATTTCTAGAGGACTCGTGTGTGTGTGTGTGTGTGTGTGTGTGTGTGTTTAGTGTAGCACCTAAGACAGTGGCATAAGCAAGCGATATTTACCAATGCTTGTGCCGTTGACTGGATCACGATAGCTGGTACCGAAGGTGTGGGTTGTGCCTTTTAGTCTTGATTTATTAGAAACAGATGTATAGACAACAAGCTCTAGATTGGGAAGTGATGAGCTGGAGCATTTGAAAAGGTAATAATAACCTACCTCGAGTAAGAGTGACAGGCACTCTCTCAAGCGCATCATGTGTGTTAAATAATCCACATGCACTAATACACAGCTCCCTTCTGCAGTAGGTCCAGTTATTACCCTCACCTCCGAGTTGAGGAGACTCAAACAGAGGGAGGTTAAGTAATTTGAAGCCACATAGCAAGTAAGCATGGAACAGGGTTTTAATGCACTCATCCTGATGCAGGGTCCATGCCCCTGGCCACCAGCTGTCTCAGGTGGGCTGCCTGCCAGCCCCCCTTGCCCACCCAGAGCCCTCATCTTAGCTCACAGCTGCATATGCCTCTTGAATGTCAGGATCTCTGCTCCTGATCTGGTCATTTCCTCCCTGAGGATTTTTGTGGTCCGTCTTTCAAGAATGGTGCAATATGTCTGTACTATGTAGACCACAACCTGCTCCACAACCTGGAACAGATCAAAACATATCTGTTTTTCAGTATTTGTATTTTTTTAATTTCTGCACTCATCAGAATTTAGGATTTGGCTACACTAAACATTATTAAAGTGTTTTTCTCACCCTTAGTGAGGAATTAGATACTTTGCGTAGCCCAGGCAAATATTTTTCCTATAATCTCAGGAAAAGCCTGTGTTGCTGTCTTTGTTGGCAATTAATTACTTCATTATCGATGACAGGAAGTTCAAAAGAACCCAGAAAAGAAACACGATCCTGTATTGCAGAACCCAGAACAAGACACGTGTGTACCTGTCCTATCAGTGTCCTAAAATTGTTTCTGCAATACTTCGTTAAGTAAAGCATCCACTTCTAGATAAAGTAGAGTTGGTGCAGTTATTCTTAAGGACGTTCTTTAGGTGAGGACGCCAGGAGAGATGGCCCCAGCTGGTTGGTTACATCTTGCTCTTAAGCACAGATTGCTCTTAATAGCTCACTGTTCTCCGTAAGATGTAAACAAAATTGACTATTCAGCACCATTCTCCTCTCTTACTGTCATTAGCTTCCATAAATGTGTACTAAAACCTCGGGAGTTGTCATTGATGTGCCTATAGTCAAGATGTTTCCCAGCTGTGAATGTGGGGGTAGCCTCCCATATCTGCGAGTAAAGCCAGCGCTGGTCATTTCAAGAGTCAGGGTCAGATCTGATGGTAATTCAGTTGTTTCTGAACATTTCCCACCCTTACCTAACTGCTCACAGACTCGTGCCTCTTTTTACCTTTTGCTGATTATTATTTACACTGTAAGGGGCACCTGACTGAATGCCGCATATACATTTACTTCATTTACATTACTGTTATTGTTGTTGTTGTTGTTGTTGTATTTGTATATTGTATACCATATTATCATTATTTATGATTGTTGTTGTTATGTGATGATTATTACTTCTGTTTTACAAATTAAAAACAGAGGTTCGGAGAGGTGGGGTAACTTACCTGAGTCATACAGCTAGTAATAGAATTAACAAGCAGAATCCGGGCCTTTTCTGATGTGAAGATGAGGCTCCTTACCCAGCCATCGTGGATCTTGAAGGGAACTTAGCAATGTTGATTTCCAGCCCCTCATTTTATGGTTGAACAAGGAAGGAAGTGTGACATGCCCAGAGTCTCACTTCTGTCTTTGGTCTTTGGACCACCATGCTCTTCCTGGCACCCCAGTTGTCACCCTTTGCCTCAGACAGTGGCCAGTCACTCCCACAGGTCAGCCTGGATGAGTTGACTTCCCTGGAATTGGTTCTGTTGTAGAAACAAAACGAGTTAAGGTTTTCATTAACAAGTGTGAAAACGTAGCTTCAGAGATTAAAAGAAAAAGACATGTTGAAGGCAAATGGGTATAAATTTTGGGCTCACCAATTCCTTTTGGAACGAACAAACCAGCAAGCTCACGGCCAAGCACTGCCTGCTGCTGTCGCCCCTACCTGTGTCCTCGGGGTGCAATGTGGGATCAGGAGGCACCCCTCCTGCCGTGTCCTGGAGGGATTTCCATTTCCACATCCAGAAGGCTGGTATGACAGGAGTTTTCCTCTTTCCACACCTGTTGTCATTCTAACTTGTGCTCAGTTGGCTGTGCCCAGAGCACATCCCGGATGTTCCCCTGTGGCCTCCAGACTCAGGGCTTCCGATGAAGGAGCAGGGATGGAAGACAGTTCTGTAGGGGACAAAATATCCTCCAATGAGGAGAGCAAAATATATCCTCCAATGAGATTGTTGTTTAGTATCCAGATCTCACCAAGAAGTCAGATTGGAAAGGGTCCCCAGGATCCCCAATGTATACAGTGGTCCGTCCCTTATCTGTGGTTTCAGTTAACTCGTGGTCAACCAGGGTCCAGAAGGGGATGATCCTCCTTCTGACCTCTCGTCAGCAGGTCAACATAGCCTAACACTGCATCACAATGCCTTCCTCAGTCACCTTATCATGCGGGCATGTTGTCATTCCCCATCCTCTTCATGAGGATCAAGCGGGACAATAGGATGTTTTGACCACATTCACATAACCTCTATCACCGTATATTGTTATAATTGTTCTATTTTATTACTGTTAGCCTCTTACAGTGCCTAATTTCTAAATTAAACTTTATCATAGGTGTGTATAGGAGAGAACATCGTATATTCAGGGTTCAGGACTGTCCACAGTTTCAGGCATCCCCTGGGGGGTCTTGGAAGGTGGTCTCCTCACAGATAAGGGGGCACAACTGTACTTTATTTTCGGTGTTTATTAGTGGGCAGTGGGACAGAGAGGAGCGAGTTATGACAACTGTCACACCAACTCGAAGGAACCCCTGAGACAAGGGAGAGACCCCCGACTCTGACTGAGCCCCGAAGCCTCTTGACCACTGGAAAGTCTTGCTGGTCTTGACATCACGGAGGCCAACCAGCCTCTCTTCCTGCATGTGGGTGGGAAATGGCCACCTATGATACAGGCACTGAAAACACACCTGAGTAGCCCATTCCAAGAACATGAGAGAGTCTGGGGCTGTGGTTCTGGAGAGCTGCACTTCGGGAATGATTCCACAGTTCAAGTTCTGGTCCTTGGCTTGGCAGGTGCTGGGACTCAATGTTGTCCTGGTGTTTGCAGAAGTGTCTGTAGCAGGGGCCTTGCAGGTATATGTAGTATCAGAAGGATGTAATTGATTTAATGCAGCCATTTTATAGTGATCAGAATATTCTTTTTGCCTCTCTAGCATGTCCTGGTCTAGAGAAATTGGATTTGTGGTTGGAAGGTTGTTATGAGTGGGGAACAAGAGAATGAAGGGAGAAATGGCCTCAAATAGCATGTCATTTGAGAATGGCGAGGCCTGATGAATCACCCACAATTGAGTGTATTCCTGCCTTCCTGACTGAGCACCTCTCTGAGGGATGGTCAAGATACACACTACAAACTTCTGTCTCACCAAATCTTTTTCATTCTCTTTTGAGGAGAGCACAGGGTAACTGATTGCATTGTGGCTTATATGATTATGATTATATTCAGGCCTTCTTCTCTGACCTTATGCCAGATCATGCACAAGGAACTGGGAGCATCCAAAGTTTCTTTAGTTGTGCATTTTCAAACATCTCTTGTGTTACTTCCAGAGCTGCTTACTAGCACCAACTGCATACACACACACGCATACACACACACACACACACCTATATATACATATGTGTATGTATATATATATATATATATATATATATATATATATATATATACACACACACACACACACACACATATATATATATACACATGAAAATGTTTTATGGATATATACTGTACATACAGAAAAGCGTATAAATTTTCCCAAAGTTGATACATTTTCACAAAGTTGTTGGAGTCACGGAGTCCTCACTCAGAGCAAGAAATAGAGCACAGCCTACACCCCACAAGCCCTTTTAAGCCACTACCCTGTCTAGAGGAACTGCTGTCTTCTAACATCATGGTTTTAACTTTGCCTGTTTTTGAGCTTTCTATAAATGAAACTCACTGCACTTTTACTCAACATGATGTTTATAAGCGATGTCTATGTTGTGTGCAGCAAATAGTACGTTGATATCATTGCTGTATAATATCCCATCATAACAACATATCATTTATTAATACATTCTACTCATGAAGGACATTCGAGTGTCTTCAGTTTGGTGCTATTATCAATAGTGTTGCCATGAACATCTTGTATACGTCGTTAGGGTGAATTGGCTAATCTCTCCAGGTTTGCTCTCTTAAGATAGTTTTCTCTCAGAGTTCTGGGAATATGCTGTTGTCACTCCCCAGACGGGTTATAGGACCCTGTGTGCCCTTCCTGCCATACCATGATGCCATTGGTGGAGCTGGCCAATCTTTTCCAGCCAGATTGTAAACCCATATCCTAAGTAATCCATATTTATTAGTCGAATGAATGTTGTGATGAGGGTCTGGAACCTGGGTCGCAGTACAACATGAAATTGTGCAAGGAGAGACAAATTAAGGAGAAAGAAGGTCAAGTCTGAGATGCAATCGAACAAGAGAACTGAAGGGCTAGTAACTGGGGACCCTCCGTCGTCCTTTGTGGGGGTGCATTTGTCACGAAAACCCATGAGATGCATTAAGTTAATAAATGTGTAATCACTCCAGCTGCATCTGTCACTTTCCAGAAGAAACCTGTGCCCACTGTACCCAGCCCATCTACAGTACACACACTCCACAACATGGCAGTGTGGGGGGAGAGGGCAGAGGCACGGTTTTTTTTGTTTTTCCTTTCGGAAAGTTCTAGCAATGTAGTGAGAGTGAGTACTGAGAGCTCCAAGGGCAGGACCACGGGATTGTTGGCGTCCAGGATGCAGGCATCCTGGGCATCTGACAGTAGCACTGAAGTGAACTTCAAGCCTGTAGAGACCTTTGTTGCCTTGAGCATTACTTTACCGAACCCTTCCTCAGGAATTGTGAGCCGGGAACTGTCCCCAAAAGTGGGGAGCTGGCTTTCCCAGTGGGATTGGCTGCTTTCTATGCAGTGTGTTAGGGGAGGGGTGTGCCCCAAAGAACCATCCACCCTCAAGTATCTCCTGAGCAGCCAGCCACATGGTGCATCTGAAAACTTCTCTTAGATACACCCAAACTTGTGGTTTCTGATCCTGAGCTGAGACATCCGGGTTCAGACCTGAAGAAGGGCCGAATGGAAGGCATCTGTCCTACCTCATACTGAGTCCTTTGTCCATGTGGCCGCTTATGGCTTGGCACTTAGTACATTTCAGAAGCAGGGCCGGAATTTGCTTTTCCTTTTTTATTTTTCAAGAACATAACGTCGTCACTTAAACACTTTTTAAAGTGTTGCTGTAGACAATGCCTGTGTTCTTTTTCAAAGCCCCCACGTTGGCCACAGCTTGAGCTGGTAACTAAGAAAGGGTCAGTTGGGAAAGTCATCATAAGATTGCCTGTGGACAACTTAAAAAGGTGTGTGCGTGTGTGCACATGTATGTGTGCAAGCACGTGTGTGTTGTGTATGCACTTCTGTGCGTGTGTGTGAACACGCATGAGTGCACATGTGTATGGGTGCGTGTGTGTGTGTGCATGCACATGTGTTTGTGTGCATTCACAAGCACTCACGGCTGTGGACACAGTCTGGCAGGAGGACCGAAGGGGCAGTAACACTGTTGGTTTCTTTGCTCGCAGCAGGCTGCCTGCAGCTCTGTTTATTTTCCTGGAGTTGAGGCTTCCTGCCCTGCGTGGAAGGCCTGCTGGGACAAAGACCACCCACCTGCCATTACTTTTCTTTTCTTTTCTTTTCTTTTCTTTTCTTTCCTTTCTTTTTTTTTAATCCTTGGCAGCCCTGAGTCTAGTCCTACTTCAGTGTTAAAGGATTGGCACCCACTAGATTTTCCTCAAGCCACGTTGATGTTCGCCACTGGCTACATTTGGGACTCAAGACTCAAGCAAGTGGTTCCTAATGGCAGTCACTTATGTACGTCAAAGGGCCACGTATGTGGCCCTTGAGCTTCTCAGGGCAGCAGGGAGTTGAGGGGGGATGTTTGACAGACACCCTGAAACGAGTTGTTGCTGGGCTTGGTGCCTGTGGATAAAGGCTGGGAAAGCTCTAACGAGGAATGAGTTACAACTCACAGAGGATGTAAAAGGAATTAGAACCACCTCGGTTGCCGAGAGCCTGCTTACGTGTGTGATGTTGGCTGGCCCTGGCCCACCAGCTGCCACAGCTCTGCAAACCTGTCCCCTGCGTCTCCTGCTGTCCCTTCCAACCCCAGGGTCAATCCCAAAACTTTTGCCTGTTCTCAGGCCTCTCATATGGTTTGGCATTAATTTTTAGAATCTACCTCAACATTTATCTCCTGGAACCTTGGACGTAAGCCAGAGAGGCCTTGCCTTTGTGGTCCCCCCCTCCCCCCCGCCCTGTTCTGGTCTTGCTGGTTGTTTCCAGAGAGAATTCCAGGCCTGTGCTCTGTGATCAGCACTGTCTTTCCACCCAGGTGGCCTGGGCCCTCCCCTCCACGTGGGGGACGTAGAACGCGAGGAATACTACAAATACTACAAGCCATACCGCAGCTAATGCGAGCCCGTGGAGCCACGCGGAAGCCGCCCTGTTGCTCTGTTGAGGCTCCAGCACCCAGCATTGCCTCCTGGGCTGAGCACGGCATTCTGCGGGCTGACGCACGATGAATGTGTCCTGGTAACAATGGGAGCATTAGCCATCCCAGAATCCTAGGCCAACGTGGAGCTGTTTTTTGTTTTCCTTCCTCAAGTATGGGGAGCCACGCTCAGCAAAGCAGTAACTGAGTTTCAGTCCTATTTTATATATTTTCATTTTCCCAATCCTGGTATTAAAAGTATGATCATGTCTTCAAGTTAGAAGCCAAGGGACAAAGTTTGATATTTAGTTATTTAGGTAGGTGTGTATGCATGCATGGATGCTTCGAAGCAATTGTAGGGAATGGTATCCGATTTTAATAAACCCTAAGGTAAGTAGGCCATTGCATGGAAAAAACAAGGTACTTTGCTTATTTGAGTCCTTGTCTTGAGATGCTCAGTAAGTGTGTGCTGAGCAGCTTGTATCTACAAGTCGTCCAGAGAGGTGAGCTCATGGGGAAGAGAGGTCCTCAGTGAGATAATTTTCTAAAAGGCATAGGCTTTGGGTTGGTCTAGAAGCATAACTGCCTTTACACAGATTCTGGAAGCAATGTAAACTGCCCGCTGAAAGTTCAGAACCATCCATGTCCCAGGTGACCAGCAGGTAAAGGCCTTGGAGCCAGGAGACTTGAGTCCCAGTCTCAGCTCTGACCCTCAGGACCTGAGTGGCCCTGGGCAAGTCCTTCCCCCTTGGCTCTTCCCCTGCAAAAGGAAAGGATTCAGCTGGTTTGTGTCATCAGACAAGCTCCAGAGTGCCCACTGGAGCCTGTCACTTTGCTAGGTCCTGGGAATAAAAAGCTGACCAACTGGTCACTGGCCAGTTGTGTTCTCAAGGAACACAATGTCCTGTTGAGAAAGAGGAATGACAAAACCAGCAATTAGAGCTCAGTGGAAAGGGAACGCTTGCCCGGGGTTGCTTTGGTGGCAAAGAGGCAGGCACTGAAGAAATGGGAGTGTCGTTCAGAAAGCATTTCTTGTGGTGAGTGGCACTTGGGCCAAGTTGAGGGGAAGGACAGGGCATTTTCAGGACAAGAGATGACTTCCAAGGTCACTTCCAGACCTAAAGAATTGAGTCTAACTGAGGTGTGTGATCTGTGCAGAACTCTGGCCAGATGGGTTTCCCTTTCCATTCCAGTTGTGTCCTGGCCTGGAGCAGCGGCCCTTGGAATAGTCCCTTCCCCATCCTGACTGGATGGAGGAAGCCACAGGAAGGCTCAGCTGTCATTCCCCCTGGATTCCTGCCGTGTGCACTTTGGCTGTCCATGCTTCTAGGTCTTTCTTCCCCAGCTGTCATGGCATAGAAGTTCTTCTGGAACATATCTAGTTAGAGATTACCTGGTAGTCTTAGCTTATGCAAGAAATGAGTTCCAGAAGATCTCATATGATTTAAACTCACGTAATTTGAGACTAGTTTTTCCATGGAAATAAGTGTATAGAAGGGGGGATATGATCTTCAAAGACATAAATCTACAACTCTTAAAGGATATTTTTTGCTTATTCTGAGCAAAATGTTTGAAAAGCATAATAATATACACATAATAATAGTGTTTTACAATCTCTAACTTGCTTTCCAAAGTTATAAAATTTCTAATCTTTTCCAACATCAACCCCTTAATGATTGGGTAAATGACATTTCTATAGGATGTTTTTAAAGGATCTTAAATTGTAATAGCAGTAGATATTTAAATGGCAACACAGTAGTCACTAAAATCACTTCCATGTGTTCTGAGACATGAAAGTGTTGGCCATTAGGAAGCTGGTACAAAGGAAAGCCGGTGCTTCCATTTACCTGGGAAAGTAGCTCTGAATATTAGTACTTAAGAGAATTGGGACAATAGTGTAACACTGTTGACCATTCATTTCCTGCCAACTCTGAAATGATCTGGTTCTTTAATTTTTTTTTAATGTTTATTTATTTTTGAGAGAGAGACCGAGGCAGAGCACGGGAAGGGGAGGGGCAGAGAGAGAGGGAGACACAGGATCCGAAGCACGCTTCAGGCACTGAGCTGTCCTCACAGTGCCCGAAGCTGGGCTTGAACTCACGAACTGTGACATCATGACCTAAGCCAAAGTCTGACGCTTAACTGACGGAGCCACCCAGGTGCCCTATGAAATGATCTGGTTCTTGACAATTTTTTTAATTTCGATGTTTGCACATAAAATCAAGCTTTATTAATACTTCTATAACCTTACTATTTCAAATTTCACATAAATTCAAGTCTACATAAAATGTTCTTGCACTCTGTTTGCCAATATGTCTGTGAATAAGTGGAAGAGAGTAAAACAAAATGGGGCACCTGGGTGGCTCAGTCGGTAAGCATCAGACTTTGGCTCAGGTCATGATCTCGTGGGTTGTGGGTTCAAGTCCAACGTCAGGCTCTGTGCTGACGGCTCGGAGCCTGGAGCCTGCCTCCCTCTCTCTGACTCTCTCTCTCTCTCTCTCTCTCTCAATAAATAAACATTTTAAAAAAAGAAAATGTACATTGCAGATATATATTCAAACCATGGAATGTCGAACTGAAAGGCTCATCTGGGGAGGGCGGCCAGTCCAACTTCATTTACAGATGAAGTGGGGACCCAGGTACGTAGAGTCAAGAGCTCAGATAGTGAGTCAGATCTTGTTTGTTTTGTTTTATAGTTTGGCGTCAGGCATTTTAGCCAACTCTGAAGTTGCGGTAGTCTAGCTCAGTGCCCGTCAGGTAGTATAGCTCAGAAAATTCTGGAGATCAGCCTTGAGTAAGGAACTCCTGTGTTTCCCACTCTGTACCTTAGCTTTAGAGCAAGAGACTTCTTAGAAGTAAGGAGAGGCTATTCTGTTTCTTGGAAAGACGGAATTCAGGAGCAGCAGGGGAAGGAAGGTGCAGACTCTGAAATCTTCAGCCAAAGCTCTCCCCTACCCGGAGCGCTGGAGCAGCTTTGACTCTTCCGTTGAAGGTTGACCACATCGGGGTTCCCAATCCATAGTGAGGAATGCTTGCTTCAGAAACGGGAGCCCCAGAATAAAGGGGCGGCCTTTGAGATGGTTGTCTTAATTAACCTAATTAAGCTGTAAATTGCTAGAGTATGTAACAAATTGCATTTGAAAAGCCACAAAGCTGGCTGCACGGAGATACTCAACCTTGGCATGAAGTAGTCCTAGGTTTGCCCTTTCCACTCACTACTTAGATGACCTTTGACAAGTTGCTTATTGGTTCTATTTCCGCATCTAGTGCAATACCTACCACAGGATTGTTGTGAAAAGTCAATACAGCCTTTGTTTCAGATGCCGGGGCCTAACCATTCAGTACATTCCTTCCGGCCTTTATAAATGCAAATATTATGTCAAAAGCCAAACGGATAAAAATGGCTTTCACAACTAAAAATGAGAGATTCCACCATCAGATAGAGTTTAGACTTGATGCCTAATCTCACGTTGATTTCAAACGTTATCGAGAAACTGGTAAATGTGTGTTCACAAACAGGAATGGATTTGACAACGTGTCGCTGGTTTTCACACCAGATCTTTCATTAAGTGTGTGAGGGGGAGTGTGGTCTGGTTTATGGTTTATGGGCCCCCACCCCACCCCCCATTTTCTCTGATCTTAGGGAAATAACTGGCCTAGGAAATCCAGGAGTCTACTTCCTGATGGTATGGATTCTAAGGAAATTATTTCTTTTCTGGTCTTAAAAAAAAGTTACCAAAACCATTTAATGAGCTTTTTTATTATTTACAAAGTAATTTTTAAAATGATTTTTAGAAGTCTGCTCACTGTAAATTGTGTTTTTCTTTTCTTCCTTTCCATTTCCTTCCTTTCCTCCACCCGCCTGCTTCCTCCTGTCCGTACAGAACAGGTTAAAAAAAAGAAGAGGGCTTCTTCCCCCATCAGGCTCTGGGCACTGGTGTCCAGATTGCCCCACCCCCTGCCCCGGGGTGAGGCTCTGTCCTCCCAAGAGCAGGCTGGAGGACGGTTCCCCCTCTCTCTCCCAGTCTCTCTCTCTCTCTCTCTCTCTCTCTCTCTCTCTGTCTCTCACCTTGGGGGCATTTGTCAATGTGACTCTACAAATGGCATTTTCAAGTTGCCTTTCTTTGATTGCTAGTGAGGTTGATGCCATTTTAATTTCTTCTGTGTTAAGGTCCTTCCCTGCCCCTGGGGGGCGGGGGGGCGGGCGGGGAGCGGGCATCTGCTTTGTTTTGTTTTATGGTTTATGTAGTCAATGATGCGTGATCTAAAAATGCCTTTCTCAGTTCATCTGTATCCACAGTATATTAATGGAAGCCCTTGGACTTTGGCCTGTGGTTTCCTCTTCAGTCTTCATTGCCATTGCCATTCTTTCTTCTTTTGGTGTCATTGTGAGGGTTCTAACAGGAGGGAGATCACACGTGTCTGGTCAGCAGCTGTGCAGACCCCACCAAAAAGACTTGGGACTTTTATTTTTATGCCTCTCACAGAAATATCAAACCACAGCGGCATACAAGTTGGCATAGCCTGATTCGAGAGAGAATGTTCTTTAACTCATTAAAAAACAAAGACTCACTGGTAAATGTTTCTCTCTTACCATTTTATATAAAACATGGAAATATTTCCTTAGGAAAGAAAAAGGCGGGAAACGAGATGTTTGGTAGCACATAGCACACGATTAAAGAGATGCAGGGGGTAAATACCCTGATTTAAGAGGACCTTTAGGAAATACCGATGGTTTATTTGTGCTTATTTCACAAACTTCACTTCTGTTTATTTGGAACCTCTTACTAGGTACCAGTTTTCCAGCTCCTTGGCTGAATTTTTAAGGTCTCTTCTGTGGCATATGGTCGTACATAAACATATGTCTTCCCTTTCCATAATTATTCCTTACATCTTCTTTTTACATGTTGAGAAGTCAGATTTGGGGGGCCAGTGCTTTTGTAAGATTTTCACATTCCCTTGAACACAGCCAGTTAGATCATGAAGCACTAACTCAAGCTTTAGTTAGTGATAGAATCCAGCTAATTAATTTGTAAGTTTTCCCTGCCTCCAGAGTGATCCCCATATACCACTCGGCTAGTCAGACAAAATCACAAGAGGAAAGGATGTTCAGGATTTATTCCATCAAGTGATTCTGTTCTATTCACTATAGGAAGAAGAATATTCCCTTTTATTTGGCAGATGTAATTTCCGAATGTATTGTGTGCCTGATGCAGCCATGTGTGGTAGTGAGTCGTTGCTATTTAAACAATTACCCCCCAGAATTTAGTAGTTTAGAGCAACAAACATTTATTATCTTGTAGTGTCTGGGTCCATAATCCAGTACAGTTTAGTTGTGTCCTCTGGCTCAGGGTGTCCCGTGGGGCTGCAGTCATCTCAAGGCTTAACTGGAGGAGGATCTGTGTCTAAGCTCACGCACATGCCCATTGGCCAGAGGCCACCTTTGCGAGCCTTGCCACAAAAGCCTGTCCATAGACAGTTCAGCATGGCCTCCCAGCCAGAGTGTAAGAGAAAGTGAGCAAGAAGGAAGTTACAATCTTTTTTTTTAACCTAATCTTGGAAGTGATAACCCATCACTTTTGCCATTTTCTAGAAGTCACCAGGGCCAGCCTCCACTCAAGCTGAGTCTGAATACCAGGAGGCAGGGATCACTGAAGCCATTCAGTATGGCTACCTCCCATACTGTCAAAGGACTTTTTTCCATGGTGTTTCAATTAAAATGATTCAGGGCATCAGAAGGCATGAACGTAGCCTCCTCTAGCCCCAATGCCGTTTAGTGGCTGTGGGGGGAATAGCATTGACTGCCAGCTAAATCCACAGGGCCGGTTGCTGGTTTTGAGCTGCTACCCATTTCCCCACCACGCTTCTTTCTTTCACAGATGGCTCACTCACCCTGTCTTCCAGTGGCTTCCAATCACTTTTCTTCTTGAGTTCCTCTCTGAGCTTTGAAGCCAAACTTCTTCCCAACTCACTGGCCTCTGAAACAAACACACAACTCTCATGGGCTTTTACTTTAAACTGCAGGGAAGCCACTGGACTCAACTGGAAACAAGGAAAAACAGGGAGGGTGGAAAAGTACCAGAAATCCACACAAGCGCAAGACTAGCTCTTGTAGGAGGAGGAAAGGAATAATATTTAGGGAGTACTGAATGTGTAGCCAGGGGCTTCACTAAAGGTCTTCCAAATATTAACTCATCAGTTCTCAAACCAACTCTACAATGGGGCTGCATTACCTGTAATTGACCATTTTTCCAACTCAAAATACAAGGAAACTAAACCTCATCAAGAATAAGTAACTTCTTCAAGTTCATAGAGTAAGTGCCACATTTAAGATTTGAAGCCAGTTGGTTTGAGTCCAATGGGTATGGCCTTCCCACACACCATGGAACTTGTTAGGTGGCCCTCTGGACCCACTCCCTGGATTCTGGTGTGGAAGTGAATCATGTTCTTGTCCTGCCAGTCTACTTGGTCTTGTCAGGGGGAAGTTCTCAGACTCCAGACAAGGCTAGGGATAAGATGGTACCCTCCACAGTCTCTTCCAGTACCTTCTTCATACCCTTGCATTTGCCCTGGGCTATTTTTCTTCTTCACAGAGGAGGTATTTTATCATTTAGGAGTCTGGCCCACCCTCAGCCTCATGAATGAGGAAGGACATTCACTACTTGCTCCCACATTGGCACCAGTCTTGAAGTGGCCCCCTTTCCTCCTCCCTACTTCAGAATGGGTGAACCCATCTTCCGCTGGACTAACGCATATGCACAAGGTGTTTGTGGGGAAGGCTGGTTCCACTCTTCAGACCTACAGGCAGAGCTGATAGCCGAAGTATTGAGCAACTGCTGGAGAAATGGCTTGGGGGCCTCGAACCTGGGCAGACATGAGCTTAACTGCCGGGTCGTGGAGAGGTCCATGGGGTGTGGGGAGAAGGACTGAGGCAGGGAAGGGTGGCTGGGGAACACTGAGGTGCTTGGACACCACGTTTGCTGCCACAGAAGTGTGCTTCTGTGTAGCTACCTGGCTGTGTATTTCTCTTCCTAAAAGTAGTAGTTCGTAATACTTTGGGGGCAGAAACCTCTTAAAGAATCTGTGCATCTTCTCCCAAGAGACTGGGAAAGCCATAAACTCCAGATTGAGACACGCCCTAAAGTAGGGCTTGGCCTCTTCTCTCATTGCTGGGAGGCTGCTGGAGCCTCAGCCCAAACCCTCCAGCTGGGTGACCTGAAGGCAGGTTACCACGTCAGGGCTGGCTGCCTCAGAGCCCCGACCCCCTCCCAGATTTGCGGCTCCTCTTGTGTACTGTTTTTGTTTTGTTTTTTTTTTTAAGTTTGTTTATTTTGAGAGAGAGAGAGAGCACTCATGCAAGTGAGGGAAGGTTAGAGAGAGAGGGAG
Source organism: Leopardus geoffroyi (assembly GCF_018350155.1). Taxonomy (NCBI): domain Eukaryota; kingdom Metazoa; phylum Chordata; class Mammalia; order Carnivora; family Felidae; genus Leopardus; species Leopardus geoffroyi. Next base: position 142,055,318 of record NC_059332.1, read on the forward strand.
AGAGAGAATCCCAAGCAGATTCTGCACTGTCAGCTCAGAGCCTGACTTGGGGCTCAATCTCACCACCTGCGAAATCATGACCTGAGCCAAAATCAAGAGATGAGATACTTAGCCAACTGAGCCACCCAGGCGCCCCTCTTATCTACTCACAAGGAGAGGCTGACTTCTCAGCTCATTTGTAGAACAGCAGTGATCGATACCCCTTGGTTCAGTTTACCCGTTTTCCTAGGTTCCGACCCACATGTCCTATTTAATAACTCTTCCCTTTGACAAAGCATTTTTGCAAAGCTCGCTGCTATATTTAACCAACATCAAAATCCTGTCCCCTTGCTCAGGGAAAACACATTCCACTGAGGGAAGAAGGGGGGGGGGGGGCAGAATCCTAAGTGATGGAAACTACTGCTGGACAAAGTCTTTAAGAACCATCCAGAATGAGCATGACAGCCACGAACTTTTGCCGCTAAGCACTTAGGCACAACTAGAGCCTTAAGGGCCAGCTCGGTGGCCCTCCATGGCTTGACATTGCAGAGTCTCACAAGTGCTGAAGACATGAAGTGGTGTTCCTTGGCAGTCGCGTGACCACTCTCTCAGGCAGTTGTCTTTGGAAATGTAAAAGGTCCTCCATAGTGCTTGATGGTTCTTTTGGACTCTGCTCATTCTACTGACTGTTTAAGCCAGCTGGATGACGCCTGGCACAAGCCCCAGATGAATGACGACTTAGTCCTGTGGGAGGCGCCGTCTGATCTTTTCCCCTGTCCCTTGTATCGTTCTCCAGCTTTCCTGCTTGATTCTCCAGCTTTGCCATCTGCTTGGCAAAACTCAGGGAATGCGCGGCAGTCATTTGATTTATTGTGCTTTTCATGACAGTAACATCTTCCAAACATTCCACCCGGATAGCCAGGCATGACTTCCTTTGCCTAAACCCCTATTGTTGGGCTCTCATTAAATATGCTTTTCTCAGATGTCACTCCATCATATCCCGGAAGGTTATTTTCATGATTTTCCCTAGAACTGATGAACACTATTTGCCTTTTGACCTCCTCCTTTAGGAAATTAATAGTCATGTTTGCCACTGGGCAGTGCTCAGGAACTTGTTTATTTAAAAATGAGCTGAAAAGATCTTTATCTCAGAAGTGTGTGGCTTAAAAGAAAACTCAAGTAAAGAGACAGTCTAAAAGTTTAGCCGCAGAAGAATAGACGTGGAAAAGTGCAAGTAGATGAGTGGGCTGGCCAAGGCATTAATTGGTCAGCATGGTATTTTTCAGTTTTTTTCCAATGAGTTCAAAGAGTTTTCCTAGAAAGTGTATCACTGTACCCAGTAGTATCTAGTAAAAATAGTCAGGCTTCTAGATGTTACCTGGCACCTTCCACCTGTCCTCATGTGAGGTTCTTTGTCTCTCCTGCTTGACAGGAATGTAAATCAGAGTAGTATTTTCAGTTACTGTGGCTTCTCTTGAAGTGGGGGCTTTGGACTTTCTGCACCCCACCATCTTCTCATGAGAAGTGAGTTATTCCTTGAGCATAGCCTGGGAATTTGAGGAAGCGTCTCTTTTTTCATAAATGACAGTTTTGCTTTAGCATTGTACTCATGAGGACCCCCAGGAGCAAGACTAACCAATGCCATGTTTGTTTGACACAACTACCTTTGGAAATAACAGGAGTGGTCTTCACCGTTCAGTGTCAAAGCTTGTTTAACAGGGATTCTGGGGATACAAGCACTGCTCTGTGTAGAAACTATGGAGCTGGTTATTTCTCAAATGGAATAGAGAAGCAGAACCTGAGAGCAGTCTTCTTGACCTTGGAGCACGAAGGCGGTCTCCCTCGTTAGTCCTTACTGAAACTCAGAGTGTGTCCTAAGCGGTTAAGGATCTGTGTGTCCCTGGAGGCACAGAAACCAAAACGTGGCCTGCACCCCTTCCCTATGTCCCACGCATCAGAGGCTCTGGCCCTCCGCCTGTCACAGCTGCCCCATGCCTTTCCTTGGACGGAGCTGCTGTCTTCCCAGTGCTTCACCCCACAGGTCGGGGCTCCAGCCCACGCTCACAGCAGTCAGGATCCTGTGCCTAGCTGTCTTTTGGCACATCTATGAATCATTTCCTTTCCTGCCCATCTGCTGGTAATCCATCACTGAGAGGTGCTGTCTCTCATGACTCCTGGGCCTGTCTTCTCCCCAAACTGGGCAAGGCACCTCCAGGCGAGATCAAGTTTCAGGTTTTCTAGGCATTCTTGATTATATATGAGGGTAATTGGATCATTATAAAAAGGTGAAAACAGGTACAACTGTTACTACACTTGATCTTAGCCAAAAGGCTGAGAAGCGATCAACTGGTACTATATTTACTGAGAAGATGTAGAGGGCCCAGATCAGAACTCATGGTTGCCAGGGGCTTGGAGGGGGGATGGGAGAAATAGGTGAAAGGGGTTAAGAGGTACAGTCTTCCAGTTATAAAATAAATAAGACATGGACATGTAATGTACAGAATATGGAATATAGTCGATAATATGTCAACAACTTTGGTGACTCATGGTAACTAGACTTTTTGTGGAGATCATTTTGTACTATATATAAATATCAAATTTCTATGTTTTATACCTGAAATGAATACAGTATTGTAGGTCAATAATTCTTTGATTAAAAAAAAATAAATGCAGACCTTATTGTGATATAGTTGAGAGAATGTGCCATGGGCACATGGGCTTTGAAGACAGCCACATCTGATTTGAATTCTCATTCTGGATCCATCAGAGCTGGATGTCTTCAAATCAGTGAACTTTGTATTACTTAGTTTCCTCATTTGTCAAATGATCTCAGTAATAATGCCAAGGTCATAGACTTTTTTGTAGATAGTTCATGAACTATAATACGTGAAACTGCTTGAAGTGTAGATTTTTTTTTTTTAATTTTTTTTTTTCAACGTTTATTTATTTTTGGGACAGAGAGAGACAGAGCATGAACGGGGAAGGGGCAGAGAGAGAGGGAGACACAGAATTGGAAACAGGCTCCAGGCTCTGAGCCATCAGCCCAGAGCCCGACGCGGGGCTCGAACTCACAGACCGCAAGATCGTGACCTGGCTGAAGTCGGACGCTTAACCGACTGCGCCACCCAGGCGCCCCTGAAGTGTAGATTTTTGATCAACAACTGGGAATTTCTTTCCTTTCCCTGCAGTCTCCCTGTCTAGTTGCCTGTTACTTAAAAAAATTTTTTTTAATGTTTATTTTATTTTTGAGAGAGAGAATGAGCAAGCTACCATGAGCAGGGGAGGGGCAGAGAGAGAGGGAGACACAGGATCAGAAGCAGGCTCCAGGCTCTGAGCTGTCAGCACAGAGCCCAATGAAGGGCTTGAACTCATGAACCACAAGATTATGACCTGAGCCAAAGTTGGACACTCAACCGAGTGAGCCACCTAGGCACCCCGCTGCCTGTTACTTTAAAAACTGTGTGACCACCTCTATGTACCTTCCAAGGGCGGTCTTTCCCTCTGTATCTGTCTGATTTGACCTTGCTGTCTAATGGGCTGGATAATTACATGGTAGGAGTCCTCTCCACCATCAGGGAAGCAAAATGCCGCCGCCTTCTTCTTCTTCTTCTTCTTCTTCTTCTTCTTCTTCTTCTTCTTCTTCTTCTTCTTCTTTTTTATTATTTTTTTTTGTTAGTGCAAAAGCTCTGTGAAAGCAGAATAGCCAATAGCATGGTCAGTGTTTAGGGGGACAAAAGGAATCATCTGTTAATGAACAGTAAGTGATGCCCCTTTAGACAAGGGAAAACTTAATTAACAGCCCCCAACAACAACCCAGTGTCCAAAAACTCATGGTAAATTTCATTTTGTTCATTTTTAATTTCATTTTGTTTTTATTTCCACCAAATATGCGCTTCTGTAGCTGTCCTTACCCGATGGCCACCAACTTGGTGTCAGAGGGTTCATGTGCCTGTTAATTTGCTCACCTCATTTTGTTTTTATTCCTTTCCTTTTGGGAAATAGAATTTTTCCCCCCTTACGTGCATGTGTAGCTTTCTTCTTCTCTACTCAAAGACACCATATTTCCACTTTGTGTAAGTTACCATGTACTGTTTTTTCAAATATTGTTGTCTCTGCCATTGCAAACGCCATTGTCCTGTGAGTTTGTGAGTAAAGTGGCTTAGCCATCCAAACTCACATGTGGCTCTGTCCAAACGATTGACTACTATCATCTACGTCTAAGACATTTACGATGACGGATATATGAAAAACCAAATCCTCAACTCCTCTTCAATCTTAGAGAAATATTATAAAGGAAATTTACCTGGTAATTCTTCCTCTGCAAAAGGAAGTGGATGGCCCTCCTTCTTCCCCAGGACTAGGGGAAAAGCAACCATGATATCTGGGTGAGGAGAGAGCTTTATTTAGCAGGGTAGGAGAGAGATGTCAGCAGAAGTAGGGAATACACAGTGAGATGAATGTCTGCTCATATTCATGCCTGGTTTCTTGAACTTTTCAACTGCATGATGGTCTTTGCAGCTCACCACCCACAGTGTGGACCCACATCTCTCAGGTTGCTCCAAGGATTCTATTTAATGCAATTCAGTAAATATTTACAGAGTGCCTGCCCTGCAGCAGGGAGTGTCTGGGGTGCTGGGGATACAGCAGGGATTCAACTACCTGCAAAGACCCCTTCCTGCTGGACTTGCCCTTGCAGTGGAGTCCAGTCTAGGTAGGGTCTGAGAATGCCCCACCTTATCACTTGGCAGTCAACCATGCAAGGCCTGGACACAGTAAGTACAGTGAAGGGTTTTGTGGCCCTGTGTTCTTGCAGATGCCATTCCTCTTTGCTGGTCTAACTTTTGCTTAGCCATCAATATCCTTTCCAGAAAGCCTTCTTTGATCCCATCCAGGCTAACAAAGCTAGTCCCCTTCAGCGTTCCCTCAGTACACTCTGTACCCGTGTCACCAAACTTGCTATTGTGTTTATAGTTAACTGCTCTGGGGGTCTGTCTCTCCTATTAGAATGTGAGCCCCTTGAGGGGCACCTGGGTGGCTCAGTTGGTTAGGCGTCCGGCTTCAGCTCAGGTCATGATCTCGTGGCTTGTGAGTTCGAGTCCCTCGTTGGGCTCTGTGCTGACAGTTCAGAGCCTGGAGCCTGCTTCAGATTGTGTGTCTCCCTCTCTCTCTGCCCCTCCCCTACTCATGCTCTCTCTCTCTCTCTCTCTCTCTCTCTCTCTCTCAAAAAAGGAATAAACAATAAAAAGAAAAGAATGTGAGCTCCTTGAGAACAAGGATCTTGTCTTGATCTTCTTGTATCCTGGGCATTGGGCCTGGTGTGTTGGTATGTAGTATGTGCTCAATAAAAGTGAGAGCAATTGGATGAAGGAAGGAATGATGATCGGTGACATCAGACATCCACAGTATCCACGGTACCTGCTCTGCATCTGTAAAAGTTTCCAAAACTCACACAAAGGCCAAACGTTTCTGAGGCACTCTTCTTCATGACACCCAAGACCACTTTTGCATAGCCCTAGCTTCTGGACACTGAAAGGGAAGGATGTTGCCCAGTGTGATGGGTTGGGGCAGGGAGCACACTCTGCAAGAGAGACCTCAGTCATTATGTGTAAAACTATGTTCGCTGCTTGGACAAACCTAGGAGAGCAGACAGAGGTCCTGGGGGTGGGGTTGCTGAAAGCCAAAGCTCTCAGCTTTGGGAACTGGGAACAACAGCTAGCAGGAGGGAGGAGAGAACAGACCATGTAAACAACAATCAGTGGTACCAGCATCACCCCACCCACACAGGGCCACATCCCAGCAGAGAGCCTGATGTCACCAGGGCCTTGGGACAGAGGAGAAGGCTCACTGATGCTCAGTGTGCAGTGTAAAACAAGGCAGAGAATTTTCATCCCAGAAAGGTTTTCCTGAACATATCATGATTAAACTGATTTGTATTTAGTTGAAAATGTCTCTGCATTGGATAGTCCATTCGGCTCATCACGGAGCTGTCCAGCACCCGGGTTCAACGCCATGAACATGGCCAGGGTTGGAGAAGTTTAATTTGTGCAGCTTTTCATCCTGAAGGTCTCCTTCCCCATCCTGCCATCCTTGGACCCAACCCCAACCCAAGGAAAGGAAAAGAGACCATACAATGAGTCTGAGACCCCAGATCTCCAGAGGGCTTGCCAGGATATGAGGATGCCCATGTCATGGCACATGTGGCCGTGCACCTCGGGCGTCCTTCTCAGCTGTCTCCTTGGGGTTGGCTTTGCTTTTAATTGTGACATAGGAGCACCAGGGTGTTAATATCTAACTGTCCAGTTTAAGATGGAAACCCACAAGGGTGGCTAAAGGAGAACTTTCTCCAGTCACATGCTTGTGAGAAAATGTGCAGACCAGAGATGGGAGGTAACTCGAGTTTTGTATCTTTAAATATATGATACTCTGCACCTCGCCACCTGCCGATCTAATTACAGACACCTGCAGAAATCCAGGGCTTTAGCCCTTTGTGGTTTTGATCTAACCCAGAATATGCATTATTGTGAAGCATCTTCTTTATTGATACTTGATGTTTTTTGAAAGCAGAGACAGATTTTAATATTTGGCAATCCCTCCCCCCCCCCTTTTTGGTTCAATGAGAATGTATGCATTTATTTTTAATCATATATTTTCTGCTGCAAAAATAAGACATGTTTAATTAATAAAATTTAGAAACTACCAAAAAGGACATATGTTCTGCAAAATCACCCTCATATCTTTCACCATGGATAATGAGGTAATGTTTTAGGGCACAGACTTTCCTTTGTGAATATACATATGCGTTTGAAACAAAAATGGGATCATCTACTTTGTATCCCGTGTGTTCTAGATGCCTATTCAGGTCATTCGACCAATATTTATTCAAGGCCTACTATGTGCTGAACTCAGTTGTAGGCATGGTGGGTTACGTCTGGGAACCAAGCAGGCAAAAATTCCTCCTGACTTTGAGTTTTTCTCTGGTGGGAGAGTCAGACAGTGAAGAAGGTGAGCGTGGACAGTTCATGGGCCAAGCAGGGTTAAGTGATAGGAGGGAAGATAAAGCCGGGAAAGGGCCAGGAGTGCGGGCGTGTTGGCGGTAGGAGGGCTGGGAGTTTACCCAGTGCGGTCAGATGTGGTCAGAGAAGGTTCTGCTGAGAAAGTGATATTTGAGCAAAGACTTGGAGGAGTGGAGGAGCTCTGTGGCTCCCCACAGGATGGCTTCTAGGCGGAGGGCACCGCAAAAGCCCAGGCAAGCAGGACTGGCAGCCTGCGAGGCCCATAAAGGGATGTGAGGAGGGAGCAGAGTGTGAAAGAGGTGGGTAGAAGGTGAGGTCAAAGGTAATGAGCCAGGTGCTGTAGTTGCCAGAGGGGCAACGGGACTGGACAGCTTTCACGGCGTAGCTCTTGCTGATGGGATAGACAGTGGGGGATGGGCGTGGAAGCCAGGGGAGGGGAGGATGTCTGGAAAGTGTTGCTTTGGTGGGAGGGCGTCAGGGACGAGACTGAGCCACAAACCTCAGACCCCTCTGAGTAAAAAAGCAATTCAGAAAAGTGTGAAGACGTGCTAGGATTCGTTCACCAGTTCATTTCATTCACTTAAAAAAAAATATTATCAGAATATCACAATAGTGATACATGATTTTAAAACTGCTGTCCAGGGGAGCCTGGGTGGCTCAGTCAGTAAAGTGTCCGACTTCGGCTCGGGTCATGATCTTGCGGTTCGTGGGTTTGAGCCCCACATCGGGCTCTGTGCTGACAGCTCAGAGCCTGGAGCCTATTGTCTTCTCTCTCTGCCCCTCCCCTGCTTGCACTCTGTCTGTTTCTCTCTCTCAAAAATAAATAAACATTAAAAAGCCCTGCTATCTAAATACGTCTAAAATAACCATATACAATATACCATGTATAATACAGGCTCCAAGTGATTAGAGAGTACTGTCTTATTTGGCACATTTTTCCCTCAGTGAGTCATGTTAAAATGTTGGCACCTTAGGTTTGATAAAATACAGAATTATGAATAGAGCTTTAGTCCTGCTGAGACTTCTGTACAGAGTTGCCAAAATAGTTGGAGCAGACATCCCTTCATGTGTGACACAGTTGTGTTTGTAGTTAACTGCTTTGGGGTCTGTATCTCCTATTAGAATGTGAGCCCCTTGAGGAGCACCTGGGTGGCTCAGTTGGTTAGGCGTCCGGCTTCAGCTCAGGTCATGATCTCGTGGTTTGTGAGTTCGAGCCCCTCATTGGGCTCTGTGCTGACAGTTCAGAGCCTGGAGCCTGCTTCAGATTGTGTGTCTCCCTCTCTCTCTCTGCCCCTCCCCCACTCATGCTCTGTCTCTCTCTCTCTCTCTCTCTCTCTCTCCAAAAAAGGAATAAACAATAAAAAAAAAAAAAAAAAAAAGAATGTGAGCTCCTTGAGAACAAGGATCTTGTCTTGATCTTCTTGTATCCTTGGCATTGGCCCTGGTGTGTTGGTATGTAGTATGTACTCAATAAAAGTGAGAGCAATTGGATGAAGGAAGGAATGATGATCGGTGACATCAGACATCCACAGAATCCACAGTACCTGCTCTGCATCTGTAAAACTTTCCAAAACTCACACAAAGGCCAAACGTTTCTGAGGCACTCTTCTTCATGACACCCAAGACCACTTTTGCATAGCCCTAGCTTCTGGACACTGAAAGGGAAGGACGTTGCCCAGTGTGATGGGTTGGGGCAGGGAGCACACTCTGCAAGACAGCACACCTAGCATTCTGTTTAGGACTGGGGCAAATGCAGTCTCTCCTCCCGCCACTCTGTTGAAGCCCCCACCCCCAATCTCAGCAAGTCCCAGGGTGCGGGGCTTTCTGCAGGGACCTCTCTGGTCCTGCCATTTCTTATGGGTCCAGGATGCACTGAAAGCAATGTGATAGCCCTACCACGACCAAATAGCTCAACGGCCATACTCCATCTGACAATGACACAATCATCAGAGTTAGGACTCTAAGGGAAAATCTGGGATGTATGGTCACCGTGCCTACGTAATCACATGAGGTCATTAAAGAGCCAGTCTTGAGGCAGAGAAATACTGGCTTTCCTCCCTGAGATTCACACACTAGCCTGAAGCCTTTGGCTTCCTGGAATCTTAAATCAAACTCAAGGGGCGCCTGGGTGGCGCAGTCGGTTAAGCGTCCGACTTCAGCCAGGTCACGATCTCGCGGTCCGGGAGTTCGAGCCCCGCGTCGGGCTCTGGGCTGATGGCTCAGAGCCTGGAGCCTGTTTCCGATTCTGTGTCTCCCTCTCTCTCTGCCCCTCCCCCGTTCATGCTCTGTCTCTCTCTGTCCCAAAAATAAATAAACGTTGAAAAAAAAAAAAAATTAAAAAAAAATCAAACTCAAAAATCACTTGGCAAAATCTCTGAAATGCCAGGATCCCCCTAACCAGCTCTCGCACTTTCTCAACAATGGATGGGTATGTTGGACTGTTTACACGCTGTGAATTGAAACCTGCATTCTCAACTCCAGAGTCCCAGGTTCTGTGGTATCATTGGACCTATCTGGGTGGTCTGGGAGGCCCCGAGTTTAGGATAATGATACTGATTTTTGTTACATAGCAGCTTCACAGGCTTCAGGCAAGATCGTGCTGTTTGGGGGCGAGCCTGCAGTGACCACATGCAGCTGGGAGGCCTGCGGGGAGAAACCAGATTCCTGAGCAACTGTCCCCTCCTGAGTCCATGAGCTTTGCCTGCCTTCTGAACAGTTTACAAATGTCTCTGTGGAGCTCTGCCCTCACCCAGCCTTCCTCTCTGGGTTTGAGCTTTTCCTCCTAGTTTTCTTTTGATATATTTCCCCCTCTTTCCCTGGATTCATTTATTTAAGTTCCTTCCTTCCAGGGGTGCCTGGGTGGCTCAGTCGGTTAAGCAGCCGACTCTTGATCTCGGCTCAGGTTATGATCTTGAGATTTGTGAGTTCAGGCCCCGCGCTGGGCTTTGTGCTGACAGTGCAGAGCCTGCTTGGGATTCTCTCTCTCTCTCTCTCTCTCTCTCTGCCCCTCCCCTGCTCATGCTCGCTCTCCCTCTCACTCTCTCTTTCAAGATAAATAAATAAACTACAAGTTAAAAAAAAATTCCTTCCTTCTGGATCATATTTGTAGATTCATCATTATGAACAATTAGTGAGAAGGGGGCTTTTCAGACACTGGAGGTGTCTTACAGGGAAATGGTACTCTTAGGAGCTTTATGAAATCATCATTGTTTTTCCCCATTCTAGAGCTGTGAGTGGACATTATTTCTGAATCCACTTTTTCTCTACTTGTCTCTAGGTGATGTGCTTATCTTTGGCCTATAGTGGTACATTTATTTCTAAGAGTGTGATTAAGGGACAAATCATACAATTAATGGTGTTTATGTCCCTCCCTATAAATGAAAAATACATTTATTTTATAATGACTCATATGAAAAGGAGAAAGATCATTTCTATTATAACCCTTATAACCTCTACTCCTCACAAGGCTACTCTGTTATTTCAGACATGTGAGTCATTGGCTTAGAGTATTTAATTTTATGATTATTTGCCCTATCTGTTACCAAAAGGCATTGCAACCAAGATTCTGGAATTTAAAATAACGGGTTAACTTTGTGATTTCTGAAACAGAAACGTCTTTTGTTAGAGTACAGCATCACGGAAGTGAAGCCGCCTCCCCCTCCTGTATAAACTTCAAGTGCATGCCTGGTTTCTGTGTGTAAAGAATAGTGAATCTGGTGTTTATACTTACATGTGTACTGGACAGAACACGAATATCAGATGTAGGCCATGTGATCAGGGGTCATGAGCTGCAATTAACAGGACTTTTTTCTGTATGTGTATCCATTTGCAGGCAAAAAAATTAAAAGATGACACAAATTGTTTTGAGATGGGAAAAGATTCTCTACTTTTTGTTCCAAAGGCCACTTGGTTTTAATGTCTCTGCTACATCTTGTTAATGTTTTGTTTTGTTTTGTTTTGTTTTGTTTTTCATTTTAAGTAAAGCTCATCTTCCCTCAAAGAATGTATTGTGGAAAAACAGAGAGACCTGGCTACCCAATAATGAAATCCAGATTTCCTATCTGAAATGTTTCAGAAATTAATTTAGACCAAGGAGTCTTGTCCAAGGAATCAGTTTTATGTCAAATTCTAACCTATGAACCAGTCTCTAAATATGAATGCTCAATTAATGACAGTGTTGATTCTGGGATGTCAGTATCTGTTTAATGGTTAAAAAAAATCATAATTAATGACAAAACACAACGGATTACGTACGTAGTCTCGGATAACCCAGCATCCAGGCAGCAGTCCCACCCTTCGCGAATAAACATCAAAACAGAATCAGTTATTTTCACAAAGATCTGGGAAGATGGCTAGTAGAAGTGAAAATATTCCTCCTCATCTTTTTGGCAATGCTGCATTTTCTAATTTTTACCCGGAAGGCGGCGACAGTCCCTGCTGGGTATTCAGTCATCACACCCAGAGCCTAACAGCCCCCACTGACTTGCACGGTGGGGAGGGGGGCACCGTAATGGCTTTTTATCATGTTAGCATTTCCTTTGTCTGGTGCTAAATTAGCTCATTTCTTTCATGTTATGAAAATGCATGCTCTCAGATTATTTCTTTTTCTCTCCTGCCACTTTCCCATTGAGCTTTATGAAGAGTAAGATGCTCATAGCCTGTTTTCCACAGACCCTGGGTAGTATGTAGGTCACAAGTCTTCAGATGGAACGAGGACTCCATTTGGTGTTTATATCTTTGACAGCTGCATCATCATCTTGTATCAAATCCAGGCCCTCGGGGGAAGGAGTCTTCCTCCCCACAGATGGTGCTCAGAATTGGAGATCCCAGCCACAGTTGCTCAGAAATGTGAAGGAGCCATTTTCAAGTTGTCTGAGCTCGGGCTAAGAATCTTCTTCTTGCTGGGATGTGGCTGGGGTTTCCCATTAGTCTTGCCTCCTCCCAGAGGTCTAGCGATCACTGTCCTGGGCAGGATCTTTACCGGAAAACAGGTGTTTTCTGCTTTCTCTGAGCAGCGGTTTGAAGGTGCCTGGGTAGCACTGATCTCATCATTTGCTTAGGGCCGTGAATTCTGCTGCTTTGTAGGAAGAGCGTTGTCCAAGATTTCAAAGACAAACTAGACATTGTTCTTTGTCACACAGAGGCTGGTTGGAATGGGGGACTGTCACAAGCACCCAGTATTGTACAAAGTCGTACCAACATAAGGCGCTTTCTCTGCTAGGACTTCAGGGCATGGAGGGGTTAGGGGCTGTAGTTAATGCTCACAGGGTGTGTACGTATTGCACACTCAATTCAGTGACCTAGAGAGAATCTACTCCTTCTCTTGGCCAGAGAAGCCTCCTGGACAGGGCATATCCTTAGCACCCGTTTGAAGGAAGTTTCCTGCAACTCCCTTAATCTTGTGCCCAGCAGGCTTAGAAGATAGAAAAATGAGTTCTAAACACAAAATGCATTGTTGATGTTGAGAGTGTGCCTGATTTGACTTTCTTCCCCTTTTCCCTGTTACTATAAAATTTGGTTGAATGGGGATCATTCATTCAGTCACTTAGCAAGTATTTTCCAGGCACCTGCCCTATGTGAAGCATTGTGCTGGGGGTTGTGAAGGACACAGCCGTGAGCAGGACCAAGTCTTGCCCTCCAGGACCTCCAGTCCAATCAGGTGCATGGGGCATGTCCACCAATACCACAAGTACCACAGAGAGGAGCAAACAAAATATTACAGAGGCGCAGAGAAAGAAGCCATCACTTCTGCTTGGCGTTGAGCCAAGAAAAAATTTTCACAAAGTCTTTATAGGAACTTGAACATTTGGTGTCGGGGCATTCCAGCCACAAGGGCTGGGTGAGCAGATGCCTGTGTGGGAAGGCCGAGGAGTCATGGACGCCTGAGAAAGAACATGAACTTAACTTAGCGGGAAAAGGGGAGTCACTGCAGGCTTTGGGGCAGAGATGCATGGTCTAGAGCTGACAGGTGGTTAGGGCAGGTTGAAGTGGGGGCCTGACAGGCAGAGGGCTGAGACGGTGTGCCAGCTGTCCCCCAGGCTGGAGAACCTGAGGAAGACAGTGTGTGGGACTTACTCCTTGAGGTGCCTGTGAGGATGGAGAGGGGCGAAGTGAGGCTGTAGGGTGTGCTTCGGGCAGGACGAAGGCTGCCTTCTCTCTAATAAGAGGGAGGGATGATGCGGTGCCCATGGGGCAGTGCACTGAGGTTCCTGCGGGGTCTTCTGAGAAACTCACAGACTCAAGAGAGAGCTGGGTTAAACATCTGGGGGGCCCACAAGTGCAAAGCCACCTTGCAACAGGGCTTGCTTTTCAAACCAGCACTTCCCGATCTCCCTTCCTGCTCCTTGTCCTTTCTTCTCCAGCCACCAGTGTCTAGAAAGGGCACTAGGCCAAGTTAGAGGTCTCCACCATGAACTGGGATTGCCACATTTTTAATTACTTAAATGAGACCGCTTGCCACTTACAGTGACCAAAGGACTTCTTGTCACCTTCATCTCATGACCAGAAAAGTCAGGGGACCAGCCTGAGTTTTTACCCAGGGGTGGGAGCAGGTTTCAAAGGAAGACCAAAAAAGTTGTATTTCAGATTCACATGTGATCCGTCACAGTCAGAAGCCCTGGTGGGTGGTAGCCATTCACTTGTCAACTAGACTCTCCCCGTTCCTCCTTTCCTGGGTAGGTCATAATTAATCTGCACCCCAAGTACAAATAACTCAAACCACAATGTACTATCTCTGGGAAGAGAATGTGCCAGGGGACAGAATACTCAAGTTAAAGACAATGATCTTTCATTTCGAATGTCACATATTAGCAACCTAGGGCGGTGGACATCCTTGGTGGGAGATGGGGGAATGCAGGTAGAGGCTATGGGAGACTCCGGAGCTGTCAGCCTGGAGAAGTGGGTGGCCCTTAAAGATAACAGCCCCACATGCAGTGGACTTGGGACAACAAGAAGCCATATAGGACGTGGCTTAATCATTAACTACATCTTGCTCTATGGAGGCAAGCTCTGGGACTTTGAGCAGGCATCCTTTGAGGTCAACCAAGTAACATTTCAGACCTAAAAGGGAAAGACAGATATGCTTTAACCCAAGATCTGCTAAACCACCTCCACAGGGGGTTTCTGACAGCACTGAAGTATCCTTCATCCTTGGAGAAGCCAAATGGAACTAAATAAATCACAGCCTGCAATACTCATGATGGATCACATTCTACTGACCAGTGGCCCCATCATATTGTCCTGCTGTGCCCTGGGTGCTGCTGCATAACAACTCTTCCAACTGTTTCTTATTCAAACTCATTAATAACAAGAAGGGAGGAATGTTGACCTGTTTTATTCTCTGCCATTATTCAAATAGGCATCCTCCTGTTGAATTTGGAATTTAAATGATGGAAAATCATATTCTACACAATTAATCATTTTCCTAACCATTTTGTAAAAAGAATATATACAGGGTGCCTGGGTGGCTCAGTTGGTTAAGCATCTGACTCTTGATTTCGGCTCAGGTAATGATCTCAGAGTTTGTAGATTTGAGCCCCACATCAGGCTCTGCACCGTTGAAGCCTGCTTGGGATTTTCTCTCCCTCTCACTCTGCCCCTTCCTGGCTCGCTCTCTCTTTCTGTCTCTCAAAAATAAATAAGTAAACATTAAAAAAATTAATACGCATGCATGTGCACACACACATATATACACACACACATAGTTCACCTAGAGTAGATTCTTTTATACTAAAAAATACTTTAGGGCTACAGATTCAGAGGGGCACATGCACCCCAATGTTTACAGCAGCATCATCAACAATAGCCAAATTATAGAAAGAGCCCAAGTGTTGGGATGAATGGACAAAGAAGAAGTGGTATGTACGTATGGAATATTACTCAGCCATTAAAAAGAATGAAATCTTGCCATTTGCAATGATGTGGATGGAGCTAGACTGTATTATGCTAAGTGAAATAAGTCAATCAGAGAAAGACAAATATCATATGATTTCACTCATATGTGGAATTTAAGAAACAAAACAGATGAATATAGGGGAAGGAGGGGAAAAAAGAGAGAGGGAAGCAAACCGTAAGAAACTCTTAACTATAGAGAATAAACTGAGGGTTCCTGGAGGTGAGGTGGGAGGGGAGATTAGCTAGATGGGTGATGGGCATTACGGAGGGCACTTGTTATAATGAGCACTGGGTGTCATATGTAAGTGATGAATCACTAAATTCTACTCCTGAAACCAATATGATCATATATGTTAACTAACTAGAATTTAAATAAAAACTTGAAAGGAAAAAAATATTTTAGGCCTAATATATATAAATTGAAATCCATTAATACCAGGGTCAGTTTTATGCCTTTGATATGGACTGTGTTTATTTCTGATTGTGGTACACCAGCACATTTCCAAGGCTTCATACAGTGGTAAGGTTGTTTTTTATATTACAATAAGTATAACCAAGGTAATGTCATACTTTATGCCACAAACACCTTTTAATGACCCTCTAGAGCTTGAGTTCCTTGCTCTTAACTCCAGGATGATATCACAGTCAGAGATTTAATCAATAGACTTGCAGCAATCGATTTTTATTACCAGCTCTTCATAAAAGTTCCATGTCACTGTCCAAACATGGACTTACAGTCTAAATAACGTAATAGACACGCCCTGAGGAGCACCTATCCCCAAAGCCCACTGCACCACACCACGTCATAGAGCTAGGATTCAGCCCCATATGAACATTTGGATTCCAAGTTTGATTCAGTAGTAAATGTGCTTTTGATTGTCACTTTATACTGGATCTTAGTGGGGCCATCTTTTAAAATCTTCTAACTGTCTAATTCCTATTGCAAGAAAATTTTCCCTTTACAAATCCAGGAGTAGATACTAAGGGCTATTTACCAGATTATGGTGTCCTCAGTCTCTTAAATGTTTGGTTATTTAACTTGAAACTTTTCACATTTTTTAAGAAAAATCAGAAGCCCATTAAAGGGTATTAATTATGTTTGTATTTGCCAGAAAACACTCGAGGAAAGCAATGATTTTTTTTTAATGTAGAGCAAAATCAGTTGAATTTAAAAAGTCCTTTCCATAATTGAACTGAGTGCTTTCACAAAGTGCTTATCTTTAGGTTAGAGAGTCTTGTGTTCCTTTTATCCACATTCTTTGTATCTTCTGGCTCTCTTTGCCAAATATACTGTTCTACAAGAATCTCTGAGGATGTTCAAAAAGGTTATAGGTGTCTGGAAGTTTGGGCAGGGTCACACTGATGCAGGAATGACAGTGAACAATTTTTTATGGTTTCCTGTGAGTCCCATGAAGAGAAGTCACAACTGACAATCCAGCGAGTGAAATGTGACATGAAAGACCGGTGATGGCTGTTTCATTCTGTTTCTGCAGGGCAATTGGTATGGGAAAGATGAACGAGATGTTAGAAATGTCATAAATTGTTGTGTCTCTAAATCAGGTGTTTCTCTTGGAGACCCCAGTCTGCCTGCCTGCAGGCCATGCCTCCCAGTCGTTTTGGGGGTCACTCATCCACCTCTTAGAGTTGTTGGAAAGTCATCTTTACCGTGACCTGGTCTTCAGGTCTCTGTCTCATTCACCATGCCTCTTCAAGACCAGATGTTCTAACATGCCTGATGCTGGCCTCGGCAAAGGGGATCATGCCCCATGGTCCTTGAGGCCTGGACTCTTGCTGGGATCCCCTTGCCATCCCATCAGAGATCTCACTACCTCCTCTGCAAGCACGGCACAGGAATGGGGTGCTGGTCCCTAACATTCCCAGGACTGAGCCCCCTGTCCACCTCCTTGTCTGGAACAAAGCTTTCGTCTCTACTCTCTCTGTTTGTTTCAGCTTGAATATCTGCAAGCGTATCCCCTGGTGGGTGGCCCATCCAGAAGGTGATTTCCATTCCAGATCCTACAATCTTGTGATTCCCTGTTGTGTTCCTTGATGATGCCCATGAGGTTACTGAACGTGGTGACAACAGACTGACCACAGTCATTGCAGATCCGATCCTCACTCAGCTCCAGGCATGGCGTTGGTTCCCACTCTGCCGCTCGCCACCTCCGTGGAGTCAAGGGACAGTGATAATGGGCCAGGGTGCAGTGCTTAAAGCTGTTCTGGTGCCTGGATCCCCAGAGCCCAGCTGGTGTAGACTAGAGTCTCCCTGACTCCTCACAGTCCTTGCTGAATGTCTGCTCCTAGGACTGAAAGACAGCGAAGGGGTTTCGTAGAATTGAGTTGGGCCATGCTCTTCAATTGGTAGCTCAAATGCCTTCTGGATATGAGTCTGTTCAAGTTTTATATTTCTTCCTGTTTGAGTTTTGGAAGTGTGTGGGTGCTTAGGAATTTGTCCATTTCTTCCAGGTTGTCCAGTTTGTTGGCATATAATTTTTTCATAGTATTCCCTGATAATTGCTTGTATTTCTGAGGGATTGGTTGTAATAATTCCATTTTCAGGAAGAAATAGAAAACTTGAACAGACCCATAACCAATGAAGAAATTGAATCAGTTATCAAAAATCTCCCAACAATAAGAGTCCAGGACCAGATGGCTTCCCAGGGGAATTCTACCAGACATTAAAGCAGAGATAGTACCTATCCTTCTCAAGCTGTTCCAAAAAATAGAAAGGGAAGGAAAACTTCCAGACTTATTCTATGAATCCATAATTACTTTGATTCCTAAACCAGACAGAGACCCAGCAAAAAAGAGAACTACAGTCCAATATCCCTGATGAATATGGATGCAAAAATTCTCAATAAGGTACTAACACATCGAATTCAACAGCATATAAAAAGAATTATTCACCATGATCAAGTGGGATTCATTCCTGGGCTGCAGGGCTGGTTCAACATTCACAAATTAATCAATGTGATACATCACATTAATAAAAGAAAAGATAAGAATCATTTGATCCTGTCAATTGATGCAGAAAAAGCATTTGACAAAATTCAGCATCCTTTCTTAATAAAAACCCTCAAGAAAGTCGGGATAGAAGGAACATACTTAAACATCATAAAAGCCACTTATGAAAAGCCCATAGCTAATATCATCCTCAATGGGGAAAAACTGAGAGCTTTCTCCCTGAGATCAGGAACACGACAGGGATGTCCACTCTCACCGCTGTTGTTTAACATAGTGTTGGAAGTTCTAGCATCAGAATCAGACAACAAAAGGAAATCAAAAGCATCAAAATTGGCAAAGATAAAGTCAAGCTTTCACTTTTTGCAGATGACATGATATTATACATGGAAAACCTGATAGACTCCACCAAAAGTCTGCTAGAACTGATACATGAATTCAGCAAAGTCTCAGGATACAAAATCAGTGTACAGAGATCAGTTGCATTCTTATACACTAATAATGAAGCAACAGAAAGACAAATAAAGAAACTGATCCCATTCACAATTGCACCAAGAAACATAAAATACCTAGGAATAAACCTAACCAAAGATGTAAGAGATCTGTATGCTGAAAACTATAGAAAGCTTATGAAGGAAATTGAAGAAGATACAAAGAAATGGAAAAACATCCCATGCTCATAGATTGGAAGAATAAATATTGTTAAAATGTCAATACTACCCAAAGCAATCTACACATTCAATGCAATCCCAATCAAAATTGCACCAGCATTCTTCTCAAAGCTAGAACAAGCAATCCTAAAATTTATATGGAACCACAAAAGACCCCGAATAGCCAAAGTAATTTTGAAGAAGAAGACCAAAGCAGGAGGCATCACAATCCCAGACTTTAGCCTCTACTACAAAGCTGTAATCATCAAGACAGCATGGTATTGGCACAAAAACAGACACATAGACCAATGCAATAGAATAGAAACCCCAGAATTAGACCCACAAAAGTATGGCCAACTAATCTTTGACAAAGCAGGAAAGAATATCCAGTGGAAAAAAGTCTCTTTAACAAATGGTGCTGGGAGAACTGGACAGCAACATGCAGAAGGATGAAACTAGACCACTTTCTTACACCATTCACAAAAATAAACTCAAAATGGATAAAGGACCTGAATGTGAGACAGGAAACCATCAAAACCCTAGAGGAGAAAGCAGGAAAAGACCTCTCTGACCTCAGCCACAGCAATTTCTTACTTGGCACATCGCCAAAGGCAAGGGAATTAAAAGCAAAAATGAACTATTGGGATCTCATGAAGATAAAAAAACCTTCTGCACTGAAAAGGAAACAATCAACAAAACTAAAAGGCAACCAACGGAATGGGAAAAGATATTTGTAAATGACATATCGGACAAAGGGCTAGTATCCAAAATCTATAAAGAGCTCACCAAACTCCACACCCAAAAAAACAAATAATCCAGTGAAAAATGGGCAGAAAACCTGAATAGACACTTTTCTAAAGAAGACATCCAGATGGCCAATAGGCACATGAAAAGATACTCAATGTCACTCCTCATCAGGGAAAGACACATCAAAACCACACTGAGATACCACCTCACGCCGGTCAGAGTGGCTAAAATGAACAAATCAGGAGAGTATAGCTGCTGGAGAGGATGTGGAGAAACGGGAGTCCTCCTGCACTGTTGGTGGGAATGCAAACTGGTGCAGCCGCTCTGGAAAACGGTATGGAGGTTCCTCAAAAAATTAAAAATAGATCTACCCTATGACCCAGCAATAGCACTGCTAAGAATTTACCCAAGGGATACAGGCGTGCTGGTACATAGGGGCACTTGTACCCCAATGTTTATAGCAGCACTTTCAACAATAGCCAAGTTATGGAAAGAGCCTGAGTGTCCATCAACTGATGAATGGATAAAGAAATTGTGGTTTATATACACAATGGAATACTACGTGGCAATGAGAAAGAATGAAATATGGCCCTTTGTAGCAACGTGGATGGAACTGGAGAGTGTGATGCTAAGTGAAATAAACCATACAGAGAAAGACAGATACCATATGTTTTCACTCTTATGTGGATCCTGAGAAACTTAACAGAAGACCATGGGGGAGGGGAAGGGGGAAAAAAGTTAGAGAGGGAGGGAGGCAAACCATAGGAGACTCTTAAAAACTGAGAATAAACTGAGGGTTGATGGGTGGGAGGGAGGGGAAAGTGGCTGATGGGCATTGAGGAGGACACCTGTTGGGATGAGCGCTGGGTGTTGTATGGAAACCAATTTGACAATAAATTTCGTATTTAAAAAAAATGCCTTCTGGAAAGCAGAAGTTTATTATATTCCACCTGCCTAAATGCCTTTAGTCTTCAGAAACCGGCTTGCAAGTTCATTTCCATAGCTCATTAACCTCTTTTGGACAGATTAGCTCCAAAATATTGAAAAACGGTTTCTTGCCTTTAAAGGGTGCATTTGTGCTTCTCAGCTTTTGGGCCAGGAAGGTGTTCAACTCAGGAAGGAAAGCCTGGGTCTGGGAAGATGGTTCTAAGCCGGCGTCTTCTTTTCTTGTGCAGTTTCAGGGAAGGCCGGGAAGACGGCACAGATTCACTAGCTGTATTGATAGCTCGTGGGGTACAAGCTCTTGTTCATCCTGCATTGATCGTGCAAGTGGGATGATTTTCTCTCCTCTGCCAGTGTCTTTCCCGAGTAGCACTGTGGGAGCAGAGGGCCTGGGGTTTTGTGGCTCGACAGGGAGGGTGAAGCTGTCCACAAGAGAGAATTGCAGACCTCCCCAAATGTAAATGCTTAACATAGATGAATTTTTAATGGAAATCAATTTTGCTCCTCCAAAGAAGCTTTCGGTTTCTTGGAAAATATAGACTGCTCACTGTTGATTACTGACATTATATTTCCTTTCTCTTTCCCCTCTCCTCCTGCCTTCCCAACCTGTTGGCAGCTGCCCGTATCTAGCAGTGAAAATCACCCCCGCCATCCCCGTGGTTGGTGGCATTCTGTTCTTCTTTGTGATGGGGACCCTGCTTCGCACCAGCTTCAGTGACCCGGGAGTCCTTCCTCGAGCCACGCCGGATGAAGCCGCCGACCTGGAAAGGCAAATAGGTAACCTGGAAAGGCAAAAAAGCAGACGAAGGTCTGCCCTTAGCCTCGGGTCCCTTCCCACCTTGGCTCGGCCACAGTGTGGGAGGACAGGCCCAGGTGCCTGTGCAGGAGGGGCAGGCGGGGCACTGGACGGTGACGCCTAGCCAGGGAGGAGTCCCGGAAGTCTTCGTTCCCGCCGCAGCAGGATGACCTGAGTAGAGGTGGGGTGTAAAGTGGCTGGAGGTAAGGCCCAGGGGCTGGCGCGCTGGAGGCGGGCTGGCGATGCCATCAAGTGAGGGTCGGCGCCAAGTTCTGTTTCCCGATGCTTCTTGGAAACCCAAGCTCCTCTGAGAAGGAGCCTCTGTTATGAAAGACCCATAGTTTTAGGTGGCTGCCCTCTGCTCCCTTTATGCACTTCATGCTAGTTTCTGTAACAGAAACCTGGAGAGGTTACATCTTACCCCGCTGTCTGGGTTATCCAGCCTAGGACCCGGAACTTCCTTTGTTAAGGCATGGCCAAGATACATATTTGTGATATATTATTGAGCTGAATAGCTTTGGTTTTCCTTAGATATGTATCCTAGGATTGAAAGTTTATAGCAACACATTTTAAAACATAGTAAAACAAATCCTAATCCCTCATGGAGCAAACTTTTAAAGTTGTATTTTTGGTTAAGAAAAGAGAGATGCTTCTTGCTCTTAAAAGTTTGCATTTGTGACCATGTGGCTTGGCGGTGGTGCAGTGATAATCTGACAAGAGTGGCAGAGGGGCTGTGATCAGTCCGTGTGAACATAAAGCTTAGCATGAAAACCCACCTGACAGTTCCCTCCCGCTGTTCCTCCTACGCCGTGGGCTTCCCTTCCTAGGCTTACTCAGCCGAAAGACCCCCGCCCCCCGGCCCTGCTTTGCAGTGTAAAGAAATACAAGCGTGGGTCTTGAGAGACAGCACCTGCTGTGGTCTGCCATCCCCAAGTACCAAAGCGTGACTGTGTCCTCTGAGTATCTGCCTACATCCCTGTTGTCCAGGAGGGGGGCAGTGAATGACTTAATGGTGGGAGTGTTTGGTGGGGGTCTGCTGGGCCACAGCCTTCTTGTGTCCTGAGGCAGGGAAGCAGAAGGAAGAATCAGCAGTGGAGAGACAGACCGTCTCCTAGTCACCGCATCTTGGGATTTCAAGACATTAGTTATGAATTAATTCGTAATTTAAAGCCTTGCACTTATAGCATGTGAATCATTTGTAAAGGCTACCCATGGCTATTGCTGAATTTGATCATATCCAAGCAAGTATTGGGTTATTACATCCATCTTACCAATAAGGAAACAGAGCCTCAAAGAGGCTAAATGGGAGAAAGTGGCAGAGCCAGACCCTTGAACCCAGGTCTCCTGGGTCTCAGCCCTTATTCTTTCCAGAGCATCATGTCCCAGGGGAGAGACAGGCCCAGTTTCCTTCGAAACAGAACTGGGCCTATGGAAACTGCACGGTCTGTACCTACATCACATTAGCATGCAGCTAGAAAATCCTCGACTCAAGCAGTGTGCAAAGAGCCCAGCTCTTCACACTGGCCTTGAAGCATTTTCCTGCTGTGATCCTATTTGCTATCCCACCTCTTGGTTAGTGAAAGGAGCATCTACAAAATCAACAAGATTAGGAACTGGGGATGATAAAGAGTGCCACCGGAATTCCCTAAGAGAGTTTCTGTTCTTCCTTGTTAATATTGAAAAGGTTGAGTGATTCACTGAAGTGCCGTATATATCCTAAGAGCAGTATTTTTCAACATGAACATTCTTAAAACCAGCTCTGCCTCATGCTCTCAGAGACACAGAATCTGTGAGAGAACTAGATGGGGTAAAGGATGAAACCGAATCTTGTTTCCTGTGAGGAAGAGCAGAGGGACTTTAGAGACAGGCGAGCACGGTGGACATGAGTTGCTCTGCACATCCCTTCCCCAAGAAGCAACAAAAAAATTGGAAAAAATAGTCACAATCATTTCATGGCTCTAGAATTCAGCTGTAGTGAGGAGCAGTTACTCATGAAAAACTGTTGGACTTTGGTTAAGTAGAGTGGGTGTCTATGACGTTCTCACCTGGAGCTGCTTCAATCCCCACCCAAATTCCAAAGGTGATAAAGTTCAACCTGGACAGGGCAAGCTCTGAAAACCAGCAGCTTCCCTGAGGGGCCAATTTGCTTTGGAGTGAAGTATGGAAAAAATCAGTAACTGAAACTTTCACCTTAAGAAACTAGAAAAAGGACAAACTAAACTCAAAGCAAGCTATAATAAGGCAGTATTAAAAATGACATTGGAAATAAAAGAAATAGAATATAGAAAACAACAGGGTAAATCATAAATCAATGAGACCAAAAGTTAGTTCCTTGAGAAGACTAACAAAATTGGCAAACCTTTAACTATACTATCCCCCACCCCTTCCAAAAAAAAAAAGAGACAGAGAAGATACAGATTACCAAAATCAGGAATGAAAGCAGAGGCCTCACCGTTGACCCTACAGATAGTAAAAGGATTTTTACTTTATGCCACAGATTAGACAACTTAGATGAATAGAAAAATTCTTAGAAAGCCACAGTTACCAAAAGAATGACTCAAAAAGAAATATAAAAGCTCAAGAAACCCATAACAAGTAATCCTTACCTCATACCTTACACACAGTTTAATTCAAAATGGATCATAGACCTAAATTTAAGAGCTAAAATTCTAAAACTTCTGAAAGAAACATAGAGAAAATTTCCATGACCTTAGGATAGGCGAAGACTTCTTACATAGACACCAAAACCATGATCTATAATGAAAGTAAAAGATAATAAATTGGATTTCATCAAATTAAAAATTTTTGTGCTTCAAAGACACCTTTAAGGGGCACCTGGGTGGCTCAGTTGGTTGGGTGTCCGGGCTCTTGATGTTGGCTCAGGTCATCATCTCATGGTTTGTGGGATCCAGCCCCGTGGTTGGGCTCTGCGCTAACAGTGAGGAGCCTGCTTGGGATTCTCTCTTCCTCTCTCTCTGCCCCTCCACTGCTTGAGCTCTCTCTTTCTCTCAAAATAAATAAATACACATTTTAAAAAGATACCATTAGGAGAGCCTGGGTGGCTCAGTTGATTATGTGTCCGACTTCTGCTCAGGTCATGATCTCCTGGTTCACAAGTTTGAACCCCGCCTTATGCTCTATGCTGACAGCTCAGAGCCCAGAGCCTGCTTCAGATTCTGTGTCTCCCTCTCTCTCTGCCCCTCCCTTGCTCATGCTCTGTCTCTCTCTCTCTCTCTCTCTCTCTCTCTCATAAATAAATAAATAAATAAATAAATAAATAAATAAATAAATAAATAAAAATTTTTAAAAAGACACTATTAAGAAAACAGGAAAACAAGCCAAAGACTGGGAGAAAATAGTTGCAAATCATATATCTGATAAAAATATCTTGTACTTGTATCCAGAATATAAAGATCTCTTACAACTCAATAATAAGATAACCCAATTAAAAATGAGTAAAGGATTTGAACATTTTTCCAAAGAAGATATATGAATGGCCAAAGAACACATGAAAACAGGATCAATATCATTAGTTAAAAGGGAAACGCAAATCAAAACCACAATGAGGTACCACTTCACACCCACTAGAATGGCTCTAATCCAAAAGACTTGAGGGTGACAAATGATGGTGAAGGTATGGAGAAATTGGAACCATCACGTATTGCTGGTGGGGATGTAAAATGGTGCAGCCACTTTGGAAAACATTTCCTTAAAATTCTTCAAGAAGTTAAGCATAGATTATCCTACAACCCGGCAACTCTATTTCTAGGTATTTATCCAAGAGGAGTGACAACATATGTCTCTGGTGTGCCTTGTACCTAAAACCCCAAAACTGGAAACAACACAAATTGTCCATCAGTGAGCAAACTGATGAACAACATGTGGTATATCCACATAGTGGAATACTATTAAGCTATAAAAAGGAGTCCAGTGTTGACACATGTTACAACACAGATAAACCTTAAAAACACACTCAGCAAGGGGTGCCTGGGTAGCTCAATCAATTGAGCATCTGACTTTTTTTTTAATTTTTAAAACTGTTTACTTATTTTTGAGAGAAAGAGACTGAGGGGAGAGGACAAAGAGAGAGAATCCCAAGCAGGCTTTGCACCATCAGTGCAGAGCCCAACGTGGGGCTCAGACCCACGCACAGTGAGATCATGACCAGAGCCAAAACTGAGTTGGAATCTTAACTGACTGAGCCACCCAGGTGCCCCAGTAATAATTTTTAAAGAGGCTCAGACACCCAAAAAACAGAACTCCAAAATTTACAGTATGGACAATAACCATCACCCACAGTCTCATTACAGGAAAGAGTATCTTTTTTTAAAAAATAATTTTCTTGCTTTTTAATTGAGATACAATTAGCATAACATTCTATTAGTTTCAGGTGTACAACATGATTCGATAATTTTGTAGATTGCAAAATGATCGCCACAATAAATATGATTCACATCCATAACCATAAATAGCTAATAAATTATTTTTATAATGAGAAATTTAAACATTTACTCTCTTAGCAACTTTCAAATATGCAATACAATATTAGTAACTATTGTCACCATGATGCACATTATACCCTTATGACATTTATTTTGTAACTGGAAGTTTGTAGATTTTTGACCCCTTTTACCCATTATGCTCACCCCCACCCTCCTTACCTGGCAATGACCAATCTGTTAAATCTGTTCTCAGTATCTATGAGCTCTGTTTTTTTTTTTAAAGTTCTTTATATAAGTGAGATTATACAGTATTTGTCTCTCTTTCTCTCTTTGATTTATTTCACTGACTATAATACATTCAAGTTTCACCGATGTTGTAGCAGATGACAAGCTTTCCTTTTTTATGGCTAAATAAAATTCCATTGTATATACATACCACATCTTTTTCTAAAATTTAAATTTTAGTTAACATACAGTGCAATATTAGTTTCAGGAGTAGAATTCAGTGATTCATCACTTACATAGAACACCCAGTGCTCATCACAACAAGTGCTCTCCTGATACCCATAATCTATCTAGCCCATCCCCACCCACCTTCCCTCCATCAATGCTCAGTTTGTTCTCTATGGTTAAGAGTCTCTTGTGGTTTGTCTCCCTTTATTCTCTTCCCCCACCCCTTCCGATATGTTATCTGTTTTGTTTCTTAAATTCTACTTATGAGTGAAATCTTATGGTACTTCTCTTTTTCTGATTTATTTCACTCAGTGTAATGCATTCTAGCTCCATCCACATCATTGCAAATGGCAAGATATTCTTTTTGATGGCTGAGTGATATTCCATTGTGTATATATACACCATGTCTTCTTTTTTTAATTTAATTTCATTATTATTATTTTAATTTACATCCAAATTAGTTAGCATATAGTGCAACAATGATTTCAGGAGTAGATTCCTTAGTGCCCCTTACCCATTTAGCCCATCCCCCCTCCCACAACCCCTCCCGTAACCCTCTGTTTGTTCTCCATATTTATGAGTCTCTTATGTTTTGTCCCCCTCCCTGTTTTTATATTATTTTTGTTTCCCTTCCCTCTTGTTCATCTGTTTTGTCTCTTAAAGCCCTCGTTTGAGTGAAGTCATATTATTTGTCTTTCTCTGACTAATTTCACTTAGCATAATACCTTCCAGTGCCATCCGCATAGTTGCAAATGGCAAGATTCCATTCTTTTTTTATTGTAATACTCCATTATATATATACACACACCACATCTTCTTTATTCATTCATCCATTGATGGACATTTGGGCTCTTTCCGTACTTTAGCTATTGTTGATAGTGCTGCTATAAACATGGGGGTGCATGTGTCCCTTCGAAACAGTACACCTGTATCCCTTGGATAAATGCCTAGTAGTGCAATTGCTGGGTCATAGGATAGTTCTATTTTTAATTTTTTGAGGAACCTCTATGCCGTTTCCCAGAGTGGCTACACCAGCTTGCATTCCCAGGGCGTCTGACTCTTGATAATGGCTCAGGTCATTATCTCATGGTTCATGAGATCAAGCTCCACATCAGGCTCTGCGCTGACAGTGAGGAGCGTGCTTGGAATTCTCTCTCTGCCTGTGTCTCTGTCCCTCCCCTGCTCACACACTCTCTCTCTCAAAATAAATAAACATAACAAAAACGCTCTAAGCGGAAGTCCGATCAGAAGGCTGCATATTGTGTAGTTCCATGTGTATGAAATCTCTGGAAAGGGCAAATCTTTAGAGACAGAAAGTAGATGAGTGATTGCCTGGGGTGGGGGCAGGAGTGATGGTCACCACACTTGGACTTCAGAAAACTTGCTGGAAATGGCCTCAACTTGGGTTGTGGTGCTGGTTGCACAATCTAGCACATTTATTTAAGGTCATGACATTGTATATTTCCAAAGGCTAGCTGTTAGGTTTGTAAGTTTATAGCACAATAAAGCTGTCAGGGAAAAAGAGGAAGAGAGGAAGGGGAGAGGAGGACAATGGGAACAGAAGACGAAGAAGGGCCCCCTCACCTCTGGTTGTGTGATGTTAGGCTAGTCGTCAAATGGCAATAATGATGCGTATCCTATAAGGTTCTTTTCAGGATCAGCTTAGTAAATGGTTGGGGTTTTTTGGTTGGGTTCTTTTTCTTTTTCTTTTTCTTTTTTTCTTTTTCTTTTTCTTCTTCTTTCTTTCTGTCTGTCTGTCTTTTAAGAAAAGTAGAAAAATTCTTCTCTTTTCCCACCTAGTTCTCTCCTCACCTTCCACATACATAGATTCTTATAAAAGAATTCTCGACCTGAAATGTGGTAGGAATAAATTGCACAGTTGGTCTAATTCTTTATAAGGAGTCCTCCCTCCCCTATATTACTTGGCTGTGGAGAATAAGATTCTGTTTCAATGAAATCTTAGCACATTTATTTTGTGCCATCTAACGAAAGAAGGAAAAATGAAAATTACATTTGGAAACTTCTTATTATTAGTTATTAATCCTAATTATCTGTAGTAGATGTCTCCTTACAGAAGCCCAGGATCACCGCTGGAAACCAGCCATCTGAGTAATTGCTGGAAGCTGTGGGTGGAGGGCGGGCACAGCTCCCTGCCTTCAGATTTCTGCAGGGGAGTAGGTGGTGAGGAGGAGACTCAGTGTCTCAGAGTCTGTTACAAGTCTCCCGAAATGCCTTACACTTCTTTTTTCTGGAACACCTTTCCTGATGAGTTACACTGCAGCTAAAAATACACCCAAGAATGGCAGCAGGGGTGCAGGGAGGTCTCACTGGGGTCCCTAAAGTCCCTGGAGTCCTGCTTGGAAATGTGACCCTTTGGAGACTCAGCTTTTTCGGTTCACTTGGGGATGATAAGATACTAAGCAACTGATTTGGAGTTAGAAAAAAAAAATGATGAGAGGGGCACCTGGGTGGCTCTGTCAGTTGAGTATCTGACTCTTGATTTCAGCTCAGGTCATGATCCCAGGGCCGTGGGATCAAGCCCTGCATCAGGTTCCACACTAGTGTGGAACCTACTTGGGATTCTCTCTCACTTTCCTTCTGCTCCTCTCTCCCACTCATTCTCTCTCTGTCTCTCTCTCTTAAATAAAAAAATAAGATAAAAAAATCTTTAAAAAGGAAAAAAAAATTATGAGATACTGCATTATAAATCACAGGATCAAAGCATTTCATTTCAAGTAGGGATAGACCTTTACAGGGATCAAAATGGGGGAAAGTGGTGGGTCTGCCTCTCTACTTTTCATTATTCGTGTGGTCACTGCCCAGCCCCACTGGTCCTGAGGATGCCAAGAGAGGGAGTCCAGGAGGAGTTTAAATGTGAACTCAGCTTGCTGGACTCCCAAAAGCAAGCCTAGTTATTTAGGAAACTCTCTCCCTGTGTCACGGTAACCCTGACACTACAGAGTTCCAGCAGGATCCGTAAAAGAAAAAGATGATAAATTGATCACAGATCAAATAGTTGCTTGGTGAGGGCGGAATTCTATCAAAGGAAGTAGGGTTGTCTTTAAAAAAAAACTCACCTATGCTGTGGCAGCGGCAGAATCTGAAGAATTATTACCTCCACTGTGCAACTTTCACTGGACAGCTAGAACACCACTCTGCTAGTCACAATGCTTCTCCCTTCTCAGTCTCCTTCTGTCTCTTTCCCTCCCTCTCTCCTTTCCTCTCTCTCTCCCTCCCTCCCCTCCTCCCTGGCCCTCTCCTCCTCTCCCTCCCCCTGCTTCCTCCTCTTCTCCCCCTCCACCTTCTCCTCCCCCTCCTCCCTCTCCTCCCCCTCCTCCCTCTCCTCATCCCCTCCTCCCCCTTTCCTCTCCCTTCCTTAGCTTCTTTCTCCCTCTTCTCCTCCCCTTCCTCCACTCCTTCCTCCTCTGCCTCATCTGCTTCTTTCTCCCCCCTCCTCCCTCTCCTCTTCCTCCCCCTCTTTCTCTCCCTCCTCTTCTTCCACTTCTCCCTCTCCTTTTCCTCCCCCATCTTCTCTCCTTCCTCCTCTTTCTCATTCTCCCTCCTCCTCCCCTCTTCCTCCTCCTCCCCCTCAGCTCCCTCCCCCTCCTCCTCTCCCTCCTTCTTCCCCTATTTCTCTTTCTCCCCCTTCTCCTCCCCCTACTTCCCCTCCCCTTCCTCTTCTTCTCTTTCATCCTCTACCCTCTACTCTTTTGGTCAGATTCTCATCAACCTCTTTTCTTGAAGTACACAGAACCAATCACCATTTCTAAGACAAAAGTTTCATCTTTCCTTATTTCCTAAATTGGACTGGACATCCTCTAGAAGAGATGTTTAGGAAGCACGGCTGTTTCTGATCCCGAGGAAACACTGGCCAACCAACCGCGGTTCCGCCCCATCCTACATAGCGCAATTCCTGGGAAGAGTTCCATGGGAACAGGATGTTTTCATCCACCAATTTGACTTGCTAGAGTTTTTTTCCCTAGAGACATCTTAATTCTGTGTTTAAGAGTGGAAACATTTTAATTGGAATTTTAACAACACTGATGGATTCTTGTTGAAGAAAAGACTTTGCGAATACTCTAAGCCATTTTAAGACCTTAATCAATTTTCTCTGTTGTAAAGCTACACCATTTCCAATTTTTCCCATTGCTGTTTTTATTTTACTAAAATTATTATGATTAGAGTCATCTCTGCATAAAATTTAAAACTAAGAATGTTTTCATTAATCAGGCTTTTTGTCATGAAAGTTGTCATTATGAATTTTCTTACGGAACTGTTATTTCCAGTAAGACAGATTTTCCTGGCAATTTAATTTTTTAAGTCAATACTGGCTTCTTTTTGTGTTGGTTATTTTTACTGATGACATTCACCATAAAATTGCTTTAAAATGTGATCGTTTCATTTATTTTTGGCCTCACGATTAGTCTGTTGTCTGTGATCGATCTGTGATTAAACCTTCCTTAGACTTTGAGTCACTCTGTGTGCTATATGCTGGATGCCACAGTGTAGAACATACAAAAAGAGAAAGGGCAGGGTCATTGGCGGTTAATTTGATTGGCTTTCGCCAATTTTCTTTTCAGAAGGTGATATTTTCTCACCCTGCCCCCCAATTTTTGTTTGCATTTCCCCGCTCACCTCCAAAATGATCCCAGTTTATCCGTTGTGTAATTGTTATTTGCAGTGGACATTTTGGCCTTGCATGAACAGTTGGCCAGACCTGGAAACTCTGTTCGGACTTGAATTACACCTGCCTGTGTGGGATTCCTTCCGCCTTTGCCATCGTCTCTGCCCTGCTTCTTGCTTCCTGCCCCCTTCTTTAACAGAGTAACCATGATGCCACTCCATTAGCTTTGGCACTTTCTCTTCCATGCACCATCAGCATTTGCCTGTGTCTGTTGAAATAAAATATTCTGCGTGCTTTTCCTGTAAAGCAGTTGGTTGGTCGGTCCATGCTGAAAGATAGAATGATGGTAATGGCTATTTTTCACTGAGTGCCTCTCTCGTGCCGGGTATCATACTCAGCCCTGTCTATGTAGGACTTCCTTTATACTCACAACATCCACTCCATGGTGTTTAGACACTATTGTCCCTATTTTAGTCACAAGAAAGCCAGTGCTCAGAAAGGACAGTGATTGGTCAAAGGTCATTTGGCCAGAGCTGGGAACATAGGCCCGTCTGCCATCACCCTCTGTGCTCCAGACCACTGCCCGTGGTCTGGCTGCTCTGGGGAGCCAGGCTCTGAGTGAGAGTTTCTGGTCTCAGTGGAGCAAGTAGCCCTTCCTATTTTCCCTAAGTTGCTTTCTCTCCCCCAGGCTGTGGGCATCATCCGACTCTCCCATCCTGTTGGCTGACTCCCCCATCATCTCCATGACTCAGAAATAGAGAGCCATGCCCAGCACATTGTGGCTACAGGGCCTGGTTCTCAAATCCCGGGCCCAATTGTGTGGAGAGAGTGGAACTGCCAGGAAAGTCCAGGCAATCCGACGCCCCTCTTGAAACTGACTGCCTTTTGTCCTTTGGGACTTTTGTCCTTTGGGACTCTCACTGATGCCCACATGCCCTGTGATACTCGTGAAGGAGTTAAGGGAAGAGGGGAGCAGGGTGTCCCGCCGTGTCTAAAATACCTTCTGGAAGGGACAAGGCCTTTGAAGAAAATGGCATCCCAGGAATAAAAAAAAAAAAGAAGAGGAAGAAGATTCCTTGTTTAAGGGAAAATGCTAGAAACATCTAGTGCGTACTAATGCCAAGGAAGGATAGGCAGTGATTCTCCCATACCAACACAGGGTGGCAACTCAGAATGTCAGAATTCCTCATTGTCTCTTTAAAAAATAATCCAGCCTGGGAGAGCTGGGAACCAGATGTCACAATTCGAAATTGTGGTATTTGGGGAAATACCACAAGATTTTGAAAACTCTAGTTCTGAGGGAAGGAAGGAGCCAGAGATTTTGTTTTTCCAGAGGATTTAGGAAGAGGGGTGTTTTTCATCCAGGATGTTCACTAAAGTCTATATTATGTCTTCTTCCTGTAGAAATCCAAATTTGCGGGAATGCACCATGTGTTGGAACCGAGGCCAGTTTCTGATGTAAATGTATTCACGGGTTTGCGAGGTTAGGACATTTTCCTGTGATGGTTGGGGTGGAGAATTGTAAGGACAGAGAAGAGTACTCTGCAGCTCCCACCCCTGGTGGATGCCCTTTACAGAGCAGTCCTCCAGAGAGCCTTGTGGGTGGCGAGTGGGATTTTCCTCCTTTTTACAGGAAGAGAAACTGAGACGAGGGCGCTTGCTGAGATCGCGCTTTCTTGTCCCCGCTGCGCTGAGCCTCTGAATCTGAATTCCTAAATCCACAGCGGTATTTTGGTGACCTCTGTACTCCCCATCCTGAATCCGCTGGGTGTCTCTTTTAACACAATAAGTCTTACTAAGTTGAAGGTTGGACTTACAGAAGTGTACCCATGTACACATTTGGAATCTCTTCTGGAGAATTAACGAACCCACCCTGAAAACAAAGGGACCACGTCATTTCAGATGGCTCTCTCTCACGGCACCAATGTTACATTCTTTAGAATCTGTTAAATCAGCAAAAAGAGCAATGTTGACATGCTTTGACAAAAGAAAGAAGGGAAGAAAGGAAGGAAGCGAGGGAGGGAAAAGGGAGGGAGGAGAGAGAGAGAGAGAGAGAAGAAACATACTGTAATTATAATCAGTTCTCATATACAAAACCGCAGAAGGGGGAAGGTTGGTCCACTAACCAGGGTGAGGAAGAGGTCAGCCGTGAGCGAGCAGAGGAAGCCAGAAGCTGCAAGGAAGGGAAGGACAGGCTGGTGGCATGGAAGGGATGGAGAGATTGGGACCGCGTGGCTCAAGAATATGGCCAAAGGAAAGAGCAAGGGTCTGGCGCGTGTTCGTGGAAAATAGAGGCCCACCCCTCCCCAGCCAGGGGCACTGAAATGCACAGATTCCATTGATGAAAGAGCTTGGGGAGCCCGCCTCCCTGACTCCAGGTGAGCTGGTCCCCAGCAACGCTCTGAGTCACCAAGGGACCTCAGTGACTGTGGACATCATCCCGGACAACTCCCTTGGTTTGCAGACAGCTGAGGCTCTGAGAGAGACAGGTGCAAATACCTATCCCTTGACTTTTTTGCTTCTGAAACTGAATCCCTAAGTCCTTGCTACACAAAGAGGGGTCCGTGGAGGAGCAATATCAACATCTCCCGGGAGCTTGTTGGAAATGCAGACCTTCAGGCCCCAGTCCTTGTCCTGACTGAGAAGCTGCATTTGTAACAAGACCCGTGAAGGCTGAGAAGCGCAGCCCTAAGGCCTCTCTGCTCCCACCTGGGGAGGGGGAACCAACCTGTGTCTGCCTTCTCCACCCGTGTTTGCTTCCTCTCCTCTCAAATCCTCAGGACCGTCAGGCTTTCAGGGGGTTAGCTAACCAGCAGTTCATTTACCCGGAGCAGTCAGTGTAATTACCTCCTTGCAGTGCCTATAAGCGGCATCTTTTTCCTTATTATTGGTTATTAATGATAACCATATAAATACCTTCTCTTTTGCTAGTGCTTTACAGATTCCAAGATCCCTGTACGTTTTTATTACTAGTAAAGTATATGGTGATGAGTGCAGGCTCTAGAGCTAGGTTGGCTGAGCCTGCATCCCAGCTCTTCCACTTGCTGTGTGACCCTGAGAAGTGTTTTAATTTCTCTGGGCCTCAGTTTTAGTGCAAATAAAATTGACCCACTGGGTGCAAAGATCCATTCCAGTGTTACCATCCCAGAGTCTAGAAATAAATCCTTCCTCCTCCTTTGCCTAACCTTGAAAATCCAGGAGCGTGAATACCTTAGAAGGTTTTTTAGCCTCTTCAACTACTTACACAAAAAGAGTGACATATTCTGACTTGTATTTCCCCAATAATGAGTGATGTTGAGCATCTTTTCATGTGTCTGTTAGCCATCTGGATGTATTTTTTAGAAAAGCGTCTATTCATGTCTTCTGCCCTTTTCTTTATTGGATTATTTGTTTTTTGGGTGTTGAGTCTGATAGGTTCTTTATAGATTTTGGATACTAACCCTTTATCAGATATGTCATTTGCAAATATCTTCTCTCATTCCATCAGTTGCCTTTTAGTTTTGTTGATTGTTTCCTTTACTGTGCAGAAGATTTTTATCTTGATGAGGTCCCAGTAATTCATTTTGCTTTTGTTTCCCTTGCCTCCAGAGACGTGTCTTATAATGAGTCGCTGTGGCTTAGGTCAAAGAGGTTACTGCCTGTTTTCTCCTGTAGGATTTTGATGGTTTTCTGTCTCACATTTAGGTCTTTGATCCACTTGAATTTATTTTTGTGTATGGTGTAAGAAAGTGGTCCGATTTCATTCTTCTGCATGTCGCTGTCCAGTTCTCCCAACACCAGTTGCTAAAGAGACTGTCTTTTGTGCACTGGATGCTCTTTCCTGCTTTGTCCAAGATTAGTTGGCCATACGTTTTGGGGTCCATTTTTCAGTTCTCTATTCTGTTCCACTGATCTACGTGTCTGTTTTTGTGACAGTACCATACTGTCTTGATGATTACAGCTTTGTAATACAGCTTGAAGAGCTAAATGGGTGATGGGCTTTAAGGAGGGCACTTGTTGGGCTGAGCACTGGGTGTTCTATGTAAGTGATGAATCACTGGGCTCTACTCCTGAAACCAATACTACACTGTATGTTAGCTAACTTGAATTTAAATAAATAAATAAGAACTATCAAGAGAATTAAAAGACATATAAAAAAAAAAAGAATGACATATTCTGTGAATAATGCTAGAATGCAAAGCTGCCCGCACACCCAAGTAAATCCCACAAGTAAACTGTAGGTGCTGCAAAATACGAGATACTTAAATGACTCACTGGAATATTACTGGCCTTGTTTCTAACTGCTGTGCTTGGGATGATAAAGCAAGACGATGGAACAACAGCTCTTCTGAGTGAGGGAATGAGTTAGTCAGTCAATAGGTTTTAGAGGGAAGTCAAAGATAAGGCACTTCATCCAAGAATGGGCAGGGCGTGTTCAGCCAAACATGCTCTGGGACAGCAGTAGGTCCACGGCGGTGAGCGTGCAGGGCATGGGGAAGAAGGGAGGCGAGAATGGCTTTTCAGGAAAAGCCACTGGAGGAGGTTAATCAGAAGAGTGGGCAGGCTCTTTGTCCCTGGAAGTGGGAGGCATTTTCTTATTACAAGTGTAGAGTAGCATGAAAGGCCTCTCAGGAATAAAAGGAGACAAAGCACTGGGGGAGGAGAGAGGAAGTGGACCAGGGCGAGGAGGCGTGGCGGGCTGGGTTGGGAGGAGAGGGAGGAGAGGCTGAGCAGGTGCAGGTCAGGGAAAGGATTAGTGGCCCGTGGAGCGGGAGGGATTTAGAGAATGTGCTGTGGTCAAAGAAGCAATAGGGGCTCCCTGAAGATTTCTTGAGAAAAGCTTTTTTTTTTTTTTTTTTTTTTTTTTAAACAGTCTAGGGCACCATCCGTCATTCTGCTTCATAAAACATCTGCATGTTTTGAGTGTTTTGTGGCTGGAGTCTACACTGGGGATCCAACTTAACAGAGATCCACTTGCCAAATAACGTACTCTTAGGGTCTCTGCTTATCCCTTACCTGTCGTCGACACCCCATGTCATTTGTGTGCTTGCATACTCTGTGAGATCAATGGGGTCTGTGATATCAATGAAACTACGCCCAAATAATCACCCTCCAAAACTTTGTCATAATCAGACCAACTCACTGCTGGCTCTCCAAGTGACCGTTCTCCCTCCTCCTTTAGAATTTAATGCTATAGAGTAGGGATTTGCATCCAGTTTTGGGAATGGGTGTGCTCTGTCTTCCTTCCCTTCTGTGCCCTGGAAAACTCAAGACTAAGTTATGGGAGACAGAGCAACTGTTATTTTGTGTTTCTCGTCGGCGAGTTCTGAGGTTAAGAATCGTTGCCTAAGAATATGAGTAGACTAATAGCCGCCGTGTAGTCCAGAGTCGGAGATGGGCATTAGGACTCGTTGCAGCCAGCACTCAGCGGGTAGAAGGTACATGTGAAGAAGCCAGAGAAGGCTCTACTGGGGAGAATGGTGGGGCCCTCCGGTGAGCACTTTTCCTGCCATCACGTTTGGTAAGGAAAAAACTCCTCATAGTTTTCATTTATCCAAATTCACCTTCCGAGGCCCCT
This sequence comes from Leopardus geoffroyi, assembly GCF_018350155.1. Lineage (NCBI taxonomy): Eukaryota > Metazoa > Chordata > Mammalia > Carnivora > Felidae > Leopardus > Leopardus geoffroyi. Next base: position 142,091,375 of record NC_059332.1, read on the forward strand.
GAAGGAAAATTTTAACTGACACAGATGGGCAGAAATGAAGACCATTTATTTGGAAATTGTAGATTAAAACACCATCTAGGAGAAAACAGAAGTACAACTGGATGAGTCATATGACATACCATCAAAAATTTGGAGTGTGCACTTTAAAAAACTCTATTTTCTGTGAAGGATGGAAACTTGAAGTCCAAGGGTCCTTGAGTATGTGATGGCTGGGCTGCTTCTTATACTCAAGAGAAAGCAATAGAGTAGAAATGGACTAAAATCTCCCTGTGGCTCTCACACAACTAAAAGTAACACAGTTAAAGCAATACTGAGCAGCACACCCCCAGAAAGATAATGCAAGCGCTGTGTGTCACTGTAAATTTTCTAGTAGTGACATTTTTAAAAAATGAAAAGGAACAGGTAAAATTGATTTTAATAATGTATATGATTTAGCCCAGTGTGTCTAAAATATCATCGTTTAACATGTATTCCACATTAAGAAGGACTAATGAGATATTTTACATTCTTTTTATTTTTGGTGTTGAATCTTGCCAGTGTTGAGTCTTACTTTGCACTTATGGGACATTCAGTGCGGACTCCTCCTTGCATCTCAAATGCTCAGGAGACACGTGCATCTAGGGGCTGGCATAGTGGATGGCACAGGTTTAAAGACAAAGAATTGGACCTAAGTAGTTATTAGAATCTCTCAGAATTATTGGTATGGTTTCATCTTGCTTTGGATCACTTCAGAGAAAAGCTTGGGAGAACGGCATTTAACTCCATCATTTTTGGAAAGACTTCATACATTCATTCATTTTTCATGTATTCAACATATCCTTGAGTGCTTGTTCATTACCAAGCACTGTAATAATGCAAATTATACTCTTAACAGATTTCTTTCTGTTTCTACTGATGTCATTGTAAAGCTATAAACAGTGGGATCCTCTGGAATACCCAAACAGAATCGTGTTTGGTTTTAATGATATTAATGTTTTTAATACAGTCACATTCCATGCTATTGATTAGGCCACTGGTTCTTAAACCTGAACATACACCGAGATCGTCTGAAAGGTCTGTTCAAACAGATGTCTGGGCACCGCCCCCTCCAGAGTTTCCAAGTCAGGGGTCTGGGGTGGAACCCGCTAAATTTGCATTTTTTTTTTAATTTTTTTTTTCAACGTTTATTTATTTTTGGGACAGAGAGAGACAGAGCATGAACGGGGGAGGGGCAAAGAGAGAGGGAGACACAGAATCGGAAACAGGCTCCAGGCTCTGAGCCATCAGCCCAGAGCCTGACGCGGGGCTCGAACTCCCGGACCGCGAGATCGTGACCTGGCTGAAGTCGGACGCTTAACCGACTGCGCCACCCAGGCGCCCCTAAATTTGCATTTTTGACAAGCTCCCAGGAGTTGCTGATGATGCTGGTCTGGAGGCCACACTTTGAGAACCACTGGATCAGAGGTACAGTTTCTCCTTTAAGATTCTTCACCTTTTTTTAAAAATTTTTTTTAAATGTTTATTTATTTTTGAGACAGAGAGAGACACAGCATGAGCAGGGAAGGGGCAGAGAGAGAGGGAGACACAGAATGTGAAGCAGGCTCCAGGCTCTGAGCTGTCAGCACAGAGGCCGACACGGGGCTCAAACTCATGAACTATGAGATCATGACCTGAGCCGAAGTCGGACGCTTAACTGACTGAGCCACCCAGGCACCCCTAAGATCCTTCACCTTTTATGTATCCCATACACCTGAAGGTAGAGCTGAGCATTTCTGGAAAGTTGAACAACCACAAGATTCAGGCGTCTCAGAAGGATTAGTTGGGGAATGAGTAGATCTCTTTCTTGCAGTCTATTTTCTAAGATATAGATGTTGTGACCCAAACGAGAGATTTGAGAAGAACACCCAGGACTGAATGATCTGGTGTGCACTCATCTAAAGCGAAGCTTCTGTGTGGATACTTTGGGGACCAGCATCACAGATTGTGTCCCAGCTAGCCCCCTCTGCATGGGTCCTCATGGGTAGCTCTCTTTTAACCCTTGCCACCTATTTCCAAAGCTCACATGTGGGCTGGGGTGGGGTGAGGCTCTGAGAAGAGTATCCCAGAGTTACTAAAGCCTCTGAGCACCACATACTCACCAAAAGAACATTGCAGACGTTACTTCCTATACCTGACGGGAGAAGTGTGTCTTTTGCCTCCTATCAAAGGATTGCTGATACCCGCTGGAGTTGCTGTCTATCTCCACAATGTAGGACTGCCCTCCTCATGTGCATTTGTCCAGGGCGGCTCCAGAGCCAAAACTTCTAGCTGGGGGGCATGCGGGGGCATGTATTTTATAAGACGTAAATCTCCCACACTCACTCAGGTATAATGGATCCGTCTGGGAGGGTGAGAGCTGGGCCATGCCAAGCATCAGTGAGGCCAGAACTTTTGGACTGGATCTGGCAACATTCCTGTGTCATGCGGCTGATACAAATTTTGAAAGCACCCAGAGAAAAGGCCCACTCTGAATGGTGGCCTCTGATTCTTAATGAGTTTCTTTTTCTATGTAACTTCACCATGGTTCAGGCCTACCTTACTGAACTCAGAATGTCACCTGAGCCTCGTCTAGAAGGACAGCACATCCTCTCGCCAAGTCAGAGACCTTTTATGTAATTATTATTACAAGTTCCACCCAAAATGTGTGTAGTTCTCTGTAAGAGATTGGAATGCTAGGCTTTTCACGCCAGCAGGTGAAGCATGAGCACTTGGGATGGGGCTGCTGTCTGATCTCCACTGTGATGCTGGTCAGCACTCCGCACAGAGCAGTTTATTAAGAGTAACACGTGGATGCCTTGTGGCTGTCACCTACGTTTCCTCAACTTCCTCACTCAGGCAGGAGTGGTCAGGGGCTTATAAACCCCCATCCAGTTATGGGTGCTGCCACTGGGGGCGCCATCGGGAGGGATGGTCTTTTCTTCCTACTATTTACTTATCGTCTTTGCAGGAAAGACGTGTGACAGACTAGGGAAAAGATGCCAGGTGTTGTGTTCACCTGTGCCCTAGACAACTTGACACCAATTTTATTTTCTTTTAATATTTTTTAACATTTATGCATTTTCGAGAGACAGAGTGTGAGTCGGGGAGGGGCAGAGAGAGAGAGAGGGAGACACAGAATCCAAAGCAGGCTCCAGGCTCTGAGCTGTCAGCACAAAGCCTGATGCGGGGCTCGAACTCATGGACTGCAAGATCATGACCTGAGCCAGAGTTGGACGCTTAACTGATTGAGTCACCCAGGCGCCCCTGGACACCAATTTTAGATCACTGACACGCCTTCCTCACTGTCACTTGCATTCTAGATAAAAGACATAGTTTCTCTTAATTTGGATGACCAGATTTTGCTGTTCTTACATGATATTAATCCCATGAATACCAACGGAAAGGTCAAGTTCCTAGAAAAGAACACAGATATGAAGCCAGGCATGAACAGGTTGCCTGTGTACTGTGTCTGATGTTGATGGCGGTGGGGGATGGGGAGTGTTTGCCTGACTCCCCCAGACCCTCCTGTCGTTGGACAGACTTTTGCTTGGTAACTACAGACTTCTGTATTTTTCTCTCAACCAGCACAGGATGTTTCAAACATTTATGCGCCTATTTTTCATCTTGTGATGACATATCCCAGACATTTAATGAAAAATATTCCTGGCTGGCTGTTTAGTTAGAAAATTAATCATTATCAATTAATCAATCTATTTTCAGCACAGCACTGTTTTAAGTGCTGTGGATGAATCTGAAGAAATCTAGCCGGAGGCTGGCATGCACAAGTGAAACCACTGAAGACTTTTTTTTAAACAACAGAAATTTATTTTTTCACAGTTCTGTAAGCTAGCAGCCCAAGATCTAGGTGTTTCCAGGTTGGGTTTCCCCTTGTCTTGTCTCCTTGCCTCGCAGATGGCCAAGAAGGCTGTTGTTGTTATTGTTAAACAGGAACATCAATAAGGGTAGGTAACTGTAATACAGGGTTTAAGCCTGTACCGTCGACAATTTGGGCCAGAGAATTATTTGTGGGGTGGAGGTGGGGGCTGTGCTGTGTTTGCAGGATGTTTAGCAGCATCCCTTTCCTTAACCCACTAGGTGCTACTCCCCATGTTTACTACCCCTCTACCCCAATAAAATTGTCTCCTGACAATGCCAAATGTCCTCCGGGAGAGTGGCAGAAATCACCTGGGTGGAGAGCCACTGATGTAATGTAACCTGAATTTGTGAGGATGGAGGGAGCCACGAGCCTAGGAGAAAATCAAGAGAGATTTTTCTGGGGAAAACAAGTCTGAGCTGGATTTCAAACGACAGGAGGACACGAATTGCCAGAGGAGATGGTGAATGGAGGGGCAGAGGGTAGGAAAAGCGGGGGGGGAGTGTTATTTCAGAAACTGATGACTGAGAAGAGAAATAGAGGGACACGAGCCACCTTCCTTTAACTGGCATGGGCGGTGTGCATAGAGGGAGGAGGGATAATTAGTGAATTCGGTCAGCAGCAGGTAACGCCTGCTCAGGACAGGTTTCAACAGGCCAGAAAACAGAACCAGGGGAGAGTGAGAATGGCTAAAACATGTTTAGCACATACAGTAGCCCAGGCACTGTTTCTGTGCGTTCCACACGCTCATTCCCTTCTCTGCAATAGTACCTCTCAGGTGCTACTGTTATTCCCATTTTACAACTGGAGAAACTGAGTCTTGAAGAGGCCAGTAACTTCCCGAAATCTCTCAACTAGTAAATAGCAGAGCCGCGATTTAACCCCTGCCTGGTCGCTGAGCCCCTGCACTTACCCACGGCGCTGGGGCATGGGTTAGTTGAGGCGGGAGCCGGGTGATGGAGTTCTCCGGGTGGTCAAGCAAGGTTTGAAAGGAATAAAAAAATTTGCCCAAGTTTACAGAGACATCAGGAATTTGCATGAAGAGTCAAATAGATGCTCAGATTTCAAAGGAAAGCTACAGATGAAGAGCCCAAGCAGAGAGGTCAGTTCCGTTGGCCCCAAGAATGGGGACAGTGGGTGCCAGGCTGATAATGGAGCAGGGTTTTTGAGCAAGAGGTCTTCGGGCAGGCCTGGGCTTGGCGAGGGTGTTGGGAGGAGAAGGCTGCCCTCAGGGGAACGGGGGTGGGCCCAGGTGGGCTGCAGCCAGCAAGAGGCGGGGTTGCCAGAAGGAAAGTTGAGGGGTGGGAGGCTCAAGTTGGAGACGAGGCTGGTCTGTGTCAAGGAACTAGGTGTGGAGGGACTGTGGCAAGAGAGATGTGAGGTAGAGCCACACAGAAAGGCGGCCGGGACCCTGACTGTGCTCCTCACGGCCGTGATCTGGGCTGACTCCTCAGCCCTCTGGCCTGGGGGTCCCCTTGTCTGGAACAGGGACAGTATAATACTGCGGGTGCGGGGCAAAGCCAAATGAGACGCTATACGTGTGGGGCCTGGTATCACTTTGTGCACACAGTAGCAGTGTGGAAATTCTCCAGTGGTGAGCAAGTAGGTGGGTTGGAGAGGGGGAGGGTGGAGCCAGATACACTTGGGGAGGCCGTGGCAGTTACAGAGGCAAGGGGGGAGGGGTGGACTAGGGTTCTGGGAGAGAACCATGGGGCTGTTAGAACTCACAGGGGCTGTTCTGATAGGAAACAAAAGAAACTTGGCTTATGTTGGGATTTTAGTCTCCAATGTATCATTCGATACGTAAGGGTCTTGATGTAAATGGACAGAAATGGAGTGGTCGGGGCTGAAGAGTCAATTTTCACATTTGACGGAGGTCCGCGGTTAGATGTGCGGCCAGTACGGTGATAGGTTGAAGAATGAGAAAAAAGCAAAATGTTCTTCCGGGGACGGGGCTTTGGTTGTTCTTATTTAGAATTTAGCTCTAAAAATAACTTGAGCATCAAGGCACTTAAAGGGTTTGTGGTATACAGTCTTGTGAGCTGGGCCCATCTCTGCAGACTTCCTGATTTCATTCCCATACCACTGAGGAAAGCAAGAACGATAGATGGCTCTGAGAGCGAATAGAATGAAAAGGAAATGAAGATCCGAACCAGCATTGAGGCCTCATGCTGTGTACATCCGGGCAGAGTCCTGGGCCTGGCCCTTCCCACCGCCACCCTAATAAATAATGTATGGAGATTTTCCGGCAATGTCCAATGGATGTTTTGGACTGCCTAAACCAGCACCGTATATACCGCGAGCTACAAATGCAAGCACATCAATTTAAATTTCCTAGAAGTAGCGACTTTATAGCAGTAAAAAGAAACAGGTGAAATTGACTCTTATAATTTTGATGCCACCCAATTCTTCAACGTATTCTCATTGGAAAATGTAATCAATATGTAGAGACTCTTGAGGTATTTTATATTCTCCTTTTTGTGCTAAATCTTTCAAATCTGTTTTGTATTTTACACTTGCAACAAAATCCCAATTCAGACCAGCCACCTTTTGAGCACTTAAGAACTACAAGTGGAGGTGGCCACCATATTGGACAGCAGGGGTCTAAACTCCCCAAGTGCAATGCCACCATTGCAGAAAAAGCCTGGCAATTACTCTGGGCTCGGTGACATCTGTGTCACTCCCATTCCCATGAGACTGATGCATAGTGTGCAAGAACGCAAGTTTGCGGTTCATTCTGTACCTCAGCTAGTTTGCATTACCGGAGGGAAACTGTTTGAGAGACATCCATCACCCAGAGAGCCCCAGACGGGCCATTTAGTGACAAGAGCAGCCCATCCAGAGGGCTCCCATCCAGCCGTTACCAATTCCACGGGAAAACAAAACTAATACCTTTGGTGCTGAAATGGAATCCAAGTTTGTGGGAAGGAGGAATTTCTAATATAAGAAAGGCAACAGCCCATCAATAAAGAAAGATTGGATCCAGGCTAAAGCAATGAAAGACTCAGAATTGTGTTTTTGGTTTTATTTCTTCTGTCTAAGGTCCTCATTTCAGGTCATTATGACTCCATTTTTTCTGCTTGGCAGTGCACAGAGTGATTCTGGGGAGTCATTACTAAAATAAAAATTATTGATAGGGTACTTTGCAAAAATCACCAAGTGAACTTTTATATAAAACAATATAGCAGAGTTCAAATAATGTGGAAGGGACATTTCTTTGCTGGAGGCTCCTTTTCTTTCTTGGACAAACATAGACCAGGGTGAAAACATCTGGAAATGTGACCTTCGGGGAGGGCCGCCCAGCCCCCATTCCCTGGATGCTGGATTTCCTCTCCAACTTTTAAGAGAAATGTAAGTGGACACTTCTGATTCCAATCATACTTCAGAATTATTACAGCTCAAAACACACAGTGTGATAGATTGAGAGGTTTTTCAGGCTTCCCATTGAGCTCTCCTGAGATAAAAGCAGTTAACAACCACTATTCTGTGATGATAAATGGTTGTTGGTTTTCTTTCTTCAATATTTTAATAACTATTTGCATGTTTTGGCAATGATGGACACGGAGAGTCTGATGGTGATTACAGAAGCAGATTGCAGAGGTGATTCACCGGACGCAGTTGGCCATCAGAGGCAACGCCATCTCTCAGTGACAGGCGGGTTCCAGCCCAGGCACCTGGCTTCCTGGCAGCCTTTTAAAGCAGGTGTGCTGATAGCTGTCAGTGCAGGGCGGCTGATGTGACAGAAGTTGGCTGCCTTCCCCTCTGATGCTCTTTTCTCCAAGACAGCTCAGCTCCCCGGCAAGTGCACTGAAAAACCCCACTCCAGAATCAGTGCTTGCCTCTTTCTGTAGATGTGACTGCCCGTTGAATTCAGAGCTGCTTTGGGAGCCGTTCCGTGGCTGTGCTGGCGGAAGGAACCTGACAAAGCAGGATTCTACAAAACCTGTAGAATCTGACAAATCCCTCTGCCACCTCAGAAGGAGCCTTTTTGGAAGGAAATGGTGCTCATGTTTCACGGACGCTTCCTAATTTCTCAGTGAAGTACTACTCAATTTGTTTCACTCTTCTGTCTTTCTGCATCTCGAGCTCCAGGTTGCCATGAACATTATTTTGTAGTAGACCGGTTATTAATGTTTTGCCCAGAAAAGAGTCGGGGAGAAAAATTTCAAAGACCTTGAATTTGTAGAAGGAGCATTAAGAGCTGTCTTTCCACTTTGTATCAAGTTTTAGAAATTAATGTAAGAAGCAAAATAACGAAATGGTGGAAGGAATCCAATATGAAAGGAACTCATTCATACAGCTTCGAGGAGCAAAGTTTAAACCTTACTTGAAAATAAATACGAAGATGTTCATTTCAGAGTTTCTTATAATAGTGTAAAATATTAGGAGCAATTTAAATATATGATAGTACCAAAATGGATGAATGAACAATTGTATACTTCTATAATTAATGTTAGGAAGGAAGTCATTAAAAACATTGATTTCAAAAACATGTAATGACTTATGAAAATGAACTTGATACAGCATTGAATGAAAATATGCAAAATGCAAAAATGTATATAAATTATAATCTTAATATATGCATCAGTTTAGAAAAATGACTTGAAAGAAACAGAGGTTTCTCTTTGTGGTTAGACTAACAAGTGGTTTTAACTTATCTCTTTGTATATTCTGATAGTCCTCATTTCCTATGATGATCACATATCCGTTTTATAATCAGAAAAAAGCAGTAGGGGCGCCTGGGTGGCTTAGTCAGTTGGACATCTGACTTCTGCTCAGGTCATGATCTCCCAGTTCGTGGGTTCGAGCCCTGAGTCGGGCTCTGTGCTGACGGCTCAGAGTCTGGAGCCTGCTCCGGATTCTGTGTCTCCCTCTCTCTCTCAGCCCCTCCCCCGCTCATGCTGTCTCTCTCTCTCTCTCTCTCTCTCAAAAATAAATAAACATTAAAAAATTTTAAAAAGAGCAGTAAATATCGTTATATACACGCTAATAGATATCCTCGCAACAAACATTTATTTTAGCAAGCAATATTACTTGCCAGTTGCGTCGACTTGGCAAATCCATCCCCTGGGCCTTCATTTCCTCACCTGGATAATGGGATCCAGTGACCTCGTCTGACACACACAAGTGTGATGAGGTACGGATGCATTCACCTGCAGAAACTGGAAGCAGCCAACCACGTACACAGGCAGGACGTGTGACACTGCTTTGGATGCCATGTCTACTAATAGATGGGCTAGGACATAAGAAATTGAACAAGCTTCATTGACGTGGCCAGAATCGGAGCACGTAAGAAACTAACACTGAAAAGCGGCCAGCCCGGGTCCCCACGGCAGGAAGGCGTTTTAGGGGAGCCCGGGTCCTCCGCGGTTGGATGTGTTAGCTGGCCCCGTATGAGGACCGTGTGCCCCGGGACACCGCTTCAGAGTTGTTACTGACAGTGGCCCTTGCAGCTACCCTGTGACATTTACTCAGAACAACATGCCCGTGAATGGGACAAGCGTGGATGCCGTGGATGGATGGGGGCAGGGAGGGCACACAGTTCCGAAGGATTTATTGCCGTGCCAGGGTTAGCCTAAGCTCAGGGTTTCCGTCGTCAGTGCAGATGAGAATCCCCATGGGGGGTTTAAATTTTTACATGACACTTTTTTTTTAATACCATATGTGTATTACTTTTCCATTATAAAATGTATTCATAGGGGTGCCTGGCTGGCTCAGTCGGTTGAGCGTCCGACTTCGGCTCAGGTCACGATCTCGCAGTTTGTGAGTTCGAGCCCCACATCGGGCTTTGTGCTGACAGCTCAGAGCCTGGAGCCTGCTTCAGATTCTCTCTCTCTCTCTCTCTCTCTCTCTCTCTCTGCCCCTACCCCACTCATGCTCTGTCTCTCTCTCCTTCGGAAATAAATATTTAAAAAATTATATATATAAAAAAAAGAAAAATGTATTTATACACGTCAGAGACTTCTGGAGATTCTGACTCAGCAGTTGAGTTCCCCGCTGGACACATGCAAGTCTGAAAGTCCCAAATGTAAGACCCACGATCCTACAGTAGCATAAATATGGAGGATGCAGGTAACAAAGCGGCCGCCCTCGGTTGATAATCCAAGGGACACAAACCCTACCCACGCGGCTGGCACAGAGCAGGTGCTCTGACACGTAGCCTTCGAGCTGTTGAGTTGAATGGAGAAGTCAAACACGTACAGTGTAGAGGTTCTTGGAGTCTTTTTTTCTCTTAGCATCTGAGGGTTCTATGGGGGTAAGTGAGAAACGGGTGTTCACATGTAGCAAAGAAAATAATGTTGCTTCCTCAGCTCAGAAAGCTTCTTGCAGGGGAGTGGGGGAGGGGGGGAAGGTTCAGTTTGAAGAGGTCCCTGGGCCGTGAGGTGGTGGGCCAGCTACTGGGACCCGAGAGCCTGAAGCGTGCGGCTGAGGGTCACATGAGAGCGTGTGACTCCACGACTGATCACGAAACCCCCATGTCTGGGCAGTGAGGGAAGGAAGCAGGGTCTGGGACCCTCTAAGCGTGAGAACCGTGAGAAGGGCCAGCAGGGCTCCCAGCGAGAAAGACCGGGAGCTCTTCGAGGAGGCGCCCTGCCCTCTGTGCAGGTTTCCTGTCAGTGGCTCTGGTAGGGAGATGGCAGGGGCCGCGGCTCCCCACGCAGCGTCCCTAGGGAGATGTCGGGGGGGGGGGGGTCCCCGGAGAGAGTTTGCGGAAGCTGTGTCCCTGACATAGTGGGCGGGAGGAGGAGTCCTTGAGTCACCATCTGTCACCCTGACATCTGCAGACCCCTTGTCATTAAAATGCAGATCCTCAGGCCCCAACCTAAACCCACAGATAGTGACTCTAGGAAGTAGGGCCTGGCAGTGTGCTTCTAACACATTCCCCCAAGGTGATCCTTTGACACAGAAAGACTTGAGACTTGCTGCCTTTAAATGTCACCAAATGCATATGGAGCATTTGCAGGTATAGACAGCACCATGATGGTTTGACAAGTTCCTCAGAGAATAGAGGTGGAGTCAGCTGGGAAGCTGGCAGGGGAGAAGCCTATCCTCTGTCCCCTCCTCCCTTCGCAGCTCCCTCCATGCACCCACTCTGCCATTCAGGGCCAAGACCAGAAAGCCCCCAGGAGCTCTTTGTTAATGCAGGACGCTTCCCAGGAGGTAAAAAGGAGTGAAGCAGAGCAGCCCAATGCTGGGACAGCTCAGAAGGGAGGCTCAGTGGTGTCAGGGCCTGTTCCTGCTCCAGAAGGACCTGTTGAGTGTCTCCCCGGTGCCATCCCTGGGCTGGACCCCAGGATCTGGGAGAATAGGGCAGAGTCCTTGCCCCGGCTATAAGCCTAGAGTCTGGAGGAAGCTGACCTAGGACCTGAATGGGGGAACTCCATGCTCCCCAGGGAACAACATGGCAGCAGCCAGAAGTGCTTCCTGGGAAAGTCCTGCCCCAGCTCCCAGCCTCCAAGCTAGAGTTGGAGCGGGGCAGGTCTGGGTGGCATGAGGTCACCCAGAAGTGGCTGGTTTCTGCACTGCTCTGCTCTGTGTATTGTGGGGGGGGGGGGGGGGGGGCGGGGGGTGTTCCCTCCCCCAACCCCCCAGCAGAATCTCTTCTGTCTGAAGGGAGAGCATTCGCCCTTCTTGTCTTGTTTCCAGTACCTGGTTCCTGGAAGGTGCTTATGAGAGAGACAGATCCCCCAGACAGATGTCCAGGTGGAGCATCTCCATTTATGAGCACTACGTGTGCCCAGAACAAAGTGGGTCATTTCTTTCCTTCACATACAAAAACACGGGTGGGGGTTGACCCGCCTCTGGCCAGCAGAAGCAGGCTGACGGACACTGTCCAGGTCTGAGTGCTAATAAGGACTCAGAGGTTCAGGCCACACATTGCTGTCATCCAGACCCTCAGGGAAGGATGTGGGCAACAGGTGGGGGAATGTTTCAAAAACAAGCAGCTAAGGGCCTCTGAAGGCCACCCCTGTAGATTAGCCCAGGTTGTAGGCTGCATTGCAGTGCTGAGACTTCTAGAAGCCTGAACAAACATGAAACATGAGATACTTTGGTGGGTCGAACAGGGCCATTCTGAGCAGCTCTGTTGGGTGGAACCCATTAGTCTGCAGGGCCAATAAGAGAAAGGATGTCAGGGAATATCAGCTATCTAAGAGTATCAGGGTCCTTGCATAGAGGAAACTGGGTTAGAAACTCAAGGAATTTCTCAGTCATATTTCTTTTTATTTTTTAATGTTTTTAAATGCTTGTTTATTATTGACAGACAGAGACAGAGCATGAGCATGGGAGGGGCAGAGAGAGAGGGAGACACAGAATCGGAAGCAGGCTCCAGGCTCTGAGCTGTTAACACAGAGCCTGACACGGGGCTCGAACCGACAAACTGCAAGATCGTGACCTGAGCTGAAGTCGGAAGCTTTACCGACTGAGCCACCCACGTGCCCGTCTCAGTCATGTTTCTTCCAAGTTAATTGACAAAAGAATCGAGAAACTCCTACCTGGCTGACAAGATAATTTCGTTTAAAAATCAAACGTATTCTTTACAGTTAAAACTGTTCTTTTGGGGTGGTCTTAGTTGACATCTACTGACTGTCACATGATGGGGATGTGTCGAGGACTTTACCTGGATAATGAGAAGCAAAAGGCATGAAAGACTCGGATTTCTAATCCACTTTTACGCCAACCAAGCTTGGGACCTGAGCAAGCCTCTTTCTTTGCCAGAAGGGGAGAAAAAAACATAATCACGTTCAGAAGTATCAATATGTCTACGTGGCTAGAGAGAGAATTGTAGGCACGTTGTCTTTTATATTGTGCGTACATGGTTTTCAAAACTATGTAGACGTTGGTGACCATTACCTGCTAATCTCAAGAATCGGAAACTCAGTTTTCTTCTCCTGTTGACTATCATTACAAGTCGCGTTGTGAGCACTGGAAGGAACAAAAGAGAAATGGAATCGTTTTGTTTTGTCAAAATCTGGACCATGCTGCTATTGGTCACAAGGTGCTTGCTGTGACATCATTTATTTGGATTCTGTTCCACCCTTCCTTACACATTCTTATTCACAGCACTTACAGTGCTTTATTAAAGTACCAGTGAGCATTAGTAAGGGCAGACAAAACCACTTCTGCTCACCTTACAAGCAAGTTTAGATGAAACTCATTCTTGCCTGATTTGCCGTAGTCTTGGCCTTTTTTCAGACCTGGCACCAGAGAACTCACAGGGCTGGGACTTCGAGGGCTGCTGTGGGCCCATTAAGGCAAGCGTGGACCCCTAGGGCTGAGATGCTAGAGACACACTGGGGTGGTCTTCCATGCTGCTTTTTTAGGAAGAAACACGTCCTCGGTGGTACGAGGAGGTACGAGTCGAAAGCAAGCGTATTTGAATTATTTCATTTAATCGCTATAAGCAGAAAAGAGTCATATTGATGTTATTGGTTTAAAGGAGGATTGGTTAACAGGTATTTATTAAGTACTTGCCTGCAGTGGGCCTTCAACCCATTTGCCATCTGCTTGTGGGACTAAAGCGAAAATACAAGAAATGAGTTTGTAAAAAACATAGGCACATTTTTCCGTGTCACTCAGACTGAGTCACACGTATGATGAAGAGCACAAAGCCAAGGGGAGTCAGAAAGGTGAGGGGCGTGAGCCTATATAGAATCCTATACCCAGAAACAGTCAGGAGCCTCATGGCTCATCTCTCCAGCCCCCTGTTATACAGATCTGGGGAGCCCAGCAAAGTTAAATTACTTGGCAATGCCAGTGTGGACAACATAACTCGGTCTCCTCACTCCCAGGAAAATTCTCCATTCCCCTTGCCTTCTCATGGCGCAAAATCTGGACAACATGGTGGCAGACGAAAGGATGCAGTGCCCAGTAGCATGAAAGGCACTGTTCCTAGACGTGAATGTTACGCCGAGATAATCTGCGTTAAGTGAGCTAATTGTGTGACTTGGCCGCAGCTAGCATCATGTACGGCCGGAGAGCCGGGAGGAGGATTACAATTCCAGGAGCTACAAGTGAACTCGAGGAGTCAAGCAAACTCCTTCTCCTGTCGTTTCAGGAATGACAAAAGAATCTAAAAAACGTCGAATATACAGCCAGTCTTGAGGGGAGGGAGAGAGGAAATCTTTCTAAAATTATTGATGAATGTCACCTCTGCTCAAAACCTTTTATTGTCTGTTCCTCCTGTACAAAATGTAAGTTGCCTGAGAACAGAGCTCTTTGTATATTTTGTTCATTGTTTTATCCTCAGTGCCTAGAAAGTTCCTCGTGTATAGTAAATGCTCAACAGTCACTAGGTGAAAATAAAATAAAATAAAATAATTGCTGAAATCTATTAATTTAAAAGTATTTTTTGAAGCAGCAGAGATATTTCCATTGATACCTAAGCTTATGAATTATAGGGAGCCCAGACCATCTCACCCCTTTTTGCAAATGTTTTATGCCTCTTCCAAGATATTCTAAAAGTAACATATTTTGTTCATTGCAAAGCAATATACAGTAAAACCTGGTTTGCAAGCATAATTCATTCTGGAAAAATACTTACAATCCAAAGTACTTGTATATCAGAGTGAATTTCCCCATAAGAAATAATGGAAACTCAGATGATTTTTTTCCACAACCCAAAAATTTTCATATAAAAATGATTACAATACTGTAATATAATACAACATAATAAAGAAAATACAAAATATAAAGAAAAATGAACAAATTAACCTGCACTTACCTTTGAAAACCTTTGTGGCTGGTGTGAGGGAGAAAAGAGAGAGGAGGGTTATTGCGTAGGACGACTTTTACTGTCACTAACGGAATCACTGCTGTCTATTGGCTCATGGAATCTTTTTCTGCACAGGGACCATTGATACGCTTGCACAGAGGTGGACTACAGTACAGTGTTAATAAACTCTTGTCATATACTGTATTTAACATAACTGGAAATAAGGCAGCAGAGAAAAGGGTCTATCTATATCTGCAGGCAGCCTGACCTAGAATGAAGCAAAGCCTTTCTAAGCTTACTCTTATATGGAAAAGCAAAGACTGCCCATAGGTGCTTGGAAGTGACCAAAAAATACACTAGCACCAGTTGTGGGCACCTTCCAATGTTCTGAAAAATGACTGATTTCAGCCAAACACCATGGCCTGAGACCGAGCATCCGAGCATGGGAGACAATCACCCACAATCCCGCAGCAAAAGAGAGAGAAAGAGAAGAGCCATTGGCTCAGTTGTGATCATGTGATGCTCAGCATCACGTACTATTCGTATTGCAAGACATGGCTTGTTTATGAAGTCAAAACTTACTAGAAATGTTTGCTGGTCTTGCAGAACAAGTTACTGGAAACCCAAGGTTTTACTTGCATATTGATTATAGAAACCCTGAGAAGCATAAAGAACTTATTTAATTCTTTATTTTTTAAACGAATTAATTTAGTTTAAAATTTAGTTTTAAATTTAGTTTTTTTAAACTAATTAACCCTACCAATCAGAGATATCCATGGTTAACATTTTGATGTAGCCTTTCAGTACTTTTTCTCTGTGTAATGTATTTTTACACAAATATGGGCTCACATCGTACATTACTATTTTGAAAACAGATTTTTTTCCCTGCTCTATACTATGAACCATTCCACTCCATCTTTAATAGGCATACGGTTGTCCCATTATATGATCATATAGCACAATCCATTTAACCAATTCCCTTTTATTGACATTTCAGTTTTTAATACTAAAAAACAGTGTCACAATCAACATTCGTGAATATTTCCCGAGGTCAGATGTCTAAAGATGCTCTTGGTTGGCAAAGGAAATATGGGCTGTTAATGTTTTGAGACATATGACCGCTTGTTCCTCAAAAGGTTACATTAATTTATATTCTCACCAATAGTACAGGAACATGGCTCTTCTCCGTGCTCTCACCAAGACTAAATAATTATTCAAAATTAACCTTTGACTTTGCTTGAAATTAGGGGCAGCAAATCACAAACTTTTTCAATATATTTACTGACCTATTTCTCCCTTTGTATGTGAGTTGCCTGTTCATCTCTTATACCATTTTCTTATTGGAATACCTGTCTTTTTCTTAATCATTTATAAGAGCTCTTTAAAGATATTACTCTTTGTTATGGTAACATATGTTTCTATTTTATCATTTGCATTTTACGGAGTTTTTGACATACAGGTTTTCAAATTTTTGTGTAGTCAGAATTAACCCATCTTTTCGTTATGTATGCTGCCTTGTCATATATGTATAGGAAGGGCTTCCATACCCCTCAGACTCTTAAGTTTATGTACATTTTTCTAGTTCTTCTATGTTTTACATTTATGTATTTTCATATAAGACATGAGATATGGCTCTAACTTTTGGGTTTTTTCCTTCTAGATGGTTACCTGTTTATCCCAATTCCATTTATTGAATAACTCTTGCTTTCTCCATTAATTTGAAAAGCTGTATTCATCAAATGCTGAGTCTTCTAGAATTTGCATCTATTTGAGAATGTTCTATTCTGTATCAATGTTTCATTTTTTTCCTGGGATGATTATTTCCCCTCATCTTTTTTTTTTTTTTTACTTTTGAAAATATTCTCACCTGTTTATTCTTCCAAATGAAGCTTAGAATCATTTTTTCCAGTTTGTCAAAATTTCCCCAAATCATATTGGAATTTTTATTGGCACTGGAATAGATGCATGATGTAATCTGAGAACTGACATATTTAAAATACAGAATCTTGCATTCCAGGATATGGAATGCTCCTCTGTGCTTTTTCAAAATCTCCTTAAAGTCTCTATGTTGTTTTATAGGGTTCTGCGTTTGAAACCTATCAACCATTTTTTGGGGGGGGTTAGGTTTATTCCTAGAGTGTTGTGATTACTTTTTCTGAAGTAAATGGGATTTTATCCCTTTATAGTTTCCAACTGGTTATTGCTAATATTATTTATATATAAATAATAGATATATCTACCCACGTATAGATTTATACTAGTGACCTTAGTGGAGATTCTTATTAATTTTGTCAATCAGTATTGATTAGAGGGAAAAGAGAAAACAGTATAGTACCACCATAGGTGGGCATGTTTTCTGTTAAAGTATATAGTGCATTTCTAAGTAGTGTTCTCTCATGCTACAGTGGCATCCTTAATTCTCTTTTTCTTGGTGCTAAAGATAAAATCGTATTACTGTACAGAATGAGATCTAAGCTGCTCCTTGCTAATGCCCTCATATTAGTGCTACTCAAACCCCAATAAAAGCATACCAGGTTTTCCTAGGGATAATGAGGAAGTGCAGCCCTGCCCTTGCATGGTGTCCAGTGCCCCCCCTTTTTACCTCGTTCTCACCTCCCTGTCACATAATACTGCAAACGCTGACAACCCAGACCGAGCTCTATCACTGTACAGTGTTTTGTAGTTACGCAGAAGCTCTGTCCCACGGAGTAGAAACACACACAAGTATTTCTACCTTTGGCCTTCAATTAAAGGACTGATACTCATTTATGCAGCACAGCAAGTGTGTGTGTGTGTGTGTGTGTGTGTGTGTGTGTGTGCGCGCGTGCGCGCTCAGAGAACTTAGACAAAAATCTGAGAGAAATTAAAACCTGGCAAGGACAAAGTGACCTTTATTCCTTTTACATTTAAGGGCAAGGCTTTGGCATCTGTGCAGGGAAAAAAAAGCATGCAAAAAATAAGATAGTCATTAATTTTCATTTTGCTATAATGTTTTGGATTAACTCAGTTAAACTAAAAAGGTCATAGCTACTAAGCACTTTCTTTTTCTTGTGTCTTTAATTGCATTAATTAGTGATACAGATATAGATATAGATATAGATATACGGCCCCAGAGAATCTGGGCAGGCCCCCAAAAGAGAAGTTTTGATAGCTATGAACATCATAGCATCTGACAGTTCAAGGTCCTTCAATGAATTACAATGCCCCTGAACTATGGGTGCTCAAATTATCATAGTTTAAATGTGGAGAAACCGAGGCCTGTCTTCTCCACCAGATGAAAAGATCACACTCCTCCCCAATGCCATCCTATGCTCCGATTTTCTGGAACATGTGCTTCAGAACTATTTTTAGGAATATTTGGGCTTATACTCATGGAATTACTTTCGCAACAGGACGAAGATCGATGTTTACCACTCCATGGTCACAGTTACAATTCACACTCACAGCCATCTCCTTAACTCTATGAGAGCATATGGATGTGGACAGGATCTCTCCTTTAACAGGGCCTTACTTACCTAAAATTGGCTTCCACTCCAGACTGTAGCTGTTGTCTTTCACGATATTTTTCAAACTGTCCCCTGGAACCAGAGCATGAAACAACAGGGCCCATCCATGTAAACCAGAGTCACTTCATTCTTGTCTGTTTGGGATATTCCGGTTCTTAATCTTAAAGATTGTCTTCAAACAAAAAGTTACACTGCTGGGGCGCCTGGGTGGCTCAGTCGGATGAGAGACCGACTTCGGCTCAGGTCATGATCTCGCGGTTTGTGAGTTCGAGCCCCGCGTCAGGCTCTGTGCTGACAGCTCAGAGCCTGAAGCCTGCTTCGGATTCTGTGTCTCCCCCCACCTCTCTCTCTGCCCCTCTCCCACTTGTACTCTGTCTCTCTCTCTCTCTCTCTCAAAAATAAATAAACATTAAATTTTTTTTAAAAAGTTACACTGTTATCAATACAAGAAAAATGGGCGGTTTGAAAACTTGGCCTGGCCATTTCATCGGACCGACTTTCCATTTTCCATTACTAAAGAGATAACATCAGCTCTTTGAGTAACATTAGCATCTTTATAAATGGCACACATCTCTCTCTCCAGCATCCCAGGCCGGCTGCTGAGATTCTCCAGCCAGTGATACAAAAACTCATGCTGAGGGTTTAGCTCTTATCTGTGTCGTGTTTGCTATGGATCCCAGGCCTCACCATCAGATATAGACAGGGAGCTTTTCTAGAAGTACTGATTCTTAGACCCTACCCTGTGGGCCTAAGAATCTTCAGAAGTAAGGAATCTCTGCATTTTAAAAGCCTCCCAAGTAAGGAAACCTTCACAGGTGATGGTTGTCAGAGTACCTAACCTGCGAGCAGGGACTCCGCTGGGCTTTTGTCCTGCTTGCTAACAAGGGTTTGCATCTCGGCAATGCTTCTCCAACTGTCACGTGCATCTGAACCACCTGGGATTATTCCTTTCCAATGAGCTTCCCAGCGATGCTGGTACTGCTGGTCCACAGAACACACTTTGAGTAGCAAGGCCCCGGGCTAAGATTTCTCACCCTTGGCACCTACTGATATCTTGGGCTGGGTAAATCTTTGCTGTGGGGGCTCTCCTGTGCATTATGGGATGTTTAGCAGCATCTGTGGGCTTAACTTATTCCCTCCTGCCACCTCCAGACATTTTGGACTCAGCCAGATTTTTCCTGGGGCCCCAAATCACCCCCGTTTGAGAATCACTGCCCTAGCTGACCTTGATCATCAGCCCCATTTAAGATCTGTTATTAAATGTGATTTGTTTGTACTCTTAAAGATCCATACTCTGGGCTTATCCGCCCTTCCTAGAGGATAGGCCACAAAAGGACAGAGGGCTTAGCTTATTCACCACTGTATCCAGGGCCCCTAGAAGACTGCTCAGCACGTGGTAGGTGCCTAATAGATATCTGAAAAGAAGAATGAATGAATGAATGAATGAATGAATGAATGAAGCTAGCACTGAGTAGCACAGGAACCTCTTTCTCTGAGGTTTCCTTTGTCTCCTCTCTGTTAAGCAGACAAAGGTTGCCTTGTCCAATTCTCTACAAATATTTCATTGTGTTTTTCTCAGTTCTTGGTTAAAAGCCTTAAGTGGTAGGGTTCTCATGTGGCTTAGGAGTACCTGTTCAGGTTCTCATCTGACAAATGCTTTCTCCTTCACCAAGTTTTCTCCTAAAGGAGGTCCATCCTATGAGCCCTTTGATGACCAAATCCAGAGTAAGCCTAAAGCCTTTGTGGTCTCTACGTAAAATTACCTCCTGTGACCAAACCCAGCTGCACATGCAGGAGAGGCAAGGTCAAGGCTGAGCCACTTTGTGAAGCACGGGTTTATTGTCTGCAATGCACCATTTCCCCCTTTCTTAGCCTGCCACTACCCCCTGCCCTTTAATCGTTCCCACCACTTAAGATGCCGGTGAGGGGTTTAGGGAAGACCTGTGAGTGGGAACCATGCACATGCATCACCCCGTCAGAGCCTGTCCCTTTCCGTTCCTCCTCCCGAGCATTTCCCAGGCAGCCACGGTCCCCACACCAGACCTCTCGGCCCTGCTTTGTTCATGAAGGCAGGACCGCAGTGGGTGGGGGGTGGTGAGACTCGGTGGGTAAAAGTACCCCGTCTGCAACCCCCCCCCCACGCCTCCAGCAAGGGCAGGCAGCCTAATCTCTTCATGTGGGATATGCCCCAGGTCCTCTTCCAGATCCCCATCCCCAGGAGTCTGTAGTAGTTCCCCCACCACTGCCCTCTCCATCCCTGCAGGAAGGTGCCCTCTCCAGGACTCTGCATCCTTCCATGATTCTACCCATTTGAGGGCAAGCCAGTGGACACACTGTGCCTAGCCCCGGGCCTTTCCATCTCTCTGCACGCAGTCCAGGCATTGGAGCGTGGTGGCTTCATCCCTTCGCCCGCCGCCCATCCTGGCTGAGCTTTGTTTCCAGTGTTCTCTGTCCAGCCCTGAGAGAGCGCGGTTCCTTCCTGCTCCACCTCAGCATCCACTCCGAGCACAGTCACAGCCGTGTCCCCTTTGTCCAGAGGAAACCCCGATTGCCCCACCAGGCAATCCTCCTTCTACACCAGCATGTTCCGTGCTAGGGGACCACAGAACGCTCCTTGTCCCACAGGACGGGAGTATCCTTGGAAGGTATGAGGACCAACTTCATTGAGGAAACCCTGGGTTTTCTTTGCACTTTTTTAATCCTAGCCTCTGTGCTGTGCCGATGCACCAGTCCCCCAGAGGGACTCCGGTGTTGGGGTTTTCCGGATGTGTTTAAAGCAGACTACATGACTCAGTGACACTGTGCCCTCCTTCTGCCTCTCCAGTGATCCTTTTCTAAATGTGGGAGTGGCTTGGGGCTCAGCCCTTGGCCCCGCACCTCCTGATGACTTCAGAAGCCAGGGGACATTTATCTCCAGCCTAGGCCCTTCCGCTCAGGTCCTGCTCTGTATGTGCACGGGCCTGCAAGATATTTCCTCACACTCAGCACCAGCAGGCAATCTCCTCCCTCCCCTCCTTCCCTCGCTGCACCTTCCCAAGTCCTGCCCTCTGCTTCAGGACGCTGCCACAGTGCCCCCCTTGCACCATCCAGAGCCCGAGACTCATCCCGGACACCCACCTGTCTCTCATTTACCACATCCGCTAATAACTGATGTTACCATTTTCACGTTTCTAGAATGTGTCTACTTCTCTCCATCGCCACAGCCACCACCCTATTTTGGGCTAACATCATCTCTGGCTCGTATTCCAAATCCCTGCTAACTGGCCGTCTTGCTTCCCTCTGTCCCCAGCCCATCTCTGGGACACTGAGGATGAACACCAACATCCCCAACGTGACTCCAGGGCTCCGTGTGATCTAGCCCCTGCCGTCTTCCTCTCTGACCGTCTCCCATCCTCTGTGTCCTGGTCACACTAACCTGCCTGCAGTTCTTGAATATACCATCTACTTCCTGTCCTGGGGCCAGGACACAAGTCACTCCCTCTGTCTGAAATGCCTCGCTCCTCCCTCCCAGCGCGCATGCACGCTTACACACGCGTGCACAGGCGCTGCCTAAGGAAGCCCTGCTCCATCCTCTTTGAGATCCTGGTTCAAATGCTCTTTCTTCTGGGAAGGATCCTCACACCAAGCGGAGTTCCCTGCTTCTCTGACTCGAAAGAACACGATGCACAATGATGCATTTAGTTGTGTGTTTACTTACTTAATATCTGTCTCTTCCACTAGGCTGTAAACACCCTGAAGGCAGGAGCCAGGTCTGTGTTACCCATCAGAGTGCCTGCAACACTCAGAGACGTTGGATTAGTGAGTGAAGGGACCGGGAAAGACTAGCTGGGCCCCGAATGCCTTACGTCTTCCGTTGCTCGTAGGACTCTTCCATCCCACGTGGGGCCCACGCCTGCCTGTGGCTTCCCCACGTCTGCTTTTCTTCTTCTCCTGCTCCTGGCCCCTGTCCTTCCTCCGGTCCTCTTTGACGTGTGGCCCTCTAAGCAGAGGGCCCTCCCCTGTCCGCCCGTCCGCGTGGCTCAGGATTGAAACCACGTGCACGAGCCTCACCTCAGGCATCAGTTTTAGCCCTCGAAGACAAACATATAAGACAAACTGACAAAGCAAAGCGTTCAGCTGGTGGGAGAGGGCTGGGGAATCTCACCCTTTCATGGGCCTTCAAATGCACATTTGTATATAAGCATTTATGGAGGCAAAGCTACTGTCATCCAATATATTGGTGAGAAAAGATTCACATTTTACCCTCAAGTGGAAACCTAACCAATGTCTGTGGACAGATCAGAACTTGCTCTCCCTTTCACCCCTAACAGTTTAATAGTTGAGCTGTCTCAGATTTCATCATCTTAATATTTTCCTATGGGCTTGGAAGTTTACAGACTGTTAGCCAAGAGCCTGTGTTGATTGGCTCTCAGCCATTTTCCGTCCTGAGAGGTAACCATTTCAAGGTTGGGTAGTCTGTGTCCCAAATGCTGCAAAGCACCAATGACATGAGCCTTATGAAATTTCAGATGCATTTGAACTTACGGCTGTCCTCCAGCCGTGCAATGGACAGGGTCGCGAAGATCTGAGTATAAAGCAAGTCTCACTTCCCCTACGACTTGTATCCTAGTGCAATGTGTCCTCATTCCAGTCAAACGTTTGTTAGCAGAGGTTCCTCCCTCTCGCGAAGACACTGTTAGTGGTGAATCATCATGAAACTTCAATGCACCAGGGAATCCCACTGTTCCAAATCCTTTTGGAAAAGGAAAAAGTACCTTAATGTACATCTTTCGTAAGTTCGGATATTTCCCTTTGCATTTTAAGAAAGCAGAGTTCACTTGCTTTATGTGGTAAAGGTCAGTGGTTTTAAAAGTTCAACAGTTTTCTCCCTGAATTTGGAGCAGGAATCAATAAGACGGTAGACAAGTGGGTCGCTCAGGCTACGAGTACCCTATTTATTATTCCTTCAAGAAAAGAGCAAGACTTGTTCGGAGAGTGGCTTTGAAAGAGGCATGCGTGAACAAACAACTTACTAAAGGCTCTGGTAAGCCCAGGACTTCTCTCTGAGTGAAAAACTTAGTCAACAGGTAGTTGTGTGTCCCTACATTCACACTGCACGGCCCCTCCCCCACTCCCCAGATCCCCTCGTTCTTTGCTGACCGTGAGGTTCATGCCAGATGGAGATTCTGTTACTCTTTCTGCCTCCACCCCAACAGCTACCAACAATTTGCAAGGAGGGGGAGTTTTATAAAGAAAAAGACCATTTCAAGCTCTTAAGTTTGCTTTCAGAATGCTCGTATATAAAAATGTCCTTAAGAAATACTGACTCATATAAACTTGCAGTACTGTTAGAGGTTCCTCCCCCCCACACACACACAAATTCTAGTGTTCTTTAACCGTTAGATATTGCAGACTTCAATTATCCTTTTTCGGCGTCTGTACTTAAACCACAAAGAGCAGTTCTCCGAAGCGGAGGGCACAATTGTTGCCAACAACCAAGACCAAAACCAAAAAAACAGAGTAATTGAGGATTAGAACAGGAACACCACCTTCCGTGCCCTGTGACGTGGGCCACGGGTGTACGTCATCTCCAGGGACGAGGAACAGATTTTATGACCAGCCGTTGGCGTCAGTCTGCACGTTGAGGAGAAACTTTCGTTGTGCTCAGGTGGGTGTTTGAAGCCCTGGGTTTCAAGGCCCAATCATTCACATCTACCCTGGATGCAGACATGCCCGAAGCTGCTGGCTGGGGTGGCTGTTGAATTTACTATGTGAAAGAAACAGCCACTTTGGGGTGCCCTGAGGTATTCAGCTGCCCGTGCTGCCCAGCCCTCTCTGGGGGCGCATACGCAGACTAGCTGTGTGAGATGGGTCACTGGGCCAGCAGTGGCCGTGGACACGTTTAAGAAGAGTAACAGCCTCAGGAAGATCTTGAGAGAGGCGTTCCCAGGGAGGGAAGCGTCACTGGCTCAGAGGACAAAGGACAGTGGCCTCTGGCTGAGGCACGGGTGTGGAGGATGCCAGTCCTGTGCGTCCAGGCATCCTTCGTCCCCACCTGTTGGGACTACTGGCCTTCCCGTTCAGCATGCACCTCTTGAAGACCTACTGTGTGCCAGAACCTCTGCTGGACAGTGGGAACATGAAAGAGGGAACGCATGGTCCCTGAGCTGCAGCAGCCCCTGGGGGAAGACACAAAAGCAGATCCTTGCCGTGGCTGCACTAGCGAGGTCCCAGGTCTTCCCTCCAGCCTGTGAACATCACCAGCAGAGAACAAGTCTCCCCCTGCTCCCAGCACAGGACTGGTACCTGAAAGCACAACATGGTCTAGTGATTGAAAATAATATACATATAAACGAATCATATGGTGAAAGTCCAAAGGAGGAAACAGTTCAGCTTACAAAGCGTTTCCGCAAGAGAAGCTTGAACTCGTCCTTGAAGACTGAAGGGTATCTACGCAGATAGCATGAAAGGGAGGCCCCAGGGGAGCAGGCTTTGTGCCTGGAAGTACAAAACAGCAGCCTGCTCGGGGGGCACAAGGAGGCCACTGTGCTCTGGGCACAGGCTCTGTGTAAGACCGGACGTCAAGAGAAGGTTCAGGTGCATGAAAGACCATGTGTGGCCCATGGGAGGCCTGTGGGAGGGTTTGTTAGACTTCCATCTAGAAAGCCGGCTCTGAGGGAATGGGATGGCCAGACTGGCCAGGAGACTCACTGCCCAGCAGACAGCCCAGCGGGACCCCTTGCTGACTTCTCCCCTTGTCTGTGTTTGTTCGTTTATGAGTCCTCTATGGCCTCTGGCACAGTGTTTTACTTAAATACAATTGACCCTCAAATAAGACAGGTTCGCACTGCACGGGGTCACTTATACATGCAGGTTTTTCGAATAAATACAGAACAGTCCCGTAAATGTATTCTTTCTTCTTTATGATTTTCTTAATAACATTTTCTTTTCTCTAGCTTGCTTTATTATACACAGTATATTATATACAGTAAGAAAATATTATATACAGTATTATATATACTGTACATTATAATGTATATACTTATATATACAGTCTATATAATACTATGTGTTATATACAGTATATAGAGAGTATAATGTACTATATTATATACAGTACGAATACTGTATATAATGAATATAATATACAAAATATGTCTTAATCAACTTGATGTGATTGGTAAGGCTGCTGGTCAATAATAGGCTAATAGTAGTTATGTTTTGGGGGGCGTCAAAAGTTATACTTGGATTTTCCACTGTGTAAGGGGTCAGCCCCCCAACCCCAACATCGTTCAAGGGTGAACCATAGGTTCTAAATACCAGTTGACTTTTTTTTTTTTTTCAGTTATGTGGATCTTCAGTCACTTCAGTCACTTCAATGGCACAGTTGGGTCCTGAACCCAGCTCTTCCGATTCTTCAGTTTCTTTGACATGAGAAGTTCTCCAGATGTTTAGTCAAAGAGTTTTCAGCTTTGGCTTAATTCTTAAGCCTCAATTTTTCATGTCTGTTGAATTCTCACCTTCACTTCACATTGTATCAAATTTTTAACCTTTCAAAAATGTACTTTGGAACAACAGTATCAGGTGCTAGCGGGTACTTTTCCAAGGCCCTGCTACTCAGACTAGGCTATTTTAGTCATTTGAGTGTGGAGAAGATGGTCATCCCTGCATTTTAAGACACTTTCTGTGACAATTCAGTCTTTCAACTTTTCTGATTAAATTAACACAAATACTGCTGATTGGATTATTATTTCCATTTTTTAATTTTTTTTTAAATGTTAAATATCTATTTTTAAACTTAAAAGAGAGAGAGAGGCAGAGAAAGAGGGAGACACAGAATCTGAAGCAGGCTCCGGGCTCTGAGCTGTCAGCACAGAGCCTGAGGCGGGGCTCGAACTCATGAACCGCAAGATCATGACCTGAGCCAAAGTTGGACGTTTAAATGACTGAGCCACTCAGGAGCCCCTGGGTTATTACTTTTACACATGTATCTGGCTTTCTAGTTTTTCTACCCATGTTTTCAAGAGCTAAATGGATACAGTAGATTTCATGGCTGATACAGGCTAGTGAAGCACCAAGTCATAATTAATTTAGGCACCCAGTTGGCACAATCTCTAGAGAGCTGACCTTATCTTTGATGTATTCAAAGCAAGTTATTTTTACCCTGATGGCTAGGGAAGTACATGGCCATGTCCTCTCTTTGTTTTCTCCTTATTACAGAATCCATTGAGAGGTTTGATAGGGCAGCCACCGGGGTGCCAGGACAGTGGGGCACATGCCAAGAGAGGGTATCCTGCTTGGCAAGGCCACCCAGGGTCCCTGGGATGGCTCCGTGGCTGTGTAATTATTATTCTAAGTAGAAGAGTTTTCCTCAGCAAAGAGGTAAAGCGGAAGGCTGCTCCTTAGTCTTCCCATTTCCCTGCCCTCTACGCCGCTTTGTCTGCCTCAGGTGTTCTTGAACTCTCTGTCCTTTCCTTCTAGAACCTGCTTGTAGAACTTTAATTTTCCATGAATAGAAAATGGCTGATAACCACTCACAATGCTCCCTCTCTACCACTTGGGTTGGTATTTTTACAAATACCAAACTTAGGCCAAAGGGCAAGGGGCAGATTTTCAGGCCTCCGTTTTCCTGTTAAAGAAGATTGGGGTGAAGGGTGAAGGGCCGCTGAAATCATGACACGTGAGTGGTGATGGATTCTGTCGGAGCACGGAGGCAGGAAGAAAGTGCACTTCTGCAGATATCACCATACCTCAGGAGTTTCTTCGACCCCGATGCCAGCCTGTACCCCCACCAATGAAATCAGCCTCCCTGAGGGCAGGACTGAAATATCAGGAGTTTTGGAAGCTCTTCCGGTAACTCCTGCCCAGGCTGTTTGTGGGGGCCGCCGTGGGTGTTGGGACTCATACCATTTGGGAAATGTATCACATGTTGCAACTATTGCAGTCTAATAGTGTGACCTTTCAGTGTGTGTGAAGTAAAATGCAGCTACCTGTAAAGTTACCAGCTCTGTTTCGAGACCACCATGAAGTTTCCCAAGATTTCCTCCAGCCCCTAGGGTCTGCTCTAGCTGTTTATCTGCTGCAGAGTCTCTTGGCGAAGCCCTTAGATAGTCTTGCTACTCTCCATCCCCCCATGGCCTCCTGTGCTGGGCTGCACAGGCAGCTGCCCCCAATTCTTCCTGACAGGGCTCACAGGGCTGAGGGGCCTAGAGGAGAATAAACTTGGATGTTTTATCTTCCTGTAGAGCAGGGGTTCTCAACCCTGCAGCACTTTACAATCACCTCAGGGGCTCGATTCTGATTTAATGGGTCTGTGCCAGGGTCCATCCATTAGGGGAATTTAGAAAGCTCCTTGGGTGGTTCTAATGTGAACTCAGAGACAAGAACCAGATTTGTAAGATAAAATGAAACTTAAAAAAAAAATACAGGGGCGCCTGAATGGCTCAGTCGTTAAGCGTCCGACTTCGGCTCAGGTCATGCTCTCACCCCGTTCGAGCTATGGGCTGATAGACAGCTCAGTGAGTTTGAGTCCCGCGTCGGGCTCTGGGCTGACAGCTCAGAGCCTGGAGCCCGCTTCAGATTCTCTGTCTCCCTCTATCTGCCCCTCCGCTGCTTGCACTCTGTCTCTTGCATTGTCTCAAAAATAAATAAAAAAAATTTTTTAATTAAAAAAATATATATTTGTATTTTTTTTCAACATTTAAAAAACTGGTTCTAGAAGATAATGAAAGATGCTGGTCAGCCAATAAACAAAATATAGAGATTATTTTTTAAATATACATTTAAATATATCTATTTTGAGTATATATATATATATATATATATATATATATATATATATATATTTTGAATATATATATATGTGTGTGTGTGTATGTATTATATATTCCCCTCATCCAATACCTGGTATTTTTGAGGAGGCCAATGTGCAAGGTGGGAGATTCTTAAGCTGGATTTGGAATGTACCACCAGAGAAGGATCTTGATGTCAGTATCCCCCACTGTGTTAATTAGGGCAGCACTAGCTGCTGTAACAAAACCCAGACCTTCAGAAATTTAACACTGGGAATTTGGTGTCCATGTAGCAGTATGGAGGGTGAAGAGATCAGAGAGGCAGCCCTCCTCTGCACATTCAGGATCCCCAATTTTTGGTTCCCCAGCGGCCCTGCGGGGAGAGGAAAGAGTGGGCGGGTCTCTGCGGGGAGGGACCCATTGGCTGGGCCTGGCCATGTGTGCTCGAACCTCATTGGCCAGAACTCAGTCACGTGGCCGCTGCCTGTGTGAACTATTTTGGGCAGCCTCAGCCCTGGCAAGGAGCTGGAAGGCGGTGGGACGGCAGGTCGTCTTGCGTGTCTGGCGTCGGGTGCCTCCCAGAAAGGCCAGGTGTGGCTGCTGCCCTTGGAAGTGCACACTCCAGGCCTCCTAGGGGTGGGAGCCTGCAGCCGATAAGTGATTATATTAAGGGCTTGCACTCTTTTTCTTCTTTTGTCCACAGATATCGCAAACGGCACCAGTTCAGGGGGGTACCGCCCACCTCCCAGAACCAAAGAAGTCATCATCAATGGCCAGACTGTGAAACTTAAATATTGTTTCACCTGCAAGATTTTCCGGCCCCCTCGTGCCTCTCATTGTAGCCTTTGCGATAACTGCGTAGGTGAGTAGAAGCAGAGATTGCCTCTGTTCCACCTCTCGGGCAAGTGCTAAAATGTCTGTAGCTGACGTGGGAGGCTGATTTCCCTGGTGTAGACTGTGCTAAAGAGAGTCAGCATGGGTGTCTCTTTAATCCTCCGAAACTGAACAACTCAATACTAGTTAATATTTCAAGTGCCTCCCACCACGGATCCCATTCACCAAGCCCAGTGTTCCCAAGTCTCTGTTTTTTCTTCTTACATCCTCCGGCACCCCCGCTGTCGGTGCAGCTCCCTGGGCCGTCTCCTGCTGGTGCACACACCCCAGAGTGGGGGTTCTTTGTTCCCTGGAGCTGCTGGATCAGCAGGCACTAGAAATGATTTTACCCCCAAGTCCCTCCACTGCCCGAAGGGCTGGCTGCACATGGAGCCCGATGTGCTTAGTGATGTTCTTCTGAGTCCTCAGAGGGGCAATGAGCTGGGGAACTGGAGGCATTTGAAGCCTCAGGAGAGAAAAAGAGGCAGAGGCCAGAAGACTTCCAGGCCTAAGGTAGGATCGTCGCTCTTCCGGGAGACCACCAAGGCCTTCCCTGTCTGTCCACTGGCTTTCTCCAGGACGGACTGGAGAAACAGGCGGAGGGAATGTGTAGCACAGAGGTCATCAGTGGTGATATGTGGCTCTACTGCTCCACCAGCTCACCCCAGTACGAGATTTTACAACGGCCGTGGGTCCCAGCCCCTTGGGATTAGTCGGCAATCACTTCCTGTCACTTCAGATGGAGAGCTGCTTGGCACACCCACACACCGTCTTCTGTCCTGGGCTGGAGCTTCTTAGAGATGAAGTTGGCAAGGAGGTGGTAGAAGTCCCAAGTCACAGGAAGGGTGATCACACAAAGGCTCTGCCCACGGGGAAAGACCCTCATTTCTCCAGCCCCATAGCCTGCCTCTAATAGAAAACGACCAAGGGTAATTCTGGGCTTTAGGCACAGGAATCCTCTGTTAGCTCAGAACAAACCTGTTTCCCCTCAGCATCATCAATGGCCAACACTCTTTCTGAGTCTATTGGAATTTGTAGTCTCAATTCTTGAGGAAAATGCAAGCTTATAATGTACTTCTGCTGTGCAAAGCTGTTTTCCTTTTGTCTGAAATTCACTTTATCCTAACTTTAAAAATCTGCACTTTGGTGGAAAGTCCATGTTTTCCCCATCAGGCCTTGTCTTGGTTTTATTAACTTAGATGAATTACTTTTAGCCTTTGCTCCCCCAGCAGAACAGAATGGAATTTCGTTC
Source organism: Leopardus geoffroyi (assembly GCF_018350155.1). Taxonomy (NCBI): domain Eukaryota; kingdom Metazoa; phylum Chordata; class Mammalia; order Carnivora; family Felidae; genus Leopardus; species Leopardus geoffroyi. The sequence continues at coordinate 142,121,361 of NC_059332.1, forward strand.
AGTCTTTTCCCATTTTGCAAGTAGCTCGACTTAAGAGCTGTTAATCTGGCACTGGATGGCCTGGGTACAAATGTTAGTTTCGTGTCTACTTAAACTCTCTATCCCCGGTTTTCTCATCTATACAATGGGTTGATAAGAGTAACTACTAAATGAGATGGTTGAGGGATTAAATGAATCAATATAAGGAAAACACTTAGAATAGTAGCTAGTGTACAGGTTCCATAATTATCACTTCTATTCTGTTATTACTTCTGCCCCCTTGCTATTTTTGATTGGCTTTCTCTGAATAATTTCTTGATCTACTGTGGCCCTCTGTGGGGGCGATGACCAAAACTACACCTGGTCGTCTATGTAGGGGCACACCAGTGTTCCTACAAAGACACATGACAACCGTTGTTAGGTTTCTGATCTGCTTCCTGGTGACGTCAGCCATCCCGTGCGCATCTTGAGGACACTTTTAAGCCAGAGCATTGCGATGGCTTGAATATCTGCAGGCAATAATCTCTAAGGATTCTCAGGACCCTTTCTTGGGTCATAATTTTGATATTGCATGATGGAATGTGATATGATGGAATAGTATATAGCATACACTTTTCACATAAGCTCTTCTGTTAACTTTGCTTGCCTTCTCCTGGAGGTCCAGTGACTTATTCCACTAGGCATTTCTAGGTAGGGGGTTGTTATCTGCAAAGCCATAGAGTTTACCGGGAACCTCCTTCTCATTACCATTTATAAAAATGTTTACCCATTTCTAGACATCTGACTGTTCATTTATTCATTTGTACCATTTGGTCCCAATCTTCTGTTTCCTCTCTCTAGGCTAGACTCCTAATCGTGATAAGACTTCCTCCCAGCTCCTAGTGCTTTAAAATTCTCTTTGGATTATTGTAAAACACTTTCTAAAAGCTCATAGAATTGTCTTAGTCTTTCCCTCCAACACCCATAGGTGTTCATACATGTCCCTTAAAGAACCTGATGAATTAGATGTAAAATACCCTTACCAAAAGTATGTATCAACTTCAGTTAATGGTGTACTCGCAGAGTATAACTTTAAGGTAGTACAATGTCTTATGGAAACCAACAGCTGAGAAAATAAGAGCTATCAGTCTTTAATACCTAGGAGCCCTTCTGCAGCTTTTTTTTTAAAGCTTATTTATTTATTTATATATTTGGAGAGAGACAGAGAGAGAGGCTGCAAGCAAGGGCGGGGCAGAGAGAAAGGGGGAGAGAGAATCCAAAGTGAGCTCTGCATTGACAAGGAGCTGAAACTCATGAACTGTGACATCATGACCTGAGCCGAAATCAGGGGTCAGACACTTAACCGACTGAGCCACCCAGGCGCCCCATGAAACCTTTCTGATAAATCCAAGTAACAGTAGCAATCCAGCACTCCACAATAAGCGTGGTGGGGTCCTATAATCGGGAGGCACAGAACAGCAAAGGGAAAAGAGAGGAAAGGGGAAGGTTTGGGAGTGGGCTCAAGAGGGGGGAAACTGGCCAACATCTGCCTGTCAGCATCATTTGATGGCCCTGGGGCTGGAGTTTGGCACACCCTGATCAGGGTCCCACTGTGCAAATGACAGGTGAGATGAGTAGCATAGTTGACTTAAAGCTACTCTCAGCCCTCCTGGAACAACCACACAGTGATTCACACCTACGTAGCTTCGGTTTTCCGGTTCATCGTGCTACATTTGGGCCTTTGGTGTGACCCATTAGCAGACAGTAAATTGGACTTCCTTCTGCATTTGGGAAAATAGAGTGGAAAGCAAACGTCTCCAACTGAGAAGTGTAATTGCAGAGTTTGCCACGATTTTATTTTTAGATAGAAAGTTTTTGTTGAAAGAATTCTACTTTTTGCAGCCGGGGAGAAAAATACAATGATACGCTGAAAGCCAGAGTTAGCCCATGTGGCTTCCCTTCCCTTGTAATGAGCAGGTTTGGGTTGGTTCTTCCTAGGTACACAAATAAATGCCGCTTTACGCTGGGAGAAGAAAGAGGAAAAAATGGAGTTTCCCAGGCAGTTCAGAAGAATAGTTTTCTTTGTTAAATGTGTTTGAAATGAGAGCAAACTTATAAAGGCTCTGTATTTTTAGTTGAGGACTGACGGAAAGCTTTCGTGGAAAGCAAACTCTGGCGCAAATATAGAATGGGTCAGCGGGGCCTAGTAGTTGGCAACTTGACTCTAACGCGCACAGACTCGGGCCTGGATGCGGGTCCTGTCAGTGGATGATATTGGTACGTGAGTGGGTTATCTGACTAACCCCCAACTGTTACCACGTCTATAAAATAGACGACCCTAGTACTTTTCTTTGTAGGTTTCTTTTAAGGATTAAGTGAAGCTGTGCCCAGCAAGGACCCAGTATAGACCTGGTACACACTGGGGGAGGCTCAGGGCTTGCCATCAATGTTATTGTGGATAACCAGGAAAATGTTGCCATAGAGCTCCCAAAATAACTGCATAGAACAAGGTTCATGGAGGGATAGGAATCACCTTGTTTCTCTGTGATCTGGTTTGATTTATTTGACCTGCAGTCCTAGAAGTGAATATATTCTTTCTCTCTCTCATTTTGTCTCTGTTTCTGTCTCTTTCTCTCTCAAAACCTTTCCCTGTCTCTCACTAGTTCTCTTTCTCTGTTGCCATTACATTGCTTCTGCATGTACAGAACTGAGTATTTTGGTGTGTTTGTTCAGCCAAGGGATCTTTGAAGTTATAAAATATTTAAAAAAGTTTTTTTTCAATGTTTATTTATTTTTGAGAGACAGAGTATGAGTAGGGAAGGGACAGAGAGAGAGGGAGACACAGAATTCAAAGCAGGCTCCAGGCTCTGAGCTGTCAGCACAGAGCCCGACGCGGGGCTCGAACCCACGAACTGTGAGATCATGACCTGGGCCGAAGTCGGACGCCCAACCGACTGAGCCCCCAGACGCCCCTAAAATATTTTTAAACGACCAACATCTGGGGCCATGGGGCCACTCCTGCTGTCTCTGATCCTCAGGCTCCCTCAGGTCATTATTAAAGTGAGAGTAACTGCAGGTGCTGGAAAGCCAACTGTATGCCCGGGAAGTCCTCTCAAACTCGCTGTGTACATCCCAGAGCCCCAAGTCAGTCCCACATTTCAGGAAGTCTGTCCTTTGATGGGCTCTGGTCTAGTGTCAGAATTACCAGCAGCTTTCACTGGAATTGGGTATTTTTAATACAACCTAAACCTGTAATTAAAAGGGACTTACTTGGGGCCCCTGGGTGGCGCAGTCGGTTAAGTGTCCGACTTCAGCCAGGTCACGATCTCGCGGTCCGTGAGTTCGAGCCCCGCGTCGGGCTCTGGGCTGATGGCTCAGAGCCTGGAGCCTGTTTCCGATTCTGTGTCTCCCTCTCTCTCTGCCCCTCCCCCGTTCATGCTCTGTCTCTCTCTGTCCCAAAAATAAATAAACGTTGAAAAAAAAATAATAAAAAATAAAAGGGACTTACTTGAAATTAGTTTAATCACACACTGTGGACTGGGTCGAGTTTGCTAAACGATTAGATGGCACATGCAAGCCTCTGTAAGCCTGCTCTACGTGTGTCTAGCTTTGACCAGGCAGGAGGCAGCTTAACCTGACGCCTAGAGGTGGCCTCTGGAGGCAGCACCTCCCTGGGTCCCAAACCTGCTGCCCTGTCTGGGCAGGGAGGACCCTCTCTGCATTTGCAGTGACACATCTGGACGTGCTGTGAGGACAGAGAAGACGGTGCGTGAAGCCCTCAGGATGTGTTGGCCCCTGGGGAGCTCTCAGGAGGGCCAGCCTCTTTCCTCATACGGGGGGTGACCTTGTCCCATTTTGCTCGGTCCTTGTGTGTCGGTGCTGGCGTAGGTGGCACAAAGAACCTGCAGAGGCCCCCCCACAGGGACTTCAGGGACTCCTGCTTTTGGTAGGGCTTTCCCACCATCTTTAAAAATCCTTATAAACTCCCTTTCTCATTTCCCTATCTCTTTTTTTGCTGTGCTCTTTCTCTCCTGGGGGTACTACACATTCCCCGCCTCAGCCCGCGGTGTCTCCCTCCCATCGATCCTTCTGCTTCCTCTGCAGTGTGGTTTTCTGAGCTCAACTGCTGATATTTTGTCTGTTGTGTACACACTGTGTGCATCAGAGCTCAGTCACTGCTTCACAGCTGGCCTCAATATTAAAAGGTTTAGAATATCTGAGATTTGGAATGCAGCTGCCTTCTGGTGTGGAGTAGCATTCTGGAATTTCTCTTTGACTATTAGGGTATGGTGAGCGGGCTATTAATTTCCCACAGGAAAGGGTATCATTTGAGGGGAATGGATAGAGCAGGCATTTGTATCTTCCCAAAAACCAAACAAAAAGGGTTTTACAGTAGTCCCCACTCCCCTGCAAGTTTCCAATATCTTTGATTTTCAGTCACATTTAATAAGCACCTATGTGTCAGACACTGCTAGTAGCTAGATGCATCAAAATAAAAGTCTTCAAAGATCATTGTTAAGAACAGACCAAGGAGAATTTATTATATTTATTATATTGTAGTATGTATTATATTCATTATATTTTATATATAATAATAAAAGTCATTATATTTATTATATTGCATAAGCCCAAGAGAGTAATTTTACACTGGTAAAGAGCATAACAAACAATTCAGTCATCAACACATATGCACCAAATAACATTGCATCAAAATATATGAAGTAAAAGTTGTTAGAGAAGGCGAGGATAATTTGCTACAAACATAATGCTAGTGAGAAACATTTGCATACTTCTAGTTTTAATGGTTCAGGTCAGTAAAATATAAGTAAGAAAATAAAGGATATTAATATGTAATTAATATGTGCTGAACTTTGTTTCTACGATGTATACTTAGCTTTTTCTGTGTGTGGAATATTTACAAAAATTAATCATACTAGGCCACAAAAAATTCCTAGCTTTTTAAAAACAGATGTTTGCACAGATCATATTATCTGATGACACAACAGTAAAACTCAAAATCAATCGCAAAGATATAAATACACAAACCTAACCAATTGTGATTTTTTTTTTTTTAAAGAGCCTTTTAAACTTCGAATGCAAACCTAAATTCTATGCTACTTAGAATTCTAGGGGGTGCCTGGGTGGCTCACTTGGTTAGGCGACTGACTTCATTCAGCTCCGGTCATGATCTCACAGGGAGTTCGAGCCCCAAGTCCAGCTCTGGGCTGACAGCTCAGAGCCTGGAGCCTACTTCAGATTCTGTGTCTCCCCCCTCTCTACCCCTCCCCTGCTCACGCTCTGTCTCTCTGTCTCTCAATATTAAATCAATGTTAAAAAAAAAATTTAATTAGAATTCTAAATTTTAAACACACAAAATAGTTACCCTAAGCAGAAAAGGAATTATTTGGAAAGCTATCAGGTAGCTCATAGGAATGAAGGAGAAGCCTGAGAGGCAGGCTCAGAAACCAGGAAGAGTCAGGGAAGGCTGAGTGCAACAGGACGTCACAGGACGTGCAGGCACTACAAGCAGAATGTTTGTTGCGCTGCCCGCGAGTTCTAGCTCGGCTGCTGCTATCAGCTTAAAACTATGACTCTCTCTACGTGCAAGGACTCTGGGTTCAAAGATCTGGGTGGGAGCACCTGGGCCTTTTTCGCTTCCACACCCAAGGAGCTAGCAAGGCAAGAGAGGCTAACTACCCACTTTCAGGTTCTATAAGGGAGGGGGGCCCTGCCCCCCACCTACTTTGGGATCCTCCTCAAAACAGGAAGTTTACTTAGATGGTGGATGGCCAGTGAAACAAAATGTTTTTAAAAGTCTAGTACAAAAAACAAAACTGAAATTAGAAGCAAATAAATGAACATAGTATCCATCTCAAGAAGATAGGGGAAAAAATAGCAAAATAAACTTAAGAAAAACAGGAAGAAAAAAATGAATGGCCTGCAAAACAGAAAAATCGATGTGGTACCACTTCTAATTCTTTGGAAAATAAACAACATAAAGATAAACTTCTGGGAAGATAGCAAAGTGGAAATAAGAGATTCAAATGAGACAAATATAGGTGAGTTTTTAGTTATTGGAAAATAATTGCATTAGTTTGCATATTAAATAACTTGATGCTGATTGATTTGAAAATCTCAGTGGAACATGATTTTATGGGAAATTAGTCAACGAATGAGTGGAAAACTTAGACTGCTAATAATGGAAAACAAAACTTTATTAAAGAGTCGTCCAAAAGAAAAATAAGATAAAAACACAGAGGGAGGCATGCAAACCATAAGAGATTCTTAAATACAGAGAACAAACTGAGGGTTGCTAGAGGGGAGGTAGGTGGGAGGTTGGGTTAAATGGGTGATGGGTATTAAGGAGGGCACTTGGGATGAGCACTGGATGTCACATGTAAGTGATGAATCACTAAATTCAACTCCTGAAACCATTATTACACTATATGTTAACTAACTTGGATTTAAATTTTAAAAAATTTAAATGTACATTTGAAATGAAAAATATTCACATTATATTATTAAAATGTTGGTTAGATATAAAAAGAAAATCATCCAAAAAAGATGCTAGAACCAAACAATTTTACTTCCTGTGCTCTGAATAGTGTTTCAGATCTTAGAGCAGCGTGGACAGCCTTTCAGTTCATTTCACCAAGACAGCACAAACCTAACACTAAAATCTGACAAAACATGAAAGAAAGAATATTCCCATTTATAAATGTATATAAAAGTCAACATGAGAACATAGCAAATTTAATCTACCAGTGTAATAAAAGAATTGATCACTCTGACATAGAAGGGGCATATTCCAAGAATGCAATTTTTTAAATGTTAATAAGTCTATTACTATATCAATAGGTTAAGGGCCAAAAGGTATATGATCATGACAATAAATAATAAAAAGAGATTTAATAAAATTTGACACCAGTTTCTAACTCTGAAGCTTGGTGAACCGAGATTGGGAGAACTGGCAGGCAGAATTTGGGCCCCGGTGATCTCCACAGCATTATGGGTATTACTCCCATAGTTATGTCACCTTACATGACAAGGAGATTTTGCAGATGCCATTAAGGTTACTCATTAACTGACTTCAAATAACGGGTATTATCCTGGGTTATCCAAGTGGGCCCAGTGTAGTCACAAGAACAGTTAAGAGCAAAAAATAGAGATTCCAAGTAGGAGAAGGCTTCATCCTTCATTGCTGGCTTGAAGATGGAGGGAGCCAAGTGGAAAAGGTGAGAAGGAACGAATCCTGCCAACTGCACTAAGCTGGGAAGGAAGAAGACCCAAGCCCAGTGGCACCTGCACCCCCACCTTTACCTTGATCTTAGCCTGGTGAGACCCTGCGTCAAGCTCCTGACCCACTAGAATTCCAATACACTCAATTTGTGCTGTTTAAGGCCACTGCATTTGCAAGAGATAATCTGCACCCCATGTCCATTGCAGCATTATTCACAATAGCCAAGAAATGGAAACAATCTTAAGTGCCTGTCCCTGGATGAATGGGTATAGATGTGGCATAAACAATGGAATAGTATTTATCCATAAGAAAGTAGAAAATCCTGCCTTTTGCATCAACATGGACGTATCCTGAGGACATTATGCCAAGTGCAATAAGTCAGACAAAGATAAATTGTGTAGGATATCATTTATATGTAGAATCTAGAGAAGTCGTACTCTTAAAAACAGTTTAGGGGGTTGGGGGACCAAGAGAGTTGTTTAAGGTTACAAATAGACAGCTAGTAGTAACTAAGTCCTAGAGATCTAATGCACAGTATAGTGAATATAGACAACAGTATTGCGTTATAATAAACTTGCTAAGAAACTAGATCATAATGCAACCACAAAGAAGAAAGCATAATTATAGGTGACAGTTGAGATGCTGACTATTGCTATGACAATCCTATTATATAAATGTATCAAGTCAATATGTTGTACGCCTTAAATTTATACAATGTTATATATCAAATATATTTTAATTAAACATTTTCCCAGGCAGTAAATTTGTTTAAAACCACTACATTTGTGGTAAATTGCTAGGCAGTTATAGAAAACTAGTAAGAATATCCTTTGACATGATTTCAAAGATGAAGAAAGCTCACATTTCCTTTATGGTAAAACACTGGAGTTATTTTACATTAAAATTAGAAACAGATTGAGACGTTCACTATCACTGCTGGCATTTAACGTTTTCCTAGCTTTTTCTGACTGCTGCAGTAAGATGAAAAAAATAAATATGAACTATCAAAAAGGAGCAGGTAGAATTATCCCTTCATTGTAGAGGACAAGAAAACAAACATTAAAACTAGATTTTTAAATTCAGTAGAGTTATTAGTTACCCAATCAATGCATTAAAATAGGTGACCATATATCAGTTAGGAATCACAATAGCAATCAAGATACATTCTCTCCACAGTCTTCTTAATAATTTTAAACAATTTGAGGCAGGGAACAAGATAAAATAATTTAGTTCGATCAAGAGAATAAGCTAGCCGAAATAACCAATAACATTTTGGGGAAAGAACAATGCAAGGAGCCACGTACTATTATTAGATGTCATGAAGTCTGCAGCCACGTACTATTATTAGATGTCACTGATCCACAGACCAGTTGCAGAAAGTGAGTCGAGGACCCCTGTATGTGTGCATGTGTGCAGGTGTGAATGATTTCTTCATTGTCATTTCTGAATTTTCCAAATCTCCAGTGATCATCAGCATGCACAGTTCTTGTTCAGAAAGCTCTCATAGTCTGATGAGGAAGGCAGAGATGACCAACACAGTGGAGTCTGGCAAGTGCCATGGGGAGGGGTCTTGAAGAGCCCAGACTTCACAGTGTGATGGGTCCCTATGCCAAGTCATACAGCATTAGCAGGGGTTACTGCATTGCAGGAGGGCAGAAGGGCAGGAGGCCCAGCAGGCTGGAAACTTGCAGGAGTGCTTGAAAGTGGTCAAGGAGACCAATCTCCTGAGATTATCGGCAACTATTTACGACTCATGTGGGGCTGCCTTTGAACTTCTGCAGTGGCCCATGGGCTGGGTTCTTCTGCTCCTCAGGGCTTCCAGCCCCTGTGTCAGACAGTCCGTTTTATCTCAATGTCTGAAGTTTTATCCTTTCTTTTTCGGTTGAATCAATAAGTCCTGTAACTAAACTTTAAAACATATCAAACGATCTAATTAATGCTTTTGGATCTAAGCCACCAGTCATGTTTTCACCTTCTCCCATTCATTGACCTCTGGAAAGTTTCTGCACGCCTCTGATCATTGTGTGCCCACCTCTGAATCAAAATGAATAAATACAGTCATGAGATCTTTTAGCTAAAAACAAACTTGGAGGGTTTTGTCTTCATGGATCATCTATTGTAGTGGCCCGAGGGTTTAATGAGTCTTGCAAAATGAAGATAAAGTCCAGGAATGTTACCATCATTGCGATGTAACTCACATGTTGCAGGATTGTGGAGAGAGCCACAATGCAGTTCACGGCTGTGCAGAAGACTGCCATGTGTTCATAAAAAGGTGTATTCATTTAAGAAGTTCAGAGCCAAATTTAGCCACCTCTGAGCAGTGTAAACAACACCTTCGGGCACTTATTTTTGGCACTCACTTATTCCTGGTTTGCTTATAAGCAGCTCAAGTCCTCTTCCGGCAAGAGATGGGGCTTTTAATTAAGTCATTCTTTATCAATGATTCAGTGTTATTAGCTTAAGTGACAGACGACGGAATTCCAAGTAACCTTCCTGACTCACTTGACAGTAAGATGACGTTCTTTCCTGGAAGCCTTTTCACCTCCTCTCTATGTCAAATTAAAACTGTTCCTGGTTGTCTCCATGCTGTTCGCTCGTCTCTCCCTACCAGTTCTCATTTCCTGTATGCCACACCTACTCCCCTTCTCCTGGGTCCCTGGCTGTCCCCAGCGCTTCTCCTGGTTCCACACCATCCTCCCTGGAGTCTTCATGCTGTAGCCTGGAGCCGCCCTTTTGTTCCAGCCAGGAATTTCGGGCAGTCTCTTTCTCAACGTGCTCTCCCCGCAAGGAGATCCTCTTCATGGTGTTCTGCTTCCAGGAGTTTCTTTTAAAAAAGCCGGGGGGGGGCGGGGAGGGGGGTGCGCCTGGGTAGCACAGTCAGTTAAGCATCCGGCTTCTGCTCAGGTCACAATGTCGCAGTTTGTAAGTTCGAGCCCCGCGTCGGGCTCTGTGCTAACAGCTCAGAGCCTGGAGCCTGCTTCACTCTGTGTCTCCTCCTCTCTCTGCCCTCCCATGTTCATGCTCTGTCTCTCTCTGTCTCTCAATAATAAACGTTTAAAAAAATTCAAATAAAAAAAATTAAGAGTCTAGAGGTGCATTTGAGGCAGTAACCAAAATAAAACTCTACAAAGTCGTCTTTCAGAAGAACTTACTTCACAACATATTTGTTATAGGCATAAGGGCCTGTAAGTACACGTAAACAAGGACTACATGGGCCCAGGTGTCTGCATCGTAGCAAAGTTCCCAGGGGTCTCTGATTCACAGTCAAGGTTGAGAGCCAGGGGAACAGACTGGGTTCGAGCCTGAAGGTCAGGCCATCTGGAAGCCTTAGGAGTTGCTCATCTCTCACAGAGAGCAGGCCAAGCAGTGAGGTTTCCCACAGCAGGCATCTGCTTCCAGAAGATTACCGCCAGGGTGATTTGCCACCTTGAAATTTTAATATGAATAAACAGCTACCATCTTTTGAGGTCTGTTGGAAGCCATGCATTATGTGTTGAAAATTCATCAATAGGGCTGCATTTCTCCTCTGACTGCTCTTAGGGCCGTCGTCTCTCTGGGTTTCTGAGGTGGATGTTGACAGAGTTTGCCAACGGGTAGAGGTCCACAAAGTTCATGGCCGTGCCAGGGCCCGGGGCTGGATGTTGAGAATCAAGATGAGGGATCAGACCATATCTGTAGAAGGCTTTGTAATGTAGGCATTTACAGCTAGTCCCAAAGTATGTGTTCATAATAATCAGGTGTTTATTTGCATTGCCTACAATCAGAGCTGGCTTCTCGCAACAGACTGTTACATGGGCAGAGAGTGCAAAGTATAAGACGGGCTTCCTGCGCTTGAGAAGTTTTCTGCCTACATACGAGAAGTTAACTAACACCGAAAAGAAAATATGACCAGTTTGTAGCACCCAGGATATCTGATCTGACCTTAGGATGGTCATTTTAGAGGAATTCTCATAAAGGGGTGAGATGAGAGGAAAGTCTGGAAAAATTAGCTGGCAGCCGCTCTAGGGCCCCCAATGCCATCCAAGGAGGGTCCCGACTCAGCCGCTGGCAGTAATGCTGGAGCAGGAAGTGGAGATGAGCAAAATTTGGCCTTAGGAAGACCAATCTCACTTGGTATAAAGTGAATCGATGAGATGTATTAGTTAGCTACTGTCCAGTGACGCTGTATGACAAACCCCCTCCAGAATCTCCATGGCTTTTAGCAAATAGCACTTCTCTTTCTCACGTGCCTCTGAGTCGTCTGGAGCAGCTCTGAGAAATGGCTAGGCTCTGCTCCAGGCATCTTCTCCTCAAATTTGATTCCGAGGACCCAGGCTGAAGGGACCGCAGCTACCAGGGGCGTGTTCTCCTTATGGAGGGTCACCGGACCATGTGATGGGAGCCAAAGCACACAGTATCTCTTAAGGCTTCTGCTTACAGTGTATGTGCTAAGCCTCTGTTGGCCAAACAGGGCTGATGACCATGACTGTGCCCATGATCTGTCAATGGGGCAGGGAAGGATGCTCTGCCTCAAGAGGCAGATAGGTGAATGTTTGCTGAAACTATGCCATCTGTCACTTGCAAGGAGATTTGAACACTGAAGAAGTAACTTGAAGTTCCTTTCTAAGTTCCTTTCTAAGGTTGTATGTCTATTCATCTTTTTATAGCATGGAGCATCTTATAGTATGCAACAGTCCGTTGTTTTCCTCACTTGCCAAGAATTGAAATTGGCCCCCAGTAATAGATTTGAGAGTTAAGGAGGCAAAGGATGAAATACACATTACCAGCCATGAAATTTCTTCTTCCTACCTATCTGTTGCCCTACTAGCTGTTGGGTGTGAAACAGTGTTGCACGAAATTCTACCCACTGTGAGTAGCAGTTGGGCAGGACTCAGCTGTTAAAGGCTGAAAACTTGGGATAGTGAACAATAACCTGTGTGCTGTCATTCTGAAAGCTTAGTACAAGTTTGTACATTAAAAAAAAATTAAAACTATGAGAATAATTTGGTTTGTTGGAACATGTTAAGTTTTGTTTCATTCCCAAAAGGTTGAAAAGTATTTTATTTTTTTACGTTTTTTTATTTTATTTTTGAGACAGAGAGAGACAGAGCATGAACAGGGGAGAGGCAGAGAGAGAGGGAGACACAGAATCTGAAACAGGCTTCAGGCTCTGAGCTGTCAGCACAGAGCCTGACGTGGGGCTCGAACTCACGGACCGTGAGATCGTGACCTGAGCCGAAGTCGGACGCTTAACCGACCAAGCCACCCAGGCGCCCGAAAAGTATTTTAAATAAAAGACTAATTGAAATGGAAAGATTAGATTAGAAAAAGGGAAAGAAGAATCCCTTCTTTAAAAATTACACGTTAAAAAAAATAAGGTGCCAGTGAAAAGGAGACTATTTTATTTTTATTAAGGAAGGTGAATGAACACATAGAAACAATTTATACTAAAACAGCTCTTTGGTTTTTATGATACCATCACATATTTATAGGGGTTTTTTACTTGAGGAGGTAGTTCTATGTGTTCTCTCATCTGGTGCTCACAACCGGCCTGTGCATTATTCGGGATGGAAAATACCACCCCCATTTGATAGGGAACATTGGTTCAGAGAGGGGAGGGACTCGGAAATGGTCAAGCAGCGAGACTCTAGTTGCCTGAACTAGAAAGCATCCTCCCAAGCCCTGTGGGAGAGCTCATAACACACAGATACAGAGCAGAGAGAAACTCAACTGAGCCTGAAGGTAAACAGCAGGTGGAGGTAAGACTTTCACGTGCGAGGGAAGACAGTGACCTTCACCCTTCCCTGGTAGAAACATGCCGTTCATCCAACAGCGCGTGCGGCTCTGTGCCTGGGCACGGGGCAGGGCTGTGGCGCGTAGGGCGCACAGGGAGGGTAGGGAGATGAGTCCCTCGTGCTCGCCAGCCTCTACAAGCTTCTGAAGGCTCCAGGATGGGTAGAGAAGGCGAGTGGCATGACCTAGTTGGGCCCGTCGCAAAGTCATAAGTAAACTCAGCATGACAGTTATTGCCCCGGGATTACTGAGAGGTTAACAAGACAGGATACATGTGTAAGTCCTTCAGATTTTGAAAAAATATCTCATGTATGCCTCTGAAGGCTATAGTACCCTCCTGAAATTGTACCACCTGAGCGTCCTAGATCTCAGCATAGCACAGGCTTTTGTGCTTTCTGTTAGATCGGGCCTTCTCCTCCTCAGGGCTCCCTGGGTCCTTTAAGATCCACGGGGAGACTTTAATGAGGTGAGCTGTGTACTTGAATCAGAAGGTACCAGCAAGCTGATGGCTTGCAGCAACTTGAGAAGAAGCAGAGAGCCCCACACGTGAGAAAGAGGTCAATGATGTGGCCCAACAGTCTGGACGGAGCAAGCTCCCCGACAGGCTCAGAGCCATGAGGACAGGCAGAATGCCGCTTTCTCCGTGGGCCTGACTCCCTCCAAGGACAGGGCCCGACCAGGGACCAAGCGCCTTGCTTCTAGGGTTTGCTTAGAGCAGGGATTCCTGATCTGGGCACCGTGGATGGAATTCAGGAGTCCATGAACTTGGTTGGGAAAAACAATTCCATCTTTATTTAACCTCAAATGAGATTTAATATTTCCTTCAATTATGAGTACAGGCAGCAAACCAAGTTAGCCGTGTTGGTTGCCAATAGAAAGCACAGACATTTTCCGATGACGTCACAGCTATTGCAAATATTCAGATTCACATTTACACTTGTTACTACTTCACAGTTACGGTAGCTGATAAGCTGGAGCTTCTGTCATTTGGCATATTAATAAATAAGCATGCATTTTATTATGTCACAGTTTTTAAATTATTTTGAAAGTAACCCTTAGTATTGGTTTCTTTGTCCCCTTGTATATTTTATTAAGTTAATAGCACTTGTGGGGGTGGTGGTGCCTGGGTGGCTCAGTCCGTTAAGCATCCGACTTTGGCTCAGGTCGTGATCTCATGGTTTGTGAGTTCCAGCCCCGCATCGGGCTCTGTGCTGACATCTCAGAGCCTGGAGCCTCCTTCAGATTCTGTGTCTCCCTGTCTCCCTGCCCCTCTCCCACTAACACTCTGTCTCTCTCAAACAAATGAATAAACATTAAAAAAAATTTCTTTTGATGTTGAAAATCCCTTCATTCCCATTGTCCTTGTCTTGATTTCTTTATACCACTGAGAAATACTGGCAAAAAAAAAAAAAAAAAAAAAAAACACCTTGGTGTAGTTAAAGAAATTAAGACCTTCCCACAAAGGATAAGATGGCATTGTCTTAAATTTGAAGCAAAGATCATTTTCCAAGTCCCACTTGGGTTGTATAGTGGTTTGTGTCACATACCTTTCCCCTGAAAGTGGGCAAAAATACGATGGTGTTACGAAGCATGTTCTTGACTCCTATGAGTTAAATTCACAACAATATCATAACAGAGTGGTATGCCATTTACCATAGGATAAAAGTAACCAGTTTTCTACCAACCATTTTGTGCCTAAGAAACCATTGCTTATTAGCAACTGATTTATAGGTTTGTTTTTCAGTCCAATTAATTGAACCAAAAAAAAAAAAAAAAAAGCTTTTTTCCATCACTGATCACGCTGGGGTTTTGCTGTAGCATAGGAAGTCGCCAGTGCATGTGCCTGGGATTATTAAAATACTGCGCTCAGAGAAGCAGCGAGCTTCTAGACTAATGATCCTTCAGGGCTATACACGTGGCCACGTAAGCACTTCATTCGGCCTTTGAAGGAGTATCTGCTGACTGTTGGTTGTCAGGCCTGTGCTAGGTAGGCACAGGGGCAGGGGGCAGGGGCAGCGGGGTAATGGTGAAGGTGGTTGACATGGTCCTGCCTGCAAGGAGCTTACACGTGCCTGGCAAGGAACGCAGCCACGGACCAGGGAGGGAGACAGAAAATAGGAAAGTGCAGGGTCCTGTGGGAACACACAGGAGAGGTTCCTGACCCAGAGGAGGAGCGTCCCTTCTGAGAACCACAGGAGGAGCACCCATTGTCTGGTGAAGGGAGGCGGGCAAGTAGAAAGACATGGGGGCAGGTAGGGCAGCCTGTGCGGAGGCCCAGGACGGGGGAAGGCACGCCGACCCGAGGGACCAGAGGAGAAGAGGCTGACGTGGAGAGTGCAGGCAGACAGGGCTTGAATGAGAGGCAGGAGGGAAGCAGGGACCTTCCAAGCCCCCTGAGGAGTCTCCATCCTACCCCAAGGACGGTAGACAACAGAGTGACCTTAGTAACTATGTCGCAGGAAGTTCCCTCTGTCCACCTTACAGATGGTGAATGGATGGATGGATGGTGACAAGACAGAGCCGAGGAGATGGATGGGAGGCTGTTGGCCCAGGGTGGGGACAGCTTCCCTTGGTCCAGGCTAGGGAATGGCCATGGAGGTGGAAAGACAATGTGGATGGATTCCAGAAACATTTCAGAGGAAGAGCCAACAGGAGTCCACGCTTCATTAAACTCATGGAGTTGGGGCAAAGGGGAATGAGTGATCCCTTTGTCTCCTGAGAGTATGGTTATTTTCCCCACGTTAAACATTAATGCTTTTAAAGAAAAATGGAGTCCGCGTATTTTAAGTGAATCGTGGCACGGTGACCTGAGTCTGTGCTGCACATAACTCGCTTTGAGTGCCTGGAAGCCTCTGGCTCTCGGTCCGGAACTCGATCTGTAGCAGCTTACACACGTGGACCCAGAAGCCACGAAAGCGGCTGCAGGCAGAGAGCCAGAGCTGCACGTGTCAAGCTGTGAGTGGTTGGTTGGTGTCTGTGAAGTCAGACACAGAGAGGAAAACGAGAAAAGATGGCGGGGGAGTGCTAGAAGGTCACGGGAAGAGAAGGAAAGAAGAGGGGGCGGGAAGGGCAAATGTAGGGCCGGTGAGGGCAGAGACGTAGCGGGCTCCAGGAGCGCTGGGGTCAGAAGCCTTCCAAGGGCTGAGGGCAGGCAGTGCTGGCACACAGACCTGCTGCCCCGGGAGCTGCCAAGGATGCTGACCACACCGAAGGGTAGGCCCCACAGTAACTGTGCTTCCTTTACTCGGAATGCCCCCCGCTGCCAGCATGCTCGTGCCCCTCCCTTGCCAGCTCTGTACGGTTTACAGAGTGATGCCAGAAAGAGCTCTGAGCGTCGTGGTGAGTGTCATTGCTTGTCCCGAATGAGGAGTCCATTTTCAGTCCTGCCATAAGCCGTGTCTTTCCCCTATGCTGGAGCCATGGGATGGAATACGAGGAGGAAGCCAGTCCTTCTAGAGAGCCCACAGGTGACAAGGGACCGTCCATGGGCAAAGGCCGGACTGTGGGCAAGCATGTAAGTGAGCACAGGAGGAGTGAGAGTCTTGTCTCAGGATGTCAGGGACCCTCAGAGGTGGATCCCAGCCAGACCAGGGTCTGCTCTGCCTGGACTTTATGCCTAAAAGTCATCAACAGCTTCTTGGAGAGAGAACTGGGAAATAATATCCTAACACACCCTTTTAGAATTTTTGCCTGTGGGGCTCCTGGGTGGCTTAGTCAGTTAAGCATCCAACTTCAGCTCAGGTCATGATCTCACGGGTGGTGGGTTCAAACCCCACATCAGGCTCTCTGCTGTCAGTGCAGAGCCTGCTTCAGATCCTGTGTCTCCCTCTTTCCCTGCCCCTCCCCCACTTGTGCTCCCTCTCTCTCTCAAAAATAAATAAACATTAAAAAAATTAAAAGTAAATAATAAACAAACATTAAAAAAAGAAAAAGAACTTTTGCCCATGACTTTGTAGGGTGAGTCCTCACATTCTCATCCCTGGGGTACTTCACATTCCCAACGGGGTCCTTTGGTGGCATCATCCCCGCACAAGGAGTGTCCCCAGCCCCCTTACGTACTGTTGTCCACAGACAGCTGAACTGGGTCCACCTGAGACAATCTGGATCTGGAGAGGGAACAAGCAAATAACCTGCCCGGCCCACCAAGTCTTAGTGAGGTCACCCATTTCATGTTCTCATCAGTCACCAGGTGAGGCTGGGATGCTGGGAGGGCTCACACCCCAAATGAGAAAAGGC
This sequence comes from Leopardus geoffroyi, assembly GCF_018350155.1. NCBI lineage: Eukaryota > Metazoa > Chordata > Mammalia > Carnivora > Felidae > Leopardus > Leopardus geoffroyi. Next base: position 142,138,567 of record NC_059332.1, read on the forward strand.
GGGTGAGGCTGGCCCACACCCTGAGAACAAGGACTCCCCCTGATAGACCTCTCAGAGCAGCCTTGGTCTCAGATCCTGCACTTGGCAGGAATGAGGTCTGGGTTCTATTGTTGTGTCGGGGACAGCCATGCCTTCGTGACAAAACGTCACACTGAATGTGCAAAGCCAGGTGCCAATATGTTCATTTTAAGCAAATGACTACGTGACCCCCCTGTCCCAGGGACCAGGGTTCTCCCTCCATGCAAAACCAGCCCAAGCTGCTCGGGCAGCCAATTCATAATCAGAATAACAACTGATAACCGTGGAATGAAAATATAACCATGACAGGAGGCAGAACCCTGCAGGGCCCACCCTGTGCGGCTTTCTAGATACTCGGGCCAGATACTCTCGTGGAGACCGGGAATGGTTTATAAGTGCCCTTTAGAAAAATGCTGTGCTAGAAGACGCTGATAACTTAAAATAATGCATCTAAAATCATTTTTAAAACATGTCTTTTTTATTCTGCACATCGTTTATTTAAAAATTGTTTTCATGGGGCGCCTGGGTGGCGCAGTCGGTTAGGCGTCCGACTTCAGCCAGGTCACGATCTCACGGTCCGTGAGTTCGAGCCCCGCATCAGGCTCTGGGCTGATGGCTCGGAGCCTGGAGCCTGTTTCCGATTCTGTGTCTCCCTCTCTCTCTCTGCCCCTCCCCCGTTCATGCTCTGTCTCTCTCTGTCCCAAAAATAAATAAATAAAAAAAAAAGTTGAAAAAATAAATAAATAAAAAAATAAAAATTGTTTTCAAAAAGGACGCCTGGGTGGCTCGGTCAGTTAAGTGTCCGACTTCAGCTCAGGTCATAGTCTCACGGTTCATGGGTTCGAGCACCCAGAGCGTTGGGCTCTGTGCTGACAGCTCAGAGCCTGGAACCTGCTTTGGATTCTGTGTCTCCCTCTGTCTCTGTTCTTCCCTCACTCACACTCTGTGAAATAAATAGACATTAAAATTTTTTTTCAAATTATTTTCAAAAGAGAAAGATTGTGTGTCTGATGAGACAGTGCATCTCTGACAACAGGAATGTCTCAACGCCAGAATTTCTGGGGCCTCCGAGGCACTTTTCAGCCTGTCCTGGGCTGGCGCCGTGGAATTCTTTGCGCACTGCACAGAGACCTAAGACTGGACCTAAGCCAGACAAGAGTGGTCTCTGGCCGCGGGTTTTATATTTATCTGGACAAGAAGTGCTTGCCTCATTTCTGCCTGTCATTGTCAAAGTGCAGCTCCTCTTAAAAAAACACTTTTTTAACACCCAGGAGAGCCTCAAGCAATTATCTCATGAAAGTCTGTTTCTCTTGGTCTCACTCTCCCCACACGTGTATCTTTTTGCCTTGCTGTCCCTCTTGGTGTGGTGTGGCTCCTGGCTTTGTGTCTGGGGAATGTGTGCCCGTCTCTGAGTCAGCTCCCTTTGTCTTCCTGAAGTCTGTCTTTCCCTCCGGTTTATGGCTCCAGCTCAGACCCCTGCCCAGAGCTGTGGACTTAAAGATACCCCTGTTATTCTGACCCCTCCACTCGGGGAGCCCAGAGACATCCCCCATCAGGCTGCCCCACGACCCCCACCTCGCTCAGAGCCAAACTGTTTGTTGGTCACACTTAGACTGGCAAACACCTAAGAGTCACTTTTGAGTCCTTCCTCCTCTGTCCTTAGTTGACCCGTGGTGCGATTCTGTACATTTTCTCACTCGGCAGGTCCCAGCTCCAACCACTGCCCTGCCTTTGCACTGTCATGGCCAGCGACAGGCTGCCAGCCCCTCTCACCTTGACCAGGCAGGGGTCTCCTGGTGGCCTCCTCCATCCATCTCTTCTCCCCATCCAATCCACCCTCTATGACCTAGACAGAGTATGATCACATCACCCTTCTCCTTGAAAGTGCTTTCCATGGGGCGCCTGGGTGGCTCTGTCAGTTAAGCCTCCAACTTCGGCTCAGGTCATGATCTCGCAGCTCGTGGGTTTGAGCCCTACATCCGGCGCTGTGCTGACAACTCAGAGCCTGGAGCCTGCTTCGGATTCTCTGTCTCTCTCTCTCTCTCTCTCTTTCTCTCTCTCTCTGCCCCTCCCCTGCTCACACTCTGTCTCTTTCTCTCAAAAATAAATAAACATTAAATGTATATACAGATTGGTGCTTTCCTGCTGGTGGTTAATAGGAAAGAGGCCAAAATCCTTAACCTGGTCTGCAAGATGTATGCCCTGCCCACCTCTTCAGCTCCGGGCTCGGCCCCCCTCTCCTGTTCTCCATTCCTGGAACAAGCCACAGTCCCCTCTGTTAACTCCTGCCCACCTTTCAGGAGGACCCCTGGAGTGGTTTCTCAGGGACACCCCCCACCCCCCAGGCTGTCTGAGCTCTGGCTTCACCCGCCCAGGCTGTCATGATACACTGAGGGCTTATTTGGAGTGAGAGCTGTGTCTGTATCTCTCGTCCCGTATTCTCAGCAACCAGCACGGTGCCTGGCATGCAGCTGCTCAGTTAATATGTGCTGGTGGAGGGAGCAAAGGAAGGGAGGGAGGGAAAGAGAAAAAAAACCAAGTGCGTATTCCTCTACCTTCCTTTCCCCACTTTACCTTTCTCTCTTAAAAAAAAAAAAAAAAAGTATATTGTTTTTTCGGTTCTATGACTAGGTTAGTGCTCTCAACTGGAACAAAAAAGTTTCCTTTCCCCAATCTAAACTAAATAAAACTCACAGCCCCACCCTCAAACCCTCAAAGTTCCAGCAGTACAAATGAAAATTTTCAGACTCCAGGAGAAACGGTAAAAAAAAAAAAAAAGAAGAAGAAGAAAGAAAGAAAGAAAAAAAGAAATTAAATACAAGGGTGATGGGAATCGGTAACCCTGATGGAGCTCTAGGAGGCTGTCAATGACATGACTGAGAATGTATTCAGGCCTCTTGCAAATATGACGTGTACATAGATTTATTCACTGGGAAAGTGTTTGAGAGCCTGTCATGTGCCCACTACAAATTTGAATAAAGCAGTCATTGCCTTAGAACGTTTTTCTTCCCTGCAACTCACAGTAAGAAATGCATATACCCTGGTGCCCAATGTATACAAATGTATACAGTGTATACAAATGCCCAGATACGGTTTCATGAGATGCCTATTTTCTCTTCCTCGTCTTTTTTTAAAAAATATGAATGCTCGTCACAACCAACTAATTTCAGGAGCCGCTATTTACTCACAGCCCTTAGCTTGGAAAACCCTGAATAAAACACGGGCCCTTTCCCGTAAGTAAAGCAGCTCCCTTTTGGCGTGAGCGCTCAGCGGCGGTGCGGTTGTGCAGGCTGAGCGGAGAGCCAGCTTCCAGCCGGATTGGGGTTTCAGGGCGTGTAATACGGCACATATAGCCGGCCAGTCAGCAGGTGGGAACCTGCCTGCCCGCCTTCTTAGAACACCTCAACCTGAAAATTAGTTGTTTGAAATTAGTTCCTTCATTTTCAGCAAAGTAAACCACAGGTCAGCCGTTCCGAGCCCCTCCCCCACGGGGGGGGTCTGAGGACAGGCTTCAGGAAGCTGTATGTAAACTGCTGTGTGTGTGAAGCAGGGGGTGGGGGGGTAGCACAGTTTTCTTCAGATTTTCAAAGCATTTGGGAATAAAAAAAGCTTAGGAACCACTGCCATAGGGGTCAAAAACCCGAGTTTCTGATATTCACGGGAATCAGTGGACGAGAGGGTGGAATGTTAGACTTTGCTTCGTCCCTCTAGTCCCGCTTCCCTCGTTAACCTCATTTTTAAAAGGATTTTAGCTTTTTCTTTTTTAAATGCGTATTTATTTTTGAGAGAGGGAGTATGTGCGCAAGCAGGGATGGGCACAGAGAGAGAATCCCACGCAGGCTCTACGCGGTCAGCACAGAGCCCGACACGGGGCTTGATCTTGGGAACTGTCAGCTCCTGACCTGAGCCAAAATCAAGAGTCGGATGTTGAACCCACTGAGCCACCCAGGCACCTCACTCCTCTCACACCTTCTTCAGCAGCAGCAGGAACCCTCCCCCGGCGGCCCAGCCACTGGATCTGAGCTGGGTAGCTCAGCAAGTGTCAGCCAGGAGGGTTTTTCTACCTGCCAGAGGCTTTCCCCGTGGAGTGGGATGTTAGCCCCCTGTAAGTCTAACAGTTAGTCACCACATCCTCGCTGTACTTTGGTCTTAGATGCCCTTTGTAAATCCTTTCAGACAATCCACCAGAATTTCTAGCCATGAATCTGCCTCGATCAGAAAATCACTTTCCCAGACCATAAACCTATGGCAGTTAACAAGTCTGGCTTACGTCGGTGTGCAGGACCCAAGGTTGATTTGATGCTCTGCCATCTCTGTCGTAAAATTCTTATGCATTTTTTTATAAGATGCCCTATACTTTGATTTTGCAGGGGGCCCCACAAATTATGCAGCCAATCCTGACCATTAGCTAGAACCTCTGGCCTGTTCTTTTGAGTGCCTTGGTTTAAAAAAAGTAATTAACGATCCACTGGCTAAACCAGAGTGACTCAGGCAAGTGCTAGGCATGCTTGTGCTGAACAACAACAACAGCAACTAGAAGACAACATACTATATTTAGCGTCTAAGAAGTCTGCTGATCGGATTTATGGGGGGAGGGGTGTTTATGTAGTACTTGTGGTCTCAGGGCCACCAGTATATCCTGCGGCTAACCTGGGTCCATAAGAGGGCCAGTTCTTATAAATTACTTATAGTTTCTATTGCTGAAGCCTGCCAGCACCTCCTAACTTTCTGTAGAGTAGACAACAACTGACTTCCATTCTTGAAATTTTTATTTAGCCATACGATTTTAGAATTTGAGTTGGACAGAACCTTTTGCAGCATACCCAGCCGCTGGGGCCCACGAACTTGCCTAGGTGACATTGCAAAACAGGCATTTAAGATTAGGATGGCAGGTCCTCTCACCTAGGAATCCCGTGTGCTTTCAACACGCTCTCCTTTTATAACGGCGCAGTGCCACACATACTGGGAACTTGGGACTGGTTGGAATAATTACAGGGAACATTTATTAGTGATTATAAATCTGTGTGTGGGGGGTGTGTGTGTGTGGTTGTAAGCAGTGGGCCATTTTAGAAGATGGAATATAAGGGGGAAACTCAATATATCAGACAAATAGAGGTCTATCTACTCCAGTTGAAAGGGAAGAGGAGGTGAATGATGCGGGAGGGGCACCCCAGCGCCAGCACCCAAGGAGCTCAATTTGGAAACGCATCAGTTCTGTGTCACATGGAGGCCACACCCAACAAAGAAAGGGAGGCCCCAGCAGCAGGAGCCGCACAGGGAATGTAAGCAAAGGGCTCATGTGATCTTCCTTGCTTTGGGCGGTCCTTCTAGCAACAATCTGGAGGGGGATACACTGACTGGGCACTCCGGGAAGATTTTACAGTGGTTCACAAAAGAGCTGATAAGGGCGTGTACCCTGCAATGGCCTGCAGAGACAGGGAGCAGAAGCTTAGGAAAGACAGCAGGTGGGGCGCCTGGGTGGCTCAGTCAGTTAAGTGTCTGACTTCAGCTCAGGTCATGATCTCGTGGTTCGTGGGTTCAAGCCCCGCATCAGGCTCTCTGCTGTCAGCTCAGAGGCTGGAGCCTATTGTCTTCTTCTTTCTGTGCCCCTCCCCTGTTTGCATGCACATGCGCACTCTCTCTCTCTCTCTCTCTGTCTCTCTCCTTCTCAAAAATAAATAAATAAACAAACAAACAAACTTTAAAAAAGAAAAGAAAAGACAGCAGGAATACAGTTATCAATCCTATTGACCAGCTGGATATGAGAGATGTGTACAAAGGACAGAAACGAGCTCATTCTCTACCATGGGCAACTAGATGCTTGGGGTGCCATTTGCACAGACAAGGCAGGTAGTGAGCAGAGAGTATAGGGGAGCGTAAAGAATGTAGCTTTGGACCCGATGGAGGTGAGGTGTCTTCGAGACAGGTAGGAATGCCTGGGAGGCAGGTGGAAAGGCAGCCAAGTGCTCGGTTGAGGAGAATGTATCAGTGAGAAGAGTAAAGGCCCCAGGGTGGAGCTTGGGATGAGTGACCCTGAGATATTGCCTCGTGCTCAACGGGAATGACTCTTGTTACCTCCTCCCAACTGTACCCTCCCAAACCTGGATGTCTGCAACTGGCCATCAGACCGTGAACCAGAGGGGCAAAGGGATTGTGGAATGTCGGACACGTGTCCTGAAATGCCAGTCACGCAAGCCGCTGGAGAAGCAGATACTTGAGGGGGCTGAACATCTGTGCAGAGTGGGAATTTTGGAAACCTTTACAGAGGACTTCTGAGCCTTAGACAGCTTTTCTGCCCACCTGAGTCTGGCTTTGCTTCTATTCTATTGTCCCAAAAGAACTGGATTGAGCCACCAGAGCCCCTGCCTCTGAGAGTTGCTGGGCAGAGAGGGCACCCGAGGGTCTTCTGGCCAAGGCACAACTTTTAGAAATGGGAAACTGAGGACAGTTATGAATATCATGAATATGAATATCAGTCACACAGACTGAAGAAGGATCAGAGGAGGAACACTGGCCCCTCCCCCTTTTCTGTCTCACATCTGTCCACATCACCTTGTGACACCCATCTGTCCATGTCACCTGGTAACACACAGGTATGAGCCGTAGCCATGAGACACGGTGTGAATACAGTTGTATTATCAGATGAGATGTGAAAGCACCTTCAAATGTATAAAGCACAGTCTGTATTTTTTTATCACTTCCTTGTGCTGGTCTTTGTTGTAACGCTCCTTGTAATGAAGTTGGGTCTACAGTTTCAACTTCAGAGAAATGAAATGTCTCAGAAGTTTTGCAAAGAGGTTTCATTCCAGATCATTTTTTTTAATTACTACTTTGGACACATCAGAGTTTTCTTTTTAAGGGAATCATCATCCATCCCATCGAGTCATTGCGTCCTGCTCATTGACACAGCTCTGTGCCTTAGGTGATGCAGAGTCTTTCGTACAAGATCACAGAAGCGTGTTTACTTTGGAAAAGCGTGCCCATTGGGAACACCAGTTTCCAACTGTGTATATACAGAGTCAAATTAAAAAGTTTTGAAGAGGCTTAGAATTAATTGTCAGCTTTACGTGTGTAACGTACTCATGAGCTGACTCCATTCTGAAACCTTCATTTTGGGGATAAATTGACTAAGGCTTCAAAAATGATTATAATGGAACATGAAAGAACATGTGACTCAAGAGTGTGGAAGACTTGGGGAAAACAGTGACTAGATATCAGAAGGGGCTCTTGACCCAGGCCCAGCATGGAATAGCCAGGGGACCCTGGCCATTCTGTGGCCCCGACCTTCACGGTCCTCACTCATTCGCCTGCTGCCTATCTCCCACTGCGAATGTGAACAAGGACTGACGACCAGAAAGTCCTCAAATGGTTAAGCCATTCTGATGTAAGGTGGGGTTGATACTGATTTCAAGGCCTGGAATTTCTAGAGAAGAACGGGGAGGTTTAGGGGGGGTGTCAGTTGATAGTACGGGCTTGTAGAAGATCATTTGATATTCCATGGAGAATTCAGGGGAACCCCCACACAGAGTTTCCGGCCCTGCAGACCCATAGACAGTGAGGCCGGGGCTGAGAGGGGCCTGGCTGGGCTTGGGGGGGGTGGCATGCCAGGAAAGGAGGCTCCCTGCGCATTCCAGCACTGGCTTATCCTGCAGTTCATTCAGAGTTTTCAGGACACAGCAGGGACCACTGATGTCTCAAGACTGTGTTCTTGAGGACGTACAAATTTGAACTTACGTTACTTATTTTGTCAGAATGATCCAGAGCCCTTTCCAGGAGGCTGAAAGAGCTCAATAGCAGGGCTGATCGTTCCTGAGTCTTCTGAGGGCAGAGATGCTGGGACACCCAGAGCAGGGAAGGAAATGGATTCTCCTGCATTGGGACTGGCATTTCCTAGGATGCCCCTCCAGGACCCAAAAACTTAGGGAATTGTAGGATTTCTTTCCCTCTACCTCATAATGGGCTGATTCACTTTTTTTTGAGAGAGAGAGAGGATCAGAGAGAAAGAGAATCTCAAGCAGGCTCCGTGCCCAGCACAGAGCCCCGATGTGGAACTCGATGTCACAACTGCCAGATCGTGACCTAAGCAGAGATCAAGAGTCGAACACTCAACCAACTGAGCCACCCAGGCGCCCCTGGGCTGATTCACTTTGTAAAGTCATCATATTTCTATTAACTTCCTTACGTCTCCTTTCAAAAACGAAGTCTTCTCCCACCTTCTCCCCAACTTTATTTAGCAGCTATTTCTATTTGCTTCTCTGGGAGGAACTTTTTCCCCCTCTTCCCAAGTTTCATTGTCCTCTGTGTCTCTAACCAGCAGGTCTCCTCACGGCACAGCCTCCCCCAAAGGCTGGCTTCTCCCCTGCGTGCCCTCCCATCCTCCTAGAAGCAGAAAATTCCCCCAGCATTGGAAACCGATGTTAAAAACCAAAGTTAAACTGATAACGACTTAAAGAAATGGAAATGGGTACAATCTGCCATCCGAGGAGCCAAAGGCACCTTAGCTGTCCATTGTCAACCCCCTCCCTTGATGCCCACAAAAACTCCTCAGCGCTGTGCCAGATAATGGTGAAGCCAGAGCAGCGGTGGGAGGTGCAGGTGAGACCTTGGCAGGGACGCTTTGGATTCCCTGCCCAAGGTTATGTTAACCTGCATTGTAAACATTACAACGACTCTACATTCCCTCGTTGGTTTTACGTGAAAAGTTTTCATTTTTGGACAAATGGAGCTAAACCCTGTAGACTCTTAATTTATAGGACATTGGCAAGGGCTCAAGACCGGAAAAATCCACGCGGATACTAATAAAACGCAGAGTCGTGTTGCATTTTATTTTACAGCTCAAAGGGGTCTCGGGGCTTATCGAATTCCACTTTTTACATGTGAGGAAACTGAGTCCCCGTGCAGAAGTGATATATTAATAACTTTAAGGCCGCAGAAGTAGTTAATATGATATCACAGATAGGATTCATTTTCAGAAAAGGAGGTAAGAGGAGTTGGGAGGGGATAGGAAACCTTCCCTGATACATCCCTTTGCCCCAAATGACCCCCAAGCGCCACAGTGTCCATGAATGTGTCAAATCTGTATGTCTCACAAGGAGTTTCTGCTTCTTCTGATTTTCACTTGGCTGCGAATGAGGTCATCCTTGCAGAGGTTGGGGTACTTCCTTCTGATGGAGGATAGGCCTCTCCAGACATGAGCTAGGAGTCCTCTGCATGGTTCAGGATGCCCTGAACCAGGAGAGAGCCATCAGGCTCACCGACACAAGTGCCAGTCCTGGGTGGCAGCGTTCCATTCTTATTCCCATTCCTGTGATCGGCAGGGGGTGGGGGGTCAGGTGCCCACGTGTGCTGCTCTAGGAGGGAGGGGTCGGGTCCTCAGGCCCACCCAGCCCAGCCGGCAGAGCAGGAGACAGTAACAGGTGGTGGGTAAGGGTTCAGATGAACACCTGGATTCCAAGGCCAACTTCTCGCCTGCACCTTCTCATCTGTAAAATGGGCACAAGAGCATCAACCTTACCAGGTGGTCTGAGAAATAGATGACATAATTCCCTGCAAGGACTCACTGAGGGTGGATAAAAGTGAGAGGAGGAGGAGGTGGAGTGAGCGTGCCAGGCTGCTTTCCAGAAACCTAACCAGTCCTTGGACACACATATTTTAACTCGGATCTTACCAAAAGTTTAGAACAGCATGAATGATTTAGTGTCTAAGAATCACATGGGAGCCATAAAGGCCGGGTGACAATACGTGCCGCTCTACCTCGGCATTCCTCATTTTAAAAGAGAAACAAAAGAGGGGCGCCTGGGTGGCTCAGTCAGTTAAGTGTCCGACTTCACCTCAGGTCACGATCTCATGGTCCGTGAGTTCGAGCCCCGCGTCGGGCTCTGGGCTGATGGCTCGGAGCCTGAAGCCTGCTTCCAATTCTATGTCTCCCTCTCTCTCTGCCCCTCCCCCGTTTCATGCTCTGTCTCTCTCTGTCTCAAAAATAAATAAACTTAAAAAAAAACTGTTGAGGATTCAACTCAGTTAAAAAAAAAAAAAAGAAACAAAAGATACCTCATAGGGCAAGATTTGTCTAATTGGGGAAGTTAAAAAAAAAAAAAAGCGCTAGATTTAAAGGAAAAATAATTTTCCATTCCGTACCTTTAACAACACTTACTTTAGATGTAGTAACATTTAAATGAGAAGTTTTTAATTTCAATTGCATAGTTACATCTATTATTTCACACGATTCTCGAGACACTGCTGGAGAAGGAAGTTAGGATTGTTATTTCCCTTCTCCTGACCAAGCTGAGATGTGGCCCACCTAGAGCCCAGGACCACTGTCTGGAAAATGCAGACTTTTTGGGTCCGCTGCTGCCTGGCCTGAGGGTATGATTTTTCTCTATCTCTGGATCCCGTTCTTGAGGGCCTATATTAGAGCCTGACTTTTAGGAGATTTTAAATTCTTAATGTTTCAAGCATTGTATTCCTTTCTCTGGCAACCTTCAAACACAGCTTTGGCAAATATTTTTTCTTTAATATTTCAGCGGACTTTTCTGTCCTGGTACAATTTTAATGCTTCTATTTTCCTTTTTTTTTAAGGGTCTTTTTCATACTCCATTTCTCCCCCAAATCTTCCTCTGGTCGGGGTTGAGGCATAGTCTCTGCTCAGAATCTGTGGCCCCTGATGGGTAGTCCCTCACTTTTCGTGGTGATTCCCTGGTCTATAAGGTGTGGGCATAGCACCTGGGGCTACTCTGGGGCTGTTGTCCAGGACAGATGACAGACAATGAAATAATAAAATACATAATCATGTAGCAGGCAGTCAGTGAATGGTACCTTTAATCATCATTAACAATATTATTGTTGGGGTGCCTGGGTGGCTCAATCAGTTGAGCGTCCCAACTCTTGATTTCGGCTCTGGTCATGGTTCCAGGGTCGTGAGACTGAGCCCCTCGTTGGGCTCCTCGCTGAGTGTGGAGCCCGCTTGAGATTCTGTCTCTCTTCCTCTACCGCTCTCCCCTGCTCTCTCTGTTTAAAATTGATAATCATAATCATAATATTGTCATTATTATTTTGACTTTAGGGTTAACAAAAGAAGACTTTTCTGAAGTGTGCCCCCACTGGCCATTTTTTTTTTTTTTAATTTTTTTTTCAACGTTTATTTATTTTTTGGGGACAGAGAGAGACAGAGCATGAACGGGGGAGGGGCAGAGAGAGAGGGAGACACAGAATCGGAAACAGGCTCCAGGCTCTGAGCCATCAGCCCAGAGCCCGACGCGGGGCTCGAACTCACGGACCGCGAGATCGTGACCTGGCTGAAGTCGGCCGCTTAACCGACTGCGCCACCCAGGCGCCCCCCCCCCCACTGGCCATTTTAATGGAACCTTCTTTCCCCACTTAGATCTCAGGGCAGGTGACTTTTTGAAGTCAGCTTGCATCCCAAACATAGCATCTGGGTCCCCCTGTGGCATCCTGTGGAGCTTTTCATGAAACCACCTCTGCCTCCCACTGTTAGTGTAGAGGCCACTTCTTGCCATGAGCTGATTGACACTAAGAAGTATCCAGCGGGCGCTTTTAACCTCTGGTCAACAGCTTCCAACCCTCAGCCTTCTCTGAACTCATTCAAATTTCACAGACCCTGCCTTTTCCTCTGGTTGGCTCCCCAGCGATCTTCTCCTTGACCAGCATTTTCAGTGTCTGTTCCTGGCCACCAGGAGCAGCGACTACCCAGAAACCTACCAAAAGCGATTAAAGGCATCTCTTCCTTGGCTTGGTGCATGTTTGTTGAGTGTCTGCCAGGCAATTTGGGTGGCCAGAAATTGTCTCTTACCGCAAGGCTCACCAGGGGAAGGAGGGGAGGACAGATCCACACAGGGTGCTGTGGTGCTAACAGGGCTGTGGGCAGGGCACCCCCGCTGGCTACTCGGATCTCCAGTTACTTTACAGAACCTTCCAGGCTTATCAGCACCCTGCCCTGCCCCTGTGTTCCATTCCCCACCCCTGAAGCTGTTCCTGTGTGCGGCAAGACTGAGCACAGACCCACAACAGCATAGCATAGCCCAGGGAATAGCTCCTAGTGCTTTTTAAAGGAACTCTCCAGAAATGTAGCAGTGTAGAGGCCACTCCCTTCTGGCCGGGTCCGGACTTCAGAATCAAGGGATGTGGCAGAAAGTCCAAAGCGTTTTTTTTAAAGAATCTCCCACGGCACCCCCCACCCCACCGCCAGTACATAGGACACCCGTTTAGTTTTTCCACGTGGAAAATCCACGAGCTGACCTCTAATGATAGTCGTTCAAAATGTCTCTGATGTTGCAGATTCTTGCAAGTAGCTTTCCAGCTGCTGGGTCCCCCTCTCCTCCTCCAGATGTTCTCCCTCTCGGCCAATTACTGCTTCATCCAGGTCCCTGGGAGCACATCGTGCGCAGCTGTGGCCACTTCCTCTTGTCCCATCTCAGCCTGTCCCCAACTCTTGTCTGCTCTTCTCCCCTGGAAACTGAGTAACAGAAGCCTCCCCACTCGGAACACCCCCAGGCCCCTGCTGAGCTCCTTCCACTCTGAGCTAGGGCGAGTGCGCTCAGAGCAGAGCCACGCGGGCTGGGGTGACACCTCTTGTCCTGCTTTTATCCTTGACCCGTAAAGAGAGACTGTGCGCTTGCCAACATTGGTGAGAGAACAGATTGAGTTAGACATTCAGTTGGGTTTTCTCTGTTAGGAGTTCATTCCCAGAGTCTGAGGGGTAGCTGGAGGCTGAAAACAAAGCATGCCATCAGATAAGATAAGGAACCCCTTGAAGCCATGGGGTGGTGGTGGTGTTTTCCTTCCTAGCACTTGACGCGGTGCTGGGCGCAGGGAAAATACTCAAGAAAGGCAGCGTGCATTTCGGAGCCAGGATCCTGGAGGCAGATAGAGCAGGGCTTCTTCCCAGCCTTGGTACTCGTGAACTGTGTGACATTGGGCAGCACGCTTGCTGGCTTGGATGTCCTTTTGGCGGTATGAGGGCTTATTCAGTCATTTGACAAATACTCATCAAAGGCCTAGAGTAGCGTTGGCAAACACGAACAAAAAATAGATGATTTTGGATAAACGTGGGGGTAGAGCTGACAGGACCTGTCGAAGGCAGTGCATGGCCATTTTGGTTGGCATTTGAACGTTGGGAGAAAGAGAATTCACAGTGGTAGAGAATCCACAGAGGAGAGGAGAGGCCCAAGCTGAGCCCAGGGTGCAGCCCACCTCCAGAAGTCAGGCAGAGAGTGAAACTGAGCAAGGGGATGGGAGGAGGGCATGGCGGAGGGCATGGCATGGCACAAGCGGCCATTGGACAGAGATGCCCACTGAGTCTTGGAGGCTCATTTACCACTGTGTACTCGACACACACCAAGAAGGACGTGGAAAACGTTCAATAAAAGAATTTCACGGGGAGCCTACATTTCAGTGGGATTTTTGTTAGCCTAGAAAGTTTCCAGTAAGACAGGTTTCCAAGTGGAAACTGCTTCCAGCTCAAGACTGCCAGGCCACCAGGCGTTCACACCATTCCTGGGACATGACTGGTTTTGCAAGAGGCCTCCCAGACCCCATGAGCAAGGGTCTCGTGTACACCATCCACCGTCTTCACTTCTTCAGTGGGTCTGCCTCCCTCAGCCGCTAGTAAACTTCCTAAGCGAAAAACAAAACAGCCGCCCGCCCCCACAGCCACGGTCGACAGTGGGTGGCCAAGACCCTTGTGCTTTGACGGGGGTGTCCACAGTGTTAGTGACACCTCCCAAGCCTTGGTGTCTTCTGTGCTGATAGGCGACTTTCGCTTGAGTGAAGAGGCTGAATCCACATATTTTGGATTTGGAGATCAGCTTTCGCAGCTGGGGTCAGAGATTCTGGCCTAACATGTGCTCCTGTGGCCCCAAGCCTCCAATTCTCACTCCCATTTTCTGTGCTCATGGATAAAGAAGAGACTTCTCGAAATGGCACAAAGTCTTGGGAAAATCTCACTGGTTCAGATTTTTTTTCTCTCTTTTTGCCCTTCTTTGTGTAGATGTCTCCGGTACAGCCCGCATAGACCAGTGACTTGGGAGAGCTGAGGTTGTTTTTACACAAGAGTTCACTTTTGCAGCTGTGTGGCTTGGCAACACGGGTCATCACATGATGTGGTCCAGCACCAGGCCTTACTTACCTCACGTGCCAGCCTCTGGTGACAGGCCATCGGGCTGTCACCAGACCAGTGAGGTCTGAAATTTCTCTTCGGGTCCCCTGCTCAGACTGGCTGTTTGTCGTTCGCACCACTTGCAGACAAGCATGACTCTTAGGGCTCCTCTGCCACCACTGTCCCCAGGTGTCTTTGCACCCTTCTCAAGAAGCAAGCTTGTAGGAAACAGAAAATAGAAGATGAGTGATTTGTGACAGGTGACCAGAAAGAAAGGCAACACCGCCTTGCCTGACTTTGGTCGGTTTACTTACACGGTCACACCTGATGTGCGCCTCTCTGTGTGTGTTTTTAAAACGTTAAGCGTCTGACTTTGGCTCAGGTCGTGTGGGTTTGTGGGTTTGAGCCCTGCATCGGGCTCTGTGCCGACAGCTCAGATTCTGTGCTTTGCCTTCTGTGTCTCCCCCTCTCTCTCTGCCCCTCCCCCCCTCAAAAAAATGGATCCACATTAAAATAAACAAACAAATTAATTAATTAGTAAAACACACATAAGGATTTAAAATATGAAAACTGAATAGAAGTTATGCTTGGGAAAGACCCCGTGTAAAAAGCTAACTCATCCCCCCTGGTGTTTTTGGCCCCCCTGGCAGCAGGCGGTCAGATCAGGGTGGGTTAGGAGGGCACTCTGGATAGTCCTTTGGATGGAAAACCAGCCGAGGAGTAGAGAAAAGAGAAGCACTTGGCCATTACTTGCAGGCGGAAGGACGAGTCACAACCTCATTTCAGACGTTGTGTGAAAATTCCCGAGGTGAGAAGACACGGGTCTGTACGTAGGGAACCGGGGGTGACGGTGCGGAAGTGCCCAGTCCCAGCACTTGGGCACTTGTGGGGTGCCCTCGGGTTCTGAGGTGCTCTACTGACTCTGAGCTGTGTGGCCCCACACGAGCAGCCTTCCCTCTCTCTAGGCCTCCGTTGGCTCCCCTGTACATTAGGGCAGGATCATTTTCCTCCTAAAATGGCTCAAGGCCAAGGCCAGAGGTATCAAGGTATGCGACTTCTCTTAACAAACCACAAGACACTGTGTTCTTTGTAGAAAGGCTTTCCCAGACATTACTTAACCCCACAAGGACTCTATGAAAGCATCTCCGTTCCACAGGTAACTTAGCCGAGAACTGTGGACTGAAAGACGCGGTGTCTTACCGTGCGCGTGAAGACCACGGTTTTTAAAATACCAATTTTCCTGCAACTATTGAAAGAGTGGAGGCATTTCCTTGGGAGACCGTTGTCATGGGAGGAGAGAACAAGAGACAATCCCTCTGTCCTGGGACAGGCCCCCTGGACAGGGACCTCCATTTACAGCCGCTGACAAGAGACGTGTCACTCAGTACCACACGTGCATGCCCACACGCAAGCACGCATGCAAACATGTGACGAGAGAGGTGCTCACTCGGTCCCACGCACAGACACACACATGTGCACGCACACACATGCGCGCGAGCGAGGGGCCGAGCCCAGGCCCTGCCCAGCCCAGCACTTAACAGCCATCCGGAGGGAAGACTGTTCTGTGAACCTAAAAAGCCTGCTGGTACAAAACAGGGAAATCGTCCCTTTTCTAATTATCACGAGAACTTGAGCGCCTGTTTCTTCAAGTTGTTGCGTGAGAAGGATGCATGTTCCTTGTGCTTTCAAACCAGCTAAGTTCCGTTGAAAGAATGATTCTGTGCTTCAACTGTCTGCATGTTAAGCATTTCTCTGAGCAGTGGATTTGGAAATGCACAGTGTGGTAGGGTTTTGAACAACACAGGCTGGAACTCCGTAGGGCTGCTTATACGTGGGTATTTCCCCATAAACACAGCACAGCACCATGAATGTATTTTCTTTTCCTTCTGATTTTCTGTATGACATTTTCTTTCCGCTAGCTCACTTTATTGTACGAATACAGCATATAGTACATAGAACATATAAAATATGTGTTAATCGACTGTGTAGGTGATCGCTAAGGCTTCCAGTAGACCATGGGCTATTAGCAGTTAAGTTTCTGGGGGGTCAGAGTTAGATGGGGTTTTCAGCCGTGTGCCCCCACACCATTCAAGGACCAACTGCGTCGTCAGAGTATTGGGTAGCAGGGAGAGTTTCCGTCAAGTAAAAAGACATTTTATTAACTGATTTCCGTATTTTTTTTTTCTGCCTCTCATTTCAGAACGGTTTGATCACCACTGTCCCTGGGTAGGCAACTGTGTGGGGAAAAGAAACTACAGATTTTTTTATATGTTTATTTTATCTCTGTCTTTTCTGACAGTCTTTATACTTGCATTCGTTATCACCCACGTCATTCTTCGTAAGTATGCTGGCGAAATCAGATTACGTATGTAACCATTTGCCTGACTTTGGTTTTCGGATTTAATTTTGATTTAATACTTTGATCATTTCGGGCTTTCTCTTCCTGGACCTCTCCTCACTTCCAGCCTGCCCCCTTTTGTGTTTCTCCCCTTTCTCCTCCCCTGCCCTCCCCTCCTTTCCTCCACCCCTGTCACCCCTCCCTCCCTGTCACCCTCCTTGACCTCCCCGGCTGCCCTTCTCCCTGCCCTCTCTCCCTTGTTCCTTCTGCTCCCCATTCCTGATCCTTCCGGCCACAGCTGCCTGAACGCCCCAGATCAGGCTGTCTTTCACTTATAAGACTTTTTCCTTGATACACTTGCCCCTGCTGCAACCTCAGTGACCTCACTTTCTCTTTGGCTAAGGGATTCCCTGAAAGAATCATTCCCACATTTTGCACAAAGGATAATGGGCTGCAATGATAACCATCAAATAGTCTTGTTTGTTTTTAACATTAACATGATACTGGCTTAAGTGAGAACAGTCACCATCCCTAGAAAACAATGTCTGAGGCTGAAGACTGGGTTTTCTAACACACACACACACACACACACACACACACACACACACACATTAAAAATATACAATTGAAAAGATTTTCAATGACCTGCTAAACATTAGTAAATCCCTGGCAACATTATTAAAGGAAGGAAGCAACATTATTAAAACTGAGATTGGGATATTAATGATTTTAATGTGTATTTGCCTAAGCAAATGACGTTTCTTATTTCCCATTCTGAAGGTCATGACTTTGAATTTCTTTGCTCTCTTGGTTATCCACTTTCCAACAACAGGGAGTGATGAGAAGGAAGTTAATTGGCTTTGAACTATAAACTTAAGCCTTTAACTTCCATTACAGTGCCCATTAGCAACATGAGAGACCAGCATTGCCTCTGGTCCGCGTTCCTGAAGTACAGCCATCCATTAGCAAGTGCGAAGCTTCCTCCTGCAATGTGTCCCTCACTGTCTGAACACAAGCCCACTTTCTTCCCCGGGCAGCAGCACTGATACCACAGATGGCATGTGCCCAGGCTGAAGTTAGAAGTGCATATTCCCTGCCGCTCGTTGGGTTGGGTTTGGTGCAGCCCAAGGTAGGGAGGGCATAGAAAATTTCGCATGGAAACATCGGTCACGATTGGACCTTACATGGAATCTCCTAAGTTTTCATGGCATTTTAAAACGTAGGTCCCGTTCTTTTTGGCTGAAATCCCTTCATCTGAATGTGACACAAGTTTGTAATCTATGCTTGAGAGCCATAACTTGGGTGGGATCCCAAGAAGAGAATTAAGGTTTATTAGAGGCCTTTTCCACCCTACCTGGGAAGGGTGTTAACGGTGGCCCTTTGCTCTCTATTTTCAGAGTTGAAAATGGCAAAAATGTAGCCAGGGTCCTATCTGCTTATTAATAGGCAAAAGAATCAGAGACAAGAAACTGTGGTTTACACAACTCGAGAAGAGAGAAGTGCGGATAGTTGCAGCACATTTATGACCTAAAAAAATAGTATTCAAACTTGACGTTTTTATATCACCTTTAGCAACTTCAGAATGCTTTCATATGTGCATTACTGAAGTGTATTTATGGCCTTGCCCTTACATTCTGGGTATCAAGGGCCAGTTTTCGCTTGCTCACCTGCACACGTGAACTCTGGGAACACACACACTCACACACACACTGTGAAGCTGGCCACCTGGCGGGCGGGGGGTGTACATTTGGGTACACCCACCACAGTTGGGTGAGGTACATTTCACTTTCATCTTCCCTAAAGGTTTACTCACCCCAGATCCAGCCAAATAGAGTTTGCTGGTCTACGACCATACCACCCTGAACGTGCTGATCTGGGAAGCTAAGCAGGGTCTGGCCTGGTTAGTACTTAGATGGGAGAAAATGGAGTTTGCTGTAGTTTATGCTTTATATATTGTTAATCCCACTCTCCACCAAAAAAAGCGTTCAGAATTTACCTGCTTGCAAATTACCCAAGTGTGTTGAACAAAAGCAAATAAAGATTATCCTCTCCCCTTGTTCTATACCCCCCAACAAATCCCCCTGAACAACCCCTCCCGCCCCCAACTTGGCTTGGCACTCCATGCTCTAAGGAAGGGCAGATTTTTACGTGACTCCCATGATCCCCTAAGATTATGAAAACATTGGCAAAGGCAGAGCACTGTCACCTGAGTTCTCCCTGCCAGGTAATGGGGCTCCGAAGGGAGGTTGGGGGAGAATCCTGTTGTAGCAAAGATTCTGGGGAACCCGATGGCTGGACTTCCTTGTTGAGAAGGGAAGGTTTGGAAAAGCAAGCCAGTTTGGGGTCAGTAGGGAAAGAGAAGTCATTTCTTTTGGTGTCTTCCTTTTGCCTCAAGATGGTGTTTTCTCTAGGATCTGCCCCAGCCCACGTGCTGGCTTTGCCCCACTGGCCTAGTGGAGATAGAAGAAGAAGCCTTAAGCTCTCCTTCTCCATTTTCCTGCTCTTTGGCACATCCTTGTGCCTCGGCAGTGGACTGTGGGGAACACAGCACAGAGGGAGGAAATGGGGCCTCAAGGATGAATTTGAAGCCACCCCACCCTCAGCCTTCCCTCCCACGCAGAGGGGTCCAGGACCCTGCCTCTAACTGCCCCCTGCAGCCGCAGCAGAGATAACACAGTGTCTGTCCTCCCTGTGCCTCTCATCTCTACCCCGGGCCAGATGATGTCCCCAAAACACATGGCTTCACGCAGCACAGCAGGGACCCAGCATCACCACTCCAAGATGGGAGCACCAAGACTTCCTCCCCCATGGGCATTTATGTTTAAAAACCATGATGTCAACACGTACAATAAAAACTGCTTCTTGTCAGATACATCTTTACTCAAGTCCCTAAAGAAATTTTTTTTTTTTTGCACACACAATTCATGTTAAAATGTCTTCAAGCCTAAAGGAGTCAGTAATAAACTACAACGTTATGAGTTTGTTTACTCTGGGTGCAGAGAAAGACGTCTTTTGTACGCAGCCTGGTTTATAGGATGCCCCAGGTCAAAAGTTAACAAACTTTGGAAAAACAGTCTTTCATAAAAGAAGAGGAAAAAATAGCATACAGTATTCTGTTTTCCTATTAAAATGAGGAAAACAAAGGAGTAATCAGAACTATAATTTATGGGAAAGGACGCAGGCATCCATCTGCTTTTATTGAAAAAATATCCTGCAGATGTCGGGTCTAATTATGAATCTGCCATTTTCTGGTTGAATAACTGTGGTAGAATATCAGTCCCCGATCAGTATGCTGGTGCTGTAGCACAACAAAATATAATTATTTAATTGATCTTTAGACACCTATTATTTTCATGTAGATGAGGGAGCTTTCCGCATAAAGGCTGTTTTTCTGGAGGTGAATATTTGAATACTAAATTTTGGTTTCATTTCCCACAGGTTCACAACAAACAGGATTCCTAAATGCTCTTAAGGACAGTCCTGCGAGATATCCTTCCTGGTTGTTCTGTTTTTCACAATGCTAACGTGTTCAGTATTCGACTGACCTCCTCAACTACCTCATCGTCTGTGCCCTGGCTTTTCTTCTCGGAACTCGTACTTTCTTGCATTCTGTAAATCCTCCAAAAAACTCCCCGTATTCACTTGCATGCGTTGTGGTGTCTGAATGCTTGAACCCAAAGTGACTCATTTAGCTCTGTTTAAATCAAAGCGCTCTTTAGCTAGAAAGCCAAGTGTAAATTCTTGCCCACCCCAGGAACCTGCATTGATATGTGTTAAGTCAGGTTGGTTTGGGTAGAAGGAGGGCTGCAAGGTCCGGTCCACCTCATTTTGATCAGGAGGTGGTCCCTGCAGTGTATTTATAGATGCCTGTGTGTGGGTTGCCTTCTTGGTACGCAGTCACCAGATGGGAATCCTCTAACCCTCTATATGGATTCCATCTGGGAATCTCGTTGGGCGCCCCTCCAGACAGTCTGGATGACCTATATTGTTTCTGGGAACAGAACACCTTTTCTCAGTCTTGAATGGACTAAAGGTGGCCAATCTCGGGCCATTCAGATTAATCCCGTCCTGCCAAACAGTATATATGGGCGTGTACCACACTTATTTTGAACTTCTTGAAAGAAAAATATTCACCCATGATGCACTCAAATGGGCTCCCCGCCTCACCCATCCCCCTAAGTTTCACATTCATTGTTGTAGCGCTGGCCCACTGGACCCATTGACCTGGCTCCATCTGGGACCCAGCTCCCTTTCTTCTTCACATAAGCAAGTAGCTGGACTTGAACTTCTCAGTACTCCCAAAAGTAATCTTCATCTTGTGGTAGAGAATTCTTAAACAATGAATGAAGAACTTGATGAAGATGTATGTATCACGTACAGCATTTAGTTAGTAAGATAAGCTGGCTCACGTCCCTGGGAACTGGTGTGTGGGTGGGGGTAGTGTTATTAAGATAGAACTGACAACAAATGTGGTCTTATAGATATTTGCATAATATAAAGTATCTCCTTTTTGGTGCCTCTGTGTTCATAGGCAACATAGAACGTTGGTTGCAAGTACAGATCCTATAGTCGACTAATCTCTTTAAAAGGGGGACAGGCGACATATGGAAGATATATAAAGGGGGCTTGGGTCCTGTCTTCTATTAAGGATCTGGGAAGCAAGAGTTAGCTAGAAGTTATCCAGAAGGAAAGGTGGTCCTGAGAATGGAATTGTCAATGTTTGTGGCTGCTTAGAACAGGTCATGAGAAATGTCTCTCTTCATCCCTGTCCCCAGTCCTGCCAGGGTGACACCCTCCACCATCATCTCCTCCATGCCCTTCTATTTTCAAGGCCTGTTGCTTTGGCATATCTTACAGTCAAGCCTTGTCTTTTCTTCCCAGAAGAAGAGGCTTATCTGTCTTTCAGGAAGTTGGTTACATCATGAAAACACGCTGGTCATGTTAAGTTTAATACATGCATCTTAGACCGGAACCGAGGTCTGGGCTGCCAGCTGGAACGCTTTCTGAAGCCCTGAGAGTGTGGCAACCTGAGCCACCTCCCCTCCTCTGTCCCTGGCACCCGTGACCATTCTGACCCCTGGATGTCTGTGCAGAATGCATGTGGAGCATTTCAGACAATGAGAGGTATCAGTGACAGGGACCCCTCTCGGTGGGGAGGGGAGGCAAAAGCCCACCTGAGACCTGGGGGATTTCAGCTGCCCCATTCCTTGGGGTCTGCAGGCTACCTCCTGCCCCATGTGGCTCTCCTGGGTTCCACCTTTGGGCACAGCGGTCCCCTCTCTAGCAGACAGCATGCACCTCTTGTGTGTGGTTTGTGCTGTTGGGTCTTCGTGGCACCTCCTACAGGCCTCCCAGCTCGTGGATCTTATCATCTCCCAACCCCAGAAAGAGTCACAAGGAAGGACCAGGTTGTGGGTCCTGGATTCCTACTGCCTCACGATGAATGAGGTCATTTCTTTTAAATGAAGTCTGAGGTCATTTCTTTTAACGCTTTTGTGTCTCAAGTTTTTGACCTGCGAGAGTCAAGCATTATGTACTTGACATGCTATGGTAACAAGACCAATTATATGGGATATCAGCGAGAACACCCGACACCAAAGCATCATCTGCACGCATGGCAGGAGCGATTTCATAGAAGCTTCTTTTTGTGGCAATATGTGCAACGGGCGGGCTCTGCTAGAACCTTCTTTTAGAGCACACACGTCTGCTCATTCTCATGATTTGGCTGTGCCCATAGTGTGTGTAATCAAGAGCACTGTGTTCCCCAGGAAGGGGAACAGACAAACGTTGTTGGTAGAAAGGGTAGCATGCTGACTTTGCTGGAGAAACTATTCGCATGGAAAGGAGAGGAAAGCGAGAAATGCCCCTACTAGGTTCAGAGCAGATTTTAGCTTGTTTTCCCCCAAAATACCATCCTCAGGTAGAGGTCAAGAGTTTTCGGGAGGGCCCAGGTCGTGAAAACTCCCAAGCATCTCAGCCGCTGCCTTTCCAAATGGTGTTGTCACCTCTAGGTGCGGAGGTTTTCCCTTGGTGGGTGTTACCAGGCGTGTTCTCCACGTTCAGGAGCTTGGCAGCCACGTGGCCCAGTCAGAGCCAGTGGGGGTGACAGCTGGCTCTGAATGCGAGTCAAGCCCCTTACAGTGGCCAGACACGCCTGCAGGGCATCCTGCCTCCTCCAGGCCACAGCCTTTCGTAACAGGCTCCAGCTTGCACCAGGCTGTATTTTAGAGGCTTAGAGCAACACAAATTTACTGTTTCGCAGTTTTGTGGGTCGGAAGTCCAGCAGGCTTGGCTCATTTCTGCTCTGGGTCCCGCAGTGCTGAAATCAAGGTATCAGCCTGGACTCTCGTCCGGAGGCTCCAGAGAGAATTCTCTTTCAGGCTCATACGGGTGGTTGACCGAGTTCCCAGGGCATAGGACTGAGGTCCCGTCTCCTCGCTCCGTTCTCTGATTCATGACTTCCTTGCTCTTCTAAGCCAGCAATTGTGGGTCAGGTCCCTCCCACACTTTGAAGCCCTCCCGCCTCTCTCGCCCATCTCTCTGACCTCAGCCAGAAAAGCTCTCTGTTTTTTAAGAGTGGCTGCACCCTGAGAATTCAGGATTATCTTCCCATCGCAGGGTCCATGACCTGCAGTCTGCAACTCCCTTTTGCCATGTCGGTAATGTATTCGGAGCTGCCAGAGATTAGGACATCTCCAGGGAGGCCACTGCTCTGTTGGCCCCACAGGCCTTTGGGGAGGAAGTACCCTGGAGTCAGGCACTCAAGTACAGGTAGATTTGAGAGGTTTCTCTCTTACATCCGTCCATGCAGCTCACTAGCAGTACAGCTCAGCTCTGAGTCTGTGTCTGTCTCGCCATTGTCCTGTGAGTTTGTGAGTGAAGTGGCTTAGCCATCCAAACTCACATGTGGCTCTGTCCAAACGATTGGTTACTATCATCTACGTCTAAGACATTTACGATGATGGATATATGAAAAAACCAAATCCTCAACTCCTCTTCAATCTTAGAGAAATATTATAAAGGAAATTTACCTGGTAATTCTTCCTCTGCAAAAGGAAGTGGGTGGCCCTCCTTCTCCCCCAGGACTAGGGGAAAAGCAACCACGATGTCTGGGTGAGGAGAGAGCTTTATTTAGCAGGGTCGAGCTGTCAGCACAGAGCCCGATGCGGGGCTCGAACCCACGGACCGCGAGATCATGACCTGAGCCAAAGTGGGACGCTTAACCGACTGAGCCACCCAGGTGCCCCTGAGGTCAGGTTTTATGGCACCTCTTGATCCACTGTCATTTTGGGCTCCTGCCTGTTAAAAGGTGACCTAAAGCTGAAGCCAGAATATCCCAGGGTAGCTACTGCAGCTGATATAAAGATTATCTGATAAACCCCCTCCCTCCCATTTCTCTCCCAGAGAAAATCAGGCACCAAGAGCAGGACTCCGGAGAAATCTGACAGCACAGAAGCCCATGGGGAAGAGATGGGCAGGGAAGGGATAGGGGCAGTCTGAGCAGCAATCCCAACTTTGATCTTTATTCTTTCTGGAAGTAGTGGCGAATTTCAGGAACATCAGACGTACCCACACTAAGACGTGAGGTCCTGGGGTTTTTCTTAATTCCACAGAACAGAAATTGTTTCATGTGCCACCGAACACTCCTCCCCCAATCGGTATGACTACTTACAGGCTCTCTGTGCTGACAGCGTCTTTCCTGTTTTAAGTACATGCTTTGGAGAGGAATCCCTCCTTCTATTGAGTGGGTCTATAAAGAAGTGTTGAGGTCTGATGATGTATCAGGAATCTGTATTCCAGAAGAAAAAGTATGCTTCAGGTTCTATGAGGTTGTGATGTGTTTTTGAAAAAATACTGAGTTCTGGTTACTAGTGATAATGTATGTATGATGAGTAAGGCTGGATCCCTGTATGCCAGGGAGTAAGGCATCCCTGGATGCCTGTTTGGTACTTTGGGCTCCTGCCTTTCCTGTGGACACCTGTGTGGCTCTGGAAGGGGCATCGGGATGGCCAGGGAGGTACTTCTGAGGGACAGCTTTCAGCTCACTAAGAAAGATGTGCTCACCACTGGGGCAGCTCAGAAACAGCATGGCCAGGGGAAGCGATGAGATCACAGGCCCCAGGGGTGGTCAAAAAGAGCACGGACCACGCCTCCCTACATGGTTCTAGCATCAGATAACGTTATGACCTCCCAGCCTCCTTCCACTGCTGAGGCCCTGGGAGTCTCTTTGGAGGTGGTTGATTTCTGATGGATGAAACTGATCCGTGACATTTCACACTCATGACAACTGCTCTCTGGCTGATGGCAGCATGGCCCACAGCTCGTCCTCTCCAGACCTACAGTCTCTGTGGGGCAAGAGTCTATACGGCACCAAGCTCTTAAGACAAGAGGTTTTCTGGCAAACTGCCTGAGCATAGGACCGGAGTCCAGTGTAGCCTCTGCACGTGACCTGCTGACTGTTCTCGGGCAAGAGGATAACTTAAATTTATAATTTTTCAGTGGCCTCCAATCTGGTCTCCTGACCATGATATGGAAATATTTTGATGAGAAATCAGGGTCCAGGCAAAGGTTTCTCACAGATTTACTGTGAGAAATATCCAACTGAAAGCAATGTCCTTGATGAAATGAGAGAGATCAGAAACACAAAAGGCTATTTAACAACCAATGGAGGCACCTTATCTATCGGAAGCACTGCCAGGAGCAACAGAAACCCTGACATACCAGAAGGTCTTCCTCGAGCCACCAGCAGGACCACAGGAGAAAGGAATCAAGCAGCTCACCCAATGAGAAGCGGGAGGTACCCGTCAGTAAGGATGGGATGGCGTCTTGTTTGCGGCAAAGCCAAGAGGTTGGGGAAGAGGAGGAGGAGGGGAAGGAGGAGAAGGTGGAGGAGGAGGGGGAGGAGAGGAGGACGGATGGGTAGAGCCAGTAGGCTCACTGGTGGCACTCAGCAGGTCCCTTCCCAGCCCACAGTGCAGCCCTGCTCACATCAGGGAGGCTAAGGATGCTGCCCGGGCCTCAGATGCCCTGGCCAGCCTTTCCTCCGGTTCCCTCCTTCCCCCCAGTGGCCTGAGGCCACTTCCTCCCTCTCATCTCTGCCTCAGAGAAGCAGAGGCAGTGGCGTGGCTGGGTGCTATGGACTCTCAGGAGCTGCCCCCCCCCCTTCCCCAGGGAGAGATGGAAGGTGAGTCTTCTCCACGAAGAAAGGCACTGGGTCTTCTCTCCGCACAGCCAGGCAGTTTCCAAAGGACGAGGTCCGCTTGGCATCTGTTTCTTCCAAGATCGTTTGACGCAATACCCACTCCGTGCAAATTCTGCCCGGGCTACAAAGTCAAGAAGGAGCCACCGGCCCAGACCTCTGAAGCACATTCTATCAAAGGGGGCAGGCAGAGCAGCGAGGGTGGACAGAATGATTCACTCATCTCCTCAATGAACATCTGCCGGTGCCGAGACCTGGTGTATGACTCTGAGTTCTAAAAAGCAGAGTAAGTCTTACGTGGCATAAAACATCATGGAGAGCTTGAGGCGGGGGTGAGGGTCCAGAAGGGCATCTGGCAGGGAAATCAGGAAAGGCTTTGGCAGGTAGCGTTTGCATAGGGCTTGGAAAGATTGGGGAAGAAATCTTAGAACTGGAGACATGGAGGGGAGAGATCCCAGGCAGGGCCAACAGCCTGAGCAGGGCCTGGTGATACGCAGCATGTGTCAGGGAAGAGCAGCCCGTCTGCCGTCTGTAGGGCCAGACCTGGGCTTGTGTTCATTGATTCCTTCAGCAGGGTTTGCAGGGCTCCGGCAGCTCAGCCGTGCTCCCAGTCAGCAGGCCCACCGCCCTAACGGTACAAGCACACAGATTCACTTACGACTCATACACACGGCGGGCATAGCGGGAGGGGAACTGTGATAGCTAAGCCGTGGTTGGGGGGGGGGGGCCGGGGGGTCAAGAGTGACTGCTCCCAGGAAGGGAAAGGCCCTGACAGCATTGTATACCAGTCAGCCTTCCTGCCCAGGACGCTGGGGAACCAGCTTAGATTTCTGGCAGGTGAATGACATCACCGGAGCCTTTCTGTCGTGGTGGTTGTGTTCTTAAGAGTACTCATTTGCAGCAGGGAACACAAGGAAGGGGTGAGGCGATGTGTGCAGGGGAAAGGCCCCCGGAATTGAGATGGGTGATAAGGGGACAGCTGAGCAGGTAAGCAATCAAATCAGTGCTGCTGGGAGGGAGGAGGGAGAGTCAGAGCCAGTTGGGAGGGCTCAGCCCTGGGGACCCAGGGGAGGGAAGGCACAGTGGAAAGGGGAGAGAGCTAGCACCGGTTAGAAATGCGTCCTATTCGAAATACACGCGCAGCACCTAAGAGTTGACCCCCCGGGAACCCCCACGTGAAGCTAGAGGAACCTCACGGTCCTCTGCAGTTCCTTGCATGAAAGGCGGAAAGAGGAACAAGTCATGAGCCTCCAGTGACAACATTGCAGCCTCAGAGGACATGGCCCTGGTCACGCAGAGCCAGGAGAGCCACGTGGCCTCGCCTCCAGCTCACCAGCGGATCTGCAGGTGGAAGTCCCCGCAGGGGTCCCCGCAGGAACAGGGCCACCGGGGCCAGCAGCATCCTCGAGGAGGAGCCAGAGAGGAGAAGCCCTGCGATCAACAGTCGTCACGATGAAACGGCATTAACATCCAATTAAAAGGATTACAGTCATTTTTAATCATGACTTATTGTTCGGCGCTCCCAAACGAAGAGTTTTCAGTGGTTGCTAAATCAAATGGTAATTGATTCTACGTGTGTGGAGGCTCTCGCCAGAAAGCCTTTTTATCCCCAATTTGCATTCATTTCGAGGCACGCTGTCTGAAAGGCACCGGCGGCCTAATGGGCACGGTTCTGTTTTAATGGAATTTGGTAGAAGGCTCGGATTTGGCTCAATGCCCTCAGAAAGGAGGGACACCGTACTGCCCGTTGGAAAATTAATGACGGCGGCACAGGCCTTTGCTAGACTCAGCTTATAGGGCCCTTCTGTCCCGATGTCTGTGGATCCTCAGGGGGACCCCAGGAAATAGGTAGGACAGGTGTCCATCGGTCCCTTACAGCTGAGCCTGCGCTGAAGGGTCAGATGACCCCAATTTACACTCAGCCGTGTTGCCAGAACTGGAGCCCAGATCTCCTTACCGCCAGCCCCTCTCTCCGGGCAGGGAATTGACACTCTTTCCCACTGCCCCTAACCGGTCTGTCTGAGGGAGTGCGTGGAGAATAAGCATCAGATTACATCTCATGGGGTC
Source organism: Leopardus geoffroyi (assembly GCF_018350155.1). Taxonomy (NCBI): domain Eukaryota; kingdom Metazoa; phylum Chordata; class Mammalia; order Carnivora; family Felidae; genus Leopardus; species Leopardus geoffroyi. The sequence continues at coordinate 142,166,302 of NC_059332.1, forward strand.
ACAAAGTGGGGGAGGAGGTTGTTGGGGTTTTTCTAAATCACTCAGGTACTGGAAGAACATAACTCTCGTAAAAAATTTCAAATAGGAACGTAAAAGAAGCAGTGCTCTCCACCCTTCCTCTGTCGTTCTGTGGGAATCCTTGTCAGTTTTCATGGGTCTTTCCAGACGGTATTCGAAGAGTTTGAATACGTATGTGTCTGTAGACCGTTGCAGGGACTGTTTCTACCTAAGAAGGATCGTTTTCTTTGTATTCTTCAGCGGTTTGATTTTTAGATGTTTCCTGAAGGTATTTCCATGTCAGCATATGGATCTGCCTCATTTTTTTCCCAGCTGCTTTATAGAGTTTCAGAACACAGACAATCTATACTATATTTTTCTGTTGATGAATACTTAGATTTCCTAATTGTTTTATTGCATAAAAAATGCGGTGGCGGGCCATCTTGCACGTATGTCTTTGTGCACGAGTGTTAGTGTTTCTCCAGAATTGACAACTAAATGTGGAATCACTGAAAGTTAAGCGTATTTTTTTAAATTTTTTTTAACGTTTATTTATTTTTGAGACAGAGAGAGACAGAGCATGAATGGGGGAGGGGCAGAGAGAGAGGGAGACACAGAATCGGAAGCAGGCTCCAGGCTCTGGGCCATCAGCCCAGAGCCCGACGCGGGGCTCGAACTCATGGACCGTGAGATCGTGACCTGAGCTGAAGTTGGACGCTTAACCGACTGAGCCACCCAAGCGCCCCAAGTTAAGCATATTTTTAAAAATTTTTTGAAGTTTATTTTTTGAGCGAGCGAGCATGAATGGGGGAGGGGCAAAAGGAGAGGGAGAGAGAAAATTCCAAGCAGGCTCTGTGACGTCAGCACAGAGCCCCATGGGGGCTCCAAACTCATGAACTGTAAGATCATGATCTGAGCCGAAATCGAGAGTCAGACGCTTAACCAACTGAGCCACCCAGGTGCCCCTCCAAGCATATTTTTTAATACTTATTTATTTTTGAGAGAGAGAGAGAGAGAGAGAGAGAGAGAGAGAGGAATGAGTGGGGGAGGGGCAGAGAGAGGGGGAGAGAAGCAGGCTCGGCCATGTCAGCATAGAGCCTAATGCTGAGCTCGAACTCATGAACCATGAAATCATGACCTGAGCCAAAGTCGTCTGATGTTTAGCCAACTGAGGTGCACACTGAGCCACCCAGGTGCCTGGAAAATTAAGCATCTTTTAAATGTTGACTGACATGCCACGTTGTCCCCTAAAGAGATTGTACTGACTCGTTCTCCCGTTTCCCCACACCTTCATCCACATTGGATGTTACAGGTGCTGTGACTTTGGCCAATTTGATGGGGGGAAAATTCATTGGTTTAATTTCCATTTTCTGGATAATAATCAGCTTGTGCTTATTTTCATTTTTGTTGACATTTTTTTTCATTACCACAATGTGCCAGCTCCTAATCTCTGTCCATTTTGTAATCAGGTTGTTTGTTCTTTTCCTATTAACATGTTCTTTATTCTTAATAATAACCATTTAATATCTCTTGCCAATATTTTTCTCCCAACCTGTCACGTACCTTTTAAGTTGACTTCTTTAATACAAAAAAAAAAAAAAAAAAAAAAAATGCTTAACTTTTAACAAAATCCATCTACAAATCAGATACTACATGGCTCCTAGATTTTGTGTCTTACATCTGAACCCCAAAATTATAGGCATATGTCCTTTATTTCCCTCTAATACCTTTACACTTTATTTCTTCAGTTTGGCACAGTAATTTATCTGTAATCTACGTGTGTGTGTGTGTGTGTGTGTGTGTGTGTGTGTGTGTGTGTGGTGAGCTAAAGTTCTCACTTTGTTTTTCTCAAATGCTTAGTGAAGTGCCCCAGTGCTGTTCACTGTTCACTTCTGGCAGTTCTCAAACTTTGAGGTCTCAGGATTTCTTAACACTCTTAAACATTATTGAGGACTCAAGGAACTTTTGTTTAGGTAGATTATATATATTTCTAGAGGTCATGTTTGAAACTACAACTGAGAAATTTCTAAAACATAGAATGCACAAGCACTTTCCCTATTATGATGGGAGTGAGGCCCATCCCAAAGCCTTCAGATGAAGCCCCTGAATGACAGAAGCAGTTAGACTGGGAAGCAATGTCTTGGCATTGATTGGGAAATAGTTCTGACCTGGGGGTTTCCCTGAAAGGATCTCGGGGACCCCAAAGGCCCACGGGCCACACTTTGAGAGTCGCCAGTGTATTCTCTCACCTAAATTTGAAATGCCTTCTGTAGCCCTCGTGCCCACACGTGTTTCAGACTCTGTGTTTTGTTTACTAAAGGTGTCTTCCCATCCCCCAACCCAAGAGTTGTTTTTTTTTTTTTCAAGTTTTCTTACCCATTCTTGCACGTTTTCTCTTCCTGATATTTTAGAGTCAGTTTTTAATTCCTTTTTAAAATTCCGGAATTTTGATTGGAATTACAGTGACTTCGTAGATTAATTTGGGAGAACTGCACATCTTTATTTCCTGGTATAAAAGAATATGGGGGAAAGGATTTGAGAGACTGAAAGATGATGGTCACATGATCCACACCCAAGGGTCTCTGTGACTTTCCATTGTCAAAGTGTCTATCATGTAAATTACCAGCTTGACCCCTCTGGGCCTCATCTTCCTCCTTGTAAAATTAAGGAATTAAGATAAATTAGGACTTTTTAACTTGAGGTCCATGTGTATCTATGGAAAGGTGTCAGGAGAGTTTCTAAAACTCCTGAAATCAGAAGAAAAAAAATGTGGGTGCATTTTTTTTTCCTGAGAAAAGAGTGGGAACTCAGAAAGGTTAGCAATCTTTGGTTCCATGATCTCTCACCTTTTATGATTTTCCAAACACTGAAATGCCCTCACCATTCTGTCCAACGTTCTTCCCTTGTGTCTGCAAGGCCTTCTCACCTCACTTACCTTCCCAAGGGCAAACAGATCCCTTAGGGCAGAAAGTGAGTCCCTCCCCCTTCTCCTGTCCTAAGTACAGGGCTGGCTTCTGGGATCCCACGGAAACTCAGTGGAGGGCTGTTTGCCCATCAGCATTTTTCAAAGTCTTTTTCATTTCCACAGTCATCTCGTGAGTACCTCAAAGTGCGACATCTTGGGGTAGAACTTAAATTAATGCCACACCCCTGGCCAAAAAAGGGCTCACTGTCTTCTTGGGGGTTGGAGGGAGAAAGAGGCTGGCAGTGGTAACTGCTATAATTTTGAACCATCTCTGATACAGTAACACCCAACTGCTTATTAAATTGGCTCTTAGTCGAGTTGGTGTATTTCTTCCTCATTTCCTCTTTTAAAAATATCAGTAAATGGCTTTTGATACACTTATGAAAAGTTTATATTAATCTTATTATGGCATAGATATTTTCAACATCTGGCTCTGGAGTCAGTGAGGGGATGTGGTGTTCAAATATTTGTTCCCCAGCCTGAGAGGGAATTTGGAGGGGGAGTGGTCTACTTAGGCTGCCAAAGGTTCACAAATCCCTGACAAAAAGAGGATCCCCATCTTCCCCCGCAGGGGTTGTGGTCAGCCTAGAGCCATGGGGATGTCAGCAGGAATAGGAAAGGAACCAGCCCAGGGCTTTTCTCTTGTACTGGCACAGCCACACTTTCAGGGCTCCATTTCCAGCTCTGCTGTTTCTCAAGCAAAGTACTTACCTGCTTTCTGCCTCAGTTTCCCTGTTGGGTAAGTGGGAATCACACTTCACCCTGGGTCACTGAGGATTGAGTTAATCCATAGTAAGCCTTTGGAGTACTACCTGATGCCTAGCCAGAGACACCAGCCATTGTTATGAATGACGATGAGGGTTCCTTAAGACATGCTGTGGGGGGCTCCACTGTGAGGGGCAAGGGAAAGAGGGCTGCGTCTTGCATCTTGCCTTGAATTCGTGTCATTTTGACACAGTTGTGAGCTAACGATCTGCTAATTACAAAATGTCTCTAAAGCGCATAAGATATTAATATAGAGATCTGCTAGTTTATTTTTGGACCTATAAGCCTTTAAAATCCCATGTCCACTGGTAACAACGCCTCCTTTGGGGAGTAATAATTTTAAGTGGCATTGCAAAGGGAAGAGCCACCAGAAAATGGGCTGTGCCACTTTAAATGCTGTGATCCTCCCTCACGTGGACATACCAGGTCTTATATGGTTCACGCATATGAATTTGTGTGTATTTTGACATCACCGTCATTCTACCTGGACTGTAAACTTTTGGTGACACAGAAGCATTTCTGAGATGGAGGTCTGGCTCTTCGTGCGTTATTCAGCAAATAAATCTTTTGCTTTCAGTCTTTATTCTCTTTCCTACCCTGATCATTTCTTGCTTCCGTTTCACGTGTCCCTTCCTCTTTGATCTTTCTATCTCTTGTCTTTTCCTTCCAGCCTGTGGAGGTTCACTGCCAGTGTCACCCGCCTTTCCGCAACCCACTTCTCCTTGACTCAGTCTTCCCGCTGCTTACCTCCATCGTTTCCTCCGGGACTCCACTCCACCCACGTGGTTTGCCTCCCCAGTCTGCCCCCGGGGCGGGGGGATGGTCAGAAGAGGGGCACCTGTGAGCCTCACCTGTGAGAAGGCCGTTGAGAATGAGACCATCTGTGTGTCCCCACGTGCACCTGAGGCCTCCCCTCTTAACCATTGGCCCACCTGATAACTCTGGGGTTCCTAGGCTGGTGGTTGGGATCTGCTTCTCTGCATCTCTCTCTTACTCCACAGATCCTCCCTGCACGTCCGAACTTACCTGCTTTTCCATAATAACCACCTGGTTCTCCTCTTCTCAAGAGATGTAGCTACTCCTCCCTTTTTACCGACTCCTGCCTCCACGAGGAATGGGCAGGGCCCGCGGTGGGCAGCGTGTGTTGGCATCTGTCTGACTCTGGGTGTGCTGGGCTGTTTTCGTCTTAGCTAGCTGGCAGAGGTACATTCTTCTCCTCCTCAGATGTCCATTTAAGTTCAGGGTAGTGCTTTTCTGAAGGCTTGCGGTTTCTAGAAGCTTAAACCTTAGAAGAGCAGAGCATTCTTCTGCTTCTCCAAGAGCAGGGCCAGTGGTCTGTCCTGATGTTGAAAGTCAGTCGGTCAACAGGCAAGAGCCCACTCATTTCTCTCGTTTTGTATTTCGCCCCACATGCCCGGACAGTGGTGTTTGTTAATAATGGCATGGCAGATTATGGCGCTGCACTGAATACTGTATTCATTGCTCTGGTCTAAAGATAAATTATATCCAATCCTGAAAAAAAAAAAAAAAAATCAATGGTGATGTATTACAGCGTGATCTATGGCTTCTACCCTTGAGAGCATCAGGAAAGCCTGGTGTTTACTTTCTCCAGCCTGTAACTTCTTGATGGGGGATGGATGGTGTATATTTAAACTCCCAGACCTGTGAGGAATATTTTTTCCCCAGAGAAACATCTATATCTTGTAAATAGAATTTTATAAACATTTGTGGAACAGAAAAATTCTCTAGTCCTTGGAAATTGCCACACTCTGGGTTGATTTATCTCATCTGTCGAAGAATACCACACTTTTTATCCTCTGGTTGTAGCACATTTTGTGGAGCTCGGGATGTGCCATCACTCAATGTCTGATTAAGCATCCACGTTTCCTAGTTGCCCATCAAATAGCTGAAAATAGCCTTAGGTGTTGGGGTGGGCTAAGGTGTTGGCAAAGAGTCCCCTAAGTAAAAATACCCCTCACCCTGACACCACTCTGAGAAATGCCCCTGCTGGTTCAGAAGCCCACCCATAGGTGGGGGCAGGCAGCCACCAGTGGGTGAAAGGATCATCCAGGCAGAGAGAAAGCCGTGAAGGTGAGCCCTGCCCAGGCTACAGTTGCCGGTGGCCGGCCCTGCTCACAATTGTCAACTACTGTTGTGTGACGGTTCACTCGGCGTCAACATCAGGTTGGGGGACAAACCTGTTGATGTGATAGTGCCCAGCGTTCAGAAGCTGAGATTAGAGTCTGAGACTGCAGTGATGTTCATGTTCAATGTCGCGTCCTTTCCTAGCAGGCCTGGGCCGCTGCCAACTCCGGCCAGCGTGCTTCCGGCTTTGCTGTCACAGTCATTGGCTGCACAGTGAGCCACAGAAAAGGCCAAGGGCAGGTGGGGAGGAACTGTCCCCAGTCAGAGGAACTGTCCACCGTGAAACAGTAAACAGGTAATGTTCGGGGAGCCCACTGGTCGTTGACTGAGCACGATTGGGGTGAATCAGAAGGAGAGAGGGCACAGTGCTGGACCTGAAGGGTCCCCCTCTGGTTAGGGACAAAGCTAGATAGATTCAGAGGCCTCGGTGAGCGTCTGTCGGGCTTCCCATCCGAATCTTACATCATCCTGGTTCCGCAGGCGCCCTGAGAACTTACCCCGCTTCCACCCCCCACCCCCACCCCGTTCTTCTCCTTGACCCCAGGCCACTGTGCTGGAGGCCGTGGTGTGCTTCTTCTCCGTCTGGTCTATCGTCGGCCTCTCGGGTTTCCACACATACCTGATCAGCTCCAACCAGACGACAAATGAAGATGTGAGTTCCCAGCGGTCTGGGGGGTGGGCGTGTGTGTCTGCGTCCAGAGGCGGCGGGGGGGGGGGGGGGGGGGCGGACAGGAGAGAGGAGCTCAGGGGCCAAGGCCTTGCACATATTCCATTCCAGGTATGAGCCTCTGGGAGGAAACAATGTGCAGGGGGAGCATTTTCCTAGGGTCTCCGTGATTTCCAGTGGGGAATCTCCAACCTCTCTTACCTTCTGACCACATCAGTTAGATACTAAGGTCAGCTGAGAGACCCCCATCTCCAAACTCTGAGGGAGGGGCTTATTGTCTATTCCTTCCTCTTCAGTAGTTTTGTGAGCAACCTGTCATACCTCCTCTGGAGGAGAGACCACGTCCAGCTGATATCTCAGGGTGGATGAATCTGCCTTTCACATTTAACACTTTTGGAGGGGACCGCCCCCACCCAGAATTTAACTTTTTGTCCAGGATTATCTGCCTTTACTGAATGCAGATGGAGAGGAGGTATAAAAACAGAAAACATAATGTTGGAAATGTTCTTCATAAGCCTGGTCCTCTTTGCTCCGAATATTTAGACTCTGACAGAAGTGTCTGTTAGTACAGGAATTAAATGTCTCAGAATCAGTCAGGTTGCCTTAAAGCCTTGGGAAAATCGGTACCAATGAGATACATGACTTAAGAGAATTGTAATTGAGTTATTTGTATTTGGCAACTATGAATATTAGAATCTGTGGGCTTATTTTGGTAACATTGTGAGGCTGAATTCAGACTATAAGTGGGTAGTTACGGGAGCCGTGTTAACTCTTTCGGCTGCCATTTGTTTAATTACTGGTTAGCACGCCAACTGTATGAAACAAATCTCCGCTGGCTTATGTGAGCTGACCTTTGGGTACCGTGTTGTGGGAACAAGAGATTATTGTCCCCAGAGAATGTTACTTTCTCCCTAGTCTGACCTGCTGTCTGGGGATATCTCCAACTTTGAGGTAAATGCCAGTTTTCCTTGAGAAAAGTCTCTCGGTTTTCTCCCTGTGAAGAAATGAGTAAAGATGGTTTACGTTCTTGATGAGTTTCTCGTGACCCCATTCGCCTAAATTGTGGCATCAATATGAAGGATGTTGTATCATTCGCTGTCCTTTTCTTTCAGATTAAAGGATCTTGGTCAAATAAAAGAGGTAAAGAAAATTACAATCCCTACAGCTACGGAAATATCTTTACAAATTGCTGTGTTGCCCTGTGTGGGCCCATCTCTCCAAGGTAAGAGTCAGAAAGGATCGCGTTCTCTAACAGAGCTCGGGAAAGCCAACAGCACAGGCCTCCGGCACAGGCCTCGCGAGCTGGAGACCTGGCCACAAAACCCACTGTCACCTTTGGTCACACCCCCTATATGACCGCTGCTCAGTGGTCTGCTCTGTGTCAGGGAGACACGGCCTTAGTGAGGTGGAGATACGGCTGTCTCTTGTGTTGTTCCTGCCCTCTTTTTGGTTCTTTCACTGAATTTGTGTCAAGGTTGGGGGAAATCTCCTAAGGATCCAAATAGGAAAACTGAGGCACGTGACTCCAATTAAGTACTGAGTCATCTTGAGCATCTGTGATGAGCAGAGAGCTGTGGTCAGCTTAGTAGGGGGACCGGGACACAATGTGGGAAGCAGTTAGAAAACCTGTAGAAGGAGGTGCTAAGAGCTGAGTCATACAGGATGTACATGCTAAAATAGCTCAACAGGACAGAGCGGACTGGGCTGAAGCAGCACGTATTATGGCAATGGCAACATGACCACACTGACGATGGCAGCGGCCGACACTGAATAGTGTTAGGTCTGCTCTAGGTGCTTTATATGTATCAGCCTTTATTCATTGTTTTACGGTTTTTTTTAATAATTTTTTAAGTTTTTTTTTTTTTTTTGAGAGACAGAGAGACACAGAGAAAAAGGAAGTGTGTGTGCACAAGTCGGAGAGGGGCAGAGAGACGGGGAGAGAATCCCAAGCAGGCTCTGCACTGTTAGCACAGAGCCCAATGCGGGGCTCGAACTCACGAGATCATGACCTGAGCGGAAATCCAGAGTCAGATGCTTAACCGACTGGGCCACCCAGGCACCCCTGTGTCAGCTTTTAACACCTCCCTCTGTGCCTGTGAGTTAAGGCAGTATTATGCCCTGTTTTGTGGACGAGGAAACTGGCACAGAGAGGTGAAGTAAGGTGCTAAGTTCACACAGCTAGTAAACTCTGCCTCATCGGGACCCAAACCCAGGCATCTGGTGTCAGAACCGGGGTGTGTGTGGAATGGCACTTGCGAGCGCCCCCCCAACCCCGCCCCAGGCAGGATTATGTGAGTACAAAATGCAGTCGAGTCCTGCTTATTGGTGAGCTACATCATGCAGAGCATTTCCAACAGAGTAACCCATCATCCACCATATTTCTTAAGCAAGTACTCCGAGTCTCTAGAATGAGCTTCCAAACCTTTATGACTTCCTCCCTTGTGGCTTCTAAATGTATAAATAGAGAGATTCCACAAAAAGCCATGGGGACTGTCTCCGAGGCAGCCCCACTGTGCACTTGGACCTCCATGGCCAGTCATTGCCGACATGTGCTAATGGAATGCAAACTTAATTTTTATTATCAGCCTCAGTGAAATATCATTAGGAAAGTAAGGGTGTTGCCCTCCCCAGAAACAAAATCCAAGCATATATTCCGAGGCCACATATTGGTACTGGGTTATGTTACTGGCACTACTGGGTAATTAGAAATTGGTTGTTTTCTGGGGCGGCTGCGTGGCTCAGTCGGTTGGACATCAGACTTCGACTCAGGTCATGATCTCACGGTTTGTGAGTTTGAGCCCCCATGTCAGGCTCTGTGCTGACAGCTCGGAGCCTGGAGCCTGCTTCAGATTCTGCGTCTCCCTCTCTCTGCCCCTTCCCCATTCACACTCTGTCTCTCTCTGTTTCAAAAATAAATGAATGTTAAAAAAAAATTTTTTTAAAGAAATTGGTTGTTTTCTAGAAACAAGAAAGTTGTGAGCCTAGTGTGCCATACTCCTGCTGAACTGGGGGCCCCCCAGAAGCCCCTGGCCTGCCCCTCAGAGGCTTCCTCTGAGGAGGGGCTGCACGAAGGGGCAGCCAAGGACTCTGGATTGGGGGCCACCTTGGGCTGGGAAGTCAGGCATGCCTGGGAGGGTGCTAGCCTCTCTCCAAGACAACTCCAGACCCACCCAGGCATCTCTCTTGGAGCTCTTTAGGCCAGAAAATCCCTCAGGAAATTCTTGGTTTTTCACAATTTAGCTTTGTTTCCTACTGGCGTGTATTTATTTGTGGAGAGTGGGGTAGGCCAGCAGCCAGGGCTAGGGCCCTTGGAGGAGCATAAGAGGCCAGGGGAACTGAACAGGCCTCCTTCCCTAAATCTAAAATACACATCTGAATCCATGAAAAGAATTTAAAAGTCTCACATTTTGAACAAATCTCTTTTCTTGTTCCCCATTTGGTGCTGCTTTGTTTTGTTTAGAGAACAAATCTTGTCACACCAAACTTCTTTCTTCCATAACTGGATAAAATTTCCTACTGTGGCTGAGTTGGGGCTGTATTCTTTCCAAAACCCAAGTCCCTCTGGATGGGGCATTTCTCAAGGACAACCTCCCCTCAGAACATCGTGAACTGCTCACAGGTTTGCACAGGGAAGATGGGCTGCTGGCCTCTCCCACTGCACCCACAGGCTCCCCCAGCCTGGGCAGATACAATGGGGGCATAGTGCCTGGCTTTGTTCTTCCCTCCTGTCACATTCTTTGCCCCTTCTCTCTCTGCCCTACCTCACTCACCCCTGTGCCCATTAGAGGGCCAGAGCCTTCCCTGGACGTCCCAGCCAAGCCTGTCCATCAGGGACTAAGAACCAGTGACATGCCCAGCATCGTGTGCCTGAGTTTCTCTAAAATGTTCTTAAATGGCACAATGATGTGCTCATAAGAGTGTTTTTGTGGGGCTCCTGGCTGGCTCAGTCAGTTAAACGTCTGACTCTTGATTTCAGCTCAGGTCATGATCTCACGGTTGTGGGATCGAGCCCTGCATCAGGCTCCACGCTGAGCCTGGAGCCTGCTTGGGATTCTCTCTCTCACTTCCTCTGCCCCTTTCCCTCACGCATGTTCTGTCTCCCTCTCTCTCTCTCTCTAAAAAAGGAAGGAAGGAAGGAAGGAAGGAAGGAAGGAAGGAAGGAAGGAAGGAAGAGAAAGAAAGCAAAACAAGAGTGTGTTCATGTTTCCCACTGAGAGCTGTGAGCCATGAGGGCAAAGACCCACATTCAGTTCCCTGCATGGGTCCCAGAGGTGTGCATGGCAGCAGGGTAGGAATGGCCACATTTGGGGGTAGGGAGCCCTCATACAAGTCTGGCAGAAGGAATGGAAAGTTGGAAAGAGAGAAGGACCACTCCCAAGGTGTGGTCAGGGTCAGGCCCTGCAGGCCAGGGCTAAGGGTCAACCTGTGGTTGACAGGTTTAATAGAATGGCAAGTCTACATAGTCAAAAAGGGGCTGTGACAGAGGGTGGGGTACAGTTTCCATGGGAAACCCAGGAGGGCTTCCTAGAGGAGGGGGCCTAAGTTGTCATCTATTCTAACAGATGAGTAGGAATTGGGGGAAGGGAACTAAGGGAAAACAGAAAGGGGAGCAGCATGTGCAAAGGCCCTGAGGTGAGGGGAGAGCCTGTAGGAGAAGGAACTAAAGGAACTCGTGTGTAGGAGTGAGCGAACTACAGGGGGCAAAGCAAGAGGTAAGGCCAGGGGAGCACATCCAGATTAGGAGGGGCTCCTGGGCCATTGTGAGGACTAAAATGAGACTTGGGGCAGACTGTCACAGTCTGGGGGCATGTGGCTGGTCCATTAAACAGGCCTAACACACAGGATGAAGGCTGAGAAGAGGTTTGTTTTGTCCTCCCTGCTGCCCTTTCAGACTTTTGATGACCTAGTTCTTTTTTTTTTTTTTTCTCCTGAATGAAATCCCCTGTAAGTCCCTTAGTTTCTCCTGTCACTTAAAAAAAAAAAAAAAAAAAAAAAGGACTCCGGGCACTTTCATTTCCTTGAGAATCATATTGTTTCAGTGAACGGAAACTCCGGAGTTCATAGAAAAGCAACACTCTCCACCCCTTCATCCCTACCCGGGTTGGGGTTTCAGGGGATCTTTTGGAAAGACAGATCCGCCCGACTCCACGCTGCTTCTCTCCCAGGGGATCTGCCTCTGGCCTCAGCCTCGCCCCGCCTCCCTTGTGTGTGTCCTCAGGAGGGTACAGGTGTCGGCCTGTCCGCCGCACCCTTCTTTGCTCTTTACCCCTTTGACCTTCTGTGCCCTGGCAGGGGGTCACAAACCTGGTCTGAGCTGCACGGGGCTCCAGCACCTCTTTTTGAAAGATGGAGCTTCTTGTTGCCTATTGGTTGTTCTAAACCTCTGGGGATCCAACAGAAACTGAAGCGGACAGAGTCCCATTCCAAGATCTTATCACAAGTATTTTTTTAATGCCTTGTTATTGTGTCGTCCGAACACCTGAAGGTAGAGGTTGCCATAACTCCTATCTTCTGGGGGCCTGACAAGTAGCAGGGCGACCTCACGGACCAGCCCTCCGCCCTCAGGAGTGGGGAATGTACGTGAGCACATTGGATGCACCAGCAGCATTTCCGACGAGTGTGGCCCGAGCCCCAGATGGTGGGGGCCGCACCAGGAGCGCCCACTTATTAGCTGCACCTCCTCTTGCCCTTTGTAGTTCTGCCCTTAGACTCGAGGTCAGCCGCCAGGCAGAGGGGAGTGTGTAAAATCACGACGCCACCAGGCGACAAGTGGTATGTGCCCCTAGAGGAGTCACACGCAGGTCCCAGAGAATCCGGAGAAGGGGCAAAAGCAAAGGCTGGGGGCTTTTGAACCTGGCCGTGAAGAACGGACAGCGGGGTGGAAGGGAGAGTGACTTGGGGCAAGAGAAACCAGAGACCGAACGAAAGGCACAGGTGGCAAAGCCCAGAGAGGCGGGGCGGGGCCTTCTGTTCGTGCGCATGCGCTGGCGCACGGTGTCCCGAAGAGCTAGGCGCGCTGTGCTTGCAGTAGAGGGCGTGGGTTGAGACCCGGCGGAAAGTAGGGACAAGTCCTCCGAGGCCTAGAGTGTTCGCAGGTGAAGAAGCGCGCCCCGCTCCCTCCAGCAGCGCCAGCGGGCGTAGAGACATTATCAGGATGGGGGGCAGTTAGACAGAGCCCCGGTGGCCATGATGGCCGGGGTTGGGGGGACGGGGTGGGAGTCTGTAGCTGGTGGCAGGGAACAGACGCTACAGACATTTGTCAAAGGCAGAGGTGACAGAATTTGGTACTGACTGTACCTGAAGGTGAGTCAGGGTGTATTCCCAGGTGCGTGCAGTGGCGTCCCACACAGAAAGAGGGAGCCCCGCATGGAAATTAAAATAGTATTGATGAGTCTTTGGCTTTTTATTCACTCTCTTCCTCCGTATTGCTTTTTCTCTTGTAGCCTGATTGACAGAAGAGGATACATCCAGCCTGACACACCGCAGCCAGCCGCACCCTCCAATGGCATTGCCGCCTACGGAGCCACGCAGTCACAGAGCGACATGGTAGGGGCCGCCTGCAGCCGGGCCCAGAGCTCCCTGCAGAGGCTTCTCTTCTGCTTCTGTGTTCACTAACCCAGTAACAGACCAAGCACACCTAGAAACCTTCCCGGAACACCCATTTACTGAAACGCTCAGATGAGGGAACAGAAGCGTTAAATTAAGGCAATACCCAACAAAGGATTATGGCCCCTGAGTGGTTGGTTTGCTCTGGGTTGTGTAAGGGGAAGTCCGCATGCAAAAGGTCTTCCAGAAACAGCTTGTGGCACCGTGTGATGGAAAGCCCCCTTACACAGAACCAGGATGTCGTCGGGGAGTGGGGGGGAAGGGGTGAGATACAAGTGCTCCAAACTGGCCTGGCTGGCTGGCTGGCTGGTCCCTTTTTGTCCCTTTGCCTCAATCTGTGCTCACCTCCGCACCCCCTCTTTAAGTGTACAATGGGTGGCCACTTCTCCCCACTTTCAGCGGTGACCTAAGCTCAGTCATGCATATGTCAATACACTAAATCAGACAAGGTGTTCTTGATTCACAGCCAAAACTGAGCTAGTGCCTCTCCAAGAGGTCTCATAGGGGTCCTGTGAGGTATGGAACGGCATGCTTGGTTTCCGGGCTGCAGGTTGGAGACTTGGGACAGGGGCAAGAGTCCCTTTGTGGGTACCCGAAAGCTCAGCCAGGCCCGGCTCCAACCATCCATCCCTTAAAACTCCTTAGGCGTCTAGAAGACAATGGCTTCACTTTATCTGGAACAGATTTCCCTAAAGAAGTTCCGTGTTTCTGAAAGGGACCCAGTCTGTGGCCACCCAGGAGCTGTTTGTTCTTTGTAGAAGGGAATCACCCACAAGAGAGTTTCCATAACAAACAAGTCAAAGACCCACCTTCTGGAGTGGACTGGGAAAATGACAGCCTCCTGGGCACTTTGTTTCTGCTTATAAAGAAGGGCAAGGTGAAAGCCCACAGTCTCAAGACTGTCTCTGTAAGCATTCAGGGCTAAGAGAACGCGCTTAATGCCAGCAACCCTGTAGCTGTGTTTATGACCCTGGAACTAGGCTCCAGCCCCCAGCAGAAGCTTGCTGGGACTAACTTGGTGGTGGTGGTGGTGTCTAATTTGTGCTGTGGTGCTTTGCTTCGCTAATAGAGCACCTCCTTTAAAGGAAAGTACATGCGCGTCACAGTCCTTGCCACTCTACTCTGAAAGTGGTCACAGGATATCTTGTTCTGTCCCCGCTCACCCACATAAGTGACCCTTAAGGGTCACCCCCTTATTTTTCAGAGGACGAAAATGAGGAGAGAGAAAGGAGAGAGGCAAACAGGAGATTACATTTGTTTAGCACTGACTGTGTTCAAACACTTGATGATCAGAATCTTGTTTAATCCAAACCAACAATGGCAACTGGGCATGCCTGTCTCTTGCTTTTCTTTTTAAGCTAGGAGAAGCAGATCATCTCTGCCCAAGGGTACACAGCCACTAATTTGTGGATACAAACCAGTCTGATGACTCTAATGCCCACGTTCACTTCCAACGCTTCCTCCTTCAAGTGAACAGGCACTAAAGACCGCTGTGTCCGTGCTCAGTAGTCTTTCTCAGCCGCTTACAGACGCACAACAAATGTCCTGGAACGAATTCTGACCACGGCATCCACTGATCACTTCTGTGGTGTGTGCGCGTGTTTTCGCATTGTGTATATGACCTCTCATTAGTTCAGTAACCCTTCCTGAGTCCCTACTGTGTTGAGGACTCAACTGTGGTAGGGATGCAAGGTCTGTGGAGTGCAGTCCATCTGCCCTCAAGGAGGCAGCGTCCGGGGACAGGACACAAACACATACGGAAAGGAAGTAGTAGGAACCTGCACTAGGGGGCACCACTGACGGCAGTGGTCCTTATCAAAAGCAACGAACTTACGTTAGTTTTACCCTGTGACTCCCATGGTACTGATCCCACCTTTCAGTGTACTCTCACTAGATTTAAAAAGTAAGCAAGGGTACCTTCAAGACGTTGACACTGTTAAGCCACTTTGTGTTAAGATGAGATGAGGGCATAATTTATTAATTCCACACGTTTATTGAGTACCTACTATGTGCGTCTATGAGAGCCAGAGAGGGCAGGTTTAACAAGGGACACAGGGAGGTGTTTTCATTCCATACGGTTAATCAGATTCCTCAAACTGCTCTTGTGCCTTCTGGAGTCTGTTCTAAGTAGACCACACCATAACCCCAGTTAAGGGCATACCCCCGAGGGAACTGGCCTGGCGGGAATGGTTATGGTGCCACTGCCTGTTCCTATGGGAAGGCCACCTCCCAAGTAACCAGTGACCCTGAGGCACTGGGCTTGACGCCATATGGATTGTTTACAGAGGACACTTCCAAGATGAAGAGGAAGCTTGTAACGGTGAAGCAGTTGCCGTTGCTAAGCCCTTATCATTCAATCCAAAGCCTCTGGCTTGAACTCTTAGGAAACATGAGGATATTAAAAACCTAGGGCTCCTTGCCCTTATGTTCTCCCCTCTATCTGGAGATGAGCCACAAGTGTGGGCAGCTGCATATGACGTCCACATGCCCTAAGTGCCAGTCAGATCAGGGACTCGGGAAGAGCCCTGACATACAGCAAGTCCTGCTCAGTCCCGACCACAGGAGCCGTGGCGTCCTGAGTCTGGGGAGGGACTGACTGAGGACCTGTGACCCTCAGGGACCTGCCAAGGCTGACTGCACCCCGACTTCATGCCACCTCTACCTTGCTCACCCACGTGGAGGTAGAAGACACCATGTCCCCCAGCACCACCCGGCCACCAGCACACACAGAGGGGCAGAATTCCATTCGTTTCTTTGTCCAGCCATACACAGATCTTTCCTGAAGAGCTAGTAGGACAGCACGCTGAAAGTGCCACGGGATAGAAAGGAATGACCAAGGCACAGATCGTCCCCTGGGCGCCTTCCAGTACAGTAACACTCCAGCTGCCACAACCCTAATGCCATCTGTGCCCCCAAGTTCAGATTCATGACATTTTGCTTATGCTTTCTGGACCAGCGTCTCCCCCTGCCTCCCATGGACTCCACAGTAGAGAAGCTGTACATCACTGAGTCCCATGGCCCACCCTGTCCCTGTCAGAGACAAAATCTAAAAATCCTGGCATGTCCACTCCAGATTTGGTCAATAGCACAGTCGTGGAGACTGGTCCCTGGGCCAAGGTGTTCCAGCAGTGGTAAAAAGTGTGCAGAGACGTCTCTTTCACATGGGAGGCACTTCACAGTCAAGCACCAGGCTTTAAAGAGGCCTTTCTTACCTCCTTTTGAAGAGCAGATAAGGGGGGTGCCTGGATGGCTTAGTCGGTTGAGGGACCGACTTCGGCTCAGGTCATGATCTCACAGCTTGTGAGTTCGAGCCCCGCGTCGGGCTCTGTGCTGACAGCTCAGAGCCTGGAACCTGCTTCAGATTCTGTGTCTCCCTCTCTCTCTGCCCCTAACCCACTTGCATTCCATCTCTGTCTCTCTCAAAAATAAATAAACATTAAAAAAAAATTTTTTTTTAATGAAGAGCAGATGGGGATTAACTGTGCAAAGAGCCAGACTTCTGACACTTTCTAGATGAGTGACCTTGACAAGTTGCCTAACCTCTCTCTGCCTCAGTGTTTTCATCCATAAAATGGGAACATATCGATATCCTTACCTCGTAGGATTTCTGTGGGGATTAAGTGAGCTAATGCATGTAAAGCACTTAAAACCTTGCCTAGCACAAAGTAAGAATTATATTTAAGTATTACTGTATTATTATTATTATTATTATCATCATCATCATCATCTCCCTGATATCCATGGTGACAAGATCAGCCAGGTCAGTTTCATCCACTCTGAGCTACTGGGCAGCAATGGACATGATTCAGGTAAAGGAAAAAGCTTGGATGGGAAGCGGGGAGTGAGAGCTTCAGTCCTGGCTCCCACCAGTTAGCTCCCTGACTACTAGCAAGTCCCCCTGCCTCTGTGGCCCTCAGTTTTCCCCAGCTGCAAAATGGGAGCTGGGACTAATTTGTCCCTGAAGCCCCAACCAGCTCAAAGCTCTCTGTGAGTCTCTGATTTTTGCAGCTTGACAGATAGGTCAGAAGAGCAGAGAACAACTTCTCAGTCCCCATACACAGGAGAGGGAGCCAGCTCCCCCGGAAGAGGGTAAATGCTGTGACCCTTGGTTCCTCCTACGCCTCCCACCTGCCCTGATGCAGACTGGAGACCCCGCACTTGGCACGGGAATGGGGGATGTCTGCAGTCTGGACTTCATACCAAACCTCCCCTTCTCATTTGTCTCCTGTTTCTCAAATTTCTAGGATAAACCCCACTTAGCCCTGGTGTATAATCTCTTTTATATGTTTCTGGATTTGGTTTGCTAGTGTTTTGTTGAGGATGTTTACATCTATGTTCGTAAAATATTTTGGTCTGCAGTTTCCTTTTCTTTTGATATTTTTGTTTGTTGTTCGTATCAGGGTTAATAATAGCTTCATAGACTGAGTTGAAAAGTATTTCTTCTTCTTTTTGGAAGAGTTGCTGAAGAACTGGGATTCTTTTTAAAAGATCTGGTAGAATTCACTGGTAAAGCCATGTGGTCCCAAGCTTTTCTTTGTGGCTAGTTTTTTGATTACTGATTCACTCACTACCTACTACAGATCCATTCAGATTTTCTATTTCTTCTTGAGTTAGTTTCAATAGTATGTGTCTTTCTAGGAGTTTATTTCATGAGGTTGCCTAATTTGTTGCCATTGTCTCTTTGGTCATACATCATTATTGTTTTATTATGGAAATAGGTGAAAGGAGGAAAAATTAAGCCTGAAAAAGTAAAAGCAAATAGAAAATGAGAGTAATTTGCAGAAGTGAAGGGAGAAGGAAGAAGTGGCCCAGGACCATGGTGAGAGTGAAGGAACATGTGGGGTGAGCCCTGAAGGGGGAAATGGGTGTTTTGTGTTTCTCATGCGCTGTGAAGTGCGCGTTACTCCGCCAGAGGAGAGAGCTGGGAGACTCTAGCAAAGTGACTTCAGCGGGGGCTGCAGGCCCCGTGCCGTTTGCTTTGCGCTTTCTCCTACTTTGAGTAACGCCAGGACCAAGAGAAATGTACGTATCAAGCAGTTTCCAGGAATTGTCAAAATCTGGAGCTAAAATATTTCAAGGTTGACAATAAACTAATTCTCTGAGGCAAACAGTAACATTTCTTCCTTTCCTTTGACTTGCTTAGTCTGCCTATAACAGACACCCCGACCCTCACTACACACTGAGCCGACACATGAGAACCAGCAGTGCCTGGCAAGAAGGAACCTGAAACCCTTCAGGTTTTCTAGTGTCTGATACAGCAGTGGACACCCAGGAACTCACGTTTTGCTCTTTTGGAAACATGCATAATCACTAAGAGCAATTTGTCCACAAGCAATCCATCGTCTTACTTTTTATCTATTTCATTTATTGGATATAATTAGAGCTCACGATCAATTAAAAAAAAAAAAAGTTCTGGTGTTCCAGTCCCCAATCAATCAGACAAATGTGAAAACTGGCTTTAAATCCCTTAAAGTTGAATTCGTCAGAATCACAAGGTAAATTTCAGGCAGTTCTAAAAATGGAACCAAGTTTATTTGGTAGAGAATTATACCGTGTTTATCACTTTTTGCAATTGGCAGAGTGTGGACAATATTGAAACTGTTATTGCAAGGATCATCTCATTTAATGCCAACAACAACCTGCAAAATACTCCCGTTTTACAAAGCATGAAATGGAGGCTTTAGAATAACGACTGGCTTGCTCAAAGTCACACAGCCAGTGGTTCAAGACCTGGCTGCTTTCCACTCATTCAACTTCAAAAGCCCTCAAATTGGTGTCAGCTGAATGTCTTCAGATCTGGCCCTTACATCTGGCAGCTGGGTTTACCACAATCCAGTGGGCCTCAGCCGTGGATGCACTTTAGAATCACAATGCTGATATCCTGAGCCCAATGAAGTCAGAATCCCCCGGAGGTGATTTAATCATCAGCTAGCATTGAAAAACATCCCCATCGTCTTCAGATTCTCCTGAACTCTCTACAAGCTTGGGTTAAAAGGAATGATTTTTGAGCCATATTTTGCTTTAACACCAAGAAAATTTTTTCTTGAAAAGCCTTACGTCAATTTGACTCAACTAAGACATGATCTGTTCAGAAAATATCCATATTCAGGTGCATGGAGGATTTCAGCAATGTGCCAGCAAACGAGAGGTTGGGGAGTCCTAGAAGTCCAAAAACAAGTGCTCGGGTTTCAGGCAAAGCTTCCTGGAGGAGATGACGTCTGAGCCAGATATTAAAGTACTGATTACAATGAATAGCCACCCAGAGGTGGGAGAGATGCTCCATGCAGAGCACAGAGGCCCAGGCATACATGGGGTGCACTCGTGTGCATCTGCGGGAGCAAGAGGGCTGAGTTACAGGGTGTGGGTTGCAAAGCAGGCAGGAGGGGAAGCATGTGAAGAGCCTTGGGTGCCTTAAAACCAGCATGGATTTTGTTCTATAACGTGGCAGGAGCCACTGCAGAGACTCAGGTCAGTGAGCAATACCATTAGATTTTCACGTGGGGTTCATGGAGCCCGGGAAGCTCTTTGGGGCACAGAGGGAGGCGTGTTGGTATGGACACAGGGAAAACAGAAGGAGACCCTCACAGTAAGCCTAGCGGATAGCAGGATAGCAGAAGTGGTTCAGAAAAGAGGCAGCAAGTCTGGGATTTGGAGATGGTCACAGTGGAGGTCTGGAGTCAAGAAGCCAGGGATGGTCCCCGCCTTTCAGCTTAGTGATAAGGTGATCATATAAGTCGCCAAAAGGAAATACAGGAAGAGGGGCAGGTCAGGGGGAAGCTGATTGTGGCATGTGTGTGCCCATAGATAGCTGGGGGTGGTGGGGTGGTGCCCTGCAGGTAGCTGGGAAAGCCTAAAGAAGGTTTGCTTCCCTGTACTTAGGAAAGAATGACATGGGTTGTAGAAATTCACTTTGACATAGTAGAGATGTGAGTCTGTTTTGTTAGTTATCCTAGAAGTATCAGTCGATCTGGCATTTTTTAAAAAACTGTGAGTTGTTCATGTTTGTCATCTGAGATATTAACCCAATTTCATCTCTCATGCTGGAAGATTATTATTTTAAATCAACATTTATCACTTCTCAGTCTTTTGGCTAAGATCAAGTGAAAATCAATATTTATTATCTTTCCCTAAATTTCTCTCCCCTGACCCCTGTGAGCTCTGCCCTCACCAAGTCAAATCAAGTCTCTTGGTCTAGTTGGATACTAGTGAGGATGATAGAATAAAACCGTAAGACAGTCAAAGAGAAAGCTTTGCAAATGGACCGATTTAAGTACTCAACGCAGCGGGGAAAGGTAGGGAGAGAGCTCACTTGGCATCACGGCCCCTGGGCTTGCATTTGCCGGTCCTGACACTGGGGGCTGCAGCATCATGGGCAAGTCCCTTAATCCCAAGAGCCTCCAGTTCCTAAACCATGAAGTAAGAAGGGGTGAGTGGTGACCGCCTTCCTGGATGGTGGTTGGAACTGAGACCCCTTTCTGTCCCACCCTCCCAGCCCCAGGGGATGACACAGCCTGGCACACAGGAGGTGCTCATTAAATGTTGAGTGTGTGTGAAAGTTCCCCTCAAAGGGCCTTCTCAGGGGAATTTCTGCACAAATACTACTTTGTTCCTGTCTTCATTCCCACACCTCATTCTTTCCTCACTCTGGTTTTGTCACATCTCCTTCGTGAATATGGAACTAGGGACTAGAGAGACAGTTCTCTTTGGTGCAGTGATAGCCTTGATAGGATCAAATTAATCCATGGGCCAGGAGACCAGAAGTCATGGCTATTCTGCCTATTGGACTCTGTCAGCAAAGTGCCTGTGTGCTTTTCCAGGGACTGTGAAAAGTTTTAAGGCCTGAAAAAAACGATGAGCTCCAAAACATGAAAACTACAAAATCAAAATTAATAATGTCTACAAGACCCATGACTGTATCACCTTCATTAATTGTTAATTAAATTTAGCTTTCATGCAAATTTTACCACGTTAGAAGTGATTGTAGGTTGGGTTTCTGTCACTTTATAATAATTCCCAAGTATACATGTGAGTGAGTTGCCCATAAATGAATCTAAAAGTGAACTGACTTCAAGCCCCACGCACTCTCTACATCTCCATGCTGCCTCTGTTATGAGACACCCGCTTGGCGTACAGCTGAGAGAACTCTTTCTGGTCTCAAGGCTCCTACCCACTACTGACAGTGTCCCCAAACGTATCAGAACATCTCCAGGAGAGGCTGGATGTGAACACTCCAATGGGGGGGAAGATGAGATGTGTTCTTCATGGCCCCACAGGTCAGAACCAGGGCCAATACAAATCCTGCCCAGTCCAAGAGGGAAATGTCCAACACTCAGAGGCCCCCATCCCAAAGATAGTTAGGATGGGGGAGTTAGCACCCCCCCCCCGCCATTTGGGGATGGGGATGGTTGTTTAGTGCCTAAGTGATCCCTCTACTACAAATTCCTGAGAAAGGAAATGTTAGAAAAGTAACGAAGGGCCATCGAAAGCATTAAAAGGGTGTGTGTAACCTCAGTATAGCCTCTGTTATCTGAGTGCTGGTGACATTCTGAGGAGCCATACTGGAATTACTTGCAGATAACCCCAGTGCCAGCCGAAGATCACATTTTCATTGTTCCTGTTTTCCTCATCATTGGCTTTTATTAATACCTAATATTGAAGTTCTTTCCATGTATACATAGGACATCCAGTTATGGTCAGTTTTTAGTATGTATATTTCAATTGATTGTCAAATGACTGAAGTTCTGTATAGCATTGGGGTCAGAGTTTATGCTCATATCTGGCACTTGTAACTAAAAGATCCTTTGCAACACATGCTACCCACAAAGCTAAGAACATAGTTCATGGTTGTTAGAAATTTTGTTTGTTAGAAAATCATTTGTTATATTTACTTAACTTAATTTTTGAATGCACTTTAATCCAGTATCAAAAAAGGCTGACTCTAGCAGTTACCTGATTTATGAAAATAAGTTTGTGAATAAATATTGCAGAACTCTCCATGCATCATCTGAAAAATCTAATATAGTAGGAAAAATAACTTACACACACTTAAATAGTAATGTTAAATGACAATAAAAAGAAAGCTCTCCTCCTAACCTACATTTTAGGTGGATTTTAGAAGTTTATAGTGATTCTATAACTGTAAACGAGCACTCATAAGACCCGAGAACACGGCTTCACAGCCAAACAGAAGTAAATGATGCCCAGTGCTAATACTTTTGACAGAATTGGAGCAGAAGAAATAAGTAATTTCATTCGCTCTTGATTTGTATACAAGACCATCTCGAAAACTCCCAGATTTGCTTTTAACAGCATTTAATCTGTGCACTAGGTATATTTCAAACAAGGAGCCAGATAGAGTGAAATAAAATGTATTCCAACATGAGCAATTTTACTTGAAAATCTGCAAAAACAAAAAGTAAATGATCTCTATGGTGTTTTCAGATTGTAACGTTAAGTGATAAAATGTGCAACATCTGAACATCTGAAACCATAAACTTCTTTGTAAGTTAAATGGCAGAGCTTCATGTGGGCAGTAAATCAGCCAGCCGTCAAGTGACTTACTGCAGCCACAGCACACGCTCTCGCATTCCTGCCAGGAGTCGTTTTATGCTGCCAGCAGAAGGGTCTTCTCATAGACCCTCTTACAAGCGATCAGGCTTCTATTCCATTGGAATTCAGCATTTGGATGATTTTTGACTTTTAAATGGCAATTTCATATGATTCAACCTGATATTTGATAAATAGGAACCTTTATAGGGTTGTTTTGGAATGATCGTGTGAGTTTCTCAATTTTCTGTTTGTAGTAGAGGGGTTGTCACTGCCCAATATCCAGGTGTTTATTGGTTTTTCTTAAGATTATATAACTGGTTAGAGAAAATGATACACTGAAGGGCGTCTTGGTGTTCGCACTGGAGTGTGAGCCCTGCTACCAAGTTGTCAGAGGAAAAAGCAGGCGGTGACGTCTCCCCCTACTGGTGGAAGAGAGGAGTCGGCAAATGAAAAGCCAAGGAGGTGGTGGGTAGTGGAAGCATGAATAAAGCGAAGAGAAAATAGAGGTGGGAGGGAAAGAAGAAAGGCAGAAGGGGGAGAAGTCAAGGTGAAGGAAGGAGAAAAAAAGAAGTGGGAGGGAAACCCATGAAAGGAAGAGATGGAGGGGAAAGCAGAGAAGAGCATTGGGAAGGCCAGAGAGAAAGAAAACTAAGTGGAAAAATCGACAAGAAGTGGGCAAATAAGAATCAGAAGCAAAGGTAAAAAGGAGGAGGTGTAAGAACATTTTCATGGATCATCTCCATAGTAACCCTGAAAATACTGGCTAAGTTCTCAAATGGGACTGCAACCATGAAGGTTTATCAACCCATCCTCCTGGGGCCGAGCTTTAAAAAAGAAAAAATTGGATGTCTCCTAATCGTTGAGTCTTTTCTAAGAAGGAGATGTTCCAAACATGCCACATTAATGGTATGAGAATTATAGTCATTGCACTGTCCCTGGTTGGAATCTGATAAAATCCATAGTCCTGTAGAGCCAGTAGGAAACTTTATCTGGGCAAAATCCGGTAGAACAAAGTCTGGTCCCTGGGTACCCCAAATGGGATTGGTTGTCCAAAGGAAAATCGGTTTGAATGTGGCAAATTATCTTCAAAGTTTTGGGTGCAGCAGGATTTAGACACTTAGTTTCATGGTCCAGTAACTGTGATTACTGATACCACGGCCATAGGTTAAACTGGTGGGGAGTGATGGGGGGGAGGGGGGGCAAAGAGTAGGTTAATTGTTAATATGTAACTGTGTTTTCCTATGACAAAGGAAACTCCATAACTATACTCAGAAAGACAGTCCTCTTTTAAAATATTTAAAGAAGTCTATACAAGAGGTGCTTGAAGTCTGATAACACAAGTCAGAGTTCAAAGTAGTCATTTTTAAAAAATTTCTGAATGACTTATATTTAGATTTCTTTTAATTAAATGGTTTAGGCTAAATTTATTTGCATGTATTTAAGTCCTTAGGCTTCACCCCTGGTAAACTAGACAGCATTTTCAACAGCCCGGCTGGGAGGCTGAACACAGACAGATTTGTTACTGTTTTTTTTTTTTTTTTTTAAGTTTATTTATTTTTGGGACAGAGAGAGACAGAGCATGAACGGGGGAGGGGCAGAGAGAGAGGGAGACACAGAATCGGAAACAGGATCCAGGCTCTGAGCCATCAGCCCAGAGCCCGACGCGGGGCTCGAACTCACGGACCGCGAGATCGTGACCTGGCTGAAGTCGGACGCTTAACCGACTGCGCCACCCAGGCGCCCCTGTTACTGTTTTAACAAGTTGTCGGTCGGGCCACAGGAAAATGCCAATAGGTGTATACAGGAGTGAACCCAGGTTTGGAGGGCGCTTTCTCTTTAAGAGAGAAAAACCAATATGCCAGGAACCAGGAGGGCAGGGGCCCTGATCCTGAGCCTCATGGTTTCAGAGTAAACCCACCCCAGGTACCTGCGGTCTTGTTGGAGTCAGCAGTGATGATAGTGTAAAGCCTTGGAAGACACATCCAGCCCCACCTAGCCCTCCGGGTGAACGCAAGCTCTAAGGATTGGACAGACCACTTTATCCCCAGAGGTTCTGGTGCCCCCTGTGGGCCCTGCCGTGAGCATGGCTGGAGGGTTGTGATCAAGGAGGAAGAAATGAACAGTGACCTGGAGAGAGGAGGGAGAAGGAGGGGGGCACCTCTCCCCTCATGCTTGCGCCCCTGACCTTGAAAATCTCCAGCTCTGCCCTCAAACAGAATTCTCTGTGAGCCTGTAAGAGTTTTCTTGCGCTGATCCCTAAAATAGAATTTGCCAATTAGTTTTCAATAAAAAAGGCTTCCTGCAGGTCAACAGAGACAAGCAAATCTGATTTGCAATTTTATCTTTCCTTAGAGCTGAGGGCATTGTGTAGACAGAAGGTAGGAGGAATAGTGAGGGCTCCAAGAGGGAAGATGGAGAACAAGATTCCAGTACCCAGAAAAGCGCCTGCTGTCTGCAGCTCTGGGCTCGGCTCTGGGGTCGCTAGCGGGCCTGCTCACAGGCTGCACTGAGCCCCGGGAAATGGAGGCAGTGCGGAGCTCAGCTGGCTGTAAGAATACCAAATGGAACGCGTCACAAAACACAAAACGTTCTTTGCAAAGCACAATATATCCAAAGCCCTAGGTCAGTTTCTAGAAGATGAATGTGATTAATCAGGAAGTTGCTCCTCCCCACCTCTGTCCTGTCAAGACGGAGCCGGTGTGCTGGACTGAAAGGACGGAACTGGAGAGCTTGAGCAGACCTGTGTGGACCAGCCTGCCCGCAGCCCCCCACCCCCCGCCCCGCGTGCTCCTCAGCACCTCCCACCAGAAAGCCCCTCCACACCACGCTGAAACCCCCTGCAGGAGCGGCCCCGTGGGAAAACACCGCTATGGCAAAAACTGCATGGTGGTGCTTGGGAAGATGAGTACAGGAGGTGACTGTGACCAGCCTTCCAGCCCATGCTCCAGGCTCTGGGTGTTTCTGAGCTCCCTGGACTGAGATGAAGGCTGAAAGAAAAGTGAGGGTCTCCTTGCGATGGAATACTACTTGGCAATGAGAAAGAATGAAATCCTACCATTTGCAACATTGTGGATGGAACTGGAGAGTATTACGCTAAGTGAAATAAGTCAGAGAAAGGTATCATATGTTTCCACTCGTATGTGGAATTTGAGAAACTTAACCAAAGACCAAGGGGGAGGGAAGGGGAAAAAAATAGGTGTAAACAGAGAGGGAGGGAGGCAAACCATAAGAGACTCTTAAATACAAAGAACAAACTGAGGGTTGATGGGGGGCGGGGGGAGGGGGAAATGGGTGATGGGCATTGAGGAGGGCACCTGTTGGGATGAGGACTGGGGGTTGTATGGAAGCGATGAATCACGGGAATTGACTCCTGAAACCAAGAGCACACTGTATACGCTGTACGTTAGCTAACTTGATAGTAAATTATATTTAGAAGGAAAAAAAGTGAGGGTCTCCCACGGAACTGGCTTTCCTTCCTTAAAGAGCTCTACTCTTGCCCAGAATCAAGGTCTTTTGCCCTCTAAAGCCTGTGAATTCATGAGAGACTGCAACTCTTCCTTCTCCTCAGGTGGGGGGGGAGGAGGGGTACCACTTGTGATTGTAGAAAGAACCCATTTGGCCAAAAGGACACACACACACACACACTGGAGCAAATAAAGAAAAGCCTTAGGAGTCAGAACTTCCAGTGAACTCCCTCTCCTCCCTGAAGACCACATGGTGCATGGTTTGGGCTCTTCCCTGCACAGAGGTGGTTGAGTGATGGTAGTCCTGGGTATCCCCTTGGCAGGAACAGGGTGAGGCACCTCCTTTGCAAACCCATTAGCACAGATTCTACAGCAACTCCAGAGTTCCGAAAAAGAGAGGAGGGGATAGATAATCAGACAAGGAACGTTTATTAAGCACCTACTATGTGGCACATGCAATAGTAGAAAGAGGTTTGCAGCCAGGCAAACTCAGCCCCAGGTCCTGGGTCCATGCCTTACTTTTATCTGTAAGGTCTTGACCAAGCCACTCGTTCATTTAAGCCTCAGGATCTTCATTTGTGAAGAGGGGAACTTCTGAAGCAAAGCAGTAGGCTGCCTGGCTCACTGCTTGAACCCAAACTTGGGACAGATTAGCTCACACCGACTCTTCTCCTTCCCGTGGAAGAGCAGTTCCTGAAAATCTCTTAAGGGGTCACTGCCCACGTTTGAGTTCAAGATCTCTGTGTGCTGTCGAAGTCTTCTGGCTGATCTGAAACCCGCCCCCATGGCTCAAGAGAGGGTTTACGGAGGATCAGAGATCCACATTCGATCCGCTAAAAGTGTGTTTACACCATTTCCTTCGCCCAGTGAGTGAGGAGAGGCAAAGGACATAGGGTGTAATGCGATGTAAGAATGCTTAGAAGAAAAGGAAATATCTTGTAAAATGTTGGCATTTTCTTTCACAGATTAAAAAAACCACAGAAGCTCAATTAATGGTCCTTGAAGCTGATGAAAATTTAGCAGTGGGGAATTCTAGGGCTTTGTGAACAGTCTGCTCAGACTTTTTGTAGTAAAATGTACATAACCTACAATGTATCATTTTAACCCTTTCAAGTGTGCAATAAATACACTCACATTGTTGTGCAAAGGTCACTACTGTCCTTCTACGGGATCCCTCATCTCTCAAAACTGAGACTCTGTCCCCGTGCACACGAGCTCCCTTCCCCCTCCCTGACCCGGCAACCACCCTTCTCTCTACTTTCTGTCTTTACAGAGGTAACTACTGTAGGTACTACTATAAGCGGAAACATACAATATTTGCCCATTTGTGACTGGCTGGCTTCTCCTGGCGTGATATCCCCAGGGTTCATCCATGTTGGAGCGTGTGTTAGGATTTCCTTCCTTGTTATGTCTCCGTAGGGGTCCATCGTCTGTACGTACCACATTCTGTTCATCCTCTCATCTGTCGATGGACCCCGGCTTCTCCCTTTGGGCTTTGGCTATCGTGAATCACGCTGCTATGAACTAGGTGTACAGGCCCTGTGTTTTTAAAACAATAGAGTAAAAGCGGTTTTCAGCACACGAAAAACAGGCACCTCAGATTGCTAAGGTGGTAAACCTGTGACTTCATCCGCGGGATTGTTTTTTAACTAGGTTGAGTCTGTAAAGGGGACCAGGAGCATGATGGCCTCTGGCTGCATGTAACTCCCTGGGCAGCTGTGGGTGATCAGTACTTTCAGCGGCTTATTTAGATGCTGGGTATTTGCACTTACCGTGTGTGTGCTGGGCGCCTCCAGATGAAACCAGGCTGCTGTGCAGGCTCTCTGCCCTGAGGTGTCACTAACAGGTTTCTCTCTCTCTCTCTCTCTCCCTCTCTCTCTCTGTCTCTCCCTCTCTCTCTCTGTCTCTCATTCTCTCTCTCTGTCTCTCATTCTCTCTCTCTGTCTCTCTCTCTCGCATCCTGTCCTTCCCTGCCCCCCCCCCAACCGTGCCCCCTTTCCTCCCCACCCTGTGCCCATCTCATCTCCGCCTTCTCTTTGCTGGCTGCCTCCTGCTCTCCAGTGTGACCAAGACCAGTGCATTCAGAGCACCAAATTCGTTTTGCAGGCCGCGGCCACGCCCCTGCTGCAGAGCGAGCCTAGCCTCACCAGCGACGAGTTGCACCTGCCCGGGAAGCCAGGCCTGGGCACTCCCTGTGCCAGCCTGACGCTGGGGCAGCCCACACCGCCCTCCTCCATGCCCAACCTCACTGCGGAGGCCGCGCTGACAGACATACTGCCCCTGAAAGAGGAGCACGTGGGCCACCAGTTTCTGACTCCAGAGGAAGCGCCCTCGCCGCCCAGGATGCTGGCGGGCAGCCCCCTGGCCCACAGCCGCACCATGCACGTCCTCGGTCTGGCCAGCCAGGACTCTCTGCATGAGGACTCCGTGCGCGGCCTGGTGAAGCTTAGCTCCGTGTGACCACAGCCCCGGGGGCTGCAGACAGTAGGAGCTTTCCCATGACCCAACTCCGTGGTGGTGAGGACAACTCCAGTCCTGGGGCACAGAGACTACCGGGAGAGTGAATGGATCCCCCCTCCGTGGCAGACGAGGGCAGGGCCCAAATGCCCACGGCTTGGTTTAGTTGAATTTTCTTCCCCAGCCTGACTGCCTTGATAACAACGAAAATAAGAGAAGTAGCTGTTTGCCAGCATTTGGAGTCTGAGGGGGGTGGGCCTGGGAGAGAGGAGACTCGGGGCTGCAGAGTCCGGGAGGAAAGGACAGTGTTCTGCTGCCTGCTTGCTGCTCTTGTGACGGACGCACGGAAAGTCGAGGACCCTTGTGGCCAGACTGAAATTGCACCTGAGTGTTATGCTACTAATATCTGAAATAGACATGCCATTCCATTTGTTAATTTAAAAAAAAAAAAAAAAAAACCTAAAAGGGAAAAAAATGACCGGATCTGGATTTGCATGCCACACTACGTCTGCTCACAGTGGTGTTGGTATTCAAACGGAAGTGCTGCTTGCTCGCTTTCTTTCTTCTAATTTGGTGAATCTTCAAGTGCTGTTTTACGGGAAGACAGTGCGACACACACGGAGACTCGTGGGACGATGCCATCACTCACCGGCTTCTTCAGCTTCGTTATCCAGGGGTCGGCGGAGCCCCGGGCTGCAGAGGGTCGCTGGGGTTTTATCCTATCCAGTATCAGCTAACCTTCTGTTTAGTAGTTAGATGAGGTATTGTGTTGTACCACACCTGCCACAGCCTCCACCTCCTTGTGTGACCAAACTTCCTGTGGACAGCCAATAAAATGACGTCCTCTGTTATTTTGGATCTGCGTACACTTATCCTTAATAGCTTCCATGACAACACAGCCGTCTGGATGGCCTGTGGAGAGTTTGGTTTTACTAAAGTATTCCCTAGCAAGGAATGGTCTCAAAACAGCCAAAAGTAAAATATTTGAATTGGGGTTTTATTTTACGGGATGATTTATCG
The DNA here is from genome assembly GCF_018350155.1 of Leopardus geoffroyi. Taxonomy (NCBI): domain Eukaryota; kingdom Metazoa; phylum Chordata; class Mammalia; order Carnivora; family Felidae; genus Leopardus; species Leopardus geoffroyi. The sequence goes on from NC_059332.1 coordinate 142,195,937, forward strand.
GGTAAGAGGGTAGCTTTCCCACAGAATTTGCCCCACATTCGCAGATTGCCACACAGTGGTTAATCTATGGCAGGTAGAAGGGAGAGGGTATGCAGGAATGAGGACCACAGTGGGACCATCTTCTGCGTTGTGTTCATGTATCCCCAGGGTTCAGAAAGGGCCACCTGAGGTCCTACGAAGATATCAAAAATTGAGGAGGAGAAACCAGCTTAAAGTTTGGGCCCAGATCATGCAGACCGTCATTCTTAGCCAGAAACTAATCAGTATGGAATTAGCAAAATTACCCCTTCGTTCACTTCATTTATCAGCCAGAAGGGAACTGGCTTAGCATCTGGGGAGTAAGTCACTTTGGAGGCAGCTGCAGGGACTCAGCAGGCTCTGTCCTTGCTTCTCTCCAGACGATAAATTGAGCAACCCAATCTGCTCAAGTTCAGAATCATGCTGTTGCCCCTCACAACCATAAAGAAACACAAGATGCGTTGATCAGTGGTATAAGATGCCCCAACAATTTACATTTACGGAAAAAGGCTGTTTCTCCTGAGAAACAGTTGCCATTTTATAGAAAAGAAAAGGAAAGGAGAAAAGAAAAAGAAAAGCACAACTTAAAGTCATATTTGGAATAAAGCCAATTCTTTGTCGGTGGAAAAATAATTTGTGCTGAAAATAACCACAGAATTCTCTCATGGTGTTATCTTTGAACCATCTTTGTTTTTCGTACTATATATACGAATAGAGAACAAGAAGGTAAATTGTGTGTAGCCTTTGTTTATCTTCTGGACCTCCTAACTACTTGTACTCAGAACTTACAATAAGGGGGACAGAGTTCTTCCTTACACAGCCACACACACACACACACACACACACACACACACACACACACACGCTCATGGTCATCAACACACAGGAATTCTCCTTGCACACGTGCTGCCTGTGAGCAAAAAGCAACAGCCCCACAATGTGCCTTCTGTAACGTCCCAAACCCTCTGCTTCTTGCCTCCTTCCATCTGCTGCCCAGAGACCCTGGGAGAGCGTTGGCCCTGGTGAAAGACAAGGATGGGTCACTTCTCACTCCTGTATCCATATGGCTCAGCCCATTCCCGGTTTCTTCATCTGAAGGATGAAAACAATGGACTTTTGAGTCTTTCCATTCCTTTTTAACTTTGTGTCATTTTAATTTTTATGCATGATTCACATTGACTTTTTTTTCTTCACATTTTATTTAAATTCTAGTTCGTTGACATACAGTGCAATATTGGTTTCAGGAAAATTCAGTGGCTCATCACTTACATACAACACCCAGTGCTCATAACAATACGTGTCCTCCTTAATACCCATCTTCCATGTGTTCTTTCCATTTCTAATATCGTCTAATTCAGTAAGTGCTGATTTCCCATGACCACTCCTTCTTTCCACCTCCTTACGAAAAAATCCAAAAAGTAAGGATCTTTTGTCTTTAATAATATTTACATAATATTTGTTACCAATTCTCCACTCCACCCTCAGCCCTGTCCCAGGGACATCACTTAATCAAAAAGAGGACTGGGAATTTCGGTGAAACAAATCAAGACTATTCAAGGCTATGCAGGGTCCAAGAGGGAGATTAACTTGAATGGGACAATTTGCTAAGACAATTAACTTCTTAAATAAAACCCCAAACCAGAGAGTTACTCACAACCCTTCCCTCTGTGGCTTAGAAAAGAATGGAGAGTGTGTGGAATGAATGACTGCATTCCCAGGAGTCCCCTTCTTCTCCTGGGGTGTATGCATGTATACATATACATATACATATACATATACATATACATATGTATATGTATATATATTTAAATGTGGAGTGGTTCCATCTAGCTGTGGCTGTGTAGACTTTGATCTTTCTAAATTCTGTCAGTGTGTTATGGGTTGATTGCATGCTGGCTATAAAAGTAAGATAAATATTTTACCGTGCTATTAAAGCTTGGACCATTATCAAACACAGACACACGCATACACACTCCTTTTGTTGTTTAAAAATTCATCTGCTCTCATTCTCCTGGGAGTGCTCCGGGGCCTGCTGGCTTCCCAGGCTCTCGGAGGCTGAATTTAGCCTGAATGTCCTGGTCCTCAGGAAGGATGTTGGATGGAGCCGATAGCCTGTATCTGGAAGGGCAGTGTGACATGTCAGTCTGTACCCGGGGAGAATCGGCCAGGCCCTCGTGCTACTTCCAGCTTTTATCTGTAATTATTTGAGCCTGTGAGAAGAATGCCATAACCCCACCCTGCGCCAGCAAAATGCCAGATACCTGTTCTGGTCCAGAGTAGCACAGAGAAAGAGTCTTTCAGAGCTCAGCATCCCCTCCCCCCACCGGTGTACCGTGGTCTTCCCCTGTTGTGTCTAGGATTACTGACTGGGGTTCAAAACAAGAAGCAAACCCTGTTTTGTGAGCCAGGCTCCTGCTGGACCTGAATGGGTTTTTGAAAGCCCCCTAAGCTTGTTATGCCCTGGGCCTGGGCCTTCTCATCTGATTTCAGCAGCAAGAAAAATGAATTTGCCAAAATTGGCAGTAAGCGTCCCTGGCACTGGAGCTTGCAAAGGCATCTGCAGGGAACTTCTGGAACTTGAGCCATTCAGGGACCACCATCAGAAGGTGCAGAGGCTTCTGGAGGGCACAGCCTATTGGGCTCCTCTGCAGGTCTCAGAGCCTCCGTGCTTCCCAAGGAGGAGAGCCATAACTTGGATGCCCCTTCCTGAACTCAGCCCACAAATCATCCTCTTCACCAGAAACCCAGTGCTTTTCCACCTTGGCTTGTGGTTTTGATCTAGCTAGAAGGTATCAGGAGTTTGCGTTCATTGTTTAAGGAAAGTTTCCAAGGTTGGTTGTCCTTTGATTCATGCACGTGAATACTATTTGGCCCATTTGGTTCTTGATCGTGTAAGAGAAGAGAATAAAGGGAACAAATGTCGAATATGCTTTTCTGATTAATGCCTTAAACTGTTCTGAAGCTGAGCCTCAATGAAATCGATGTTTACATTTTTTATTAAGCACCTGTTGAGCTGTGGGATCTAGTGTATTCTTGTCCAAATGAGAGAGCCTTTCAAATTAATTCTTCTTCCCGTGGTCTCCTCCACCTGCCCTGGAGATCTGTGTATGGCATTATATTCTGTTTTCCATGTTACCTGGAAAAAAACCACCTCTCAGATGTTCCCTTGAAATGAGTCCCCCTCCTTTCTGTCTAATATGAATAAGTTACCATTGAAATATTAAATAAGCAGAAGCGCCGTTTTCTTTCAAATGAATGTCAAAGATGCTAACGGTTTTTTGTAACTCAGTAAATCTTCTGTCTAGTTGCCCATTGTACAGTCCTGACAATACAGCCAAGATGGATTTTCAGATGAGTGGTTAGCACATTAATCCAGCCGTTGAAAATCATTGGGAGGCTGAAGATTAGATGGTTTCTGGAGCAACTGAATTTGCAGCTGCCACAAAACTAGATAAGTGGCCTTAACTGGAATTATTTTTTAAATCTTACAAACACCAGGAATTACATACAGAATGGATTGGAAAGCAGATGAGCATTTGTGCAATCTGAAGACTTTTCTTCCAACGATTGTTGACTTTCTAAAAGATACTTGGTATTGCTGATGAAGACATGAATGAACAACTCTCTATTTGCCCTAGATATTTTGAGATGGATAGTTAAACCAAGACACTATATGGCATCTCCAAGGAGACATGTTTTCTGGGTTTTACATGAATGGAGATGGTTTTAGCCTGTAGTTTAAAAAAAGAAAGAAAGAAAGAAAGATTGAAGCCTTGCTTACCATTTGCCCAGGGCATTCTGTGTTGGTATTTCACAAGAGCCAAACATTTTGGTGTGACGGGGGAAGAAAAGGTACATTAAAACTCTTAGTGGATCCAAAGCCCTAAATCTGAACAATGGTAACACAATATAACACATAACATTGCATGTTTTCTGAGATAATTATGCTTATTTAAGTGCCTTTCATGTTTTAATCAATGTCTGCAGAATTGTTCTTGAAATGAATTAAGAAAGTATTTTCCTCCTTCAATAAAAACTGCTAATGGCATCAAATGTAAACCTCAGTCTTTATAAGATAGATATTGTCAAGGTCAACAAGGTATAGAGAAGAATCGGATCAATTTGCATTCAGTGAGTTTGCACAATGTAGGCACTCATATGGAGAATAATGGGTTTTCTGATCACACGTGTCTAGATTAGTATCTACCTTGTGATTCTCAACTTTTTTCAGTTCACAAATGACTTCGGAGCAATGTAGAACTTCCTGTCTCCTAATGCACTTCTTCTGTGTTCCACCTTCTAACACATATACACACCAGCCTCCAGCCTTGCCAGATAAGAATTGTGTTTGGCTACTGGTAACAAATCCCCAAATGACAATGGCTTAGACAAAGAAATGTCTTTTTCTGTCATGCAAAGTAAGTCCAGAGGTAGGCAATCCAGGGTCTTGTAGTGGCTCCATAATGTCATCAATGCCCTGACTTCTGTCTCTCTTTCTGTTCTGCCCTTCTTAGCACTGGCTTTCATCCTCAGGGTCACTTCATGGTTACAAAATAGCTGCAACTCCAGCCATCAAAGCCATATTCCAGGAAGGAAAGAAAGAGAAAGGATGAGCCAAATGCATACATGATACTTAAGACAGCTCCCTTCAAAGAGCTTTCCCAGAAATGTCAGCCTGATTTCTCCATGGCCAATGTTGAGTCACATGACCACCCCTAACTACAAAAGAGGCTGGGAACATGGTGTTTTAGCTGGGCACATTGTTACCCCAAATAATATTGGGCTTCTGTTAGTAAGAAAGGACAAAATGAGTATTTATTAGATAATCACAATAGATAACCTCACCTCCTCCTTGTTGAAAAAGAGACCCTCCAGCTTGAGCTCATCCATTCTCCCCTCCACCAGATAAGCTTTGTCTTCATCCACTTTTCTTTCCCTTTAAAGATAGTTCCTACTTGCTAAATAGACTTGACCCAGGCTCTTCCATGATCTCTAGAATCCATCCCCTTCTCTCTTGTATCTTCTATTTCTTTCTTTTCATTGGTTGCTTTTTCTAAGTCATCAAACTTTTCTTCTAGCAAAAAAAAAAAAAAAAAAAAAAATCGTCTTCCTTGTCCTTCATCCCCAGCGTTCCCTCATGGCACATTCATGAGATGGACCCTCCAAGGTCCAATGGCCAAATCCAATTCAACATCTCGGAAGTACCTGGTGTCATGGAGCTGCATCAGGAGCTGTGCTGGCCGAGAAGGCAAGCTGCGTTTGGAGGGCCCCTAAGGCTCCTTCTCACGCAAGCCCTCTGTGCGTTGCCACCATACTCCCACCCTGTGGCTCAGTGACATTGCTGTTGTTCCAGGTGACACCTCTTTGTACTCTGCTTCCTTCTCACACCCTGAAGTGAGGACACATGGCAAGGCTTGGTCCTCTGCCCTTCTCTCTCCTTGCTCTCCTCCCCTCCAGAGACTTTTCCACTCCCACACCTTCTCCTCTTACCTCTGTAGTGGACTCCAACCTCTCTGTCTCCCATATAACCTCCCTTCCAAGTGCCAGCCCACATCAGAACCAGCTGCCTGGGGGGAGAAAGAGCTTCAAACAGGATTCTGGCTCTGGCCAGCCTAAAACTAGCTCTCTAACCCTTGGGCAGTGGGTGGAGCCTCTGAGCCTAGTTTCCTTACCTGTACCTGAGTGGTCTTTGAGGTGGTGCCATGCTACTGTAAGTTTAGGTGTCCCCTTAGATGTCCCATCATCACCCCAAACTCAGAATGCCTAAAATTGAATTCCACGTCTTTTCCCCCAAACCAGTCCTTATTTTAGTTGCTGCTTCCCTAGTAGGGTCCTAGGCTGAAAATTCTGGAGTGGTCCTTGACTCTTGATTACCCTCCATATCTAGTCAGGTGTCCAGTCCTGTCTACTGTCGCTTTATAATATCCATCAAATCTGTCATTCTTTTCTACTTGATTGCTATCTCATTATTTTCCCCAGGATATTATGATGTCTGCCAAGAGGTCCCTCCCAAATCTTTTCCTATGCCCATCCATCCCATGTGACCCAGGCAAATTGATCATCTCCAACCATGCTACGTACATATCAGATCCCAGACATGAGACTGTCAAAGGCTTTTTCTTGCCCTATGCTGCTTGAGCCAACATCAAAGCCTCTATATTCTGGCCCCAATTAGGATTTCCATCCTTCTGTCCCTTTCTTCTTGTGCTTCCCTCTGACCTCCTAGTCTCATCTTCTGGCAGGACCCATGCACTTCCCACCCTCCTGATCTGCAGTCTGCTCTTCCTGACTCTCCTCTGAGTCCCTCCTTGCTTTCAAGGCCTTGCTGAAGGACCAACACCTCCATGAGATCCCTGACAGCCTGAGGAACTCCCTTCCTCTGAATCCTTAAATTTGTCTGTCAGGTGTGTTCTTAAGTTGAGGTATAATTCACGTACCATAAACTCACCCTTTTAAAATGTACAGTTCAGTGGCTTTGAGTATATTCACAAGACTGTACTATCACTGCCACATCGATAACATTTCCATCAAGCATTTGAGACTCTTTTCAGAGAGCCTGTTATTTTCATGTGAATGTCCTCTCTCCCCATAAAACATGGGGACAGGCCAGGCAGGACAACTCACTCAGGCACTTGACAGTCAAATGCTCGGGAAGGCCAGAGGGTTCAGGTGAGGAGGATGCAGTGACAATAGTTCAATAAACAAAGACCCAAACTCCCTAAGGGAAACTCTTGCTGGGACCTAACCACTTCAGGGAAAGGCCAAGCCCCATCTCCCCTTTTACCCTCTTTTGTGTCCATTGTAAGGAAATGAGGTTGTTGAGATGCAAGGCCCTGTGCCAGGAGATCTGAGCTTGGCAATCCTGTTCTGATCCATGGAGAACATCTGGGCTCCCTCCCCAAGGCCACCTGAGGGGTCTCCTACATTTCTTACAGCATGTATGCTAATTTGGGATAAAATTTGGGTCATAAGTCAATCATCTCATATAATTCCACTAGAAAAAAGTTAAATTTTTAAATATATAATTTGTAATCAATAGTAAGACAACTTAGATCATTTGGGGATTGCATGCTTTAAAAAATTACATTTAGGGTGCCCAGGTGGCTCAGTTGGTTAAGCATCTGACTCTTGATTTCAGCTCAGGTCATGATCTCACAGTTCATGAGATTGAGCCCCATGATAGGCTCCATGCTAGGTGTAGAGCCTGCTTAAGATTCTCTTTCTCTCCTTCTGCGCCTTCCCTACTCATGCTCACATGTGCACATACTCTCTCTCAAAAAAAAATCATTTAATAAAAATCTATTAACCAGTTCCATTAATAAGCATTTTTGGCAACATGACAGAGTTAGGCACTGAATAATGTGTATCACTTTCCGTATCATAGAAAGCATACATCATATACTCATATTATAATGATTGTTTATTTCCAGGTAATAGATCTTTAGTAAAAGAGGCATTGAAATAAAACATAAAATAAATATTTATATGCCACTTTGCTAGAATCACATTTTTGCTTAGAAATAAACATGGGCAATTCAGTCAAATGAGTGACAAACAGTATTCTCCATTTGACAGAGCAAGAAACATTAAATGACTCTTACCAGGGTCACACAGAAAATGAGGGCCAAGATATCATCTAAGCCTCTAACTCTCATCTATAAGAATTTGAATGCTAGAAGGGCAGACCAGCTCTCCTGAGTTCACTGCTGCCAGCACCTGGCACAGCACCGTGCATACCACAGGCTGATGCTAACATCAGTGCATGGGCTCTGAATAAGTGTTAATGGATTTGACGAGATGCCAAATGATAAAGGGGCTGTAGCTACCTTTCATATCACAAACAAGGCTAACTGTAATGAAGAACTGAGGAAGAAGTGAGCATATGGCATATAATTACATATGAAGGTATATAATTACATATGTTCCTACCTACCACTTTTCATATAGTAATATATTTTGTATACTTTATTTACTAACAGATTATATTCCATCAGTTGGCTTGGAATTTGGAGTATATTTTCTCACAGAAACAAACATCTTAACTGGTATTGAGAACCTAGATCCATCCACAAAATAATCCATAACTTTCCTAAAATAATACTAATGACAGTCCTAGGATCTAAACACCCCAAACTTCTCTTAAGTTCTGAGTTCTGAGCCTGGTTCTCTAACCCTTGGAGACCTGGGACCCCTTGAGAGTGGACTCCCCACTTGCTGCTATTTCTACCTCACTTCCAAATAGCAAATCCATCTTAAGAGACACATGGAACTCCGATTTCGTTAAAATCTCTATGAGGAACAGACAAAAAAACGGAAAGAAATCCTCAAATTCTCTATTTCCAGAGATTCAAAATAGGTAAATTCTCCTTTGCAATGCATTTAAGGTATCTCTTAAAAACAACCTTTTCCTTTTACTTTGGAGCCTTCAGGAATTTCAGCGGAGATGATTTTCTGGCAGAAATTCTAGATGATTCCACAGCTGAATCCACCTTTACCAAACATGGACGACTCACTTGGACTTGAGAATTTCTTTTTTTGTTAATATCCTAAATCAAAACATGCATTGTGCTTTGAGGCGTGTCTAGCTGGCATTGACCATCATGGTGAAAAGAAAACATTTTGTAAAGCCTTTTTAAAAAGTTTCCTTGACACAATCAACACTCTGGACAGGTACACAGGAGATGACACTATGCAAAGGTTGTTCCTTTTTTGAGAAATCTGGTCAGCAAACATCTGTTGGCGGCACCTGTGTTGTCTGATTGAAATCTAGCCTGAGTATTGAAATTTAATTTGTTAGGCCAGTCTGGAAGCTGCACTAGAAACGCAACTTCTTGGGATAATGAGAACAGATGGATTCAGAGGCCACCAAGGATTAATCTAAACCCATTGTTCTCATGGAAATATCAGATAGGGCTCTCCGTGTCCCTAAGTAATAGCTTCAGAACAGCTGTGCTGAGGCCGTAGGAAGGCCCTATGAACTGATGCTCTGTTATCTTACTGAAATCTTAGAGTGCCTTGCCTTCCACAGTCATCTTCCCAAGATCTGGATAAAAATTAACTTTCTGCGATAAAATATAATCCAAGAGCATGATAGAAGGTAACTGAAAATGTGAATCTGAGGACCCTTTCAGCAAGCTCATAACCACCTGACACACACCTTTTACACTGGTTTGGAGCTCGCCATGTGCCCCCACCTCTCCACAAGGACACCCCTCTGCATCTGTCTTATGCAGCATACAAACTAGGGACCTCGTAGTACAAACCCAGTCACCTCTGGAGGTGTCCGCTTCCCTGTGACTTGGTACTTTGTCAGGACCAATTTTTGAGAATTCATGTGTGAACCTCTAGCTACTATAGCTGATCTACTTTTAAATTCTATATTATCAAAAGGAAGGGTCTGGCAAGCACCTCCTTATCGGTTCATCGTCAGGTGGGAGATCCCTGACTAGAATCCCTAAACTCTTTTCTCAGCATCCTTTACCTGCCAGGAGGGAGGCTGAGCCACTTAGAACCACATAGGAGACCAGTGCTTTTTCTAAGGAAGGAGCAGATATTTTTTCTTTTCTTTTCTTTTCTTTTTCTTTTTTTTTTAATTCTATCAGAGCTTTGATAGTTGTCTAATAGTTGACAGATGCTTTGCTGAGTTGTCTAATCATGAATCAGCCTGTCCTCAAGTTCTGAGTGAGCAGGACTTACACTTACAAGTTAGGTATATCTGTGCTCCATTCATTCCTAGAAGAACTTACAGCAAGATCAAAGATGACACATAGGATGGAAATAAGGTGTTTTCCTCTCAGTTCTTCGTGGTGCCAACCACCCTCCACTCGTTGAGTCCATGGCCCATCCAAGGGGTCCTGGCACAGCTCAGAAGAAAGAAGTCAGTTCTCATCCTGGAGCGTCTACACAGACTTTTATGAGGCCATGCCAGAGACAGTGACTTGAAGAGAAAAGACCAAATGAGCTGAGTTTAAACAAAGATCTGGAAAGATATATACTGGCTTTTTTTTTCCACCACAGGGAGAAGAGTTGAGAATTCTGTGTGGACTGAGGGAAGACTGGAGCAGTGGAGGGCTCCCTCCATACCTCCTTGGTGGGGTCTCAGTGAGGAAAGTTTGCTGCCCTCCATGGCTTTGGGGGGAACCCGAGGGCAGAGAGGACTGGGGCCTCACTTCTTGGGTCAAGTCTAAGGAGACAGCATAAGGAAGTCAAGTCTAAGGAGTCTGAGAACCAGTATAAAAGTGCCCAGTGGAAATCACAGCAGGTGACTAAAAGCAGAGAGACAGAGAGAGCCCATCCCCCTCACCCCAAGGCCCCAGATGGGCAGGAAGGAGCAGCTGGGAGTGTCCTGTGCCTGGAGTCAGGTGGAGCACCTAGGCACGAATTAGGATAAGGGTCCTCAAGACCCGTTACTTCCATCTGTTGGGGAAATTTCATAATAGACCGGTTTTTGTAAGAAGACAGCTGCCATATGTCACAAACTTCTCTGGGCAAACACAGATCTGTAATGTTTACAACATGAGCAGCAGCCTAGGGTGGCAGTGACCCTGCCTGTGGTCAGATGGGGTTGCCACGAGCAGATGCAGCCAGATGCCACGAGTCATGGCCCCTCTGCAGCTGATGTAGACGCCGAAGATGCCTTGAGAGGAGTCCCGTCTCCGCAGAGGCCACTGAGCAGAGACAGTGATCAAGAACCAGTGGCTTGTTCCCAAAGGACACTGACAAATGTTATGCCCAGAATTCGTGATCCCCAAAGACCACCAGGGAGCCGAGTCCGATGCAAAAGCAAAAGAGCCTTTATTCGAGCTAGCTCGAGCTCAGTCCCCTACCTGCACCAACACAGCGGTGAGATACCGGGGAGAGAGAGCGAGTTTCAAAAGGACAAAGGTTTTATTGGGGCCTAGGGACAGTTGGTGAGGTAATGGCTGTGGCCTCAGCCAATTGGCTGGGGAAGGGAGTCCTGTTAAGCAGGTCGCCAGGCGTGTTTTGATGGGGAAGTTTGAATGGGTGAGCAGGAGGTTACTCAAGGGGAGGAGGCGTGGTCAAGGTGAAGGACACAGAACAAGATGGAGTCTGCCGGCGTAGGCCCGCCCTTTCAACAAACACCACACAGATTCTAAAGAAGCCCCCAGTTTGAAGGAAAGTGGGAATTCTAACATGACCAACAAGATCCCTGACTTAAACGGAGTTTCCCTGGACTAATTTGTTTTTAGCTGTGGAGGCACAGAGCTGGAAATTAAGTAGTTCTCAAAAATTAGCTAGTTTATAACCTGGTTTGTGACTATGACATTTATTCCTGTCACAAAGAGGTACTTGGTCCCTGGCCATGTGGAGTTTCTAGCTTAGTGGTATGAGGGGCCAACACAGGCATGAAATCAGCTCCCTGACTTTCTTCCCACCTCTGGCCTTATTCTAGCTACTATGGCCTACCGTGGCCTCTACTGCGTGGGCACACATGGGCGCACGTGTGTGCATGCACACACACACACACACACACACACACACACACACACACACGGACTCTCCTTCTCACAAAGGCTTCTCCTCCTCGATCATATACCAGCCTTTCTTCCTCAGACATGCATGTGCATCTCCTCCCTACACACACATACAGAGGTTTGTCCTCATACACAGGCCCCACAGCTAGCACCCTGGGAACTTCCTTCCCCAGGCATCACATGACTCTCTCAGCTCAAATCACTGCCTCTAAGACACCTACACCTTCCCTCAACCCCCAGCCCCTTCCCTTGCTTTTCGATTTTTTCATAGCAGTTTTTGCTTCCCAGCATCATATACGATATTGAAGTTGTTTATATTCTGTTTCTACAAATAGAACATGAATCCCATAACAAACAGGGACTCTGTCCTGCGCACCTATTGTATTCCCAGGGCCTGGAGTAATGCCTGGCACATAGTAGGGGCTCAGTGTTTTTTGAATGGATGAAGAATCTTAATTTAGAGGAAACTCAACACTGCAGCAAGCAGGGGCATGCTCCCCAGAGCCTGTCCTTCAGAAGCTGCATTTGCTGTATTTGTCTTGCTGGCCTGGGCTCCGGATTCCGAAGGCCCATCAATGCATAATTTCCCTAATGACTCAGGCAAGTTTGAGAAATACCACTATCCTGCGTTTGCAGAGAAGATCTTACATTTTTCCCATTTATGGATTTTTAGGATGGTCTTCATAATTACTTGGGCTTAATGGTGTGCAAGTGCTGCTAGTTTAAGTGCCTTAAATTTTTTTTTTTTTAAAAGGAAAAAGCAGAAAATAGGGAGTAAAAAGAAATGGTTGGCTCCCAATTTCTAAAGCAGGATGAAGCTTCACCATCATCATCACCTCCCAATAAGTGAACTTTGTACGGACTGTCATGGTTATGCTGAGTGGACACTGCAGTTGTGGGGGACAGGGAGGGAGGCTGCTAAGTTGATGGCCACCTGTCAGGGGCTCAAAAGCAGTGACAGCACATGTGGGTCCCCCCCACCCCTTTCCTGCTCCTCCTGACCTCTACCACCTGTTCATGGCCATTTCATGACTCGTTGACCCTCCACTGAAGTAGGAGTAAAAGGAGAATCAATACCTGAAACCAGCTTTCTAGAATTCCTTTGTCAGCACAGGTGGCTTCAACTCTAAAGATAGAAGAGGGCAAGGGGTGCCTGGGTAGGATGAAGCACAAAATCAACAGAGGACATTCCCCAAATGTGTGTCCCATGAAGACTCACAGCTGCTACAACGTCCCATCAGATAGCCCCGGTCCTGGGTCTGGCCCTAGGCAGCACCAGCAAGCTCTCTTTCCCTTGGATGAGGCTCCCCCTGAATAGTGCCCAGTTCCAACCTAAAGACAGGGATGTTGGGATGTGATGCTTAAGTCCGTCCACATTTCTGGAGAGCTGGGAATGTTGCAGTATAAGCCTGCAGTCAGGAAAATCAGTTCAGGATTTCCTGGGTTGGGTCTGTTTTAGGCTCACTCTCCGGAGTTGGTTTCCTTTGCAGAGCAAAAGCCTATTTAGGCTTGTACACATCCAACTGCCTGACTTAGGAGGACTTCAAGGGATTTTAAGAGGAAACATGTTTGAAAAAAAAAAAAAAAAAAAAAAAAAAAAAAAAAAAACGTTCTACTGCTGCCAGCAGAAGTAACTAAGGCCTGAGGCTTCTCACCCTTTGTGTGTGATTACCTCTGAAGACTGTGAGGAAATAGGGGCCTTCCTGCCCCTTGGCAATGCAGGCCTACTGACAACAGCTTGTCAAGAACCTTTGTAGTTACCCCAATACATCCATTTCTACCAACGACTGGATTTTCCTCTTCCCTAGTGAGTTGAGGCCCTACTAGGGCAACGGGCCTTCCCCACCAGGTCCCATGGAAGACCCCACCTCTCAGAGGCTGCACAGTGACAAACTACTACCCAGGGTGCCCAAGCACTGGTCTCCTGGCCCTGCACTCACCCCCATGCAGCGAATGTTAAGGACACTCATTGTGTGTGCCTTCACCTGCCAATTCAGTATCTGTAACTTTAAAAGAAGATAAAGTGGCTGTGTGGAGTAGCAGAAAAATTGTCATGGAGAAACTAGGCCTTCAAAAGGCGAACGATGATTTTAGCAAATTTCTCTGGTTGACCTTCCCTCTCCAAGGCTCTGCAGAACACAACTCCAGGGATGGAAAAGGAGCCAAAAGCCCCATTTCCCCTGGAATTCACAATTCCTCTGTCCAGCTAATCAGCACAGTTACAGCAAGGGAAGTACATTAGTCAGTGACAGAGGCCCAAGTCAAAGTAGCTTAAGCAAAACAAGGATTCATTGCTTCACAGGGATAACCCAGCATCAGACCGGCTTGATCCGAGGGCTCAGTTCATGCGTTAAGGACTTGATTTTTCAACCTCTCTCTCTCCATCTCTCAGCTCTATTGCCTCCAGATTGACGTCACACTCAGAATCAGCCCTCAGAGTGACAAAACAGTCACTGAGGGCTCAAGGTTTAGGTCCTCCCAGGTCAGTGGCCCCGTGAAGGAGAGTAGGAGGGCTCCCTCCTCCACATCTACCAAGTCCTGAGACACCACGTCATGAGGTCTATGCAGGCCATGCTCGGTCCTGAACCAGTCACAGGAGCGAGAGGACTCTGGTGACCCGCTAAGCTGGAGCTGTGTACCCACCCCTGCCACGGGCATAGAGGCGCCCCCCTTCAAGCGACAGGGACCAGGAGTAGGGCGGAATGGCTCACCGCATGGAAATCAGGGCAGGCTGACTGCAGAGAGGACAAAGCAGTGACAGTCCCCGCATTTCCCCTGCATAAGCTGCCACTGGACAATACCAGTTAGTAGAAAAAATCAGGAACACCAAAGCTCAGCCAACCTAAAAGGGTCTGGCAGAGACTAACTCTGGACTCAAACAAGGAATGGGAGCCCACAGAATAGTTGTGCAGCCCAAACCTGGAGCCAGGCATCGTCCTGCGTGCCTCCCTCATCCTCCCAGGTTGTCAGCCACTTAGTCCTTCCGACTTCAAAAATAATTGCCATCTGTCCTCCCTTTTCCATCCCCCACCACCACTGCCGAGGTCAACAGTGACCACTTGTATCTATTTCTTAGGGCTGCTAAGTGCCACAAATTTAGCAGCCTAACACCACAAAAATTTATTCTCTCTGTTCTGGAGATTGGAAGCCCAAAATCAGGGTGTCGGCAGGGCCATGATCCCTCTGGGACGCTGGGCAGAGCCCTGCCTTGCCCTTCCCAGCTTCTGGGGATGGTGGCAATGTTTGGTGCTCCTTGGTCCACAAGTATGTCACTCTAGTCCCTGCCTCTGTCGTCTCGTGGACTTCTCCCTGTGTGTCTGTGTCTTCACATGGTGTTTTCCTCTTCTTATAAGGACACCAGTCAGATAGGATTAGGGCCCATCCCAATGGCCGCATCCTTTTGATTATATCTGCAAAGACCCCACTTCCAAATAAGGTCACATTCACAGGTATCATAGGTTAGGACTTAACATAACTTTTCAGGGGGCACAATTCAATCCACAATATCACCTCTTGCCTAAACCATGGATGGCAACCTCCTAAAGGTCCCTTCCAATCAATCTGATTCTTTCCAATCCAATCTCCAAACTACAGCCTGAGTGGCTTTCCTAGAATACAAATCTGACCATGTCCCTCCCTTCTTCAACCCTCCACTGGCTCCCCAGATGGTCCACAGGGCAAATTCCAAGATCCATGACATATGTGGAGGCTCGTCTGCAAACACTCTCTCACCTCTGTTCACATGTTCAGTTCCCTGGAGTCAGGAGGCAGAGCTCACCCCCTAGGGCCACACAGGGAAGCACCAGGGTCTTTCAGGAGTGCAAAGATGGGGAG
Organism: Leopardus geoffroyi; assembly: GCF_018350155.1. Classification (NCBI taxonomy): domain Eukaryota; kingdom Metazoa; phylum Chordata; class Mammalia; order Carnivora; family Felidae; genus Leopardus; species Leopardus geoffroyi. Next base: position 142,211,284 of record NC_059332.1, read on the forward strand.
GAAAATGCAGACGAGACCCTTCATTGTGGTCTCTGAGGGAAGGAATGGGTAAGGCAGGGTAGGCAGGCTTGGCATTGGCAAGTTTGAATAATTTCAGTGGGCTCTGGATATAAAGGCTCTTCCCAGTGACTGGCACCTGGGTCTGGGTCTAGGTCTGGCACCTGGGATAGGACAGGTGGAAAGTGGCCCAGAGTATGACAGCCAGATAGAGAAGGTGGTTGGGGCTTGGGCACTGGACTGGTTAGTTTGCATATAAAAGGCACATTTCTGGGAAAGCTGTTTACTCTCTCTGGGAGTGACTAGCCCTGGGAGGGGCAATCCCTCAGGGTCAGCAAGAATCAGACGTCAAAGCATCAGAAAGCCTGATTAATACCAAGCTGCATACTTCCTGTGTCGTGTGAGCCTGTTGGCAAGAGCCCTCTGTCTGTTTGTTCTGAGCTGTGTTTACATCAGAAGCTGTGATATGAAGTGATACAGGCACCCAGGACAGAGCCTTTCCTGAGGCCATTAAATGTGCCAGATCGGGTTAATCAAGATGCCCCACTGGAGGACTCCATCCCACCCTGCGCATAAACGACAATGCAGCCAGGTGTCATTGAAGACATTCCAAGCCCCCTGTGTGGACTGGAGTTAGCACCTGGAAGTGTGGGGAGCTGTGTCCTCACCAGGCGTTGAGTCCACCTGCACAATGGCAGGTGTGGGGCATGTGTTTGAGGCTTCCACAGGTTCTTTATATGCCTTGGGTTTAGTGAGCCAGAACAGTGTAGCCAAAGAATAGTATATATTTAAGTCATGTGTAATCATTAAAGAGCAAGCAGGCTCTCAATCCAAAAGTACAATATTTCTGTAAAATTCTGGGGGGGAAAATACACCACACACACCTGTGCAGCAGTGTCAGCCAGGAGTCCTCACCTTTTCACCCACTGGCATTCCTTTTCCTGATTTTCCCTCCATGGAGCCTATGGAGTCCGATGAGATAATCATTATTTTATGCTCCCATTTTCTTATAAATCAGGAACATGCATATCTATTGATCTTAGCTACTGGTCATCTAGAGATAAGCCATGTTTCCATGGTGAGTTTTAACTCTAGCCAAAAGCAAAGGAACATGATGTGCTGGTTAACCTGTGTGGCATCATTGTAGCAAGTGGGTGACATCCCATACACTTTGTGATATATTGAAAATAAGCCACGAACTCCCGTGGACTTAAAGATGCCCTAGAGTCAGGAAATATGTGCTCAGGAACCACTGGACTACAGCTGGAAGGATCCAGAGCAACTGGAAGGATCCAGGTGTCCCTAACTGATGAAAAATACCAGTGCCAGCTCCTTCAGAGTAAGGATAACCTCATAAGGACAATAATATTCTTATGTGTTCAACCCACTGTGGTATTTTCTAGGCATTACTTCAGCTAATTACCATATCTGTCTTATGAAATAGGCTCGGGTGCCTGGGTGACTCAGTCGGTTAAGCGTCTGACTTTGGCTCAGGTCATGATCTCATGGTCTGTGAGTTCGAGCCCCGCATCAGGCTCTGCTGATGGCTCAGAGCCTGGAGTCTGCTTCAGATTCTATGTCTCCCTCTCTCTCTGCCCCTCCCCTGCTCATGCTCTGGTTTTCTCTGGCTCTCAAAAATGAATAAACTTAAAAAAATAAAAAAAGAAATAGGCTCAATGAAGTACAATAAAACCCAAGGTCCCTGCCAGTTGGGAAGCCAGGGTGAATTTTAGATCCCCCAACCTCAGAGCCTGTGCTCTAAGCTCTGCATTATGTTGGAATGTGGGCTTTGAGGATCTCTAAAGAAAACTGTGTTCATCTGCTTGGGCTGCCATGACAAAATGCCACAGGCTGGGTGAGCCTGAACAGACATTTAATTTTTCACAGTTCTGGAGGCTGAAAGTCTAAGATCAAGGTGCTAATCAGCATTGGTTTCTGGTGAGACCTCTCCTCCTGGCTTATAGACGGCCACCTTCTCGCTGTATGCTCACATGGCCTCTTCTCTGTGAGTGGGAGGGCAGAGAGAGAGATTGGGGAGAGAGAGAGAGTGAGGGAGAGAGAGTCAGAGACAGAAACAGAGAGAGAGAACTCTCAGGTATTTCTTAGGGCCCTACCTTTATGACCTCATTTAACCTTAATGAACTCTCTAAAGGCCTTATCTCCAAATACAGTCATTTTGGGGATTAGGGCTTCAACATATGAATTTGGGAACACAGTTAAGTCCATAGCAAAAATTGCTGCACTTTTTTGTGGATTCACTAAAGAGCCACCACCTGGGGTATCCAGACTCTATGTATCCCCTCTGTGTGGAATCAGACTCACCTGAGAGGTCTGGGCACCTGGGGCCCAGGCTCATCAATATGGAAAGGTGATTTTCTAATCACCATTCAGATTATTCTGGCTTTCCAGAAACAAACATGAACTTGCAAGCAGGAAAGACTTCTCCATTGAGGAGGCTGAACAAACGTAAAGACAGTGGGTGTTGGATTCCAGCAGCTCTGAATTCAAGTGCCAGTTCAGTTGCCTATAAGTTGAGTGACCTCAGGGAAGTCACTCAGTCTTTCTGAGTGTCAATTTTTCCATCTTCAGAATGTCACCGCCAGCCCTTACCAACCCTCACAGGGTTGTTGTGCCAGAGTGGAGAGGAGACAGCTTGTGTCGTGTGCCTGATCCATAATAAAAAGTCAGAAACCATCAGGCGTATGCTAAATTGTCAGTTGCACTACTGGCCCCCGATTTGAAGATCTAGAAGGAAGTCTTCTCACACTTGGCTGTGTGCTTCAATAAACCCTAACAGCTTCTCTGGGTCCCTCTCCTTAGGGTCACCAAGGCATTGCTGTAAATGCAACATCTACCCATTTTGTGAGCCTTTTGTTGTCAACATTTAATTAAATCAGAGTGACATTTGTCCCCCAGGACTAATCAGGTGTTGGGTAGAGGTAGCACCTCCTGGGAGTTGGTCTAAACTGGGGTCCTGATCTGGCCAGACTGATTCAAGAGACTGTACTGTCACCAGGGCAGCAGCAGAACATCTGAGCTGAATAACTTGTCCTCTCACTGTCCTGAGTGGTTTGCAACTGGCTGTTTCCATCTCCGGGATTTTGCTTCATCGCTATGAAACAGTGCTGGGCCCCTTGGTCCTTGCAGCTATGGCGTCCTTGTGTGGCCCAAGACACTGTCCCCCACCTCCTGGGACTGAGAACTTGCTGGGGCGCTGGCCAGATGACCAAGTCCAGCTTCTCTACCTTCTCACATCCCTGGTCAGACTCCAGTGAAGAGCAGGAGGGAGATGGGCTGGCAGGCAAGGGTGGACTCTTGCACTGTGGGAGGTGGTCCTGCCACTTATGGACTAACCAGCCTCTGATGGACTCTGAGCTCTACCTCTTACTAAACGTGTGCCCCTTGGTGAACTACCCTGTGTCTATAGGCCTCAGTTTTCTCTGTCTGTAAAGTGGGCACCATTCCATATCCTCTGCAGTATCACTTAAGGAGTAGAGATGGTCCATGCAGAACTATGGATGATATGTAGCTCTTCATAAGTAGTAGCTATTATTACCTCTGTCATTGTGATTTTACAGTTCTTAAGGAAATAGGCTATCAGATGGGAAGAGAACTAAAGCCCAGTACCTGGGGATGCTCTAGGGTTTCAGGCTGGATAGGAGGACAAGGCCTGAGCACTCTCAGGATGGTGGGCTTCTCTCAACTGGCATCTCCTAGCACATAATGATGGGGTCCTCTCCAACAAAGCATTCCCCTTCCTGAAATTCCTGGACACAGAATAGGCCAGCCAGGCAAACACATTGGTTGGGCAAGATTTTTCCTTTGCAGTTAGTGTGTTTCCTTTGGTAAGATGGGACTTTCCAGCATCCGAATCTCCCTTTGCTGGTTCCTCCAGTGGAGAGCAAGCAGTTACGCATGAATAACTAGGGGAAGAAGGAGGTGTAGAAAAGAGTGTTTCTCTGAGACATTCCTTCCACTTCTTCTGGACTCCATGCTGTTTCCTGAGCTCCTACAGATTTTAAAGACTCCAAAAGAACCTCTGAGATGCTGAGACTAGGTTATCAGCTACTGCAGGGGCTGCCCATACCATGACGACCAGAAATAAGTTGTCTGGTGGCCACTTCCTGCTCATGGATGGAGAGGGAAAGAAAAACAAAGCAAGTATGAGGCATAGTGAGAAATCTACTCAAAAAAGGTTCACCCCAAAACATTGCCCTACCAGAGGAGCCTCTAACTAGATAGTGCACCCTACTTGGCTTGGCCTACGTTGATGAACCGATCACCAACTAGCAGCATGGGTTTCCATGATTGGTTCGGTTCACTGGAATCCTTCTCTGAGACCTGGATTGTGTTAGGAGCAGGAAGGGAGCATATGTGGCTGTTGAGCAGGCGACTGCCAGTGTCTGCTACCCAATCACAGAAACTGCCTTAACACTGGAGAGCCACCTTGTGCTGAGCAGGAGCTTGTCGTAATTGGAAGAGACCCTTTGTGCAGGGGTAGTCTGTACCAGGAAGAAGTACAATCCAGGTAATTTACACCTGTGGAAAGGAATGCAATGTCAGGGTCAGGGAGTAGTCTGGCAGGCTGTTGGGATTGAACCCAGTCCCATCACCCACAGCTGCTGTGGCACACAAAATATCTGCTCTACTGGGAGGGGCAGGGAAAGGGTCATGCCCTGGACCCGTCCACCTCTTCCTGTCCTCCATTCACCCTTCCCCTCACCTCTGCTTGCTTACGAAAGTTCAGCCCTGAAAGAGAAATTCTGCCTGCCAGAGGCTCCACCAAATCATCCTCAATCTGCAAAAGGTGCCAGAGGACAGAGGTGTCCCCTCAAGGGCACCCTAAACAATCATCATCCCAAATGACAACAGATGTCTGCTTCCTGCCTGAATGCACTTTGTTTTGTCCAGAACTGCAGTACCTCATTGACCTGTGTATTATCCTTGGACTTACAGTGGCCTAATTCATTGGGAATGTACAACTTGAGAAAACAATTTTGTCAATTCATCTCTCTAAAACAGTTTTCTAGGTCAACCACTATGTGAGAAGCAGCTTATGGTTGATGTTTTAAGAGATAATAGGTTATTCTCTACCCCAAGGTAGTCGACAGTGTCTCATACATCCAGGCTCACATGATAGTCTGACCTTTAGGATGGCAACTAAAATTCATCCCTTATGTCTACACTGATAGGTTGTTGGTGACTATCCAGAGTATTGGGTTGAGAACAGCTCAGGCTGCACTAGAAAGAGTGCTGTATGCCATTCACAATGTCTGCCATGAGCAAAGCACAGGAATGATGGCGATACCATGAACTTGATATGCCTAGTCTAACCTTCCACCCTTCAAGAGGCATCCACTATATATTCCAAGATAAAGAAAAAGGTGCTCATATGCCAGCTGGATAGAGACTTCCACAGAAACAAACATTTGCCCAGGTTGAAGAAACCGTGGCAACAAACAAATGTTCTCTCCTCCTTATGCTATTCTCATGCCCAATGTCTGAGTCAAGAATTTTTTTTTTAACTAAGCTTTTTCTAAGCCCTGGGGGACTACTGGAATAAAGAAGCAAACCTGATCTGTATCTGTTTTTATTATTCTCTGTTTGTAAAGATTATAGACTAAATGATCTATAAAAAGTGGTGGGGGAGGGGAACAAAATCTAAGAAATAGGGGTCCTGGCTTAGTTTGGTCAGTTCTTTTGTATTCTTGCCATGTGACTCATCCATGAGAAAAACTCAAACTACATTAAATTTATGAGTAACTTGATGGTGTGTGACCAAGGAATGAAGAAATCTTGCAACAAAGTTTTGTTTTCCAGGCCCGAGTTCCCCCAACAGTGAGTTAGGACAAGTCTCATGACCAAACTGGCAGGCCCTGGAATCCCGACTGGCCTGGGCCAGGCCCTGCAAGGAGAATCCTGGGCTCTGAGCAGCAAGGGTGGGTCTCTGTTATTTCAGCCTGGAAAACATCTCCACCCCACCCAGGGAGAGCCAGCCATTCCTGAAGGAGGAGACGGGGATGCTGGCAACCCATCCCTGCCCAAAGCTTTACTGAAACCAGAGCTGGGTGGACCCTACCAACCACCTGAAATATCTCCTAGAATTCTGTGTTTGGCTATTTAATGAAGCAGCGACATTCTTTGGTGGTTTCTGTCCTGCTTTTGGATAGAAAGGAAGGAAGGGAAGGGAAAAAGCCGACATGATGCCTGTCATGTTTCAAGTAACCACTATCAGTCAAGAACTCCCTTAAGTCCTTTGTAACATATTCCATTATAATCACAAGGTTCATTGGATGAATGAGAACCCTGCAGAGGCCCCTGTTGTTTGTCTGAGGTCCCACAACTGGAGCAGCAGAACTGGGTTCACAGAAAGGCAGCCACATGCTCTCCACCACGTTCAGAAGTAAGCTCTGAGTCTCTGATGGCCTACAAGTGGACAAATGGTCAAGGCCTTATAACAAGAAAGAAGGAAAGCTTTTAACTTGGAGGATATTACTTCAAAAATGTTCAAGCTTATGTGTTTGCTGGAGGGTTTTTTTCCCCCCTGATGCATTACATTCTAAATTCAATGCCCTAGAAGATATTGAATAGACAGGACAAAATCCATTAGGCTTGTTGATTTATAGCTTTTCAGCATTTAGAAGGAGCAGCTTTCAATGTGAAATTGATTGCATGCTGCAGCCCATTTTAGAAATTTGTCTCCTTTTGCTAGTAAGTGATTTATGCCATGTTCCCATTATTGCCTCTTTTTGGAAGGAGGAAAAAATACCAACACAAAGAAAATTCGGTGTCCAGTATCTTTGTGAATCCTGCTCAACACTCCCATGGCCCATCTCTGCATTTTGTTGACTGAAGAGTAAATAGCTGGGCCTCTGGTGCACAAATGCACACTTTCTGGTGTCAATGAGAGGAGAGCGGTGGAGATTAAGGAGGAGTTAGCTAGGGTTACTCTTGATCCTCTTCCACACCTCTCCCACCCCCCTGCCAGTTCTCCGTGGTCACTCCATCCTTGCATCGCCCTATTTACTGCCCAGTGCTCTCTAGATGGGGAGTATCCAGAAGGCCACAGGTTTGTAATGAACAGCCTTGTGTCTCCAGCCCCTAGCACAGGGCCTTGCACACAGTAGGTGCTCCACACATGTTTAGTTGAAACAACAGTTCACACCCAAGTGGCTGAGGCTGAGAGGGCCTGTTGAAGGATGGAGCCATATGCCATAGCATATGTATGAGACGCCTCTTGAGTTTGTCACGGGCCTCTTTGAACTGCAGTCCTAGGTTTCTCTGTGTATTCTAAAATACATGGCATGGAAATATACAAAATACTTTGCCAAAATAAAGAAACTCTACATCTATGAGTTTAGAAGACCTAGATTAAAAACTAAAAGCTAGATCAGTTTAGCATAACTCATACTAGGCTTGTGTGGCTCACTGCTTTATTGAACAAACTTAACTTAGTATTAAATGCTACACAAATATGAAATAGCTTTATTTTCTCATTCATTTCCAGTCCTTTAGTGATCTTATTCTGAGCCCTTATTTCTTTGATGACACAAAATTATTTAAAAAAACACAAGTCTTGTCCAATCTATGTTAATCCACTTCTGTTTCATATCCCCACCTCCTCCCAGCAGTGATGAGGTCCTCACTTCAGAAATTTGACATGAGGAGGGGCAATGTTGGCTCTCTCCACCCTCTCCACCTTGCTCCTTCCTCCACAGTGCTGTGCAGAGGAGGAGGAGGAAGGGAAGTCCAAAGTCTTTGCCCAGTGGTGCCATTCTGCTTCTCCCTTGGCTGTTGGTACAGCTGACTAGCAGGTGCTTTCTCTGTGAGGTCCTGCATGAGCCTCCTCACCTACAGCTCCTCTGGCTTGGCCCACTCAGACCCGCCCCCAGGCCCTGCCCCCAAGGTTCAGCTCCCAGCCTCCTGCTTCTGGGGCAATGGTAAAGGGCTCAAGTATGGCTACCTCCCAGGTGTCCCTTGACCCACCAGAAACAGTCACCTCTTGGCAAGAGACCAGTGACTCTACCATTGACCTCTCCTCTGGCCATTCATTTCAAGTAGCCACAGCGGGAATGATAATATAACAAGATTCTCCAGAGTGGCTCCAGAATCAAGAGAAAAACATTGCCTCCAGTCTTTTCCAAACTCAGGGTGAAATTGTCTACTTCTTTCATAACATTTATGAGCTTAGCTGTTACATTAATGGAGGAGAGCCAAAAGTCAGGATATACAAAATAGTGGTCCATCACACTTTATTTTAGAGAGAAGACACAGAGTCAAAGACAAAGGCAAACACACTTAGATGCTGAGACAAACTTGACTCAGGTTCATCTCTTCCTGACTCAGCCTCCATGTCTCCTGAGCCTGAGCGGAGGTAACTCAGCTTAGGAAATAACTCATTAAAGATAATGTGAAAGCAGAGTCATGAATTTAGCTTCCAAAATGCATGTGAAAGAGTCAATACTTCCGCCTCCCGGTTCTTGGATGTTCTTGAATATTCTCGAATAAGCCTGGTCACAAACATTAGCTGATGAAATATAAGTCATAAGGGATTTTGCTCTCCTTTAAAGATAGATACAGCTCTCCCCTTCCAAACTGCGACAACACGTGTAACGGTGATCTGGCTGCGGCACGTGTCACCATGCTGATCACAGGGCTGATTCTACTGATCTGGCTGGTTAGGCAGGTGTTTCTTCCTCTACTGCTGTTCTGTGTGTGTGCCTCTGAAGCTGAGCACTCTGTTGAAGAAGACAACCTTTCCTGAAAGAGAAGGACTGTTCTGTCCAGGGTATATGCTAGAACCTCCAAATAAGCTCCTCAAAATTCCTCACCTGTGTTGTATGGCTTTGCTGATTACATCTAGTATCTGTCCTCCCTTTTGCTTTCTTAAGGGAATTCAAATTTTCATTTGAGTAGCCTCCCCTACCTCATGTAGCCCATGGACTTAGGGAGGGGCGGACTCCCAAATTGGGAGGGCCCTGATTAGTCTAAGACAGAGAATGGGGATAACTGTATCTCACACCTCACAGTGGTGGGGTCAGACACAGGAAATGGCATTCAGACAATCCCAGCATTTGGCCCATGACCCAGTTTGGGCTAATGAGACCCAAACAGAGATTTGCTGAAAGAGACCGTCTCTCCTTCTGGATGGTGTATTGTGTGGCTACAAGCTCTGGGACAACTGAGACAGTGCTGTCACCAGGACAGACCCCAGGCTGAGGATGATGCTGACACTCTGTGGGTTAGAGAACCCAAGATTATGAAGACATCATGGAGCCAGGTAACCAGCCACCCTGAAGCCGCCCTAACTCTGGCCTCTCCTTACTGGCAAGCCAATCTGTTTGGTGTTCTACAACAGCATTTTAAAACATTCTAACAAGACCAGTCACATAATTCATTGTCCAAACCCAGACACTTTTGCGAGTGAAACGGGTCCTCCCAATAATCCTACCAGGACTGCACGTATAAAATGGGACTGCTCCAGCAAATCAGAATGTGGGGTCACTCTAATCATAACTGATAGAAACCATAGCGTTATCTAAATGAATCACCAAGCTTGAAGAAAAAGCAAAATCAGAGTCATTTAAAGGAATAAAGCAACCTGACTCAGGTCCAGCTCTAATTCCATCTCCAAACTGTAGCCAAAGCGATCTTTTCAAAACCCAGATCTGATCATGTCCTCCCCTGCCTACAACACTACAGCAGCTTCCCATTTCTCTTGGGATGCAGCCTAAGAGCCTCTGTAGGGCCTCCCTCCTCTCCAGCCTCCCCTGGCGGGAGCTTTGCATGCACTCGGCAAGGAAGGCCCTTCCCTCTCACTTAGCCACCTGCTCCAGAGCCTCACCCCTACGGCAGTCTGCCCATCACCCCTCCAACCTCCACCCCAACCTGGAGCCTTTGTTGTAGAACCTGTCAACCCCATTCCTGCCCTATCTAGCACCTCTTTGGCTCTTCATTGTGGGTACAAGTGAACAGGGATGTATCTGCTCTTTCTGTTTGTGGTGTTAGCCCCATGCAAAATGCCTGGCCACACAGAGATCCTCAAAACACATGTGTTGATAGAATGAACAAGTCCTAGGAATGCAAAGATTAAGGCACAGCAGAAATCCTGGAGGGTCCATCTTCAGAGTTCAAAGTTGTCCTTGCGCCATTCAGTGGAGCCCAGAAGGACAGACCAGCTCTCCCTAATGATGCCTTTGACTACGGCTACTGAGGCTTGTGACCCTCTCCTGTGAAGCCAGTGCCTTTGAACACACTGTTTCTGAGCGTCTCCTATGACAGGAGTAGGGGGCTGGCAGAGGCCCTTTATAACCATTGAATCCGATGCAGCTGCTCAAAGCTCAAGAGGTAAAGCATTGTGGTGTTTTCTTCCTAAACCCTAAGCTGCAAACAGGTAATTTTTTCTTAACCGTTCAGTTATCTAAAGGTCAAATCTATTTCTCCAATAATTACCTCCTTTTTCTGGCTGGCATAAGTGAAGGTACAAAATCGTTCTTTTCTTATTTCAGCCAGAAAATGAGCTCCCTAACACAATTCCTCTAGGGATAGTGTATATATATGTGTGTGTGTGTGTGTGCTCTGGACAAAAGAGGAGAGGAAAATCCTTTTAAGTCTTGCCTGGGTCTGTGTTCACGCACCATCTTAAATCTGTATTCCGGTAGCAACAGTAATCACACCCCCTGTGGTTACCTGTGTTGAAAATTCACTTTTCTTTCCTTGTTCTCAACTCCCACCCATACTGCCACTCTTGCAGCCTTTTTCTGCTCTCCTACACAGCAATTTTAGGCAAAGATTTTCTTTGTCCCTTTAGTTGTCTTGGGAGGTAGGCAGGGAGTGAGTGAACAGAAGCTCAGAGAAGGTACGAGACGGGTCATCCTGCAAGGAAACACTTTCTATGTTTTTTAAGTCTATCTATCATTTACAACATTGCTGCAAAGACAGTGTTCAAGGTACTAGCTAATGCCCCTCATGAAGAGTCACCAAATATCTCTCATAAAATTCAGTTCCTGGAAAATATCCATCTCTCTAGAATTCGCCTCTAATCAGGCAACGTGAACTGTACAATCTGTCACACCACCTTTATGTCCTGAATTAGTAACTTCTAGAATGAGCACTAAATTTATCCATCTCACCCTTAGCCCCTGGCTTCAGAGCTCCTCTGATCTCTATTTCCACTGCCCTACTTAGTACATGCTTTCATATTTTAAGCTACCTCAAAACTCTTTTAAAGGTAGACAGGGCATAAATGATAACAATTATTTTTATTAAAAGTTTCTTTAATCTTATGAAACCACATTCTCTTAAAAGAGTAGTTCAGAATCGCATTAAAAAAAAAATAATAATCCCCATGGGGCGCCTGGGTGGCTCAGTCGGTTAAGCATCTGACTTCAGCTCAGGTTGTGATCTCATACTCCATGAGTTCGAGCCCCACATCAGGCTCTGTGCTGAGAGCTCAGAGACCGGAGTCTGCTTTGGATTCTGTGTCTCCCTCTCTCTCTGCCTGTCCCCTGCTCATGCTCTGTCTCTCTCTTTCTCAAAAATAAATAAAACATTTTTAAAAATTTATAAAAAAAATAATCCCCGAGAAAACTAAACTCTCACTGAGAACTAATAACTTCAGGTCTGTTATGCAGCAAACTCCGTTTCCTGTCATTTAATTTCTTCAGACTCTGGATTTGTGCCTCCTGTGCCAGATCTATCATTCAGCCTCAGCCCTCGGAGGTTTCTTCCAGGCACCAAGAAAACCAGCTTCCCAGAGGCTGCTGAGAGCCTGGCACGTTTGAATGAATATTTTATACAAAACCTCAGAATATCCTCCAAAATCTGAGCCAAGGACTCAGAGGAAAAAGGAGATTTCATTCCCAGTACAACCCAATAACAAGGGTATCTGTAGCCCTGGGGAGGTTCAAGCCACATCCAGGACAAGTGCCTGTTTGACATCCACTCTCGGGGACAGGATCAAGGCCTCCTACCTCCTGACCAGGGCCCCCCGGGTGAGGCCTTCCACTATGCTGAATCATCCCAGTGGGTTGGAGATGCTACACTCATTATGTTCTATCAATTCTCAGCAGTATTGCCTCGAATTTGTAAAGTAGTGATTAGATAATCATGCCACGGGGACAAAAGAAGATGGAGCACATTCAATCAGAGCTTGTTATAATCAAAACGTGACACTAATGACACAGGACTGTGATGTGTAATCATTACTATGCATCTAGTCCTACTGAACTGTAATCCTCAAGAAGACTGGACTCATCTTTTCATATCCACAGCAACAGACAGGGCACCTGCAGACAGTGCACTCTCAGTATGTGTTTGCTAGAAAAGCGGTCACGGTAATGAGCAGAAATAATCATCAGTTCTCATACATTACTGCCGCTGGTGTTGCTTTTCCATACTAAAGCCAAGCTTCTAGTTTGTATCTTTCTTTTCCTATTTTCATCTCTATAGATGGTACCACCGTTGATAAGGTTTCCCAACACAGAATACAGGCTCATTCTACACAGACATTGACCCAAGCACATACACACAATGACTCAGTAAGAGATAAGCGTCTTGGACACATTTCCCCAGTATTCAGGATCCCATGTCATCCCATATCTTCCCTTCTAAGTGGCCTGAGTTGACACTCCCCAAACTTCAGCACAGTCGTTTTAAGCACAGACTCTGGAACCAGATTGCTGGGGTTAAATCCATTCTCCTTCATTTACTCGCTGTGTGATGTTGGGCAAGTGATTTAACCCACCTGTTACTATCTTCTTATCTGTAAAATGAGGACATAATCCTATAACTTACTTGTCATGGTTTGCAAACGTGGTCACAAATTCTTCTCCCCATACCTACGTACTTGGGCACTACCCACCCCCACCAACTCTGGGCTTGGTCATGCGCCTTACTTTGACCAATAGGGTAATAGCAATAAGAAGCAAGCAAGAGACTTGAAAAGTACTCTGTCACTGGGGCTTGCTTTTTTGCTGCCTTGGAACAATGAGGCCACCATATAGAAAGCCCAGGATAGTCTACTAGAGGATCAGAAACCACATGGAGAGAAGCCCCAGGCATCTTAGTCATTCTACCAAGGTCATCATAAACCAGCCAACCCCCAGTCAACCTGCTGACTGAGCACAAATGTGTCAGTGAATCCCACCAAGATCAGCTAAGCCTATCTCAGACAACACAAACTGACCAGCAGAATCATGAGTTAAACAAATAGTTGTTGTTTTAATACACAGGTTTTTGGGTTATATGGTACTGTTGGAGTATGGCCTCGAAATTCTTTGACACTCTTCCCATTAGAAATGGAGTCTATATACCTTGAATCTGAGTAGGCTTTTGACTATTTCAACCAGGAGGTTATACCAGAAGTATTATTATGTGATTTCCAACAGTATATATAGTGAGAAATTATGAATTTTACCTTGTTGAATACTGGATATTTTTATATTCCTATAGATATTCTTGAATTTGTTCTTGGCAAGGTAAGTTACTTGGGAACAGTTTGATTCGTTCTGTCTTGTTTTTAAGATCTGTTAAGTGAAGTATGGCCGTGTTTAATCTAGGGCTCATTGTTCACAATATTGAGGCAAGACCCTGCTGAGTACCCTACCCAATGCCCAGGATATCATGAGTTTTTCTAGTCTGGCTTATAGGAACAGGAGCTATTCCTCACCCTACCTCACTATTTAACTAAACTATGTATTTTTTTTAAACACAGGAGTTAAATAAAATTCAGAAGTATCATAACCTTGCTTTCTCCAGGAATTGTACATGTATCCAATAAAATGTTATTTACCAGCTAACAGTGGAATGAAGTTCCACTTATGAAAAGAATTGCCTTTGTTGTCAAAAATACCTTGGGGTGCCTGGGTAGCTCACTTGATTAAGCATCCAACTCTGTTTCGGCTCAGGTCATGATCTCACGATTTGTGAGTTTGAGCCCCACATCAGGCTCCATGCTGACAGTGTGGATCCTGCTTGGGATTTTCTCTCTCCCTCTGTCTCTGCCCCTCCTCTGCTTTCTCTCTCTCTCTCTCTCAAAAATAAAATAAACTTAAAAAATTGTTTTAATACCTTGATAGGTCAGTCTAGTTGGGAGGTGAGTCTTCAATAGTTTGTCTGGAAGAAAAGTAATGAATGCAAGGGAGCCAAAGTGCTCCACATAAAGAGGTTAAGAGAAATTTGATTATGGTGGAGAGAAATAAAGTAAGAAAGGGGAGAGGGTCAGGGGAGAGAGAGACAAGACAAGACAAGACAGCACAGAAGCAGGCAGAAATATGGACAATGAGACAAAAACTCTTGACAAAATGGGACAAAATGCCAAAGCAAGGATCAAGGATCTGCTAATTCAGTTTTAGATTTAATTCAGGTTTAACTTTGGATTTAAATTCAGATGCTATGATATAAACCTCTCCATGGCCTCAAACTGTCAGTAAAAGTCAGCTACATACACAGCCTTGGATGATGGCATTTTAGAAAATGAAGCTATCAAAGTCATGGCCAGTTAGGGCAGTGAGACACAAGTTGGGATGAAGAGATGTTTCATGAACAGAACTGATTTTGTAGAATCAGGATTTCAAAGCTGGAGGTAACCAGGGGAAATGTAGTACATATGGTCCTCTCTCTGTGAATTCCCCAGGGTCTGAAGGGACTACTAGGTCTCCAAGTATACATGGGAGGGGAGACAAGTTAGTTTTGCTCAAAACTTAAAGTACAGGGTCACCTCCAGCTGACATGAGGTTAAACATAATTGATTCTTAAATTGGTGGCATGAACAATGAGAGGTAAAAGTTCAGAGACAAGAGTCTGTCAATATGACATGTTTTAGCTGCTTTAACCTGTATCTGAAATAAAGTTCCACCTTTGCCTTTGCAAAAATTGTTTTTTAAGCATTTGCAGGATATAGTAGATTCATGATAGTATCTGTTCTCCACAGCAAATATGACATCATGGCATAGCTCAGAAGCAATATTGCCTTTTTTCCCTCAAGGTTAGATTGTACTGATAATTCCTTGCTCCAGTCCCAGAGGCGCGGATTTGCCAAGATTCGCTTAGAATGTTGTATTGCTATTTACAGCAAGCAGTACAGTTTCTTCTGAAAGGGACCCCAGTTGTCTCCCCCAGAGCCACTTAATGTTCTAAGGAAGGCACAGATGACACTAGGCATCAAGCAGGTTTTAAAGATCTTTCTGCTTGTTCACCAGGAATTCTAGAAACAAATGTTCAACTGTGCCCCCTGGGTATTTTTCCTGGTGAAGGAGATGAAGGTGTTGATACCATATCCTCTTGCCTATCTCTTCACACCTCCTCCAAAGGTGATTGCTTTAAAGCTCTATTACAAACCTGATGGAGGTTAAAATTTTCAGTTGCTCCCATGTTCACTGAGTCTTGAGCAATCTAGCTTCAAAGTCAAGGGCATCCTGCTGAAGAAGGACGTAAGTTCAAATCCCAGCCTACAAGACACTATGCAAAATCCTTCCCTGCTTTGCCTTTCTAATTTTGAACTGGAGACTCTTAAAGAGATGGTACAGAGTGTTGATATATATACTGAGATTTAGAATATGATAAAGATAGAATTCCCATCAGTGAAGAATTAAAGAGAGTAAGGAAATTCAAAGTCACATTCCCAAGTCACTTCTTAACTTCTGTCAAAGTAAAATCCAAAGCAAAGCTTTAAACATTAAAAAATATATACCACAAAAGAATTAAAATAAAATGTAATCAATTCTTTTAATACAGAATGAGGAAGGTCTTTCTAAGCGTAGCCAGTCTACCCCAGCCCCATGCTACAATATGGATAAACCCCAGGCACATGAAGCTAAGTGAAAGAAGACAGTTACAAAGGAGCACATCATGTATGATTCCATTTATATGAAACATCCAGAATAGGCAAATCTACAGAGACACAAGGTAGCTTCATGGTTGTCTAGGACTGGAGTGGAGGTGGAAATTTGAGAGGTGAAAGCTAAGGGGTACAGGGTTTCTTTTTGGAGTAATAGAAATATTCTAAAATTGATTGATGGCTACACAACTCTGAGAAAATACTGAAAGCATTTGAACTGTACATCTTAAATGAGTCCACTTCATGTGAATTATATCTCAGTAAAACTTGTTTTTTAATGGAGGGATATAAGGCAAATTATCAATAGCGGTTACCACTGGATAGAGGGCTAGTGGCTGATTTTCATTTTCCTTTTACTTATCAGTATTTTCAAAATTTTTCTCCAATAATTAGGTGTTACTGTAGAAAGGAAAGAAGGTTTGGGGTACCTGGGTGGCTCAGTCTGTTAAGTGGCCGACCCTTGATTTCAGCTCAGCTCATCATGTCAAGGTTCATGAGATCATGTCCCACATCAGACTCTGTGCTAACAATGCAGAATCTGCTTGTGATTCTCTCTCTCCCCCCCACTCTGCTCATCCCCTCCTTGTGCTCTCTCTCTCTCTCTCTCTCTCAATAAATAAATGAACATTAAAAGAGAAGAAAGGAAGGAAGATTCTTTTCCTAAGAAGCAAGGGGTGGAAACCATGATCTGAGTTGCTCTTGGTTCCAATGACTACCTGCTTATTATAGTGAAGAACATGTCTCTTCAACCATGTAAAGAGCTTGGTTATTACTTAATACTAGATGGGTTTCCATATTAAATTTATAATATGTTTTAAGAAGATGTTTGTCAGAATGAGTTACTACTTGTGAAAAGAGTAAGTGTGACCTCCTGGAGGGCACCTGCTCAGATCAAGTAGTGAAACTTTGGAATGATGCCCTGTTCAATCCAAATCCCTTGGATTGTACTTAATCTCTCTTCTAAGTGCAAGCTTCTGTTAGATCTCTTGCTGGAATCCAGAGAGAATGTCATTCCCTGCTTATAGAGATGTTCTTGCCATGTCTTGTGCGTAAATGTATTTACTTTCAACTGGTATCCCAACTGGGTTTCATAAGGGATATCTAGGTCCTATGGATGGCAATCTAGTCACATGTGATCCCTGGGACTTTCATTTTTATTTTTTTTAATGTTTATTCATTTATTTTTGAGAGAGAGAGAGAGCAGGAGAGGGGCAGAGAAAGACAGAGGGAGAATCCCAAGCAGGCTCCACAGTGTCCACATAGAGCCCCATGTGGGGCTTGAACCCATGAACTGTGAGATCATGACCTGAGCTGAAATCAAGAGTTGGATGCTTAACGAACTGAGCCACCCAGGTGCCCCCTATTTGTAACTTTTAGTTCTGAGAGTGGGTCAGACCTTGTTACCCAAAAGGAACTCTCGGTGCGTTTTCCGAAAAGGGGGCACTCATGCTGGCTAACCAAAAAAAGAAAAGTATTCATTGTAGAGGGCATACGAAACTGCTATTCTGTTCTAAAACAAACCTTTTTAAAAATAAAACCTTGTTGCCATCTGGTCTTCCTGGGCCTGTCGTGGTGGGGATGTCTTCGTTCCCATGTCTCCATGGGACAGCCAGAGCTGTTAGAGGGCATTATCCTCGGTGTTTTCCAGCCATCAGACATTCCAGGGTTTCCTCAGAGAACTAAGAAACTTCTGAGGTTGGTCAAGTGGGCACAGGCCCTCTCTATGCCTTGTAGTAGAGTTCCAGCCCTCTGTGGCCACCTGAGGGGACTTGGAGATTCTATCTCACAAGGCTCAGACAGTCTTAGGAGACCCTCTGTGCACATGTCCATGGACAGTGCTGCTCCCAGGTTTCTAAATCGACTTAGAAAAAAATTTCGAGGCTGTGATAGAGGGTAAAACCATCCCCTGGCATTCTCGGTAGCAAATAGTGGTCTCTTGCCTCCAAGTCTATGTAGAAAAAATATAGAGCCTCAGGAGGGTCAAGGATGCCATTCACAACCTCTTCAGGCCCTCAGGAACAGTTTCCAGGCCCCAAATTGACTCAGAAAACTTGGTGTTGGACGGGTTTATCCTGGGACGCCCTGGCTGCAGCTTGCAGGCCTACACACATGGCTGGGAGGATCAGGAGGGGAAGCTTCTAAATGTTTCCATAGGCTCCGGAAGGGACAGGCACCCTCCCCAAGTATCTTCTGCACGTGTGTGGTGGTCCCTGCCTCTGGAGGGACTGGAATATTTTGAAGTCTCAAACTTCAAAGAGAAGGTCAGAGTGACAGCCAGGGATTGGTGATATGTATCTGTGTCTTTAGGGGAACTCTCTGAATCATCTTTGTTTAATCAGACGCCATTTGTGAATAGAGACACTCTATTCAATGTTGCACAACAGCAATCTCAGTGACTATCCATGATAAGAGTGATACTCATAGAAATAATGATGAATAACAACAATGATGGTCATGACGATCATAGTCGTGACATAAGGAATAACAATCATCATAGTGATAATAACATTAAACGAAGGAGGTAGAAAATAAATACTCAGCAGGAGTCCTCTCCGGGCATCAGGATTACTTTGGTTTGGGATTTATTTTTTGCATGGTGCTCTTTGATGACTTCTTCACTGAGCATGTGTAATTGCACTAATTAAGGAGGAAATTTGTATTTTTAGAAACCATTTAAAATTGTTTGCTGCTATATTGTATTATGTTGAAACCTGGGTTCAGGCTAAGAAAACTACAGAGCTTTGGCTGAGGCCTGACAGGAAGCTGAGGGTAAACGGGGTTGGGAAAGCTTCTTGCTTTGGAGCCAGGACGGGCAGAGAATCCGAATTCTCTTGTCCTGACAAACTGGCAGAGGGTGCCTGATGAGGAGGAAGCTGGCGTTTCAAGAGGAACATCCTGAGGAAGTTAACAATTAAAGGCCAAAAGGAGAGGAAGAAAGCTGATAGCTGAAGCTTCGAAACCTGGAGGCGGAAGCCAGTGCTTTGCCAGCAGAGGCTGGGTCAGCCAGGGCCTGGCCTCTCCCTCAGGGCCTCTGTGGCCTGGAACTGCTCTGTCAAAGCTGCCAAAGATAAAGTGAGTCCTGGGCAGCCAAGATCCCGCCTGATCCTCCCCAAGATTCCAAACCGAGGATGTTTATCCTCTTGTGAGAGCTTCAGCATAAACTAACTTCAGGAGACACTAGAGTTGGGCTTTTGTTCAACCGGGAGCCACACGCTTTAACCAGAAAGCCTCTTGTGCCTGGACAGTTCTGTGTTTTAAAATCTTTATTCAGCTGATTTTAACAGGTAAACGTGGGATTGGAAATACCGGTGGCTCAAGTGTCAGTGGGTGAAGGTGAAATCTTTTCCATGTGCGTCTGTGGTGACAGACGGCAGGGGGTCCTTCACCCTGCTTTCTGTGTGACCAGTATCCCTCTGCAATTCCAAGGGGGCTCAGTCCATGTGGATTCCAACACACTGGCGATGCCTGGAGTTGTGCACTGTTAGCCTGGCTTCTTCCTATGGAACAGCTTGGACGGCTTCCCATAAGGAGTTGCTCTCAGAAACCTCCCAACAGACTGTCTCTCACATCTTCATTGAATGGGGTCAGTTGCCCATAGCTGAGGCCCCAGCAAGCGGATGAGAACTCCCCATATAATCTGGCTGAGGATCACATGCGAGGGGTGACAGCAAGGCTCTGTCCCTCCTGAAGCACAGTCACCCAAGACAGGGAGGGGAGTAAATGGGTACCGGATAGGTTCCCAATAGCACCTGCCACACTGCTTTTAATCATCAGTTTCCAAAAAGATGGGTGTCCAGTGTCAGCCAAACACCCAGTCCAGGAGGGAGTATGGACTCCTAGGAGCTGTGAGCCCCCCACAGTCAAAAGGAGAATAAATCCAACAATCGTTGAAGAAGAAAATTCACAAGTACCATGGGTTCCCCACAAAGTTAGGGCCTCTGTCAGGGGCTTTCCCGCACCCATTCGGTGCTATCTCAGCTACCACAAATGTCACAGGCCACTTCCATGGGTCAGTTGGGAAAGGGTACAGGCGTTTGTACCAAATGGACCTGAGTTTGAATCAGGGCTTTGCTATTTCCTATCTGTGTGATGTTAGAAATATCATCAGCTTCTCTAAGCTTCAGTGTAAAAGTGGAGATAAGAGTATCTACTTCATAAGATTGTTGTGAGGATTTTTTTTTCTTTTTCTTTTTAATGCTTACTTATTTATTTTGAGAAAGAGAGGGAGCGTGAGCCAGCGAGGGGCAATGAGAGACAGAAGAGAGAGAATCCCAAGCAGGTTCTGTGCTGTCAGCCCAGAGCCCAACACAGGGTTCGGTCCCATAAACCGTGAGATCATGACCTGAGCCAAAATCAAGAGTCCAGATGCCCAACTGACTGAGCCACCCAGGTGCCCCAAGGATTTGGCTAATCAGAAGAGTCCCTAGCACATAATAGGTTTCGACTAATCAATGACTCTTCAACGTTGGAATTCTTCAGAATCACTAGAGAGTCTATGCTAAGCATACAGATTCCTAGGCCTCTCACCCTAGAAATTCTGATTGCGTGCATCTGAGCCCAGTAATCTGCATTCTCAACAGCCATCCCCAGCGTAATTCTGTTGCCAATGAATCTCTGACGCACCTGGGGAAACACGGCAGCTCGCTGCTGGCGATGTGTTACTGTGCCGTTAAGAGGTGACGTCGGAGCGCGACAAGTATCTCACACAACAAGAAAATTCATCTTAATTATAATTATCTGTCTATAATTAGCTGCATTCCACTAAAAATAGTGAAATCTGCAGGATTTGAGGTCGGGCGTGAGCCTGTCGGCAAATGCTGAATAATTCTGGTGGCGTTCTCCTTGCACAAATTAACCAAGCATGCCAACTTCAAGGAGGGCGGAAAACCCCCTCCCCAGGAAGGAAGGCACCACCGCTACCTTTGCAGCCAAAATAAGACACTTACTAAAATGACCAAGTGTCACGTTTCCAGCAGACCACATCCTTCCAACCTCCAGCCTGGATGAGCAAAGCTTCTGGCTCTAGAGTTCTGTCTGTTCAACTGACTTCCTGCCCCAGGAAAGGTAATATGCCCAGAAGAGCAAAGGTGAATGTCTCTCTTCCCCTGCTCCCTCTCCCACCCCAACCACTTTGGCCCTGCAGCTGGTCTCAGGAGGATGTAACACTGTTTATTTCCTATTTCCGGTCTTCTGGCCTCCTGCAATTATAACACTCTCACCCGGACATCCCTGCTATGGCCCCGTTATTGCACAACTGGAACAGAAAACATTTTGCAGAAGCTGACTTGGAACAAAAGAGCAAGGAAGAGAAAAATGTCCCAGCTAGCATCTGACAGTTGAGAAGGAAGTTCAAGGACAGTGCAAAGGATAAGATTCGGCAGGAGGTGGAGAGGGGGTGTTGGGATGTAAGCTCTTACAGAGGAGGAGAGGTTTGAGAAGGAAAGGGCTGAAGACAAAGCCATGTTTGATTGTGCTGTGAATGGCCTTGGGCTCATCCTGCCTGGCTAAGAAAGACTGGCAGCAGCCACGTTCATGAAGAAATGTGGAGAGGAGGATGATCAGCCGTTCTTTTCCAAAAGGGAAAACCAAGGGCAAAATGAAATGAAATGAGATGGAAGGAGCTCTGATTATAGTCCAGTGGTTCCCAAATCTACCCAGTTGCCAGCATCACTTGGAGGGCTGGTTAAAAGAGCCATTCTCAGGCACCCACCTGATACTCTTCCCCAGCAATTTGAATGATCCAG
The DNA here is from genome assembly GCF_018350155.1 of Leopardus geoffroyi. NCBI lineage: Eukaryota > Metazoa > Chordata > Mammalia > Carnivora > Felidae > Leopardus > Leopardus geoffroyi. The sequence continues at coordinate 142,232,863 of NC_059332.1, forward strand.
TGGAATTCAGAACCACTGTTTTCCCAGAGATTCCTGGCTGGTGGCCTCTTGGGACAATGACATTTGTTCTATAGAGTTTTCGGAATAGTTAATGCATTTTTCTGTAATTCACCAGGTACATGTGTAAAGCCCTTGATCCTCACAGACAGGGCCATTTTAAGATCTCCCCAAGCTCTAGGACTCTGACTTCCTTGACCCCCACATCACAGCAAACATACTGAAATGGCACCCACATCCCATCTGAGACAGAATATTAGCATGTTACTTTGAAATGTTTTGTTTTGCTTAAGTAAGTTATTTAATTTAGGGCCAGCAGTCATTTCCTGGAGATCATATAGATACTCAGGAATTTTTGCAAAGTGAAAAAAAGAAATGTAATCCACAAATCATTTTCTAACAGAATGAAAGTCTCAAAAATACTAAGTTTAGGGGCATCTGGGTGGCACGGTCAGTGAAGCGTCCAACTTCGGCTCAGGTCATGGTCTCATGGTCCATGAGTTCAAGCCCTGTGTCAGGCTCTGTGCTAACAGCTCAGAGCCTGGAGCCTGCCTTAGATTCTGTATCTCCCTCTCTCTCTCTCTCTCTGCACCCTCCCCTGCTCACCGTCTGTCTGTCTGTCTCTCTTGCTCAAAAATAAATAAACATTTTTTAAAAGTATAAATAAATAAATAAATAACACAGTTTAATAACAAAAGGAGTGGGTCTTATGTTACATTTTTCAGGCATTTAGTTAAATTCTTATTAATTTTTTAAATGTTTATTTATTTTTGAAAAAGAGAGTGCAAATGGGGAAGAGGCAGGGAGAGAGGGTGACAGAGGATCCGAAGTGGGCTCTGCACTGACAGCAGTGAGCCTGACAAGGGGCTCAAACCCACGAACGGTGAGATCATGACCTGAGCGGAAGTTGTATGCTCAACTGACTTAGCCACCCAGGTGCCCCAGTTAAATTCTTAATAATTTTGACTTTGAAGCTTCATAGAGGCCCTAAGCACTGTGCTGGTAGAGTCTAATGGACTAAACACTGTGCCAACAAAAGCTCTGTGAGGTAATATCTCTTTAGAGGTGAAATAAACCACCAGCCGTGTAAAGTGATTTCTCTACACACAGCTAAGAGGCACAGTCAGGACCAAACGTTAAGTCTTCTAATTGCTAGTTCCATACTCATTCTACTGGCAACAGAGAATGTACTAGATGGCTTCTGAGCACACTCACCTCCTCAGACAGCTATTATTTCCGACATCATACCAGGCTCATGGGAGTTCGGGTCAGAAGCTCAAGGCCTGGGCAAAAGGCAGGCTTCAACCTGGAGAGAAGGCTAAGATTCAGTAAAAACAAGAACAGGGGAACTCACAGCTCACTGATCAGGTGGTTTCAGCCAAAGTACATTATACACTATTCACAATAGGAATTGATCTCACAGGATCCACAACGAAAGGTATGCACAAAGTCTGTTAGAAATGGAGAAGTTACTCCCTAACCAAGACACCCAAATAAAATAAAGCAACATAAAAGACAAGGAAGAAGAAAACACAAGAGTCATATTATGCCTTCTTTGGACGGGGATGGGGTGCAGGTGGTAGAAGTGTGGACGGCATCAGTGTGAGAGCTTAAAGGAAGAGCTGGCCAAATTCTCCTTGAAGGGTCAGGAGAGGCCTCAGACCGCATTGGAGCTCAGCTTTCATGGCTGAGCGAGGTTCCCCAGGCAGCCAGGCAAGGGGCAGCATGAGTTCGGATAAGAGTCCTACCCAGATCCCAAGAGATAGCCCCGCGGAGCTGTCCAGTAGATAGTAGGCTCTTAGTGTGGGGGCTTCCCTCCAGGGTCATAGACTCCACCCTCTCCTGGATGGTGTCACAGAGGAAACCGAGCAATCTAGCTGGTCATCTCAGAATTTATTTACACATGGCATCTGTCTGCATCATGGGGGTATGAGATGTAAGGTCCCAGGCTGAGGTCCACAGAGAAATCTGACTGAGGGTGACACACGGTAAGCATCCCTCTCTGGAAAACACCTTCACGATTCTCTCCAGATCCAGCAACCCCCCACCATCACCCCCAAGTAACCCATTCCATAGTAAGTAAAGGGAACCTCACTCAGGCAAACCTGCATACGAGAATTTCATCACCAGTTTGAAGACGTTTGCCTTAGAAATGTCACTTCCATCAAGGACCGTGATAAGCACCAACCCACCAACCTTTGAAAAGTCTTGAGAGGGATCCAGGTTCACCTGAGATTTGGGGATCAAGAATTTCACCTAAATCCAGTGAATCCCAGCTCAGACTTAGAGAGAGCAAAACCTTGATTTCAAAAGTAGACTGAAAAGTAGTAGGTCTGGGATGGTTCTGGTCATGGTTAGGGAGATGCCAGATGGTAGAGAACTATAGCAGTGCCGCCCGGGCACGGGGCAGAGGCATAGATTAGGGAGTCGTCAGCATGCGAATGGCAGCTGAGTCAGTGGGATGCACGGGTTGCCCAACGAGAGTATGTACAGTGAGAAGCCAAGAGCCAGCCCTGGGAACACCAGCAGCAAGGAAAGGGTAGAAGCAGAGGGTCCCTCCTCAAGGGAGACTCAAGACATCACGTAGACAGTAGGAAGAGGACACGGAGAGTGTTTATTTTATTTTTTTAACGTTTATTTATTTTTGAAAGAGAGAAAGAGAGAGAGAGAGAGCACAAGCAGGGGAGGGGCAGAGAGAGAGGGAGACAGAATCCGAAGCAGACTCTAAGCTCTGAGCTGTCAGAGCAGAGCCCGATGCAGGGCTCGTACCCACGAGCTGCGAGATCATGACCTGAGCCGAAGCTGGGCACTTAACCAACCCAGGCGCTCCCAGAGAGTGTTTTATAAAGTCACAGAAGTTAAAGTTTCAAGGAAGATCTGTTTCTTACCCTCTATATCTGGTCTTCTTTATTCCACTGCAATTAAATTTTCAACAAGGCATACTGCCACTAAGAATAAAGAATGTATTTCCAGGCTTCTACTGCAGCTAAATATTACTTTGTGATTTATGATTGCTTTATGACTTCTGGCCAATGAGAAAAAAGCAATTGTGGTGGCATAGCCACTGGCAATATCTATCAAAATCGGAAATACATAAATCCGTTGATCCTGTATATGTTTAACAATATAAGACTGGGGACAACCTAAATGTATGCATCATTAGGGAACAGAATACACAAATTACAGCACATCCATACAAAAACATGCTTTGTAGCAATTTTTTTAAATGAAGTATATTCATATGTACTAAATGAATATGTACTTTAAATGAAGTATATTCATATGTACTATATTGATGTTTAAATGCAAAAACAAGGGCCTGGGACACCTGGGTGGCTCAGTCAGTTAAGCATCTGACACTTGATTACAGCTCAGGTCATGATCTCACAGTTGTGGGATCGAGCCCCAGACTGGGCTCTGGGCTGACAGCACAGAGCCTGCTTGGGATTCTCTGTCTCCCTCTGTCTGCCCCTCCTCCACTCTCTCTCTCAAAAATAGATCAATAAACATTTAAGAAAAAAGAAAAGAAAAAGCAAGGGCATGAGGAGAATGTATAGTATGCTACCATTTATGTACAAATGTGAGTATACATGTATTTACATGCTTGGGAATGCATTAAAAAATCTCAGAAAGGACTCACAATAACACATGGGAGAGAGGTACCTACGGGCTAAGGGACAGGAATGGAAGGAGGTATACTTTTTATTCTAAATGCTTTTGGATTGTTTGATTCCTTTCCAACCACAGACATGAATTACCTATTTTATCTTATTTTATTTTATTTTATTCATTTTATTTTATAGCAACTTTATTAAGATATAATTTACATATCATAAAATGCACCCTTTAAAAATGTATATAATTCAGTATCTTTAGTACATTCACGGGGTCTGCAGCCATCACCACTGTCAATTTCAGAGCATTTTCATCATCCCAAAAAAGTAACCCCACACCCGACAGTCATTCCGATTATTCCTCACCCTCAGCCCCTGCCGTCCAGCCATCTGCTTCTTGTCTCTGTAGAGTTGCCTGTTCCAAATATTTCACACAAACGGAATGACACAATGGATGGTCTTCTGTGTCTGGCTTCTTGCACTTGACATAATGTTTTAAGGTTCATCCCTATTGTCGCACACGTCAGTGCCCCATTCCGTGTCGTGGAGGAATAACACACTGCCTTATGGGTAGTGCAAGCCTATTGATTCTCAGAGCTACTGGGAGCTAGAGAGGAGGGCCGGAATCGGGCCAGTTGAAACTCCGCAAAGATCACTGTTCTTACTGGGATCCAAACATTTTTCTTGAGTGAACGCTTCTGGTATTGTTGTAAGCCTTTGGTTAGTTTTCAGAGTTCTGAATATGTTGATTTTGATCACTCTTGCTTTTGATGGAGATGGGATTTTCAGAGGTCCTTATCCTGCCTGAAGTTACCTATTTTAATCATAAGTAAATCTTTTTCTTTTAAGAGTGAATTGGAGGAGGGGGTCATGAAAATTAAATGATGGATTGTATATAAAGCAACTAATCTAACCCCTGCAGTATGGTAAATGCTATTATTTTTATATCATCATGATTACTCCCGGCTGGCACTGAGTCGTTGAATGGCAGGCAGAGCAGAGACTAGAACACCCGTCTTCTGACTTCCGGCCCAGTGCCTTTATGGGTGTACCACCCTGCCTGTCCCTCCTCACCACAAATGGTCTATATATTTAACAGGCTCTTGTAGCCCCTTAACTATGTTGCATCAACCTCCAGGTATTATCTTCAATATAATTTTCAGACAGACTAAAGACCAACCTACAAGAAAGTACTGTCCCAGCACAGAACAACAGAGGGTGAGGGAGAATTGGACAAATGTGTGTGCATGCACGCATGTGCACATGCATGCGTGCACACACACACACACACACACACAGAGTCATTTTCACTAAAAAAAAACAAAAACAAAAACAAAAACAAAAAACAAAAACCCAGAGTCCATTTGTCAACCAAAACTGGCCAAATAAAGCCCTATAAGAGCAGTCCACAGTCTTTAAAATATGGTTCACCAGTTTAGGGCAGAATGTAGTGGTCACTGCCCCAGGCTGTGGGACCAGCTGGATTGTTTGTTCCTTGTTCACTCAAGTCAGCTTGCAGTTAAGTACGAGAAGAAACCTATCATGAAAAGCTTTTCTTTTATGAATTCCAGCAATAATTGTTTTAACTAGTCTTTTACAGCAAATTTCAATTCTGCTGCACATTTCAGCTTATCTTCAAATGACAAGGCTGACTTGTAGGTAGTGACACCTCATCAACTGTTACGCTCCATGATTGCTTGCTAACAGTTGGCTTAAATATAAAGTTTAGTAACCTCGAACTTGGAAACAAAGCATGCAAATTATTAATCCCATAGAGAGCACACTTAATGGAAAATAGGAATCTTCTTAGTGTTAATGAAATGAAACAAGTAACATTAGTTATAACAGCTAAGATTTATTGAGTCCCTATTATGTCCTAGGCACTGTGCCAACTGACTGACGGATGTTACCATCTTCCTAGAACTCTTCCTAGAACTCTCCAGATGAGTGCTATTATTATCTCTGTTTTCTATTAGGAAACTGAATCTCAGAGAGGTTAACTAACTTGCCCTCAGTCACACAGCTGGTAAGAGGCAGAGCTGGGCTTTTGATCCACACAGCCTAGATCTAGAACTGGAACCTATAAATACAGGATGAAACAAGAGTTTTGCTCTTTACATTGTTAAGCCCAACTTACTTTATTTCAACAAAACAACACATCCACTTTTCAATAAATTATCATGTTCCATTGCACTATCAACATCCTAAGAGTTGAGAGAAGTTATTAAAATCACATTAACAATGGCCTGGCTTTCTGTAGTATTTTTCCTCTCAATATTGCAAAATGCTTCTAGGTACATTATCGTGTGTATCTTCTCATATCCTGAGGAAGTAGGTCGTGGAAAGTCTCTTTGTCACACACAGCCTCACAAATAGAGAATCTGAAGTACAGAGAGGTTAAATAAAACTCATGGGAGAATTCATGTCAAGCAGTGAATTTTATATACTCAATTACCTTTAGAATCTAGATTTCGCATCTCCCAGGGAACTCACATATTGATCCTGAGAAACCATTAGGTGACAAGGTCTCTGCCCATGCTTGGCTGCTGTTCCCATGATTGGTTGAGAGGTCAGGGTGATGGGTAGGGGTGTGGCCAGAGTCTGTTTTGACCCTTAGTTTCATCACCTGCTTTAAGACTTTGAGAAAATTACTTCACTTTTGTGGGCCTTGGCTTTCTCGGCTATCAAATGGGAATAATATCGTCTCCACCTCATGGAATCATTTCCATAATTAAATAAGACGGTATAGGCAAAGGGTTTGGCGCTGACCTCACACAGAGCCTATACCTAAGGGCTGCGGGCAGTTACCATCAGCTGTGGCAATTGTGCTGACGAGTATTTCTGTTCTTCTAAGTGAGCCCCAGACATGGAGACCCTCCCCAAATCTTAGAAGGACTCCTGCTCAGATGGAGGTTAGAAGAACTGCTCTAGGAGGAAGGGGATACAGCACCCTGTGAATAGAGACCATAGTTGAGTATGGATTATCGTTTAAGATGCTTTTATATTAAATAAACTCAACATGGTCTAAACAAAGGAATTCAATCTGATGATAAGTGCAGGGGTAGAGCTGCTTCAGGGCTGACTAATTCAGCAACTCCCAAATCCTCAAGAATCCAGGCAATTTACATTTGGGCTGGTTCCCTTCATCTTCACAAGATGGCCACCACATCCCAAGATTACAAACAGCTACCACAAAGTCCCAAGAAGGACGAGGAGCTTTCTCTTTCTTCTCTATTTTTTAAGAAACAAACCTTTCCCAGAAGCCTCCAGATTTCCTGACATGTCTCATTGGCCAGAACTGGTCATATGTTCACTCTAAACCAATCATTGGGACTACCCGTCCCAGAGTTATCAAGATTTGGTTTCTAGGGTTGGAAATGAGAAACACAGAGAAGATGGACACCTGGACAAAATCTGGGTTCTGTTAGCAAGGAAGATGTCAGAGTGGCTGTTGGGTAGACTAACAACAGTGTTTGTACTTATCAGATGCCTACATAAACATGCTTTCTTGAAAGCAGGTCTGCACATACGTAACATTGTGTGAAATGGGCATGCGTGTAAATTGTAAACGTGGACCTTAACATGTCATAACTCTGTCCTATGCTTTGGATTTCTGCAGCAAATTTTATGAATAAGAGCTCTCTCTCCTAACTATGCAGCTATCAGAACCTCAAAGCATCAAATGCTATAGTCAGATAAGAGCACAGGGAGAAAAGGGGATATGCAGCCATCCAGGAAGGTAGACATACTGCCAGGGACATGTTTCAAAGGCTCATCCCTTGAAAGATTGGAACCCAAGACCACCAGAACTGAAAAGACCCAGAGACATAGCTGAGGAGATTTCTCCCCTGTCCCCCAGCTGGACTCCCCACAAGCCTCACTTTTGCCCAACATTAAGCACCTTCCCTGGCCTGGCTGTTTTCCAGTTACAACTTCCAGGAAACTATTTCAAGAGGCTGAGGTATTTCTGGAAAGGGCAACAATCTCAGGGAAAGGAAACTCTGCCCTATACCTGATGTTTCTAAACATTGGGGACCCTGCTGGTCTCACAGGGCAGACAGATCCTGGTGAACACAAACTCTAATTGTCCTGCATTCAGCAGCCGCCCTCTGAAAGTAAGGTCAGAAGATTCATTTTACTTATAATGTTCTTCTGATTGCAAATCAGAAGACTTTAATTTTGCCTGAAAGTATTTTGCTAGGGGGTTGAGGTTATTCAGGCAACTTCATTATTATTCCAGGGGCTGCCCAGATGCCCTGAGAAGATTTCTCCACTATCCTGGAGAGTCATGGAGAGACTCACATCATGGAGAGAGACCCAACAAGCATTTCCTTTCCTGCTTGTTGATGGGAGAGCTCCTGGAATTGAAGAATTTTTCCATGAGAACATAAATTGTCTACATGTACGTAACAGGTATGCTCTGCTCATCAAATTTGGAGTATAAATATAATTACATCTGGTGTTTTGGGTTTTTTTGCTTTCATTTAATCACTAAAGACCCTCAAAAGGAAGCGTCAAGGTTTGAGCTCTGCCTTAAAGCAAAGCACAGCTGATCTAGCTATCAGAGTTTCCAGAAACAGTATCCAAAGCAGTGGTTAACATCCCAATATCCATTCTACCCTCAAAAGAATTGTCCAAACATCTCGTGGTAAGCCATTTCCCTGGCCAGTGGGTGCTGTGCAACAGACATGAAATAGGCATGTGACCCAGCCCTGGCCACACAGACATGAAGGGAAGCTGGGAAAGATGTTTTCTCTCCTGAAAAAGTGTATTTCCACAATCTCCAGGGAGGAATTCTCTCTCTCAGTTGTCTCTCTCTCCTAGTAGCTGCTCTTGGCACCATATTCCTGAGCGTTAGTCACTCCTCACTTCTTGGAGGGGAAAAGAATACATCTGGGATAGAAAAACACCAGCTCAGAGTGTGCGGACGTTACTCTGAACGTGTGGAGCCATAGAGACTACTGATAGACTGCTTGGCATAATTTTGGAGTTTGCCTTTTTTTTTCCTGAAAGATTAAAGGAAGAAAAGGACCCTTTGCCATTATTTGGTTTAACTCACTCAAATAGATTCTAACGTGACAATGTCACTGTGATTTAAGCTTGCATGTGAGAGGTTTAAAAGCAGTTGCTTGAAAGTTGCTTTGCATCTGGAAAAAAAAACTTCAGAATGATTTTGATTTTCCATTCCTAAGAAGAAATGAAGCTAAATGCTTTTATTCCTAAAAGTGCCCTCTCATAATTCGTAGGATCACAGTTGCAAGGCAGAAATTGTAAATGACCCAGGAAAGGTGTCCCCAGCAATCACAACTGTCCACTCATGCTTTGATCTTCCCAGATGTTACTGGCCAGGCAAAAGAAGAAAGCACAGGCACTACAGAAAAGTAATGCCGCTGAGTCATATTCATGGGTTTTTTCCCTCTGAAACTACACTTCGTTTCAAGTGTGACCTTTGAGAGGAAACACAATATCAGCTGACTGTTAAGACAGTTGTCAGATTAGTGGCCAGTGTGATGATATTAACTGTCCGTCTCCCAACAAAATGTTTATTTCTATTTCATTAATACCATCACTGCTGTAGTTTAAAGGGTGAAACTAGGAGCGCCTGGGTGGCTCAGTTGGTTAGGCGGCCAACTTCAGTTCAGGTCATGATCTCATGGCTCTTGAGTTCAAGCCCCATGTCTGGCTCTGTGCTGACAGCTCGGAGCCTGGAGCCTGCTTCAGATTCTGTGTCTCCCTCTCTCTCTGCCCCTCCCCTGCTTGTGCTCTCTCTCTCTCTCTCTCTGTTTCTGTCTCTCAAAAATAATAAAATAATTTAAAAAAAATGGTGAATGCATGTCGCAGTTCCCTGTATACTGCAAGCCTCTCTGTAAATACGATTCTCCCTCGATCGTGGCAATCCGTATCAGCGCAAAAAAAAAACCTCCTCTACCATTGTACACAGAGCTCTTCAGATTTTCAGTCCTGGTTTAGGCTTTTCCAGGATTGTCAAGGTTTCTAGTTTTTTAAATGTGCACACCATACCTTGCGGGTAGGAGTCACTTCTGTACCCCCGTAGTTTCTAACACAGCTCGAGTGTAGGAGACACTCCAGCTAGCAAGTAGATAATGCATTGAAAATTGGGCCTGATCCCTAGAGGGCAACATAGTCAAACACATCGGGGAGGTCGGACGCCAGCCAGCAGAGGGCGGGCGGCAGGAAGCGGCACCTCCCACCGGGGCGGAAGTGGAGCCAATATGCAAATGAGGCCAGGCTCCAAGCCCTGACGCAGGGCTGCACAGCCAGACAGTCCAGAGGGTTTTGACAGACCTACTCTCCGGGTGTAGCCGTTGTGGACGTGTGCCACCTTACCTCTCGCACCGCCACACCAAACCTTGAAGCTGCGATCCATCTTTTATACCCACTCCCCTATGCCCACCCCCACCCCACCCCCACCTCCCGCCCCACTCCAACCCCAAGAGCTGAGAGTTAACAATGTCTATAACATCAGGATTATGCCACTTTTGTAGTAAAAAACCAGAAGGTGAAAACAGTAACGAACAACACAGAAGGAACTTAAGCACCTGAAAATATTCCATGATTGTAATAGTTACCATTTATTACTGACTGCTGGGAGCTGCTCAGCCACCTTTCTCACTTAAACCTCACACTCATCACATGAAGGATCTGCTGTGGAGTGAGGGGCCCAAGCTGCACTGGGGGGACAGGCAGCACCGGGATTCACTCAGGGTCCGTGCCCTTGCCAACACTATTCTATTCATTTGCTCCCCAAACCCTTATTGACTATTCAGTAGGGGCCCTGCATGCTCCATGTTGTCAGGGATACAGAGATAAAAGACACAATCCCCTCCTTTAAGAGCTCCTTGTCCAAAGAAGCTCACGGACTAGTAATGAGATGATTACAGTATGATGGGTCCAGTATGGGCATGACGGAGAAGAGTCTCCAAAGGCAGCCTGGGAGGGCCAGCAAACACTTCCAGGAGGAAGCCCTGTTGTTTCACAAGAGCAGCCCTGTTGATAGCCTTAATGGCACGCCACACTTGACTGCCATATGCCTGGAAATTGCCATGCTAATCTACAGTGACCACCACAGATGTGCATGGTGTCCCTCCCTTGTTTCTCAATGCCCACGGAACAGCCATACTGGCAAACTTGCATCAGAACAAGTTTTGGAGGATAAATAGGGGAGCAGGCAGTCAAATAGGGAATGGGGTGGGAGGGGGGAGGGATTTTAGGCAGAGGGAATGGCCTGAGAAGAGTCTCTGTGACTGGAGCATAGGTTCCAAGAAGAATGGGGACAAGAAGACCAAGAGGTAGACAGGATCCAGGTGACATTGAAGGCCTTTTGTATCATGCCAAGGAGCACAGACTGTGTTCTAAAAGTTAGGAGGGTGTTTGGGGGAATGTTATACAGGGAATGGCAATGTCATAGATGTGGTTTCAGAAGTATCAGTATGCCAGCATTACGAAGAATGAATTGGAACGCAACAGTCCTTGGATGCAAAGACCAGGGAGGAGCTTCCTGCATCATCCAGAGGAGGAAGTACAAGGACCTGAGAAAAGATGGTCATGGCAGGAGTGGAAGAAGAGGAAGGATTCCAGACTTCTTTAGGAAGTAGAAGAAGAGATCGGACTTACCAACCAAATAATTGTAAATATGGAATGTGGGAGGGTGACTCCAGGGCTCCGGCTTAGGTCACCAAGTGGATGGTGACACCATTTCCTTTGGGTGAGCTCTGGGACTGTGGCTTATGCAGGGCTGCATTACTTGGCACAAGGCACGGTGACAAGTACATAGTCGGTACTCAGTAAATATTTATGGGATGAATGAGAGTATGAATGCCTGAGTGAGGTATATTAACAAAGAACGATGGGAGAGTGGGGTTGGGTTGACAGTGCACGTTGAGTATGAGATGCTCATGAGATCGTCAGAGGAAGATGGGCTGCAGGCTGTCATACACAAGACTGGAATTCAAGAGAGAGCTCTGGGCCACAAGTCTAGACTGGGGAAGCATCCATATCCACATTCAGAGTAAGGAGAATGGCAGACAAAAGAAGTCACGGTCAGACATTGGGAAACATGGACAGTTCCAGCAGAAGAACAAGGGCCCTGGGAAAGAGGTGTAGAAGGAAGACAAGAAAGAGTGATGGCGTAGAGTTCCAGGAAGGAGAGGCTGTCCCCAGCCCCCGGAGGCCAAGTAGAACAAGAGCTGGAATGTATGGAGAACAGAAGTCACAGGACTGCATCTGAGGGTCACCCCAGGCAGGGTGTGTGGGAGCTGGCTTGGGCAAGCTCATGGAAACCAAGTGTTAAATTTTCAGGGATTTTGCAAGCTGGTGTTAAACACAGCTGCTGTTAAAAATTAAATTATAGGGGCTCCTGGGAGGATCAGTCAGTGAAGCGTCTAACCTCAGCTCAGGTCATGGTCTCACAGTTTGTGGGTTCAGGCCCCACAGTGGTCTCTGCACTGACCGTGCAGAGCCTGCTTGGGAGTCTCTCTCTCTCCCCCCCTCTCTCTGCCCCTCCCCCACTTGTGTTTTCTCTCTCTCTCAAAATAAATAAATAAACTTAAAAAAATTAAATTATAGGGGTGCCTGGGTGGCTCAGTTGGTTAAACGCCGACTTCGGCTCAGGTCATGATCTCGCGGTTTGTGAGTTCCAGCCCCGTGTTGGGCTCTGTGCTGACAGCTCAGAGGCTGGAGCCCGCTTCCGATTCTGTGTCTCTCTCTCTCTCTCTGCTCCTTCGCCACTTGTGCTGTGTCTGTCTCTGTCTCTCAAAAATAAACATTTTTTAAAAATTTTTTAAATATTAAATTATATAAACTTACAAACTGAATAAATTTCGCTAAAAACAGAAGTAATAAACACCTAAAACTCTTCACTTCCTAGTTATTGACATTTTATTATTCTCTGTGCCATCCGGGTTACTTACATCGACTGTGTTTGTTTGGTACAAATACTTTATATCTGTGTGTCCCTGCTCATCTCTTCCCAGCTCCGTGCTCAGTGACATCACGGTGGGAGGGGAGGGGCGGTCACTGGAGATGGGCCAGTGTGGGGATGTGTACACCATGCAGCAGACCCTGCAATTCAGGGTTCCTCCAGAGAGCTGGGTGTTGGCATTTACCAGCACACCACTGAAAACTGTCCTCTCCTGCCAGAGGACGCCCCCTCCATGTCTCCCCGTCAGGGGGCGGCATTGATCTCAGTCTGGTGACGCTGGTGTAGGAAGAGGGGTGGGCAGCAGAGGGCTTAGACTAGGACCACTCTTACCTTCAGGGAATGCCTACTGGCTACTGCACTGTTCTAGAGAGTTCTATCCAGGTTGAGGCAGGGGTCAGCTGGCAAGGATACAGAGGATTGGGGACAAGGAGAAAGCAGGTGGCAGGGATTGGGTTGGGGAGGGGGGTGCCAGTCACCTGGTCGGACACTCAGTGCTAGATTTCAGGGCCAGGAAAAAACCAGGATTGGGGCAGAGGCCAACCTGACAGACTGGTTAACCGTCCTGTGCTTGTGTGGGGCCAGAGCAGCAGCGGACAGGGAGGGGGGTTTTCGTTCTCATTGCCTCAAGCCTGGCTGACAGGAGCCTACAGGTGGTGGAGGGGAACCAGGCTGGGAAGGCAGGATCTGGCAACGAAGCAGTGGGAAGTGAATTTATTTATTAAAAAAAACAAAACAAAACAGAGGCGCCTGGGTGACTCAGTCAGTTAAAGTGTCCAACTTTGGCTCAGGTCATGTTCTCACAGTTTGTGGGTTCAAGCCCTACATCGGGCTCTGTGCTGACAGCCCAGAGCCTGGAGCCTGCTATCTATTCTGTGTCTCCCTCTCTCTCACACTCTGTCTCTGTCTCTGTCTCTGTCTCTCTCTGTCTCTCAAAAATAAATAAACATTCGTGGCGCCTGGGCGGCTCAGTCGGTTAAGCGTCTTGACTTCAGCTCAGGTCATGATCTCGCGGTCTGACTTCAGCTCAGGTCATGATCTCGCGGTCTGTGAGTTCGAGCCCCGCGTCAGGCTCTGTGCTGACCGCTCAGAGCCTGGAGCCTGTTTCAGATTCTCTGTCTCCCTCTCTCTCTGACCCTCCCCCATTCATGCTCTGTCTCTCTCTGTCTCAAAAATAAATAAATGTTAAAAAAATATATATTTTAAATAAATAAATAAATAAACAAACAAACATTAAAAAATTTTTTTTAAACCACTAAAATAATTTTGAAAAACTCTGACCTGATGGCTAATGTGCATCACTGGTTATACCTGGTGTGTACTGAGGAGAGAGGAAGAAGTGAGGCGCATTGTCCGCAGAGAATTAAAACATAAGAAGGAAACCAACTAATTGGCCTGCTTTTTATGATCTCCACATGTGGCAATTCTAAGCGGTGGCAGCGATAAGAGGCCACTGCCACCGCCACCCTCCACACAGATGTGTACTTTCGACAGCGTTCTACGTAATCGTTTGATTGTTAGAAAAGCTGACGGGTCCCTCTTTAGTTCCTCTTTGCGGGTTAGCTTCATAGAATCCCTTATTTTTAGAGCGTTGGAGCCACGTCTTGTTTTTCCATTCGGACGACAACGTGTACCAAGGGGCCACCATGTGCTATCAGTTGTGCTTGGGGTAGCTAAGAGCGCTGTGAGAAATGTGTGCTTTGGAAACGAAATTGGTAGAGAGCCTCATTTCGTGCGTGCAATACAAGAAGTCAGAAGTCCGCTCTGAGTCACCAGTCTCCTATTATTCTAGCATCGAACCTGCGGAGCGGAGGGAGGTTTGAAGCATGGAAAGGGCTCTTTTATTTGTTTATTTTTTTAATTTTTTTTTCAACGTTTATTTATTTTTGAGACAGAGAGAGACAGCATGAACAGGGGAGGGGCAGAGAGAGAGGGAGACACAGAATCGGAAACAGGCTCCAGGCTCCGAGCCATCAGCCCAGAGCCTGACGCGGGGCTCGAACTCACGGACCGCGAGATCGTGACCTGGCTGAAGTTGGACGCTTAACCGACTGCGCCACCCAGGCGCCCCGAAAAGGGCTCTTTTAAAAGACATAAGCGTGCAGACGTGAAAGGGCTGACCGCAAAGCAAGTTCTGGCGCATATCAGCTGTATCACCTTGGAAGCACTCTACTGAACTGCTCTGAGCCTCAGTTTCTCCATTTAGTAAAATGGGACTAATAACACCGGATAAGCTACTACCCAGGTTGTTGTTAAAGGTCCAGTGAAACCAGGTATGGGAAGGGGTGATGCTTATTATAAAGCATGGTGCTTTCCAGGATTCAAGAAGGGGAAAGTGGAGCCCAGAGCAGGCGTATCTGAGCAGATTCCGTGTAGCTTTAGGTCTGGAGCTTTAATTTCCACTGTAGATACAGTGTGCTTAGCAAAGTTTGAGGGCATCAAAGTGAAAATTTGAAACTTGGATACGGGGTAAACAGCTCCGTGGGAAAAGGAGCCAGGCCAGGGCTCTTCTGGAGCGGGGCTCACTCCAGGAAGCAAAGTGAGAAAGAAGGTTCCAGAGAACAGCAGTCACATGGCTGAGCCTGCATGTGTCACAAGTTCAGAGTTGCTGTGTCTGGTTGGGAAGGAAGTTAGGTCTAGAAGAAGATCTTGGAGGAGCGTCTCCAACATCACTTGCCAACTGGCAGATTCAATTTGTAACCAGAAGCCTCTTCTCTCTTCATTGGCTTTGCTGCATTTTTGAAGAGCGGGTGTTTCTTCTGTAAAGGACTGTGGTAGAAATCCTGTGAATCCTTCCAAATCTCTCAAACCAAATGGAAAATAAAACAAATGAAGATGCTCTCTGGCTTCTTTTTGACTCAATCAACAGAGAACACATATTGTGATGTAAAACGTGAGCTTTTTTTCTCTACTACCTGGAAATGGATGGAAAGTCTTTTCCAGAGGTTGCTGATGTTGGCATCATGATGATGGGTGGGTGATAGGCTGTCAGCCCTCCCAGGCAGGTGGTCCACCTGCCTTCTTTGATGCTGGGGCTCTTCTGCCATAGCAGGGTAGGGAAGGGAGCTGGGGAAGTGCCCTCTGCTTCCAGCCAGACCCTCCTGGAATGAATGGAGCCTTTCCACACAGATCTTCAGGTCTTCTCCATGGAATTTAGGTAACTAAAGGCAAAGACAGGTCACTGCAGAGAAGTGTCTGCTCCCTTTTCTAACTAGTGCTTAATATACAGTGTAAGGTTGAGAAGAACAAGACACATCAGATTTGAAGAAACAAGCCACTGAGATAGATGATCCTGGGGTTCAGATGGTTGACCCAGGAGCAGGGCAGTCAGGGAGCCATGAATCTAGAGTCCTGTTCTTCCTTCCTGGAGACACAGCAGGTGAGCTTCCCTCCTAGGGGGAACCCCGCCCTTTCCATGAGTCACTTCCACACCCTATGCACCTGTCCGATTCCAGTAGCCCAACCCTCTATGCCCATGAACAGCTTACACTTCCCACAGCCCTGACAATCTGCCCCATTGGCAACTCCTCAAAACATCGAGGGGAAGTACCGTCAGTTCTGTCCTGGAAAACGTTGTGGGTTAAGACACATGGCCAAGTGCTCCCAATTAATTACTGGCAAATCTAGAATCGGCCGCATTGTATGTTTCCAGCACATTTCACAAACTGCCCAGCCGCTTTTGTTCTTTAAATAGAATATCTATGAAATACACCAGAACCTCACCAGGCGGGATTTTTAGAGCAGAGGAAGAAAGCAGAGCAGGTGTCAAGGTTCATTAACCTCACCTTGGTCTTTCTAAAAATTGACTCACTGAGATGTCCAGGCTGCTTTTTAAAGCTCCACATGCATATGATATATCATTACGCTTGCTTTGTGTATGCATTTTTAGGTCTATTTTTGAGCCAGTTGCTGTACTGAACCAAGAGGCTTTTAACTCTGATATTCTGGATCTAAAATAATCTGCCACCGTGTTTCTCATCGCTGGGCCCTCTCTGGATCTATTTCCAACTCATTATCCTGCTCATGCTTATTGGCTTCCACATTGGAACGGCCAGCAGATGCAGAGAAACCCAACCTTCACATTTAATTGAGGCCACGAAGTCCCTTTCCTTGGCAAAACGGAGGGCGAAGTATAAATTGCAGATGCAGTAACCAGCAAATGGATGTCGTATCAGAGGCTGGCTCTCCCCCAGCCATGTCCAAAAGCCTCCGCTATAAATACGTAGAGGAAGTAAACCTTAACCACACCGAGGCTAAAAAAAAAGACGCCGGTTTCTGTATGTGGCTTTTGTAAATCAGTTTCATTGCGTCACACTTCCACCTCGAATGCATGACAATAAGGTCAGGGTTACCCAGTAGAAGGCAGAAAAAGCCCCACATGTATCACCATATGGCACCTTCCTACACAGTCTGTTTTTCCCTTGGCGATGACAATGAATCACTTGTTGACAGCAGCGGGGCGGTCACATGGCAGATGTGAAACACACCTCGTGGCGCAAAGCCACAGCGAGCAGGAATGTGGCGGGGGTGGAAAGGCCCTGGCACTTCCTTGTGGAGGCCAAATATGACCAGGCCTGTCTGTACTGTATGGAATTAAATAACCATGTGGCAAAAAGCTACGACTCTGGCTTTGCAACACTAAACTGTAAAATGTGTAGGCAGCGCCTGATACATCTTGCAAAATATAATTACAGATCTCCAATGCTTTGAGAGTTTGCATGGAAATGATCCAAACCAACTTAAAATAGTAACAAAGGCTGAGTGCAAACGTGTGGCATGGATTCTCTGAAAAGGCACCAGGAGGAAGGCCAAACATTAATAAGCCTTTTAGGAGCAGGAGGGGATCGTTTGGTTCAACGATGACTGTCACGTTCAGAGACAGCTATCCCTCCACTCCAACCCCACTCTTCTCTTTGAAGAATTAGATCTGAAATCCTTAAGGGCCAATGTGTATGCGTTGATATTCCCGGTCACATCACATTTCAGAAATAAAATAAGCCACACAGGTACAACAGCAGGGACCTGGAGGTGTTGGTTTTGTTTTGTTTTGTTTTGTTTTGTTTTGTTTTATCATTTGAATACAGTTCAGTAACTTTCTGGAAAGAAAGGACCTGGGGTAGATTGAGCAGCATCCAACACCAAGAGCCAAAAATTTCACACCTGCTAATTTTCCATCCTGACTCTCTTGCAAAAAGACTAATATTTATTCACCAGGGAGCTTCAGGAACAAGTAGGATATTAGCCAGGAAAACCTATCACAGCAGACTGCTTTGTACCAAAAAACTTATAAAAAGTCCTGGGCCCATCAGCATGGTAGGTTGAGAGTTATATTAGCACGTTTCCCCCACTACTTATCATTACAAAACTTTTTTTTAAACTTTAAAAATAGTTGATCACAAAAACAGGGGCAATGTTTATAGCACATACATGTTTTCTGAAAGATTTTATTTTATTTAAAAAAATTTTTTTTTAACGTTTATTTATTTTTGAGACAGAGAGAGACAGAGCATGAATGGGGGAGGGTCAGAGAAAGAGGGAGACACAGAATCGGAAACAGGCTCCAGGCTCTGAGCTGTCAGCACAGAGCCCAATGCAGGACTTGAACTCACGGACCACAAGACCATGACCCGAGCCGAAGTCAGACGCTTAACCGACTGAACCACCCAGGCGCCCCGAGGAAGATTTAATGAAATAAATAGCTGATTAAATATACATTCACTAATCCAAACAGTGTTTAACTGTACCTGGGCTTTTGTTTAGATGTTGTTCTCCTGCAGGAGAATTCTGACACCTGGACATACACTGGGTCATATATGTGCAACTCACTATGTGATTCCTGGTTCTCTGGTGACCCTCGTCCCCTTGTTCCCAGGGGCCGGGCTGGCCTTGTTGGTGCTATGTCACCTGCCTCCTGTCCACAGCAGTGGGGACCAGAGGTGCACACTCCCCAGATCTGGCCGCTCACTGGCCCTTCTTCTGGAAAATGAAATGGAACAAAGAAAGCTTTCCCAATAGCTGGACTCAAAATGTGCACCCGTGACTATGGCCAGTGATCACGTTCTACCCCATGCGCTGAGGAGCAGGGAAGCTGGTTTGCAGAAACCAGAGAGAAAGCCCAGATTTCTTCTCACGTTTAAGTCTGGTCCCTCCCCGAGGCCCAGCTGCACGCTCATTCCAGCCGATCACAGAAACAAAGACAAGGCTTATAGTGCATACATGTTTTCTGGAAGATTTTAATGAAATAGATAGCTGGTTAGATACACATTCACTGATTCAAGCATGGTTTAACTGTACCTTGGCTCTTGTCTAGATTTCTATTCAAATTCCTGTTTTTTGAGAACTTTTATTTCCCTTGTTTGTTTCAGCCTGGCAATTTCTGCCCCACGCAACCAAGAGATCTCTGAGCACACATTCTTGTGTCTGAGTCACATCATTCCATGGCGCTTTGGGCTGCAGGCTGATGTAACAGGAAACGCCTTGCCGCGTCTCACAGGTACTGGCTCTATGTTCTTTGGGCAGAGGCTACAGGCAGTGGGGTGTGAGTTCTGGCTCTGTGCATTTGAAACATGAACACTTAGCAAGTCTTTTAGCCTGCAAGCTTCTCAGCTTCCTCAGCTGTAAAATGAGATAAACAAACTAAAAAATGATCATGTGATAAAGTACAAGAAGCTTGACCCTTGGGGTTAGTCCAGGGACAAAATCCCAGTTCTGTCACCTCCCAGAGCCTGAGGGTCCTCACTGTGAGCGACAAGTCCTGCATAATAGGCATGCCTTTTTTTAAAATATTTTTTTAACATTTATTCATTTTTGAGAGACAGAGTGCGAGAAGGGGAGGGGCAGAGAGCGGGGGCCCGGGGGAGACACAGACTCCAAAGCAGGCTCCAGGTTCCACGCTGTCAGCACAGAGCCTGATGCGGTGCCGAACCCATGAACTGTCAGATCATGACCTGAGCTACAGTCGGATGTTCAACCGACTGAGCCACCCGGGCGCCCCATAACGGCCACGCTTATTATTACTGTTGCTGTTATCGCGACTGCCCTTCCTTCTCTTCCCGGCGAATGTGAACATTCTTTGTGATCTATTAAGAACAATTCCCGAAATAAAGGGTATCAAGACTCTTTCTTTAAAAATCAAAAGCACGCTGGGGCGCCTGGGTGGCGCAGTCGGTTAAGCGTCCGACTTCAGCCAGGTCACGATCTCGCAGTCCGTGAGTTCGAGCCCCGCGTCGGGCTCTGGGCTGATGGCTCAGAGCCTGGAGCCTGTTTCCGATTCTGTGTCTCCCTCTCTCTCTGCCCCTCCCCTGTTCATGCTGTGTCTCTCTCTGTCCCAAAAATAAATAAACGTTGAAAAAAAAAAAATCAAAAGCACGGGAATGCAAGCTGGTGCCGCCACTCTGGAAAACAGTATGGAGGTTCCTCAAAAAACTAAACATAGAACTACCCTACGACCCAGCAATTGCACTACTAGGCATTTATCCAAGGGATACAAGTGCACTGTTTTGAAGGGACACAGGCACCCCCATGTTTATAGCAGCACCATCAACAATAGCCAAAGTATGGAAAGAGCCCAAATGTCCATCGAAGGATGAATGGATAAAGATGTGGGATATATATACAATGGAGTATTACTCGGCAATCAAAAAGAATGAAATCTTGCCATTTGCAACTACGTGGATGGACCTGGAGGGTATTATGCTAAGTGAAATTAGTCAGAGAAAGACAACAATCAGATGATTTCCCTCATTTGAGGACTTTTTTTCAACGTTTATTTATTTTTGGGACAGAGAGAGACAGGGCATGAACAGGGGAGGGGCAGAGAGAGAGGGAGACACAGAATCGGAAACAGGCTCCAGGCTCTGAGCCATCAGCCCAGAGCCTGACGCGGGGCTTGAACTCACGGACTGCGAGATCGTGACCTGGCTGAAGTCGGACGCTTAACCGACTGCGCCACCCAGGCGCCCCTCATTTGAGGACTTTAAGAGACAAAACAGATGAACAAGAGGGAAGCGAAGCAAAAATAATATAAAACCAGGGAGGGGGACAAAACAGAAGAGACTCATAAATATGGAAAACAAACAGAGGGTTCCTGGAGGGGTTGTGGGAGGGGGGATGGGCTCAATGCGTAAGGGGCACTAAGGCATCTACTCCTGAAATCGTCCTTGCACCAGATGCTAACTCTTTGGATATAAATTTACAAAAATAAAAAAATTTTTAAAAATCAAAAGCAGCTTCTGCTTCATCTCTGTCACTCAGCTGGAGGCGGGGGGACATCTCTCTGTCAATGACATCTCAGCTCTGCTTGTTGATCCAGCATGAAGGCTGTAAGACACGTAGGAAATAGACGTCTCCCGTCTTCCAAGAAAAGGAGAGGCAGCCAGGTAGGAGAGGGAGACCACCAGACCCGGCTGCCCGTCCTCAGGCCACTTACCCACTCTGAGATTCTCTCTGTAAACCGGGATGCTGATGTCATCTACTCCCAGGGACACTGGACTCACTGGGGCTAGCGTGCCTGAAGAGGCGCTCCACGCCAAACGCCTTGATGACAGCCCTCACTTGGAACCCGCCTTTCTAACTCTCCTGTCTTTCCCCCTCTGCGGCAGAAATAGAATAATCATTCCGACAGCCGTGAGCGTGTCTCCGTGTTAGCAGGAACCCCGACGTGTTTCTCCTCAATCAGCAATGTTCCTACCAGGTCATCAGTTTAGGAAGAGGCAAATCAGACCTCCTTCCCTTAACATTTATTACCCTATTTGGGTTTTTTAGGAACTGAAATTTGCATTGGGCGCAACTTAAAGGGAACAATGTTGACAGCTCAAATGCATCAAAATCTAAAGTTCATACCAGGATCCTGTTTTCGCTTTAATCACAGTTCATTTTAAAACCAAAGTCAAAGGGGTTTCATTCTAGAAAATGAGAAGCTGAGTGACAAACTAAAGATAAAATTATGGTCTGGGTTCCCAGTTTCAGGCCAGAGTCAGTTCTCAAAACCGTCCTGGAAAATGGTGATACTGTGAACTCCGCAGGGGGAGTTGTGGGGGTGAGAGGCTGAAGGGTGTGGCGTCACACAGGGGCCCACAGGCGCCAGGCCCAGGAGAGGCCCTGCTTGGAGCCATGTCTGCTGTCTCTCAAGGCATCCGCTCACCCTGGTTTGTCCAGAACCATCTCGGTGTTAAGTCTGGGACCCAGGTGACTCCTCAGTCTCAGGCAAACAGGGACAGTGGATCATCCCATCCCACACTGGTATGAACTGCTTCATGTTCACCTAGCCTGTTAGCCTTATTACACATTCTGATCCCCGCCTAGTCTATCCCGTAGACTTTTCTTCAATTTGATTTCTTTTGCTTTCTTGCCTAAATAGCAGAAGACAAATACAACAGAAGGAGAAAAGCGTTTTAGGACAGGTAAGCCAGTGAGGCTAGAAACCACTGCTCTTAGAGTAGAAGGCACTTTCCCTCACTTTTCCCACAGTTCAGGACCACAGGAGCAGGCAAATACTGTCCCTGGTGATCAGCAGCATTCATGGCTTGGCATTAAGGCTACATTTGTACCCTTACTTTTATATAAATTTTTATAAGACTATTAATTGTCACCGTTGACACTATACTTAACATCCTGTTCATACCCCTTCTTCTGCAGTGGAGAGCAGAGGAGGGAAGATGTTTCCTCTTTCCAGCCAGAGGAAACACATTTGCAAAGAAAATGAACCCCTGTAGGAAATTCCTCTTGCCTAGTCCTTTTTTTTTTTTTAAAAGTAAATTTGCTGCGGAGAGGGTGGTTCATCATGGTTATCAAAGCAATATATGCATATTGTCACAAACTAGGAAAATAGAGAAGGAATTTTAAAAATCACACGTAATCCCAGAATGGTATCTTTTAAAGCAAGCTGAACAGCAACGCACCCAGTGGACATCTTCAGTGAGCAGTACCCGTTCAGATGGGCTACACTGTCATCCCCCAGAGCCGCTGGCTGCCCGGAACATTCTGTGTTCTACAGCCTTTTATACAGCAGCAGCAGCAGCAAAAACAGCTCCCTTGTCACTAAGTGACAATAGTTCTTTTTCTCTAGGATGCTGAATTTGTGTCAGAGCCTTGAACCAATCAACCCATCCATCAACAAATCCCTGCCGTTTCTGTGATGGAACAGCACCCTGGGACCCCAACTTCATGACAGGAAATGTCCCGGGCAAGTGTAATGAGTTGTATCAGTGAGCAAAGAGAATGCCTGGGAGGGGTAGCCAGGGGACCTGTTCTGGACTGGGAGGCAGGGAGCTTCCCGAGGGCATCATACTCAAGCCAAGACTAGCCAGCCTACTAGGAGGAGCTGGATGAAGACAGAGAGAAAGGCCAGAGGGGCAGCCCGTGAGAAGGTCTGGGGGCTTGGAGCATCCTGACGGAGGGGCTACATGGGACAAGGTCATAGTGAAGGCCAGGATGCCTGAAATACCCAGGGCCAATGAGAGTGAGGCATGAGCCAAAGATGCCAGAGGAAATAGGACAGAAAGGGTAAGGTATGCAGGTCTGTGTTCTTGATTTTGTCTTTCCACCAAGAGCAATGGGAAGCCTCCCAAGGATCATCCACAGGGGCACGACAGGACCTCTACAGTGAGCAAGCCTGGCTGCAGATAGCAGCGTGGGCGTGGCAGAGAGAGACTGGGTTAGAGGCATCTGCAGAAGGAGAGGGGAAAATAGGTGTGTTTGAAGGGCTCCAGGGGTCAGAATCAGCCTTGGTGACTGATTTAATAGTGCAGTGAGAGAGACAGGGCCCAGATGGCAGGTTGCAAAGGGAGAGGTGTGAAAGCTTCAAGGACAGCCCCCAGGGGCAGGGCCTGCTCCCTGGGTGTGTGGCTGGTACAGTCACCCAAGCTCATCCTCAGAAGGGCCGAGTACTAGGTTTACTGCTTTGCTGTTGCTGATCATTTTCCAACAAGGAGCCCTGCATTTTCATTTTGCACCAGGCCTGCAAATTACATAGCTGGTCTTGCCCAGGGCTAATTGTCTTCTACATGTTTCGCTTGGCTAATGACACTTGGACTCCATCCAAGGCCTTGAGATTGTTGATTTATCCTGTCAGGCGGGACATGCGTGTAAAGAAGGCTCACTGGACCCAGTTCAGTGCAGTTTGTGTCTGTGAGCATATCAATGATGGTCTGTGATTAAAGTGCCTGAGAGCAGGAAGACAGAAGACTGTTTTTACTGGCTTTGGAGACAGGAAACCGAGGGCATTTTAATAACATCAGCCTCAAGTTTGCTGCTTGAGTAAAAGAGGGATTTTCCTCATCCCCAGGTTCATTTAGTTTAGTAATTCAAGCTAAAAAACTTCATTTGTTCAAGCTGAAGCTAAATGGATATTCTGTTTGGCAGAAAAGACTTTGAAAAAATGAGTGATTTATTCTTTTACTTAAGCTAAGAATGTCATAAGATGCCTGACTCTCAGGCAACATGAAATTTGCATTTGAAAAAATTATTATCGTAAGGGTTTAAAAGAAAATATGTGAATATTTCTATGCTTGAACTTCAGGGAAGAAAAAAGAGATAGTCCTTTACCAAAGCTCAAGGTATAACACAATAAACTGATTATTCAAGGAACTCTATAAATTTACCAGAATCGTTATGTAGGCTTGTAGGCTCCAGACCAAATAATAATTATTACTTTTACTACTAAGTGAGAAAATAAACTATTAAGAATAACTAAGATACAGATCACCATCCTGAATTTCTTTAGGTATCATATATCCACTTACAACAGCAAATTTGTATAAAATACTAAAATTATAGGAAGAATAGGGAGAATTTGGCAAGCCCTTCCAAATATTTACAAGGCTACGTCTTTCGAGGTCGAGTTAGTAATGTAGTCTAAAGGAAGGGTTTTGAAGTCAGGAAGTTTCAGGTTCAAAGCCTGGATCCAGCTTGGACAAGTTACTTAAACTACCTCTGTGTCCCCACATGCAAATGGAGGTAATCCCTACTTTCTGTTTGTAATTTGCATGTTGTAATTAGTCGATAATTTGCATTTTTTAAAGCTATATATTTTTAAATGACTTCTAAAGAACAGTTAAATGCACAGTTACCTGTGTGAATCTTCATCAGTTTCCTTGATAAGTTACTCAAGTGACTCCAAGGGCTGGGGCCAGTGTTACTGGACCAAAGCACCCTGCAGATGACAGAGAGGTGAAGGGATTGGGGTCTTCCCCTCAGAAAAGAAGGAAGGAAAGGGACGGAGGTGGGGAGGATGAGGGAGAGGAGCATGAGCTGGTGTGTTGATGTCACCGGAAGGGTTCAAGGGACATAAGCAAAGGAGGAGAATGTCGGGGGTGGGGGGGGTGTTAAGAAAGGAGTTTCCCTGTCTCCGCAGGTAAAGTACCTCTAGGGCATCTGTACTAGTGTCCTAGAGCTGCAGCGAGCAAGCCCCACAAACAACAGGAATGTAATTCTCTCACAGTCCTTGGGGCCGCAAGTCTGCCATCAACATGCCCCAGGATTGGTTTCTTCTGGAGGCTCCTAGAGGGATTCTGTTCCAGGCCGTCCCCTAGTCTCAGGTGTTGCCGGCGGTCCTTAGCGTCCCTCAGCTTGTGGATGCATCGTTCCCGTCTCTGCCTCCCCTGATACACCGTTACAGCAAATACCCGGCACACAGGAAGAGACAAGTGACAGGCGCTCAGAGAATCAGAAAAGATTTTATTCTGCACCAGCGCTGGCCAGCGGAGTCATCTCCAAAAGCTGAGCCCCGAGCCCTGGCGCTGGCCTACTTTTATGCCTGGTCAGCTTCCGGGTACTTGGAAACTTTCAATCGGCTGCACGGGTGGGCAGGATTGCAGGGGCTCAAGGGAAGAAATGGGGGAGAGGGGCACTTACCGATTGTGCTACATGGGCAGTCGGCTGATCAAGAAGCAAGTAAGCAAGATTATAGAAGCCAAAAGCATGCAAGGGGCCTATCCGGCCTCGGACATCTGCCTGGTTTTTTTGTTTTGTTTTGTTTTGTTTTTAATCTGCTTTTGTCAGCTTTCCTTCTCAACACGGCCTTCTCGCCTTCTCCCTGTATGTGCGGGTCTTTCTGTGTGTCTTCACACAATGTACTCCTCTCTCTGTGCCCAGATTTCCCTCTTATAAGGATAGCAGCCCATCCTACTCCACAAAGACCGTTATTTCCCAATAAGGTCACAGTCACAGGTATGGAGGTTAGGACTTGAACTTGTCTTTTTAGGGGATACAGTTCATCCCACCTCTGGCATAGACAAGGTGCAGCTTGAGGTGACCAGCCAGGGGCTCTTCTGTCCCCAGGAGACATCATATCTGTAACCTATTCTCAGGAGGCCACTTTGGAAAGCTCTGATATAAACCCCCCTCCATTCCACTCCCACCTTCCCCCCATCTCTGATAAAGTTTCTACTAAACACACACTTCCTACATCCACACAGGCTGTGATCTGATCAAAGGTGCAGTACCCAATCAGGCACCTTCCATAAGGACCGATCCTGCCTGAAACTCACCTGTCATGGCCAAGCAGCAGGTGCATCTGTATGATGCAGGACATCCAGGGCTGTTGAGCCTGGTGCCATTCAACGTGGAACTCTTGAAACAAATTCTTGTCTGACTCTGGGCTCATGGGATCTTCTGACAGCTTACCTCTTTCGGGTGGCAGGACAGGGAGAGCGGGTTGGCTGGAGTGCTTTGTCCAGCACTACAGTTCCTACTTAAATCAATAAAGTAGCTTTCTGGCTGCAAATGGTCAGTGCATGACCCTGGTTAATAAGTCTGTCCCTGAAAGATGAGTGCATTCTCTCTGCACCGAGTTAACTCCACCTTGCAAGGCCATTTGGGAGATAGCCCCAGCCATATCTGGCCAGTGCCCACCTTGCTGACCTCATTGCTAGGGCCTCATCTCCTTTGGCAAATTCTTCTACTACAATTGTGGTCTCTAGAGGCACAAATGAAAGACAACTGACTCAGCTCAGGGGTGGGAGGGTAGGAGAAGAGTCCAAGAGGAGGGGAAGGCGCGAGCAGAGCAGGGCAGGAGGATTGTCGGCAGAGGGAACCATGCCTGTGAGGTCACAGTAACCTGAGGATGTGGGGGGCCGTGGAGGGGAGGGCTCTGGTGCTTCTGAGGCCACAGTTTACTGCAAATGACGACAGGCCTGGAGGTTACTCCACATAAGAAATCGGGCTCCTTGGGTGCTCTGCTAAGGAGTTGGGTCTCAGTCCCAAAGACTACTGGGAGCCATTTGGGATTCTAGGCAGAGATGCCATGACTAAATTCACATTTCACCAGGCTCACTGAGGCAGCTGGCTGGAAGAAAGAGAAACCAGCAGGACAGAGAAGAAGAGAGAGGAGGTCACTGTGGTCATCCAGCTCTGTTAGGGCCAGAATCAAGACGACAGGATGGAGGACAGGCAAAAAATGAGAGGTATTCAAGAAATACAGCAGTGAGGGGACCTGGGTGGCTCAGTCAGTTAAGTGTTCGACTCTTGATTTCTGCTCGGGTCATGATCTCACGGTTCATGAGTTCAAGCCTCGCATTGGGCTCTGTGCTGACAGTGTGGAAGCTGCTTGGAATGCTCTCTCCCACTCTCTGCCTCTCCCATGCTCATGCTGTCAATCTCTCTCTCTCTCTCTCTCTCTCCACCTCCTCACTCCTCTCTCTCTCTCTCTCTTTCTCTCTCTCTCTCTCACACACACATAAATAAATAAAACTTAAAAAAAAACTTTTTTTTAATACAATAGGGACACCTATTTACGTGTTTACGCGTCCAATTCTTGATTTCGGCTCAGGTCATGATCTCACAGTTCATGGGTTTGAGCCCCACGTCGGGCTCTGCACTGATGGTGCAAAGACTGCTTACGATTCTCCCTCTCCCTCTCTCCCTCTCTCTGCCTCTCTCCCAAAAAATACATAAACTAAAAAAAAAAAAAAAAAAAAAAATCTTTTCAAAAATACAGTAAACAGCCTAGGATGTGGAAAGTGAAGGAAAGGAGAGGGAAGAGACGAGGATTCCTGGTGCAGAGAAGATAGCAGGACTAAAATGGGCAGAATTGTGTCCCCCCCAAAAGATACACTTAAATGTTAACCCCAGTGCCTATGACCTTATTTGGACATAGGGTCCTTATAGACATAATCAAGTTAAGATGAGGTCCTACTTGAGTAGGTCCCAAGTGGGTCCAATGACTGGTGTCCTTATATGAAGAGGGAAATTTAGACACAAACATATAGACACACAGGGAGAAGTCATGTGACACTGGAGGCAGAGGCAGAAGGGAGGGATGCAATTTCAGACCAAGAACACCAAGGATTGCCAGCAGAAGCCAGAAGCTGGGATAAGGTGAAGAGGGATCCTTCCCTAGAGCCCTCTGAGAGAGCACAGCCCTAACGACACCTTGATTTTGGACTTCTGACCTCTGGAAGTGTGTGAGAATAAATTTCTGTTGTTTGAAAGCCACCCAGTGTGTGCGACTTTGTTATGGCAGCTCCAGGACACTGGTGTCACCAACAGCCTCCTTCTCCGTGTATCAGTGTGTTTGCACCCAAACTTCTCTCTTCTTATAAGGACACCAGTCATTGGATTAGGGTCCATCCTAACATCTCAGTATGACCTCACCTTAAGTTGATTATATGCCCAGAGACCCTGTCTCCAAATAAGTTCACATTTACAGGTATGAGGAGTTAAACTTGAACATATCTTTTTGGGGAACACCGTTCAACTCACAGCATTCCTGAGTGAATATTTCTTGTATTTAGAAAAGAACACGAGAGCATAAGAACTGGGTGCCATAGGAGTGAAATTCGTTTTAAATTCAGAGAAGGGAGAAATTGCCTTGAGCTGGTGGAGGATATAGAGAATCTTGAAGAATGGCTAGGAATTAAATGCAGAGGAGGATAAGGATATGTCACAGTAACAAAAACCACCCACAGATCACCTGCTCTGCACTGGGCACTGTCCTGGATGAATTACATACATGGTCTCCGGCTCCTGGGGGCTCAGTCGGTTGAGCATCTGACTCTTGATTTCAGCTCAGGTCATGATTCCTGGGCCGTGGGATCAAGCTAAGTGTGGGATCCACACTAAGCATGGAGTCTGGTTAGGGTTCTCTCTCTCTCTCTCTCTCTCTCTCTCTCTCTCATTCTCTCTCTCTCTCCACCCCCCCAGTCCTTCCCCTAGTCATGCATGCTGTCTCTCTAAAATACAAAAAATATGTACATGTATACATACATACATGATCTCTAGTCCCCCATTATCTGTCATCGATTAGAAAATGGATTCACCAGATGTAGTGTTTTTCCCAAAGTCACACAGCTGGGCAGTAGTAAAGAGAGAACTGGAACCCAGGCCCAATGGGTGCAAAAGCAATCGGGCTTCAAACCCAGTCTGCTGCACTGTGGGGTTCCTATAAGGAAACCAGGGAGATGGAGGTGTGGAGGTGGGTCCTGTGGCCGTGCGCAGTGGACGAACAACGTCACCTGCCTGGCCTGAACGAGAGCTTCCTGCACAGAGGGCAGGGGATGAGCCTGAACACGTGGGGCAGAGCCAGCTGGTTGAGGGCTTCATGCCAGGAGCTTCCAGAACAAGGGAGCCCCTGAAGGTGATTAGCAGGAAGTCCTGCAAGTGTGGTCATGGGACCATGGATGGAAAATATTTGTGAAGACGAAATCTGTATTACTCAAGTTGCAGATTGCAGGGTATTTTTTGACGACGGGACAAGTTCCTCCAACCTTCAACAAGGATGGTGGAGTCCAGAGATGCTCTCTGGTCCCATCTCTAGCCCTGTGTGACCCCAAACAAATCCCTATGCTTTCTGCAAATCAGTTTCCTTTTTTTCCTAATTTCTTTTTTGGGGAGAGGGTCAGAGGGAGAGAGAAAGAAAGAAAAAAAAAATTTGAAGCAGACTCCACGCTCAGCGTAGAGTCTGACTTGGGGCCCAATCTCACAACCAACTGTGAGATCATGACCTGAGCTGAAATCAAGAGTCAGACACTTAACCGACTGGGCCCCCCCAGATGCCGCTGCAAATCAGTTTCCTATCACTGAAAGAAAGATCATGATACCTGCTCAATCCTCAGTGTTATTGGCAGGTCTGCTGGGTTATGTGCTGGGATGGAAGTATTATTACAGAGCTAGGAGCCTTGGCAAGACCCTTTTGTGGGTGTGCATGGCCCTGGCCCTGAGATTGTGTTAGAATTCATGAAAGAGACACAACAGACAAAAAAGCTAATTTAAATGGTATTTGAAAAGACCATTTACTTGGCTTTGGGTGTGCTGGATTTTTTCTGTGTGTGGGTGGAAGAATTTATGCAGCAAATGGTACATGCACTTGAGTCAGGCAAGGCCCGGGTTTGAAGCTCACCTTCTTCTTTTTTTAATTTATTTTTGAGAGAGAGAGCTCATTAGTAGGGAAGGGGCAGAGAGAGAGGAGAGAGAGAGAGAGAGAGAGAGAGAGAGGACTGGAAGCAGGCTCCAGGCTCTGAGCTGTCAGCACAGAGCCCAGCGTGAGGCTTGAACTCACAAGCCTTGAGATCATGACCTGAGCCGATGTCTGAGGCTTAACAGACTGAGGCACCCAGGTGCCACACTATCTTCCTTTTCAAGACAATTCACCTTTGGGGAGAAACAAAGGGTGGCTAAGCCATTCCCTCCTTTGGGGAAAATAATCTGTCTTCAGTAGTTTCCTTTCTACATAGTTTTGTTCTGGTTTATTTCATTTACCGGCAATGGAGCCGTTCAGAATGTGTTTTCAGGCAGTTCAGAGCATCTTCCTTATTCCTCTTATCAGATTTGTATTTGGGCTTTTCTGTTGCCAGGCCTGGCCCTGGGGCGAGCCTTCCTGAAGACCGGCAGCACAGGACCTGAGGCCCCTCCTTGGCTCTCCTGCCAGTCCTCTCCCGGCCTGCTGGGCTGCCCGGTGAGTCAGTCTCTTCCTCTGTTTCTGTTTACCTCATTGCAAAATTAGAGTCGCAGAAATAAATATTTACCAACCTCAACAGGATGTTGAGGCAATTAACAAATGAATAATTATAGAGCAGACTCACATACAAAGCTCCTGATAAAGCTAATTATTATTTTTATAGGAGCTCTCAAAAGGAAAACCTTCTTTATAAGCGTCCACTCTCCAGGTCCAGGTGGCTTGTGAACTTGGCCTCCCACTGGGGTATGCCTGCTTTCTCTCAGGGATGGGATCGTGAACATCAAACTGGAGGCCCATTTCCCCAATAGTGTGGCCTTCAAGAGCCAGAACGCTGTCCTCTTTGGCAGCAACGAATGGAGACCATGGAGTTGCCAGGTAAATTTGCAGATCAGTTGGAATTTCAGATCAATGGCAAATGATTTTTAGTATAAATATGTTTCATGCATCCATTGTAAAGGAGGCAAAACGCACTTATACTAAAAGGTTTTTGTTGTTTACCTGAAATTCTAATTTACGTGGGCATCCTGCTTTTACTCATTTGGCTTTTGGTTTCTGCTCAATCCGGCAACACTAAATCCACATTGTTTTACTAACACCATCTCAGGATGGTGACATTCAGACGTGACAACCATCAACCCCTGCCTTTGAGAAAGCTCAGCGATCGGTTATCAGTGTTGACGTTAACGTCTGACACAGGGGGCTGCAGCCACACCAGGTGACCGTCCTCGTTCAGGCAGGATGCTTTAAATGGGACTGCTTGCCTAGCTTTGCCTTCTGGAGTTGTGACTCTCATAGGTGGTGGTCCTCCTGTCTATCCATAAAACAACGGAGAGAGTGTCGCTTTAGCTCCAGGACCTTGTAAAGATGAGAAAATGATTGGGGCACCTGGGTGGCTCAAGTTTGTAGAGGGTCCGGCTCGGCTTAGG
Organism: Leopardus geoffroyi; assembly: GCF_018350155.1. Classification (NCBI taxonomy): domain Eukaryota; kingdom Metazoa; phylum Chordata; class Mammalia; order Carnivora; family Felidae; genus Leopardus; species Leopardus geoffroyi. Next base: position 142,264,231 of record NC_059332.1, read on the forward strand.
TCGTGATCTCGCAGTTTGTGGGTGTGAGCCCTGCGTGGGGCTCTGTGCTGAGAGATTCTGTCTCCCTCCCTCTCTCCCTCTTAAAAATAAGTAAATGTTATGCCCAGAATTCGTGATCCCCAAAGACCGCCAGGGAGCCGAGTCTGATGCAAAAGCAAAAGAGCCTTTATTCGAGCTAGCTCGAGCTCAATCCCCTACCTGCACCGACGCAGCGGTGAGATGCCGGGGAGAGAGAGCGAGTTTCAAAAGGACAAAGGTTTTATAGGGGTCTAGGGGCAGTTGGTGAGGTAATGGCTGTGGCCTCAGCTGATTGGCTGGGGAAGGGTCGGAGTCCTGTTACGCAGTCGCTGGGCGTGTTTTGATCAGGAAGTTTGAACGGGTGAGCGGGAGGTTACTCAAGGGGAGGAGGCGTGGTCTAGGTGAAGGACACAGAACAAGATGGAGTCCGCCGGCATAGGCCCGCCCTTTCATAAACATAAGAAAAAAAGATGAAAAAATGTTCAAGAAGGATTGAAACCCACGTTCTATGTGAGACCATTTGGTTGAACTTATGACATTTATGTTTTTTAAAGTCAAACAAGTCAGAAGTGGCCATTTCACATGGCTCAATATCTAGGCTACCGTTCAAGAAATCGTCAAGGTTCTAGAGTGGGCTCTGATGTCAGGCACCAGAGACGCCTCAGTAACCCGCTTCAGATTCATGTCTACATGACCTTATACGTGATCTCATCTCTGTTCGGTATTTGCTTGTTGCCTGAAGGCCGTGTCTCAGCTTAAGCTTGTAGGTCTTCACCCAGTAATGAGTGCTTGCTAATTGATTTCAGTGGAAGGCTTTAGTTTCCTACAAAGCTCTCTGAAAAAGGTTGACCATGGAGATTACGTTCTGAGAATGACAAAGTAGTTTGATGAAAATAAGCCCTAGAGATAATGGAATTTTTTTTTTCTTCATATTTGAAAGCAGTGGAGAGTAAAAGAGGTAGAAACTGGAGTGGAGTTTACCCTTGAAAGAGGGGAAGTGTGCCTGGTGATATTTGGAAGTTTGCTGCTTTTTTTCCCCCCTTGGAGAAATTTCCTGAATCCCCACACTCCCCATTGGCAGAAAACATCAGCCTTGCTGGCTTGAGGTAGATGTAATATACATAACACAAAGTGCATGTGCCTGTGCACGCAGCCTGTGGCTCTACTGCTAAGGTTCCTGTGAGGTATATGAAGCAGTACAGTATTACCCCTAAGATTGCGATAAAATAAAGGCCTATATTATAACCACTAAAGCAACTACTAAATGCAAAGAGGTGTAGCTAAAGAGTCAGTAGAGGATTAAAATGGAATGTCAGAGGAGCACCTGGGTGTTTCGGGCGGTTAAGCATCAGACTCTTGATTTTGGCTCAGGTCATGACCTCACGGTTCATGAGGTCCAACCCTGCACTGGGTTCCCCGCTGACAGTGTGGTGAGGAGCCTGCTTGAGGTTCTATCTCTCCCTCTCTCCTCCTTCTCTGCCCCTTCCTTCCCAGAATAAATAAACTTAAAAAAAAAAAAAAAAACAAAAAACAAAAAACAAGGTGGCTGATGGCAAAGGGAGAATTTGAACCAGGAAGAGCACAAAGAAGGGAAAAAAGAGGGAGACCACCCAGGAGGTTTCATGCAATTTGTTCGTTTGTGGTCAGCTTGTGAGGTTGGCAGGGAAGTTGGGGCACAGGAATCATACCCAATGGCCCTTCTTCTCTGTCACCATTTACAAAGGACGGCAAGACATTGGTGTGTTCCTCCTCCCAGACCTCTCTTCTCAAGCTCAGCAGGTTGCAGGGGTAGGTGTTGCTGCCCACCCCCCCACACACACACCCAGCCTAGCACTGCTTCTCAGCTCTGCTTAGACTGTGAAATTGGGGTTTGTTTCTGCAACCATTCCCCGCCCTCAGCCAGGGGTGCCCTCTACCCCAGATAACCTCGCCCTCCCTGTTCTCAGCAAGGGGGTTGGGGGGGGGTGGGGAGGAAGCTGCCTTTCTGGACCTTTCTCCCCAGAGCAGCAGTGGCAGCTTGCAGAGGGAGGAGCTTCAAAGTGCGGAACAGCTGGATTCATTTAAATCCTGTTGGTTCTAGCTCCCAACCCTTTGGATAATCACTGCTGGATTGTTTTGGGAAACCAAAGAAGGAGAACAAATTTCATCTGAGTCACTTTGAGGCATTTTCAGTCCGTGTGGTGGGTTTTTTAGCAAGATGGTTTTTACTGTTTCATTTTGTTTTGCTTATAAACAGACTGAGTTAAGAGGATTCTTAGATGAGCATCTATCAGACTCCTGCAGTTCTAGCTTCTGCTGCTGAATCGCTTTGACATCATCGATAATTCTTCACCTTCTGAAAGTGCATATGCAGGTCAAATTAATCCAGGGAGTCTGAATTACTGCTGATAATCTTCTATTACGATTGTTCCATTCAGAAGCGATTCTTGCAGCCTCAATACATACAATGGAAATTACCTTTCCTAACAGCGAAGCAAAGAATGAATTTCGTCTGTTTTTGAATGGCAACCAGTCTCCTCTGGGACTATGCAGTCAGTCTCCTGTGTGTATTGACTGGGAACACCTGATGTCACCAGACACCACGGCACCCAGGTCTCATCCCCGGGAGGTTCTCAGTAACTATTTCTTGAATAAATAAGGGAGAATCACGATTAGGCTAATTAACGTATTTGAAAAGCCCTGCTCGTCTTCCTCAGCAAATGCGTCTTCAGCACTTGGCAAGGTGGCACCTTCTTCTTGCCACAAACAGCGAGTGTTACACCAGCAATGTGGCAAGGACAAGTAGTCCACAGCAATCCCTGATCAGCCCACCCCAGGAAACATTTGGTGCGTCCAGTACGGACAAGCTCCTGTGCTGCACGGGGCAATGATGGCCTTTCTCTGCCCAGTTTCTTAGCTGGAAGCACCGAGCAACATCAACAAGTCGTGAACTACTAAATTCTAGTCATTGTAAGAGATATGTTGCAGGACTTTTTAAAAAAAAATTTTTAATCTTATTTTGAGAGAGAGAGAGAGACAGAGTGTGAGTAGGGTAGGGGCAGAGAGCGAGACACAGAATCTGAAGCAGGCTCCAGGCTCCGAGCTGTCAGCACAGAGCCCGACGCGGGGCTTGAACCCATGAACTGTGAGATCATGACCTGAGCCAAAGTCGGACACTTAACCGACTGAGCCACCCAGGCGCCCCAGTGTTGCAGGACTTTTTACCATAATACCCGAAATTTGTTGGCACGCCGCTTGGAAGAATGAAGAGGTGGACACAGAATGAGCCGCAGGCACAAGTTTACTAGAATATAAGATTAGAAAGTTAGAATGGTAGGGAAACTCTCTTTACAGACAGGGGATGTTCAAAAGGGAATGCCTGAGAACTCTGGGCAAGGGTCTTTGTTTTATAAGCTTCTGGTCAACCCTCCCCTACTCTACCCTCTTCGGCCTTCTCAGGTTCTACTCTTAACTGGCTGGAGAGCTCTAGGTGCTGGGTGCCATTCCAGATTGGCTCCCGTCCATAGCACGAGGGGTGGCCTGTGGCCATACTTTGGTCTTTCATCAAATTCCTGAGGGAAACCAGAGCGGGAGTAGGTGGGGTCTGTTACATTCTTAAGAGGAACCTTAAGCCTGAGGGGGTTTCCTGTGGTCAGACACTCCCAGCATTGTTCTAAAATATGTGTTTCTCCCCCACCCAGGGACCTCAGGTCCTAATCCTTTCCCTCTGCCTATTTTAGCCTATCTTTTCCTATCATAGTATGATTGTGGAGGAATCAACGTGAGGTTGGGGTAAAATAATCCAGCAGAAATCAAACCCCATTGAAAACACCTGCACCCTAGAATTTTTTATTTTTTTATTTTTTTGATTTTTAGAGAGAGCACGAGCAGGGAAGAGGGGCAGAGGGAGAGAGATATTCCCAAGCAGGCTTCAATCCCACAACCCTGGGATCATGACCTGAACTGAAATCAAGAGGCCAACACTTAACCGACTGAGCCACCCAGGCGCCCCTTGCACCCTAGAATATTTAACTGGCATTGTCTGGAAACACAAAAACAGCAAAATTCCTTCATCATGTTATAAACCCTTTAATGTCCCTACTTCTTAAAAGAGCATTTATTAGTTATCTAAATTATTGAGCGTGTAGTGTGTTTGTTTTGGCTTCAGCCTTGCCCAAAGGATGCTCTGAACTCTTTGACCCTTTAACTGATATGATTGTTCAAATCTCCACCCGTTCTAGTGATGACACGGGAATCACTTTTAATAAATATCAGATGGGAGTCACTTTATCTGCCTCAAAATATAAAGTTATATAAGGATCTTGGCCTTGGAGATATTAATACTATGCCCAAGATACTCCCCATCCCTCAAAGGTTTTATTCATTCCCTTCAGCTGTGTTGTGCATGCACCTGTCTCCCCACTCCAACCAGATCACCCATTCTTTAGCAAACAGGAACTCTGTTTTATTCATCTCTGTGCCCACATCTGCCTTGGCCACCCCAGCACCCAGCACGGTTCTTCATCTACGCAGCAAACCCGCAAAACATGCTTATTAAATAGGAGATGTGGCCATCAAGTAGTGGTACTTATTTTCTTGGGTGGCTTGTAAAGTGACTCTGAAAGTATTTATAATATTATTTTGAGGGGTGGCAACATCAGGGAGATTAGCTTCCGGTGCCAAAGGGCCTGCTTTGAAGAACAACCCTCATGCAGAAGCCGAAGACTTTGGTGTATCTGTTGTGGTGGCAAAAAGGATTTCATTGTTTTGGGGCACATGTCATTACGAAATTTTAGAATGTTCCAGGTATATCTTGTCCATCAGTTAGGCCAAACTTTCTCATGAAAAACCAAGGCTCAGACAATTTACAGGACTTACTCAAATCATTAGTTTATTGTCAAGGCAGAACTAAACTTTAACTCCCTAAATCTCTAAATAGTATTTTTTTCTACTATTGTATCACATTATCTCTAGAGACTGCTAAAAACAAACGTTGGTTTTTATCCTTTTTCCTTTTTGACTAGGAAACTTCTTTAAGGAATGAGTAAGAAGAGTCTTAATTCTGAGAGAAGGCCATCACACTTAAAGATTTATAACAAAAAGGGCTTCTTTTTCTGACCTAGATGAACTTTGCAAACACGAAAAACACAAAACTTAAGTCATATCATCGAAAGAATTTTTTCTTACTCTTGAGCCCCTACCAGCTAGATATATTCAATGATTTACTTTAATAAAAGCTCTTGACTAATACATATTTTATATTTAGGAAATGCTTTTAAGAAATACTAAGGGGCATCTCAGTCGGTTAAGCGTCCAACTTCAGCTCAGGTCATGATCTCACGGTTTGTGAGTTCGACCTCTGTGATGGGCTCTGTGCTGACAACTCAGAGCCTGGAACCTGCTTCAGATTCTGTGTCTCCCTCTCTCTCTGCCTCTCCTCTGCCCTCCCTCTCTCTCTCTCTCTCAAAAATTAACATTAAAAAAAAATACTAAATACCCCAGATACAAGGTGAGAGTCTTACTCAACTTACCTTACCAAAAAAAAAAAAAAGAAAGAAAAAAAGAAAAATATTTGAAAGGTAGAAATTTTAAAAAATGGGGAAAAAAGTAAAAGACTTTATCAAGATGAATTTTAAAATAAATTGGTTAACAGAGACTTGAAACTGAGCAATGAAATGTAATATGTGACATAGTTTAGATCCCAAATCAAACTAAATATAAAAGTAAAATAAAGGGGAGCCTGTGGGTGGCTCAGTTGGCTAAGCATTCAACTTTGGCTCAGGTCATCATGATATAGTTGTTCATGGGTTTGAGCCCCACATTGGGCTCTCTGCCGTGAGCACAGAGCCTGCTTAAGGGCCTCTGTTCCCTTCCCTCTGCCTCTCCCCTGGTCACCTGCTCTCTCTCTCTCTCTCTCTCTCAAAAATGAATAAACATTTAAAATTAAATTAAATTAAATTAAATTAAATTAAATTAAATTAAATTAAAATAAAATAAAAATACATCTTTGAGATCATTTACATATGGACTGGGTTTCAGATGGTATGAGGAGATATATTGTTAATTTTATTAGGTGTGATGATGGTACTATGGTTATATAAGAAAATATCCTTATTTTTTTAACATGTGCAGTGAAGCATTTAAGGATGAAATGTTGGGGGGACAAAAGGTTTCATTGCTTTTCAGTCTGAGACTAGCTTTAAAACACTTCAGCAAAGGGAAGAAATAAAGCATCTAAGACAAAATGTTAATTTATAAAATCAAAATGACCTTTTTATGAGAATTTGTCATATTATTCTCTTTACTTTATATATAAAATTGTTATAATGACTTCTCATGAGAATAATGTTGAAAAGCATGTTGGGTGAATTTAATCTTAAATACCACTTCATTGTTGAAATGACTTTTGGTATAAGTGTAACAGGAACAATATCTTTGATGGGGAAGTACTAAGCTAGCCAGATGGTGAACAAATTGTACTTCTCATCTTCCTTTAAGTGAAAAGATGTCAGAACTTAAAAAAAAAAAGAAAACAAAAAAAAACCCTCTATGAACAAAATCAGTCTTTTCTTTAAAGAGAAAGTATGATGAAGAACCGGCATTGTAGGAATCAAGGAAGTTAGAACCTGAAATCATTCTCAGGAATGATTTACGTGAGGTTACAAGGCGGGGAGCTCTGTCAGTACTCCTTCGATTCCAGGAGTTTGGGCACTTTTTTTCCCCCTTAAATTAATGTTCCTGCACTTTGCAATGCTTCCTTTTTACTTGAATATTCTCGCAATGCTGTTTCTATTATAAATATCACAACTGGCCCTTGCTCACACTAACGGGTCAGTTGTGTCTGGACTTTCAGTAGGGAATATAACCTTTGTTCTGTTTAAATCATCTCTCTCTGGGGCACCTGCGTGGCTCAGTCAGTTAAGCGTCCGACTTCGGCTCAGGCCATGATCTCATGGGTGGTGAGTTCGAGCCCCATGTCAGGCTCCGTGCTGACAGCTCAGAGCCTGGAGCCCGCTTCGGATTCTGTGTCTCCCTCTCTCTGCCCCTTCCCTGCTCACACTCTGTCTCTCTCTCAAAAATAGACATTAAAAAAAACAAAAAATCAATCAATCAATCAATCAATCATCTGTCTGAAACTAGAGAAGAGAGACATGAGTCAGGATAGGCAAGGTTATGCTGCAGAAACAAGATAACCTCAAAATCTCAGTGACTTCAAAGGTTCATGTCTCACAAAAAAATCTGTGGGTCAACAAAGCAGTGGGTGAGAAGAAGGAGATACACTGGGTAGGGCTCCAGGCTGCCAGATCCTTCCCCGTCTTGTAGCTCTGCTACCTGGGACTCGCCTCTGCAGGACAAGAGTGACTAGGGCATACCACAGGGTCTTCTCACCAGTCACTGCAGTTCTACATTTCTTTGACAAGAACTGATCATGAGATCCAACCTAACTGCAAGGGGGCAGAGAAGTGTGGCCTTCCATGTGTCAGTGAAGGAAAAGTAACTGTTTTGGTGAGCACCGTTTCCACTTCACTATCATCACTTGCTTTGTAGATGTATAGATTCATCAAGTGTAAAACTGTTGCTTGAGGACCCACTATATGCAGGCACTGTTGTGGGCATTGATAACAGCCAGAGCCTTAATTCAACGGCTGCATATTCCATGAAGGTCTGTCATCCTGAGAAGATAGTGTGCTCTGCCTTTTTATTGCTCACAAGAATGTAGAATATAAACTCAACAGAGATAAAAATTTGTTTGCTGACATACAGATGGCTTCCATCTAGAAGGTGTTATATATCGGAAATACTTAAACTTACAAAAATTAGCATCGAGGATGATCTTTGGAGTGTGACATACTGTATTCCAGGCTTAGTGTCACCTCCCATGAAACTTAGGTCTTTTTTTTTTAATGTTTATTTTTCAGAGAGAGAGAGAGAGAGAGAGAATGCGCGCATGAGCAGGGGAGGGGCAGAGAGAGAGAGAAGACACAGAATCGGAAGCAGGCTCCAGGCTCCGAGCTGTCAGCACAGAGCCCAACACTGGGCTCGAACTCACCACCCATGAGATCATGACCTGAGCCGAAGTCGGACGCTCAACTGACTGAGCCACGCAGGTGCCCCTGAAACTTGTGTTAGGTGCCTCCTTTGTAAGATGAATAAGAGAATAATACTTTGCACCCAGAGAAGGATTAAACGCGGTGATGTATGTAAAGTACACTGTATACAGGCACAGCAGGCACTCTGTAGTGTGAAACACATAATTTCTAATTAAAAAGTTAAATAATTTAAAATAACACAAAAATGGGATCCGACTCGTTGGGATGTTTCTGTCCGCCTGCCTCCCTGCCATTCTTCCTTCCTGAATGATTTGGTTTACAAGCCACTAAGTGGGGAGCAGGGCAAGGCCACCATCCATGTCTGGGAGCCTGAGACAGTGTGTCAGAACCCAGGCGAGATGTGGAGATGCGGTGGCAGCAGGCCGGTTACTTATAGAGGACACTGATGCAATAAGCAAACATCCTGAGAAAAAGGGGGGCCGGTTTCCTCACTGTCAGAGAAGGAAGTTACAAATACAGAAAACGAAGAAACTAGAATGAACTTTGTGGTATCAGATTTGGAAGTGGAAATATTGGTATGAACTCCTGGTTTGTAGTGTACAGAGATAAAGAAATAAATGTGAGTGTCTGATACATACATGATGTGTGTGGTGTGGATGGGTAGACAGGTGGATGGATGATAGATAGATAGATAGATAGTTAGATAGATGGATGATAGATAATAGATAGATAGGACGATAGACCCTAGCACTATCTGAAAACAGTGATATGCTGTTAACCATGTGCACTCCTAGAGTCTTGATCTAGGTTTCTAAATATTCTTCTGTATTAAAAAGATAATTAGAGATTCTTGGAAAAATGGGTGATTCTAGGATCAGGGCAGGGAAAGTACAAGATGGGCTTAGAACGTGCCAGAAAGTTGGGAAGATCTCGGTGCATGATAAGGACATATTAAAAGGACACTGAAACCAGTTCAGTGGGCCCCACATTGGACAAATCCAGGGGGAAATAAGCAATTTGGCATCAAAACAAATGGTTATGGCAAGAGATGATAACGCCCTGCACAAAGTAGGAATCTATGAGTCTATACTGACACAATGAAATGACATAATAACTAGTGGGAGAAAAGAAAGCTTTCCTTACAGTGAAATGCCAACTAATAAATGTACAAGGAATGCTGGGATCAGAAAATCACTATTTGACAATATATTGATTATTAGTGCTACCAGAAAACATTAATAGATATTAAAACTATCTAGTGAATGAAATTTGATAAGGAATGGAGTATTTGTATGGTCTCAGAGTCTCTCCTCACAAAAGTTTTATGGATCACAAAAGAAAAAGAACAACCTGACAGTGGAGAAACTCAGAAGACAACACTAATCAAATGATCAAAGTTAATACCACCTGTAATGAGTCAAACTGAAACCTTCTACCACTTGAACAGGCACAGCAAGAAAAATTCACCAGGAATTCCAAAAAGCATAACCTGAAATAATTGGAAGAAAACGCTGGACAGATCCAAACTAAGAGACATTCTAGAAAATAACTGGCTTGTAGTCTTTTAAAGTGTGGAGATTGTGAAAGTCAAGGACAAACTGAGAAACTGATTGACAAAGACGAAAGATGAGAAAGTAGCCTTCAGACCTTCTGGCACATGACGTTCTAGGCCCGCCTTGCCCTTCCCAGGCCCCAGCTAAATGTGGCTGTGGCCCCCCATCCTAGACTGGATCTTTGCTGTAAGAGACATCATGAAGACCACTGCCCAGCTTAAGTGGGGCCTGAAGACCAGATGATGGTACATTATCAATTTTCGTTTCTTGATATTGATGGCTATGTTGGGGTTGTTTAAGAGAATGCCATTATTAGAATTTCACACTAAGGCATTCAAGATTGATACAATATTGTAGCAGCAACCTATTCTTGTTTTTTGTTTTTTGTTTTTTTTTAAGTTTATTTATTTACTTTGAAAGAGAGACAGAGCATGAACAGGGGAGGGACAGAGAGAGAGGAAGACACAGAATCCCAAGCAGGTTCCACGTTGTCGGTGCAGAGTCTGATGCGGGGTTTGAACTCATGAACGGTGAAATCATGACTCGAGCCAAAATCAAGAGTCCAGGGCTCAAACGACTGAGCCACCCAGGAGCCCCAACAACCTATTCTTCAATGGCTCACGAGGAAACGTTCTTTGTACTCTCTTTACAACCTTTCTCTAAATTTAAATAAACATCAAATATACACAAGCTAGGGATGATAGTGGTGATGGCTGCACAGCAATGGGAGTGTACTGAACTCTGCTGAACTGTATGCTCAAACGTGGTAAATTTATGTGTTTTCATTACAATTTTTTAAAAAGCTAGGAAAATGGTAAATAAAAATTAGAGAATGAATGGTTGCTCAGGAAACACATTTGGAACTAGTGTGTCCTCCAAATCCAAACTGCACATGCGCATGTGGAAGGATTTGTGTGTATAGTGCTTGCCAGTGTCCTGGAGAAGGGAGTTAAATGGACTTCTCTAACACAGAAGTCTTCTGGGCAGCATCACCCTGAGGGCTATTAGAAGTGTGTAGACAGGGGCACATGGGTGGCTCAGTCAGTTAAGGGTCCGACTTCAGTTCAGGTCGTGAGATCGCAGCTCACGAGCTCGAGCCCCACATCAGGCTCTGTGCTGACTGCTCAGAGCCCGGAGCCTGCTTCAGATTCTCTGTCTCCATCTCTCTCTCTCTCTCTCTCTGTCTCTCTTTCTCTTTCAAAAATAAACATTAAACACAATTTTCTTAAAAATTTGAAATGTGCAGACATTTTTCTGTTGTCCCTGTGACTGGGGAGGGGTGCCCTGCCAGAACTCAAGAGGTGAGGACCAAGATGGCAGGCCCCCTGCAGTGTGCGGAGGGGACCAAGAAATAAAGAAGCCCCCCTCCAGCCATTCGTGAGCTGAAAAAGAGCTTTTTATAAGTGTCTCAGCCTGGAGCTCCACTTTCTTTCCAACTGCAAACTATTTCTTGTCACACTTCTCAGGTTCACCGAATTTTCCAGGAATACCACGACCATGTAAGTTGAGAGAAGACTACTTTGTTGTGCTTGAAACTCTACCAAGAAGTTGCTCACTCTGGGGAAAAATGAGATCACCTCTGGCAGGGCTGCCTGCCTGTGGTATTTGAGTGACCAGTGCACACACCTTCCTCTGCCTTTGCAGTCTTCCCACGCTGCTATGCAACAGAACTTTCTGGAGTCTCCTTTTAACTGCCTTCCAACCAAAACCTTATTAAATTGGCAAAACCATGAATACAAAGATTGAGTTTAATTGCACTAAAAGGATTTCTTTATTTCTTTATTTATAAAAAATGTTTACTTATTTTTGAGAGAGAGACAGGGTGCTGGGGAGGAGCAGAGAGAGAGAGGGAGAGAGAGAATCCCAAGCAGACTCCACACTGTCAGTGCAGAGCCTGATGCAGGCAGGGCTTGATTTCAGGAACTGTGAGATCATGACCTGGACCGAAATCAAGAGTCAGACCCTCAACTGACTGAGCCACCAGGCGCCACACTAAAAGGATTCTTTTAAAATATTTCCTATGACTGTTTTCATATGTGTATCGATTTTGTCACTCAAGGGTGAGACCTGCATTGGGAAATTGCATATTGGAATTATTTTTTCATGCTTATTATTCTCTAGTCTCCTTCTCACCCTGAACCAGGGATCTACCCCAGGACCTCTCGTCCCTGTTCTACAGTTTCTCTTCCCATCCTCTCTGCCCTGGGGCCCATCGAAGCCCATGGGCTCCAAGCTTCATTTCCTACAGAATGAATTTAAGAAAATCAATATGGGGGATATGTTTTTGGCAATCTACCGTCCCATGTCAAAAGGCAGGAAATTCTTTAGCAGTACACTTACAGGTGAATTTGTAGTTCACCTGGGAGGAAATCATACTTCCTCATTTTCAAAAGCCTATCATTTATTTCTGACATATATTATGACTTTAAAGAAGGTTTTTTCCCCTCTTTCTTTCATCCTACATAAATAATTTTGGCCTGTTATGTACCCTACTGCTTCCTTGTAACTTTACTCTTTCATTTTCTATTTTCTATACATTTTCTATACAGAGCTCTCTGATCTTCTCGCTTCTTGTGCATACAGACATTTCTTATAAGCAAATGCAAATAACCACTTCCTCTGTCTTCCAGTGTAGCTAGGCCTCAGCATTTACATATTCTTTTTTCATAAATTACTTTCCTTTATTCCTCCTTAATTTTATAATTGGATCGTTACATTTGTTTTTAAGTTATGTGCATAGGGGGTTACCCCTGAGTATGGTACAGGTCAAGGGTATCAATGCCGGGGGTGCAAATTCTGTGCTTGGAACTTAATTCCTGCGTCTCCACTTCCTCTTATGTATAGCGGAGATGCTCGAGGATGTCTGTCTCCAAGGGTCCCGGTGGCAGTCAAAGTACTCAGTACATGTCAGCGATCCCTGTTAATCTTTATGAGTCACCACAAAGAGAAAGAGAAATATGAACGGGAGTTCATATTCCCCGTTCCATGTCTGCTTTTGGGTTCCATGAACCTTTCCTGTATTCTTCTATGATAGCTCCTTTTCTGTTTACGTAAGTCAAGTTAGTTCCAGTTACCCGCAACCACAGAAGCTTGACTAATACAGGTGAAAGAAGGCTGAATCTGAAATAGCCACTGCAGATGAGGCTCAGGACTTGAAGAGCTAACACAGCGCTGGCGTTTGGAGACCATGTGATGGTAGATCCTGGCACTTACTTGGTAGGCCCTCTCTGAATCTTCCAGTCGGATACCTGTGAATGTAACAAAATATAGGGACTCGTAACACCACTGGACATTAGAGAAGGAAGAGTGCCATGGGCCAGAATGCGGGGGGATTTCCACTAACTTCAGAGTAGATGAGGTTGGATTGAAAATTACCCCTTTGAGGGGCGCCTGGGTGGCGCAGTCGGTTAAGCGTCCGACTTCAGCCAGGTCACGATCTCGCGGTCCGTGAGTTCGAGCCCCGCGTCAGGCTCTGGGCTGATGGCTCGGAGCCTGGAGCCTGTTTCCGATTCTGTGTCTCCCTCTCTCTCTGCCCCTCCCCCGTTCATGCTCTGTCTCTCTCTGTCCCAAAAATAAAATAAAAACGTTGAAAAAAAAAAAAAAGAAAAAGAAAATTACCCCTTTGAATCATCCCTCCTTATCGTCTAAACCAGCACAGTAATAGATGGCTGGTAAAACAGTAGGGAGGTCTGACTCACCTCCATTAAAAATTTCTATTAATAGTGTGAGAACACTTCTCTGAGCAAGCCAACTTGTCATTCATGTGTGAAAGTAACAAAGATGGTCTCAAATAGGCAAGGGCCCCCAAAAAATCCACCATCGTATATCTCCCTGAAAGTGACATTTCAATGAACAGAAAGGCCATGCAATAAGTATTAAACCCATTGAACATTTACGTAATTTTTAGGATATGGTTTCAAAATTGAGTAAGCAAAAATAATTCTTAAGAAAATATTTACATGAGCAAACACTTGACATATGTTAGAATATTACATGAAAGCCATGGAGAGGGTACGAGGGAAGGAGAGCTGTACATAAGGGCAAATGTTGTTCTCAACTTTAATAACCAGAGAAATTGATTTTAACCACGTGGCTCTTAAACTTAAAGGTAACCTCAAGCAGGCTTAAATGGGGTGTCTATTTCCAATCAAATAAAATATGGCAAGAAAACAGAAACAGACAAAGAAATTAAGAAGGCAGCCTCACAAACAGAAAGCACACATCAAGAAGACTGAAGTAGAACCAAGAGTATCAGAAAGATTATCAGTAGTTAAAGACACATCAAAATGCTTTAATAATAATAGAATGTTCAATGAACAAGCAGGATAAAATACCATATACATATGAATGAAATTGTGTAAAACATGTATAGAAGAATCTGGAAGGAGAGTAGGAAAATGTTTAAATTAGTTGTGTCAGGATATATGTGAATTTTTCTGTTTGTTTTTTACCTTTTCTGGTATTTGTGATGTGTCAACAACGAACATGTATTATTGTATTAGGCAACACTCATTACTGCAAGCAGCAGAAACTAATGCTGGTTATTATCTGTAGGACAGGCAGACAGGCTGAGGACTCAGAGAAGAACTGATATTGCAGCTTGCAGAATTCCCTCCGCTTCCAGGGGAATATCGATCTTTTTTCTCTTAAGGCCTTCAACTGATTGAATGGGGCCCACCCACGTGATGGAGCATAATCTGCTTTACTCAAAGCCTACTGACTTAAATGTTAATCTCATCTAGAAATACCTTTATAGCAAAAAATAAATAAATAAAAATGCCCTTACGGCAATGTCTAGACTAGTGTTTGACCTAATATTTGGGTAGTGTGGCCTAGCCAAGTTTGGGTAGTGTGGCCTAGTATGTTAACTATCACAGCCACCAATTGGTGAACCCAGGGAGTGTGCCAGAATCCTGGCAGCCAGAATGTGGGGGGAGGGAGAAGGCCACCTTCACTCCTACAGTGAGAAGCAGGGCTCTGTGCCTCACCAGTGCTACCTAATGAGGGGTGCCCAGACATAGGAAGGGAAGCTAAGGGCTGCATGGCCTCAAAAAATGACAAACGTTTGGCACAGTTAAATGCAAAAAAAAAAAAAAAAAAAAAAATTTCTGCTCACTAAGGGCTTTCAGGTCCAGCAGCAAGTTTTTAGTGAGATTTGAAGACCATGAGTCACATTACCAGGCTTTGTGACCTCACCCTGTAACCCAGCAGCTCCCGCACCCGCAATGGTTTCCTCTTCCTGACTCTTCTGTGTTGGGCAACTGATCACAAGCCGCTGGTCACCCATGCCAGAAACCCGGGCTTCGTCTTGGATCCTTCCTCTGCCTCAGTGCCCACGTTCGATCGGTCCCCGATCCTATCATTTCAAATATCCCTCCTCTCTGTCCCTGCGGCCACCAGCCTGGCCCAGGTCTTCGTCATGGCTCACATGGACCAGAATCTGAATCTCCCGTATTCCCTTCGCTGCCACCGCTAACCATCCTCACAGGCCTTCAGAGTTGACCTTCTAAAACACAGTGCACATCCTGCTGTTCTTAGCCTGGCCCATCCCCCGGTGGGTCCCATCCCCGGAGTACGGGTCCCGTCCCCAGAGTATGGAGACAGGTACCATCTACTCCAATTTGCCAGATGGAGGGGACCTTCTCACACAAATGAGAATGAAACACATGAAGCCAATAACAAGTTGGAAAGCACAGAATTTCAAATAAATCTACTTTTCCCACTTGAGGAGGTAAAATGAAGCTTAGATTCACCCCACTTTGTTCAAAGTAAAATTTTCAATTTATATCCCCTATTGTATATAACCTATTATCTAAATATGTACTGATGGAACCTTTTATATGTTCATTTATACACATATTCATCCACTCAGCAAAGAGTGTCTGGCCTGTCTCTGGCACCATGGCAGGCACCAAATACACCCAGATGTGTAAGAAAAGGCCCGTCTATTATGGTTTAGCACATGTGTCAGTTCTTCCTGGCCACAGGCCTGGCATCGGGGTAAGATTAAGTGTCTGCTAATAGGCACCGATCCTCCTGGAAGGCTGTGCGTTGAAAATTGTTATTTGAGCATTTTATTGGAACTCCATACCCCCCAAAATTAATAAAAGTGTGTTTATCTCTTTCACCAGTCTATAAAGAGAGATAAAAGGCCAAAACAAAGCTGGCCTAGAATTGAGCTACTCTGTAACTATTCATCATTTTAAAAAGAAAAAAAACAAAAGGCATGTCTTTCTCTTGGCTTCTTTTCCTGCTCAGTCTGGTAAATCCATCATCTAAGCTTTTTCCCATCTCCTTATTTCCATTCCGATTTCTGCATATGCCAGAGGCTACTGAGTCATTTATCTTTAACAGATGTAACAGTTACTCAAACTCTCCAAAATATTTGATAATTGTGCAAAGAAGCACATTTATGAGGCTTTATTCCATGGATATAATTTTGGCTATGCGACTTTTAGTGAAAAGCATAAAACATCCTGAAGTTTCTCTCAAAACACCCACCTATCTCATCTTTTTTTGAGTTTATTTATTTATTTTGAGAGAGAGCGAGGGAGGGACAGAGAGAGGGGGAGAGAGAGAATCACAAGCAGGTTCCGTGCTGTCTCGCAGAACCTGTTGCGGGGCTCAAACTCATGAACCATGAGACCATGACCTGAGCCAAAATCAAGAGTCAGACGCTTAACTGACTGAGCTACTCCGGCGCCCCCGATCTCGTTTTTTAAAAATATAAAGCAAATCACACACCCATCTGTATCCTTCTCTCTACTAAATAATCTTAAAATCAAGTGGAAAATGGCAGTAGGTAGTAGGCAAACCAACACTTTGTTTAGATATAGTTGAAAGTGGATGATTTAAATCAATTGCCGAACATGTATTTTCTTTCTCAAATTTAAACCTAGATTCTCATGGCAATAGAACGTGTGGATGATCTGCAGATTGGGACAGCTACATTTTTGGATCCGACTCCTTTCATATGTCCATCTAAATAATTATCCCTTTTGGCGTCTGCACTGGCAAAACCCAGGACTGTGTTTCCAAACATGCTATTAATGATCATCAGCAATGAGAATAACTATAGGGAATTAAACAGCCTTCCCAATCAGGTTTCACTGGTCATTCCAACTACCTTCTACTGCCCCCGCTGCATGACCCACCACTCTGGTCATGCTGAACTACTCCCAAGTACTTGACCATAAGCCACGTGCATTCCTTCTACTTTTTTTCCGTGGCCTCGTCCTGCGCCTGTCCACCCTAAAAGAAGGCTCTACGTTCTTCTCACCATCCAAAGAACTTTTCTCCATTTTTCAAAGATGAAAAGAGGTGTCACCTCCTTTTTGAAGCCTCCTTCGACCATGTGAGTTCACAGTCTTCCCTTCTTAAAGGACAAGGACTCTTGAGTGAGGTGGGGGAAGGGAGACCCTTCACTCTCTCATCATCTTTAAATCTTGGCTGTTGCAGGAGCATTCTAACTGGCCCTCCAATCATGAATCACTTGCTTTTGAAATTCACTCTTAGATCTACCGGAGTTCTCGTTGTAAAGTAAATTTGATCATGTGCCTCTCCTGCTTAAAACCTTCAGCTATAAATTCTAGAGTGATGAAAGATCCACAACTCAGATTCCAGAAACATGGCATACTGAACTAATGCAAACCTTACTCCCAACCATAAAAATTTTCACAACCATATGAAATATTAGATAAAAGATGGCAAAATTTATTTGAAACGTAGATGAGCTCAAAAGCTCCAGGAGTCAGAGTGAGTAGTAAACTTATAACTTGAGTCTCAGCTGTGGAGTGAGGGCAGGTTTATGTCTGGATGTGGGCCCCAAAGACTATGAATGGGATTTTAACACCCAAGAGAGGGCAGGACATGTGGTGTTGGGCCCACAGGAAGCAAGGAGCTAGAACTGAGACCCTTAAACTGAGAGCCTGGATGATCTGTCCTTTCATTAAGGAGGGGTGAAAAAACTCTCCCTACTTTTCCAAGAAAGCAGCAGTAAAGTGAGCTCTGCCCAGGGTCCTGGAAAAACATCTCCCATGAATTACTGAGGCGCCTAACCTGCACCATGCAGGAGTTGAAATTTACAACACCTCCGTTGTATGGAAATTTCCAAGCTAAACTTGTCCTAGGCTGGCAAAATTACTAGTTGCTTAGAAAAAGAAAATATAGACTACACTGCAGGGATATTTTTTGAATTGAAAATACAAGTGACTTCCTTAGAGAAAAAAATCCTAAAGAAATGAGCTCACAAACAAAAATTATAAACTACAAGAGAAAACAACTCACCACAGACACATCAAACAGGAAGATTAGCAAGAACCTGACATAATAGTAGAATTGGAAAGACATGATAAAACAAGGGTGTTTCAAATGTGTAGAAATCATCATTAAAAAATAAGATCAAATAGCTCCTCCAGAAATTAGAAAAAATATTGCATTTTTGAAATTTAAAATCCAGTGGGAAGATTAGCTGCAGATGTTGGACAGAGCTGGGGAAAAAAAAAGTCTTGTATCCTCAAGAAATTTCCCAGAACTACGACATAGAGAAAGGGTTGGAAAAGTGTAAAGGGGGTTAAGACACTTGGAAGATAAACCAAAAAGGTCTAACATATATCAGTTAGCTTTTGTTACCTAACAAACCACTCTGCCGAATTCATACTTTTTGCCAGTTCTATGAAAATGGATCTGGGCCCTTTAAATATATATATTTTTAAGTTTATTCATTTATTTTGAGAGAGAGAGTGCAGCAGGGGAGGGGCAGAGAGAAGGGGAGAGAGAGAATTCCAAGCAGGCTCCACGCTGTCAGCACAGAGCCTGATGCAGGGCTTGAACTCACGAACCGTGAGATCATGACCTGAGCCAAAATCAAGAGTCAGACACTTAACCAGCTGAGACACCCAGGTGCCCCTGGGCCCTTTAAATATTTAAGTAATATTTACATATTATTTTTCCTTTGCCAGATGGCTTGATGTTAAGCTTTGTAGCACTTGGGAAACACTGCAGAGAGGAAGAGTTATTCTTTCCAGTTCCGGTTCCCGCACGCTTGCAGGGTGCACGGCTTCCCCAGCAGTCTGCACCGGGACCAGGGTCCTGACGGGCTTGCTGCCTCTCCAGCGTCCAGCTTCTGCCCTGCACAGCAACCAGCAACACCCAGTGCCTAGAAAACAATGGAGAATGCACATGCTAACAACAGGCATGAACTAGCGAACATCACTAAAGATTTTACAGACATTCAGATGATAATAGGGGAATATTACTAACAATTTATGCTAGTTAATTTGGCAATTTAGATGAAGTCAGAAAATTGCTTTAGAGATACATATTACCAAAACTGACTTGAGGAAAAAAAGAAAATATAAATAAATCTATATCAACTAATGAAATTGAATTTGTAATTCTTAATTTTCCCACAATAAAAATCCCAGGCTTAGGTCTGTGACTTTACAACGAATTCTATCAAAACCGTAACGAAAACACAGTACCAAGCCTACATAAATTCTTCCAGAAAGTAAAGGTAGAGGGAACACTTCATAATTCACCCTATAAAGTTAGCACCACCCTGCCCTCCAAGCCAGTCAATGACATTACAAGGGAAGATCTAAACTGGTCATGATTAAAGATGCAAAGAAATCTTCGCAAAATATGATCACATCGAATCCAGCAATGTCTAACAAGAGTAGTATATTCTTAATGAAGTGGGGTTTACCCCCATTTGAATTCCAGGAATATACATCTGGTTTCACATTTGAAAAATCAATGCAATTCACCACATGGACAGACTGAAAAACTGAAAATATGATTATATCACTAGATGCAAAAAATTTTTATATAATTCGGTACCTATTTATAATTTTAAAAATCCATTTTCAACAAATGAGAAATAGAAGGGACTTCCTCATTTTGATAAAGGGCATCTGTGAAAAACCTGTGGCTGGCATCATACTTCATGGTGAAGGAACGAAAGCTTTCTATCTAGGAGAGTGAACAAGGCATGTATGTCTGCACTCATTGTTTCTAGTCATCATTGTTCCGGAGGGCCTACACAGCATGATAATGTAGAAAAAAGAAACAAAAGACACACAGATTAGCAAAGGATAAAAAAAACTGCCCCTTTTTTCACAGACAGCATTGTTTAATACAGAAAATGTGGAGGAATCTTTTAAAATATTCTAGAACTAATAAGTGAACTTCACAAGGTTGTAAGATATAAGGCCAGCCAACAAAAATCATTTGTATTTATAGATAAATGAATAATTGAAGGATAAAATTTTGAATCACTTTCATTTGCAATAGCATCAAACAACCTAGGAATGGGGTGCCTGGGTAGCTCAGTCAGTTAGGCCTCTGACTCTTGGTTTCCGCTCAGGTCCTGATCTCACTGTTGGTGCGGTCGAGCCCTGTATTGGGCTCTGCGATAACGGCAAGGAGCCTGCTTGGGGTTCTCTGTCTCCCTCCCTCTCTCTGCCCCTCCTCTACTCATCCTCCTCCCTCAAAATAAATAAATAAACTTAAAAAAAAAAACCCTAGGAATGAATTTAATTTTTTTTTTCAACGTTTATTTATTTTTTGGGGGACAGAGAGAGACAGAGGATGAACGGGGGAGGGGCAGAGAGAGAGGGAGACACAGCATCGGAAACAGGCTCCAGGCTCTGAGCCATCAGCCCAGAGCCTGACGCGGGGCTCGAACTCACGGACCGCGAGATCGTGACCTGGCTGAAGTCGGACGCTCAACCGACTGCGCCACCCAGGCGCCCCCTTAGGAATGAATTTAATAAAGACAACGTGTAAGATCTAAACGTGGAACATTATAAAACGTTTCTGGAAAAAATTAAAAGGAACCTAAATAAGTGGAGAGATTCATCATTCTTGTATTGGAAGATGTAGGATTGAGATGGCAATTCTCCCTTAACAGATTGGTCTGTAGACTTAAACAGTCACAATCACCATCACGATCCCAGAATTTGTTTCTTGTAGAAATCAACTACAATTCTCAAATCTATCTGAAAATATGAAGAACCTACAATAGACAATACAGTTTTTAAAAAGAAGACTATTATAGGGCTTATATAACTTGATTTCAAAACTTTACATTCATGGACAATATTCAAGATAATGTGCTATTGGCAGATGAGACAGATATAGACCAGCGGAATAGAATAGACAGCCCAGGAATTGACCCCATAATGCTTTGCTCAACTGACTTGCAGCAAAGTTGCCAAGGCAAGTCAGCAAAGGAGAAGAGAGCCCCTTCTGCCAATGATGCCTGAATAACTGGTTGTCCAGACACAAGAAAGTTGAACTTCAACCTATACCTCACACCATATATAAAAGTTAGCTCAAAATGCAGCATGGAACTAAATATAAAAGTTAAAGTCCTAAAGCAAATGAGAGAATCTTTGTGCTCTTGTGGTAGGCAAAGATTCCTTAGACGGGACACAAAACTTTATAAAAGACAGACATCATTGTCTAATACAGAAAATGTGGAGGAATCTTTTAAAATATTCTAGAACTAAACTATAAAAAGGAAAAGAAAAGAAAAAATAGTTGGACTTTGAAATTAAAACATTTTATTCTCTGAAAGATAACATTAAAAATGAAAAGGCAAAAAAAAAAAAAAGTATGAAAAAGCAAGGTGCAGACTGGGAGGAGATATTTAGAAAACTATATCTGATAAAGAACTTGTCCCCGAGCTCCTGGGTGGCTCAGTAGCTCGTGATCTCATAGTTGGTGGGTTCAAGCCCCACACTGGGCTCTACAATGATGGCACAGAGCCTGCTTGGGATTATCTCCCTCTCCCTCTCTCTCCGCCCCTCCCCCACTTGTGCTCTCTTTCTCTCTCTCTCTCTCAAAATAAATAAATAAACTTTTAAAAAAAAGAACTTGTATCCAAAATAGATTAACAGATTAAGAATCTTGCCACTCGATGATAAGACAAACAAGCGATTTTGCAAATGGGCAAAATATTTGAACAGACACTTCATATGGAAGAGTAAAATGATACACAACATCACTAGTATCAGGAATGTGCAAATTAGAATAATGAGATACAACTACCTACCCACTAGCATGATGAAAACAAAAAGGATGGACAATGCTGGGTTGGTGAGGATATGGAGCAACTGAAACTGTCATACATCTATGTTGGGGAGGGAAAATGATACAGCCGTTATAGAAAAACAGTATGTCAGTTTCTTGTAAAGTTAAACATACGCTGATCATATGATCCCTCGATTCCATTTCTAGGTATATATCCAAAAGAAATAAAAAGGTATGTCTGAAAAAAGAGTAGGGAGTAATGTCCATCACAACACTGTTCATTAGAGCCTCAAACTGGAAACAGCCCAAGTGTTTATCAGCTCGAGAACAGATAAATCATGCTGTGTCCGGGTACAGGAATACTACTTGGCAATAAAGAAGAATGACAGCTACCATGAGTGAATTGCAGAAACATCATGCTGAGCTAAAGAAGCCAGACACAAAGGACTATAACTATAGTATGGTTTCACTTATGTCATTTTATGAATGGCAAAAATATAGTAACAAAACGCGGCTTGCCTGGGACCAGGATAAGGCAGAGGAAATGTCACCATACAGGATCTAAATGATACTGCTCCTTCACCCTTTACTTACTGTGTTGTGATCATTTGCTTATGGGTACTTCCCCACTGATTTATGAATTCTTCAACAGAAGACACCCGTGGCCTTGTTCATCTTTTATTTCCCCAGCCTCTCACCCAGAAGGAACTCCGTAAGTGCTCCCTGAATAGTGATTGATGTGAATCTGGCGGAGCTCAACTGAAATATTTTTTAATGTTTATTTATTTTTGAGAGAGAGAGCGCGACAGAGTACAAGTAGGGCAAGGGCAGAGAGAGAGGGAGACACAGAACCCAAAGAAGCCTCCAGGCTCCAGCTGTCAGCACAGAGCCCCACATGGGACTCAGACTCATAGACAGTGAGATCATGACTGAGCCTAAATCGAATGCTTAACTGACTGAGCCACCCAGAGGCCCCCAGGCTATAGTTTTAAATGAGCTTTGTCAAGGGCCCCTGGGTGTCTCAGTTGGTTACGCATCCAACTTCAGCTCAGTTCATGATCTCACAGTCTGTGAGTTCGAGCCCCACGTCGGGCTCTGTGCTGACAGCTTGGAGCCCGGAGCCTGCTTCAGGTTCTGTGTCTCCCTCTCTCTGTTCCCCTGTCCAGTTTGCACTGTCTCTCTCAAAAATAAATAAACATTTTAAAAAATTTTAACTATAGCTTGATACCATTTTAAGGAATGGCCCTTTACTGGTTCTTACCTTTCCTTGCTCCTTATTTATGGAATAAAAGAATCACCTTTCTGAAAGTGTTAAAGATGCATTTAGGGGCACCTGGGTGACTCAGCTGGTTAAGTGTCCCACTCTTAGTTTCCGCTCAGGTCATGACCTCTCGGTTTCGTGAGTTCAAGCCCCTAGTAGAGCTCTGCACTGACAGTGCGGAGTCTTCTTGGGGTTCTCTCTCTCCCTCTCTCTCCGCCCCTCCCCCACTCACACTCTGTCTCTCTCTCTCTCTCAAAAATAAACATTAAAAATTTTAATTTAAAAAAGCATAATTGGAGTAATTAGAGACTAACTGCTACTAATGCAGGGTCAGACTATGATGGAGGTAAAAGAAAACACAGCAGGAGAAGACAAGGAAGGATGGAGAGCTACCTCCCGAAGTGAATGCTAAAGATATGGGGTCAGTCTGGACGACTGACATTGGGACTCCCCAGGGCATCCTTTTTTTTTTTTTTTAAGATAGGAATCAGATTCCATACTTGGGAGGAGAGTATGGATGGTGAGGTATTAACCAAGACGTGCCTTGTTAACTATTTTGTTCCCAGTTATTAGTACAAATTTGTGTTCATTACCTATTGCTACATTACAAATTCGCCCACTATTTAATAACTAAAAACAGCAAACATTCATTTAGGGTACAGCTTAGCTGGGTGTCTCTGGCTGAAGGTGTCTCATGAGATGCTGTCAGGCCATCAGCCAAGGCAGTAGACATTTCAAAGCTCGCTCGTGTAAATGTGGGCAGACCCTAGCAGATCTCTGTAAAATCCAAGTGTACTCACATTTTTGCAGGCAGACCTCAGCTCCTTGCCATATGGAATTCTCCACCGGCTGCCTGGATGCCCTCATGACACGGCAGCTAAGAGAGAGAGCGCCCACCAGGGCATCTAAGATGGAAACCACAGTCTTTTTATAACAGCTTTGGTTATTATAACCATCTACCTCCTTGACACTATTCTACTCATTAAAAAGCAATTCAACCCACACTCAAAGGGTGGGGATTATATAAGAGAATAAACACTAGAGCAGGGGGTCATTGGAGACTATCGAGAGGCTGGCCACTGTAGAAGTCTGGTGGACTCTCCGTGAAAATGTGAATGAAACAGGTAGGAGCAGACTGCCTTTGGACTTGAACTGTCACTCTTCCCGGGGCCTCCACCCTGCTGGCCTACTCTGTCAGATTTTGGACTCACCAAGCCTCCACATGCCATGAGTCAATTCCTTAAAATAAATCTCTCTCTCTCTTTCTCTCCTTCTCTCTCTGTCTTTCTTTCTCCTCCCTTCTCTCCTTCTCTCTCTCTCTCTCCCTCCATACACACACACCTTATTGGTCCTGTTTCTCTGGAGAAACCTAACGAATATACCAGAGGAGAGGAGGCCTAGAACAGATTCTCCCTCCCAGCCCTTAGAAAGAACCAATCCACCCAGATGTCAGACTTAAGCCTCCAGCACCGTAGGACGATAAACGTTTACTGTGTAAGCCTCCCAGACTGTGGCACGTTGTCAGGGCGGTCTGAGCCCATCAACACACCCTCCTAATGCAGTGGGAGCTTCTCGGTCCCACAACAGAAGCCACGTCTTTGTGTGGTGTCTACTTTGTGTTTCCTCATACTCCATTTTCTGTAGCAGGTGCAAAAGTGAGTCTCTATTTGGAAATCCTCAGAATGCTATCAAGAAATACAGTAACATGTGAAGGGTAGAGAGGCTTATATCCATCTATGTAAAAAATCGTTTTCAGGGGCGCCTGGGTGGCGCAGTCGGTTGGGCGTCCGACTTCAGCCAGGTCACGATCTTGCGGTCCGTGAGTTCGAGCCCCGCGTCAGGCTCTGGGCTGATGGCTCAGAGCCTGGAGCCTGTTTCCGATTCTGTGTCTCCCTCTCTCTCTGCCCCTCCCCCGTTCATGCTCTGTCTCTCTCTGTCCCAAAAATAAATAAACGTTGAAAAAAAAAATTAAAAAAAAAAATCGTTTTCAGAAGTCAGCAGAATCCTTCAGAGTTGACCGAGAAAGGTACCAGGAGCCATGGCAATGCTGGTGGTATCAGGTCACCAAATACCTGACTGGGCTAGACAGTCCAGCTGGGATGACAGCTAGAAAGGATTGTGTGGTTTGTTTCTCTTTTACTCACCCCGGATGCTGAATTGATATTTTTTCCCCTGTGCCCCTGACATTCTGTTAAATATAAAGGCCAAAATTTTTTTAAAAATTAAAGCTCTTTTTTTGTTGATGCTTTTCTCAAGTTTCATGTGATTATTTTAAGGAGCTGGTGGTAATGACAAAAAAAAACACCTAAAATAACGTTCGAGTGATCTGAATTTTTTTTTAAGTAATCTCTATACCCACCATGGAGCTAGAACTCATGATCTTGAGATCAAGAATCCCATGCTTCAGGCAGGCGCCTCGATCTGAATATTTAAATCACCATGTTATTAAATTATACTTCTAGGTTTAGCATCTTAAATACATTTTATGTTCAAATTAAAAGTTGATTCTGTTGCTGTCTAAGTGACTGTAGAGCTGTAAAAGACCCTTGCAAATATACAATTCTTTTATTTCAATTAAAATTTTATAATTAAAAAAATTGGTTTTCACTGGCATTAAGATATTCAAAATTCTGCATCTTTAGTTAAATGTCTTGTTCCCACACACAAGACATCTGGAAAAGCTGTGTTTTTCTCTCCACCTCGTTCCTGACCCACTAGGAATTCCTGGGTCAGAGGCCATACCACACGGAGCTTCGTCTTACATTGTGCTACAATGCTTCCACGGCACATCCCTCCAGCCTCTCACATCTTTTCTCTTCTCTGTTATCTCTAAATCTTCATTTTCAGGTCTCATTTCTGTCTAGAATCCAATTCCCCTTTCCACGTATCTCCTGAATGTTTCCATCCAGATATCAGTTCTCAGGCTGAACTCAGCCAACTGGGGGGGATCTGGAGCTGAGAATTTGACCCCTCCCGGTGGAGGAGACCTGAGATAGGACAGAAAGGGCTACTAGGGAGACGGCGAGGCTAAAGCCTAAGCCGCCGACCACAGCAGCCCAAGCAAATATCTGGCATTGGGGTAGGAGGGGCTGGAAGAAGGGGTTGAGACTCTAGTCCATATACTCTCTGATAATCATTAAAATCGCACACGTTTGCCATCACTCCCCCTCACCCCTTTGCCACCCCCACTTCTGAGATTCTCCCTAAGGTTCGCTGAACCACCGCCGTAAAATTTTTCTTTCCAAAGGTCGCGTTAGTCCCGAATGCGCAGAAACCGAGCTGCAGAGAAAAGGAGTCAGACGCTGGGCTCCTCCCTAGCACCTCGTTTTTATTAACGGCTTCATCCTTCTCTAGCAAAGCCAGTATGTAACATGCCAAGACCGGTATCTGGCATCCAGTGTCTGCTAAGAAAATGTTAACAATTACTATTATTCAGCAGTAGAACCGTAGTTACCTTAATCTTTCCCGTTCTACCTTCAGGGAGCAAAATTTGCCACCCCAAAATGTATCTCTTTGGCATGTGAATTATTTTAGACCTATTATTTTTAAGAAACAGAAGGCCCTGGGGCGCCTGGGTGGCTCAGTCGGTTAAGCGTCCGACTTCGGCTCAGGTCATGATCTCGCGGTTCCTGAGTTCAAGCCCCGCGTCGGGTTCTGTGCCGATGGCTCAGAGCCTGGAGCCTGTTTCGGATTCTGTGTCTCCCTCTCTCTCTGACCCTCCCCCATTCATGCTCTGTCTCTCTCTGTCTCAAAAAAATAAATAAATAAACGTTAAAAAAAAAAAAAAAAAAAAAAAGGAAAAGAAACAGAAGGCCCTGGAAGAAATCTTTGACCTACCCCTAACTGCCTAATAGAATTTAGATAAGCCACCTGCTCCAGGAAGGGAGTTATCACCGTAGGTAACTACTACAGTAACATGAACTAGGTATGGCAGGCAGGGAGGAAATCAGCAGTCTGTTAAAATTCCTCTGTAGGTCCCACTGTTTCTGTATGGCCCAAAAGACACTCACTCTTTTTCATTTTCCTATGAATTAACTGCCTTCCTTCTTTTTGAAGTCCCAGACCCCTCCCGCCTTCTTTTTACCTCTGGATGGCATTTAAGCCTCAACTGCCTGACTGCATGGGGATCTTGTATCCATACGGAACCCTCATATATACACAATTAAATGTGATTTTTCTCGCATCAATCTGTCTCATGTCGATTAAATTCTTAGACCAACCACAAGAGCCTTGAAGGTAGAATAAAATTTTTCCTCCCCAGCACCACATATATATGATTGGCCTGCATGCTCTTCATTCACAATGCCTCTTACATTTGTATCCTGAAATATCTACCAATAAAGTGATACGATGTCCAGAGATTTAGAAGATATAATAGGAGGGGCGCCTGGGTGGCACAGTCGGTTAAGCGTCCGACTTCAGCCAGGTCACGATCTCGCGGTCCGTGAGTTTGAGCCCCGCGTCGGGCTCTGGGCTGATGGCTCAGAGCCTGGAGCCTGTTTCCGATTCTGTGTCTCCCTCTCTCTCTGCCCCTCCCCCGTTCATGCTCTGTCTCTCTGTCCCAAAAATAAATAAACGTTGAAAAAAAAAAAAAAAAAAAAAAAAAAAGAAGATATAATAGGGGAGGTAAACAGTGGGTGGTGTAGGGATGGGTTAGCCATGGGTTGGTGATATCTGGGTCTGGGTAAGGGGTACATGGAAGTTCATTTTACCGTCCTATCTACTTTTGAGTGTTTGAAATTTCCCATAATAATAGAAATTAAAATAACAACAAACTCATGTCTCATGGTGATTCTTTTCTTTCCATGCCATTGTTTAGACATTTAGAGAAACAAGAAGATACTTGATAAGTAGCAATGCTGAGGAGCACATTCCCTGGGGAAAGGTTGGCCTGTCACACGAGAGGGCCACAAGTGGCACGTTGTCGCAGTGCAGCTGCCTGGGTGCTTTGTGGCCACCTACCTCTTAGTGTCAGGAAGTGATTTGTCACCACCTTAGTCGTGACTCTACAGCAGAGGGGCAGACTCGCACAAACGAGGCTCAGGAGGGTGACAGCTACTTTGGAATGCCAATATACTCTCTTATTAATGAGTCTGACTGACAAGGGTGTGGGACACTTGAATCTTTTTGCAGCAGCTTCTCTTCCTCCAGGCAAGCAGCTATACAAGGTGTTTTATGAGCTTGGAATCAGAGCCAGGGAACTTGCTTTGCCTATGTTTACTGGCATCAGGCCAAGGTAGCCTTCCCCACAAGGCCAGGACGGGGAAGGCACCAGAGTCCGGGACAGGTGCTCCCATGGCCTGCCACATTGGCCTTGGGCTCTCCTCTCCTTTGTTACCAAATCAAGCCAAACACCCTCTACGGACAGCCATTTCCTTTCTTCAAATATGTTAATACCTTTAATCTAATTATTGTTGATTTTTGCATGCCAAGGAACCATTTTATCTCTTTAAGGTTTCTTTGAATATTTTTGCTCATATCAGCATTGTCTTGACCTTTAAGAATCTAACGGGTGTATCACTTCTTTCAGTCCCAAGTTCCTAGGTAAGACAGTAGAACATTTCAGAATAGTGTGGCCGTAACTACTATATGAATGAATATCTTCCACTACCGAAGGGTTTTCTCATCTGTCTCCTTCCCTCTCGGGTCCAGTTGTTCCAATGCTTCCTACACACCAGAGACATTACTTTAAGATACTTTTTTTTGGAGAGAGAGGGCACAAGTGAGCGAGGGGCAGAGAGAGGAAGGAGAGAGAGAGAGAATTCCATGAGGGGCAGAGAGATGGAGGGGACAGAGAGAGAGGCAGGGCAGCCCAAAGAGGGGCTCAAGCTCACCCAAAGCAGGGCTTGTGCTCACCTGAAGCGGGACTTGAATTCACGAACCATGAGATCGTGACCTGAGCCAAAGTCAGATGCTTAACTGATTGAGTTCCCCAGGTGCCTTAAGATACTTTCTATGGCTTCCCAAAGTCATAATCTACCCTCTACCTGTCTTTCTAGCTCGATTTCTCACTGGACAACTTCTGCCCCCGGAAAGTTGGTCTAGCTGACATCAGGAGAATACAGACCGAACTGTTTCATTGTTGCATCCTTGCTTACACCATTCTTTCCACGTTAAAAAACTGAATAGTCACCCGTTTCTCAAGATATACCTCAAATTCTGCCTTCTTTTGAAATTTTCTGATTATACCAATCATAGGTAACAACCATCTCTTGTGGAAAAATGTAATAATTATCAGGGGAGGCATCATTGGGTACAGCTTGTAAAGTTGCACAGGAGTCCCATGCTTAAAAGGGCCCTACACTTGGTTTAATGCTCTATTACTGTCTCGAAATTATTATTTTTTTCAATAAAGGAATGTCCAAAATATTTGTCAAAAATGCTAAAGAATGAATCACACAGCCTTTAAAAAGAAATTAAGGGGTTCCTGGGTGGCTCTGTCAGTTGGGGGCTGACTTTGGCTCAGGTCACAATCTTATGGTCCATGAGTCTGTGCGTTCGAGCCCCGTGTCAGGCTCTGTGCTGACAGTCTGGAGCCTGCTTCTGATTCTGTGTCTCCCTCTCTGTCTGCACCTCCCCCACTCGTACTCTCTCTCTCAAAAATAAATAAACATTAAAAAATTTTTTTAAAGAAATTAATATTTTGTACATTACATTTCATGTAATTGCTGATAAATTTGAGATGATTTTCAACCTTATTCTTTCCCTAAGCTTTGACCTAACTGGTTAGTGTTCCTTTAATCTCTTTACTTGAATTAAGTATTTACTCTTGCTCTGAATTAAGTCTTTTATTATGCCACTGATCCCTCTATAAACTTTTTAGTTATAAATATACACAAATCCTTGTGTTTGTACTAATGACTAAATCATGAATACTTAATAGAGTCTACTAAACTATACCCTCAAATCCTAACACCTTCGAACACTTTTAATTCTATTGCTACCCTTACTAACTTTTGTATTGCCCTTGTCATTCATTTTAATTCTGCATATATTTTAATTTCCATGAGACATTACTACTATGGCTTCATAAAACAATATTCCTTTATATTTATCTATATATTATCCTCTTTGTTATTCTTCATTCCTTTCAGCATTTTCAGTTCAATCTGAGATTATCTTCCTTTGGACTTAAGAATTCACTCTAGTGTTTTGGGGCGCCTAGGTGGCTCAGTCAGCTAAGCATCCGACTTTGGCTCAGGTCATGAACTCGCAGTTCATGAGTTCCAACCCCGCATCGGGCTCTGTGCTGACAGCTCAGAGCCTGGAGCCTGCTTTGGATTTTGTGTCTCCCCCTCTCTCCGTCCCTCCCCCACTCACACTCTGTCTCTCTCTCTCTCAAAAATAAACATTAAAAAAAAAAAAAAAGAATTCACTCTAGTGTTTTTTTCTAATTCAATGCTGCTAACAACAAAATGTTTCAGCTTAAGCTTGTCTTAAGAAATCTTTATTTGGGGGTACTATTGCTGCTGGGCATAGAATTCTGTTTTAACAAGAGATTTCTTTGCCACTTAAAAAAATTTTTTTTAATGTTTATTTTTGACAGAGCGAGCAAGCATGAGCTGGGGAGGGGCAGAGAGAGAGGGAGACACAGAATCCGAAGCAGGCTCCAGGCTCTGAGCCGTCAGCACAGAGCCTGACGCGGGGCTCAAACCCGCAGACTGTGAGATCATGACCTGAGCCCAAGTCGGACGCTCAACCAACTGAGCCAGCCAGGCACCCCTTCTTTGCCACTTTAAAAGTGGTGTTCCACGGATGTCTCTCTCATCTTACTTATATGAAGACCTCAGCAATCAGCCTTTTTCTTGTGTGTTCGGTGTCTGTATTCTCTAAAATCTTTCTCATTCTTTGGTCTTTAGATCATAGTGTAGCTTGTTTGTTTCCTGTGTACTTACTTTGCTTAGGGGAGGTTGAGTTAACTGATAATTGAATCTGTGGGTTGATGTCTTTCATCAATTTGGAACAGGTTTGTGTGTTTTCTCTTCTGATATTAGTTCCTCTCTACATTCTCTCTATTTCTCTTTTAGTAATGTCCCATTTATCTTTTAACTCTGTCCTGAATTCTCCAACACTGTTCACCCTGTGTTTTATCGGGATCTTTGCTTTTTTTTTTTTTTCCAGCCTTAAATTTTCTTCATTTGTTCCAACTTTTTGGAGGTATAATTGGGACATTATTGGTATTTAGGGTGTATAATGTGATGATTTAATATATGTACACATTGTGAAATGATTACCACTATCAAGTTCATTAACACATCTATCACCTCACATAGTTATTTTTGTGTGTGTAGTGAGAACACTTAAAATCTACTCTCTTAGCAAATTTCAAGTATATAACATGGTATTATTAACTATAGTCAGCATGCTGTACATTAGATTCCCAGAATTTATTCATCTTGTAACTGAAAACTTTTACCCTTTGACCAATATCTCCCCATTTCCCTTACCCTCCAGCCCCTGGAAACCATCATTTTATTTGCGGGTACAATAAACTTGATTTTTTTTTTTTTAAGATTCCATGTGTAAGTGAGATCATGTAGTATTTGTCTTTTTGTATCTGGCTTGTTTCACTTAATATAATGTCCTCCAATTCATCTATGTCACAAACATCAGGATTTCCTTCTTTTTTACGGCTGAATAATATTCCATCGTATCATATTTTCTTTATGTACTCATCTGCCAAAGGAATTTTAGGTTGTTTTTATGACTTGGCTATTTCAAATAAATCTGCAATGACCATGGTAGTGCAGATATCTCTTCAAGGTAGTGATTTCATTTCCTTTGGATATATGCTCAAAAATGGGACTGCTGAATCATATGGCAGTTCTATTTCTAATTTTTTGAGGAGCTGTTTTCCACACTGGTTGCACCATTTACATTTCTATGAATAGTGCCCAAGGATTCCCTATTCTTCAAACCCTCACCAACACTTGTTATGTTTTGTCTTTTTGATAATAGCCATTCTTATGGGTGTGAAATGGTATCTCCTTGTGATTTTGATTTGAATTTCTCTGATGATTAGCAATGTTGAATCCCTTTTCATACACCTGTTGGCCATTTGTATGTCTTCTTTGGGAAAATGTCTGTTTTGATCCTCTACCCAC
This sequence comes from Leopardus geoffroyi, assembly GCF_018350155.1. Lineage (NCBI taxonomy): Eukaryota > Metazoa > Chordata > Mammalia > Carnivora > Felidae > Leopardus > Leopardus geoffroyi. Next base: position 142,296,233 of record NC_059332.1, read on the forward strand.
TTAAAAAAAATTTTTTTTTACATTTATTTATTTTTGAGAGACAGAGAGAGATAGAGCACAAGTGGGGGAAGGGCAGAGAGAGAGGGAAACACAGAATCTGAAGCAGGCTCCAGGCTCTGAGCTGTCAGCACAGAGCCTGACACGGGGCTCGAACCCACAAACTGCGAGATCATGACCTGAGCCGAAGTCGGATGCTCAACCGACTAAGCCACCCAGGCACCCCACGACCCTCTACCCATCTTTGAATCCAATTATTTTGATTTTTGCTATTGAGGCATATGAGTTCTTTTTATAGTTTGGATATTAACCCTTTAGATACATGGTTTGCAAATATTTTCTCCCATTCCATAGGATGCCTTTTTGTTTTGTTAATTATTTCTTTTGTTGTACAGATTTTTTTTTTTTTTTTTGATTTGGTAGAGTCCCACTGACGTATTTTTGCTTTTTTGCTGTACTTTTGCTTTCAGATCCAAAAAACCATTACCAAGACCAATGTCAAGGAGATTTCCCCCCACATTTTTTCTGGAAGTTTTATAGTTTCAGATCTTACATTTAAGTGTTTAATCTATTTCAAGTTAATGTTTGTGTATGGTGTGAGGTAATATTGATTTCATTCTTTTGAAATTCTTAATCATTTTTGAACAAAGGTTTGCCCATTGTCATCTTGTTCTGGGTCCCACAAATTATGTAGCTGGACCTGATAACTGTGCCCACTGAGGAGAAAACTTGGAACCCCGTTTTAAGTGACCCCCTCCTGCTCAGAACACAGGTATCTAATTTCTAACAGAGTTAGTAACTGTGTTACAAAATTATTCACTTCCTTTTCATTTCAATCAACTCAATCTACTGAATATATATTAGGCTGGTTTTAAACAAGGAGCCAATAGTTCCTTAATCCTCCCAAAAAAAAAAAAACAATTATATTTTCAAAAGAACATGCCAAGTGAGCCTCTAAGAGTTACATTCCAGTCGGAGACATTTCAGGCGGGGCATTATTGTAAGGTGGGCTAGCCTTGGAAGTGAGCGTACTGGGGTTTTAGGTCGGGGTAGTGTGGTTTAAAAGACTCCCCTGAATTGTTCTGCTTTTCACAGCTTTTCCCTTCTCTTCAGAAACCACAGGTTCTCTAAAACACAGGTATTTCTCGCCGTGGTTCTCATGGAAATAGCATGAGTTTTGTTTCCAGGAAAAACACACAATATTTGTTTAGTAAGAGTGAATAGTCAGCCAGGACTGCCTTGGGGCCTCTGGGTGGTACCAGGATGGACTGTTTTCCCCTTATTTTCCTTATATTTTCAATTCTAGGGAAACACAAAATGCATTTTCATGATTTTTATCTTATCTACCACAGCTCTTTGTACATTGTAGGCTCACAATAATATGTTATGATGAAATAAAAGCTAATAGGGGTACTTGGGTGGCTCAGTCGGTTGAGCATCTGACTTTGGCTCAGGTCATGATCTCATGGTTTGTGGGTTCGGGCCCCACATCAGGCTCTGTGCTGACAGCTCAGAGCCTAGAACCTGCTTTGGATTCTGTGTCTCCCTCCCTCTCTGCCCCTACACTGTTTGTGCTCTCTCTGTCTCATAAATTAATAAATAAACATTAAAAAAAAAGCAGCTAATAGACCAAACTAGCCATAATAATAGCTACTGTTTCTTGGGTCCCTAGGTGTATGCCAAGCCCTGGGCTAGGCTTCAGTGTGCATTACTCCAGTCAATAAACAATCACCACCTGAAAACCATACCTTTACTTTGCAAATATTGACATGGACAGGTGCCAGCTAGATAGTGACTGTGTATAAGAATCATATGTGTCTCAGGAGCACCTGGGTGGCTCAGTCTGTTGAGCATCCGGTTCTTGGTTGCAGCTCAGGTCATGCTCTCACAGTTCGTGAGTTCAAGTCCTACATCAGGCTCCCCGCTAGCAGTGAGGGGTCTGCTTGGGATTCTCTCTCTCCCTCTCTGCCCCTTCCCCATTCTCTCTCTCTCTTTCTCTCTCTGTCTCTCAAAGATAAATAAACTTAAAAAGTTTTTTAAAAATGGGGTGCCTGGGTGCCTCAGTCGGTTAAGTGTCCGACTTCGGCTCAGGTCATGATGGGTTCAAGCCCCGCATCAGGCTCTGCGTTGACAGCTCAGAGCTTGGAGCCTGCTTCAGATTCTGTGTCTCCCTCTCTCTCCACCCCTCCCTGGCTCTTACTCTGTCTCTGTCTCTCTCTCAAAAGGAAATAAACATTAAAAAAATTGTTTTTTAAATTAAAAAAATGAATCACATATATTTCTGAACAGCTGTGTATTTAATACTTTTAAAAATTGAGCTTAGAATCTCTCTGTTTCTGTAAGTATAACATTAAACTTGTTACCTATTTTGAAACTAATGCAGAGCTTGGGTTTACACAAATTGTAAGTTTCTACACCCTTTTTTTACTTAAAAGAGTATTTTGCATTTTGACATTTCTGGACTTAACCAGAGGTTTAATGATCTTAAGGAACAGGAGAATGGCTGAGGTGCGTGTAAAAATCCTGAGAAGCTAGCCATGCTGGATGCCTCAGGGAAGAGACTGAGTATATCCCGTGGCTGAATGGAACTGCAGTGAGAATGAAGAGAGGGAAGACGGAAGAAAAGAAAGAGACACCATACGCGTGAGCAAATACAGGCCCTCGATGTGAATGATGAGAACCCTGTAACCATTGTGGGACATGTTAGGAAATCCGCTATAGATCTGAGAACTGTGAATAGAAATCAGCACCACAGTGGAGCCCCCCTAAGTGCAGGGTTATTGATTAAGTATTAAAATCTTTTAGGAGAGAGGGTTAAAGGCAGTTTCGCCGAATCTCCTAGACAAGTCGTAGGGCAGTGTCACTACAAATGAGAAAACTGAGGGTCAAGGTTCGATCATCTGCTCTAATTCACACAGGTGGAAGCCGCAGAAATGAATTTCAAGCCAAGGACTGTCTACATCCGGCCCGCTGCTCTCCATTCAGCAGCAGGTGGCCTTTCTGATCAAAGGCCTGCAATGTGCACTTACCAGCTTGCATTTAGCAGCAAATATCCTGCCTTGGTGTTAGCGAGCGCTGTCATTAGAAATGCCTCCCACGGAGCATAGTGTGTGCGTGCAGGGGGGCGTGCAAGGTGCGTGTGCATGCACTAACGTGTCGGGTGGGACTTTTAGCTTTCAAAGTAACTCTTCAGAGCCTGGGACTTGAACAATGACACATGAGCTAGCAAAAAGTCCTTTGCACCCCAGCTCTTCCTCCTCTGTCACTCACTTCTTTGTGCCCAATCGCCGTCTGTAAATTTTCCGACGATTCCCGCTCGAGTCTGTCCAGAGCAGGTCAGAGGGTCAACGCAACGTCCTAAGGTAAAGTAGTAGAGTACACAGGGACGCTGGAGCCTGGGAGATCATTTGGGAAGCCAACTGGTTAGCCAACGTTACCATTACTGCCCCATCTCAGTCTCCTATCCCAGCCTTCCTTCTGGGAGTCCGGAGCAGCCACACCTGCAAACAGGTGAGCCCAGAACCAAGAGCGAACATCTGTGCGGTCTCACTAACCTCCAGCCTCTTCCTGCCGTGACCCGCTGTCCCTGCCTGCTCACATCTTAGCAGTGGGATTCCTGCTAGATCTCCAGTTCCGCACGCTATTTCCGATTATTATACGTGGACCGTCTCCCAGACAGTGGAAGAGAGAAGTGACTAAGTCAAAATGGAACAAAAACTAAAGCCAACATCAGCTAAGCGACCCAAACAAAAAGACATTCACTTTCACACACACCATCAGCTAGCTTCACACCAAGGGAAAGTCTCATGTGAGGTAACCTCTCTCCCTTCACTCTATCTCCTTCCCCCGCTTGATTTTCCACCAGAGCGCTTACTGTCACACCTGACATGTTGTATGTGTATCATGGTGTATTGTCCTCCCCGCGCCCCCCGCACCCCCCATTACTGGCAGTTCTGAGGGAGCGGGGCTCTTATCTCTAACAATGCCTGGTACAAGGTGAGGACTTAATACATTTGCTGTGATTGGAAAGGCACCGTCTTTTTGCTAATTTCGAGGCCACCCTTGAGGTTCACCCTTTAACTTCATCTAGCTCAGAAAATGAGAGAAGTAGTCTTATGCCAGACCCAGGCCGACTCTGGGGGTCCGTACTAGTCCCCACACATTGCATCTTCCAACTTGTGACGGTCACCCATATTCACCCCATCCCCCATCGGCTCTCACACCTTCATGTGCCTACAGTAGTTTCACATTGGTCGACCCAGCACCTAGTTGGGCTCTGAGCTTTTGGAACATAAGGACAATCTAATTTTGACTTGAGAAAGAAGCCAGAAGAATTATAATGATATTTATTGAGGGCTTATTATGTATGAAACATCATGCAAAGTCCTTTGAGCTCCTTATCGAACTTAACACATACAACAAACCCATGACGTAGGTACTATTATATCCTCATTTTGCAGCTCAGGAAACTGAGGTTGAAAAAGTTATGAAGCGTACCTGAGGTTACACGGGTTGTAAGTAACAGATCCATGGACAGCAAAGTCTGTGCTCCTAAGGAAGAAAGGAGGAGAAAAGAGAAGGAAAGGGCATGGGGACTGCATTTGTGTTTTGCTGAAACATCAGAGTCGTATCTAAGAAACTTCCAGTTTTTAAAAGATGAATTTTAAAACACGTCAATGTGAGGGGTGCCTGGCTGGCTCAGTCGGTGAAGTGTCTGACTTCAGCTCAGGTCTTGATCTTGTGGTCCGTGAGTTCTCAGTCCGTGAGTTCCAGCCCCGTGTCGGGCTCTGTGCTGACCTCTCAGAGCCTAGAGCCTGCTTTGGATTCTGTGTCTCCTTCTCTCTCTCTGTCCTTCCTCTGCTCATGCTCTCTCTCTCTCTCTCTCTCTCAAGAGTAAACATTAAAACAAAAACATGTCAATGTGAAAAAATGAGTTTGGGGCTAGAGAGTTTCTGAGTCACAACAATGAAGTTACTAATTTCTTTTTTTTTTTTTTTTTTTTTTTTAATTTTTTTTTTTTCAACGTTTATTTATTTTTGGGACAGAGAGAGACAGAGCATGAACGGGGGAGGGGCAGAGAGAGAGGGAGACACAGAATCGGAAACAGGCTCCAGGCTCTGAGCCATCAGCCCAGAGCCCGACGCGGGGCTCGAACTCACGGACCGCGAGATCGTGACCTGGCTGAAGTCGGACGCTTAACCGACTGCGCCACCCAGGCGCCCCATTAATTTCTTTAGTTAAAACCAAAGTGCTTTAATTTCACAAGTGTATCATGACAACTAAATGTCACCGAACAAACCCAGGCAGGATTCAACGGCCGTTCCATTGCCACCAGCCGTCCACCTCCCTGGCATGATAAGGGTGCAAAACCTAAACAGAGCAGCTCGGTTGCTCTGGCTCTGGGCCCTTTTTCCTTTTGAAAGTGCAGTCTTGTTAGAACCCAAATCGGTCTGCAAATGCAGATCAAATACCTTCGCTGATCAGTTGCGTTCTCACCCACGTGAGCTCTGGAAATTCAGGCTGTGGAGGGAATAATGACTGGAGCCGGGCTCAGTGCTGGGGCTCTGGGATCTGCGGGCAGCCCGGTGTGGGTGCTGCCTCTGAGGAAGGAGGAAGGAGGCATCAGTGGGTTTTTCAAACGGAAGGCCAACTTTGTAGTTTGGGGGAAGCCGCTGTTCCACTGGGCAGCTGGACTTTGTGAGATGAGAGAAAAGGATGTCCTGCTTCCTTCTTCCGTTCCTCTAGCGTGGGTGGGTGGCTCCTCCAGGACGGGAGTCCTTGTCCTGTTTTTAACAGTGACTGTCCTGATCTTCACAAACCTCTCACCTAAAATATTTGGAGTTTGAAACTGACATGTTTTGGAGAGCTGGAGTAAGAGGAGAGGCTCTTGTCCCTCCTCTGGCTTAATTCACGGCCAAGAGTAAGTCACTGAACTACCCTGGTCTCATTTCTGCACCTGTGAATGAGTGGACTGGCATTTTATAATCCCATGAACTTGGTAATTACATCCAAGACAAACAAATGCCAACCGATAGCTAGAAAGCGCATAAGAGATGTGCACTTCAATGATAAGTCACACTAGAGAGGTCTTGAACGTAATTAAAATCTTTATTTATGGCATCTTTAATGTCTCCAGTAAATCCTGCTCCGTTTAGCAGCTTTATTTTCACACACACGAGTCGAAAGCAACATTATATCACAAGATGAATTCATAAAACTTCGGAGAAGAACAGCACTTTTGAAAAGTTTTTTTTTTTTTTGAGAAAACAGGATGTTATTGAATAATAAAAGTTGTGGAAACTGGTATTGTGCAATGGTTCACATTAGCATGGTCAATGACGGAGACAGTGGTTTTCAGATGTGTCCCACAGAATCCTACAAGTTGCTCATAAGTAGACTCAGGCAAATGCTATATTGCTTCATTTGGGACTTGTAACTCCTCTCATTCACCCATTTTACTCATTCATTTCACGCAGGGATGGTGGGGGCTTCCCGTGAGCTAGGTGCACAGGGGTGGTTGTGAGACCAAGGCCTGGAGCCTCCTTTCCTCAACTTACCTACAGTCTGATGAGGGAAGGTAGGCCAGTGGTCACTCTAATGAATTACAGATGGAGATAGGTTTCCAAAGGCAAGGAAACCAGCACCGTGAGAGCTTAAATTGACAGAATTTGACTTAGAGGAGGGCAGGGAAGTTCTCCTTGAGAATTGGAAGTGCTCTGACAGTTCATGGCAGCTCAGAAGGATGAGCAGGAGAGTAGCTGGTATGTTGGTTTTGGGGGGAGGGTGGATGGTGGGCAAGCGGGAGTATTTCAGACAAAGGAACAACATAAGCAACATAATTAGGAGTCCCAGCACGAGGTGAAATCATGAGGCCCCTTATCCAAACCTATTAAGAATTTAAAGGTGGTAAGAAAGAGCATCAAAACAAGGACAGGGTCCTTGCGTGGGCCCTTCTGCACAGCTCACGTGCTCGCCCAGGAAGCTGGTCCTGGTCCAGCTTCCCTGGAAGGGAGGGTGACACTCATGAGTCAGGAGGAAGAGGGAGGCCAGTGTGGTTGGAGCAGAACTCTGGGAGGGCGGTATGAGGTAGGGGTGGAGATTAGGCTCACGTGACGATTACACCAATGACTGCACTTCTGGGCTCTATAAACAAAGCGTCAAGAATATATGTAGTGATTCACTTTCATTTATTAATTTGCGTTGGTTGTTCTGAGTTTGGTGTCTCCACGGTTACTTCCAAAAATGAAACCAGAACTATGGAAATTGTTCAAGTAGGGAAACCTTGAACTCCCTGGTCTTATTGCTTTCTTGTGCTGGGTGCCCAAAATGACTGGTTGCCCAGAACTTGCCAAGCGAGCATGCAGAAAGCTCAGGTCACAGGAGCAACCTTGACCATTATTGATCTGCTGCGGGGAGCTGCACCCACCTCTCAACGTTAAAAGAATATGGAGGGGACGCCTGGGTGGCTCAGTCAGTTAAGCGTCCGACTCTTGATCTCTGCTCAGATCATGATCTCATGGTTCCCGAGTTCAAGCCTTGCTGTCAGCACAGAGCCTGCTTGGGATCCTCTCTCTCTCCCTCTCTCTGTGCCCCTTCCCTGCTTGCACGCTCTCTCCTTCAAAATATATAAGTAAACATTTAAAAAATAAATAAACTTAAAAAAATAAGATAAAAAATATGGAAACCTCATTAAAGTATTACTCGAGTTCAAATCCTGACTTTTCCACATACTAGTGTGTGCTCTTACTCAAAATATTTATTTAGTTGTTTGTTAAAATGTAAACTCATTCTTAAGATACAGAAATACATATATAAGCAAAACTTCTAATGATAGCATCTGATGAAGCTTTTCAGGAATTTCCTAGACATAGACAATGTATTTTCTTTTTTTTGGTTTGTTTTTCTTTTTTAATTTTTTTAGACAATGTATTTTCATATTTTTTACACAAATGGATTGTACTATAATGTTCTTTTTACCTTTATTAATACCTCTTAAAATATTACCACTTCCTTATAGGCTTCCTCATATTTCATTTTTGTGGATATACCGTACTTACTGAAACAGACCTGTTAGCAAACATGTACGTTGCTGTTTGGGGTTATTACAAAGCAATGGTTTACTGAACATCCTTCTCACTCAAGTCTGACAGCAGGATAGTTTCCTAGAAGCAGAGCCACCAGGTCCAAGGTTACAGTCATTTCCAATTTTGATAAGTATTACTAAATCAGCCAAGTTACTTAAGTGAGCCTTGATTTCTTCATGTCTGTAAAGAGTGGACAATAATGGCTTTCTTAAAGGTTTCTTATAGAGGCGCCTGGGTGGCTCAGTCGGTTGAGCGTCCGACTTCGGCTCAGGTCATGATCTCGTGGTCTGTGAGTTTGAGCCCTGTGTCGGGCTCTGTGCTGACAGCTCAGAGCCTGGAGCCTGTTTCAGATTCTGTGTCTCCCTCTCTCTCTCTGACCCTCCCTCATTCATGCTCTTTCTCTGTCTCAAAAATAAATAAACGTTAAAAAAAACAATTAAAAAAAAAAAAGGTTTCTTATAAGGACCAAATGGGATTAAGGCATGTGAGAGCTATACAGCAGTAGGCTGTCAATGAATGCTGGTCTCCAACTTCCCTTTTTACTTAGGAAAGACTGTTTATATTATGATGATTATAGCTGCAGTCACGAGCTCAGCAAACAAACATTCACAGTGCTCTATAGCGCCATGTTCTTTTTTTTTTTTTTAAGTTTGTTTATTTATTTATTTTGAGAGAGAGAGAGAGAGTGCGCATGGGCAAGGGAGGGGCAGAGAGAGAGGGAGAGAAAGAACTCCAAGCAGTCTCCATGCTGTCAGCACAGAGCTTGATGCAGGGCTCGAACTCACAGAACCGCAAGATCATGAGCTGAGCTGAAATCAAAAGTTGAACACTTAACCGTCTGAGCCTCCCAGGGGCCCTGTGCCATATCCATTTTAAAGTCCATTGCTGAATGTAACTAATGAAATCCTGGAGGTCAGATAGGATATTTTTCAGAGGACACAGATTTGACATTAACTCTAAATACTGCTTTCCCAGCCTAATGTTGATCCTGATAGCCATCTGTTTTAACATATATATCCTTGATAATAAAAACAAAATGTACTAGACTAATATACTAATTAAGATAAATCTTCCAGTCATGTCTTTTGTACTTGAGTAAAACTCTTGCCACTCAATTTGAGTCATTCATTTATTAATAAAACCCATATATCCAACTCTGAAGAGAAATATTTTCAAAAAAAAAAAAAAAAAAAAAGGAAAATTTTAGACCTCTCATTTCCACTTTAGGAAACCTGTTGTATCTCCCTCAAACCTCCAGGGCCCTGAGGCATTTTTAAATTTATCGAGAGTCTAGGAGGAGGTTAATTGGTCATCTCAGAACAAAATCCCCAAGTGTCTCGGCCCAGAAGTTCCAGTTGGGATCACAGCCCGTGGTAACCTCCAGGCCGGAGACAGAACCTCCTTGGAAGCTGTCTCGAACATGCAATAAAAGCGTGTTGTGTCTTTCCACAGTGCCGGCCTTATTCAATCACATAGCAAGGTTAACAATTGTCAAGCAGGTTCAGGATTTCAAACTCAATGACATTTCACTATGCATTTAACTTGGCTTCATACACGTCACACAAGATGAGATATAATACAAAGGCACACAACAACCGAAATGCCATGAAGGTAAGAAGTTAACAAACCAAAGGCGAAGGCAGTCCCTGAGCGCAGTTGAGGTGGGGCGGCCGTCTGGTCCGGGTCAGCTCTCATGCTTACCGCTGATTGTTCGAGCCACGGAGGATCTCTGTCATGTTCAGAGATCAACCAGGCAGAACCTTCGGGGGCAGCTGCCTCTCCAATGTGGCCACACGTGGGAGGGTCAGCGTCTGGAGAGGCTGACCGTTGGCCGTCCTCCCTCTCAAAGGAGTTTAATCAGGCTTGGGCCTTCGCAGGCCTCTTCTGGTTCTAGTGATTATCGGCCCCTGGTTCTTCCAGGTTCTGTGGCCTTCTTGTTTATCAGCCCTTAGTGCGGCCAGTCTGTGTTGGTTTGGGAGATAGCTGGTCACAGCTGCAGGGCCCTTGGCTGCTTTCCTGTTTGGGTCACTACTTGACATGAGTGACTCCATCTTGCTCTCTACATCCCATCCCGTGATTACTCCTGACTAGTCATAAGGGCTGTACAGCAATCAAATAAGTTTTTAACCAGGTCAGCAGTATGGTTTTATCCTGCTATGGATAAAGGCAAATCGAAGTCATGCACTCATGGTTCCAATGAAAATCAAACAAAATCAAATCAATCTCAAATCATATGAAATGTCAATTGACATCATAAAATGAAAATCAAAACAAATCAAAACAAGTTAGATAAAATAAACTGAATCAAATAGAGGTAAATCAATTTAGAGTAAGGCAAAATCAATGAAGGATTAAATAAAATATCAATTAAGTCAGGTTGTAAAGTCAAATCAGAATCAAAATTCAAACTCAAAGTCATATCTAAGAAGAATTGAGTCAAGTCAGAAACCAAACTAAATCTGAATTCGATTAAGGTAAGTTAACAAATCAACAAAGCAATCAAATAAATCCAGTGAAAATCATACTGAAAATCAAGTATGGTAGACAGAAGTCCAAAAATATATATGAAATCTTTGACATAGGCTCACGGCACATACAGAAAAGAAAAGCAAGGGTATGGTTAAATCATGGTCTTTTTGTAATCTTCCCTTCTTAAGCCTGAAGGTGCATAACACACTAATAGCAATTTTAATAAAATAGCAAAAATGATAGCCAAAAGCAGTAGAAGGGTTTCCTTAATGGATTCTCAAGTATGAGTAGAGAAATAATTCCATCCATCTTTAAGCATTTTAAAGTGTTATAGTGAGACCATGAACTAGAACAAATGACGTATTTGAAAGGTTTCTTTAGCAATTCTAGAAAGGAACATTTATCATGTAAGCTTTGAATACTTTTGCTCAGTGTGGCTAGGTTTGTGTCGATGAGTGCTGAGGCCGCGTGAATGACGTTCACAGGATTAGCTTACTGGTCGAGGTTTTGTGGGCTGCTCCAAGTTCTTCTAAGTTTTCATCCAAAGTTTATCGATCTTATCAGTTTTTACTCAAGGTGACTGTTACCTTAGTATGAGAGGATGTTGGAAAATTCTTATGTGGATATTCTGAGATAAAGGTATCCATTTTCGTAACATTATTAAATGTCACATTAAGAGCATATAATATTTTAATACATTCTTTGTCTATGGTGACGACGGTATCATTTCCAGTTGAAAAGTGTCCCAGGTCTAAGAATAAATTTTTTGTGCAGGTTGTTGTTAGAGGATGAAGATTAGCATTGATTAACAGTTCAGGCAAATATCTCCAGGTAGTAAATACCCATCAATCCATAAGGGCACATGTGTTGTCAAAAGTTATGTGTTACCATGTACTTGCTGTGGTTTGGTGTATGTGTTATATGCTAATAGGCTCTGACCACCTAATAGTCTCAACAATGAAAGTTTATATATATTGTTCTGTATTGTCAACCTGATGGTCTGGAAGTGTCTAACTATAAACAGACTCTGTCCAGTCAGAAGAATACATTTCCCCTGTTAAATCATGTTTCTGATATCATTCCATGCTTTCTCTAGTAGGTTACTGATTCTGTAGCAACCATTTTTAAGTTTATTTATTTATTTTGAGAGAGAGAGAGAGCGGGGACAAGGGAGAGAGAGAGAGAGAGAGAGAGAGAGGGAGAGAGAATCCCAAGCAGGCTTCACGCTGTCAGCGCAGAGCCCAGTGAGGGACATGAGCTCTCAAACCATGAGATCATAACCTGAGCCAAAATCAAAAGTTGGACACAACCAACTGAGACACCTGGGCACCCCATGCAGCAGCCATTTTTTCGTTGTTCTTTTATGTAGAAATTTCTAAGATTGAATAAATTTTGCTGGAGGACCTCGACCTTACGGTCAGTGTCATAGTTAAATTCCAGTTGGTAGGCATGGTGATCATGGATTGTAGTTCTCTGAATGCTGAGGAGATCTTGGAACCTAAGCTACCCACTGCATTAGATAAGGGGTGAACATGTTTTTTTTTTGTTTTTTTTTTTTTTTTAATGCAAATAGCTCCTGCCTAATAGTGTGGATTTCTGCTTCTTGTATCCCAGAGATAATTAAGTTAGCGATGATACCCAGTCGTACCAGGAATTGTAGTTTTTTAAGTCTAAATTTATCAATGGGTGGTGAGTCAGGCTATTCCTGGGTGGTCATTCCTATTTCTGTTGCAGAAACTTTACATTCAGGCTGTATATAGAACAAATTGAAGTATTCTTCTTGTTATTTCAACTCTCTGTGGCATCAGTTTATATACAATTCTCACTGGGTTAAGTAATACAGGTTCAAACATATTTGGCTTGAGGATTTTCCATGTTGGTTTGGTAATGCCATGTACCCGTTGTGGTTTCCAATGGAAAGTTCTCATATGATGTGTAGTATTTAAAATCCTCTCTCAATAATACATGGGCCTGGGCTGTTGGGTGATACACCACATTTGTCAAAGGTAACTCCTTTAGCCATGTAAGTTGGTATCGATGAATCCGTTCTGGATCTATTCTCATAGATAGGATGCTGTGCCAAGGATGTGTGTTCTACCCACCATGTATCTGATGGTTGGATCAATGAAAAGAAATATTATTGCATACCTGGTTCAATCTATGTCAATGTTACTAATTAATGTTACTAAATTTGCATTAAAATCAGTTCCCGATATATCCTACCATGCTGGTGATCTTCCTTGTGTAATTGAGGTTTTATTAACCAGAGGTCATAAAAATATATTGCATCTAGTTGTTCTAGTGGACAAACCAGCATGATTACTTCCTTTGTTGTATTATATAGATTGCTGCAGATTTTGATATTAAGGTAGCATTATATGTGCCATCTATTTTAAGCTGTTTACAAAACCTGTATTTCAGGTGGGATCTGTGTTGGAGTAATTGATTTGTGTCTTATACCATGAAGGTGTAAAAGGACCTAACATAGCTGGACTCCGAGCTGCAAGGCTATTAAAATTATCTAGAGTGTGATCACAAGTAAAGATCTTATGCCCCATTTACCTCTTCTGTGCTAAAACTCATTTAAGTATAATTGTATAGGTGTGTCACAGACTGTTCTGGGAACCATTGTTTTAACTACTGGGTACCCAGATTGCCCACATTTTGTCATATTAACTGGCAGTTAGTAAGTTGTGTAGTAGGGGACTCCGTAACAGATAGTCGTTAAAGCCATAAACATTGTCTCTGGAAATATTCCACCATGTAATGTTGCCTCTAAATTTTGATAAGCCTGGATTGTGTCCGAAAGTGTTACTGCTGGAGGACAAGTCCCTTCCATGAGGACATGGTGCCATAATGACATGTTTTGTGAAGATGTCTTTAACGACGGAGGTGTTGTGTGGCATCCATGTGTAACCTTTGTTTGTGCCACCATTCCATGGTATACTATATCCTGCATTATTGAAGCCTAACTTCAACTCAGCTGTACCATTAAGTGGGAGTTACCTGATCGCGGTGTTGTTCAAGATTTGTGATTCCATTCTGTTATGACTTGGTATGTAAAAGGTGTCAACAGTTGAATCTGAGCCTAGAGGTCCTGCTCAAAGCAATTTACTAGTCCATCAGGGCAATGCCCATGCCCTGTAAACCAATGTTTTAAAGTCTGAATTGTTCCAAATGGGTAGTTTAGGTTCTGGTTCTCTGAATATTCTGTGTAAAAATATCCCTCGGTGTGGGTGCTGTAAGGTTCAGTTGAAAGCATAAGAGAACCGGTTTGAAAAGCATTCGTCTTGCAGCTTTGTCCCCGTGTAGGTGTGTGGTAAAATTACCTTTTCAAGCCTCTCAGGCATGCCAATGTCCAATTACGTCATAATTGTTCCATACGATAATGTGTGTTTTGGGGTACATGTAAATCAGGTCTAGCTTGATGTGTGAAGTGGTGATCTGGCTATGTAAGCAAGGTTGGTCCTATTTTTAATTTCCAATCTAATTTTGTGGGTGCAAATGTTCCATTTCCTCTTGTATAAATTTCCTCAGGTTGATGAAGCCTTGGCCTACCAAGTACAATGTGTATTATTACATTGTGAATCTTCGGGTCTTGTGCCAAAAGTGCCAAACAATGGGATCTGTTAAATAAGTCATAATACGTAACAATCTTGTTTGTGGATATGATGCTATAATCCTTCAGGTACCCAGTTGGCATTGGAAGCTTGTCTAGGAGTGGGTGAAAGGGTGGAAATGATATAATGAGGGTTTAGTATGAGTAGTTTTGAGATACTCATATTCATCCCATATATCCTCTTGTTCCATAGGCGGTTGGTACAAAAATTGACACCATGTGTTGACAAAGGATTTGTATGAGTGTATAATAACATTCATCCAATGGGATGTTCAGACATCTTGCAGTGTATGGCTCCTTGTTTGGTGGAGATTATGTAGGACGGTCCTAATGGTTTAAAATTCCATGGAAGTGGTTGATTCCATGTCTTCACTTAAAAAAATTAAAAAAAAAAAACCACCTCAAACCAATATGCAACTCATATTACAAATAAGACAATTTTAAAGTTTTATTTTATTTTTGAGAGGGAGAGAGAGCGACAGGGTACGAGCGGAGAAGGGACAGTGAGAGAGGGAGATGCAGAATCCCAAGCAGGCTCCAGGCTCTGAGCTGTCAGCACAGAGCCTGATGTGGGACTCGAACTCTGAACCGTGAGATACAACCTGAACTGAAGTTGGATACTTAACCAACTGAGCCATCCAGGTGCCCCTGTTTGAGATATTATTAAAGTCTTCACTGAATGAACATTAATTCTGGTCTTTTACACTTTATCGTATTTTGTCTGCAGTGATCTGGTATGTAATCTATATTTTATGTATAGCTCCATAAAGGGGTACAGTTTGTAAGGTAGAGCAAAAATTTGTTGGCAAAGCTTAATATCACTGTAAGTGCAAAACGGTCTTAAAGTTGCTGTTTGAGCCCTACTGGAATCAAGCATGTATGTAATTAGCTCTCAAAACAGAGAGATATTATTGTAAAAAATACAGCCTGGTATGTATTCAGGCATGGGTTAGTGGCTGTACTTATGATGAAGATACATAAAACTGGCCACCAAATCTTGGTAATCATGTGATACATGTTTCCAGCCTAGAATAATGTCCTCTATTAGCTCTCTGACTAATCAGCCCTTGTATATATTGACGATAGTATCTTAAAAGCCAACAAATATCAATTAAGCGACTTATGTGTGTGACCTCCACTAGTCCTTGTAAAGTTCCTAGTGCTGCTGCTAGTTCAGTCAAGAAGCCATCATTAGAGGCGTCTGGGTGGCTCGGCTGGTTGAGCGTCTGACTTCGGCTCAGGTCATGATCTCGCGGTTTATGAGTTCGAGCCCCGAGTCGGGCTCTATGCTGACAGCTTGGAGCCTGGAGCCTGCTTCGGATTCTGTGTCTCCCTCTCTCTCTGCCCCTCCCCTACTCCCACTCTGTCTCTCTCTCAAAAATAGGTAAACATTAAAAAAAAAAAAAAAAAAGAACCAATCATTAAAATTAGTATGCCTCATGGGAGTCAGCACATCTTGGCACTCATGTGAATCAGCACGTACCTGCTGTGACCAGGTGTCATCATCCGACATTGTCTTCCAAGAGCTCGGAGAGATCTTCCTGGCTGCTTCTAGCAGCGGGGTAATCTCTGGATCGTCTTCCCATGTTATTTGTGCCAAGTCTAGATCATTGTCAGGAGATACTGGGGAGTCTGATAGGGCAGAGTCTGGAATTTGGTGCATCTCCCTGTTGATCCTGATGTGGAAAATCTTATTCTTTTAATGCTTTGTTAATTAGGCATTAATTAGTTAACTAGGTTTGACTAGTTAGGCTAACGAAACTAGGTTTAACTAAACTAAGTTTAACTAGTTAACCTAGTGTAGTTAACTAGGTTTCTGCACAGTAGGTGGGTCCTGTTAGTTCAGTAAGACAAAAACGCAGGACGATATTGGTAATTAATAGAAATACTTCCCCCGGCAGCGTCACTGCCACGAAACTAGATCAACGCTGCATATTTGTATCCTAATCGATGATGCGATTTGTGTGCAGGAGTATCACTTGTCTTATAGTGACTGTACAAGTGAGCAAGAATACACAGATTAGATGCAGTATATAGCAGTTTTCTAGTCTATAATATGAGGACTGTTGTGTTTTACATGTGCCTGGCAAGCTTGTGTAATATATAATGCCCATATGAGCGTGCCGGTTATTAGCCAAAGTATAATGCCACATAGTAGGATTCTAACTAGAATGCACTTTTCCTCCAATTCTTTTTTAAAAAAATTTTAATGTGTTATTTATTTTTGAGAGAGAGACAGAGAATGAGTGGCGGAAGGCAGAGAGAGAGGGAGACACAGGATCCGAAGCAGGCTCCAGCCTCCAAGCTGTCTGCACAGAGCCCTACGGGGGGACTCGAACTCACAAACCGTGAGATCATGACCTGAGCTGAAGTCAGACACTTAACTGACTGAGCCACCTAGGTACACCTATTTTTTTTAATGTGTATTTATTTTTGACAGAGAGGGAGAGACAGAGCATGACCAGGGGAGGGGCAGAGAGAGAGACACACACACACACAGAATCTGAAGCAAGCTCCAGGCTCTAAGCTGTTAGCACAGAGCCCGATACAGGGCTCGAACTCATGGACTGCGAGATCATGACCTGAGCTGAAGTTGAATGCTTAAACTGAACCACCCAGGCGCCCCCCTCCGATTATTCTTCAAGTATGCCCATGGGGAAAGGATCCCGGATTTTCTTAAGTTGCAGCGGTCCTTTGGCCCCTGTGATCTAGTAACTTTCCATGTCTATGAGCAACAGTAATTTGTAAGGAGACAGAACTGTCCCTCAGTTTAGGTGCTACCTTATATAGAAGTTTGGGTGTGTCTACTGGTGTCTCCCTTTTTCCTAGATCTGGGGCAGAAGTGTTTAAGATCTTATAAGGATATCTTTTTGTAGTGTCTCTCTTTGATTTAGCACAAAGTAAGCCGTATCTATGGCCTGTTGAAAACTCCCTTGTCTATCAATTGTTAATTGTCTTTTTAATAATCCACCAAATCTCTCTATATATCCAGCAGATGTAGGGTTACAGGCTAGGTGGCAATTCCATTCTAAGTTCTATAGATCACAGAGCTTTTGAACTGAGGTGGCTGTAAAATAAGTTCCCTGGTCGCTTTCTACAGTTATTGGTGCCCATGATTTTGGAGTTCTTACCGTTGCATGGGCTAAGGGGCTAGAGGCAGCCGTAGCTATCCCCAGTCCTGTATATATGTATACCATGGTTGTGGCAAGCTTCTATAGATAACTGTGATTTCACCATCTTAGGAAATCTGTTTGAATTATAAAATTAAATGTAGTGGGTTTGTATGTGTCTATTGGTGCAGTATACCCTTTTGTCTATCATTTGTTTATATATGATGCATCATTGCAATGCTCTTTTATTTCCTAAGTAACCCTGAGATTTCTTTGTGAACCATTTGAATAATGCATGTGTTCTTATGTGATCTTTCTATGTATTTCCATAACTGAATGGTTTAATGAGGGGTTTTCAGCTAAAGAAGAGACCAGATGGGGCGCCTGGGTGGCTCAGTCGGTTAAGCATCAGACTTCAGCTCAGGTCATGATCTTGCGGTCTGTGAGTTCAAGCCCCGTGTCAGGCTCTGTGCTGACAGCTCAGAGCCTGGAGCCTGCTTTGGATTCTGTGTCTCCCTCTCTCTCTGCCCCTCCCCTGCTCATGCTCTCTCTCTGTCTCAAAAATAAATAAAAACATAAAAAAAAAAAAAAATACCTGATGCATCTGTGTACCTGACAGTGCAACCGTGTTTGCTCCACTATCCCACACATGGAGCAGCCAGTCTATATCACGTAGGTTTTTAACAGAAATCTGTCCTGATCTTCTGAAGCTTAGCACAAGTATATTCTTTATCTTCTGATACTTCTATTGGTTGTCCTGGCTCATGATTATAATCTACCACTCTTTTGCTTGTAATTATAGGTCTGCTTCGATAATCATCCTCCCCACCCTGGAGTTACCATAGTCTCCTGGGTCCTCAGGATGGGGTCCCCAGGGTAGTTTGTCTTTTAAATTCAAATTATTGGAACACCTGGGTGGCTCAGTCAGTCAAGAGTCGGGTTCTTCATTTTGACTCAGGTTATGATCTCACAGTTCATGGGTCTGAGCTCTGCATCAGTCTCTAGGCTGACAGTGTAAGCCTGCTTGGGATTCTCTCTGTCTCTCTGCCCCTCCCTGCTCGCTCTGTCTTTCAAAATAGTAAAAATACACTTCAAAAAACAATTTACACTCAAATCATTCATCGATTTGGCCTTCCTTTTTATTCTGTTAGCTAGGTCCTTGCCCTTTTATTGGTCCTGGTCTAGCTGCAAGGTGGTTTTCATTAGCAAGACGGGAACCTCTGTAGGGGGAGCTGGGGACATTAACAGTTTTACATTCTGAGTATCCTTCAGATCCATGATTACATGGGGTCCCAGTTGTGAGCCTCTTTCTGACTTCTAGTTCTGTGGGGGGTAACACAGATCTACACAAAGTAGGATGTCTGACCTCTGGGAATTTCCACCTTCATTTTTAGGCATTTACCTCGTGCCCACATTTTTCTTCCTTTCTTGTATTCTAGCAGATGTTATATACAATTTCTTAACTACGTAGAGCTCTATTTCTCCCATATACCTGGGAAATGTCTATAGGTTTCTACACAGTTTTTGTTTCTGTCTTTCTTTCCTTCAGGTTGTAGATTATTTTGGCCCCTAGTGACATACATTTTTGCGATGCTTCTGAATGGTTCAATTTTTCATAAGCTTCCAAGTGCCTTTCTAGGTGGTGTCCCTTTGGTTTCGGCTTTAGCTACTTCTACCTCCTGCCCCGCTTGCAAAAGGGGGAAGCCAGGCTTCTGCTGCTAACTGCCTCCTGCACACAGCTGGTCTCCATTTCACCTGCCTGTGCCAATACCTTTGGATCTCACCCCCAGCAAAACACGTGGAAATTCTATTTTCACGCAAATTTATCCCCAACTTACTGTTTTTAATTCTGCTATCATCAATTCCAGCAAGACTCAAGGAGTTTTTTTCCCCCCAATTCTTCCAAGTTTTCTAAAAACACGTAGTGAGTCAGTGACACAGCATTCTGACAACTCAGCCAACTTAGGCAAGTCGTAAAGGCCTGTACTCCAGTTGTGCCTTTTCCACAGTGCCGGCCTTATTCAATCGCATAGCAAGGTTAACAATTGTCAAGCAGGTTCAGGATTTCAAACTCAATGACATTTCACTATGCATTTAACTTGGCTTCATACACGTCACACAAGATGAGATATAATACAAAGGCACACAACAACCGAAATGCCATGAAGGTAAGAAGTTAACAAACCAAAGGCGAAGGCAGTCCCTGAGCGCAGTTGAGGTGGGGCGGCCGTCTGGTCCGGGTCAGCTCTCATGCTTACCGCTGATTGTTCGAGCCACGGAGGATCTCTGTCATGTTCAGAGATCAACCAGGCAGAACCTTCGGGGGCAGCTGCCTCTCCAATGTGGCCACACGTGGGAGGGTCAGCGTCTGGAGAGGCTGACCGTTGGCCGTCCTCCCTCTCAAAGGAGTTTAATCAGGCTTGGGCCTTCGCAGGCCTCTTCTGGTTCTAGTGATTATCGGCCCCTGGTTCTTCCAGGTTCTGTGGCCTTCTTGTTTATCAGCCCTTAGTGCGGCCAGTCTGTGTTGGTTTGGGAGATAGCTGGTCACAGCTGCAGGGCCCTTGGCTGCTTTCCTGTTTGGGTCACTACTTGACATGAGTGACTCCATCTTGCTCCCTCCCCAGGGCCAGTGGGACCGGGAAGCCATTGCCTCCTTCCACCCTGGCTTTTTAGTACTTATTTTACGCAGCCAAGAGCACAACCGGCTCCACATCACTCGCCAGCGGGGCAGAGATCCCCGTGGGTGACTCTGGCCCTGCCAGGAGGGCGTAAAGTGCACCGGGTGCACCGGCCACAAGAAACTTCGGACGCGGCCTACGGCGCGGTCCTGCGGGAGGCAGTCGGACCGGTCCTCCAGGCAGGGGGACCCAAGCGAATCCTCACACCCCTTGAAGTTTTCCCGCGGGCAGCCACGCGGGGCGCCGACCCAGGCCCGGCCGCTTCTCGGGACGCGGCCGGCGCTGGAACAAAGGGCGCCCGGCGCAGGAGGCGGCGGCGGCGGCGGCGGCGGCGGCGCGGGCCGGGCGGAGGCTCGGGGCGGGGGCGGAAAGTGGGAGAGGAGGCCGGGCCGGCCGAGGGCACCGGGCGCGCTTCCGCCGGCCGCGCCGCGCACGCCGCGGTAAATGGGAGGCTCGGCCGGCAGGGGCGGGGGCCGCGCAGCCGGGGAGTTTCAGGAACTGGAGGAGCGGGCGGCGGCCGGAGTCGCCGAGCGCCCAGCGGCGGGGCCTGAGCGCCGAGACTCGGGGCCGAGGCGGAGCCGCCGCCGCCGCAGCGCCGGGGCCCAGCCGTAGCCGCCGCCGCCGCCCTCGCCCGCCCGCCTCGGGCCGACAGCCGCGGCGCCGGAGAGGAGCCGGCCGTCCCGGGCCGGGGGAGCCGCCCGCCATGGCCACCAAGGTGAGGGGCGCGCGGCGCAGGCCCGGCCGGCCGGCCGCTGGGGCCCGCGGCGGCGCGGGGGAGGGTCGGGGCCGGGGGCGCGGGCGGCGGCGGCGGCGGCGCGGCCCAGTCACGCGGGGCGCGGACGTTCGGGGGC
Organism: Leopardus geoffroyi; assembly: GCF_018350155.1. Lineage (NCBI taxonomy): Eukaryota > Metazoa > Chordata > Mammalia > Carnivora > Felidae > Leopardus > Leopardus geoffroyi. The sequence continues at coordinate 142,317,041 of NC_059332.1, forward strand.
TCGGCGCGCGGCGCGGGAGGGTCGCGGGGCGGGACCCCGGACGCCAGCGGCGGCGTCTGCAAAGTTTGCGCCTGAGCGTGGGCTGCGGCCGGGCCGGAGGGAGGGAAAGTTCCCTCAGCCCCGGAGCTCGTTCGGGGCAGCCGCCCGGCCGCCGGGATACCCCGGTCCTGCCCGGAGTGGCGTCCTCTGCCCGCCGCCGCCGCCGCGAGAAGCGCCCCTCCCTCCGCCGGAGGGTGGGACCCCAGCGGCGCGGGCCGGTTTTGGGGGACCCGAGCCCCGGCGGACGGGACTGGACATTTCAAATGACGGCCCGCGAGCCAGTGCTGTCGCGGAGGGAACCCGCACACCGAACGCCCCGCGCCTCCACTTCCTTCGTTTTTCTTGTTGTTGTTTTTTCCTTTTGTTTTGCTACCTTTTCAGTTTGAATGGTATTTCCAGCGTGAATAAAATACGAAGAGGGAAATGACTGTGCTTTCAGTAACGAATTTGCTTGAAAAAAAAAAAAAAAAAAAGGCCCAGGCCCCAATTACGTGGTGGAACTTTAAGCTCGATCTTGGTAATCGGCCAAGAGTAGTGGTTTGCTTATTTCAGGGTATTGTTCGTGGAATTAGCGGTCACCCTTTGCTACCTGAGTGTGTCGAAGCCACCCTCCCCCCGCCTCTTTCTGGGGCGTTTTCTTTAGCTCTTCATGCAAAGTAGTAGCTGGGAAAGTCACAGTCGCTGAATAGGGCACTACTGGTAGGAGACCCCTCCTAGAGCTAGTGATGTGGTTTGAGGAATGGCTTGACTTTTGCAAATAGTTTTCGTGATGTCACTTTTATACAGCATCAGCACCCTCTTCCATATTCATGTTTGAAATCTCCGAGCTTCTTTTGGGTTGGCGAAAACCTTAATTTTTTGTTGTTGTTGGGTTTTTGTTTTGGATTCCAGGATAATTTAGGAAAGGATAAAAATTTTGAAATCCCTTAGAAAGATCAGATTGTCTGATGTCACTTCAGTCTGTTACATTTTGTGCTCTGACACTATGGGCAGTGTTTATTTAAAAAAGAAAAAAAGATTCTCCTCCGGGGAACCTGTTGTCTGCTGTTACTGAAATAATTACCTGCTTGTTAATACATTATTGGCTGCACTCTTCCTTGGTTTTATTAGATGTCTTAGAACTTGCTACCTTTTTAACATATGTAATTTTGTGTTGATCTCTTTAAAAACAAAGCTCAAGCCAAGGATTTCTAAGGAGATTTGATTTTGAGGTTTGTTGCCAGCCATTCCAGAAATCACCAATTACCGGATCTATTTTGCATTCATCTTGCAACCTGAAAAGCTGTTTGTGGTAGATTGTGTTCAGTGGTGGTCAGTGTTGTGGTATTTTGCACTCTGATATGCTGATGCATGTTACCCGTACCCCTCTTTCCAGTGGGACCCAGAAACTGGTTTGATTAAACTGAACTGAGTTTTTTTGTAAAGTGAAAAAGGACAGTGGTTCTTGTAGTAAGCTTGACTTGCACGTGTCCTCACTAAACCAAGCCTTAAAGCATGTGTAAGCACTTCCTACTTTGTTATCTCCACTACTCGAGGTGAATTCCCATGATTCCAAGTCTGTCTGTCCTGCACCTTTCTAATCACTGTTCCACATGGCATTGGGCACCATGTTTACGTGATGACAAGCCACTCCCATTCTCAAAAAGAAAGGAGGAGCAAAGAAGCACTTGTTAAAAGGGGACCCTACCCCAGTTCTCTGGTTTTGCTACTTCCTAGTGATTCTTGTGTCAAACCAGGGTCATTTTTTCATTGTTGCCAGAGAGGAAAGTTGTCCTTGGTTTCCTCTTGCCCCTGCAGCCACACCCCTGCCTTTGCAGACATCTGAGTAGTTTGGGGTTTTTCCTTCCCTTTCTTTAATTGGGTAGGTGGTGAGAATGTTAGCTTCCTAAGTAATGACTTCTAACTTTTTAGGGAATCGGAGCCTCACGGGGCACTCAGGCTCTTGCTAGAAGCCTTAAGTAATGACAAACACGACATCTGGGTGTGTGAGGTGGTGTTGCGTTTCCCTTTGAATTTACCAGAGAATGGCTTTAGTTGTCTGCAAATATAATTTTCTTTTGTATTCTTCTTAAGTGTTTTTTCCCAAGATGAACTGTCGTGATTTTTTTTTTTTTTTTAAACAAAATCCACTGGTATGTTCCCAGTAGAAAGAAATTCTCTTTTAGAAGAAAAACTTGGGGCAGTTCTTCACTGCCAAAGAAAGTTAGTCAGTAACTGCCTATTAGACAGAGATTATCTTCTCTGTTTCTAATCGCTACACAGGAGGATGCTGAATTCTGTTGTTAAGTAAGTACATTATTCTGAGTCCAGTCTTATCTCACTTAACAAATACAGTGAAGGGCTAATATGTGTGTTTAACCTTGGCTTCTACTAGAAACCTCAGAGGGTTGTATTTTATCACAGTCATATGGTGGATTTAGGAGTAAAATAAGTCTTATATATCAAGTCATGAGAAAGAAATTTTTTCTTTTTTTGCCCATATGTATCAAAAGAAGCATGAAAATAGTTGATGGAAGTTGATCTGCAGCCTTACAACACGGTCATTTCCGTGTCAGAGTTAACCTTTGGTAACTAATTTGGTTCCTTTTGTGCTTACATAATCACTTTTAAGAGTAATCATTATAACAAGATTCTGAGAGTCCCTGAGGATTCCCACCCCCAACTTTCTAGCTCCAATATTTAAAGTTAAACATTTGTGCTCGCGCTTACCTGGTTGAATTAAGTGGGTGCGAAGTGTTGAAAATACTGGTGGGAAATGAGTGAATTGCTCAGGACTGTTCCATGATATACATTAGTGAGAACAGCAGAAACCATACTTTGTAATGTCTCCTGAGCAAAAACCTCTTTGAGTGGAAGAATAGAAATATCTTCCTAATAGAGCTTTAAGGATTCAAGTTGGTTTTGATTATTTTTAAAAACTGTACAGAAAATGCTAACTATTCAATTTTGTGTACGTAATTTTTTAAGGGTCTTACTAAATAGAATATCTGGATAGTATTTGTGTAGTCAAAGAAAAATTCTGACAGTAAAAAGGTCAACCACTTTTTTATTAAGGAAGGAATAGATGAGGAAGCATAAAATTTTTGCAGAGTTTTCTGTTGCACCGTTTCTATATTGACTATATGAAAATTAATAGTTTTCCTTTGCCCACCTAAACCTTTTTAATTTTGCCTGTGCTGTTCCTTTCTTTTCTGGAATGCTGTTCTCTGGCTTCTTCCCTCCAGGTCCCTTTTTTTTTTTTTTTTTTTAACACCTTCTGTCTTAGCTCAAAGCAATGCTTCCTCCAGAAAGCCTTTCCTGATCTCCCTGACCTCTGTTACAGGGTGACATTGTGCGTCTGGGCTGCCATTTTACCTGTGATTTTGTCTATTGACCCTCTCCTGTAGTAGGAAGCTCTCAGCCCCAGGAGGCTGGGTCTGTGTGTATTTCCTTACTTTGAATCCTCTGTGACTGGCACAGGCAAGGCTCTTGATAAACTGTTATTCCTTGCTGTCCAGTTTGAAAGAGTAAAAGATATTCCAGTGACATAAGTGATGGCTGAAGAAAACTGTTTTCAGCAGTAAACTGTCTTTCTTGTTCACTGCGTTTTAGTAAACTTTCCCTTTTTAAGTATACATCCACAATGGACAATACACATCTACAGCGTAGGTACTAGCATGTGTTTGAAATCGAATAATTCAGTTTTATTGGTTCTTGTGTTTGGAACAAACCTCATACTGCTGAGACTTTAACCCATAGTTGTTAGAAATGTGATTACCAAAAGTATAGGGTGTTCCCACTTACCTTTTTGTTAATGATTTCTAACTTAATTGCATTGTGACCAGGGAATCTGATTGCTAGTAATACCATACCTGAAAATTTGTTGAGGCTACCGTTGTATCTGTCCTGTAGTCTGTTTTCATAAATGTGCCATCTGTTCATGAAAAGAGTATGTATATCTGCTAATTGATGTATATATTTGTATTCTGCGTATGTCCATTAGATTGAATTTATTATACTGGTCACATGTGCATCCTTACAAACTCTGTTGTGTCTGGCTGATCTGTTGTCTACTTGATGGAGATATTAAAATGCTGGATTTAAGAAATTTAAGAAGTTTAGGGGTGCCCTGGTGGTTCAGTCTGTTAAGTGTCAGACTTGTGCTCAGGTCACCATCTCACGGTTGGTGAGTTCAAGCCCCGCATCAGGCTCTCTGCTATCAGCACAGAGCCTGCTTCAGATCCTCTGACTCCCTCTCTCTCTCTGTCCCTCCCCTGCTTGCTCTCTCTCTAAGATAAATAAACATTTTTTTTTTAAGTTAAAAAAAAATTTTTTTAAGTTTAGAATTAGTATCCTCTTCCAGATGCTTTGAACTTTTTTTATCCTTATGAAGGGACCCTCTTTATCTCTAGTAGTGTGTTTTCTCATAAAGACAATTTTGTCTGAAGTTCATGTGGTTTCAGTAGCTTTCTTTTGGTAAATATTTGCCTGGTATATAAAAACCTATAGCTGAATTTTACCTTTTTATCTAGTCTGGTGGCTAGAGTTTGTCCGTTTTTATTTGTGTTTGCTCACATGTTTGAATTTCTGGTTACCATCTCTGGACTGACTGAGGATTTTTCCCCCCTTCCTCTTATTTTACTCCTCTTGACCTCAGTTTTTTGGAAGGTTTGTCCTATATGTCACTTTTTTTTTTTCCAGTGGTTATCATAAGCATGTATGTTACCATTTCTAAGTTAAAGTCTGAAGTTACTCAATATCATTGCCCTCCTTTTGAATTACAAAAAGGTCTTAAGATATATAACTCCAATTATGTCCCCCAATATAGTCAGCTACTGCCCAGTATTGTCATTCTTTTCCACCAAAAATTGGACATTATTTTTATTTCTACATAGTTAATGTTTATTTAGATTTAATCGAATTTTATTGTATCTTTGCTATTTCTGTTTACATTTCACTCCTTTCTGGGATAATTTTCCTTCTGTTTAAAATGAATTCTTTGGAATTTCCATTGGGGAAGATTTGTTGTTGGCAAATCATTTATGTGTGAAAATGTATTTTGCCCTATGCTTGAAAGATAGGTTTCTTGGTTGACAGTTTAGCTCAGCATATTCGACGGTAGTCCGCCTTTATTCTCTGGGCTTTCAGAGTTCCTTCTAAGAAGTGAGCGGTCTAATGTCCATTTAAGATGATCTGCCTGTTTAAGACCTTCCCTATATCATTAGTACATTGCAGTTCTAATTAGTACATATCATCAGCACGTTGCAGTTTTACCTTAGTGTGCCCATGTGTGAATTGTATATACACAGCTTGAACTTTACCGGGTGTGTCGGGTCCGAGGATGGGAATTTCAGTAGATCTAGAACAATGCAGTTCAGTACAACTTTCTAGGATGATGGAAATGTTCTACATCCGTGCAGTCCTGTATGGTAGCCACCTGCCACATGTGACTAACGAGAATCTGAAATGTGGTTAGTGCGATTAAGGAACTGTGTTTTAAATTTTAACTTACATAGGCTCACGTGGCTAATGGCTGCAGAGTGGGGAGAGCAGTTGCAGAGGATTCCCAGAGATGGTTACTTCATGAATATTCCCTCTTCCCCATTTTCTCTTTCTGGAGCTCTAATTAGCACGAAAAGGTCCAGCACATGTCTAACTTCTTTACTTTCCACCTGCCGTGTTTTCTTTGTGCTGCATTCTGGATAATTTCTTTGGCTCTCACCTGCAGTTCACTACTTTTTCTTTCTTTGGGCGTAATCTACTCTTTTATCCATCGCTTTTATTTCAATTATATTCTGTTTTTAGAAATTATATTTGATTCCATGGGGCGCCCGGGTGGCTCAGTCGGTTAAGCGTCCATCTTCAGCTCAGGTCACGATCTCGCGGTCCGTGAGTTCGAGCCCCGCGTCAGGCTCTGGGCTGATGGCTCAGAGCCTGGAGCCTGTTTCAGATTCTGTGGCTTCCCTTCTCTATCTGCCCCTCTCTGGCTTGCGCTATCTCTCTCTGTCTCAAAAATAAATAAATAAATAAAAATATATTTGGTTCTATTTCAAGTCTGCTTGGTCATTCTTAATAGTCTCATTCTTAGCTCATTTTTAAGCTTCTGTTCAGCATATTAAACATTTATAGTTTGTGTCTGTTCTGGTATCTGAAGTCTAATCATCCATCTGGTTCTGCTCACTCTTACTCATGGTGCCTTGTTTTCTTGTGTGTGTGTGTGTGTGTGTGTGTGTGTTTCTGTGATTTGCTCATTTTCCTTGGAATTTCATCTGAGGGAATTTTAATGCCCGGATCGAAGTTACAAGGTCTTCCAGAGAGAATTTGTCTTTGCTTATGCCGGTCTCCCAGGGACACTGCATTCTTGTGGTCACTCTAACTTTCTCACTCCTGGTTCAGTGCTTCCAGCCATACTGGTGGCAAAAATACAGACCTCAGATGTCTGGGGAGATTTCCCTTACTCCTGCACTCCAGGCCTATGAAAAAAACAGGTTTCCTTGCTGTCCGCTTTTGAACAATAGGTTCTCTCTTTGGCCTTTATATTGAAGTCCTTTTGGGGTCGCAGTGTCTAGCTCAATACAGGAGTCTTTCTCTCCTACCTCCCCCAGTGTAGCCTTCAGCACACAGACTCGAACTCGGAGTCTCCAGGGTCTCAAACTCAGGGTTTGGAGGAGACGCCTAGAGTGGAATCGTGGCTCAGCACATATTTTTCTCCAAGGAGAGAAAGCATTCCCTTCCTGTGTGACCTCTCTGGGGTCTTTCCTTTTGTGCTGACTCAGTGGTGTGTTTTCAGAGGTGTTTATTTATGTGTGTGCTCGTCTTTTCCTTTTAATATTTTATTCAGCACTTAAGTGCTTCAGCCTGCGGGCGGTTCGGGGTGGTGGCTTGCCGTGTGTGCTGGAATAAAATCCGAGTCAGGGCATCTTTATAACAGACTGTAAAGTGAAGGAAGGGAACGTGCGCACGCACAGCGTTAACCTCTTCTTTGGAGGGAAAAAGGGTGAAAAAGCAAAGTAGTTAAGCATTTTAGTAGAAACCAAACCTTAAGCTATCAAAACAACAGACTGTGGCCATATTTCACTTTCCAATTGGGGTTTCTTTTCTTCCCCACCCCCCTTGTTGACTGTTCAAAGCACATGGTAGACTTAGCCCTTCTTATTCATTTTTAGATATTGTAACTGCAGTTGAGGGTGTTATTCAGTATGACTCAATTCTTCTAAGCTATTTTTAGTCTCTGAAAATGGAGTCATAGAGTGTCATTACCTGTAGAGGCAGGATGCAAAATCACCTGTTAGTGGTTATTTGTGTCAAAGAGACATATAAACTTTAGGGTTAAGGAGGGTGATAAATGCACCTTTATCCTGGGAGCCGATACCCTTCATCATTCACTGACTCCTTCATTTGAACTCCAGAGGATCTCAGAGCCAGGTCCTTCCGCTGCACTTGGGATGTCAGCATGAAAGGCCTCATCCGCGCTCTCAAAGAGCCTTTACCAAAGTCGTAGCCCCTGGATTGCAGGCTTTCTTCCGGGCACAGTGGGGGCTCCTTCCTGATGCAGCTTCTCAAGCCCGCAAGGCTTGCTAAGGAGCAGAAGTCTTGAAATGTCTATTTTTTTTTCTTTAATTCATCGAGTGAATTTTTGCCCTTATTCTATTACATCAGTCAGTTTTAAGATACTTCTGGAACACATTTGACAGTCTGGAAGTCCAGACTGCCTTGTAGGATCCCAAATGTCCAGTTCAGCAGGTACTTCAGTAGTGTCTGTTACCTCTTTTACACTGGAAGTAAGAATGAGATTTGGATCCTTGCCTAAGAGAGTTGACAGTCAGAAATTAATGAGCTGTGTGAAATGTACCAGTTAAATGTCAGTTTAAATATATTTTCTAACGCAGATTCAGGAAAGAGGGCTTGAAAATGTAGATACAGGTGTGAATACTATTTGTCTATCTCATGGTGGTTGCACTCAGGAACTTCTCTTTCATCTTTTAGCCTGTTTTGAATTCTCAAGATTTTGAGTAGTGAATATTTGTTGCTTTTGTAATGAGGAGGAAAACAAGTTCTTTTTTTCTTTTTCTTTTTCTTTCCCATTTAAAAGCTTATTGTCATTAACTGGGCCCTGAAAGCAGATTCCCAAACTTACCTACCTTCTCTTAATTTGCTTTGAAGTATATAGTAAGATGAAAAAAGTGTTTTTAATTAATGCTTATAAATAGTGGCACTTCAATAGAAAAATACTAATGCATGCAGGGTTACAAATAGAAACTAAAATTTTTATTTTACTTCCTGAAGCACTATATTTTCTTCTGCCAAAGGAGAGAAAGTATGGTTTTTAATTTTCAAAAATAACTAAAAACTTACCAAAAAGCAGCACTGAAGTTCTTAACAATTGCTGCTTTATAGATACTTTCGTACTTTTAACCAAAGCCTGCTGGTGCCCATTCCCTCAGGAGCTTGAAGGAAGCAGAGCTCCTAGCCTCCTGTGGGCTGGACTGGTTTTCTTCACTTCCTTACGTTCCCCACCTTCATAAGATTTTAGAGTCAAGAGTTGAATTTAAGATTTTATAGCCTTTTCGTTGGTGTGTCAGACCTACTTTGTCTTGTGATTGTCCTTCCCAGTGAGTAAAGCACATTCAATGTCCTTGTAACCGCCTCCCCAGCCTAGAAAATCCAGTAGGTTTTAGATTACGGAGATCTATAGTTACGTTATATTGATTTGTCTTAATCATTTAAAGCCAAGATGATACCACAGAATATGGAGATTGTGTTTTAAAATTCTGATATTTAAAGCTACTTCTAGTATTGACTGCTCTATCTGTAACATTCCCCTTTTTGATAAATAAAAATATCTCACGTCTGTTTCTTTAGTTTGTATTGTGAAAGTAATAGGTAGTTCTCTAAAATGCAAGTATTAATTATTTTTCCTCAAACTCCCCTCTTCTCTGCCTTAGTAGCAATCTGTGCTGTAAAGAGATTACGGCTGTGGCAATAAGCTTTCATCTAAGGGAGAAATTGGATTCTTACTGAAATATATGGATGTTTTATGAGCTATGATCGTGTTTTTGAGGTTTTAGGCACTAATGGCAGAGCTGTGGTACCCTGGCTGCATCACAGCCCCCACCCAGAGAGCTTGTTAAATCACAATTGCTGGGCTTCGTGGAGTTTCAGATTCAGGAGGTGGGGCCCAGAACATGCATTTCTGCCAGCTCCCAGGTGATGTTGATGCTGCTGGTTTGGCCTGACACTTTGAGAACCACTGTGTGGAAGATGGAAAAAGAAGAATCAGAACCTGAGTTCTGTTCTTGGTTCATCCCTAAAATCTGTGGGCTGTAAAACGGGTGGGCCACACTAGTGCACCTGTGAGCAGTGAGTATGGTTTCTTGTTTCAAGGACTCTTCTGTCTAACTGGGTTCAGGTGATGCTGAAAATCAGATCAGTAGTCTCAGGTAAAGACTGTTTAGTTTCTTGGCAGCTTGTGGTTTTCAGTAACTTTTCAGTGTTGTGTTAATGGGTCATTTGTATTGTATGCAAATGGATCTCTGTTCCGGTGGTGAGGTGGCTGTGGCTGGTTATTAACTTTTCCTGTTGCTTTTAGTTGGCTAAAAAACAGGCCATACAATTGTGTTTATCATTATAGTTCACAGTATTCAGCCTAGATTTATTTGCTTTGTATAGTATGTTCCTAACGTGGCTGTATAATGATGACAATTTTAATTCACTAGGAGGGGGGGTGCCTGGGTGGCTCAGTCGGTTGGGCGTCCGACTTTGGCTCAGGTCGTGGTCTCGCGGTCCGTGGGTTTGAGCCCCACGTCGGGCTCTGTGTTGACAGCTCGGAGCCTGGAGCCTGCTTCGGATTCTGTGTCTCCCTCTCTCTCTGCCCCTCCCCCACTCATGCTCTGTCTCTGTCTCTCTCTGTCAAAAAAAAAAAAAAAAATGTTAAAAAAATGACTTTAATTCACTAGAGGGGAATACTATGTAAGAGAATCCTGTTTTTTAATTATTTTATGATTCAGATAATCTATGATATTTGTGTAAATCTAGTTTTTTAAATCTTATTTGTGTAGTATGTACCTATTAATTTTGGTGAATTTGAATTTCATCAGATGCAACTTTTCTGTTTTCCTTTGAGGAACTTTCAGCTTTCCTTGGAAGACCCCTTAGAAGCCTTAAAAAAGTAAATTTTTCTTCAAGTATTTATTAAAGCCAGAGAAAAGGCTGAGTGTAAGCCCTGAACTAGAAGAATCTACCCTTGAATAATTGCATTGATTGGTCTAGGACTCCTGCATGAAAGGCAAGGGTGTGCTTTGGAAAATAGCTTTGTGAGTGAGAGGCTGGCTGAGCTCCTATAATGTGCCTGTGCTATTCCTAAGATTTAGCACGTGTCTGAATAAGAGTGGTACAGAGAGGGGCACCTGGGTGGCTCAGTCAGCTAGGCGTCTGACTTCAGCTCATTCCATGATCTCGCAGTTTGGGAGTTTGAGCCCCACGTCGGGCTCTGTGCTGACAGCTCGGAGCCTGGAGCCTGCTTCGGATTCTGGGTCTCCCTGTCTCTCTGCCCCTCCCCCCCTCATGCTCCTTGTCTCTCAAGAATAAATGTTAAAAAAAGATTAAAAAAAAAAAAAAAGAATGGTACAGACTGATACTTGTTAAAAAAATTTTTTTAAGTTTATTTATTTATTTTGAGAGACAGAGACAGCACGGGGGGGAGGGGGGGGGAGGTGAGGGATGGGGGAAATCCCAAGCAGGCTCCATGCTGCCAGCACAAAGCCAGACACAGGGCTTGAACTCTTGAAACCGTGAGATCATGACCTGAGCCGAAACCAAATGTGGGACGCTTAACCAACTGAGCCATTCAGGCACATCCAGACAGGTATTTTTAAGTCTTTGTTGGCATTTACACCAAAGTCTTTTTGTTGGATCCATAAACAATATATACTATTAGTTACAGAAGGAATAAATTTAATTTTCCTACTGTGGTTAACATTAGAATATTATTATACGTAAATACCAGGGATATTTATGGAAAATATTAAGTGTGCTACCAAAACTCAAGTGCATGGGTGTGTTTTTCATTCAACAGGCTTTGTTGAGAACTTGTAAATACTGTAGGTGCACAATGCATGTATATTCTTCCACTCTCAAAGAATTTCTAGTCTAGTGGGCGAAAACGCTTGAATCTCTTTAACTGAATGTTGTAGTTGCTGCTGTGGATGTAGATGCCGTGTACAGTTAGGGCACAGTGCTGGGAGTCAGAAATGAGACGCTCATTTCTTCATTGACTTTCATTGGACAGTTAAGAGTAAAAATGAACTTGTGCCAATAAAGAGACCGTAGTTTGAAAACTTCATGTAAAAATCAAAACTAGTTAAATACTCGGACATACGTTAGTCAGAACACGGAGGAGGGTCGTTCCTCTACTTGAGGATATTAGGGAGTAATGTTAGATAAACGAAGACACATTCAGTTTGAGGTCTCTTTTAAAGACTTCTTTATTAGGTACTTGCCCCTGCAGGACAGAAAGTACGTTTCACAGAAAGCGGACATCTTCAGTCTCCCTGGTTGTGATCTAAAATTTTATCTGAGGCTGGCTGCGCTAAGCCCCTTTGAAGAACGACACGTGCCGTTCAGAGTCTGACCTGGCTCTTTCTAAAACCCTGTGGTCGTGGACAGAGTCTTAAAATGGTTAAAACAGATCTCCTTTTGATTTCCAGGTTAGCAGTTTAGTTAAAACATTTGGAGTGTTTTATATGCCTGGTTTACAACACCTCCAGTTTATTCTAGATTAGGGATTCCCCGCTGGCGAGCTTTCAGGGGATCTTTATTTATCTTTGGTCTTTAAATGAGCAAACATTGTTATAGACTGGGTGTCTTCTTCACATTTGCAATATGGTTTAAAAATATGTCAGCTGTGTTATTAATAAAATATGGATCATTTAAAAATGTTAATGACTTTGGGGCGCCTGGATGGCTTAGTCAGTTAAGCGTCCGACTTTGGCTCAGGTCATGACCTCCTTGCTTGTGAGCTCAAGCCCCAAGCCCCGCGTCGGGCTCTGTGCTAACAGCTTAGAGCCTGGAGCCTGCTTTGGATTCTACGTCTTCCGCCCTCCCCCCCCCCCCCCATGCTCTGTCTCTGTCTCAAAGATAAATAAACATTTAAAAAATTTTTTAAAAATGTTAATGACTTCATAGTACCTTTGTGGCATTGCGTATTAATAAATTGTGCTTTTGTGTAATTACTGTTGTTTGTGGGGTGATGGATGTATGTATGAATTAATTTTGAGGTTGTTGGGATCCCTCTATGATTCAAGGTGACTTTTGTATAAAAGTCCATTTCCCTTATCAGTATTTGCTTTACCTTAAGTTTCATCTTTAGAAGAGAGATTTTGTTGGGTTTTCTATTAGAGATGCAGTGAACAAATAAAGTCAGTTTTATGTGATTATGAAGTTTATGTGTTTCAGTGCAATAGTGGTATAGCCCAGAGATTGGGAGTCTGGGCTCCAATCCCAATCAAATCCAGCTACATAACTTTGGAAAGTTACTTAATGTTTCAGATCCCTCATCTGTAAAATACAAGTAATCATATGAACTCAAGTGTGAATTCCATTGCACAGTCCAGGTGTGGAAAAAAAATAGAACTTTATTTTTCATTAATAATTTACCACAATCGTGTCAATTCTACTGGGTAAGTGAAACTATCATCTGTGAGTTCGCAGACCTCCTTCTCTTGCCTCACGGCTGAATTGAGGGTGGAGATACCTTTGTAATGTCATTGCCTGGGGGGACCCCATCCTGCCCTCCGGCCGCCTCTCTCCACACTGGAACCATTCTGCTATTGCCACACTCTCATGGGACACGCATCTCTGCAAAGCTCAGACGCTTTCTGTCCTAATGCAACATATAGCTGTTCGTACCCCTCCGGTCGATTTGCCGTTTCCCCGGGGCTCTGGCACTATGATGCGGGCTGTCTCCAGCACTCTCCATTGCATCTAGACTCTGTCCTATACTTCTCCACCCCAGACCATCTTCCCCAGGCTTTGGAGGCAGAAGTGGCAAGGGGAGAAACGGGTCTTGCCTTGTCTCTCCTGTGCAGTGTTTCTCACAGGTGTAGACCTAGAGTTCCCTCTGTTCTTAGGGCCTTTGGAACCCGCAGCTGGGAAGACTGTTGTGTTCCACTGTGTCCTGTCCCTCTGCTGAGGCAGTGACACTGCTGACTTGGTGTGGAGGTGGGAGTAAAGACAAGGAAAACAAAAATCCCTAAGGATGAAAAAAATTATATTTTAAAGCTATTATCTCTACCAAATTATCTTAAGAATTAAGTGAAAATTCTTATAAAGGACTTACCAAGTGTCTGGCTTATTGCAAAGGATAGTTGTTATGGTTGCATGGTGTTATTCATATTATTATAAAAGTAGAGTATAAACTAAGATCTGTTAGACCCCAGGATCTAGGGTCTACCTTAACTGTATTCAGGGAGCTGAAATACGCTTTTCTAATTTCCAGTTACTCTTGTGGATGTGATCAGCTTTTCCATCTCCTTCATATTTATCTAAAACTTTGGATAAACTTCCCAAATTGGGGTGCCTGACAATTTGAGTTTGATTCTTTTTGCCGTTGCCTTGGTGAGCCTTGTTAATTCCGGTAAATTACCTTTCATACATCAAAACAAGATAGTTCTGGTAAATTACCTTTCATCAAAAACAAGACCAAATGTTGGAGGCAGAAAGGAGAGAAGTATGAATAAAATCACAGAGTACATTGGCGGGGCACCTGGGTGGCTCAGTCAGTCAAGCTCCGACATCGGCTCAGGTCATGATCTCGCAGTTCATGAGTTCAAGCCCGCGTCGGGTTCTGTGCTGACAGCTGGGAGCCTGGAGCCTGTTTTGGATTCTGTGTCTCCCTCTCTCTCTGCCCTTCCCCCACTGACCCTCTGTCTCTCTCAAAAATAAACACTAAAAATAATTAAAAAAAACAACAACAAGAAGTGCATTGACATTGCTGGAAACCCTATGGTGGAACAGCACCACGTGTGTGGAGCAGCTCTGCTTGCTAAGTTCTTAGATGGCGCAGCTCATTGGATCCTCGCGGTAGTGGTTCTCCATGTCCCCCTGTTCCTTCAGTATATTGTTGAGCACCTACCATGGGCCAGAAACTGTTGGGAAACAGTAGGAATACAACCTTGAAGGAAATAATTCAAAATCCCTGCTGTTGTGAACCTTGCTGTCTAGGGGAGGAGATGACAACAAACAAGGTCAGCGAGGAGAAGGAATAAGGGAAGGAGGAAGCTCTGGCTGTGAAGAGGAGAACCTGCCCATGAGCGCGTGCACACACAGCGTTAGACGTGGCTGGGGAAGGAGACCCTCCAGCAAAGAACCGAAGGAAGGCGGGGAGCAGGCCACTTGGATCCTTGGGACCCCAGCTCTGTTTCCCCCCCCCCCCCCCCCCCGGAGTAGCACCCCGGGGGTCAGCCTGGCAGCCGGAACCGGGAAGAGCCGTGGGGGCCTGGTCGGGTCTGGGGCCTCATGGGTGATGATGAGGCCGGTGGCATTCATTCCCAGTGCGAGGTGAATCCCTGGCACGTTTTCAACAGACCTAAAACCGCTGGCTTTTTTTTTTTTTTTTTCTTTTTCTTTTTGGAATCCAGCTGGCCTCTATTGGCCAAAGCTAACTGGGGAGTTAATGCTCTGTTCACTTTCTCTCTTCTTGAAACTTGATTGTATCTAATTAGAGTACCACTAGGAAAATTCTGTGTGACCTTTAAGCCAAAAAAGGAAAGAGCTCCAAAAGGACTGATAGATTATCCTTTTTTGAAAAAAAACTATATGTGTATTTTTATTTAAAAATTTTTTTCATGTTTATTTCTGAGAGAGAGACAGAGCGTGAGTGGGGGAGGGGCAGAGAGAGAGAGGGAGACACAGAATCAGAAGCAGAGTCCAAGCTCTGAGCTGTCTGCCCAGAGCCCGACACGGGGCTCGAACTCACAAACCGTGAGATCATGGCCTGAGCTGAAGTTGGTCGCTCAACCGACTGAGCCACCCAGGTGCCCCCCCAAAAAACTATATTTTTAAGAGGACACTTCTCATGGTCAGCACTGAGTAGTGTATGGAATTGTTGAATCTCTTTATTGTATACGTGACACTAATATAACACTGTACATGAGCTATACTGGCATTAAAAATAAATAAATTAGCCTTTTATATACAAAGACTGTCTCAGCCAAGTCAGTTGAAAATAGTTTGTTTTTTTTTTTTTAATGTTTTTATTTACTTTTGAGAGAGACAGAGACAGAATGCAAGTGGGTTAGGGACAGAGAGAGAAGGAGACACAATCCAAAGCAAGCTCCAGGCTCCAAACTGTCAGCACAGAGCCCAAAGCGGTGCTCGAACCCACGAGCTGTGAGATCATGACCTGAGCCGAAGTTGGACGCTCAACCAACTGAGCCACTCAGGCGCCCCATAGTTGAAAATAGTTTTTAAATGAAATTTAAAAAATCTTAAGCACACTGGATTTTAGATTTTATCTGATAGGACTTTTCAGCTGTCTCCTGGTTGTACTGAAAGTAAATACATACACCTATCTGGCCACTTGCTTAGTTGGACTAAAAGATGGTTCGTTTGGCCGTCTTCTGTCATCATCCTATTGACCTCACTGGTGTTCACCCAGACAGTAAGTGAAATATTGCCAGACCGGCAGGTTTTAGACAGATACAAAAAATATTTATAACTAATGACAACCAACTACATTCCTCCTCTGACTGGAGTCACTACTTGCTAAAGCAGCAGACTTTCTGAGGCCTCAGCAGTTTTGAGAACAGTAGTGTAAGAAGGCAACAGGAACTCCGAGAATTGGGTCAGAATGTTCTCACAAGCGTAGAACAAGTGGCATCATCCTGGCTTAGGATTTTAAGATTCAATGAATCTTTATTCTTTTCCCGGTTCCATTAGTGATTTTGGGGGGGAAGGGAGGAGCGGTGTGCAATAGATTACTGAAATTTTATATTATTTGTCCTTTAAAACTCCATGTCTGTGAGTTTTAAAGATAATATCTTGGCATGACTCAGTATTTTTTTAACTTTTTATTTATAAAAATTCCAAACACAGACGAAAGAATAGTACAGTGAACCCTCCCCCCGCCCCCCATACCCATTATCAGCCTCACCAGCTACCAGCTCCTGGCCCATTTTCTTCCCTCAAACCTTCCTCACCCATTTCCCCCTTCCTTCATTATTTTGAAGCAAATTCCAGACCTATTCTTTCATGATAAATATTTTAGTATATCCCTCCCAAAGTAAGACTTTTTAAAAACCCATAACAGGGGTGCCTGGGTAGTTCAGTTGGTTGAGCATCTGACTCTCGATATCGGCTCAGGTCGTGATCCCTGGGTCATGGGATCGGGCTGCACGCTGAATGTGGAGCCTGCTTGAGATTCTTTACCCCTCTGTCCTGCTCCCCCACTCATGCGTGCTCTCTCTCTGTATCTAAAACATAATAAATAAATAAAAACATAACAATTATTCCTATCATTTAAAATTCGAGAACAAATCCTTAATATCTTGAAATATCCAGTCTGATGGTATACAGTGTTGTAAACATATTCATAAATTAATAATCTGCTCTATTTACATGGCTTGATACGCATTCAGATAAAGACCATGCCATCTAGTTTAGCTAGATGCTTAGGTGATAGTTAAAATGATTATCGATTGGCATTTGTATGAATCTGCCAGTGTTAAGGCAAATTTTGTCATAAGTAGTGTGTGTATAGCTAGTATACCACAGGCTTTAGAATACATATGTGTGTTGCTCTTCTCGTGTTGACTCACTGCCCTTAACAGAATCCTCAGCAGACAAGGCCTTTCCGAAGCCTTTCTGCCCAGTTCGGGTGGTGCCAGCAATGGGAAGATGCTTTGGATTAGGGAAGAATGGGATTATAGAGGCATTTATTACATCAGAGTGACCTCCAAGTGATGGTTAAAAAGTTGATGAAGCATGAAAAGAAAATACCATCATGTTTTAATGTAGGAATACATAAATCTACATTTCCTTACCAATCCTTTGATAGAAAACCAAGGTCTGATTGGAGTTCTAAGTGATCCATCTTGTGTAATCTCAGAATGCATTGCCTAGGATTTCTATTTTTAGTTTCTTTTAAAGAGCTTTTAAAGAATTTAAAAACAATTTCAAAGCATTGTGGATACAGAATTCTAGATTTTTAAAAATTATTTCCCATTTGTCCTGACTGTTGCCTCAGCTGCATTAGTTTGACAGTAAAGTTTTTAGCAACTTAACTTTTTGTCACTGTTCCTCCAAACATTCAACCGATTTTCCTAGAAACAATTACTCCTTTGTCACAGTCTTGTGTGAAAGGCAATAAGAATTCAGTTGCATGGCTACAGCCATAAGTACAACTACATAAACGGGTTTCGGAACCATCTTGGGATGTAAATGAGGGGGTAGCCTGCTAAATGCAAGAGTTCAGGATGCCACGCGTTTCACCCAGAGCCCAGACAGCGCCCGTAAATTAGGAAAGTTGACATAGAGGGTACGGGCTACGTGACACTCTCCTGTTAATGAGTCACACTGTTGAAATTTGTGGCTGGTTACCTGGGATTGCTTGGCTTGGACTGTGGTTCCCGCGGGCTCAGAGGAGAATTGACGGGAGATGATGAATTCAATGTTTGTTCCTTAGTCTAGTACCTTGACCAGCTGCGTCCGGTAGGGCCATTATCATGATGTGAGTGATGAGAAGAGCTTTTGTGACATTTTCAGTGAAGGTGGATTTTAGACAGTGACCTAAAAAATAACGAAATGCAGTTTACTAAAGTAATGGGGTGTCATTTTTTTTCTATTTTACAGAGGAGAATGGTATAGCCCTTGAAACTTAAGAGATTTTACAAGTGTGGGGAACTTGAGAGTTTACGGTTTCTGCAGTAGCCTTTCCTTCCATCCTGGAAGTAGGGGTAGACTTAATCCTATGAAAAAAACCTCCTCTGCCAGTGGTGATGGGCATGGTAAGCTTTCTTAGCATTTCAGCTTAGCCTGTGTTCTGTGTTTACTGGAATCCACAACCGAAGTGACTAGGGTATTAAAAAAAGGAAAGTCAAGCATTCTCTCTGTCCTTGAGGCCCTCCATAGTGTTATCAAACACAAAAACAAAAGCCAGCTGCACGAGAGCATATTCAAGAGGAAAACGAAAGCTACAGACCACTCACTGAAGCTCGAAACGCCCTCTGCCCGGCTGCCTCTGTTTTGTGCCCTCCCTGCCGGCACCTGCCTCCCGGCCCACTGTGCTGCTTCTGTTTTACTAGTGCATTCTCTTGATCACACCGTATCTTTTTCCCATTAGCCTTGGAGGACAGTGACTCTTCCTTGCTGGTGTTCGTCTCCCTGTAGAGTGATTTGTACTGGATATTCAGTAGATGAATTTTTGAGCAAGAACCAGGAGCCACCTGGGGGTGCTAGAAAGGCCAGGCTTTGCCATCAGAAAGCCCTGGGGTACAGTCTTGGCTTCAGCGCTCACTTTCTTGATCTTTGACCGCAGGCAGATGAATCACTCTGGGCTGTGATTCCTCATCTGTAATGATGCAGGCGTGTTAAATTCTGATGTGCAGGAAAGTCTCAAAGAACATGAAGAATCATCCTCCCCTTGGCCCAAATATGAATTGTACCACCCCTGGGAGACCTTGGCCTAGGCTCCTCAGGCCTAGATCACTCGCTAGGGTAGACACGGAGTTACCTTACCTGACTCACAAGAGGGAGGGTGAAACCTTAACCAAAAGCGGGGGGTGGGGGGGCTGCATCCAGTATGGAGGGAAGAAGAGGGCACAGATGAGAAATAGAGTCACGGGGCGGGGGAGTGGTTGGTATTGTGGAGTGGGGGAGAGGCCTAGATTTTTAGATCGTGGAGGATCTTGAATGCCAGGGAATGAATTTGAAGTTGATCTTAGGTGATGGGGTACCGTTCGAACTTTTTGCTGTGAATGATGCCTGTGTTGAGGGGAACCTTGCAATAGTGTGTACAGGCAGCTGGGTGAGAGGGAAGGTCATGGCAGGAAGATCAGCCCAGGGGCTCCAACGCGGCAAAGAACTGGGTAAAATGCCACTTTTTCCACTCGCTGGTCATTCGACCTCAGGACCTTAGTGTATGTGATCTTGTGAGCTGCTGTTTCTCCTGCGAAGCTAAGTCGACCGCCACCATAGGGCTATTTTGAAAGTTAAATCCGGGCATATGTAAAGTGCCTCACTGCTGGAGAGGCTTAGTCCATCCCCACTTGGCTTTCCCTCTTTGTTGCGCTATTAATTTGCAGGAAGGACCAGTTGGGAGGGGAAAGAGAGGAAGCTGGCAGAGATCTGGTCAGAGGCACCTTTCGTGCCCCATAGAAGGTGCCTCGTTGGGACCTGGCCAAGAAGCTTTCCTGTCTTCTCCATCTCAGATGTTACGAATCCCGTATTTGTAAACTTTTTCTGTCTGTTGGTTGCTATTTAGTCTAACTGTCTTCATTTGGCCATGCATGATTCATTCTTCTGTTTTTGGCATACAAAACTTCATGTTGGCCCTTCGAATTGTGTTTTATTTTGCTAACTTTGGCAGTCTTATTTTACTGCCTTACACTTGTGCTACAATAAAAACCAGGTCTAGTTTTGTGGTTTTATGTCAGCTGTGTGAATCTAGAAGACACGTTATCCTAAAGAGGAACCACTGATAAAAATAAGTCCTGGTTAGGAGTTCTGCCCTATCATCCACGTAGCGGTTTAAAGCAGACACCCACATTCCTCACGTAACCCAGTTGTATGTGTATTCATGTTGAAGGGAAAAGCATCATTTTGAGTAGTTTAATTTTAAAGATCTCTGTATTTCACTTTTAAATAGTGTTCTTGAAATACTTAAAAAGTTTTTTTGTTTTTTTCATTTAAGACAGGGGATACCCTTTGTTCAGACCCATCAGAGAAATGGACAGCTTGGGTCTGTAACAAAGTGCCGTGTTTTATTTTTTTTTTTTAAGTTTTTTTTTAACGTTTTATTATTTATTTTTGAGACAGAGAGAGACAGAACATGAACAGGGGAGGGGCAGAGAGAGAGGGAGGCACAGAATTGGAAGCAGGCTCCAGGCTCTGAGCCATCAACCCAGAGCCCGACGCGGGGCTCGAACTCACGGACGGCGAGATCGCGACCTCAGCCGAAGTCGGACGCTTAACCGACTGAGCCACCCAGGCGCCCCACAAAGTGCTGTGTTTTAAAGCAAAGATCAGTAATTGTATGAGGATATGCTGCTACATACACGTTGACTTCAGGGCACAGATCAGAGTTTACTGTTCCTCTCATTCCTCATCCTCTCCTTCAACAGAATCCGCACCGACCTCCTTACAGTCTCTGTCAAGGGGAGCCATGCCCTCGCCCACATACCGGTGAACAAAGGCACGCTTGTCATACGTCAGGTCAACCTTGTGATCCGGGCAAGCCCAGGCACCCCAGCAATGGCTGGGGTGTTGCTCAACATGCATGCAGCTCACTCTGCTTTGGCCAGGTCTCCACCAGGTACCGCGGGGGAGGCGGGTAATTAATGCCAACTTTGAAGCCAGTGGGGCACCGGTCCACAAACAGGATGGTATGCTTCCTCCTGACGGTGGCAGTGGCAGCATTGACATCTTTGGGAACCGTGTTGCCACGGTACCCCGGGCAGGAAGCCATGGCGAGGGTCACATTTCACCATCTGGTTGGCTGGCTCAGAGCATGCGTCGGTGATCTCTCCTACAGAAAGCTGTTCAAGGCAGGCTTTCTCAGCAGAGGTGACAGGAGCATATGTGGCCGGAGCGAGAAGGGCGTGGCAGTAGGGTACGAGGTCGGCCTGGAATTCTGTCAGATCAACATTCGGGGCTGCATCGAATCTGAGGGAGGCGGTGAGGTCAAATCGTGTCCTCCATATCAGTTAGTGTAGGTTGGGTGTTCAGTTCCGAGGTTTCTATGACATGTCATAGATGGCCTCATTGTCAACCGTGAAGGCACAGAGTGTTCCAGGGTGATGTGGGTAGTGAGGAGGGAGTTGGAGGGCTCAGCTACAGCCGTGGAAACCTGGGGCCTGGGTAAATGGAGAGCTCCAGCTTGGACTGCTTGCCATAATCAGTAGATGTTGGAGGGAGCAGGGAGGTGAACCCGGCAGCAACTTCCGCCCCCAAGTGGAAAACCAAGAGACCCTGAAGACCTGTGCGCTGGTTGGCCAGTTTCCAGACTCGGTCCAAGACAAGGTCAGTGACGATCTTGCCAACGGTGTAGCGCCCTCAGGCGTAGTTATTGGCAGCATCTTCCTTGCCCGCGAGGGGCTGCTCGATGGTGAAGGGCTGGCGGCGGGTGCCAGTGTGAGCCTCATCAGTGCCCATGGGTCCCAAACACTGGCCTGGGCACATGCTCGCCAGCACCCGTCTCACTGAAGAAGGCATTGAAGGAGTCAGCTCCTCCCCCAGTGGTCTTGTCACTTGGCATCTGGCCGTCAGGCCGGATGCCGTGTTTCAGGCAGCAGAGCTCCCAGCAGGCGTTGCCGATCCGGACACCAGCCTGGCCAGCGAGGATGGAGGTGCATTCACGCACGGCTGCCGAGCAGATGGCGGAGAGGAAGAGGACAGGTTGTCGTGTCTCAGAGCACGACTCTTAGGTGGTCGACGTAAGAGAAGCTGCCAGTGTAAAATATTTAACTTGAATTCTTTAAATAGGCCCAAAAGGACTTGCAGGTCATCTAGTCTAACCCTGTCATTTTTCACGTTTGAAAGCTAAGGCCTAGAAAATAAATATTCAGTGTCTTTTACTTTATACAGTAATCATGGTTATGATAAGGACCCTGAGTCATTAGGAACAGACTTTTTTTTAAATGAGTCCTACTTGCAGGGTAGTCTTTTTGAAACCAGGAAAATATGTAATACAAAAGAAGGACCATGAGAGATGAATTATTAAAAAACTTCATCTCTTTTGGTTATTGCGCTTTCAGGACAGAGAAGGCGAGCAGGAGCTGCCGGGAGGGCATTGCTGAAAAGGACTGAGGCCACGTACAAACCATGCCGAGATTAGTCCTTTCTTCCCTGGGCCCAGGAAGGAGCAGGGGAGCTGATGTAATATACCTAACATCTTCTGTTCTGGTTTTAATAGGGCTTGATTCCTGTAATTTAGTTTTCAGTATATTTTATTCATAGGTTGTATAAATGATATTTCCTTTTGTCTCCTGAATGCTTGTTTTTTTTTTTTTTTATCGAAGCATCAGGGAAGTCATGCTAAAAATAAGGTGTTCATTTTTAAAACTCTTTGGTAAATGTTCCTTTGTATCATTTGACCTCTTGTTTATTTACACTTAGCACTTATGACCTAGCACTTCCCCAGGGCCTTTGCACTTGCTGTCTTTCCTGCCATACCTGGGCGTAGTCCTCCAGCCCTGTTCCTCACCAACTAGCTCCCTCATTCTTTAGGTCCCAAATGACCCCTTCTCAAAGTGCCTTTCCCCAAACACCTTAAAGTAGCCAGCACCAGCCTGTTACTCTATCACATCACCTAATTTCTCTCATTGTCCTTAGCACCAGCTGGAATTACCCTGTGTTGAGTGGCATCTCTTTCTACTAACACACTCTGAGGGAGGGTAGATGTGTTGTTAGCTTTTCACCACTGTGTGGGCCTGGAACAGGGCGTGGCAGTAGGGACTGTTACATTTGATGACAAAATGTATGCATATCTGCCATCTAGCTTCAGCCTGGTTTCTAGCCATCAGCTTTAGTGATTCCACTGCATCCCAGGAGAATTGCCTCTGACGGCGTTGAGCAAAAAAAACTAGGATATTGGGGGGGGGGGCAGGCAATTCTCTCCCAAAATTACGGTAGAGTTTAAGAAAGTACAATTAAGAAACGTTTGGGATAAATGTTGACATTTTGCAAAGAAATGTTTAGCTTATAAACTCAAGAGATTTATGATTGCCTGTTAAAATATTGGCTTTTGGTTCTTTTAGCTGGGACAGCAAACCTGGACTAGTGAAGTTTTTCATCTCAAGAACAGTGTATTTTCTGTAATTTCATCACCAAATTAGGAGGTTGGGTAGATTTGGAAATGGCAGAGAATTCATTAGCTCAAACATTCTAAACACCTGTTAGGAGGTAGCCGCTGTGCTGTGATGACTGGGTTAATAATTCATCCATCGAACATATTTGAGTGACTGCTGTCAGGTGCTGTGCTGAACAAGACCGAGAAGGAACCTACAGTGTAGTAGAGAACACAGAGAAGTAAACCGGCCAAGCTAGTGTAGTGCAAATACAGTGACGGAGGAGTGCAGCCCCCTGCCCCCCCCACCCCCGGCAGTTCACAGGAGGGGTGCATGACCAATTTCAGAGGTTTTTAGGGTGCTTCCCATAAGTGGAATCTAAGCTGGGACTTGAAAGGTGAATGGGACTTAGGTAAAGAAAGAGGGAAGGTGTGTATGGATTCATCAGTGTATGGATGAAGTCGTCAGGGTGGTTGTCATCCAGGCAGAGTGTTTACGGTAAGGAGAGCATGGGGCCTGGGGAACATGAGCCTTTAAGGGGGCCTGCCTCCACGAGAAGACTGAGAGAGGAGAGACAACAGACAAGGAAGAAGTTGTCATGTGTGCAAAGCCAGAGGGAGGAAATGTTTCAGGAAGGAGTAGACCGCGGTGTCAGATGCGGCCAGAAGAAAGGAGGTTCCAGCAGGTTGCGGGGGGGGAAGGTTGCAGGTGGCCTTGGCCAGAGCTGTTCCAGGGGCGCCAGGTGGCAAAGCTGGACTACAGAGGGTTAAAGAGTGAGGAGCAGGTGAAATAGACACAGGAAACATGGACCGCCTGTCTTGAAATTTCTTAGATTAAGAGAAAGCATTGGTCAAAGGAGTCCTTGGAGTTGAGGGAGGATTCTGTTCCTTTTTAAAGATGTAACAGACATGAGTGTTTGGATGCCAATGGGAAGGAGACAGGAGAGGTTGAAAATCCTGGAGTAGCTAGAAAGTGTAACTTGCC
This sequence comes from Leopardus geoffroyi, assembly GCF_018350155.1. Taxonomy (NCBI): domain Eukaryota; kingdom Metazoa; phylum Chordata; class Mammalia; order Carnivora; family Felidae; genus Leopardus; species Leopardus geoffroyi. Next base: position 142,341,043 of record NC_059332.1, read on the forward strand.
GAGCGTTGTCCCATTGTGACTAGGGGTGCTCAGGTGCAGATTATCTCTGTACTTTACCCAAGGAGTTTTCTCTTGGCCTCTCCCTCCTCCTTCCTTTCTTTCTTTATTTTTTATCTTTTTGAAGTTGGAGCCAAGGCCAAGTACTTACATGTAACCTCCAGGAATGCCCTAAAGCAAACATTTGGTGGTGAAACGTATCACATCTGCTTTATAATGTTGGGTGACTGTGTTTAAAGTATTTGACCATTCTTGAAGACTTCTGGTGACCTCTTTGAGAGCATATCTTTGTTTGACTTTTCAAGCCCCAGCACTGCTGGCTGCTGGTCACTGTGAAGGTGGCTTAGTACCAACTGTCAGCTACAGAAGGCTAATTACGTAAGAGGAAGAAAAAGTACAACCAGGGCACCATTCATTTTTTCCCCCACAATTGTACACCATTACTTATTTGCATAATCTTCAAAATCGTGGTAAAATATACATAAAGTTTACCATTTTAACCGTTTTTTAAGTGTATAGGATTCAGTGGCATCAGTACATTCACAATGTTGTATAACCATCACTTATTTAAAGAGCTTTTTCATCATCCCAAGTGGGAACTTGGTGTTGTTATTAAACAATAACTCAGCCTCTCCCCTACCAGCCTATGGTACCCTCTTTTCTGTTTTCTGTCTAAGAATTTGTCTCTTGGAGGTGCCTCATGTCAGCAGAGTCGTGCAGTATTTGTCCTTTTATATCCACTTGCTTCACTTGGCGTGACGTTTTTCTAAGTTCCTTTTTATGGCTGAATAATACTCCGCTCTCATTTGTTTAGCCATCTCCTGATGGACACTTGTGTTGCTTCTACCTTTTGGCTATTGTGAATAATTGCTCTAACAGTGCTTATACGTTTAAATTAAAAAAAAAAATTTTTTTAACGTTTATTGAGTACTTTTGAGAGACAGAGAGCACGAGCGGGGGAGGGGCGGAGAGAAAGAGGGAGACACAGAATGGGAAGCAGGCACCAGGCTCTGAGCTGAGAGCACAGAGCCCCACGCGGGGCTCAATCTCATGAACCATGAGGTCATGACCTGAGCCCAAGTCGGACACTTAACCAACTGAGCCACCCAGGCGCCCCCATTTAAAAATTTTTTAATGTTTGTTTATTTTTGAGAGAGCGTGAGAGAGCACAGTCCTGAGTGGGGAAGAGGAAGAGAAACAGGGAGACAGAATCCAAAGCAGGATCCAGACTCAGAGCTGTCAGCATAGAGCCCAGTATGGGGCTGGAACCCACGAACCATGAGATCGTGACCTGGGCTGAAGTCAGATGCTTAACCGACCGAGCCACCCAGGTGCTTCTATATCAGTGTTTAATTTAAAATCAATATTTAATTTTTAGTGTTTACTAGGTACAATAACTAATTTCATGTGTAGTGTTAATCTTGTCTCAGATAATGGAATTAGTTGACATTTCTGGGTTAGTTTCCATTGATTTCCCCTCCTCATTGGGGTCTAATTTCCTGCCTGGTATTTTTTGATTGGATGTCAGACTTAGTGAATTTTAAGGGTGTTAGGTAATCGTGTATGTTTCAAAACCTTCTTGAGCTTGTACTGGAATGCAGTGAAGTTACTCGGAAACCGTTAGATCCTTTTGATCCTTGCTTGAAGTTTTGTAGGATGTGATGAGGTAGGTCAGCCTTTGGGACTGTTTTCTCCCCACCACTGAAGGGATACCTGTCTGAATAATTACCCAGTGCCCTGTATCACAGAGGTTTTTCACCATGGCTGGTGGGAACCCCAGCTTTCTCCAGCCCTGGGTGAACTTGGGAGGAGATCGTTCTGCCCGCCGCTTCTGTGGTTTTACTTCCACTGTTGGGCAGTTTTCTCGCATGCATGTGCCGATCGCAGATCCCCAGAACGTGGGCTCTGTGCAGCCGTTTCTGCTCCCTCTTTGCCACCCCCTCCCCCAGTGCCATCTTGGAGTCCTCACGGCAGAGACATCCGGAGGCTTCGCCTGGGTTTCCTTCCCTCCCTGTGGCCCACAGTCACTGTGGCAGTTCTCAGGCTTACCTCCTTGCCCCCCTCTCTCAAGATCACAGTCCTGGGCTGTCCCGTGTCCGTGGCCTGAAAACTGTGGTTTCACATATTTTGTTCAGTGTTCAAGTTGTTTAAGGTGGGAGAGTAAACCCAGTGCCTGATACCCCATCTTCTCTGAAGCTGAAGTTTGCCTGCTATTTATCAGGACATTTTTGTCTGTCTCCTAAAGTAGGTTTTTAAATTGGCCTTTTCCCAGGATAGATTATCTTCAGAAGAAAAAGGGGGCCGGTGTCGTCCTTCCCTCCCCAGCGCTCACCTTTCCGGTCTCTAGTGTAGCAGTTTCGTGGTGACCTCTACCCGCCTGCTGCTTCCACGCACAACCCGCATTGGGTCACCCAGGCACGCGGAGACCCCGAGCCCCCCCCCCCGTTGCATTGGGCATGTATCTGGTGCAGGCTCCCTGCCGGCTGGCAGAGGGATTCGTCCTGGGGGGGAGTCTGCACACACTCCTTCTGCTACCCTCGCCTGCATCCTGATGTGAGCTGGCGCCCCAGTGCTGTTGCCCTCTGCTTTTATTCTCCTTACTCTGCAGGCTTCTGTCTCCTTATACTTAAAGTGCATTTCTTACAGACAGCACATAGTGAGGGTCTGGCTTTGTTCTCAGGTCAACAATCTCTCTTTTCATTGAAGTGTTTAGACTACTTACATTTAATGTAATTATCCATTTAATATAATTTGATTCGGTTTAAGTACCGTCTTGCTATTTCTTTATTTGCTGCATCTATTGTTTCATGTTTTTCTTTTCATTTTTAGGTTATTTAATAGTATTTTTATCTTTATCATTTGCTTATTAGCTATTTATTCACATATGTTTCTTTCTCTCTCTCTCTTTTTTTTTTTTTGCCTTCTGTCTGCTCTCAGGTTCACAGTATGCACCTGTCACTGCACACTCTGACTCCACCTTCTGGTGTCACGTATACCAACTCTGTAACAATGCACTTCCACATCTGCCTCCCGTCCTGTGTGCTGTTTGTCTGGTACATTTTATTTCTCAATGGTATAACCCCCATAGTACACTGTTGTCCTTGTTTTAAAAGTCAGTAATCTTTTAGGGAAAAGAAACAATGAGAATTTTTTGTAGATGACCCACATGTTTACTCTTTCTCATGGTCTGTGTGGGTGGGTGGGTGTGTATTCAGGTTTCTATACAGCGTCGTTTTCTTTCTGTAAATGAGCTCCCTTTAGCATTTCCTGCAGTGTCAAATTGTTGGTGATAAATTCTCTTAGCTTTTGTCTGAAAATGTCTTTATTTCAATATTATTTTTGCAAGATGTTTTTGCCGTATAGGGAATTTTAGCTTTATCGTCTTTGTTATTTTTTAGCACTTGAAAGATAGATTTTGACTTGCTTTTGATAGGAAGTCTTGAGTTGTTCTTTGTTCCTTTGTATGTCATGTGTCTCCCCCCCCCCCCGCCTCCCCCCTCCCCACCACCTTCGGCTGCTTTTAAGATTTTTCTCTTTATTGCTGATGTCCTGCATTTGGTTATGATGTCTCTTTGTGTGGTGTGTGTGTGTGTGTGTGCTTTTTTCATTTGTGGGACTTACTCAGGTTCTAGAATTTGGGGATTTTAGTTTTCATCAAATTGGAAAGTTTTTGCCATTATTTCTTCAAAAATTTCTGCTCTGCCTCCCTGCCCTTCTGGAATTCCAGTTGCGTGCGCATTAGACTGCGCGGTACTGTCTCACAGTCCACGAAGGCTCTGCCCATTTCGTGACCTCTTTCTGTTCATAGTTTCTATTACTATTTCTTCAAGTTCACTGACCATTTCTCCTGGAGTGTCTAATTATCTGTTGAGCCCATCCAGTAAATTTTTTAATTTCAGAAATTGCATTTTACAGCTCTGGTTATTCCATTAGGATCTTTTTTTTATAACATCTATTTTTTTTCTCCTTATAATCAGATGTTCCTTTAAGTCCTTGAACATATTTATAGTAGCTATTCTAATGTGTCTGCCAGTGTTATTATGTCTGACATTTCCTGGTGTGTTTCTATTGACTGATGTTTTTGTCCTAGGTCACATTTTTCTTTCTTGGCTTGTCTATTAGTTTCTTATTGGATGGTGGACATTGTGTTGGCCTGTTGCTGAGTGTCTGGATTTTGCGTTCTGCCTTTAAAGGGTGTTAAAGTGTTTTGGTAGGCAGTTGAGTTACTTGTGAACCAGTCTAATTCAAGACTTGTTTCTGTTTTGTATGGGGAGGGGGGTGTCCAGAGTAATCTTATCCTAAGGCACCTCTACCCCAGCCCCATTGGGGTCTCTACTGAGAATGCTGTGGATGTGTTCAGTGAAGCTTCTCCACTCTGGCTAGTCCGAACTGCCTGACCTCTGAGCATTTTTCCAGCCCACATCCCCCCTGTAGTTGTTGTTTGCTTAGCCTTAAAGAGTTTTACCCTGTCGTATGCAGCTTGGTATTCAGCAACAGGCTCAAGGAGACCTCCCTGCAGGTGTCTGGAGCATTTTCTCTGAGTAGCTGCTTTCTGATAGTCTGTTCCTCAATTCCCAGTTTCCTGAGCCTCCTGGAGTTCTGGTCCCGCTCACTTCACCTCAGCAGGACCTGTGCTTTCCACTTGTGGCTCCCTGCTTGGGTTCTTCTCTTGGCTTTTGAGTCAGAAGCTGCCTCCAGGCAGAAAGCTAGAGCCTTCATAGGGTTCACCTCCTCTGTTTCCCTTCTCTTGGAGTTCACTGTCCTGTGCTGCCCTGTTGTTCAATATCTGGAAACTGTCATTTCATGCATGTTGTCCAGTTTTCTAGCTGCAAATGGTGGTAAGAGGGATAGTTACTTCACTGTGGCTTTCTGCTATTTGATTTTGATTAATTTTGTTATGTTTATTGAATTTTGATGCATCGCTCATTCATTAATTACTAGTCCTTCTCTTCTCTGTTTTATTGGGTCTGAACTATAGCCTCTTGAATTCGGCCTTCAATAGTTTTATCCTTATAAGGCCTTGAGTTGATTCAGGTTATTCTAGGAAAATACTGAAGTTCTAGGGCACACGTTTATTTTTACCGTTTTGCATATATATTCAGTGTCTCAGGGTCTCCAGATAACAGTGAGGGCTGCATGATAGCTCACATCCCCATTCCTATACTTTTCCCCAGCACACAAGTGAGCCCTCTGAAAATCTTCATATTGTTTAAGAAACATGGGCTTCCAGGAAATTTCAGTTCTTGTGAGGAACTTAAGGCACTGAATATAATACAACATTTTGATAGATTCCTTTGTGATGACTATTTCTTCTGTCGTGAGATAATGTATTTTTTCCTAAACGGAATTGTTGGAATATTGGGTACAAAGTAATCAGTGTAGTAAAGGACTAAGGAGTACTTGACCATGATAATTAGCATAGGCTGGTAACCAGGGGCTAATGGCTGAAACAGGAATTTGTTTTATAGGACAGTTTAATCTGATCAAAGTTTTCAGTCTCATTGGGGAAAAGAAATATTTCAAGGTAGTTTGTGCCATTTTGGAATCTATGCTGAGTTTGTATTAAAGAGTGGGATGAAATATTGAAAGATTTTAACATGGTCCTTGGCTATTGATTTTTGTGGCTGTATAGTGCTAAAAATAAGGCGTCGTCCTGCTGTATTCCTGAGGTCGTAGTATGTTTCAGGAGCCCTTTAAGAGATCACAGTTTGTTTGCGATGGAGTTTATTTGTAATTTCTCCCAAAATATCCCCTTGGGGTTTTGAATGAACCTTCAGTGCATTTATAGACTGACATCTCTGTGCAGTTATCCCTTTGTTCTCAGGAACATGGTGTGATTTGCTGGTGGGACTTTCCTCATGAGGTTCTTCATGTTTGTGGCGATCTCTTCTGCTTTGTATTTTGGCTTTTGTTGCTTATTGGGAATATCCTCCCAGTTGTATTTTTTTTTTTTTCATCAAGTCAGTATTTATGGAGAAACTTGATTTTTGCCAGTTTATCTTTAAATCGGTTTTCTTATTACATGTTCCTTGTTCCAGTATTTTTGCAAGTGAATGGGGTCGAGGGACCCCTGGGACCATCCTCCGCATTGCTGTAATATCTCTACCTGCATGCAATACTCCCCACACACAGGGACGAGGGGGGTGTGAAGCGGGTAGTTGACCCTGTGTGTGTATGGGGGGGGTGGGGCTGCTTCTCTCGAGATGTGCTGAAGTAACAGATTACAAAAACACCTTTTGTGGGGATAAGTAACCAGTACTCAGCTCTTTCTCTTGAACCCCAAGGCTAGTTCCAGAATGCTTGGTAGGCTAGAAGGAGGACACAGTTAAGTAATAACTTTTAGCCTAATATGGAGTGTGTGTATGTTTGTATATGTGTATATGTGTGTATGTATTATACATATGTATGTGTGTGTGTGTATATACGTGTGTGTGTGTGTGTGTATATATATATATATATACACACACACACACACACACAAAACCCAAAGGTCACAATAACTGGCATTTACCGGGCCCTTTGTGCCAGTCACTGTTATAACCACTTCGTATTTATGACTTCACTTATCATCGGTGTCACGAGGCACATGCTGTTATCCTTATCTTATTCTGGAGGAATTTGAGACAGACTTTAAGGAATTTGGCCAAGTTCAGAAAGCCGTTGAAATGGTAGAGTAGGGAGTTGACCCCTCGTGGTCTGGCTCCAAAGTCAGCTCATAATTGCCATGTTGCCAGCGATGACATTTCCTCTCCTGTTTGTGGGGGAATGAAAATCATTGTCAACACACAGCGTTGACTGTTGGTGGGGGGGAGGGGGGACCAGTCAGACGCTGTTACTGGGAGTGTGTATGTTTTCGACCAGTTGTCTTCGGGATTTGGGGCACTGTTTGCTTTTAGACTCTTCTTCCCCTTTTTTGCTCCGAGGCGCTTGTCCTTTTACAATCACACTATTTCAGTTTAGGCTGGGAGTCAGGTTATCTTCTTAACCACAGCTAAGTAAGTTTTCATGTGCTTTGCCCTGGAGGTTGCCGGGTGGGTTAGACACCTTGCAGCTGTGATAGAGAACAAGATAGATGTGCTGATATGAACACTGCTATGATGACATAAAACATGAAATGTAGACGAGCATAGGTGCTGTGGTTCTAATTGGCTCTGTGTGTGTGCGCACACGTGTGTCAAATGCATGATGTTTGGAAGGCCAGTTTCAAATCTGTTAGCCCTTGTGCCCTTTGACAGGAGGAGAGGAACTTTTTTTAACTTTTCCATTTGTAAACTTCATTGTATTGCTTTTCATGTCATTGCATTGTATTGCTTTTCATGTCGTTGTAAAATGTAATTATGTGTATATTTATGTGGAGCAAAGGTAACAGTACTCAGAATGGGAACTCCTGGAAGACAGTACAAATTCTGTCTACCCCCTTCCCACCCCACCCCCCCCCTTTTAAGTTATGCTTGGGAGCATTTTGTGCTTTGTTACAACCAAGGAAGCATTCTCCTGTAGATTGTGGTATTTTCAGCAGAATTCTGAGCTTCCGAGGTAGAGGCATTAAACAGTACTTCCAATTTTTAATTTTTTTTCAACAGGCAATAGACTTATGTTAATTAAACACACACACACACACACACACACACACACACACACACACACACACACGAAAATGGTGCAGAGAGAATGACACAGGAAATTCCTATCTGTCCCCGCCCCCGGCCAGCTGGCTTCTCTCCTTGGGGGCCGTGTTACCGGTTTCTTTTCCCTCCTTACAGAGATAGTCTGTGCACACACAAGCAGAGGCATTTTGCCCCTCTTTTCACACAAATGACATACCAGGCTTTATTTTCTTATTTAACACATCCATTAGAGACCATCGCACCTCTGAAAAATAAGCAAACCTTAGTTGTTTTTTGCTGGAGCGTGCTGTTCCACTTTGTGCAGCGCCCTACTCTCTTTAGCAATCGCCAGCGCTGGGCTGCGCCTGCTCGCTCACTGTTGTAAGCAGGGCTGCAGTGAGTACCCTTTTATGCACATCACTTTGCAGACATGTGAATATTTCTAGAAGATACGTTCCTAGAAGTGGAATTTCCAAGTAAGACAGTCTCTGTTTGTAATTTTCATAGACATTGCCATCCACACCGTAAGAATCCTCACTCCCATTCCCACCTAAGAATAATCTACTTCCTGAACCTACGGCTTCATCAACAATGATGTTGCTATGAGTTTCTAAATTTTTTTAATGTTTATTTATTTTTGAGAGAAAGACACAGTGCAAGCGGGAGAGGGGCAGAGGGAGAGAGAGAGGGAGAAACAGAGTCCAAAGCAGGCTCTAGGCTCTGAGCTGGCAGTGCAGAGCAACTCAAACAATGATGTTACGAGTTTCATTTTTGTTTCTCTGCCATGCTGGTAGGCGAAAAATAATGTTTGCTTTATATTTTTAAGAGCCATCTTTACTTTTTTTTTTTAAATTAATTTATTTTAAGAGAAAAAGAAAGAATTCCAAGCAGGCTCAACACTGTTAGCACAGAGCCTGACGTGGGGTTCGAACCCATGAACTATGAGATCACAACCTGAGCCGAAATCAAGAGTCGGATGCTTAACTGACTGAGCCATCCAGGTACTCCACCCTCTTTTTTTTTTTTTTTTCTTTTTCTTTCTTTCTTTTTCTTTTTCTTTTTCTTTTTCTTTTTCTTTTTCTTTTTCTTTTTCTTTTTTCTTTTTTCTTTTCTTTTTTTTTTTTTTTTTTTTTACTGATTTGTAGGTACCCTCTGTAGAGTAGGGGAACTAACCTTTAGTCTCTGATATGAATTACAAATATTTGTTTGTCATTTGTCTTTTTTTTTCTTTATTGTCATTATTTTTGATCTTATTTATATTGGCTTTCGCCAGGCAAGGCAGGTATCTTTTACTTGAGTGAAGAGAAATCTCTCTCCCCCTCCCTCTTAAGGACTTGAAGATTCTGTCTCACATGTGAAGCCTTCCTCTACTGCAAGGTTATTTTTTAAATTCTCCTCTAAGATTTCCCTTGGTACTTCTTGTAGTTTCTTAAAAAGTTTTTTTCCCGTGGAGAATGTCAAACGTATACAAAAGCAGAATAGTATAATGAAGCCAACACACCCATCACCCAGCTTCAACGACTATTGACTCCTCTTGTTTGGTCCAGACCCCTGAACTTCCCTTGCTCTTGCATTTTCTGAAGAAATGCCAGATCTCTTATCACTTCATCTGTAAATATTTCAGTGGATTTCTCTAAAGATGGGCAGTACTTTAAAAATATAACCACAAGGAGCGCCTGGGTGGCTCAGTCGGTTGAGCGTCCGACTTCGGCTCAGGTCATGATCTCATGGTTCGTGAGTTTGAGCCCCACGTCGGGCTCTGTGCTGACAGCTCGGAGCCTGGAGCCTGCTTCGGATTCTGTGTGTCCCTCTCTCTCTGTTCCTCCCCTGCTCGTGCTCTGTCTCTCTCTCAAAAGTGAATAAAGATTAAAAGAAATTTTTTTTAAAAATTAAAAAAAATATATAACCACAATACCATTTTGATACCTGAAAATTGAATGCTTTTTAAATATCCCATAGCTCTTAAGTATTCAGATTTTTTTATTATCATAACCTTTTTTTGCATTTTGTTGAACTCAGAATCCAAATAAAGTCTATGTATATTGCAGTTGGGATCAGTCTCTGAAATCTCTTTATTTATGGGTTCCCCTGTTCTCCCACCCCCAGCAGGCTTGTTTTTGTCTTTGAGATTTGTTAGTTAGAGAAAATGGATTCTGTAACTTCCTACATATGGATTTTCCTATCACATCCTCATTGCATAGTTAAATATATTTCTTTATACTTCCTATAAATTGGTACTAGGATCTAGAGTGTCCATAAGATGCAAATTCTTTTTTCAAGTCGATTTCATAATTGGCATTGTATTCCATCAGAAGGCAAATAATTTCTGGCTGTCTTTTGGAGGCACTATGCTTAGATGCATTAAAGTATTAGGGATTGAAAATGATGTTCTAATTCTATTACTCCCTTTTCATTTATTTCATTTATGAGCTATCTTCAAGGTTCATCCATGTTTATGCATTTTGCAGAATTTCCTTCTTTTTAAAAGCCTAGTTTAATATACCACATTTTCCTTATCCATTCATCTGTCAAAAGGCATTTAGTTTGTTTTCATATCTTGTCTATTATGAATAATGCTGCAGTAAATATGGGTGTGCTAGTACCTCTTTGAGATCCAGATTTCAGTTCTTCTGGATAAATACCCAAGAGTAGAATTATTGGATCATATGGTAGTTCTAGTTTTAATATTTTAAGAAATCTCTATACCGTTTTCATAGTGGCTCTACCATTTTACGTTAGCTAGAATATTTTTATAAAGGGAAACTTACCTGTTACTTGATTCCTTAGTGGTGCAGTTTATAAAAAAAAAGGGGCAAGATAAATGCCAGATTTTTCCCACCTTTATTTACCAGCTTTCAGAATGCATTGGTTCCCTCATATCATGTAATTGTGACCCATTATTTTTATCATTTTGAACTCTCAGGTTTAAGTAAATTTGATGCTCAGTCCACTGTAGCCTTTATCCTTATTGTTGCTTGTATTGCCTCTTGTTTGGGTGGCGAGCTCCCCTGCAAGTTGGAGCCTGTGTCCTTTCAACACTGTCTTAGCAGGTTTGGCGAGTATCTTTGATATCTGATAGGAAAAGATGTTCTGGGCCCATCTTTGTATGTTGTGCATGTGTTCTTGTTTTCTTTTTTCTTTTTTTTTTTTTTAAGTTTATTTATTTTTGAGAGAAAGAAAGGGAGAGCACAAGTGGAAGAGGGGCAGAGAGAGACCTGAAATTGACCTGAAATCAGCCAATTCTCTAAGTAAATCTGATTCCTTTTAATGAAACGTGCTATTTGAAGATTCTAATCTGGGCACTAGCTATGTGATTTTTTTTTCTTTCTCACTTTTTCTCTCTCCCTTTTCTCTCTCTCTGTCTCTGTTTCTCTCTCTCTCTTTCTTCTTGTAAATATTTGGTCCATCTTAGAATTTATATTGGTATAGGGCATGAGGTAGGGATTCACTCCCCGCCCCCCCCCACCCCAGATCGACTCACTTACAGTAAAGCAATATAATGCCCTCATACTACTTACTTTACTGGTACTTACTACTATACATTGGGACTAGTTGTGGACTTTCTACTTTTTCTCTTCTCTGCTTGTTTTTTTGACGATTTTTTTCATTTTTATGTATTTATATGGCCAAACACATTTTAGGATCAGCTCTGTTTCAGGAAAAAAAAAAATCTGTTCATCTTTTTATTAAAATCTGTGACAGAGAGTTGCTATCTCAGTGGAGCCTCCCATCTTAAAACGTGGGAAGGTTCTTTGCATGAATTAGTTTTTCTGGTCTAACAAAGTACCTGCAGACCTCGTAACTTAAAACAACAAAGACCTACCTTTTCTTTAGCTCTATGGGTTGGCTGTGGGTGGCTCCTGTGGCCTGGAAAGCCCAGCTGAGGCTGGAGAAGCTTCCAGTGGCCTTCCCCCCATGTTGGGGTCTCACCTTGTACAGCTCAGATGCCTGGGGTGGGATGGCGTCCCCTGTAGAGGCTAACCCGGGCTGATTCAGTGGTCGCAGAGGCGATCCTGGTAACAGAAGAGGGCCACCCTGGGTATGCAGGTGCTTTCATGCCTTTCTTCTGTCACATTTGCTGTTACTCTCTTGGCCAAGGCAGCAAGCACATGAACAAGACCAGAGTCCAGAGGTGGAAAAATGGCCTTCCCTTCTCAATGGGAGGACTGGCAGAGTCACCCTGCCAAAGGATATAGGGATGGGAAGATTTATTGTGGCCCTTATTGCAAGCAATCTGCCACACTCCCCAGTTTTTCCAATTTTCTGTGTCTTTCAGGAACGTTTTAAGACTTTTTCCAGATAGGTTTCTATTTTTTGTTACTACTATAAATGGTGTCTCCCTCCTCCCGTTTTAATTTAGAATTCTTGGGCGGGTGGTACGTGTATACAGCAAAAATGGAAATGATGTGAAAAGGAGCCCACTGTGAGGAATCCACTCTTTTCCTCTCCCATCTCTATAGGTAACCAGTTTAAAAATAATTTGTTTATCTAGTGCTTTTTGGTGGAAATATTGGCAAATATAAATATGTCTATGTATGAAAAAAAAGTAGTATTCTCTATGCCCTATTCTGCGGCTTGCTTTCCTCACTTAGTGATATTTTCCTTCCGTGTCAGCACATACAGATTGTTCTTATTCTTTTATTGCTGCGTAATATTCTCTCGTGATATAACAGTTCCCTATTGCTAGACACTAGGGTTGTCCACAGTCTCTTCATATGAAAAACAGTGCTATGTTTTCACTGGTACACATTCTGCGTCTAGAGAATGGAGTCCAAAATGAGATTTCTTTTTTAGTTTAGAGAGAAAGTGCGCGAGCAGGGGAGAGGGGGCAGAGGTAGAGAGAGGGAGAAAATTCTAAGCAGGCTCCATGCTTGCATGAAGCCTGACGCAGGGCTCAATTCCACGACCCTGGGATTGTGACCTGAGCTGAAATCAAGAGTCAGACGCTTAACCCAACTGAGCCACCCAGACACCGACCAAAATGAAATTTTTGAGTCAAAGGGTAAATTTATCTTTAAAACTTTATTGAGGGAAAAAGAAGAGAGGGAAAGAAGAGCCCCAAGAGAGACTCTTAATGACAGAGAGCAGAGGATTGATAGAGGGTGATGGGGGGGAGATGCGCTAGATGGGTGATGGGCGTTAAGGATGGCGCTTGTGATGAGCACTGGGTGTTGTATGTAAGTGATGAGTCACTGGGTTTCTACTCCCAAAACCAATATTGCACTGTTAACTAACTAAAAGTTAAATTAAAAAAAAAAAAAAAAGCTTCTGCACAGTGAAGGAAACAACAGAACTAAAAGGCAACCTATAGAATGGGAGAAGATATATGCAAATGACATATCTGATAAAGGGTTAGTATGCAAAATCTGTAAAGAACTTCTAAAACTCAACACCCCAAAGAAACATAATCTACTTTACAAATGGGCAGAAGACATGAATAAACATTTTTCCATAGAAGACATCCAAATGGCCCACAGACACATGAAAAGATGCTCAACATCACTGATCATCAGGGAAATACAAATGAAAACTCCAGTGAGATAAACCTCACGCCTGTCAGAATGCCTAAAATCAACAACACAAGAAACAACAGGTGTTGGTGAGGATGTGGAGAAAGAGGAACCCTCCTGCACTGTTGGTGGGAATGCAGACTGGTGCAGCCACTCTGGAAAGCAGTATGGAGGTTCCTCAAAATTTGAAAATAGAACTACCCTACAATCCAGAATTGCACTACTAAGTATCTACACAAAGGCTACAAAAATACAGATTCAAAAGGGATACTTGGACCCCATCGTTTATAGCAGCATTATCAACAATAGCCAAATTATGGAAAGAGACCAGATGTTCATCGACTGATGAATGGATAAAGATGTGATGTACACACACAGACACACACACACACACACACACACACACAGAGAGAGAGAGAAAATGGGGTATTATTCAGCCATAAAAAAGAAAGAAATCTTTCCATTTGCAACAATGTGGATGGAGCTAGAGGGTATTATGCTAAGTGAAATAAGAGTGAGAAAAATACCATATAATTTCGCTCATGTGGATTTTTAAGAAACAAATGAGTAAAGGGGGAAAAAGAGAGGCAAACCAAGAAACAAACTCTAGGGACGCCTGGGTGGCTCAGTCATTTATTTGAGTGTTTGACTTGGGCTCAGGTTATGATCTCATGGTTCATGAGTTCGAGCCCCACATCAGGCTCACTGCCGTCAGCCTGTCAGTATAGAGCCTGCTTCGGATCCTCTGTCTGCCCCCCCTTTACCCCTCCCCGACTCGTGTGTGCTGTCTCTCTCAAAAAATAAAACATTAAGTATATAGTAAAAAAAGAAACAGACTCTGAACCATAGAGAACAAACTGATGGTTTGGGGGGGGGTGGGTTAAATAGGTGATGGGGATTAAGGAGGGCACTTGGTGTGAAGAGCACTGGGTGACATAATGGAATTGTTGAGTCACTATATTGTACAATTGAAACTAATATTACACTGCTAACTAAGTAGAATTTAAATAAAATAAAAGCTAATATTCCTTTGAAAAGAAAAAACAACTATGCTGAGACAGCATTTCTCCCTTATTGGGTTGGCAAAAATCCAAAAGTTGGGTAATTTATTCTGTTTGTGAAACTGTAGACAGCCAATCACCTTCATATATATGTTGCTGGTAATAGTTTAAATGGTACAGTCCCTAGTGGAGATCTGGCAACATCTTCCAAATGAATTTGCCTTTCCTTATGTGTGAAATTGAGCATTCTTTGTTTCATATGTGTAAGTACCATTTATATTTTCCTATGAACTGTTTGCTCCTCTGCCCATTTTTATGGGTTCCTGGTCTTTTTCTTAAGTTCTAGAAGCTCTATATATTAGAGTAACCCTTTGTGACGTGAATTACAAAGATTCTTCTCTTTATGACTGAGGCAATATATATTAATGACTTTTTTATAGTCATTGTGTTCCCAGCCATGATATAGAGATCAGATTAATGGCCCCCTGAGCGAGATCTGGCCTGCCATGTGTTTTTTGTAAATAAAGTTTGATTTGAATGCAGCCACACTCATTTACTTGCACTATTGCGTATGGTAGCTTTTGCACTACGGCAGCAGAGAGACTGCATGGCCTGCAAAAGTTCAAATGTTTAGTACCTCGCCCTTTACGGAAAAAGGAAAACCGACCCCAATTTCAAGCAACCACATCAAAGTGTTTAGTATGATGAAGCCATTTTGATATGGCCTTAAAAATAAAAAATCCAGGTAACTTTAAATGTGTATGTGCAGTTACGAAGCAGTGGGCAGAACAGGCAGTCACGTGCGGGTGTCCTAAGTGTCTGTTTTGGCGTGTTACTTGGTCATAGTGATGTTATGTGTGGTATGGCCAGTTTGATGCCACCTAATCAGATAACTATTAAAACACCTTTGTCTGATTGGCCTCATGTACGGTACTGAAGAAGCTTGGATCTGGGTGAGTTTGGGGAGAAAGTCTCTTAAAGTCAGCCCAGTCTCTAGCAGTTTGGTTTGGTTCCGTTCAGAGAATTTCCTTGGTTCAAGTGCTTTTCCAGAACTATTATCCATACGTGGACTACAGGGAGGGGAAAGTAATGTGGAAGTGGATGGTACAATGTGATTTATTTATGATCGCTATTTAAAACTTTTCTGTTCCTCTTGTGATTGTGTAATTGATTTGCCCTTTGCTACACTCAGATTTAAGATTATTCTAAATATGTCTTGGAAATTCGTATTCCTGTACTCTGTGAACTGTTTCTGTTTACATTTCTTTTTGTGGAAATTTCCCAAATTGCTCATCTAATTGACCACTAGTTAAAAAATTCCTCTAAGTGCATCATATTTCAGGAAAACAGATGAAAGCCCACTTTAGGAAAAACATTTACAGAGCACGTTAATTTCACTGTGGTAGTTCATTCCTGACATTTTTGCGTAAGAAAAGTTTTCAGCCATTCTCAATGGCTACTTTGGTTCTTTGTAGAAATTTCTTTTGGAAAAAGATCTTTTATAGAACAACTATTAAAATAAAACCTTAACAAAATTTTAACATCTTAACTATATTTTCCTCTTATTTTAGAGGTAAGGAGAGGGAGATGGGGAGAGGGAGGGGAGAGACTCTTTTAAGCAGGCTCCACGCCCAGCACTCGGAGCCTGATGTGGGGCTTGATCTCATGACTGTGAGATCATGACCTGAGCCGAAAGGATGCTTAACCACCTGAGCCACCCAGGTGCCCCTTGACTATATTCTTGAATAGATAATAAACACATTGCTTGTGAACATTTAAGGAAACAGACTATTTCCTTTGTTAGGGAGCAAGAATTCCTGTCTTTTAAGGGTCATTCTAGCTGGACCAAGAATCAAATTGTCAGACAATTAACAGGAGAAGTTGTCAGATTAACAGGAGAAAATCAAATTTAATGGCATATGTACGGGGAATCCACACAGACGTGGAAATTCCAAAGACCGGCAAAGTGAGTTGTATGTGTCATTGTGAACTAAGGAGAAGGGGGCAGGGGTCTGGGATTTCAGAAGAAAGGAATGTTCTTCACGGGGCGATAAGAAGACCAGATGTTTAGTAATTAGATGTTTGCCCAGCCCTCACACATGGGTCACTCAGATAAAACTTATCTCCGTGAATACCCTTATTCTGGGAAGGACCCCCAGTGTAGATTTTTCTGTGTAGTTAAGGGAGGAGCAAAAGTTTCTCTTCAACCTTCGGGGTCTCAATTGCCTTCAGCTCAGAATAATCCCCATGCCAGAGTGGCCCAGCTTGGGGTGGCCTGCTCTTAGCCCCTACGGCTTCCTCCTGAAACTTCCCTGAAGTTTCACACATTAAAAAGTTGAGCTGATAGGTTGTTTTATCCCATTGAACCAGTCTCTTAGTCCTGACAACAGGTCAGTATAATCTTGTTCATTTCATGAGGTGGTGATGCAGGTGTGTTCTCCAAGTTACGCCAAGTTACGTGGTAGTCAGGCTGCTGGGAACTCTGGGAGCTAGGTACCAGGCTGATAATGTCCAGTGGAGCGTTATTGGCTCCATGAAGTCAACGTTAGTTCCCTAAAGCTGTCCGGTCACATCTGAGTCTGCGCGTGTCTCTCAAATACGACATTCCAGTTGAAGCTTTGGTAATACCCTTTGATATTTGGTAATACCATGTGATAATACCATTTTTTCCATTGGTGTCCTGTCATAAGGAGAACAGATTCATATTGAACTTATGCAAAGAAATAGATTGCCATAAGCATATAAGAATACTCACTGAGAGTTTCTGAGTTCCGGAGGGTTCAGAAAAGAAAAGTTTCAGTTTGTTCAAAAAGGTGTATTTTATCAAATTGCAGTAAGTTGATTAGCTTAAGAGAAAACGTCTTCTTAAATCTGGAAAAAAACCAAAACATTTTTAAAAAGTCAACAATGTTCCAAACAAAAAATCATAAAAAGTGTAATTGTCTTCCTCAATTTCAGTCCCACGTTATTAATTCTTCTGCTTGAATCCGGTTCTTCCGCTAGTTCCAGAAATTTTTACCCAGTTCAGTTTTACGATCTGCAGGTTATCAGAAACCTGTACTCAGAGCTTTTTCCATGTGTCTCATTGAAGATGAAACACATTTGCAGGAAGCTTTTGTAGAGGCATCTGAGTAAAGAGTATTACTGTCTGTAAACGATAAACTTACATAAAAATGGCCGTGGTTGAAGATTTGATTAGAGTTCACTACAAGCAATTGGTAAGGAGATTGGGTTATTTTTGTGACATACGCTTCAGGATAATAACACACCAGGACATCAGATTTCTAGGAGTTTCATGTAATTCTTAGAACACTTAACTTAGTAATATATCTACATAAGTATAATGTAGGAGGGTTTAATATCACTTTTTTGACAGTGCTCCCCATGTAACTTAACATACCTAATAAGCCTGATTCGTTTAATTTCTCAAATCTTTGAAACATTCCATGGGCCCTTTGTAACACCTCAGATTGTGGTCAAAGACTTTATTTTAGAATTTGGTTTTGGGAAGTATGTCAGGAAATATCAAAAGATTTGGATATTTGATTAAATAGAATCACAAGTCATTTTGAAAAAATATTTAATTATCCATTTAACCACAATGACAGTACAAGATTTCAAAAACCAATACAGAAGATTACATAGTTGTGAGCAAAATTGAACTCTTTTCATATTAAGACTCAGTTTTCTTAAGTAATCAAAGAGCTGATAAACATAAGAAATTATTTTGGCAAACATGGAATAATTGTTAGGCAGAGAACTTAAAAGGTAAAGAAAAACCTTTGTTTACAATTTCTTACGAAATTGTAGACCAATAATAGTTCAAAAGAACTTTGTACCGTTAACAAAGAAAAAAACTAAAACATTGCACCAGGGCACTTTTGATATTAAAACTCATTTACTTATTTGAAATTATCCTAATCTTAGCCAGTACAGGCCACACATAAAGTTTCTTTCTGAAGAGTGTTTCTCTGTAAACCTTACACACGTTTCTTTTTCATGTTCGGATTTTGTCCTAAACTTTACCCTTTTAAATAACTAGTCTCACTTGAGGACAAAATTCTTTTCTTTTTCCTTAACAAACATGTATTTTATTCCTCAAACTTCTTGTTGTCAAAAGCACATCCCATTTTCCTCACATACCAAGTTGTTTCCCTTATTATTTCCAGTGCTCTTAATTACATTCGTTAGAATTCTTAGTGCTTAGAAACCTTAATTTCTAGTGAAAACTGAGTAGTAAGCAACTGTGAATTGTTACACCAGAACTCTTTAGATTGGCAGTTTCATACTTGATATGAATTTTTTTCATAGTACAATAAAGCACAAAGTATATTTATTAACAGACCCAAACGTATCCTTAGTTTCTCTGGAGTAAGACAGAAGTAGATTACTTAATGTTTCATTATTTTATCTTAATTGGAAATGATCTAGACAATCAGTGAACTTTACTCATCATTTAACTTCGTGAAATTTTAAGTTTTCAGGTTACCAAAGATTTTGGAAGCTATTTAAAAGCTACAAACCTTCTTATTTTATTTACATCTATTTAATTTACTTGTTCTTAACAGTTATGCCTAGCCTACCCGTAAAACTTCATGAGGCATTAGACAAAGTCAGTTATTATTCTGAGTCTTTTTTCCTCTGACATATTTTACAACAGAGATACCATAAGTTTATTTGACTTTTAGTAAACACAAGCAGAATGAAAGTTTATATTTAATGCTGATAACTGTAAATACATGTCTGCTTTAATTAAACCAGCAACCTTAAATTGGCTTTCATACCACATATTGTCCCAGGTCACATGAACTTGAAAAACATTTTGAGTTAGTTTCTATCTTTCTGAGTTTTAGGATGGCCAATCCTTACAAATGCTTGCCTTCAGATCAACTAAATAAAGGTCTTTTACAGATTAATTTTAGCAATATCATCCAGAGGTAGAGAAGACACAGACACACACAAAAATACACAGGCAAGATGTAAACAAAATCTTAATTTTGTTTCTTTTTTTTTTCCTAATGTTTCTTTATTTTTGAGAGACAGACAGAGTGTGAGTAGGGAAGGGGCAGAGAGAGAGGGAGACACACAATTCAGAGCAGGCTCCAGGCTCTGAACTGTCAGCACAGAGCCCGACGCGGGGCTCGAACCCACGAATCGTGAGATCATGACCTGGGCCGAAGTCGGATGCCCAACCGACTGAGCCACCCAGGCACCCCTTAATTTTGTTTCTACTAATATTTGTGGAGAGGACGTTACAGGCCCAATTTAAGATACTTCTCTCTTTTTTTCTTCAGTTTCAGGAGATTGTGGGCTGTGTTTACATTTCAAAGACATGAGATTATTAATTTCAAGGGACAGAGAATTTCAAAAGTATTTTTTTAAAGAGTTTCAAGGTGATTGTCATTTAAAATTTATTTTTTGGGGGGGCCTGGGTGGCTCAGTCAGTTGAGTGTCCAACTCTTGATTTTGGCTCAGGTCACGATCCCAGGGTCGTGGGATCAAGCCCCGTGTTGGGTCCACTCTGAGCACAGAGCCTGCTTGAGATTCTCTTTCTGTCCCTCTGCCCCTCTCCCTGACTGCCCCTTGAATAAAAGAGAAAAAAAATTTTTTTAAGTAAAATTTACCTTTTTAAGGTACAGAATTTAGTTCCAATATCCTGATCTTTTATAATACGTACACACATTTTGAGAGGAATAGGTAAGGTTTGGAGATTGGTAAAGATAGGTGAACTTTCACTTGTTTCTAGAGTTGTAGTTCTGGTTTTAGAGAGATTTGTAAAATAAAGGCAGTTATTCCTATTCCCCAAACACCTGGATTAGAGCCTGAGTATCAAGAGATTGACTCACATTTTTAACTATCAGGGAGAACTTTAACTAAAATGGGAACCAAGAGATTTCTGCCTTTGTAAAGTATGTATGAAGCATTTCAACAAGCATTTTTCTGGATACCAAATTTACCCTTGGCTTCTGTTAGTCCCTAAACATTGGCCTTTTGCAGTGTCATTTGTATAAGGGCCTAGGAGAAATTTTGGTCATCTATTTCCTCAGTGAAGGGAAAGTTGTGAATATAGTCAAATAGCCTTTCTGATTACTTTCTGAATTCAGTGGGGTCATTTGAAAGTAGAGGTAAAAGGTACTTCATAATTTAAAAGATCCGACGCTGTTCAGAGGATGCAAATTCTTTTGCAGGGGGTTGTCTAGGATACACCTGCAAAGGACATAGTACAGGAATGCCTACTCTTCAGTAAACCCTGATCACAGAGCCCTGGAAAGTAGGAGCAAAGCAATCCTTATTGCCAGTCTCATGTGCTTTTGCTGAGATTTTCTGGCTTTCAGCTTTTACATGAGCAACCTTAGAGCCTAGAGATTAGGCCAGAGTGATCTCTGTAAATCTTGTAGGGAAAGGGAAGTTAAAACAGGCAGGTGAGCCTGGAATTTACTTTGGATTGTGGATATTTATTTTTAAATCTTAAGGCTAATTTCTGTTCTTTTATCTGGTCAAGGGAGTCCCTGAGGCTAGCCATTACTTAATAAGACAATTGAGAGCTTTTTTTTTTTTTTTAAATCTAAATATAGCCTATTTAAAGGATCCATTGTCTGGCCATTGGTGAGTTGGATCTATTAATAGCAACTCAAACCAATACGCCTTTTAGTGGTTTAACCAAAGATGCAAGAGGCATCCAGAGGGCATAAATGATGTAGCTCCCATGGTCCAAAAGTTTACTCCTAAAATTAGCCTAGGAAAGCCAAAGGCACAGGCGGCAATAAGGGTGGTGTGGTGAAAATGCCGTGTTCAGTCTCCCGCAAGAATATGCGATGCCTCCAGTCCCAGATCCGCTAATCGAACGCCAAGCAGGTGCTCCTGGAATGGGACTTTCCAGCGCTAATCAAGCAATGAAGGCTGAGATGACACAGGTTCCTCTGGACTGGAACCTCTCATGACAGATACCCCTGAGAGCTGGCACAGCTGGACAGAGAGAAAGAGGCTTGGATCCCCAGCCTATTCAGCTGGCCACCAAGTGCACCCTCTGGATGGTGGAAACCAAAGAGAATATTCCCATTGGTCATAAAGCCAAGCTCCTAGGACATAGAACAAGATAAAAGGAAAAATCTAACAGCTTTGTCTAAGCCTTAGGTTTCCTTAAGCCACACTAATAACTAAGAGGGATGTGCTGTTGGTTTGGACACTGTTGTTTTAGAGTGTGCCTCATTGCAGGTGGCAGGTGACCTAGTGTCTGTCTACCCTGTTCTGTGACCAGTTGGTCCTATCATAGGAGTCTTCCTGAGGGTCTAGCAGCTTTTAAGTGCTTGGCCCATGCCCACCAATTTTGTGGCTTTGGCTTCCGAGATGGCCTTTAGCAACAGATGACAGACAAAAGGCACAGCCGAAGGAAAACAAAGACCATCTCTGGGAGGAAATGGATGAGTAACCAATGTGTACTCTACCAAATTTAACCAAAGAGTTGCTAAGCCCAAGGAACTAGTTCTACAAACCTTTTCTCCTGCTAATCTCAATTTAGAAAGCGAGTAAAGGACTCTTACCAGTGTTGCCCCATCCACTCTGCAGGGGGAGATTCCGGGAAGCTGATGTGGTGGGAAATCTCACTTTCTGTGGCTGCTTGTCAGTTGTCCTGGGATCTGTCAGCCTCAGCAGTGTGCTGGGGAATGGTGGCCAGCGAGTTAAAGCATCTTGCCACCTACACCGACAGTCAGATAGGAATTCTTCCTGCCCTTCTGGCCGGACTGAGAATCTAATTAACATGAGACCGCTTAACAGGAGAAAAATCCAATTTAATAGCATATGTATGGGGAATCTACACAGATACGGAAATTCCAGAGACCGGCAAAATGAAATATATATGTAGCTGGGGCCCAGGGGTATAAGAGCACCTGGCTCCGGGATCCCCAAACAGATGAGGTTTAGCTGCTCACCCCTGACAAAATCCAAAGGCAGAGAAACGAGATGTGGTGAAACAAGGAAGGAATTGATTTCACTGAGACCACCATGGGGAGGCCAGCAGACGAGCATCTCAGACTGTCTCCAGAGTGCCAAAAGTACTTCCGGGTTTATATAAGAAAAATGTGAGGCAAAGGTGGGCTGTGAAGGTCAACTCAGTCATCAGTCAAGACCCGACATGTTGGGGCCAGTCATGTGGGGTCTTGCTGACTGAGGGCAGACCTTTTTGCTTGAGGGGGTGGTTTTGGTTCCCATGAGTTAAGAGATAAACTGGACAGAAGAACTGAATCGCTTAGAAGGTTTGAGGTCAAAGTGGAGGTCGTTGAAGTTCTCCTCAAATATGTCGTTCTGAACTAAGGAGAAGGGGGCAGGGGTCTGGGACTTCTGAGGGAAGGAATGCACTTCACAGGGCAATGAGAGGAGTAGATACCTAGTCGTTAGATGTTTGGCCTGCCTTACAGATGGGTCACTCAGATAACATTTATCTTAGTGAGGGGTGCCTGGGTGGCTCAGTCATTTGAGCATCTGACTTTTGATTTCAGCTTGGGTCATGATCCCAGGGTCGTGAGATTGAGACCTGATATCGGCCTCCATGCTGAGTGTGGAGCCTGCTTGGGATTCTCTCTCCCTCTCTCCCCTCCCCAGCTTGCATGCGCGTGCGTGCGCGCACACACACACATGCTCCCCCCCCTCAAATAAATAAAATAAGAGGACAACTCTGATAGAAAAAAATTTTTATCTCAGGAAATAACTCTTAGACCCCCACTCTAGATTTTTCTGTGCAGTTAAGGGAGAGGCAGAAGTTTCTCTTGAGCCCTCAGGGTCCCCATTGCCTTCAACTGAGAATAATCTTCATACCAGAGTGGCCCATCTTGGGGTGGCCTGCCTTCTGTCCCTACACCTTCTTTAGAAATTTCAAGAGCAACTTACCTAAAACCTGATAATTGATCCACGTCCTCTGGGAGAGTGTCTTAATGTTCGTGGCCGTCTTGGACCTCAACCCTGCCATACGTTAACAGTTTTACTAATGACACAGGTGAAGCTATGAAAAGCATGCTTATCAGGCTTTCTGATGACTCTTGGCAGGAAGCGCTAAGGGATAGTTGGATATAGTTGGATGATGGCTTCAGAATTCAGAAAACTTAGTAGGTTGGAACAGTGGCTAAATCTAACAAGATGCAATTTTACAGGATAATTTAAGATTCTCTATTTGATTCAAAATAACAACTGAACAAGCACGGGCCAGGATTTAAATGAAATTACAGATTGATATAAACTGGAAAGCATTTAAGTCTTAATCATTTAGAATAAGGACAGATGTATATATAAAGGATGTCATAATGCTCTCAGAGTTTATTAAAGTGAGTTCTGTTTTTTCTGACGATCTTGTTGGTTATGTAAAAATGAGATACAGAGAGGAGTTAAGTGGTGGAGGAGTGGGGGGCCCTAAGCTTGCCTCATCCCTCAAACACAGCTAGATAAATGTCAAATCATTTTGAACACCCAAGAAATTAATCTGAGGACTGAGGGAGCAAAACTACACAACTAGAGGTGAAAAAAACCACACTGGGGAGGGTAGGGGCTGCAGAAGGTTGGTTTGGGGGAGAAGAGAACTGTGAATGCTGCAGTGGGGAGGGAGCCCTGACCATAGAGAAAGGAGAGAGAGAAATAGTGAAAGCGTGCATAGTGAGTCCCCAAAACCATTGACTGGGAAAAGCAGAGGGGCTTCTGCCACACGTTGTCATGAGCAGCAGAGCGCAGAGTCTGAAGCTTTACAAGTCTGCACCATTGCTAGTGTCTGGCAGGTGGTGCTCCTGTGGGAAGGAGGGTGGAGACCCAGGGGTGGACAGTGTAGCCTGAGGATCCCCTGGGTCACACGGGGAGAAACAGTTCCCCTGCTTGGAGTGCATTTGGGAGTGGCGGCCTCTCTGGGGATAGAAAGAACCAGTGGCACCAGTGTGCTGCCCAGTTTCCTAGCATAGGAACAGAGACACCAGCTGAGGGCAGCACATCTTGGCACCAACTTAGTGCAGAGCTTTACCATAAACCCCCAACTGCTGCATGATCCTGTGACCGCTTTTCTGGGACAAACGGGCAAACAGCAAAAAGTGTGGCAGGACTCTCCCCCAGAGTATCAGCGTGGGTCTGTGTCACGCAGGTAAAATTTGGAGTTTGGAGTTTGGAAACCCAGCCGCATGCCTGAGATACAACACAGGAGTACTGTGCCACGCAGCAGGCAGGCAGCCTGGATGCAGGCAGGGTGAAGGCAGGGGTCTGACAAAAGCTGGGGACACAAGAAAGGTGATAGTTTGCTTCTCTGTGAGGGCTTCCTAAAAACGTGGCAGGTGTGAGCTCCCGGCTCCGGGGACGAAAGAGCAGGATGACACCATTCCTTCCCTTCCCCATCAGCGTTGACCGACTTCAGTGCCATCCAGTGGAGGCTGGAGCTGCTTACACCAACACCCCCCCCCCCCGCACCCCCGACCTCCGCCTGTGCCCTGCAGGTGCATCTCTACTAGAGCAAGTCCACCTGAGAATCAGTCCAGCAGGTCCCACCCCCAGAAGACCTGTTCAGATGCCTCACAGGCACCAAGTCTGATGATCATAGAGTGCTGCAAAGCTTCACTTCTAGGGGAATAGGATCTAGCTTCCCTTTTTTTTTTTTTTTTTTTTTGGATCTTCTTTTATAGGCAGACCAAAACACACCTAGGATCTAGCTTCCCACCACCCCCCAACCTTTTTTTTTTTTGACCTCTTAGTAATATAGCCGTTACATTCAGGAGCAGGAATACAACAGGCTTTCCTAACAATCACACCAAAAAACTGACCCAGACAAAATGACAAGATGGAGGAATTAACCCCAAAAGGAAGAACAGAAAGTCACGGTAAGGGATTTAATCAATACAGATACAAGGAAGATGTCTGAACCAGAATTTAAAACAGTAATCATACGGGTACTAGCTGGGATTTGAGAAAAGCATAGGAGACACTAAAGACTCCCACTGCAGAGATAAAAGAATTAAAAACTAGTCAGGCCGAAATAAAAAATGCTATAACCGAGATGCAAAGCTGAATGGATGCAATGACAGTGAAGATGGATGAAGCAGAGGAACGAATCCGTGATATAGAAAATAAAATTATGGAAAATAGTGAGGCTGAAAAGAAAGGGAAAGGTATTGGATCACAAATGTAGACTTAAGGAACTCCGAGACTCCTTAAGGCATAATAACATTTGTAGCATTGGAGTCCTAGAAGAAGAAGAGAAAGAAAAAGGAGCAGAAGGTTTACTTGAGTAACTATAGCTGACAACTTACCTAATCCGGGGAAGAAAACAGACATCGAAATCCAGGAAGCACAGAGGACTTCCATTAAATTCAACAATAGCCAGCCATCAACAAGACATATCATAGTCAGATTCACAAGATACACAGACAAGGAAAGAATTCTGAAAGCAGCAAAGGAAAAAAAGTCCTTAACCTACAAGGGAAAACAGATCAGGTTCACAGCAGATCTGTCCAAGGAAACTTGGCAAGCCTGCAGGGAGTGACATGATCTGTTCAATGTGCTGAATGGGAAAAATATGCAGCCAAAATACTTTATCCACCAAGGCTGTCATTCAGAATAGAAGGAGAGATAAAGAGTTTCCAAGACGAAAACTGAAGGAGTTTATGACCACTAAACTAGCCCTGCAAGAAATATTAAAGGGCCTCTTTCAATGGGGGGAAAAAAGACCAAGAGCAACAAAGACTAGAAAGGAACAGAGAACATCACCAGAAACACCAACTCTACAGGTAACACAATGGCACTAAATTTATATCTTTCAGCAATCAATGTAATGTAAATGGACTAAATGCTCCAATCAAAAGACATAGGATAAGTGGATAAAATAACAAGTCCCATCTGTATGCTGCCTACAAGAGATGCATTTTGGACCTATAGACATCTGCAAATTGAAAGGGGATAGAGAACCATGTATCATGCTAACGAACACTAAAAGAAAGCCAGAGTAGCCATACTTATATCAGACAAACTAGATTTTAAACCAAAGATTGTAATGAGAGATGAAGAAGGGTATTACATCAAAATTAAGGGGTCTATCCATCAAGAAGATCTAACAGTTGTAAATATTTATGCCCCCAACTTGAAAGTTCCCAAATATTTAAATATATAAATCAATTAATAACAAACATAAATTCATTGGTAAGTTTCAAGAGTAATAGGAGACTTTAACACCCCACTTACAACAATGGATAGATCATCTAAGCAGAAGATCAACTAGGAAACAATGGCATTGAATGACACACTGGACCAGATGGACTTAACAGATATATACAGAACATTTCATCCTAAAGCAGCAGAATACATATTCTTTTTGAGTGCATGTGAAACATTCTCCAGAATAGATCACATACTTGGTTTCAGATCAGCCCTCAACAAGTATAAAAAGACTGAGATCATACCATGCGTATTTTTAGACCACAACACTATGAAACTTGGAATAAGCCTCAAGAAAAAATTTGGAAAGACCACAAATACATGGAGATTAAAGAACATCCTTCTCAAGAATGAATGGGTTGACCAGGAGATTGTAGAAGAAATGCAAAGAAAAAAAAATACATGGAAGCAAATGAAGATGAAAATATGACAGTCCAAAACCTTTGGGATGCAGCAAAGGTGGTCCTAGGAGGGAAGTATAGGGCAGTACAGGCCTACAACAAGAAGCATGAAAAGTCTCAAATACACAACCTAACTTTACACCTTAAGGAGCTAAAAAAGGAACACAGAAATAAAGCCTGAAGCCAGGAGAAGGGAAATAATAAAGATTAGTTCAAAAAATAAACAGTCTAGAAACAAAAAACAGTAGAACAGATCAATGAAACTAAGAGCTGATTCTCTGAAAGAATTAACAAAATTGATAAGCCCTTAGCTAGATGTATCAAAAAGAAAAAAGACCCAAATAAGTGAAATCATGAACATAAGAGGAGAGATCACAACCAACACCACAAAAATACAATTATAAGAGAATATTATGAGAAATTCTATGCTAACAAACTGGGCAATCTGGAAGAAATGGACAAATTCCTAGAAACATAGAAACTACCAAAACTGAAACGGGAAAAAATAGAAAATTTAAACAGACCCATAACCAACCAAGAAATCGAATCAGTAATCAAAAATCTCGCAACAAACAAAAGTCCAGGGCCAGATGGATTCCCTCGGGAATTCTACCAGACATTTAAAGAAAAGTTAATACCTATTCTTCACAAACTGTTACAAAAAATGGAAGTCAAAGGAAAACTTCCAAACGCATTTTCTGAGGCCAGCATTACCTTGATTCCAAAACCAGACAAAGACCCCCACCAAAATAGAGAATTATGGGCTAGTATTTCTGATGAATATGGATGCAGAAATTCTCAAGATACTAGCAAATTGAATCCAACAGTACATTTAAAGAATTATTTACCACAATCAAGTGAGATTTACTCCTGGGCTACAAGCATGGGTCAGTAGTCACAAGTCAGTGTGATACACCACATTAATAAAAGAATGGATAAGAACCATGCAGTTCTCTCAATATATGCAGAAAAAGCATTTGACAAAATACAGCATTCATTCTTGATAAAAACCCTCAACAAAGTAGGTACGACTATCCAATGGAAAAAAGACAGTCTTCTTCAACAAATGGTGCTGGGAAAACTAGACCGCAACATGCGGAAGAATGAAACTGGACCAGTTTCTTATACCATACACAAAAATAAATTAAAAATGGATGAAAGATCTAAATTTGAGACTAGAAACCATCAAAATCCTAGGGAACACAGGCAACAACCTCTTTGACATAAGCCGTAGCAACTTCTTACTAGACAAATCACCAGAGGTAGGGGAAAGAAAAGCAAAAATGAACTATTGGGACTTCATCAAGATTAAAAATCTTCTGCACTATGAAGGAAACAATCAACAAAATTAAAAGTCAGCCCACTGAATAGAAGATATTTACAAATGACATAACCTGATAAAGGGCATCCAAAATCTGTAAAAAACAAACAAACAAACAAACAAACAAACTTATTAACCAAATTCAATACCCAAAAAACAAGTAACCTAGTTAAGAAATGGACAGAAGACATGAATAGACATTTTTCTAAAGACATCCAGATGACCAACAGACACATGAAAAGATGCTCAACATCACTCATAATCAGGGAAATACAAAGCAAAACCACAATGAGATACCACCTCATACTTGTCAGAAGGGCTAAAATTAACTCCAGGAAACAACAGATGCTGGTGAGGATGCGGAGCAAGGGGAACCCTCTAGCACTGTTGGTGGGAATGCAAACTGATGCAGCCAGTTGGAGGTTCCTCAAAATGTTAAAAAAAAAAAAAAAAAAAAAGAACTACCCTATGGTCTAGCAATTGCACCACTAGGTATTTCCCCAAAGGAGACAAAAATATAGATTCAAAGGGATACGTGAACCCTGATTTTATAACAGCATTATCAACAATAGCCAAACTATGGAAACAACCCTAGTGTCCATCAATTGATGAATGGATAAAAAAGATGTGGTCTATATATACAATGGAATATTATTCAGCCATCAAAAAACCCCGAAATCTTGTCATTTGCAACACTGTAGGTGGAGCTAGAGTGTATTGTGTTAAGTGAAATAAGTCAGAGAAG
Source organism: Leopardus geoffroyi (assembly GCF_018350155.1). NCBI lineage: Eukaryota > Metazoa > Chordata > Mammalia > Carnivora > Felidae > Leopardus > Leopardus geoffroyi. Next base: position 142,369,796 of record NC_059332.1, read on the forward strand.
GACAAATATACGATTTCACTCATATGTGGGATTTAGGAAACAAAACAGATAGACATATGGGATGGGGAAAAAAGAGGGAAGAAATCATAAGAGACTCTTAATGATAGAGAATAAATAGGGTTGGTGGAAGGGAGGTAGGGTGGGGATGGGGTAAATGGATGATGGGTATTAAGGGGGGGCACTTGTGATGAGCACTGGGTGTTATATGTAAGTGATAAACCACTAAATTCTACTCCTGAAACTGGTATTACATTATGTGTTAACTAACTAGAATTTAAATGAAAATTTGGAAAAAAAAAAAAAAAACCCACAGGACATAGGGATAAGCTACGATTTCACAAAAAGTCAAATGAGTGTGCTTAAGTAAAACAAGTTTGGCATTTGGAAAGGTGAACTAGTTCTATAGAAATATCACTTACATGCAAAACTTCTGGTCTCAAGGGTGTCAAATTAATCAATCTGTCCAGCCCTTGAATTTTTTCTTTAGCTTTTACTTGAGTGTCTCTGTTTTTAAAATGAGGTAGCTGCATTGCTGAAGATGGGCTGCTTTCCCCCAAAGATTTATTTTTTTTTATTTTTTTTTTAAACGTTTATTTACTTTTGAGACAGAGAGAGATAGAGCATGAACGGGGGAGGGGCAGAGAGAGAGGGAGACACAGAATCCGAAACAGGCTCCGGTCTCCGAGCTGTCAGCACAGAGCCCGACGCGGGGCTCGAACTCACAGACCGTGAGATCATGACCTGAGCTGAAGTCGGCCGCTCAACCGACTGAGCCACCCAGGCGCCCCTCCCCCAAAGATTTAATTGTGATTTATGTGAAACCAGAGAATCAGATGCTTAAGAATGGGGGCTTGCCTTCTGCATTCTTACTGCCTTATGGACTTTTTTGCTGACAGTTTTTTGGTCATCTTGAACTGTTTAATTCTTTCTTGTTCATTTTAGGTTCTAGCGTTTTGTTTTTTGGTTTGCAAAATAGGAAATGCAGTAGTATATTTCTATCTAGTGTGGCTCTTTATTTAGAATGTCCTTTTAATAAATTCTTTGGTTTGGGATTATTGGTTTGTATCAGCTTGGATCTCTTGTTTGTGCGACAGAATCTAAACTCACATTAGCGTAGGCACACAAAAAATCCATTGGCTCTTGTGACTGAGAGGTCCACAAGCAGAAGTAGCCTCGGGCTTGTCCTTCAAGTGATCTCCTTGGGACACTCTCTCTCTGCCATTCCACTCCACCAGAGATGGACCTTCTCCATACCTCAGCTAGTTAGCCATTGGCGACATTTTCAGAGAAAATTAACCATCCATGCTCCGCAGCAGCTGTATATTTCTAGGAAAGAGTTCGAATTATTCCTGTTTGGATTATATGCTCACCAATCACTTAAAGTCAAGGCAGGAACAGTTTCCAGAAAGAAGAGATGTGAAGCAGACAGAATAATAGATGCTTACAACCTGGTCAAGAGGATTGAATATTTTTATACCTGTCTCTCTTCCCTCAAAAGGAAATCTGTGTTAAGGATGATGGATTATGCACATATCAGGTGTGTGGCAGCACATTTAGTATTCCATTGCCTGGAACGTTGAGAGCTTTGGATCTGCTAATGTTTATTTGCCTGTAGCCAGATAATGGAGCTTGTGTTTAAGGCTGCTGTCTACTATCTCTTGATCTTCGTCTGAAATACTTTCTGAATTTTTTTTTTTTTCAACGTTTATTTATTTTTGGGACAGAGAGAGACAGAGCATGAACGGGGGAGGGGCAGAGAGAGAGGGAGACACAGAATCAGAAACAGGCTCCAGGCTCTGAGCCATCAGCCCAGAGCCCGACGCGGGGCTCGAACTCACGGACCGCGAGATCGTGACCTGGCTGAAGTCGGACGCTTAACCGACTGCGCCACCCAGGCGCCCCTTGAATCATTTCTTAAAGTGTAGCCAGTACTGGGGAAAGCAGTATCAAAGACTGGAGTTTTCCGGAGTGCCTGTGTGGCCCAGTTAGTTGAGCGTCCAACTTCGGCTCAGGTCATGATCTCATGGTCTGTGAGTTCGAGCCCTGCATCGGGCTCTGTGCTGACAGCTCAGAGCCTGGAGCCTGCTTCGGGCTCTGTGTCTCCCTCTCTCTCTCTGCCTCCTTCCTAGCTCATACTCTGTCTCTGTCTCTCTCTCTCTCTAGAAAATTAAATAAACATTGATTTTTTTTAAAAAAAATGGGCTTTTTCTGTCAAAGGCGGCATGAAAGAAACATAGTGGGACTGATGGGCAGTGGGGGTGGGGGTGAGCCTCTTCAAATACTGTCAGTGGTAGAGACGGGGAAACTGGGAGGTGATGGGGGAGAGAGGGAGAAGTCAGATGGAAGCCAGATACAAGGATGGGAATAAAAAAGGAGGTAATGGGAGACAGCGCCCCAAGGCTTTGAAGACAGCACTTCCAGGCCACCTGAACTTGATAAGATCAGAGGAGTTGCTGAAATTTGTTTTCTCTTGACATGTTACGCTCATTTGGGGAGGTGCTTTTTTTTGTTGTTCTCTTTTGTGTTCTTTTGTTCTCCAAAATTTCTTCCCATTCTAATTTTTAAGAAGCATCTCTAGGTGTTTGTTTTTTAATAAGGCTTAAATCAGTGTTTATGTAAACCTGTAATGTTTGTATACATTTTTCCATGGCTAACGTTCAGTCATATTTAAATGTGTAAGGGGGTGTCCATTTTTAGTTTTTCACTTGTTTCACCAAGTCCCAAGTTTGATACACAAGTTTTGGCACACAGGAAGAGGCTTTGGTATTCTGTATTGGGGCTTAGATTTAGCCGGATTAAAAAATTGTTAGCCAAGATTCTTAAAAAAAAAGCAATAACAAAACAGCAGGTTCCACGTCTGGCTCTTGCGTGCACACCAGGGCCCTTCCCAGGAAGCCCGCAGCCCTGGGGGTTGTGTCCTGGCCCCAAGGACCCTCCTCACCCCCCTCACACATTTATGTGCACCTGCCCTCATTGCATGAGGAATTGAGATTGGGGTGACATGGTTTTTAAAAAGTACCCCCCAGTGGGACTAGAAGAATTCTATCTACTTTTGCAGCTGTATGAGAAAAAAGACATCACAGTTCCGTTGTCCTTGTAATGACTTCAGGACAGCTGTCATGCTCACAGAGTTCTCAGTGCTTGCGACCTGCCCCCTCAGCCCCCTTCCTAGCCTCTCTGGACAGAAGTCCAGGAGGATGCCATTCTGTGACTGACAGTAAACTAGCATTTGCTTCTAACATTTTGTAATGAAAAAAAAATCTCAAACATGTAGAAAAATCAAAATCCTTTTCCTTTGAACACCGTCAACCTACCATCTAGATTCTATAGATAACATTTTGCTATACCTGCTTTATTGCATTTTCATGCGTCAGTCCATCTTATTATTCTTAATGTGTTTCAAAATAAATTAGTATTTGGAGTTTTTTTTTTCTTTAACCTTTTATCATTAGATGTGAATCCTTAATCCTTGTTCTAAGGATTTCAGGCATCATTAAGCAAGTGTGGGGAGAGTTCACTGGCAAGAACAGTTCTCACCATATGGTGGGTGTTCAGTAAATATTTGTTAAGTGAGTGCAGTTCCATTAGTCCTATTTGACTAGCCCTGTGCATATACTTGAACTTGCTGCTTGGGACAGTTACTTTGAAAATAAACCCTATGTTTCCTAGGTACATGTTATCCCCAGTTTATGATGGACCTTCTTTTATGAGATAATCCATGAAAGACAAATATTTAGAATTTGAAGCGCATTAAAAATATATATTCACTAAATACTACAAAAGTATATATAAGACATGTTTTTTACATCACTGATTGTCTTGGAATATGTGCGTGGCAGAATTCCTGGGAATTCTGCACAGCTGCTCACATCAACCGAAACAGCTTTCCTTTGGTCAGTTTTCCACGAAGTTACGATTTTATTGCAGGGAACGTTTGCAAATCACAGCTGTTAGGTTACCTGGCCAGTATGCACAGCCCCGTGTAGATCACTGCATAGTAGGAAGTATCCTAGTAGAAGTATGTAAATACATCTTGCCACCCACATCTGAAATTCTGAGTTCAGTTGGCCAGGGGTACTGCATTATTAAAATTCATCCCAGTGGCTCTAGATAAAGCATAGTGAACATTTTCACTGCCAGGGAATAATCTAAACATGTATGAATCTTGTGTGTGTGTGTGTGTGTGTGTGTGTGTGTGTGTGTGTGTTCCTTCAGTCCCTGAGAGTGAGTGGGCCCAGAATGAACGATATCTCTATTTCCACTTCTCACCTCTTTAAAGAAAAGGTGTGCTTCCTACCCCTCCCCACCCCCCACCCCCGCCGATGAAACAAGTGTATTTTGAGAACACCTTGGGGGCTGATCTCTAAATGCAGCGTGGGCCACCCTTCTTCTTTCCAAAACAGAGTAGGGGCTCTCATTCTTGGTGTCCTTTTTCCTCACAATAGGGCTGATGAATCATTTTGGTGATATGTCTTCCTTTATTTCAAAATAACCACAGCCATGAAGTGTTTGTTCATTGCCAGCATGTTTACAAAGTGGACAATAAAGGTTGTTTTTTTTACTGTTAAGTTTATGTTTGTAACTTCCTCTCCTTGTCTCTATTCCCAATAGGCTCGGGTTATGTATGATTTTGCTGCTGAACCTGGAAATAACGAACTGACGGTTAATGAAGGAGAAATCATCACAATTACAAATCCGGTAAGACAACTATTAGGTTTAAACCCGATTGTCTCTTAAGGATTTAGTAAATTGATCATTCACACCGACACGATTTTTTTTTCTGGTGCTTATGAAGTATTGGTGATGAAGTAAGACTATTTTATAAACACTGATAAAAGTTAAGTCCTCTAAAGGTAGTTGGATGGGGTTCCATCAGACAGAAATGGAAAGAGACATCCCAGCCAGATCCCAGCCAGATCACAGGTACAGAGATTAGAACGTATTCAGTGTTTCTTGGAAGTCACGGCTATTGTTGGTTGACAGCCCTACGAGCCAGATGTTTGGCTGATACTACACGTGTATTCTTGAATGTGTTTTCCCCATGAACTCCATGAGCTAAGGACTTCTCATCTCTGTTTTACAAATGAGGTTAAGCAACTTGCTCAAGATCATTTTGCCTGTAAGTGGCGGGGCAAGGATTCAAAGCCACATCTGTTGAGCCTCTGAGCCTCTGCTCTTGCTCTCTGCTGGGAACACTACACGTAAACAAGGGTTCCCAAGGGTAGAGGGTACACGTAGGCCAGTAGCAGACAGGCTAAGAAAACTGGCTCTTAGCCAGATCGGATAGGACCTGTGGGCCAGGCTGTAGACCTTGGGCTTCATCTGTAAGTAGTGGATTCTTTTAAGAGCTTTGCTTGGTTTTTATTGTTGATGCTGTCGTAGGCAGGTGGCAAGATGACACCTGCACTTCAGGGAAATTAACCTAGCAGAGGTGTGTTGAACGAACTGGTGTGGCTGGAGTCTGGGGATGCGCCTTTCGGCGGTAGCGACAGAAGTTGGAAAAAGCTAGACACGGCAGGCTTTGTGGAGTCAGCCCCAGAGGACTTGGTGCCAGGTTAGATACTGGTGGGAGAAAAGAGGCAAGGATCCATAAGGTTTTTGGCTCTGACCTTTAACCTAAGAGAATGGTAGATTTATTAAAGTAAACGAGTCATGAAGAAGAGCTTCTTTGGAAAGGTTAAATGAGTTTCTTGTTGGATGTGTAGAGTTTGAAGAAAAGCGAATAATTAGCCCTTCCCTATAGCTTTGCATCATAAAAATGGAAATGCCGAGCTGGGGGTAAGAGCTGGGAATAGGCCAGCTCCCTGGACACCTCAGGGAGTAGCCCGTGAGGAAGGTTGCCAGGACAACTGAGAGGCACTGGGAAGGAAAGGGGGAGATGCTGGGGCTCCCCCAGGTGGGAGGGACCGAGGGCAGCACGGAGACCAGGCACAGAGGACAGCGAATGAGCAAGAGAATGATGGCTTCTTAATATTGGTACTGTTTTCAAAACTTGTCTTCTGTGCTTTAGATACAAAAAAGAATCACTGGGTAGGAACAGTATATGAGCTTTAGATAATACACCAGGTGTAGATAAGTAACTAGGTCCTATTTTTAATCATAGGAGAAATTAAAGATTCTTTACCCTTCTGATTTTTCTTAATGGAGAAATCATCTTGATTTCTTGGTAAAGTAGTATTGAATTTAAGTTGCTGTCATGGTTACAAATGGACAAAGTTGTGGCTTAAAGTGATTTTTGAAGAAGAATGTGTTATCTAGATTCAGGTAGTTATTAACTAAGACACAATTTATGAACTTACGACAACTCTTATAAGGTGAAAAGGTAGGTCTTTGTTGAGATAATAGATTGGAAAGTGGGAATTCTGGTATAGAGGACTTTATTATTTAATATTGTTTATCCAGAAGAGCTAAGGAACCATGGATCGGTTAGCTTTTCCTAAACAGCAGGCAATCTCAAAGCTTAGTGGCTTAATCGAAAAACCTTTTGCCGCTTTGCTCAAGACCTTATGGGTTGGCTGGATGGTTCTACTGACCTGAGATGCCTCTCTCCTGTCTTCAGTCACCTGGTGGGCAGCTCTGGGCCAAGTGCTTTAACCTGCGCTCACGCATGTGCCTGGCAATTCCCCTCCTGGTGGCTGACTTTGGTTGGGGCAACAAGGAAATCGGGCCTTTTTTTGTCATCATCTGGCAACCCAGATTATTCACACAGCAGCTCTTTTGGAAAAAGTGTGCAAAGCCCCTTGAGGCCAGACTCTGAACTCACCCCGTATTATTTCCACCTCATTCTGTTGGCCATAGAGGTCACCAAGCAGGTGACCCCCTCCAGAGGGGGTGGTATCCTTCTGCCTCTTGACAGTCGGAGCTGCGAACCATTTTTATAGTCTGCCACCAACCGATAAATAGAAAGGAATTACACAATGATGGCATTCTGTTCTGTTGAATAGGCTACTTTGCAATCTTCATTGCTTGTTTAATGTTTTCAGATTATATCATTTTCTAAAGTAAAAAAGAAGCCTTAGGAATTTAAAACTTTGAACAGTGTTAGATCGGTGGGAATAAAGAGCTTAACGTTAATTATTTTTTCCTGTATGACAGCTCCCGAAGCAAAATTTTGCAGGCAACTCCAACTGTAATCTTGGTCTTTTTTCTTTTTTCTTTTCTCTTTTTAAACGTTACTAGGATGTTGGTGGAGGATGGCTAGAAGGAAGAAACAGCAAAGGAGAACGAGGGCTTGTTCCCACAGACTATGTCGAAGTAAGAACTTATTGTCATATAGTAAAACCTGGTCTTTGTCAAACGTCTTTTTATGAATTATGGAAAGTAGCAACTTTATTTTGAATCAGAAAGTTTCCACTGTAAAAGTAATACCTGGTAATTATGTAAAATGTGAACGATACATTGAAGTAGAGCTAAGAAAAAATATTACCTATAGACCTGTGCTCCAAAGAGTGACTCCATATTTAGATTAAGTTCCTTGTAGGGAGAGCAACTTTTAATTACTCTGAATAAATGCCCCTATTTTTCCTGTGTTTATATTGTGTAATAGCTGCTGCCTATAATACTGTTTACATTACAGAGTTCATTCACAAAGTTTAAAAAGATTTTTTTTTTTTTTTTTTGAAGTAGTTCTCTTCTCTCTATGCTGGTTTCGGACATATCTCTTCAGTTCCTTCTCCCCATTTCCATAGACAGAGGGTCTTGGATGAACTAACTTCTGGGACCTATTGCCTGGTTTTAAGCTGTATTCCCATAGATGCCAAGGATAGTGTTACAGCATCTGGGAGGAGCCTCCCAGCCTGGGACACACCCACTCAGCTGACACCCCCACCCCCAGCCCACCCTGAGCCAGCCTCCTGGCGCCCCCTGCTGGTTGTCTGTAGGTCACTCAAAATTGAGTCCTGGAAACTGAGCTTGCCTTTCCACTCAGGTGACCGAAACTAAGGTGGCCTGGTGCCCTGGGAGTAAAACTGAACAAGAACAAGGTGCCTGTGGTTCCCCTCCAGCAGAGAGGAATAATGCCCTGGGAGGATGTTTACCTGGGCACTGCCTGCAGAATGGGAAGACTGTCTGTTGTTCTGATGGAGAGTTGGGGTGGGGAGTTTTGAACCCTCTGGAGAATCTGATGAAATCTGGGGCCCTTCTCTCGGAAATATGTGCACGTGCATGTACCCCAACCTCTCCTGTAGAGTTCCACAGGGTTCACGGGCCCCTGGACTCAGTCCACCTGTCTTATACTTATGTTGTGCTTTACCTCGGTGCACTGTGTATTCAGGACTCTAAAAATAGACAAGAATGAGACAAATCTAAGGATTTAAGTTAGTGCTGGCATTAATTGCATTTTCTAGAACTCTGCATACTTCTAGAAAGGGACGGTTAATACAGATGTTCTGGGGCTTGCTTACCTTTTAAAAATATAAACCCCTTTTCCATAATAGATGACAACTCTTGCTTGCCCTCAGACTCTAACTCTGAAATAACCCTAATCTATGAAAGTAACTGTGGTTCTTTCTCATATTCAGATTTTGCCCAATGATGGAAAAGACCCATTTTCTTGTGGAAATTCAGTGGCCGACCAAGCCTTCCTCGATTCTCTCTCAGCGAGTGCCGCTCCGGCCAGTTCATCAGCTGCCAACAGTAATAACCAGGTGAGTCTTCCATCATCTGGCTGGACTGAGCACAGCGCATTTGTGAGAGCTTGTGATGCCTCCGAGCCATTGCCATCCCCGGAAAGCATAAACAAAATAGCTGTTAGATGTGTGTGTGTGGCGTTTCTGTTGGGTATTAACAAAGGACTTGCCTGTTAGGCGGGCTAAACACTGTTTTTAAAGGTGATTGTAAGAGAGAATGCAGGGTGTTCATTGAGAGTTGCTTTTAAAAGTCTGGCATGATATGAACACGGACCTTGGAAGGTACAAATACCCTCTCAAGTGGGGAAAGAAAAGCAGGGTTCTGTGCTGAGGTGATCTGTGTCAAAACTCCGCTGAAACAGGAGACGATTTCTCAGACCTTGACATGGTCGTTACACTCTCAGAGCCCCCTGGTCTTGTGGACACTACGCATGTAACAGTGGCTGCAAATCCAGCACTTAGCACTCGGTATCTTGTATTGCTTCTAGAAAACTTACAATAGTGGGATGATTTGGGAAAAATACACTGAAATTCTACATTGATTTTAAGGAAAGTTTGACCAGTTCAGGTGACTCTGCCTAGTTATTGTAAAATGATTACCTTGGGCGAGTGTCAGCAAGAACAGTCAGAAGATGGACATCAAAATGTTACCCTTCCTAAATCTTTAGAAGCAACTCGGCTTCAGGGGATGTTATTTCGTGATACTCTTTAACTACAAAAAAGGTTTTGAATTATGTGAAGCCTAATAGTCGTATCGCTTTAGAATTATTTGTGTACAGAATGTTTATATTTTAACCTTCCAAGAGAATTTCTCAAAGTGCTATTACCATATGTTAACTGCAGGTTTTATACATTTTTAGATAGCTTTTGATGGACACCCTGAGTTACAACTTAGTCTGACCCAAATACTTAAAATTCAGAGGCAGAGTGATCACCACAGTTGAGCATTTGCCTGTATTTTGTAACTCTGTAATACCTGAGGACCCTGGGCAGTTAAAGACTATGCAAGATAATATGTGAGACAGTAGTAGTTAGGGGCACCTGGGTGGCTCGGTTGAGTGTCCCACTTGATTTCAGTTCAGGTCATGATCGCGGGGTCGTGGGATCAAGCCCCGTGTTGGGTTCTGTGCTGACTGCGAAGCCTGCCTAAGATTCTGTCTCCTCCTCCTCCTCCCTTTGCCCCTCTGTCCTGCTTGCACTTTCTCTCTCTCTCTCTCTCTCTCAACAAAATAAAATAGTATTTTTTAAACTGTAAAGCCATGGTAGTGAAACCTTCCTTGAAGTTTCACCAGGGATTCTCAGCGCGAGCACTGTTGACCTCTGGGGCCTGAGCTTCAGGTTGTGATGTTTAGCAGCACCCCTGGCCTTGATTCACTACATGCCAGTAACATCCCGTTGCCCTCAGTTGTAACAACCAAAATTATCTGCAGATGTTGCCAGACGTCCCCCGGGAGCAAAGTCAACCAGCTGAGTTCACTGAGTTAGACAAAAACATCAGGGAAATGGGTTTGCACTGAGTAAAAGACAACATTTTAATAAAAAGGGAATGATGTTCAGATGATCATAGAATAAATGAAGGAAACAAAAGATGGAAATATTCATCTTATTTTTGTTTTAATTTTTTTAGTGTTGAGAGAGGGAGAGGGAGAGGGAGAGGGAGAGGGAGAGAGAGAGAGAGAGAGAGAGAGAGAAAGAATATCCCAAGCAGGCTCCTTGCTGTCAGTGCAGAGCTGGACGTGGGGCCCAGACACACAAACCGCAAGACCATGACTGAGCCGAGATCAGAGTCGGATGCTCAACCGACTGAGCCACCCAGGCGTCCCAGTTCGTCTTATTTTAATTCAAGGACCTACATCAACCATTATCTCAGGATAGGCTGAAGCACTCTGCACACAAAGTTGCAGTCAGGCTCCAGTCTTGTCCTGTTGTGAAATAGCTTCCTCGGTGTTTAAATGTAGCAATACAGACGGATTAGCATAAGTATAAATGTTTTTTCTTCCAGGTTATTTAGAAGAAAATATAACCACCTTTTCGAAGTTGGATTTTACTAATCCGTTCGGACATACTAAATCTAGCCAGATCCTTTGAAAGCAAAGAAAAAGTGAACTGAAACTAGAAGTAACAAAATAAAGCAAGCATGACCATAATTAACTGAGCATTTGGATTTAATTTAAATCAAGTAAAAATATTTTTAATAACCGTCTATGCTTTCGGTTATCTGGGATAGGAAAATAACTTAAATAGACCAAAATGGTGATGATATTCATACATACCATGAAAACTGTCATGACCAAGAAACCAGGCAGCCATTATCAATTAGTAGTTTTTAAAACTTTTGCTGTCGGGTTTACTCATTCTTTCATTTTCTGGATGTCAATGAGAAAATACTGTTTTTGTCCCAGGGATATGCCTCTTGGGATTTTCTAATTACTCTGGCACTGTGTTCTCTCCCAGAGGTCAGTCTTATTTGGAGGACAAGTATGTCAGAGACGCCGGCTCTCTCTGTCCCCTGGTCAGGCCGTGCAGGGCACACCCCCTGTCCTCTCCGCACACCGTTCACTTCCGAACCAGCATCTGTCTGCTGTCCTCGGCACTGATGATTGGAAAGTTGGCTTTCTTCCCACACACGCAGATTAAAGCCCTGCATTTAGCTCCTGGTTATCCAACTTTCTGACTGTTGTATCTTTCCTCTAAATCGTGTATCTGCTTTTTTTTTTTTTAATCTCTCTAAAAGGTTCTATCCGTCTGCAGATCTCCTTGAATAGCTTATTTTGAGCCTGCTATTTTTTAATCTGTCTGACCCTTCCTTGACTTTGTATTCTTTTTTTTTTTAATTTTTTTTTCAACTTTTTTTTTTTTTCTTTCAACGTTTATTTATTTTTGGGACAGAGAGAGACAGAGCACGAACGGGGGAGGGGCAGAGAGAGAGGGAGACACAGAATCGGAAACAGGCTCCAGGCTCTGAGCCATCAGCTCAGAGCCCGACGTGGGGCTCGAACTCACGGACCGCGAGATCGTGACCTGGCTGAAGTCGGACGCTTAACCGACTGCGCCACCCAGGCGCCCCTTGACTTTGTATTCTTAATCTGTCCTACATGTCAGAGTAATTAGTTCATAAATTTGTAATTTAATATGTAAAAAGCGCTTCCTTGGGTTTTTCTTAAAACTCCTCATTTCAGGGTGCTTGAGGTACCTTCTGGTTCTAGCTGCTTACTGAGCAGCTGCAGAGGTCATGCAGTCACTGGTGTAGAAGAGAGAACAGGGTACTTTTATCACAATGACCCACTGTGATCTTTTTCTCCCTTTACTAGTTCATGGGGGGATCCCTTATCTGTAAAACATAGTCCAGTTGTTGGTTGTGGTATAGGCTAGAATTGGAAATGTCAGAGGAATATGATGCATTATTCTTTAAATGTGTTGGGACAATTTAGCTTGGAAATGGTAAAGCTGTTTATTTTTTAAGTACTTGGAGAGAATATCAATGACATTTTTTCCATAACCTTGGAATATGGAAAGACAGCACAGTGTCTTGCGGCCGTTAAGGAAAGAATGGATGCATTTAAGTAAAAAAGTAATACTAAACTAGAAAAATATTGCCCACATACCACAGAAACCGGCTAATTCTGTTAACATACAAAGAATCCTTGCAAATCTGTAGAAATAGATGAACAGCTCAGGAGAAAAAAAAATGAGCAAAGGGTGGGAACAGATTTTTCATTGGAAAAGTAGTACAAACAGCCAATAAATATGGGAAAATACTCATTTTCAGTGTCTGCTATTAGCAGAGAATTAAAATGTTTTAATACCCCATGTGAGGAAAGGAATATGCCGATAGGCATTCTGCTGCAAAGGTGGGGGAAGGATACATTAACGAAGCCTTTTGGAAGACAGTTTGGTAACATGCATTAATATTTAAAATGCATCTACTCTGTGCCCCAGCAGTTCTGAGTTTACTTATAGAGCTCCTCTTGGGACTCAGCCACGTGGGCTGCAGATTCACCGTGTGAGGTCCAACATGAGGATGTGGGGACACACACGTCTGACCATAGGGACCTGGCCAGGCAGAGCCCAGGGCGGCCACATGGTGGGAAGCATGAGTGTGGGTTTAGATGTACAGGTGTGGACGTCTGTTGCTTTTTAAACAATTTCTTTTTTTTTTTATAAAGTTGATTTATTTTTGAGAGAGAGACAGAGTGTGAGTGGGGGAGGAGCAGAGAGAGAGGGAGACACACAGTCCGAAGCAGCTCCAGGCTCCGAGCTGTCAGCACAGAGCCCGACGTGGGGCTCGAACTCACGAACCGCGAGATCGTGACCTGAGCCGAGGTCGGCCGCTTAACCGACTGAGCCACCTAGGCGCCCCACATCTGATTCTTTTTTAAAAGCACATCAGTAATGTTATCTTTCCCGTGCTTGAGTACGCACACACCACAGATGCAAATTGTGTGTAGAACATTTATTGAAGCATAACCAGGAAATGAATCGAATTCTCATTGTTTTCTTACTCTAATACAGATCTTAAGGTGGATGAGGACCACTATTGCAGTACCTTTAGAAAAGGAGAATAGTTTCTAGTGGTTCATACTAGTTTTGTTACTAGGGACTTATCTGGCATTTTGCAGCTGCAAGAGCGTTTCGCTGTGCCACCAGCTGCCATTCAGACACGTGTGGGGACAGTCGCCCCAGTCTTGGTTTTCACCCAGTTGTCACTGTTTCAGTTACACCATTGCTTTGATTCTGAGAAGCTTCTCACTATAGATCTTTACAAACCTCGGAGGTGGCTGCTTCTGTGGAGTATTTACTTTTGAGAAATTAACGGGAAGTTTTGTACTTAATTTTTTAAGTTTTTTTTTTATTATTATTTGTTTTGAGGGGGAGGGGCAGAGGGGGAGAGAGGATCCCAAGCAGGCTCTGCACGAGTCAGCGCAGAGCCCAACGTGGGGCTTGAAACCACGAACCGTGAGATCACGACCTGAGCTGAAATCAAGAATCAGACGCTTAACCTACGGAGCCACCCAGACGCCCCTGTACTTTCTGAAGAAGAACAATAGGGATTACACGTGAATTAAAAGTTCTGTGAAACTAGACGTTTCATCTGAAGCCTTTGACTTGAGAGGTTTATTTTTCTGTCTTGAAATACTGGCAAGATCTACGTCCCTGGGATGAACTGCTTCTGTCTTTACCACACCGCCTCCCAGTTCCCCATGAATCTGTCTTCCTGTTGCCGGGTTCCTCATCCCCTGCCACCAGCACTGTCCCCAGCGTGGGGTGGCGTAGTGGGAAGCACCAGAGCCTTGCCACCAGACCTGAATGTGACGCCGTGTGAGCTGTGGCTTCCGGAATTGCAGGATTAGGCCCCTTGTAGAAAGTGGTTTCATACACGGAAGACATTTAATAAATACTTTGCTTCTTTTCTCACCTCTTCCCTTTTCCAGGGGTGTTCTCATGCATCTGTCCTGGTTTCTTCCAACCTCTCCCTCTCCTGCCACGTGGATGTTCCCCTAGGCCTGTCTCCAGTCTCGAATTTTCTCTTCGGTTTGCTCATTTTCCGGCTTCTTGTTGAACGTCTCCGTCCGCCTATCCCTTCTGCGTCTCAGAGCAGGAGCACAATCACTCATTTCCCCACAGAAGTAGTTTCTCTTTCTCCCTTTCCCATTTCCTTTCTCTGACGTGCTCGTACTGCCCTTGCTTCATAAAACCCTAGCCGAGTGCCGTTGGCAGCCACAGTTACTGACGGGAGGGTCCTGCATCCTTTAGATGGGCAAGGGCAGGAAAAACCCTCGCTTTTAATCCCAGGCCTCATATTTCCGTGAGACTTAGGTAAGTTTCTTCCCTTCCATGCCTCCGTTTCTTCATCTGGGAAACCTCATACAGTTGTAGGAATGAGTAAATGGAGAGCTGCTTCTCAAGTGTGTAGTGTAGTACTTGATAGAGACTTAATAATTGTTCATGACAGTATCTTACCCACCACTGCCTCTACGATAAGATGATTAAGTGTTTCGGTTCTTTGCTCGAGAAACTGTAGGGGCTCCCCCGTCGCCTCCTGAACCAAGTGACCCCTTCTGCGCATCGAGAGAGATCTGTCGAGCAGGTAGCCACTGCCCTGTCAGAGTGGGACAGGTGGACACTGAACAATGCACGGTAGGGAACTTGTGTAAGAAAAGCATCTGAACTTGAGGTGCGACCAGACTTTTTCCAACCTGTTATGATTGTCTGATTCCTCCACATGGCCCCATCCTTACTTTGTCCTTATGATAGGCTCCAGCCAAACTGGCCCTTCTCCAGATAGACCCCATGCTGTCCCACCTTCTCTTTGTATCTTTTGCTTTTGCCTCCAAGAATGATAGAGTGACTCCTTCCATCTTTCAAGTCTGCCCAGCCCCCAAGGTGAGGTTCAAATATCATGTCCTTTATGAAGCCTCTTTTTGTGTGTGTGTGTGTGTGTCTTTCATTCTCTCTTCTTGATTCCCTCTGTGATTAAGAATCTTAATCACAGATTATATTACTTAATTATAAACTTGCGAGCTTGGTGAGAAGCAGAGATTTTGTCTTACTTTTTCTATTCCCATAACCTCTCTGAGGCCTTGCACCATAATACAGTTCTCTACAAATGTGGGAGTGATTTTTTGGTTCATTTGTCAATACAGCAAAAAGTATTTTACAGGGGCGCCTGGGCGGCTCAGTCGGTTAAGCATCCAACTCTTGATTTCAGCTCAGGTCATGATCCCCTGGTTCAGGAGCTCGCGCCCTGTGTCGGGCTCTGCACTGACAACGCGGAGCCTGCTTGGGATTCTGTCTCTCCCTCTCTGCCTGCCCCTCCCCTGCACTCTCACACACACACTCTTTCTCTCTCTCTCAAAAATAAGTAAATGAACAATTTTTTTAAAAAGGTATTTTACAACGGAAAATGTTATGAGATTGACTGAGTCCAACCCGAATTCTCCCTAGGGAGGTTTGTGTTCTCAACATTGACTGGGGGACTGGGAGCCACCATAGCACCTCATTCTACCAGCCACCGGTTTTCCCAGTCAGAAGTAGCTCGTTCTCCTACAGGAGACCCACTGAGATTGTTAACTATCTTTTAACCATTTGGATATTAAACACATGCTCAAAGTTAAGTGGGTATTTAGGGAAATGACATCTTTTTATTCAGAGATTTTCAGTGTAATGATATTTGTGATGAAGGGTTTTTTTTGTTGGTTAAGGGATAAGGAAGACCATAGTAATTTTATGTTGGAACTACATTTCCCTTTCTCATTCCACCCCCCCCCCCACACCCCCAAATCCATGCTTAGGCCATTTTAAGGCCGTTTTGTAGACCATTTAAAAATAAATCAGCAAAAGAAAATATCACATAGGTATTAAGTTTGCTTATTATTTCATTACCTCAAATGAGATCTGTAATGCCATAGACTTCTCATAATTGCTTATTGAGATTTCTTCTTTACAAAACCCTATTGGAAAGGTTCTCTCTGTCTCCCCACCTCCATGTGAATTCTTTTTAGTTGCTTACAGAGCTTTGTAAGGAAGGTTGTATACATCTATTTAAAGGATCTGTTGACATTTCTCCCCAAAACTGCATTAGGCTAGTGATACTAATTTTCCATGCTTTATTGATCACGGATCCTTGCTTTGTATAAGACAGCTTTATGCACCTAGGGAACCTTTCCAAAACTACGTGCTATCAGGGGCGCCTGAGTGGCTCAGTCACATAAGCATCTGACTCTTGGTTTCAGCTTAGATCATGATCTCATGGTTCATGAGACAGAGCCCCACGTCTGGCTCCATGCTGAGCACGGAGCTTGCTTGGGACTCTCTCTCTCCTGCTCTCTCTATCCCTCTCCTGCTTGTTTCTCTCTCTCTCTCTGTCTCTCTCTCTCTCTCATGAATAAACGCTAAAAAAATCAAAATAAAATGCTTAAAAAAAAAAAGTACATGCTATGAAATTCATTGTTTAGGGTGGTTTGTCGTTGTTTGCTTTCATCTGATAGGAAACAAATGACAGAAGCAAAGGGTTTGTTTTGTTTTGTTTTTTTACCTTAAAACTGCTCTGGTGAAGGGCCAGTGAGCATTGTTCTAGCATGCCCATCATCACAAGTGTCCCTAAGCCTGTCCTGCATGGACTTTTGTTAGATCCATCTGGAGGTTACTCGTAGCCTCATCCTATTTGGGACATAAAGCTACCGATATTACTTAAGACTTCGTGCTGACGAAGTAAGTAAACTCTCTAAACTAATACAAATATCCCCATTTCTTTTGTGTGTGTGTGGGGGGGGGGTTTAATGTTTTATTTATTTTGAGAGAGAGCAAGTGAGCACAAGCAGGGGAGGCAGAGAGAGGGAGAGAGAGAATCTCTCTCTGCACTGTCAGCACAGAGCCCCATGTGGGGCTCAACCTCACGAACCGTGAGATTATGACCTGAGCTGAAATCAAGGGTCAGACGCTTAACCGACCGAGCCACTCAGGCACCCCCCAGATGTCCCATTTCTTAATATGAATTGTACTGTTTTAACATTCTGTATTTAAAAAATAAATACCTGGAATTGACATCTGTGGGTTCAGAATATGAATTAACAAAGGGCCTTGTTAAACCAGTTGTACTTTTTGGGTCATTTGCAGTTAGTGCAAATGGATTTCATCGGTTCTTGTGATCTAGACTCATTCTTAAAAGAAGGTACAAGTTTTATATTCTGACCAGTGGTTTTGTGAAGTTAGTCGAGGTTTATCTGAATTAGATGAGTTACAATTAGGTAATTTCCTCTGAGCAAAAGATCTATAAACAAGAAAACAGGAAATTTTTCAAATTCTTAAACATTCCAAGTAGAAATGGCTAGGCTCTTTACATAAGAGATTTTGTACCTACTGTAGGTTCTTTTGAGAAAAAGAGTTAAATTGTTGTCAGAAACTATTGAAATGTTCTTGGGCATAGAAATCAGTCTTTGCTTTCTGTTCCCTTTTCCTGACACAGTTGGCACACGGCCATTACAATCTGATGAAGGAGAAAATGTCAGGTAAAGACTTTAGTACCTCGCTCAAGCAGATGAGTTACAAAAACGAAAGAAGAAAAACTATCATAAGCCTCAACCTTCACAGAGCAAGCAACTTTCTTTTCATTTTTGTTCCTTCTCCCTGGACAAAGTCTTGCCCTGGACGTTTCTAGTTACAAAATTCCTTCCTTCCATCTTCCCTTCCAAGCAGGAGACCATGTATGAGGGGAGAGTGGAATGATAAGTCAGGGCAGGGTAGGCCAGCTGACAACAGAGTGTGCGAGCATGTGAGGGAGGCACGGCGAGAAATCCCGTGTGTGGTGTTACGGGAGCCCTGGAATGCTTCCACTGTCTCTGCTCCAAGGTAACAACAAGAAGGGCAGTGAGCCCGTGATTCAGGACTCCTCTTACCTGGCAGGCTTCTCAGACTGAGTGGTCTACTCTGACCTGTATTGATTGAGCGTCTCCTGGAAGGAACCAGGTGGGCAGCCAGAGCGGTGACCATGAATTGACTTCTGTCGAGCCATCGTATGTCCTTTGTACTCTTGTTTGCTGGTTTGGTAGAGAGCCAGATAGAAAGCAACCTTAATGAGCTAAATGGGTAAGGGGCATTAAGGAATCTACTGAAATCACTGCTTCACTATATACTAACTAATTTGGATGTAAATTTTAAAAAATAAAAAATAAAGTTAAATCAAAAAAAAAAAAAAAAAAAGAAACTACAAACCTACAATTACCAACTGGGAGTATATTACTTAATTTTTATATTTACAAAATGCTACAGTTTATTTTTCTCAATTATTTCAAATTATCATCAAGAAACTAATAAATGAATACTATAAAAATGCAAAAAAAAAAAAAGCAACCTTAATGAAAGACATGTTCTCTTTTTCATTAATCCTCAGACCTAAATCACTCTTAGTATCCAACCTAGTTTCAGAGGACACAGAAACAGTGGCATCATTGCCCTTCTCTGCATCTTGTCCCGGCTGCTCCCATATGGATGCTGTTGTGATGTGTGCAGTGAAGGTTGTCCTTCTCACACCACACCTTGTCTGCTTACTGGGAGACCAGTGAATGAGTCAGATCTCAGCACCCACACAAGTCCTTGCCCTGTTGTCAGAAGTAGGAGTTTGCTTCTTACTGGTCCAGGTCCCCTCAAGATGTCATATAGAAGAAAATACAGCAAAATACAACAAAACCAGAACCTCTCATTTTGTGGTCAGCGGTTGCAGACTAGTGTTTTTATTTTCTTTAAAAATACTTTTTTAAAAATAACCTTTTATCATTATAGAAGCAGTACATAAACACTGTAGAGAATTGGAAAATTCAGGCTAGCAAAAAGAAAAACGTCACATCCACACCATGCATGACTACCGTTTACACCTTGGTGCATACCTTATTTTCCCTGAGTGAGCATGGTTACCCACGTGCTTACCTGGATGAGACACATTGAGTACATGCTGTTTGTAACCTTTTAAAGGTTGACAATCCTTTCCTTTTCAGTAAATTTTCATCTGCCATAATATCCGGACCACTTTTAATTTTCCCAGCAGCCCCCAGAATGTCCTTTACAGCTCGTTTATGAACTGGTGTTCAGTGTAGGACCAAGCGTTATGTCTGGTTGTGTCCATTGTGTCCCTCACATGTGTCCTTTCTTTCCAGCACAATCCCTACTTTTTTATCCTGACTTAGTTTTACTGTAGAATTCCAGTCTTTTGGATTTGTCACATTGTTCCTTTGGCATCCTTCAAGTTGTTCCTCTATCCTCTGCACTTCTTACAAATTGGAAGTTGTACCTAAAGGCTCAGTGGATTCAAACTGAACATTTGAGACAAGAATATACCATAGGGATATCCTATATTCGTGCTGTATCGCATCAGAAGACGTAGTGTCTGGTCATTGATCACAATGACCTTGGGTCAAGTTGATGACAGTCTTGTGCTTCCACTGTCTAGTTACATTGTTCCCTTGTGACCAGAAGGTCATCTGTCTGGTGTTAATTCAGTGCTGGTAACCATTCTCCTATTTGTTTACCACCAATGATAAGCCTTGCCTGCATCAGTCAGGCTGTTTCTCCCACACTGTAAGAGGTGGCTTTCTTCTGTAAAATAGCTCTTTTCCTTTACCAGTTGGAGCTAGTTAGCTACCTTGGGAAACAATTTCTGCTGGAATTAGGTATAGATATCTAGTTCCTTCCCTTTAACTCCCAGTTTCCCAGGTAAGAAGTTGTTTTAATAGATGCCTCAAGTAGTGACAAATGAGTTTTCCCATCTTTATTTATTTATTTATTTATTTATTTATTTATTTATTTATTTATTGGTATTGTTGTGGACCCAGCAGTTTACATTGATACAATGTATTTCCACCAGAGTGGGTTTTTCTTCTTTAGGCTTATAACTATCACCCCTTGGAAGCCCATTCAAAATGTTTCCTCTAGCTCATCGATATCTGGAAGCTTTCTTGCTCTTAAATATTGCCAGTTCTGTTATCTGTGTCATTACTGGATCATATTTGATTGGTCTTTCTCTTATCTGTGGTTCATATTTTTCTGCTTCTTTTCATGCCTGGTGACTTTTTTTTTTTTATTGGAAGCCAGACCTTGTGATTTTCACCTTGTTATATGCTGGATATTTTTGTATTCCCATAAATATTTTTGGGTCTTGTTCTGGTATACAGTTAAGTTACTTAGAAATAGTTTAATCCTGTCACATTATTTTTAAGCTTTTTGAAGTGGGACCAGAGCAACGTTTAACCTAGGGGTATTTTTGCCTGTCCACTGAGGCAAACCCTTCTTAGTAGCGTACCCGATGCCCTGTGACTCATGAGGTTTTCCACTCTGGCCGGCGAGAACCATCTGATGCGAGACATTGATACTGCATCCTTGCGTGGTCCGCTGCCTAGTATGAGCCCAGGGCCCAGGTCCGCAGATGGTTCTCTGTGCAGCTCTCTTCCTCTTTGGCCCCTCCGCTCCAGGCTGCCAGTTCTGTCTTCTCAATTCACAGAGACCACTGGTGTTTGTGTGGCTTCTTCATCCCTAATCCGTGGCTTAGAAAGTCTCTCTAGGCAGGATCAGGTCCTTTATTGTCTGATGCCCAATGATTGGAAAACCGCTTCATATATTTTGTATTTTTTTTAAATAGTTTTAGTTTTAAGTGGAAAACTGGATCATCTTGATGGCCTCCTTTGTATTAATTGATTTCCAAAGTCAAGTTTATCTGTGTCTATAAAATGGAAATAATACCACCACTTACTTAACAAGAGAGTCCTACCTGGAGAGTGAAAAGTGCATTCTCGTAGCACCACGTGAACGTTCTGGTAATGACTTCCCTACTGGATAGTTGCACAGTGGGCTCAAAGCCTGGACACTGGGCTCCGCAGCTGTCCTCTTGACAACGATGCCAGTTTGGGCGTCGAGTAGCTTCATGGGAGCGGGTCTGTTACGTGTTCCTACAACGACGCTGCGTACTGAGCCAGGAGCGCGCACCGGAGACCTTTGCTCCTGCGTTCATGGGTTCTGTGCCCTCAACCTGGGCTTGCTGGGTTCCATCGTGACTCTGCAGTTCCTTCGTTGTCAGCCGGGTGGCTTCGCTCATCTCACGTGTCTGGTGGCTTTGAAAGCACTGGCTCGGCATCTTGACGTTTTTAACAGCTTGACTTTGCATTTCCTCTGGGGTTTTTCTCGTCGGCTGTATGACCCGCATGCTATTTGTTCCGTTCCTTCTGTGCTGCTTCTGCTTATTTTTAGTGCTTTAGTAATACCACTATAGGACAACAGTCTCTAGAATATGCACTGAAGACAACCCACTAATACACAGTTGGGGCTTTGCTTTTTGCATGGAATGTCTGGGAATGAGCAGCATGCTAGAATTTTCTGGTGAACTTAGCCTTGCCATGAATTTGCTGTTTCTAGTTAGAAGCTTGGGTGTGCTCTTTCTTTGCCCCGTTTACTGAGCACTTCTTTTGTTTTAAGGTGGATATTTTGGCTCAGATTGGTTGTATTGAAAGTCTCAGCCAGTCACCACCTTCTTCATCTTCTCCTTCTCCTACCATAAATAAGGTAAAATTCAAACTTGAATGCAAGAGGAAATAAACATTTAAAACCTCATGACGTAACCCTTTTCCCCAGGTGAGGCGATGGTTGTAGGTGAAGTATCTCACCGAGGGCTGTCTTGGGGCATGGAGACGTAGGGCGTGGGCTAGGTGGGAACAGGAGGAGCAGCGGGGCTGTGCCCCTAGGACAGCTGGTCACTGAGACTTGACCGATGATCTATTCCAGGGGCAGCGAGCACCAGTGAGGGGTTCTCAGTCACGTGGTTGGCGGTGTTGGGTGTTTGGTACCATAAAGGGTGGACAAGGAAAAGGATGAAGACCTTGCCCCACAGAGGGAGAGAAGGAGGAAAGCCAGAAGAAAGGAAGGAAGAGGCAGCCCTGCGTTTGAAGCCTTGGCTCAGGAGCAGAACCGGTTGTTTTGGCCAAATGCCTGCGGTCGGGGGTTATTGGGATTGGAGGCAAAAAAGTCAGAGGCCGCAGGGTCATTAAGCCAAGTCTTCGTGGCCAGGTTGTTTGTTACAGGAGGGGTTGGACTTGGAAGGCTGTGGCATCTAGCACCCAGAAAATGTTTGTGCCAAGCACCCCAAGAATTAAGAGTTGCTGTTGAACTTTTTGGTGAACGGTTTGTCTTCTTCCTCTTTCATTTATGTACCTGAAGCCAACGGATCAATAGCGAGAATAGAAAATATCTTAAGTGGCTGTTATCCCCTCTGAGGGGATGTGCCCCTGAGGCACGATCTGGCAATGAAACCATTGGAAATGCAACTTCCCATCTTTTCCTCTAAAGCGCATGCTAACAGGTGAACCATTCACATGGCGTTTACTCAGCGAATTGCCAGTCTTCATTCTTTTCTGTATATTCTAGCTGAGCTGCCATGTAATAAGGTAACCTCTACTGAGCGCATACCATGGACCAGGTTTTGTGTTATGTGCTCTGTGTGCATCATTTCTTTGAATCCTTTCAAAGCCCCTGTGACGAAGTTCACGTTATTATATCTATTGTATAAGCATGGAAACAAAGAGAGATCATGTAAGTTGCCCAAGTTCATACAGCTAGTGCGTGGTAAAGCTGGGCTTCAAACCTAGACAGCTCTCAAAGCCTAAGATCTTAACCGCTTTACCCACAAGAAATCGATTCCTACAGTTTCATTAAGGGATTTAAAACTCCCTTATATGGACCAGTATTGGGGCGCCTGGGTGGCTCAGTCAGTTGGGCTTCTGACTTCGGCTCAGGTCATGATCTCACAGCTCATGAGTTCAAGCTGCGCACCAGGCTCTGTGCTGACAGCTCGGAGCCTGCAGCCTGCTTCAGATTCTGTGTCTCTGTCTCTCTCTGCCCCTACCCCATTTGTGCTCTGTCTCTCTCAAAAATAAATAAACATTAAAACAAAAACCAGTATTCTTATCCTCGCCCCTTTTTAACCCCATATTATTTATTTGGAAGATGCCCAGCTTTCCTCTGATGATCACGTCCTGAATGCCCATCACTACTCACCCCTGCCTGGCCATTGTGACTCCATTTTATGGTCCTTCTGGCTCTGTCAGCTACAAGCCAGTCTGCTTTCTTAAGAAACTTACCTTACCTTACCTTCCAGTGGATACATTTAAATGTCTCATGACATAAGGCCAATATAAATGGATTTCTCTACTTGTCTTATGAGGGTAAGGTACCTGTTAAATTTAGATCAGCAAATATGTTGAGTACATTGCTCCTGGCCATAAGAAGCATTTTAATTTCATTGGAGTGGGGGCTGGGAGAGCATCAGACATATCAGCCAGTTCTAGTGCAAGGCAGATTAAAATGTGTTCATGATAGAGATTCAAGCAAACATGCTTTGGGAGCGTGCTAATTAACAAATAATTTATTGAGAACTTACTACATGCCAGGCCCCATGTTTAAATTTTTTTTTTTTCAACGTTTATTTATTTTTGGGACAGAGAGAGACAGAGCATGAACAGGGGAGGGGCAGAGAGAGAGGGAGACACAGAATCGGAAACAGGCTCCAGGCTCTGAGCCACCAACCCAGAGCCTGACGCGGGGCTCGAACTCACGGACCGTGAGATCGTGACCTGGCTGAAGTCGGACGCTTAACCGACTGCGCCACCCAGGCGCCCCGGGCCCCATGTTTATAGGCAACAGGAGATCACTGGTGGCCCTGAGGGACACGGCCCTTCTCTGGATCCTCTGCATACACCCTACTGGAATTCAGAAGGCAGAATGATTATATGAACAAATTTTGTGTGTTGGATTTTCCAGCATTTTGTTAACAATTCACGCATAGAAAAGTTAAATGAATTTCATAGTGAATAATCATGTTTTCACCTTTTAGGTTTTACCATTAACATTTTACTATTCTCGCTTTATCAAACACACGTGCCCACCCCTTTGTCCACCTATGCCTGTCTGTCTTCCAACTTTTCTGCAGTGGGCTGATAACTGCATTTACAACTCGGAAGGCATTGCTGTTTTAAGACTATGGTAGTGTCACGTGCTGAAAAGTATTCATCCTGTGATCAACCACAGCAGGTTGTTTTCCTTGGAAAGACTCAAGTCACTGAACATGAGGGAAATCTGATTTCCTTCTTTGTGGAAAAAAATAATGTTATGAAGATTAGGTGTCTGCCAAGAATAACATGTATTTGCTACAAATGATCAAGAACGTCATGTATTTTTTGAAAAGCCAGTGACAAAAGCATTAAAAAAAACCATATTAACCACTTTAAGTAAAAAAAAAAAAAAAAATTTGTGAGTTTTTGCCACTTTATGTAAGACATTTTGAGACTCTTTTGGGGGAAATGTTTTTTGTTTTTGTTTTTGTTTTTAAAGACAGGCCTTCGGACATGGGTGGCTCAGTTGGTTAAACGTCCGACTCCTGATTCCGGCTCAAGTCATGATCTCAAGGTTCATTAGATAGAGGTCCTAGTGGGGCTCTGTGCTGACAGTGCAGAGCCTACTTGGGAGTCATTCAGTCTCTCTCTCTCTCTCTCTCTCTCTCTCTCTCTCTGCCCCTCCACTGCTTGTGCTGTCTGTCTCAAAATAAGTAAAATACATTAAAAAACATTAAAAAAAAAAAAAAGCATTATGCCCATGAATTACTACAGGGAGTGAGCAACTGATATGAAATAATTCCAGTAGAAGACTGACTTTGGGAGAATGTGAGGCCAGCAGGCTCTGAGGCTGGGGTCGTACATGGGCCAGGACTTTGACATAATTTGGGGAGCTGAGGAAGAAGGCTTTGTATGCAGATAGAGAGTATAGCGTGAGCGGAGGCAAGAGTGCAGGGAAGCTTGGGAACCTGAAGGTCGAAGCATAAAGCAGGTCATTGGTGAGTAATGAGAATGGGGTTGCGACCAAGGAAAAGTTAAGTCCTGACTGACGGACTAAGGAGCTTGGAATTTACTCCCTGGGCAGAGAGAACTAATGAGGGGTTCTTAATCTTGTGGTTGACAGAGTCGGGAGGTGTTTGGTACCATAAAGAGCAGGGGAGGTATGACCCACCAATAGCACTGCTAGGAATTTACCCAAGGGATACAGGAGTGCTGATGCAGAGGGGCACTTGTACCCCAATGTTTATAGCAGCACTTTCAACAGTAGCCAAATTATGGAAAGAGCTTACATGTTCATCAACTGATGAATGGATAAAGAAGTTGTGGTTTATATATACAATGGAATACTACTTGGCAATGAGGAAGAATGAAATCCTGCCATTTGCAGCAACGTGGATGGAACTGGAGGGTATTATGCTAAGTGAAATAAGTCAGTCATAGAAAGTTGGGTATCATATGTTTCCACTCATATGTGGAACTTGAGAAACTTAACAGAAGACCATGGGGGAAGGGAAGGGGAAAAAAAAGAGTTCCGGAGAGGGAGGAAGGCAAACCATAAGAGACTTTTAAATACAGAGAATAAACTGAGGGTTGATGGGGGTTGGGGGAGAGGGGAAAGTGGGTGGTGGGCATTGAGGAGGGCACCTGTTGGGATGAGCACTGGGTGTTGTATGGAAACCAATTTGACAATAAATTTCATATTAAAAAAAAAATCAGTCTCCAAGGCATATCTAATAGAAGAGTCTTGGATATGATACACATTTCTCTCTCAGGAGACAAAACACACTCTTGCTGGCACAGAAGCCTCACTGTTGCATCTTCATCCGTATACTGGGAATAGTAATACTTGTCATTAGGATTAATAGGTATAATATTCACAAAAAAAAAAAAAAAAAAGCAGGGGAGGAAGAGGATAAAGACCTTGCCACGCAGGAGAGAGGGAAGGAAGGCGGGAAGAAAGAGAAGAGGCAGAAGGTTTGAAACCTCGGGTCAGGAGCAGGATGGGTTGTTTGGCCAAATGCCTGTGGTTGGGGGACCCAAGGGGTGTTGGCGATTGAAAGCAGAGACGTCAGAGGACAAAGCGTGGGAAGGTGGGTTCAGAGAAAGATGGAAAGAGGCAGACTGCGTGGTATTAGAGGAGGAGCCTGGCGGTCAGTACCGGTCATCTGAGAGAGAAGTCCGTGATAGAGACAGAGAAGTCCATGATTGAAGCTGGAAGGATTTCCAGTGGGCCAGGTTTTGAAAGATTTATCAGCAGGAGTCACCTTGAAACAGGAAGAGGGAATGTCAGGAAAAATAACAGAGAACAAAGCTAAACAGTTACTAGATTTGCCGACAAGGATTTCACAACATAGGTAGGAGCTAAGATCATCATATGGAACCAAATGATAGATTACTCCAAGCAGTTTATACACAAAAGTAGTTTTATATATTTTGGCCATAATTAAACTTTTTTAACATTTCATCGATTTGTTTTTTAATGAAAGCGTAATTAGCGTAACGTGTTGTTTTAGTGTCGGGTGTACAGTATAATGATTCAGCAATTCTGTATGTTTCCAGTGCTCATCGTAAGTGACCTCTTGATCCCCTTTACCTCCTGCACCCATCCTCCCCGCCCCCCCCACCTCCCCTCTGGTGATGATCAGTTCTTTGTACTTCAGAGTCTGTTTTTTTGTTTGATTTTTTTCCCCCTCTGTTCATTGTTTTTTTTTGTTGTTTTTGTTCCCTTAAATTCCACATATGAGTAAATTCATACAGTATTTGTCTTTCTCTGACTGACTTATCTCACTTGGCATTATACTTTCTAGGCCCATCCATGTTGTTCAGATGGCAAGATCATTCTTTTTTATGGCTGAGTAATATTCTCGTGTGTGTGTGTGTGTGTGTGTTCTTTTATCCATTCATCAGTTGATGGACACTTGGGATGCTTCCGTATCTCAGCTATTGTAGATAATGCTGCACTGAACATAGGGGTGCCTGTATCTTTTCGAATTAGTGTTTTTATTTAAACAAAGTAGTTCTAAAAAGAACTGTCTTTTTTTTTAGGATGCTTGCTCTGAACAGTTCACATCTGATTGTTGCCTCACTGTTGATGAAAATCTTTCTTCGCTGTCATCACGGTCCCAGGGTCATGGCAAAGCTGAGCTCTCGCACTTGCTGTCCTACTTTATAACCCTCTGTTTCTTTTCAGTTCACTTCATGTAGTTGCCGTCAGTCTTTCTGAATCTGAGGCCACCTGCCTGGTTTCAAATTCTGGCCTGAGGTTTCCTGGCTGGAAAGAGGTAGAGGCAGAATTTCAGCCCGGCAGCCTGACCAGAACCAATGCCCCTGACCATGCTGCCCTTGGCCTGTCATTCCACGGTGGGGCCTACCCATTCAGGAACTGATAGATATATTAAACAAATGAATGCCTGTGCTTACTGCCATCTGACTATCCAAGCTTTCTGTACTTTTTGAAGTTCTTATTCTGAAAATAAAACCTCATAGTTTAGAGTTTAGAGGGCACAGAGTATATATGGCCTACTAGAACACCCTCCCTTAAAACCATGGGAGGAAGGGATTCTCTTAAATGAAGTCTGCTTGTCAGGCCCTTCAGCATGACTGCCTTCATTTACAGAATCCACTAGAGTGGCTCTTGAGTATCCCCATGGAAGCTGTGTATTCACAGGTGTATGGATGAAATGTCTTTCTGCTGTTAATATTTGACTTAGAACAAAACCACTAGTAACTTTGTGTTTTTTTCTTGAAAGTATAGGAGGTGTTTGAATGGAATCGTATTTCTGCATGTAAAACATACACTCCATTTTTTATAATGCTTCTGGTGTGTTGGCGGGCAGTTATTCTCCACCCCCCCACCCCCCCCCCACCCCCCGCTGTCAGTAGAGAATTTAAAAAAGGCCAACCAGAGTAGTGTTCTAGAATATTAGGTATATTACACAGTTCGGGTAACTTTCTTACAAATCCCCCTCTCTTTTTTTTTCTTTCTTTTTTGTTTTTAAACACCAATTTTTTTTATGTGAGAAAAAAGACTCAAGAAAAGTGAAAATTTGCTATTCCATGTTCCTAGATAAACAGATTCAGTACTGAAGTTATTTTTTTTAAGGCACTGTTTTCCGTGAATTTATTTGTAAGTTTAAGGTGATTCAAATGAAAATCAACATGTTTTTCAAAACTTTGCATCCGGATGCAAAAGTTTAGGTTGTTTTAGTTTTAAAACATTAAACTGATGCTAAAGTTCGTGTGTAAAAATAAAAGATTTATGATAAAGTACGAGTGGTTTTCTATCTGGTGGGCTCCCAGGTCACTTGGTATTTGTACAGATGGACTCCCAGGGTACAAGAGGGAGCCCAGAGATAGGTCCAAGTCCAGGATGTGATAAAGGTGGCATTTCAAATCAGTGAAGGGGAGTTGGATTTTTCATTAAATGGTATCAGACCAACAGACTGACTACAAGATAAAATTAAGTCCCTTGCGCCTGGGTGGCTCAGTCAGTTGAGCGTCTGACTTCGGCTCCAGTCATGATCTCGCAGTGTGTGAGTTCAAGCCCCGTGTCGGGCTGTGTGCTGCCAGCTCAGAGCCTGGAGCCTGCTTGGGATTCTGTGTCTCCCTCTCTCTCTCTGTCCCTCCCCCACTCATGCTCGCTCTCTCTCTCTCTCTCTCTCTCTGCCAAAAATAAATAAACATTAAAAAAAATTTTTTTTAAAGATAAAATTAAGTCAGATTCCTATATTATTTCCTCCATCAAAGTAAATTCCAAGTCGAAGATTTAAAAGGTGTAAACCAAGGAAATAAAACGCACGGCACCGTGGCTGCCCCGAGCGGATGGGGCCGTGTGGGAGATGGGCCGCCATTCTCTTACCGTAATACTCCCTGAGATCAGGTGCCATGCGTTGCCTGTTCCAAAAGTATATGCTATTAATAATTGAACTATAAAATTACTTAAAGAGAGTACAGGAAAAAACAAAGTTTAAAAATAATTTTGGAGCATGGTAGCCCCCTGTTATGCAAGGCAGAACCCATCAGCAAGTCATAGGAACAGAGGAACATAACTGTACGATCTCTTTGGGAAAGAATTTGACACAGTCTGTCAGCTGAAGAAGCACATTCATTAGCCCAGAAATTGATCTTCTGGGAATTTCACAGAGACGTATGGGACACACGGGAAAAGATGTACAAGCATGTGCATGGCGGGGTTGTTTGCAGTAGCTGAACACTGAAAGTACGATATGTGAGCATCAGCATATGCTGGTTCAACTGGGAGAAAACTGCAGCGGAACTTCCTAGAGCCGCGTAGAAGAGCCACGTCACCCGTTCGTGCTGATGGACCTCGGAGAACGTTTCAGGCCATTAAATGAAGGAGACAAACACAAGTACAGAACACAAAGTATCATTTGGGCCCACTTGTATGCTTAAAAACAAAAAGGAGGGGTGCCTGGGTGGCTCAGTCAGTTAAGCGTCCGACTTCAGCTCAGGTCATCATCTCATGGTTCGTGAGTTCGAGCTCCGTGTCGGGCTCTGTGCTGACCGCTTGGAACCTGGAGCCTGCTTTGGATTCTGTCTGTCTGTCTGTCTCTCTCTCTCTCTCTACCCCTCCCCTGCTCACACTCTGTCTCTCTCTCTCTCAAAAATGAATAAACTTTAAAAAAATTTTAAAAACAAAAAGGATCTCTGTGGGTGGGATATTTGATTAAGTATACATAAGGAACTCATTAGTAATAGTTGTCCAGAAACAATGGCAGCTTAAGTGGTAGGTATATTTATTAAATTGCATATCCTTTTATTCTTTTTGAGGTTTTTTGTTTGTTGTTTTTTTTTTTTTTTTTTTTTTTTTTTTTTACTGGGAAGGTATTACTTTTTCAAATAAAAATAAAAACCTAGTCAAAAATACAACAGATTTGCTCTAAAATTGCTAACGTGAGTAAAACAGAACCTCATCAGCTTGTATAATCTCAAAAACATGATTTAAGTGGGGAAAAAAAAAGAACCTACAAAGAGATAGGTACAATGTAATGTTGTGTAGGTCAGTTTTTAAACCATAAGTTATTTACAATGTAATTAGTAAGTAGTGGAAGTATAAAACCGTGGGCAGAAATGAATACACATTCAGAAAGGTAGTTGCTGGGGGGTGGGGGAGGAAGCGAATGGGGCAGGAGGGACAGGGAAGGAAGAAGAAAGGGAGTAGACAGCCGCTGTGTCTCATAGTTCCTTGTTCCTGGTTGTCAAGTTCCTAAGCAAATATGGCAAAAGGTTAACATCAAAAAAAAAAAAAAAAAAAAAAAAAAAGTGGCGCCTGGGTGGCGCAGTCGGTTAAGCGTCCGACTTCAGCCAGGTCACGATCTCGCGGTCCGTGAGTTCGAGCCCCGCGTCAGGCTCTGGGCTGATGGCTCAGAGCCTGGAGCCTGTTTCCGATTCTGTGTCTCCCTCTCTCTCTGCCCCTCCCCCGTTCATGCTCTGTCTCTCTCTGTCCCAAAAATAAATAAACGTTGAAAAAAAAAAAAAAAAGTTGATGCTGCTTTTTGTGTTTTCCTCATCTCTTTAAATGTAAAATGTATTATATAGGGGCACCTGGGTGGCTCAGTCAGTTAAGTGTCCAATTTCAGCTCACGTCATGATCTCGCGGATCATGGGTTTGTGCCCTGCGTCAGGCTCTGTGCTGACAGCTCGGAGCCTGGAGCCTGCTTCGGATTCTGTGTCTCCTTCTCTGTTTGCCCCTCCCCCACTTGCACTCTGTCTCTCTCTCTCTCTCAAAAATAAATAAACATTAAAAATAAATGTAAATTATTATTTGAATTTATTTACTTAAATTTAAAATTGTTTTAAATTTATGTCAACTTTTTCAGCACCCCTGTTGTATTCATTATTATGTAATTCCTACTGAATTGAGTAATGTTTTCAAGAAGTCATAAATATTCTTTCTCTTTTTTTTACCCCTAACAACAGGTCAGCAGTGGCAATGACCCCTGGTCAGCCTGGAGTTCTTCCAAATCTGGAAACTGGGACAGCACGGATGGCTGGGGAGCCAAGCCAGAGGGGGCCGCGGCCCAAAGAAACACCTCCAATAACTGGGACACTGCCTTTGGTCACCCCCAGGCCTACCAAGGACCAGGTGAGGAAGAGGGCCCTGCTGGTGATCGGGCCCACCCGTAAGGGGACTAGTGAGAGCATCCCAGTTAAAAATAGAATTTAATCAAAGGAGCGCTCTCAAATGCTCTTACTCACTAAGAGCAAACCTAGATTTCTGGAGCCAAATGTGGGTAGTCGTTAATTATAATCTTTAGTTCCGTCTTTGTCATCTGTCATGGAGTCGCGAATGCTTGCAGGGTTTGTAAAGCAGAACAGAATGGCCCAGTGGCTGCTGGAGATGGAGGGGCATGCCTCCTGTCGCCGTTGGCTCGATTGCCACTGCAGGAGACCCAGCTAGTGCTCCTGGTCCCCCAGAGAGACAGGAAATCTCAGTTTTTTAATGGCATCTTCCCACTCCAGAATCTTAGCAACTGATACACATTTGCTTTAAAACTTTGGGCCAGAACAACTGCATATACAGAGTGAGTATAATTTGTCACCTGCTGGTTTATAACCTCTGACTTGCCTGTTTTCTTTTTCCTTAACTACTCATTTGACTCCCAGGCCTTAATGGACATACAGAGGCAAAAGAGGAATTTATAGAAGGGGAAACAATTCAGGAATTAAGAAAAAGGGTATTTATGTCTTTCTGAAATTAAATAAAAAGAGATCTGCCCCTCGTTATTTTACGGCCCCTGTCTGAGCACGTCACATGGAGTACGAATGTGCTAGTGGCAGGGAACCCACGCTCAGGAAGCACCGGGGTGGCGGGCAGGCTCCTGCTGGCAGCCGGGGCTGGGCTGGTGGCAGGTGCAGGAGACACGGGCTCGGGCTGCGACCCAACAGCTAACTCCTGGCTCTGTACTCGGCCCAGATCCTCCCGGTGCATTCAGTGCCTTTCTTTTTCGTTTTGGCATCTG
Organism: Leopardus geoffroyi; assembly: GCF_018350155.1. Taxonomy (NCBI): domain Eukaryota; kingdom Metazoa; phylum Chordata; class Mammalia; order Carnivora; family Felidae; genus Leopardus; species Leopardus geoffroyi. Next base: position 142,401,770 of record NC_059332.1, read on the forward strand.
CCTCTTGGCTTCTCCCATTGGCACCGCTAGGGCAGAGATCCCAGGATACCTGAGGCCCTCAGGGTGGGAGACAGAAGCCCAGACTAGGACCAGGAAGGAAGGGAAGGCCTGACAGAGGTCACTGTTAGGATATGAGGCTCCTGGTACTGCCACTTCCCTCTTGTGTTGTTTCTTCTCCATCCCTTCCCCCTCCACTCCCACCCTGCTCCTCTCTCCCTTTCCCAGTGTTATCGTTCATACTAACTTCTTTTCAAAGATCTGTCATTTCCCCCCCCCCGGCCCCCCTCCCCCACACTCCCCGGTATTCATGACTGAGAAGGTATTCGGTGCTTATTTGCAAGTTTACAAGGCAAGATTTATCTGTGTGTGGGCCTTGCCCTGGGTACACACCTCGGAGCCGCTCTCAGTCTGCATCTGTCTGAAGTTACTTGGAGGGACAGCCTCGTTTCTAACTTGTCCTTTGCACTAAAAGGCAGAATCCACAATTGGAGCTTTAAACCCAACTAGAGCCTTTGCTCCAGTCTGCATTATAATCCTGTGCTACGCCCTTGTCTCCTGTTCTTTAACTGGTTAACGTAGGTCCGGTCCCTAGTTACTCTCAGAAAATTAAGTCATTGCGTTTGTATTTTGTTTTTCTTCCCTGGGGATCTTCTGTGCCCACCCCTAGCAACCGCGGGTGATGACGATGACTGGGACGAAGACTGGGACGACCCCAAGGCGGCCACCCCCTACTTCAAGGATTCAGAGTCAGCAGAGGCAGGGGCTGCTCAGCGAGGCAACAGCCGGGCTGGTTCCTCCTCTATGAAGCTGCCACTTAACAAGTAGGTGTGAAGGGCGTTGGCACCTTGAACGCCATGCGGAAACAGACAGGAGATCCAAGGAGGCTTTCCTCTTTTCAGCGATCTGAAAGGGGGTGAAGTGTGGGGTGGTGATTTGGATCTCAGCTTTAGCTTCTTTAAAGAAAAAAAAATTTTATTCACTTTAAATATATACATTATATGTGTATATATTATATTCATATATATATTATAAATATATATATGTAAAGTAAATAAGTTTATTCACTGTAAAGTGAAGTAGTTGTTGTATTTAACCATCTGCCAAATACCACTTTTATCTTTGTCAGCTCTGTGACACATTCTTATTGCTGATGTCACAGGAAAGCTAAATATAATCATATTAATAATAGTAACTCTCTTTTAAATGTTTTACCATTTGTTGATCACTTACTGTGTGCCGGGCATTGTGCAGCGTGGTTTGTACGCACTGTGTGACCCCCATCTCCCTCTGTGGTACATGTAATCTCTGTTTTTCTGTGGGAAAAACTGACGCCCAGAGAGGTTAAGTAACTGTCCAAGCTCACACAGGTGCCAAGTGATCTAATCAGGATCCTAGCCGGTCCCTCAGTCTCTCAACTACTTGCCTAATACGTTTCAGGACTTTGTTTTCACGTAGACTTCTCTTAGATTTAAGAAGAAAAAAAAGTGTTGGAACAGTGCTTGTAGACACAGTGCCTAACAGGAAAGCATCTGGGAAGGGGGGGAATACGGCCATAGCGCCCTGGGATTTCCTGGGGGAGAGTTCTGGATAAGTCTGTAGTTCACAGTGTAGCTCGAAGGAGACAGAATTTCTGACTTCCAGAAGGATCTTCAAATACTCTTCTTATAGTAGTGTGTTTAATACAGTTTTTCTAAAATTACGACCACTTTTTCTCAATGCTCCAAGTCCGTGATTCAAAGCTGCTAGGAAGGAATGTTAATCCGTATCTGGAAAAAGTTGTAAACATAATGTTTGCTGTATTTCTAGATGTCAAGATCTAGGTCTAGATCTGCATATGAGTTGTGCACGTTCCCCTTAGTATATCTAAGTAGCATCAGATGATTAAATGAGCTGTCTTCTAGCCATTCTTCCTACTTCTCTCTCCAGTTTCTTCCAGTATGTATTTTCAGGCTCCATTGCACACATAATAAACTTAGTCATTCATATTGACTATGTGCTGTTTCCTTTGGTGGAATAGGAGGTCCGCAGTGACATGAATTAGTCTGTTCTTTAAACCTAAATACAAGTGCATTTAAACCCGTTTTGCTGCCATGTAAGCCCCCCTTGGACAGTGAAGAAGCACAAACTCTACAACAAATGTGTGGCCGAGTGTGCCTGGCTAGTCAGTGAGGTTCTGTCTCATGCCTGGGTCCCCGTTTCTGTTTGCCCTGGCTCCCCTCTTCCAGGTGATCTTGGGGAAGACGGGTGACCTGTTTGAACCTCCGTTTCCTCATTTCTGAAGTGAAGGGGCTGGCTTTAATTTAAAATGCTCTCTGCTCTAAAATTTCAGTTCAGGTTGAAACCAAATCAGAGGAGTCCTTATTTGCACCTGAACCTCTGAGGCCTCCCTCTCTCTCTCTCTCTCTCTCTGTCTCTGGTGCTGAGAGCTGTTTAAGATCCTGTGTGTTTTTTTTATTTAACTTGACTCATGTACGAAGGGCTCACTTATAACAGTTGTAAAACTTTTTAAAGTATTAGCATTTTTCAGGAGTTAATTCATTTTATATGACAGCTGTATTCCAGTCCTGGAACATGAACCTTACACTAGAGAAGGAGAATAGAAATTTAAGTGTACTTGGGCATTATAAGAATCTATCTTGATAACACTCAGAGAATTAGTAAATGGCACTGCTGTTCGGTAAGCATTAAGTGAGTCGGCCCTAGAGTGTTGCTGTGATCCCTAAGAATACCAAAGGAAGTGTGAAATGAGACTCTGCTTACAGAAGCTTACAGTCTAGTCAAGGAATTGCTACTCTGTGACTTCCTCAATTTTTCCATCAGTATTTTCTAGCGGAAGCATAGGTTGTTTTAATAAAACCGTTCCAGGGGCACCTGGGTGACTCAGTCGTTTGAGCATCCAACTTCAGCTCAGGTCATGATCTTGTGGTCCATGAGTTCGAGCTCTGTGTCAGGCTCTGTGCTGACAGTTCGGAACCTGGAGCTGACTTCTGATTCTGTGTCTCTCTTTCTCTCTGCCCCTCCCCTACTCGTGCTCTATCAAAAACAAATAAACATTAAAAAAAATTTTTTTAAATAAAACTGTTCCAGATGAGTCCATTAATTCATGAAGTATTTAGTGTATTTTTCCCACAACTCCTCTGGGTCCTGGAAATACAAATACCTTCTCCAAGTGCTTCCGGTCGGCTGTAATGTATAAATGGATGATGGCAATTAAGCGTGATAAATTGTATAGCAGAAGTATGCTCAGAATGTTGAAGAAGCACAGAGAGAGCTGGCTGTACCAGAGGCTGTAGGGAATACTTTCAAAGAGATGATGGCATAGTTAGAAATAACTTTAATTATGAGTATATATGTGAGGCTCTTTATATAACTCTTACATTTAATTCCCTTATCATCTTAAAAGGCTCATATTGGTCTCATTCTTCACACAAGGAGACGGGAGCTCTAAAGGTCACATAGCTTTTAATTGTTGGAGTTGGAATTCGAACCCAAGGCCATCCAGCTCCTAGATCCCTCTTTGTTCTCTCATGTATGAGCTATGTTTAAAGGATGTCTTAGGGAAAAGAGGATAGAGGTAGGTCCTTTGAAGATGAAGGAAAAGACAGGCCCCTGAGACCAGCATGTTGGCCTTTAATTTGGTATTTGAGTGAAATAGAAGTAATGTAGTTGGTTTTTTATAGAAATAATACTTCTTTTCCTATTATAGGTATTTTGCTTTCTGAGGGTCTTTTTTTCCTGCTTATGAAAAACATTTCTGAAACCCAAATTAATCTTGCCCTCTTTAGCACTTTGGCGGGCGGGGGAGGGGTGGGGGGGTGCCTGGGTGGCTCAGTCAGTTAAGTGTCCAACTTGAGCTCAGGCCATGTCTATCTCACAGTTGGTGAGTTGGAGCCCCACATCGGGCTCGCTGCTGTCTCCGTCTCTCTGCCCCTCCTCATCCCCTTTCAAAAATAAACATTAAAAAAAAAAAAAAGAAACCTCTTAAAAATAAAAACAAATCTTTAAAAAAAAAGTAGCACTCTGGATGGCTATATGTTTATTCCAGTGTTTCTCCAATTTTAGAATGTGTGTGGAGTCTCTTTACTAAGGAGACTGGTTTTCTTTTGTGTCCCCTAAACCAGGTCTGAAGATAATCCAAAAGGAAATGGCACAAGTACTTAAGGACAGCAACAGCTTCTTTGGGACAATTGTGGCTTCCTTGAGGGAATATGTCAAAAGGCAGCTTTAATTTGGATATAAAAATGCTGGCATGTGGCCACTGGCCCATGTGTTCAACTCAGATGGCTGTTCTCGGTACTTTCTCCTCCTGTGCCCTGGGGGACGTTTTTCTAGGCTGCCCTTCACTCTTTGTGGGGTGATAGAGTGTTTCAGATCCAGTTAAGCAAATAGAGTACCCATAAATATCACACCTTCTGGAGTCAAACTGTTCTCTGACCAGATAAAGCTTAATTAAATGACTAATTGGCCATTGAACAATCTGATTACATTAGGTTTCATTTACCACAGTTTCCTAGTCCTGGTACATCTGAAAGACAGAACAAGGTTAAAACTGTTGTATTAAGTAAATGTGGACAAGAGTTGGAGAGTTCCTCTCAGGAAACACGTAAGACTCACGAGCATTTATCTTCATGATCAGATTTCCCGGATTTGCAAAACCTGGTATGGAACAGTATTTGTTGGCCAAGCAACTAGCAAAACCCAAAGAGAAAATTCCTATCATTGTAAGTTCATTCACTTTTGTTTGCTTCCTTTGTTTCTAATTAAGCTCTTTTATAATGCTTGAAAGCCTAGAGGGTTATTAGTCTTTTGGAAGCTATTTTTAACACATCTAATGCTCCAGGTAACTGACAATATGTATTAGTATTGTAAGAATACTAAAAATATTTAGCATACATTAATGCCTGTCATTATGTTGTTTAGGTATATTTTATTTTTACTTTTAAGACTATTAGTAATTGAACCAGCAGCACCTATAGCATATTTTTGTTCAATAATTTTTTTTCTCTAAAGTGTCTTGAAGTATCTTTTATATACTGTCTTTCTACCAGCCCTATATATTTAGTTAACAAATCCTAACCCAGATATTTAGGTCTCTGCCCTGGCAAAGTACAAGCATATTATCAAAATAAGATGTTCTTTCCACTGCATTGGTAACAGTTAGCTTTTTCTTCCAATAAACCAGCTGTCAGGTCACAATAAGGAGCTAGCAAATAAAAACTGGGAGTTGGTGACACCAGTAAGAATCTCTCTCAAAGAATAACTTGATTATTACATAACGTGACACGGGCTCTCTGGTTTCACCCAAATGTTGACTGCTGATAGATTTTCTGTCTAAGCATTATCTAACTTCTGGAAAAGAGAACTCTGGCTGTCTTTTGATCCTATGGACTTAACCTAGTAACTGTAGGACAGGGATGGAGGTGGGAGTGGGGGCCTTGGCTGTGATCACCGTAGGCCCAACAATAGGAGGTGGAAACACCTGGTCTCATTCTATAATCTCTGGGTCCTGGGAAACTTGATAGAACTGCAAAACTGATCATTGGATTTATTTTTATTGTGTTCCTACATCTTTGAAAAGCTTGAAATCCTAGAAACTCGAGAAAGAAGGGCTGCAACCAAGAGCCCCTTTTATCCCTTTCCCACAAAGCAAATTTGGGATAATTACCTTCTGAGTGGTTATAGAGATTATTTTAATTTTTAAATTTTTTCTTCAGATTTTTTTATGTAACTTCTGAACATAATTTTGTTCTTTTCGTTAAATTTAAAACTACACAGGACTGGAGCCCACGGCCCTGCCCCTCAGATCCTCAAAAGGGACTTTATCACAGGCCCAGAAGGGTTGGAACGGAACTGAGGGACCCATAGGTTGTAGGTAGAAACGGCCCCTGAACCCTGTAGGCGGGCCTGCCCAGGCAGGCTCCTGGCATGAAAAGGGAAGCCGAGGAAAAATGCCTTCAAGTCTTCAGAAAACCGAGAGAGAGCAGAGATGTGGTTCTTTGCTTTTGAGGCACAGCAACTCTACCCACTAAGAAAATTAAAAGCCTCTGGATATTGGGCCCTCGTTGATCGGAGTTACCTCTCTCGGTCTCAGTCACTGAGAGACGCTCCCCAGAGGCTCCTGCTCCACAGCTTTCAGAGAGTTTTCTGGATCTGAGCTCCCTCTCAAGGGGTCATGGTAGCTCCTTGTCAAGGTCTTCCGTTTAGTCCTCCAGTAAGATTGTTTGGGCCCTGGTCACCCTCCTGACCTCATAACCTCTGAACTTTGATACACTACCCCACTTCTTCCTCCTTCCACCTTTAGAAAGAATTAGGACTGAACATGCAGAACAGGAGAGTGAGCCTTGAAAGGATTTGATGGCAGTTTGATGTTGTTGAGACATCCAGGTGTGTAATTTTGTATTTCACAAAACCATCAGTCTGTGACAGATCGGAAATGTTTTCAAACTAGCCCGTCAACACATACGACTAGGACCACTGAACAGGAGAGAGGAAAACTGTGTTCCATCCTGCCCTCCCCCAGGAGAGGGAGGCAGACATCTCTCCTCCGTGGCCTGAGATGCCCACATGGGGAGCAGAAGGGTTTGTCCTGGCAAGTGTGTTCTTTAATACATAATCTTATCAGGAACAGGGAGCGTTTACATAACTGCTCAGAGAAGAGCAAGAGTGACCCTCCAAAGGACCTCTAGTCCTCTAGTCCTAAAAAGAATCCTTTAATGACTTCTATCCAGCATATTGACTATTTTTGCACGTAACAAAATCACCTCTCCCTGGAACATCGTGTAGGTTGGAGATTATGGCCCGATGTGGGTTTATCCTACCTCTACGTTTGACTGTGTGGTAGCAGATCCCAGGAAAGGCTCCAAAATGTATGGTCTGAAGAGCTACATTGAATATCAGCTAACACCTACTGTGAGTATCTGAGTTATCAAAAACAGAACCGTGCCTGCGTTCCTAGCTACACTTTGCTTTTTTCTTCATTTTCTGTAGTTGGCATTGGTAACATTTTCTTCTCTCTCCCTTGCATTATAGAACACTAATCGATCTGTAAACCACAGGTATAAGCACTTTGACTGGTTATATGAGCGTCTCCTGGTTAAGTTTGGGTCAGCCATTCCAATCCCCTCTCTCCCGGATAAACAAGTCACAGGTGAGTGCATGTGACCTTCAACTCAGGATGACAAGTAACAAGACTGCGGATAGAGCATCTGTCCTAATGGAAATCAGTAATGACATTTTCCATCTTCTAGAAGAACAACATATGTGTTTGGAAACAGTAGCTAAGTGTTGTACATCCATGTATACTGGACACATATTTGGAAGTTACCTAAACACCTAATGAGAATATTGCCTAAAACTGTTTGAGTTCTTGCATACACATCTTAAGTTGTAGCGGTCATTGTGTCTTTATTGCTACATGATTTCCTGTAAAAGAAATACGTGACTTTTTTCAATGTGAAAAGTGACACCTGAGAAAATAGGAATGCTCCAAACAACCTGAAATGGAAATAACAATGTATAATCCAAATGACGTAAACCTGTCATGCAGTTCAGCTGTGTTATTTTCATTAGAAGTATGTAAATATCAGATGTTGTAGAAGCCACAGACCTTCTAAGGATTAACGTAAGAAGTTGCAAAGTTGTTTACTCTGTTACTTTGGTGACAGATAATGTTTAAATGTTTTTGTTTACTGTTGATCACCACTCTCTGCCTTAATTATTTGAAGTGTCCTATTTTTCCTGTTTGTTTCTCCTACACCCCCTGCCTCAACTGATCAATATGGTCAAGATCGATATCAATATGGTCAGATGATCAAACGGTCAGTAATTCACAGTGCTCTGAAAGCCCCTTGTAAAAATGCACTTAGAGAGTATTTGTTTCTCTCTGCTTTGAGAACTGTCACTGGTTTTTGGTTTTTTTGTTTTTTTAATCTGCAGCCCAGTATAGACCCTGGAATAGTAGTACTCAGAACTCCGTATGTTTGTCTTGGAATAAAAGTGTGTAAAGAGGCTGAACGTCACTAGAGATTAGAGTTTTAAAATGCGGCCCCAAAACTTGCAACTAAATGAAACTAGTAAGAATAGAAAGGGAAGGATCCAAGATGAGAGTAGGGCCTAAAAGGTCAGTGCCACAGAGGCTCCACGTCAGAGACCCCGAACGGCTAACCTGAACTCGGGGAGAGGAAGTGTGGAATCTGGGCAGGAGGACTTCTTTCCTGGAGGTCAGGGAAGACCGGAGAGGGTTTAGTCCTCACTCAGCCAGAGCGGAGGTGGAGAGCTGGGAGAGGGATGGGGACTCCGGGAGCCAGATGGCCGAGCCAGCACCAGGCACTTGCGGCGTTGGGGTGAAGCCACCTGCCTGCCAGGTGTCACGTGTCCCCGTGTGCCGCTCCGTGCTTTCTCACGGCCGAGGCATTCGATGCCGCTGAAACAGGCGCTTGAATCTGATTCCAGAGTTTGTTCTGTTGACGTCACAGGATGTGTATCAGCTAGTCGTTAGCCAGAATTCGTTACCTCGGGTAAGACGGTTACCATCTCCTTAAAACTTGGTGCTGTATTTTGTTGTGTACTTAGGTTTCTCTGAAACTGTTGGAGGAGATGGAAGGTTTTGTTTTTAAAGAAGTTGTTTTGATTGTGACTTTCTTTTTTTTTTTTTTTTTTTGGAAAACTTTTCAAAAATTTCAAATGGTAGCAGAGGGGTGAGTGGGGCTGCATTGCCAAGTAGGTGACAGACCCGTCCTGGCCCTCATCTGGGTGGCTCCTGAGCGGGCCCTCCTGGAGCTGGGGTGGGGGTGGGGGGGTGGTTGCTGAGTGAAGGCCACGTCAGGGCGGCCAGATTGGCGCAGATTGGCGCTTCCTCCCCCCACCCCCCCCACCCCGCGGAGGTGCCCCGGGTTCTGTGCCCGATCCAGATACTCACTCTTCCTCCTTTTTGTCACCCTTATTGTTTGAAATCACAGCTTTCCTTTTTCAAATTTAAATCCATTTCCTTGAAAACTTCAGTTCTGCCTTTCTCCTTGTTTTCAAATTTCAGTCTGTTTTCCTGAATTTTAGCATTCTCCTTTATCAACTTGATTGGCACAATATGGGTTTCATGGTGTCTAAGGAGCTGTTTCGAGGCTGTGGGGATTTCTCACATCTTTTAGGTTTTAATACGTTGTTTTCTCTGAATCCGATAACTCGGTGCTGTTTTAAAGCATCAGAGAGCCACACAGTTCCGCCCCCAAACTAAGGTTTGGTTTTTTTAAAGCTCAGGCCCGAAGCCAGAGGGATGTCATAGAAAGCAAGAAAGCAACAGCCGTTCAGTCTGAAGAAAGTTGAGCTTTGATTCTCTGACTGGGACATGTGCCGAGGAAACTGAAAAGCACAGAAGCCACTTTATCTGTCCCCTCTCTCGTTTGCCTCCTGCCTGTGATACCCACAAGATCATTATTATATAAACCCCCCTCTCACTTACATCCTGGAGGGAAGAGAAAGGAATGCCAAGTGGATGATCTCATGATATTTCTGTGCCCTTGATAATCCATCCATCAGGAACTTACAGCTAACAGTTTTAGTTTGTTGAGAGATTTTGTTCTCTGTGAAATAATATTGAACAAATCTGGTTTTATTCCTGGATGCCAAACTGGTATACTCACATACTTGGTGAAAGCCTAAGTCAGGTTCATTGAAAATGGAGAATCGGAAATCCCCCTCCCCCCGACCTTCGTTCCAGTTTTCTGGAACCTGGTAAGAAAATCCTAACAAGCACAAAATAATACCTGAAGTCAGAGTTTGAAAATAAACCAGCGACGTCAGAAAATTTTTCAGGAGGAGTAAGCATTAATTAATTCGTTAATTAATTTCAGGCAAGGAGTAGGTTTTAAACTCTTGGTATAATTCACTTTCTCACGTGGAGAATTCAATATAGCCCAGCTTCATGCGGACTCACTGGGTCTCTTCTGCCCAGGAGGTGAGTCATCTTCTTTCCAAGGGATGAGACTTTGTTTCTTCATAGTCTTATTAGCTTCTATAGCATTTAATCTCTACTGACATTTGAAAAATTTGAAGTATTTTAATATATAGGAAGTGTCCTGATCCATCGTGCTGTTTGGGTGACACTTTCTGAGGTAGTGAGTTTTTGCGGTATGGATCCGGAATGCTCTTCTCTCTAAAGAAAGTTGTGCTTATTTGTACTTGTCATTTCTAAAGGAAAGGGCAGCCTGTAGTTTTTAAGTTTATTTTTAAACGTACATACAGTAAATTAACTCCTTTTGGTGTATAGTTTTAGGAGTTTTGGGACACCTGAGTGACTAGTCGGTTAAGCATCCTACTCTTGGTTTTGGCTCAGGTCATGATCTCACGGTTCATGAGTTTGAGCCTCACATCAGGTTCTGTGCTGTCCATGTGGAGCTTGCTTGGGATTCTCTCTCTCTCTGCCCCTCCCCTGCTCTCTCTCTTTCTCTCTTTCAAAATAAATAAACTTAAAACCAAAAAGTATTAAAAAAAAAAAAGTTTTGACAACCACTATGGTCTTATAACCACCACTACGTTCAAGGTACAGAAAGTCCCCCCACCTCCCCAAATTCCCTTGGGCTTTCCCCTTTATCTTCATCCCCTCTCCCCAGTTCTAACCCATGGCAACACTGGTGTGTTCTTTGTCTTTATAGTTTTGCCTTTTCCAGAATGTCATTATAAATGGAAGCATATAGACCTGAGAAAACAAGAAAAATCTCATACGACCTAACCTTACTCCTAAAGGAGTTAGAAAAAGAAGAACAAACGAAGTCTAAAACCAGTAGAAAAAAGGAAGTAATGCAGAGCAGAAATAAATGAAATAGAAACTAAAAGAACAGTGGAACAGATCAATGAAACTGGGGGGGGGGGGCTCAAAAAAATTGATTGCATACAGTGTGTACTCTTTCAATTATGGCTTCTTTCTCTTGGCGTTGTGCATTTGAGATACACGCAAGATGTGTGCATCAGTTTCTTTTTATTGCTACTTCCATAGTTTGTTTCTCCATTCACTCGTGAAAGGTATTTGGGTTTTCAGTTTGGGGCATTTATAATAAATAAAGCTGCTGAAAACATTTACATACAAGTTTTTGTATAAGCGTAAGTTGTCATTTCTCTTGGGTGAATACCTGAGAGTGGAATGACAGGGGCATTTGGCAGGCATATGTTTCATGTTTAAGAAATTGCCAATCTGGGGTATGTGGGCGGCTCAGTAGGTTAGGCGTTCGACTCTTGATTTCGGCTCAGGTCACCATCTCGCAGTTGTGAGATCGAGCCTTGCATTGGGCTCTGCACTGAGCACGGAGCCTGCTTGGGATTCTCTCTCTCTGCCCCTCCCCCCTCAAAAATAAAGAAATAAGCATTAAAAAAAAGAAAGAAAGAAAGAAATTGCCAAACTGTTTTCGAAAGTGGCTGTACCGTTTCAGAATCCCCACCAGCAGTGGATGAGGGTGTCGGGAGCCCCACATCCTTGCTTGCACTTTTGGTAACGTCAGTTTTTCTTTATTTTAACGATCTATTAGGTATGTAGTGGTACTTCATCATGGTTTTAATTTGCATTTCCCTTATAACTACTGTTGAGCATCTTTTCATGTGTTCATTTCCCTTCCATATATTTTCTTTGGTGAAACGTCTGTTTGAATCTTTTGTCCATTCCTTATTAGGTTGTTTTTTTCATTACTGAATTCTGAGAGTTCTTTACATTCTGGAAATAATATAATCTGCAAATAATTTGTCCCGGGTGTGGCTTATCTTTCTCTTAACAGTGTTTTTTGCATAACAAAAAGCTTTTAATTTTAATGAAGTTCAGAGTACCAGTTGTCTCTTTTATGGATTGTGCTTTAGGTATCATGGTGAAAACCTGTATGCCTAATCCAAGTTCACGCTGTTTTCTTCAGAAAGTTGTGTAGTTTCAGGTGCATTTTGAGTTAGTGTTTGTGTAAGATGTGAGGTGTAATAAAGTAGAAGTTTATGTTATACATCTGGATATCCAGTGGTTCTGGCACTACCTGTTGGAAAGACTATTCTTTCTCTGTTGATTTCCTTTGCATTTTGTCAAAAATCAATTGAACAATATTTGGTGGGTTTTTTTTTTAATGTTTATTTACTTTTGAGAGAGAGACAGAGACAGAGCATGAGCCGGGGTGGGGCAGAGAGAGAGAGGGGAAGACACAAAATCCGAAGCAGGCTCCAGGCTCTGAGCTGTCAGCACAGAGCCCCACGCGGGGCTCGAACTCACGAACTGGGAGATCATGACCTGAGCCGAAGTCAAACGCTTAACTGACTGAGCCACCCACGTGCCTCAATTTGGTTTTGTTTCTGGACTGTATTCTCTTCTGTTTTGTGTCCATCCTTTTGCCAATACCACAATGTCTTGATTCATGTAGGTCTATAGGAAATCTTTAAATCAGGTACTATAAATCCTCCAACTTGGTTCTTTTTCAAAATAATTTCAGGCTATTTTTCTTTTGCCTTTCCAAATAATTTAAGAGTCTATTTGTAGATATTTGTAAAAAATCATGCTGGGACTTTGGTATATATACAGTTCGTAATTGTTATATCTTCCTAATGAGCTTTTTTGTCTCTAGTAAGATTTCCTGTGTTAAAATCTGTTTTGTCTGGGGCGCCTGGGTGGCGCAGTCGGTTAAGCGTCCGACTTCAGCCAGGTCACGATCTCGTGGTCCGTGAGTTCGAGCCCCGCGTCAGGCTCTGGGCTGATGGCTCAGAGCCTGGAGCCTGTTTCCGATTCTGTGTCTCCCTCTCTCTCTTCCCCTCCCCCGTTCATGCTCTCTCTCTCTGTCCCAAAAATAAATAAACGTTGAAAAAAAAAATTAAAAAAAAAAAAAAAATCTGTTTTGTCTGATGTTAACATAGTCACCCCAGTTCTCTTACAGTTACTGTTTGCATGGCGTATCTTTTCTCATCTTTTACTTTGAATCTGTTAGTGTCTTTGAATCTGTATCTCTTGTTGACAGCATCGTTGGAGCTTGCTTTTTTATCAAGTCTCGCAACCTCTGCGTTTTGATTAGAGTTTTTAGACCGTTTATATTGAATAATTATTGACCCAGTTAGATTTACGTTTGCCATATTGATATTTATCTTCCATGTGTCTTGTTTGTTCCTCCTTTAGTGCCTTTCTTTTGCGTTAAATATTTTCCAATATGCTGTTTTAATTTCTCTCACTTTTCCACTAAATTTTAAAAATTATTTTCTTAGTGGTTACCTCGGAGGATACTACGTGCATCTTTTTTTTTTTTTTAACTTTTTTTTAATGTTTAGTTTTGAGAGAAAGAGACAGAGTGCGAGTGGGGGAGGGGCAGAAAGAGAGGGAGACCCAGAATCCTAAGCAGGCTCCAGGCTCTGAGCTGTCAGCACACAGCCCAACACGGAGCTTGTACCCATGAACCATGAGATCATAACCTGAGCCGAAGTCGGGCGCTCAACTGACTGAGCCACCCAGGTGCCCCTGTGTACATCTTTTTTGTAATGTTACAATGTACTTCAGATTAATACTCAATTCTAATAAAATTGATAGAAACTCTTCTCCATTATAGCTCTGATTCCCTCTTTTTATGCTACTGTCATCATATATATCATAAATCCAGCAATATTGTATGATAATTATCGCTTTCTACAATCGTATGTCTTCTAAAGAAGAGAAGAAATTAGAAAAGAATACATATTTTATGTTAGCCCACATATTCCTGGTGCTCTTCATTTCTCCCTGTGAATTTAGGTAATTTCCTTTTAGCCTGACATAGTATTTTTTTTTAACCTGAAGGGCTTCTTCTAGTATTTCTTTAATACAGCTCTGCTATCAGTTAATTCTCTCATCTTTGTTCATCTGAGAATGTCTTCATTTTGCCTTTATTTTTGAAGGATAAGTGTGCTGGTTATAGAATTCACAGCTGACTGTTTTCCTTCAGTATGATGAATATGTCTTTCCGTTGCTTCTGACCTCCTTTGTGTCAGATGACAAATCAGTCAGTTCTTTTGATTACACACACACACACACACACACACACACACACGCACACACGAGCACATTCCATTATACAAAATGAGTCATTTTTCACTTGCTGCTGTCAGGGTTTGTTTCTGTCTTTCGACAGTTTGATTCTGCTGTATCTTGGTGTGGATTCATCCTCATATTTATCCTATCCAGGTTTGTTGAGCTTCTTGGAAATGCAGATTAAAATTTTCCGTCAAATTTGGGAAACTTTCCCTTTTATTTCTTCACATATTTTTTTTTCTTCTTCTCCTTTGTGGACTCCCACTGCAAGTATGTTCACGTGTTTTGTTTTCTGAAGCATGGTTCATCCATTTTTTTCTCTCTGTTCTTCAGATTAGATAACTTTTTTTTTTTTTTACTTCTTATAAATGTTTTTTTTTTTAAATATGAAATTTACTGTCAAATTGGTTTCCATACAATACCCAGGGCTCATCCAACACGTGCCCTCCTCAGTGCCCATCACCCACACCCCCCTCCCTCCCACCCCCCATCAACCCTCAGTTTATTTTCAGTTTTTAAGAGTCTCTTATGGTTTGGCTCCCTCCCTCTCTTTTTTTTTTTTCCTTCCCCTCCCCCATGGTCTTCTGTTAAGTTTCTCAGGATCCACATAAGAGTGAAGACATATGGTGTCTGTCTTTCTCTGTATGACATATTTCACTTAGCGTAACACTCTCCAGTTCCATCCACATTGCTACAAAAGGCCATATTTCATTCTTTCTCATTGCCAAGTAGTATTCCATTGTGTATATAAACCACTATCTTCAGATTCACTGATTCCTTCTTCCGCCATCTTGAATCTGCATTTGAGCCTCTACAGTGAATTTTTAATTTCAGTTACTGTATTTTCAGCTTTAAACATTTCATTCTATTTATTTGTAAGTTCTTTTTCTAGAGAATTTTTATTGTTTGATTCCGTGTCCTGTTTCTCTGCATTTTTAAACATGACTTTAGCTCTTTGAATGTATTTGTGGAAGCTGCTTTGTCTGCTAAATTCAACATCCAGGGACACTTAGAGATGGTTTCTGTTGACTACTTTTTTGTCGGTATGGGTTATACCTTGCTTTTTCTCTGCATATCTCTTAATTTTTTGTCAAAAACTGAAAATTTTAGAGAATATATTTTAGCAATTCTCAATTCTGATTTTTCATCTCTGAAGGTTGTTGTTTCTACTTTATGTTTATTTGATTGTTTGGGAAGTAATTTGCTTAGGCCAAGTCTCTGAATTGTCTCTCTTCTAAAGTTCAGTTATTTTTATTTTTTCTTTTAAGTTTGGCTCCCTGGGGCTCACCCTTGTGTCTGTGTAGATTAGCAGTAAGCCTGCCTCAAGCCAGTATGGCTTCTGTCCTCTGCTGATGGATCTTTGGGTAGGGGAGTGCATTCAAAGATCAGGTAATTTTCAAGTTAGCCACCCTGGCTTTTACTTTTTTGCGGACCTTTTGTGTCTCCTTTACAAGTGTGTGCAGCCTCAGAATTGGCCAGGAATGTGTAGCTGACTCGGATTCCATCTGGTCTCCACTGTTTCTGCACACAGCCTCAGTCTGGAAAATGCTTGGCTGGACCACGCAACCTTGGCTAGTGGGGTCATTGACCCTCTCTGTTCCCCAGCCTCTGGATTGTCACTGCCACCACCACTGAGGATGAGCACGTCCCCCTGCTCCAGGTCAAGTGAGCCTTTTTCCTCGCCAGGGAACCTGCAGTGGCCAGCCTTCACATTCACAGTCTGCTCTACACTGTCAGAACCTCCATGTCAACCAGGGAGAGGGTGGGGAGGTACAGGGGCCACAGGGGAGATGAGAGCAGCCCACACCAGACAGAACGTCACAGATTTCCATAAAGTTCAGCAGTTTTGCAAGTATAAACACTTCTCACATGGCTGTTTGCCTTTGGTTGATTTCCAGAACACTTATTTTTGGTTCTGGGTTCTGTCCAGCTTTATAATTGTTTTGGGGGGATGGGAATAGCTGATTGCCTCACTCAACTGTAGCTGGTATTTTCATCTCCAGGAGCCTTTTAACGAACAGAGATTTTGTTTGGTAGGCTTAAAACATTTTCAGTGTTCACTTGATGTTTGGTATGTCAGGCTTGTTAAGCTGATTTTCTGTTTTTAGAACAGAAATATCACTCATTTGGCTATGTTTTAGAATGGTCATAAGTTCTGGGATAGTAGCTTTACTGCATTCGTGGAAAAATTGCTTTTTCTATTTTTGGTTTAAGTACGTTAAAAAACAATGAAATAAAGAGCTACGGTCTTGAGCTACTTTTCATAAATACTAAATTTGAGGTTATATTGCATTTGGACACATTTTTATAGATAATAAAAATTTTACACACTTTGTAATGATTACTTATTAAATTCCATTCTTTCACGCCTTTCTGCCTACAGACTTCATATGGCCACTCAGGACTGGCATAGTCTTAGTTTATCAGAAAGAGGAAGTTTTTCATACTTAGATAAGATTTGCTTCTAAATTTGTCGAATACTCAGGGATCCTTGAAGAAAATAGTACTTTGTAGCTGTGATTTTTCTTGTCACAGCTACAAAATTTGTTAATCTGTTAAATCAGAATCTCATCCTTAAAAACTAAAAAGCCTGTTGTATCTCTTTCCTGTAGCTCTTTGAGCATCCGCTGTGTTACAGCTTGTTTTTAGGTTGGTGTTTTTAGTTTAGTGAAAGATCACTATGGTTTTACCTTGTACTAAATAACTTTCTACCAAAGACCCAGTAGATACAAACGGCTTTCATTTGTGCTGACGGTAATCCGCTTTAGGCAGGGGTGTATTTCACTCTTGTCCACCTTGCAGGTCGCTTTGAAGAAGAATTTATCAAGATGCGCATGGAGAGACTTCAGGCATGGGTGACCAGGATGTGTCGTCACCCAGTCATCTCAGAAAGTGAGGTTTTCCAGCAGTTTCTAAATTTCCGAGATGAAAAGGTAGGACCTTTTGTTATGACAGTCATCGATCATATTCAGAATTGTCACATTCATACCAATTTTATGTCTGAAAGTTAAAATTATGTTGACTTGCTATTTCTCATTTCCTCCAAAGACAATGAGGGGACAGAAACCTAAATCCTAAGCATGGGAAATTAGTCATGATAATGTGGAAGAACCGCTTGCCAGGATGGTTTTCCATCAGCTGGGAATGGATTGGCCCAGAGTGGGCAGGAGGTGAAGGATATGATAGGATGAGGAATGAAAATTTTTCCTGGATGCTTTTAAAAATAGGATAGGCCCCAAACTATGCAGGATATTATCAGTGTGAAGTGAGGGAAACAGAGTGAATGATTTCTTAAGATCACATTTTGACCTTGCAGTGTAATAACGTTATGGAACAAAAAGTAGATTCAGCATTGGACCAGCCTTCTCCAAGCCAAGGCGTTTTTCCAGAACGGTAGTCGCAAGTCCAGACTAAATGCTGGTCTCTCTTTGTCCCGTAGATAGTCATTCTGCCAATGGCCATGTATTCTTTGTTGAAGGTCAAGAAACCATTGGCTGTTTAACATCTCATTATTGTCTGCTTTGGAGATGGTTCTCTCTCTCCATAAACTTTTGCTCTAAATTGTACCTTTTTATTCTGAAAGATGTTTTCATATGTTCTCCATATTTCTCTTACAACAAAGATGACATATCTTAGAAAGCAATGTAAAGAATAAAAGCATAAGTTTTTATAGGAGATAGGAAATATATTACAGTCCTAGAAAAAAAAAGTCATGAAATTATTTTCGTGTTTTATTAAATTAAATACTGGAATATTATATACTTTGTTGGAACTTTCAGGCAGAGATTTACTTGCTAAACTGCTTTGTAGTACTTTTCCCTTGTTAACATGAACACATTTATAATAAGTGTAAATAATCAGGCTCTGTGTATGTTTACAGACCTACGCATACACTTAATATTGTACAATTATTTGGGCCTTATTTTCAGTTACTGCTTATTTCCAGAATTGGCGGGCTTATTTGAGTGTGTGGCATGTAACCAGGCCAGGAACTAGAAAACACTGAGGTGCTTCAGCAATTTTTGGTCAAGATTGTCGGTCTAGACTTGCACCTGCTTTGGACAAGTCCGGTTTGTCTGGTGAGATGTGATGTCAGTCACAGTGTGCCGTGAAATCATACAGTGGTGAAACTAGGTTCTTTGAGGGAGTTCTGTCCATCAGTTCTGTTACTTTGGAGACACGAAAACTGCATGGAATCCCTTCCCAACTTTCTTGCCTTGCTGGTACCCACGAGGCTCAAACAGAAGTCCTGATTTTCCAAAGATTTGATTTAGAAAGCACTTCTAAAGGTTGTGTTCAATACAGAATATTATTATTAAAAAACAACAAAAAAGAAATCTGGACACTGGGGCTTTAGGATTTGATATAATAGGAGGAAGAAAGAACCTGGGAGTCAGGACACCTGAGCTCTAGTCTGGGCTCTGCTGCAGGCTCCCTCTGCGATCTTGGCCTCGGCCTTTGATCTCTTTGGGTCACAGTTCCGTCACCTGCTAAATGAGGGTGTAAAACTAGATACTCACTGAAAGCTGTGGTTCTTTGGCCAGAAATAGCTCAGGTAGATGGATGGACGTAGGTAATCCCAAAGACCCGAGGAGAAATTATTAGAAATAAGTGGTTAGTAAGATAGCTGGATGCAAGACAGCACATATTTGCATACCAGCAATAAACACAAAATGAAAATCTAAAAAAAAAACTATCACAGTAGCATCAAAAATATATCTAGGAATAAACACAAGAAAATGTACAAAAAACTCTACATAAGAAGTTTTGATGTGGTGGCTCCTGGGTGGCTCAGTTGGTTAAACATCCAACTCTTGATTTCAGCTCAGGTCATGATCTCACTGTGAGATTGAGCCCCATGTCGAGCTTGTGCTGACAGTGCAGAGCCTGCTTGGGATTCTGTCTCGCCCTCTCTCTCTGCCTGCCCCTGCTTGCATGCACTCTCTCTTTCTCTCTCTCTCTCTCTCTCTCTCTCTCAAAATGAATAAACTTAAAAATAAAGCTATAAGGAGTGTCCGGATGACTCAGTCGGTTAAGCATCTGACTCCTGGTTTGGCTTAAGTCATGATCTCACAGTTAGTGAGATTGAGACCAACATCGGGCTCAGTGCTGACAGCTTGGGATTTCTCTCTCCTCTCTCTCTGCCCCTTCCCAGCTTGCTCACTCTCTCTCTGGCTCTCTCTCTCTCAAAAAATAAATAAGTAAACCTTAAAAAAAAAAAAAAAAAGCTCTGAAACATTTTTGAGAGAAATAAAAGAGAACCTAGCTAAGTGTTCCATGGAATTGGGGAACAGAAAAGATGCCACAGGTGGAAAATCAGAGCACTAAGAATATCCTAGCCAAGGTACTCTTGAAAAAGAATGAAGTAGGAAGAGGGCTTTATTGGATATTAAGACCTGTTATGAAACTAAACTAACTTTTAAAGCATGGTGTTGGCATAAGGCCAGACAAATAGATCAGTGGAACAGAATAGAAGGGACAGATGTAAGGCAGAGATGGTACAAAGTCCAGTGGGGATATAGGACAGTCTTTCCAGTGAATGGTTCTGGGTCACTTGGGTGGCTTCATTGGGGAAAAATGAAATTTGGTCCCTACTGCACAACAGTCTACTATTGATTTTGTTAGGGTTGACATTGGTGTTGTGATTATGTATTTTGAAAATGTGGTCTTCTGTTTAAAGTCATATAATAGCCTTCTCTATATAAGGTATTTATAGGTGAGGGGCACCTGGGTGGCTCAGTTGGTTAAGCATCCAACTGCCGCTCAGGTCACGATCTCAAAGTTCATGGATTCAAGCCCTGCATCAGGCTCTGTGTTGACAGCTCAGAGCCCGGAGTCTGCTTCTGCTTCTGTGTGTGTGTCTGTCTCTCAAAAATAAATAAACATTTAAAAAAAAAAAAAAGGTATTTATAGGTGAAATGATACCATATCTGGGACTTCCGGTAAAATCAAGGAAAAAAATGCAGAATGTAGGAGAATAGAAAAAACAAGATTGGCAAATGTTGATATTTGTTTTGCAGCTGAGTCTGAGAGGGGAACTATTAGACTTTTCTGTGTACTTTTATATGTATTTGGAAGTTTCCATTGTATAAAGTTTTTAAAAAAATCATTTCCAGGTGGTTTGCAAGTCTAATGTGAAAGGCAACACATAAAGCTTCTAGAAGGTAACATAGGGGAATATCTTCATACCCCTAGTGGAGGGATGGATTTCTGAAATATGACACAAAAATGACTAATCACACAGGAAGAGGTTGATAAATTAGACTGCATTAAAATTAAGAACAGCTGTGTATCAAAAGAAGCCTTTAACAAGCTAAAGTTACGAACATTTAGAACCAACTAAAGGGCTGCCTTTTAGAATATAGGAAAACACATACAAATCCGTAAGAAAGATAATCAGCCCAGTTGTAGGGTTGACTTGGTAAACGTACTTCACAAAAGACAGTATCTCAGTCATCAACGAATGTATGGGAAAGTACTTAATCTCATTAGTCATCACGGAAATGCAAATCAGAAGTACCGAGAATAGTACTACCCACTAGCCAGAAATGGCTGAACTAAACCTAGCGTCTTAGTGAGCTCAGTCACACCTGCTGGTGGGTGTGCAAATGGGTGAGACCAGTTTGGAAAGTCACCCAGCGTTACCTACTAGGGCGAACATTTTCTGCCCGCATCGGGGCACATGTACATAACATCTTGCTCAACCACTGCCCTCCTGCCCGCAGGGCCTCGGGTGGCTACCCGTAGTAGAGTGAACAAACTGGGGAGTGTTCAGGCAAGAATGGAACCAATGGCCTGTGGCTCCACCAACAATGTGGCTGTGGCTCCTAAGCACAGGTTGAGCCAAAAAAGCCAGACACAAAGAATACATGGTAGGGTGGTCTTCACCAGCTCGGAAACCCAGCCAACCTACCCATGAGGGACTTGTGTCTAGAGGGTATAACTTGAAAGAAAAGTGAGGAACTGGTAACTATAAAAGAGGATAGTGGTTACCTTTGTGGGGGAGGGCAGGGGTCAGGACTGGGAAGGGACACGAGGGGCCTTCTGGAATGCCAGCTTATTTCTCTTGGCCTTGGGGTAGGTTACACAGCTATTATCTTACACTTTGTGAGAATTGGTCGCACTGTATATTATGGCTTTAGGCGCTTTTCTGTGTGTGTGTGTGTGTGTGTGTAGATAGATCTTTATAGATCTATCTTACAAAAAAAATTTTTTTTTTAAAAAATAGCTCATAATATTGGTTCCTATCTTACATTTTAGAAAAGCTTTCACCTTTTTTAAGAAAACATTTAACCTAAAACTTTGAGGTACTTGGTCAGGAATATAGGGTGTGTTCGTGTTCACTGTTATACTGCTGTGCGTTGGGAAAGGATAGGGATTGAGTCCCCTCGCTCTGAAGGGACTTGGGCTCACAGGGACCGTTCTGCGCATTGGCACGTGTTTCGTGTACAGAGATTACATCTGGGGTGTGCACACTCCCTCGGTGGAGAGGGCGATGGCATGGGAGCTGCTGTCGACGATTAGAAAGATAGTCAGTGAACCAATTGCATTAGGGAGTTTTGAAAGACTGTGCTGTCCATGGTAACATTATAATGTTCTTATTTGCAGGAATGGAAAACTGGGAAGAGGAAGGCTGAGAAAGACGAGCTGGTAGGAGTTATGATCTTTTCCACCATGGAACCAGAGGCCCCTGACTTGGACTTACTAGAAATGTAAGAGAGATCAGCCTTTCCTTCCTCCCAAACCTGTGTCCACCTCCTGTGCTGGCAGACCGGGGAGGCTGTGGTTGGATGATGGGGAGCACATCACTTGTGCAGGGAAGCGTTGTCTTTCTAGCTGTAGCGTCAGATTGAAGTCTGCTTCCTTTTTACCTTGAAGTCCGTGATTTCATAATGGACGTGGTGGTAACTAATTTATTAGGTAACTAATAAAGCATGATAATTTCAACAATAGCCAAATTACGGAAAGAACCTAAATGTCCATCCACTGATGAATGGATAAAGAAGATGTGGTTTATATATACAATGGAATACTACTTGGCAATGAGAAAGAATGAAATCCTGACATTTGCAGCAACATGGATGGAACTGGAGGGTATTATGCTCAGTGAAATAAGTCAGAGAAAGACAGATACCATGTTTTCATTCATATGTAGATCTTGAGAAACCTAACAGAAGACCATGGGAGAAGGGAAGGGGAAAAAAAAGAGTTCCAGAGAGGGAGGGAGGCAAACCATGAGAGACTATTAAATACAGAGAACAAACTGAGGGTGGATGGCGGGAGAGGGGAAAGCAGGTGGTGGGCATTGAGGAGGGCACCTGTTGGGATGAGCACTGGGTGTTGTATGGAAGCCAATTTGACAATAAATTGTATTAAAAATGAATAAAAATAAAAAATAGGTCTGATTAAAAAAAATAATAATAAAGCATGATAAAACAAAGTGGCACAGAACCAGCACATGCCTACATGATATTCAACAAGGCAGAAATCTCTGAACATTGCCTCAAAGGAAGTAAATCTCTAACCTGCAGTTTTGTGCTATTTTTTCATCTGTTGTTTCTAATTATGTAATTTTTTTTTTTTTTTTTTTTTTTTTTTTTATGAAGGCTTGGTCGAAAATCTGGAGTAGTTCCTTTTCTATTTAAAAACTAACTAGAAATCTTGGGGCTTTTTATAAGAAGTTTTTTTTCTTATTATAAAATTCTTGCTTATGTGTTACCAAATGTGTAGACAAGGAAAAAAAAAAAAAAAAAACAATGTTACAACTGCCCAGAGAGAAAAGTCAATGTTAATATGTGTTGACCTAGGTCTTCCAAAATCTCCTCTGTGCATATGTATCTAAGAGAAAAATTGTTTAAGCAAAAAAAGACCTCACACTATGCATTCTGTTTTATAAGCTTTTTTTTTTTTTTTTTTTTTTCCATTTAGCATTATGTTGGGATGATTTTTTCAGGTTGGCATTTTTTATATCCTCAAAGAACTGAGTTGTTCGGTATCACTCAGATGGTTGTGTATCCAGGTCACTGTCTCCGATTCATTGAAGTACTTATTGGAATGAATGAATAAACTACCCGATGGTACCTCCACCAAATAAGATATTCACGAAACCATGATTTCATTTCCTTTAGAATGATTTTAGTTAAAATTCACAGGGAATTGAGGGGGAACAGAAGCAGAGCTAAAATTTAAATGGCAGATTTTTAGGTCATTTTTTTTTTAAGTTTGTTTATTCTGAGAGAGAGAGACCGTACAAGTGGGGGTGGGTCAGAGAGAGAGAGAGAGAGAGAGAGAGAGAGAGAATCCCAAGTAGGCTCTGTGCTGTCAGTGCAGAGCCTGATGCAGAGCTCGGTCCCACAAGCCACGAGATCATGAGCTGAGCCGAAAGCGAGCTGAGACCTGAGCCGAAATTGGGCACTTACCCGACTGAGCCGCCCAAGTGCCCTTCAAGCCTGAGTAAAGGGTGTTGCTACAGTGCCAGGAAACCACTACCCGTGGTGATGTTTGGTGCACGTCTCCCTGACCGTGTTGATTTTTCTCGTCTTGCACATCACACTGACCATGTGGTGGCAAAGTCAAGGACATGCCGTCTTGTGTTTCGCCCCACAGAGAACAGAAGTGTGATGCCGTCGGGAAATTCACCAAAGCCATGGATGATGGTGTGAAGGAGCTACTGACCGTGGGCCAGGAGCACTGGAAACGGTGCACAGGACGTAAGTGCCGTCCTCGCGGCCACTTCTGGGTTTGTAGGTGGCAGTGCAGGCCCCGTTTTGTGACCTTTACCACATTGGGGAACCGCCCCCTCAAACAGAAATGCACGTCATGCAGTAATGTCATACCCATGGCTCTCTGGTGACCCTCACTGGTCAGCCCTAATCAGATGACGGAAAACGGACTCCAACAAATCCAGTTCAAGAACTCTCACAAAAACGTGTCCCCTTAACTGTTTCTAGTTATTTGGGGTTTATAATCTGTGAATAATGAATCTTTTCTTCGTGTTTAGAGAATGCTTGTTGTTTTTAATGTCATGATTTTACATTGTAATGTTTATCCACTTGGTAAGATTTGTTTATAGAAAGTTCTTCAACTTACAACGGGGTTACACCCCAAAAAGCCCATCCTAAGTGGAAAACACCCTAAGTTGAAAATACATTCAATACACTTACCCTCCCGAACTTCACAGCTTATAGCCTGGCCCCCTTGGCTCGGGACGCTTGCATCAGCCTGCAGTTGGGCAGAGACGTCTCACATAGGACCGAGACGGTTGAGCGTCTCATACCGGACTCAAAGTGACAGAATGGCTGCACGGGTGCAGAATGCGTGTCATGTGCCCGCTGTTTACCCCCGTGGTCGCCGGCTGCCCAGCATCACAGACAGGATCCTCCCATGTGTCCCCGGCCCAGGACAAGATCCAAATTTGGAATTCCAAGTACAGTTTCTGTTGAACGCATACCACTTTGACACCATCATAAAGTCAAAATATTGTTAAGTCAGGGACCACCTGTATGTGGCTACAGACCTAATATTTAAGAGAAAGCAGGATGCTGGGTCAGACGAGGAGCAGGGTGAGGGCAGGTGCTCCGCCAGCCTCTGCCGTCTGCCTGCACTTCCCTGTTCTCGAAGACTTCGTACCTCCCCCGGCCCCCTCCCCACGCGGCCTTGGTTTCTGGACCGTCATCCTGCTGAACCTTTGTTGTCTTGCAGTCAAGTCCTTGCAGCTCTTGTCACATAGCCCAGGCTAGAAGCAGGCAAGCGTCGGCCGTGGGGTCAACACCCCGCGGCTACTCTCCCACCTCTAAGGCCCAGCAGGCTTCACAGACCCGGTCACCGCCGCACAAGTGCTCACGTGGCTGTCCATGGCCGTAGACTCTCGGGAGCTTCCTCCTCTTTGCGTCCATCCCGCCCTTATTGCCACAAGGCCTCCAGAGCCCCAGAGAGAGAGAGCTGAGCTCTCATCATGGTCGCTTGTGATGATCTCTGGAGAAAGAGGTGCCGTGAGTCCTAATTCACCTAACCTAGTACTAAGGCTAGTAGGTCAGCCATGAGGCCAGTATCTAAGAATCTTCTGGCTTTCAGCTCATACACCCTATAAGAATACTGGTTGTATTCAGGGTTTGGGTGCGGGTGGGGTGGGGGGTTGATCGTGTGTTTTAATAAGATGGCTTCTACTTTGAATTACAAAAATAATACCCACTTTTAAACTATGGTACTCAGCATAGGAAGGAGCTTAATTATCCATTTTGTAAAGGTTTTTAACAGGTGGTATTTTTCTTTTAAATGAGGGGAAAAGAATAAAATTGGAAGTCAAAAACGAATTTTAATGAATAAGAAACTGAATGTGGGGTAACTTGTGAATGAATTATTAAGATACTACAGCAGAGTTAATAGCAATATTAAGATCTATTAAATCCAGACCCTAGCACAGCAAAGTTCATAGCAGTGTTAAGATCTATTCAGTCCAAGCCCTTATTACATCAGGAATTGGCAAACTGTGGCCAGCAGGCCAAATCTGGCCTGGGGCCTATTTTTGTAAAAGTGGAACACGGTCATGCCCGCTTATATACGTACTGTCCGTGGCTCCTTTCCCATTACAGTGGCAGAGTCAAGTACCTTCGACAGAAACCTGTGGCCCCACAGAGCCTGGAATATTTACCGTCTGGCCCTTTGCAGGAAAAAAAGGCCCTGTTTATACCGAATGGCCCTCTGCCACTCACATAATACTTTATATCAACAAAACCACTTGTGTGCCAGCTGTTCGTGCCCGGGGGGCAGACGCTGGGAGTGATAACAGTTGCTCCTTTGTCATGGCAAAGACATATGATGCTGTACCCTAAATATAGAAGTAAGCCCCACACGGCAATGTATACAAATGCAACACTAGAAAAGAAAACCCGCTCAGGCCTTGGGTCACAGGGAGCTAACTCAGCACGGAAGGGGGAGTGACATTCACTCAAACAGTGATTTCATTTTAAAATGATTAATTTTAGCTATAAGCTCTTTTGAGGCCATGATAATAAATCATTTAAATCGTAGATTCTTTGAAAGATGTTCCCTGTTTTTTAGAAATATTTCAAGTGCAAATCCTCCGATCAAAATTTTAAGGATATCACAAAAATCTGGGTTTATGATTTCTTTTAAAGAGTTAAATCCCTTATGTCTAATATCTAGTCAAGTTCAGGTTCCATATGAGCCATAAGGCCAGATTTATGAAATAGAGGATATTGGTGTAAGGCTGCCCTTTTTGGCATGGGGGGGAAAGGGAGAGTTGAAGCACTTGATTTGGGATTTAATTTAAGCATATCTTCTTTCTTCTTTTCTCTCAAAAGAGTGTCTTAAAATTCCTGATTTGTAAAGTGAGAAATGTAGCACATGCTTGGTGTAGTAAAGCACATGGCAGGTGTCTTTAACCCCATGTATAGAGGCAAAAACTGAGTTACAAAAAGGTAAACAGTTTATTAAAATTAAGCCAATATGGTTTGAATTCATGTCTCCTGATTATTGCGGCTTATAGACCATATTTCAGATTTCTCTGGACTAGATATTTTTAAAGAAACATTTGAATCTTTCTTCTTTAAGATAGACCCTGCACTAAGCCTTCAAATGCAAGTAAGGCTTTCTTTTGAAAAGCACTTGGTGTGTTGAAAGGGATTACTTACAGATGCAGAGAAAATAGCCTAAGATAGACTCTGCTCAGAGTTTTCCAGAGTGACTGTAGAATTCTAGAATGTTAGCACTAGAAGGACCTCAAAGATCATTTCGTTAATCATGTTATACAGATGAGCAAGCTAAAACCCCCTCCCTGGTCCTGAGTCCTTCTGCCATATTTTTCTCCACACGTTGCTGCTTTCAGTTAGTTAGTTAGTTAGTTAGTTAGTTAGTTAGTTAGTTATGCAAATAATCGTTCATACATACATAACAGTGAGGAAAGCAATGTATTTGGAATCATACGTGCCAAACCCACCATTTGTTGGCCATGTGACCCTGAGCAAGTCCATTCACTTTATCTGAGCCTTATTTTTCTAACCCACAAAACCAAGATGTGGAGTCTCCACCCGGTAGATGGGTTGTCGTGGTGATCGGGTGGTGTACATGAAAGTCCTCTGTCAGCCAGACATCTTCCAAATGAGCTCCCGGTCGCTCCGAAGGATGCGGGCGGTGGTGACGGTGGTTAATAATAATAGCATCCGCCATTAACTGAACCATCCGTGAATAATGAATTTTATTTTTAAAAAATCCTTTGTTCAAAACAATTTTATTAAAGAATATAGACTATTTTGAATCATTTCAAATTTCTTTCATGATAAAAGTAATCACTTTTAGGAAATAGTCAAAGCCCATTTCAGTTTGCTCAGAGGACTGGTTAACCGTGCACTCCTTTTTCTCTTCCAGCATTACCCAAGGAGTATCAGAAGATAGGAAAGGCTCTGCAGAGCTTAGCAACAGTGTTTAGTTCCAGCGGTTATCAAGGTACGTCTGTGTCTATCTGTCTTGGGGCCATAAGTGTCTCGCAGACCAGCCACCCCTCCAGCCTCTTGTAGGCAGACAGAGACTCCGCAGTGAAGGGCCCTTGTCCCGGCACTTAAATTGGCTGGGCTGCTCCACTAAGGACTCCTGCAACCTCACTTCATTGCTTCTGAGAAGAGTGGAGGGTTGTTGCACTATGTATTTTCTTGCTGGCCTTCTTCGCCTTTCTTTGTGCTCAGGCACAGCTCTTGCGCTCCAACGGGCAGCTGTGATACGTCAGCCTCCACCCTGGCTCTCATCTCCCCGCCAAACTCAGAAGTCCAGTCTTCCTGTTACAAAGGCCAGAATTCACCAACGCGGTTTGGAGGGAAAATTTGACTAAGTAACAAATTCACGTTGCTTTCTGTCTCTCCGCAGCTTATAATTATTTTCAACTTGTCCCACGTTGTAGATCTTACCTGTGGTTTTTTGAATTCATTGTACGTTTACATTGCCCACACTTGCGAGAACAAGCCAGCTATTTCCCCTTATGTTTTGGTTTGCTTTTGCTTAGTTTGCCCTGTGGAGCAGGTAGGGAGTCCAGGTATCTGTCAGGTGAGTGGCAGTTCTTAAATCTGAGTGTGTCCCATCACTTACAGAAATGATAGAATTGGTACTTCAGCCGAGTTCTGTATCCCAATTCCTAGGGAAGATAGGTCTTTGGATGTCAGTGTCTGAGTATCTTCAGGAACGAGAAATTAGTCTCTCGCCAAAATGTATTGGGGCTGCTGTGTATGAATATTTCTTTTTGGCCTGGCTGAATTGTGTCTTATAATCCCAACTTTCAGATTGATGGGAGCGTTGAAGATTAGGTAATCGGGCCCCCTCTTTCAAGATGAGGAACGTAGGCCTGGAAAGATAAGCTTCTGGCCAGGGTGCCACGGGGGTTGACGCAGAGGCCAAGTCTAGGACCACATCCGCTGCTTGGGTGCCAGCAAGACCCTGAGAGCACGCTCATCTTTGTGGTTCTGTAGTGCGTTGACGGGATGAGAGCTTTTGTTCTGAAGACGCTGGACCCCGATCGTGCGCTCACATGTCATAGCTCACCCGAATCTGCGCCGTCCTTAAGCCTCACCTGAGAGCTGGGTGTCTTCCGGCCCCGCCCTCACTTCCCTCCATCACCTCTTCCTGCACACAACCCATGTGGGGGAACTGGCCCTGCATTTGGGGCTCCCCAGGCTCTAGTCCCTTACAGGCCACATGCAGCGCCTCCCGTCCCCCCGGGGCTCCTCTGCCTGTGGAGGGCTCCCTCTTCCACCTGTGTGGCAGGCTCAGCCCTTTCTGATTTTAGTTCATTTGGATTTCTTCATTCCTACAGTGCTTCAGTGACTCGAAGGGAAAGTATGGCTTTTGAGTTTATGTGATATCGTCCAAGCTAGAATGGAACCGCTCCAAGATTAGATTTTTAAGCCCAACAATGATCCTTCCAATAGCTTCCAAGTTTGTACAATACGTGGACCCATATTTGAGGTCTTTCGTCCCTTGAAGTCACGTATAAAATTTAAAAATCACTCAGAGCTAGATCACAGAATGTGTAAACAGCAGTTCACTCACTGGTTCTCCTGGTCGATGCTGGGAAAGACACATCACTCCCTCTTCACTAAATGTGATATTTATAGAGGGTGCAGATAATTTGAACCAAAAGTCTTGAAAAGGGGGAAACAGAAGACATTTGGTAATCTAAGAAATGGTTCCTAAAGATCTTCTTTGGTAACTTTATAAAATCTTCCCATATATTTCTCGTTCTGTATGTACATTTTAGTGGAGTCTGTGTACCTTCAAAATGACCAGCTTCTCTCCGGCGTTTTAGGTCTTCTGTAATTTCAACCTGAAGCGACCTAGAAGAAAGGAGGGATAGAGAGGGCTGCAGGGGGGCAGTAGAGTGAGGCCCCGACAATATCAGGACATCCTAGAGGGGAGGAGACAGTAAGAGATGACCTTCTCCACGGCGCCCACCTGTGTATTCCCTTCCGAACCACAAACCACACTCCGAGAAGCACTGTTTGCTTTCTCCATGTTTTCTGTGCTTAACACTATCCTCAGTGCATTGTCAAATACTCCGGTTGCAAGTGGCACTTTGCCAACTACTAAAAGTACTCAATGTCATACGCTTTGTGTTGAATATCATTCACCTTACTAGAGATCTTGTTTTGAAAGAACTTTTCAAGACTGGCCTTTGACCTTTCAAGGCAAATGAAGGTCAGCAGAGTTGAGTTCTGTGTCTCATCACGTGTTCCTTTGCCCACACGTGCTGGCTTCTTGGGGCAGCGCTGCCCTCTTTGATCTTGAAGTAATTCAGATGATTCCAGTTCCTGAGAACATCTTGGATTATGTTAACTATAACTTTCCACACTCCCTTGAAGAATACATGAACTAATTACTGGAACAACACGAAGACCGTTAGCATGGCCTTTGCACAGATCTGTGAGGCGCTTCATATCCTTATGGATTATCATGGAAAAATAACTGATAAAAATATTTAAATGGTTATCTTTGGGGGAGAAGAGGAACGGGTACAGAAGCTAGACCGCTAGACCTCTTGTTTTATCTTGTTTCGTAGATTCTACTTTGGAACGATGTGAATGTTTTACATTTATTTTTATATTTGTTGTTTTACTTTTATTATTAGAAAACAAATTTAAATGAAAATGTAAAAAAAAAAAAATTCCTAAAAAGCAAAAGCAAAATGAATCATTGGATGCATCAAGAGGAGGGCATAACCATGTAGAGAATTACTTCAGATCACCTTAAAACAACGAATTTTGATTATACGTCCCTAGTAGCAGGTGTCTTAAAGCCAAAAAAGACTTCAAAAATCTCGTTTTTCAGTAATCATGTAGTTAGCATAAAATGTTGGTATTGTTTTTCTAAAGCTTCTAAAACTATTTTACGTTCTGTGGGGGAAAGCAAATACGTAATTCTTTTACTGTTGTTAGGAACCAAGTTTTAAAAGAGAGAAACATAAAGATCAAAAGTTTTAAAACCCATTATGAAAAATCCTGTAGTCCTAAATTTGAATTGGAAATGTCCATATGAGTTCATTACGATTTCCCTGTTTTTAAAAAAATGCAGCTTGCCTCACTCTGCACGTTGAAAAGGCCCCGAAATATCCAATCGAGGAGTGAGAAGCGCCTCTAGCGCCACCCACAGGGGGATTTCTGAACAGTGCGCTCCACCCACATGAACCAGAGCTCCCCGCAGAAAGAACTCAGATGCCAGTTTGAAGAGCCTTCCGCTGGCCTGTAAAGAGAAAATTTGAGCATTAGTGCAAGTAATACTTTCTGTGAAGTGAAGCTTATCGAGTACGTTTAAATCCAGATTTCAGTGCTTTTTTAAAAAGTTAATCTCCGTTACCTTTAGGGGACTGGTTAGGGAATCAACTCATTATTCTGAAAATGGTAAAGAGAAGGAAGCATTTAATGTGCTTTTTCTCGTCCAGTACCTCACGGTAAGCAGAGAGCTGATAAAGGAAGGTTCCTTTTTATAGAAGTGCTTCCGATCGAGAAAGAGTAATAGAAGTGGAAAAGCAACAGTTTACAAACCTGTCCTCAAATAAAAAATCGAGACTGTACAGGGAACCGAGGACTGTGTTATCACCACAGAGACAGTCAGCAGAACCCAGACTGTAGGTAGCAAGACAAGTACCCGGTTTCTTCAACACCCGAAAAAGAAATTTGCAAGAAAACAAAAAGGAGGGAGGAGAAAGAGCCTATAGACTGGGGAAAACACGTAGGCTCTCGGCCACCTGGACGTTCTTTGCATCCTGAAAGCAGCCACCTTGATGTCGGACATCAGGGAGCTGCACACCGCCTGGATAATTTATGTCAGGAACAGTTTGTCTTTTCTACCGTGTGGTGTTGGTATCGTCCTTGCTTTTTGAAGAGTCCTTATCTTTTAGGTAAAAATTGTGAGTGAACTGTTATATGGCCAGCGAAAGAGGGAGGTAAGGAGTGGATGGTACAGGTGAAAAAAGACTGGCCACGAGCTGTTCATTGGGAAGCCAGGTGGCGGGTAGATAGCAACTCATTACGCTGTCCTCTGGTTTTGAAACGTTTAGGATTTTCTAGAGTAAAATTTTTAAAATAAATGAAGTGACAATACAACTTATGACCACTGATGTCGCTATAATGATTTCCAGGCGAAACGGATCTCAACGCTGCGATAACAGAAGCAGGAAAGACTTACGAAGAAATTGCCGGTCTTGTGGCAGAACAGGTATCCACTTAGACACGCGATTCCAGTGAAGATTTCATGCTGTCGAATCCACGTATTTAATCTAACCTATTTTAAAACAAACTTCGCAAATAGATATCCTTCTCTTTTCTATCCCTGTGTATCTTTGTTAATGGTATTTGGTAATAGTTTTTCTTTGGTTAAGCAAAAGTGCTAGATGAATGTATCTTCAGGAAATCTAAAGGAGAGTTACAGAGAGGGAAGGAGGCAAACCATTAGAGACTCTTACGTACAGAGAACAAACTGAGGATTGATGGGGGGTGGGGGGGGAAGGAAAGTGGGTGATGGGCATTAAGGGAGGCACCTGTTGGGATGAGCACTGGGTGTTGTATGGACACCAATTTGACAATAAATTATATAAATAAATAAAAAGAAAAAAACTAAAGGAATACCTTCCGGTGTCGATGGCTTGGATCCATCCTTCACCCACAGGGGATGGGAACATTATAGCAAGAACACTGTTCAAGTCACTGTTTGGACCCTTAGTCTGTCTGAGCCTTGCTTCGCTCAGCTGGTAATGGTGATGGGAGAGCCTGCCTCGTAAGGATCTCAGCAGTCAGCAGCTCACGAGGAGAACATACCTGCTGTGGCCCCTGGGAAAGGCAGGTCCTTGTAACAGCCACGTGGCTTTTATTGGGGTCTTCAGTGGCCCAACTCCAGCTCTTTTGTATAGACAACAGATCAGAAATTCCCTAATGGGGGATAAGCATGTATGTTGTTTCAAATCCCTAAATTAAAAAAAAAGTTTTTAGTTCAGTTCTTGAAATATATCCTTGTGCACGCACATTCATGTTGGTCATTGACTACCTCTGCTTGTTATAAAGAGATTAATTTTTCGAACTGTGCATAACATAACTATTAAAAATTATAATTCAAAAAATTGAAAAATTTTAGGTTGCCACTTAAGGGGATTGCCAGATTTTTAATTATATTTTACGTTCTCTGCTAAAATTGAGACATTGATTACATCTTATTTGCTCATATATAAACAGACAGTATTGAGTAGCTTTTTTCCCACATAATGTTATATTTTGAGCCACCTCAAAATAGCTGATTTTACCAACCAACCTAAAAATTATCTGATGTTCTATCATTTTCTCTTCAATCTACAACTGAGAGTGTAATAGCCTTGGAGGGTTGTTTTCTTACAGGAAAACTAGGCTGAATGCATAGCCCTTGACCATAGTAACTAGCACCTGGGGGCTTGGCTGATACAGCCCTCAGGTATGACTGTTTTCTTGTCCTCCGTTGCCTGGATTTCTCTGCCAGTAATAACCGATCTGTGTCTTGTTACAGCCAAAGAAGGATCTCCATTTCCTCATGGAATGCAATCATGAATATAAAGGTTTCCTTGGCTGCTTCCCTGATATTATTGGCGCCCATAAGGTAATTTGATCGCAGAAGATGACGCGGGTGAATCCGGCTGCCACTCATGGCCACCTGCACGGTCCCTGTCTGTCAGCACAGCCCTGAGTCAGGAGGGGCTTTCCGAAATAAGCTGGAAACTGCTCGGTCTGTTTAAATAGTGAGGTCCTCGTAACACGTTTAGATCATGGGGAGTTTCTAGTTTTTTGGATTCTATAAAAAATAATTTTGAGGAAACAAAAATATGAAAAGCGCTCCTTTATGCACATGCTTAGGTCAAGTATCAAACAAAATAATCCTGCTGTTTGAAGTTGAAGACAATGTTAGGAATAGTGCTTTCCCTTTGTGAGACCCCTGTAAGCTGCTTGGGCAAGTCCTCTGAGATCCTTCCCTATTGATATGAAATAAGATGTTCTGTCCCTGGGCCTGATGAAGGGCTTCCTGACTAAAACTTCGATGGTCAACCTCAATTTTATATTTTTAGGGTAATAAGAAGGAAACTGTGTAGTTCCCATCGTAAAGGTATTTTTAAACTGAATTTAGAAATGTTTTAGGGTGTCCTCACATTTTGATTCTGGTTAATTTTTCTCTGTTTCAGATTCTATATTATTTCAGAATGTGGACTTATTTTATCCACTCTAGTACTTCTCTAGGGTATTGTGATGTACTTGGGTTTGTTAGGAATCTCCACAGAGGGCTGGTCTGTGACCCTAACAGTCCTGGCACGAGGCCCCGTTAGCCTTTGACTTTGATAACGGAAGTGTCAGGAGGGGGTGGCGTAGGTAAACAGGAAGCTTTGTGCAACTTCAGATCTTTTCATACAAAACTCAGAACATTCTCTTTACAACCCACCCGTCGCCGGACACTTCGGTGTTGCCACATCTTGGCTGTTGTGGGTAATTACGCCGCAGTGATCCTTACGGTACAGTTATCGCTCTGAGACCATGTTTTCATTTTCTTCAGATACGCGCCCAGAAGTAGAATTGCTGGGAGAGTAGAGCTTAAAAATGCTCTTCATAAGGGGGTGGAAAAAAAAAAGCTTGTAACCGCGTGAGGTGAGGGATGTTAATAGCACCGTGGTAATCGTTTTGCAATATATACAATATGTCAGCTCCTACAATATTGTGTGTCAATTATAAATAAAACTGAGAGGAAATTAAATAAAATAAAAATCTCAAAAAAAAAAAAAAAAACCCCCAGCTCAGAAGGGTTAGCTTGTTGTAGGGATTGGTGCCAGCACTTAAGAGTTTTGGGCATGGAGCCTGATGGATGCGCGAGTGTGAAGTTTTTCCTTCCAGACAGCTCTAATGAGCTCTCTGATGGTCCTGGAGTGGGAAACATTTGGCAGCTTTCACAGCTACCTCCGTGTGAGTATTAATCTGAAATCGGTACAACTTCCTCGCAGAAACCAGAGTAAAGCTGGTGACCCGCCGCTCCAGGACAGCAGAGGGGGAGAGGCCCCGGGCGCACGCGCTCGTCCGTGTCCCTGATCAAACGACTTTGCAAACTGCTAATGCCTCTTTCCCTCTTCCATACCACTCTTGTCCTGGCCTTGACTCTGGCTCACAGATACTACAGAAATAAGAGTGCTGTTTGGTTTTCTATTCTGTTGTGGCGTTAAACAGTCCCATTTTAGCTTAGTTCTGTATTTCAAGAAAAGCAACCTTTTTGCTTCGAAGCGCCTTACGGGAAGTTACAGTTAGGTGCTTTCCTGTGTTCTTATTTTGTGGCACCTTTTTTTCTTGTTGAGTAGCCAGTCAGGTAGAGAATATGTTGGCACTGTTCTATTTTAGATTAATGGCTAATCCTTTTAGCTCTGTTTTATTCATACTCTTGCATTTGTATTTCACAGGCAGCGATAGAAAAAGTGAAAGAAAGTGACAAACTGGTGGCAACTAGTAAGATCACCCCACAGGACAAACAGAACATGGTGAAGCGCGTTGGTACCATGTCTTACGCGTTGCAAGGTAAGAGAGAGGTTCGTGCACAGCTAGCGGAGATTTTAAACCCCACCCCCACCCTCAGCCCCCAGCAAATCTGCTCTTCTTGCTGGAGAGAAATCCACACGCGAACCACAGCTAGTGGGTAACCAAGAGCTGATTTAAAGTATTCTCATAAGCCCGTTGTTTGCAGGATCCCAGTGTTAATGAAGATTTGTAATATTTATTTATTCTTTTGCACATTTCCCTGACATAACTATGGATGACAGCCTGATCAAACCTGTACATGTTTATTATCTCTTAAGACAGTGAAAATTACTTTTATAACCCTTAACGTTAGCTCCTTTCGTAACACCGTGTGAGATTCCCAAATTCAGCCTTTAGCACTTTGTAACCTGTGTCCCCCAGGACGCTAGAATGTAAAGGGAGATTGGACATAGCACTTTCAGCAAAGTTTGTTAATAAAAAGAAGATATTAGTTAATTTTTATATATTTGAGTGCTTTCCAGCAGAGAGGAGCAGCGAACGGACTTTTCCTGTTTTGACGGGCGGGTGGAACAGGTGTAAGCAAAGGAGGAGGGGGAAGGATGTTCTAGTTGGAACAAAAGCACGCAGAAGAATGGGACAAGATTCTCTCCTCTTGGCCTCCGGGCAGAAAGTATACCTGCAGGTCGTTGGGGAGTAAGTGTGGTGATTGTGGAGGGCCTGGAGAGCCAGGCCGAAGAGCCTAGACTTGACATGGGCATTAGGAAGCCACTAAAGGTCTGATGTTGGGGGCCAAGGGGGTCCAGTGCTCCGGGAGAGGGTGGGAGACGCTGAAGGGGGCAGACATCAGGAAGCCCACACAGAAGACCACTGCTTCTGCAGTCTGAGAGTTTGAGGGGCTGAAAAAGACGTGGTGCTCAGAGAAGAGAAGGGCCCATTTACAGACTTCGCCAGGAAACACCCCTCGGGGCTAGGGAACTAGTGGGACAGAGAGAAGAATGTCTGGAAGATATCCAGAGCTAGGGCAACTAGAGGCAGAAATGGGAAAGCCTGAGTGAAGATTTGGCTTTTGCAGGGTTTGCAATGGGGAATTTGGTTTGAACTTGTGTTTGAAGTTACCCAAATAGATAAATGAGAAGCTTCGCATGACTCCAGCTAATACGAAACTCAGAACAATTCCCTTTTTGTAGGAATTGGTGCCAGCAGCTGGCTTTCTGGGCACAGAGAACAAGGGGAAATGCAAGGTGGAGGTGTGAGAAGTCCCCTCCAGAGTTGGTGATGGGGTGGGGGTGGCACCGAGGGACCAATTTCCACAAGGGAGTCATTTGTGAATCGTTGGATTCAGCAAAGATAAAGAACGGGCGTCAAGTCCTCTCGCCTGGTAAGACGCCGAGTTCCGAGAGCCCTGGTGCTCAGGGCAGCGAAGCTCCGTTACAGAAGAGGGTTTCTCTGTGTCTCATCCATCTGCACAGCTGTTCCAGGGCGCCCCAAGAAACCTGCCCAGGCAGTGGCTGCGCGAGGGGGAACAGGGCAGGACCCACGAGGCGCCTTGCTAGGTCCTCCGTAACGTGATGCTCTCAACTGCATTGTTGTCTGCAGAGAATAACCACCAAGTCAGCCTTCTGCTCGATCGGTTCTGTTGGGACAGTAGTCCACACGTGCGTGACCATGTCAGGCTTCTTAGTATCTGACGTGTAAATCCACAAAACTCATCTCTCTGCCCGAAAGTATTGTTTGCCATCAACTGCTCAGATTTTCTAGCCTCCGTATAAAGTGATTTGTCAAGAACCGCTCCTGCCCTGAAGCCAAGCAGATTAAATCCAGTTGATGATAGATCACAACCCAGCAGAGAAACCAGGTGTTGTCTGTTGAAGTTCGGGGGTACTGATTGATGTCTTGGGTTTGGTTGTAGCTGAGATGAATCACTTCCATAGCAACCGGATCTATGACTACAACAGCGTCATCCGCCTGTACCTGGAACAGCAAGTGCAGTTCTACGAAACAGTAAGTTGGCCGCCGGCCCCAGGCCCTTTGCGCGCACGTACACACACACACAGAGGAGGATTTGTGGTCACTTAACTTTGACCCTACAGAGTTAACCTGTTTGTATTTTTTAATCCTAAGTATTAAACCAAAGGAGGTTAATTATTGGGTGTGTTTTTTAAAACCCTTTTAATTATATCTGCCTTTTCCTTTTCGAATGGTACAGCATTAGAAAAGGTTTCTCTTCAGGAAGAAGGAGTACTGGAGGCTGGTTGTGAGGCCCCCATAAGTCCTTTCTGGGAGGCTCCCCACCCCCGCAGCCTCTCTGTGCCTAGGGAACAGGGAAGGGGAAGGGGCCTGGCACCACAGGCGGCCTGTGGGAATGACGTCTCCCTGTGCACCGAAGGAATTTCAGAAAGAAAACAAGCGAGAGAAAGAAGCCCCAAATGTTTTCATTTAGGAAACCGCAACAGAAATGTAAACTCTTCTACTCTGCGTAGTAATTTTATCGTTGACCAGGGTGTACGGTCAGTAAGGAACCTGGCGAGTAAGTGGAAACTCAGACGTCGGAAGACAAGTCCTGTCACTGCGTGATTGACTGTGTGTGTTGGCTGCCCGTTTCTTAACTAAGTTTTCCACTGTTTCCTCGGTATTATCTCACGTATGTTCAGGATGGTGGTAGGCAGGCCCCAAACTCCCGTCCACACACGTGTCCTCTCTGGGCGAGACAGCGCCGAAAATGTCTGTCTCCAACAGACTCTTGAAAGGAAGCTGTGGTTGGTGTGCTCTCCGTGTGTTGTGAATTGCGTGTCAGAAGTGGCTGGTTTTGGCGCTAAGTTTCTAGAAAGAATTCCCTTCCACCTTCGTATCCTCTGCAGCGTGGTTCCTGGGCTCTCCGGCTGCACGCTCCGTGTTAACCGGTGCCGCTGTAAGGTTGCTTCTCATCATGTGTTGGAATCACAGATTGCATTTGTTCTACGTGAGAAAAGAAGGCGAATTGTTGAAATTCTGATAATGTTGATTTGTTCAGTAATCTGAAGCCCAAGTGAGGTGTAATTGTCAATGACCTTGTGACTCAAAGTAGAAACCGTGCATTCAATCACCATCCTTGTTAGATGCAACAAGTTTTATGAGAAAGTAACCCTTAAGTTGTAAAATGCGCATATTTGTTCACGGAGCAAACATTTATTGAGTACCTATTATACACCAAGCACGTATTCCAGATACTTTGGCTCCAAGAATGACGAAGACATCTGTGTCCGTAAGGACCGTGTGGCCTCCTTGGGGGCAGGGTAGACACACGATCTCCTCCGCAATACGGCACTGGCCGTAACGGTGCACCTGTGTGCTGCCTCCACATTGGCGGCCCAGCAGCAGGCAGGATCAGAGAGGCGCGCTCAGCAGCGGGGCCTCAGGAGTCCGTGGTGTCCAGCAAGGCAGGGGGATCTGGGCGAGCCTGAAACCCGCTCTCTCTGCTCACTGGAGGGAGAAGTGGGTAGCCTGGCAGTGTGGCTCCCCAGGGAGGAAGGGGCCGTGCTGGGAAGAAGCGGCACGCTCTGGGCTCTCAGGGGGTCTCTCTGGCTGCCTGGTGCTGGAAGAGACTAGCAGCATAGCCCAGCTAAAGTATTTGTTTTTAAAAAATGTTTTTCATGTTTATTTTTGAGAGAGAGAGAGAGACACAGAGTGTGAGCGGGGGAGGGGCAGAGAGAGAGGGAGACACAGAATCCGAAGCAGCTCCAGGCCCCGAGCTGCCAGCACAGAGCCCAACGTGGGCCTCGAACCCACAAGCCATGATGAGATCATGACCTGAGCCGGAGTTGGACACTCACCCGACTGAGCCGCCCAGGTGCCCCTCAGCTGGAGTATTTGTAATGTTTTACTCCTAAGAGATGGAAATAGCAGAATACTACGAATTCGTAACAGGAGTGATCTCTCAAGGTTATTTCGTTTTTCACCAGATTGCAGAGAAGCTGAGGCAGGCCCTCGGCCGCTTCCCGGTGATGTAGGACAGAACGGCACACGAAGCGAACTCCCAAGTGCTTCTTTCCGACCTGGGGCAACGCAATGTGATGTTTTTCCCCTGTCATCAAAATCAAAAAGGAAGGAAAGAAAACCAAAAAGAAATAGAGTTGCAAAAAACTGCATCTACTTTATTAACCAACTGAAACGCACCGGTTCCTTAGGGATAGTCTTGTTTTGTTCATTTCCACATCCGTTATTAAAACGATGGAAATCGTCTCTATTTTTGGAAAGTACTTAAAGTTATCAGAATTTTGAACAGAAGATTAGGGGTTTCCCCCACCGATATTTTACATAAAACTGTAATTTTTACGTCGCCCACGATCTTCTGGTTCTTACCCAATGTCAGGTAATTACTAATTGCTTTCTTAAAAATATGAAGTATGCCAGAATAAAATATATATATATGTTCGTATATTTTTATAACTCTTTTCAGTCCTTTGGGATTCCTGTCTATTTAGGAAAACCTACATGCCTTTCACTGACATATTTATGACTCGGGCGCTCATGTCTTCGGGAGAGAGGAAGCAAAGAGGGGCTCCTGGGGCGGCCGGCCCCCTCGCGTACAGCTCGGTGGTGGCCCGTGGTCCCATCAGAGCACGTGCCTGGGCAGAAACTGAGGATCAGATTGACGTGCACCCACTTCCCTCAGGACCATTTCGAGTGTCCCCTCCTTGGGGAGGGCTTGCTCTCCTGGCGCTCCCTTCCTCAGCTTGGTTAGGGCATGGTTCTTGCCAGAAAGACTATGTTGAGAAAGTTGGGGATGTTTCTAAAATCATCTGACCCGGCTCCTCTGCTCCCAGTGGTGGAGCCGCCCTGCGGACTCCTGTGCTCGGGAACGAGTGCTCGGGCGGGGCGGGGGGGGGGGGGGGGGGGGGGGGGAGGGGGAGGGGACACACCTTCTCCCCCAGAGCTTTCACCTTGAATCTGAGCCGACAGTGGCTCAGTCCGGCCGCATGAGAAACGTGTGACAGCGTGATTTGCCACTTGATTTGGATGGCAGACTAGCGGGCCAAGGGTATTCTCTGGAAAAAATGAAAACACAGCTTAGTAGACCTCTCCATCCGCACCACATCGAAAAGTCTGGGGACCCATAAGGGTGACAACCTGAATAATACACAGTTAACCCCCAGAGCTTTTATGTTTAAGGAGTACAGAGTGAAAGTCTCCCTGCCTGCATCCCTAAACTTCAGACAGAATTTTTCTGATCACTAGGACTCCAGTTAATGGCATAAAGCAAAACATAATCTTTCTAGACTGTCAGCTTTAAATCTGAACACTCACAGACACTATCTTCCTCCTACAGACGAGCATGTCTGTCCTCCACAGTTGCCTTACTGCGTTATCTCCACTGCTTTCGTTCTCCTGACCTGATGATTCTAGCATAGAAAATGAAAGTTTTGGGCCAGCACAAATGAAATGAAACCAAAAAATAAGTAGAAGAGGAAATCAAATGAACATGAATATGAGAATTTCTTGTTCCTTAGTATCACGGGTTTTGTTAATGTTTTATAAGTAATTTTCCCTATTTGATTTTTCTTTTATAAAATCTCATAGAACAATGTTTATGATACAGCCATTTAATATATGTACAAATTGTAAAGAATATGTATAAATGTTTTACACAAATGTAAGAGCATGTAGAAGCCAACATATAAATAAATTGTTGAAAACTGTACAGTAAATTCTGAAAACACATTTTCAAAACACTTTGGTGTTTGTGTGATTTTTTTTTTTTTTTTGAATAATTGCTTCTTGCTTCCAGCTGCTGAAAATAGTCCAGGGAATGAATTTGTCCCCAAAACTTAATTCTCCCAATAGGAACTGATCATTTAATTCTTTAAGTCAGAGTTATCAGTCCTAGAAGCATGTCCTAATCACCAGAGAGCTGTAAGAAACAGATACTGATGCCCAGTGTATTCGGGTTCTGCAGAGAAACCGCCTACAGAGCGGGTATGTGTGAGTTCCCTAAGTGATGTTTGCGCTTTGTGATATCTTATAACTTAATTCTATGGTATGAAAATCTTATGTTACATGATAAGGAATAAGAGAGGAAAGAAATCAGGTACTTGCTTTACACATACACAGGTATTCAAACAAAAGAAAGAGAAAAGATGACCGTTAAAATCCTTTTATCGGCCACCCAGCAGTGGCAGGGTTAAGGTCAGCCTCGGTGAGTGAAGTCTGTTGCTGAGCCCATGCATGACCTCCATCCCTGCCACCATGGCCACTGGGTTCATGAGCCCACTGGGACAGGACGGAGCGGCTGGAGAGGGAGGCTGACTGGTATCCACAGAATGGATCGTCCTATCCACTTGATTATTAAAATCCTCTTCTGCTGACGTCACCCTACGGTGGGCATTTATAGGACACAAATATCTTCACTTTTTGGAAGAGAGGACCATCCACATTCCTCTTCCCCAAATTTCTTGTCACCAGTTTTTCCGAATCTGACCATCCAGCCAAACCGTTGGCCCCAGCCCAAGCATTGATACGTAATTGCACATCGGGCCATTTCTCCTTCCAAGCAAAGTGAACGGCCAGGTGTACTGCTCAGAGTTCGCCACTGGGAGGATCGCCCTTCACCGTGTCCTTTAGGGATGTCCCCGGGAGGGTCCATAGTGCTGCCGCTGTCTGCATTCGGGTGGTGTCTGTACGTCGGGCAGAACCTTCTGTCCCCCGGGCCTGAGCCTTCTCGTCCCCGGCAGCTGATCTTGGAGAACTCCCCAGGAGGCCATCGATCAGCCTGGGAGAGAGAAGATGATGTGGCAGGAGTGGGGACGTGGGCATTTGTGCCGCTTTCTCCTGTAGCTTCCTTGTGCCTCCGGGGCCTGCTCGGCCCGATCGTATATGCCCCCCTTCCGTCGGATGATGGAGTGCTGCTGTGCGTGTCCAGCTCCGGGTCCTGCTGGGTCAGCCGACACGCAGCTCGTGGCTGGCAGCTCGGGTCTCCTGGTAACTTGGTGGCCCGCGGGGTAAGCGTTCAGTCTCTCCTGAGGCCGGATAGCGAGGCAAGAACTGTGTGGCACAAGGGGAGTGGTTATCTGTGGAGGAGGGCAAGGCTTTGCCCCCAGATCCCAAGGGCTTGCTTTGCTACTCACCTACAGGGCGCTGCCAGAGGCTCCAAACAGCATCCCTGTCTGCTCTGACATTCCAGGCGCAACGTGCTCGATCATACGGCCCCAGCCGCAGAGCAGATCGCACGGCAGCCTGGACCTGCTGGGGAGCTTTCTCCCCTTCTGGACCCCGTACCAAATACCTGCACACCCTGTGGCCTAGTCAAGTCGATACCTCCCACATATACCGATTTAACTGGTCCGAGGAAGGGGCCAGAAAAAGGAATCCAAGGAAACAAGATGACCTGAGGTGCTGAGAAAAATGGTAGCTGACTGCAAGCCAGGCAAAGTAACAGGAGTTTGAAAGTGAAAAATCACCCACTGAGCGTCGATACTTGGACGATTCTCCTGCAAATGGCAGCATGTTAAGGACCTAGGACATACTTCACTCTCTATGCGTTCAAACACATGTGGTTCTTACATGTTGCTGTCTCGTTTTCATTTGTATCAACCGTTAGATGTCACAGAAGAGCTATAATTACGGAATATGATATTTACCGATCTTGACCATGTAAAAATCAGCGTTTGGAGAGGAGGGGTCAAGGCACGGTGGAAGAATGGGTGAGTCTCCTTGTCGAGCAAGTGACACCGGTCACCTGCCACCAGAAATGGCAGTCCCCGGATGTCAGCCCCCTGCAGGATTCGCAGATGTCTGGGTCGCCAAGGAGGACACGGCTCAGGCACTGGATGGAATGAACAGAACACTTTGCTCACAGAGAAGGAGCAGACAGAGGTCAGCTGCAGTGATGAGTGTCGGTCCCCAGCGGCAGCGGGTCTCAACTGCCACAGATACAGGGGGCGGTCTGTGCACACGCCTCTCGCACAGCAGGTGAAGGGCCCCAGCCCTCCCCTCTGGGAACCGATAGAGCAGGGAGATTGGCCAGGGGCCAAGGGACACACGATCGGAACAGAGAAATACACATCAAGCCTGGAACAAGGGAAGATACTCCCGCATGAAATATGCCCCTATGTGTCTTAATTTTTTCAACCTGTTGGTTTCAAATCCTTTTCTCCAAGAAAGTAAGGCAAACTTGAGTTCCTCTGGCGGGCAGGGTGGGGCACTTTTCCACTGGTCTCTTACACTCTGCCTGGCTTTGCCGGCCGTGCCCAGAATGCTGTGCCCAGACTGCTTTGACCAAGGTCATTTCTCAGGGCTGTTTCCAGCAAGCATCCCTGTTGGATGACATAATGTCTTCTTCCCGGAAGAAAAGCAGCCTTGCTTGCTGCTTGCTGTCAAAGCTGCAGGCTCCTCCCCTGTAATAGGACCCACTGCATGTGCAGGCATCCCTCGGGGTCTTCTGGTCCCCCTGCCCCCCAGGGACCTGCAAGGTGGGAAGAAGCTGAAGCTCACGGTGCTTGCTGCACCGAGGATAATAAATAGTCTGTCGTCGGACTCGCCTAAGCCTCCTGCCAGCATCCATAACCCAGTAACAGACTAATTTATTTGCTCGTAAAGAGAACATAACCAAATCCCAGACCTAGCCGTTACTTTTGTACGAAAACATTTTTAAAACAAAAGAATATGAATAGAGCCACCAGCCACCAAAAATATATACATGTGCATAGATGGCTAAAGGATGAGGAAGAATCTTTCACACTCCCCCAGCAAACAGTATAAAAAAAACAGAGGAACAAATTGAAGTTTTAGCAAAGCAGGGAGGAGATTTTTTCCCCCCAGCTTCGTTGGGATATAATTGACGTATAATATTGTATGAATTTAAGTGCAGAGTGTGATGGTTTGATATCTGAATATGTTTGCAAACGATTAACCACAGTAAGGCTAGTGAACATCTCCATCACCTCCCATAGCTACAATTTCGTGTGTGCGTGGCGAGAAGTTTTAAGAGCCCCTCTGTGAACAACTTTCTAATATATAATGCAGTGTGTCAACTGTAGTCCTCACGCCAGACATGGAGAATATTTGAATGTCGTTGACAATTCACAGGACAACCAATGAGCCTGTTTGTCTGAAGGCCATTAAACCTCTGGGATGAAGACTTTTGGCTTTTCAGCCAATAGTGAGTTCAAAGGTCCTGAGGGGGAAATACATGCCCATATCGTACGGGGTGGGCGGGTGGACGGGGAGGAAGCCAAGTTCAGCGAAGCAGTCGGTTTGTAGGGTTTGCAGACTCTGTGGGTGGGGAGACAGACAGGTAAGGTGTGTAACTTGAATCCAGGGACCCGGGCTATGCAAGACCAGCTACTTTTAAGTTTGGAAGTACTGTTTCGTTAAAGGTTGAGGGCTGGCCACCCGGCTCCCCACCCCCCTGCCCCTGGAGCCGCCCTGCACAGGGAGCCCCTGGAGCCGAGTCGGGGAAGCCCGGGAAGTAGGGCTGGTGGTGAGTCATTAATTCTGGAGAAAAGCCACTGACTTACTGAAAGTAATATTGGTTTACCAGTAAGCCAGAGTCATGCACTTCTCCTCTGGGGATAAAGTGATGTCACAGCATCTGGTGCTGAACGTGGACACAGAGGCCTCACTGTTGGAAAGGATCGCAGCCCCATAAGTTGTCCTCACAGTGGTTCTCAGCCAGAGGTAACGGGCCCCCCCCCCCAGGAGACATTTCCTGAGGGCGTTCCTGTCATCCGGTGGGTTGAAGTCAGAGATGCTGTTGAACATCCTCCAATGCACAGAATAGCCCTC
This sequence comes from Leopardus geoffroyi, assembly GCF_018350155.1. Taxonomy (NCBI): domain Eukaryota; kingdom Metazoa; phylum Chordata; class Mammalia; order Carnivora; family Felidae; genus Leopardus; species Leopardus geoffroyi. The sequence continues at coordinate 142,446,557 of NC_059332.1, forward strand.
ACGGGAAAAAAAAAAATATATACACACACACACACACACACACCCAAACTGAGAAAACGCACTTTAAAGCAAACAGACAATTGCTCTTTCCTGGGGATCAAGAGGTGGTTTCAGGTACATACAGAAGGTGCTCGATAAATGCATGTGGACGAGGATACATACAGAAGGTGCTCGATAAATGCACGTGGCTGAGGATAAAAGGCTATTATCGGTAAAACCTAAAAGAAGAGCCCAGGGTAGTGCTGGAATAGAGGTGACAGGAGGCGCGCCAAGGCTAAAACCACAGCACTTAGACCAGGAAGCGGAACGTGAGTTAACGGTGAGTTTCTCTAGTGGTTCTTTGGGGGTATGATTATGAGTGATCTTTATTGTAAAATTACACTTTTTGGAGCTTTTTAAAACAGTGAGCTTGTATTGTAATTCAAAGTGTTTAAGCTCTTACAGCGATTTACTTTCCCGCATCCTCTGTTCCCCGGATACTTGTTAGTACCAACGCTGGGCCGGGCGCTGACTCCCTCCGCGCTCGCACACTCAGCGGGTGCCGGTCAGTTCAGCCCCGGCGCAGAGGAACCCGCGAACGTGTGAAGACCGTCCTTCCCCTGGAGAAACACTTGGTAATAAAAAGAGGTCTGAATTGTGCGTTGGAGCCCGGGACTCTGGTCCCAAGTCTGACGCCAACGTCTGTCACCTTGAACAAGTCACACATGCTCTCTGACCCCGGGGCCCCTCCTCCATGGACTGCCAGGACGAGAGCAGACGTGTCCCAAAGCCCTTCCCAGCACTGGGATCCTCCATGAGTCACTTACGGAAGAGCGGGGTGTGAGCGTGAGGCACCGGGCCCCCTGGCCTCTGCCGGGGGCAGCACCTCTGTGATACAGCCACCCCTGGGACTTGGACAGCCGCCCCCAGGCAGCCCTCCGGGACACGGTCCCCGTGGGCTTCAGGGCAGGGCAGGGTGTGTCCCAGAACCCTCTGCTTTCGTCACCTGTCGACTCTGCCCATTCAAAAGCAGGGCCTGGCCGCCAGTTTTACCACCTGCTGCAGGCACATCGCACCTGGCAGGGGGTAAAGGTGAGCTCGCGAGCAGACGCGATCCAGGGTGAACGTCGGGGTGCCCTCTTTCTGCTCCAAACCTTGATTTCAAAACGGTCAGCGAGCACTGACTGCAGCAGTAACGAGGTGGGGGGATGGCGGCTGACGCTCTCCCATCTTCCATCATAGTCTCTGCCCTGTTTTCACCCGTGGGGACATCAAAGTCCAGGAACCGCCCCCTCTGCCCCGGCCCTCCCCAGCCCCTTCCGTTCTACGTCTGGAGTGTCAGTAAGCATTCACTGACTCCCTCTGCCTTGGCAAACCCCGATCCCTCACGGATGATGAGGAAGCCTCATGATCTGATTACTTCCCAGGGTTGGTGTGGGTGAGTTACAGGAAAGGGAACGGTTCTCTCTAAGGTTTGTGGAAGTCCTCGCCAGCAGCCTGGCCCACAAACACCTGCGCCTTCCCGGCCACACCCGCAACAGCACGGTCTCTCAGGAGGGTCCAAATCGGCTGAGACCCTTCGAGCTTGTTATCCGAACGGTAAACCCAGTATCACGTGATGTAGTTTGGCTGGAAAGCTAACCTCAAGCATGGGACAGACCCAGAGGGAGGCCTGGGGCCTTGCTAGAATTCAGTCCCGGAGCCTCCCGGATGGAGGGCAGCCGGCACCTGCTCCCGGCCCACTTTGGGGTGAACTCCCGGTTTGCCTACTTCAGATTATTTTTAAATGGACTCTCTGCTCTGGCACCGGTATGTTTTGGGCGGTCGGATACTAATAACGTTTTTCTGTTTTGTTTCTTAGCCATCAGAATGTAAATAATTTCCCAGTGAAGATCTGAAAAAAAGTGGTTAATAATAGAAAAGTTAGGGATGCAGGTGTGTCTACAATCACACATAGATAGCTCTGTTCCTGGTTAACCCGCTTCCCAGTTCCTACTCGTGCAGATAAGGAAACACGGCAGTCTCAGGCTAAATTCAGTTCACTCCCTCATTTAATAAGTGTTGGCTATTAGGATTATGTATTCACCTGGACCTCAAGGAGATGCCACGTCTTAGGCACAGAGGGCCATGGGGCAGCTGGAGGGACGGCAAGCAGGCCAGATACTGTAGAGAGCAAGATGGAGTCACTCATGTCAAGCAGGGGCCGATGTCAAGCAATGACACAAGCGTCAAGGCTACCACAGCCACCAGACATCAGAGACCAGCACGAGCTGACGACACCCCAGCACTGAGAACAAGCAGAAGAGGAGGTCTGCAGGGGCCCAAGACTGACGAAATCTCTTTAAAAAGGGAGGGTTTTTGCAGCTGCCCGACTCTTCAGACACCGACCCCTCTATCTATGTCTGACCACTTTAAAAAGGCAGCTGCCGGGGCGCCTGGGTGGCTCAGTCGGTTAAGCGGCCGACTTCAGCTCAGGTCATGATCTCGCGGTCTGTGAGTTCAAGCCCCGCATCAGGCTCTGTGCTGACTGCTCAGAGCCTGGAGCCTGTTTCAGATTCTGTGTCTCCCTCTCTCTCTGCCCCTCCCCCGTTCATGCTCTCTCTCTGTCTCAAAAATAAATAAACGTTAAAAAAAAATTAAAAATAAATAAAATAAAAAGGCAGCTGCCGCCGAAGGCTTTGCCGGAATGATCCCCGAACAGAACTGGGGTCCTCCACGGCGTGGACAGAAGAGGCAGCAAGAGCTGACCCAGACAGACCGAGGCCTCAGTTCAACTGCACGCCCCCAGACTGACTTCGAGTTTGGTTCGTTAGCTCCCCCCAACCCCGCCCCTGTTATCTTGGGTGCCGTGTGACCTGTCTCGTGTCCCGCTTTGTGCGTGTCGTTGAGTTTGGGATGCTGGGCCCGCTTCACGATTATGTGGACTTTGCTGTGTGACCGAACGAGGCCGACACTGGAAAGACACAACTGGCGTGGGCGCCTTCAGGGCGTGCTCGTGACGGGTACAGAGGACTGAAAGGCGTGTGGCGGGAGCTATGACAAGACAGTCTGGCCTTTCCTCTGCAGTGACCGGAGCCTTGACTGCATTGGCCTTGACGGGTTTTGTGGGACAAGCTTGAGCCCCTAAAGGCGCTGCCTCTGATGATCCTGTGTGATGCCTCCACACTCTGGGGACTGTCGGACCTATTTCCAGCCCTGCGTGACCTGGGGGGATTGTCTGGCCCAGAACTGAGTTCTGGCGGTCGTGTGACTGCCCTCACATGGTTCCCTCACGTGAATGCGTGCACCCAGAAGCGGCCGGTCTTGTCTTTCCAGGGGACTCGCCCCCGGAGCGCACAGACCCGAAGCCCCTCACCCCCGTCTCGGGAGATTCCTTCTCCTTGCTCTGCCCCTTCCGGTCCTGGCCGCCTGGTCCCCCTGACGGATCTCTGTCTCCTCAACTCGGCAAGACCACAAAACTCAATTTGGTTTCCCCCTCCCTGCTCTGGGCCTGGAATCTGCCCTCAGGCAGGAATTTGGGGCCCTCGGGGGGCTCACGCTGTTTGTGGCTCTCCTCTCGAGGATCAGAGTCCAGCACCACCTGTTGTCTGATGTCTGAAACCATTTTTCATGTCGTCTATCCAGTTTTTCCTTCATTTAAGGAGGGGCAAACTGGCCTCCGGCCCGCCATCGTTGCTGAAAGTGGAAAACATACGGTTTATTTTTAAAAATCTAAGTCTGGGGCAGGTTTCCCATTTGCAGACAGCACTTGGCACACGTACGGCTCGAAATCTGTTCCAGTCCCTGCGAAGCCGCTTAGAAGCATAAAGGGGCAGCAAAATCGAGACGGCTGCACTAAAGTTTCAGTGAGGCCCAGTGTTACTCTAAGTCACCTTTACCCTCTTCTGCAAACCTCCCCTCCTGCCTCGTCAGCCCTTGGTTTCAGGACCCCGGCACCACCCCGAGAACGTGACGGACGGACGAGGCTGGCGGAAGGCACACAATTCCTGGGGAAACCGGCTGGATCCTGCGTGTTTCCCTGTAACCACCACCCCCGCGCGGCCTCCCTTGCGAAGCAGTAAAGCTGCTGTTCCTCTTTACCCCATACTCTGTCTTTAAGTTATATTTTGACTGCGCGGCACGAAGGTGGATTTTTGACAACACCCGCGGCAGGCATCACGTGTCTTAGCATCTCGTGGCTCGCTCCTTCCTCCGGGCCCCCCAACGCCACCAGGCTTCCCCGTCTCCGTAAAACTGCGGGTCACGAGGTGCCTGGCTTTGGCCAAAGAGCGATTGCTGGTGGGCGTCCCTCCAGATCCTTCTCCGCCGCCCGAGGTGACCGGGGGAGTAAGCGCTGACATCGAGGGGCTGAAGGGTTCAGGCGGCTTAGAACTGTGAGCCAACACACAGACGGAGGCGGCCTGGGAGGCTGCTGTCCCCTCACCCCCGCAGACTTGCGTGAGCAAGAAATGACCCCTGCCACGTGGAGCCACTGAGCTTGGAGTTATTTCTGATGCGGCAAGAGCTACACCAGCCCCCCTCCTCTGACTGGGGTAGTCGCTCTTTATTGAGCCAGAGGGTGAGTTCACCCTGACTGTAAACAAGTGTCTAGGGGCGCCTGGACAGCTCAGTCGGTTAAGTGTTGGACTTCGGCTCAGGTCACCGTCTCGCAGTTCTTGAGTTCGAGCCCCACGTCGGGCTCTGTGCTGACAGCTCGGAGCCTGGAGCCTGCTTCAGATTCTGTGTCTCCCTCTCTCTCCGCCCCTCCCCCTGCCCTCTCTCTCTCTCTCTCTCTCTCCCAAAAATAAATAAACATTAAAAATAAATAAACATGGGGCACCTGGGTGGCTCAGTCAGTGAAGCATCCGACTTCGGCTCAGGTCAGGATCTCACAGTTTGTGAGTTCAAGTCCTGCATCGGGCTCTGTGCTGACAGCTCAGAGCCTGGAGCCTGCTTCAGAATCTGTGTCTCCCTCTCTCTCTCTCTCTCTGCCCCTCCCCTATTCACACTCTGTCTCTCTCTCAAAAATAAACATTAAAAAATTTTTTTCTTAATAAACAAGTGTCTAGAAATAGGTTGGCTTTAATGAAGCAGGCATGTTTGGAAATGTACCATTTGGAAAACTATCAACCCACCTTACAATAAAGAGTAAGAAGAAGGAAAACAAAACAAATGTTTACAAAAGCAAATAAACCATTTTCATGAGATTGAGTTCTTTTGTTGGTGTGTTTAAATCACTCTAGACAGATCGATCCATTGTAATTCGGAAGGGTTTATTCTTCCCTCGAACGGAGTGGGAAATGAGTTCACATAAAGGGTAGGCTGTACCTACAACTGCAGAAATTTCGACCCCCTCCGCCACCCGGGGAATTAAAGTTTTTCTTGAGGAGCCCTTTCTTCTTGATCTTCTTGTTTTGTATAACGTTAACTGCATTTTCTAGGGCCTTGGAAATTTCTTTGTGGTTCAGATTTACTTCCCCGCCACCTGTAGAGATACTTGGGTTAGCAGCTTTTTCTTTTTTTTTCTGATTTTTTTTTTAATGTTTATTTATTTTTGAGAGAGAGAGAGAGAGAGAGAGAGACAAAGCATGAGCAGGGGAGGAGCAGAGAGAGAGGGAGACACAGAATCCAAAGCAGCTCCAGGCTCTGAGCTGTCAGCACAGAACCCAATGCAGGGCCTGAACTCACAAAGGGGGAGATCGTGACCTGAGCTGAAATCAGACGCCCAACCGCCCAACGACTGAGCCTCCCAGGCGCCCCTCACTGTCTTTTTAAAGGTATGGAGGGGCGCCTGGGTGGCGCAGTCGGTTAAGCGTCCGACTTCAGCCAGGTCACGATCTCGTGGTCCGTGAGTTCGAGCCCCGTGTCAGGCTCTGGGCTGATGGCTCAGAGCCTGGAGCCTGCTTCCGATTCTGTGTCTCCCTCTCTCTCTGCCCCTCCCCCGTTCATGCTCTGTCTCTCTCTGTCCCAAAAATAAATAAACGTTGAAAAAAAAATAAATAAAAATAAAGGTATGGATAAATCAGGTAAGGATTCAGAGCTGCTGCTTGAAAGACGAAGCCAATTTCCAGACTCACCAGACACACTCCACGGACCACATCCTGTTCTTCCCGTGATTGCTCCCCCCTCTCTTTCCTTTTAACACGTGGACAGAAGGAATGTCATGAAGAGGGAGGGATGAGTCACCTCACAAGTGGACGAGAGGCCGTTTCCACTTAGCCCGTAAAGCTTCCAGCTGGTTCCCCGGGCCAGCTGTCTGAGCGAGACCCAGTATTTTAATCCGGCGGTCATCGTGGAAATCGCCGGGGGCTCCTCACTCTCAGAACATCTGTGGGAAGCGGTAACTGAAGGCAGAGCAAAGCTCTGCTCTCACCCTTTGGCCAAAGGAGTGGAAATAGAAAGGAGCTGAGCCTCGAAGAGAAAGGAGAGGCTCCTTCTGCTGACGGGGTGTGTTTCCTTTCAGAGCCCACTGCCCTGTTTGGCTCCGAGCAGAGTGGGAGATTTTTGTAGGAAGGGTTTTGGACAGAATGGGGAAAGTTGGGGCAGAGAGAAGGGAAAGAGAGAGCAGTAAAGGGAGTGAAACACACCTGGCCGTCTGGGCCGTATTATTGTCTAAATACATCTGCCCAGGCCCAGGTGGTCTGCCGGGGAGAGGAGGGCGGGAAGCAGGTCAAGCTTGCAAAGAGCTGCTGTGACTGGAGGCTGAGGTGAAGCTAGAGGGGGAACCACCTCGGGTTTTTAACATAAATATACTTAGAAGCTCAAACTCTGGGACATTTTTGTAGTTCCAAAGCCACGTCTTTATTGAGAAGCAAACAGAACGCCTCTTTTTTTGTTTTTTAATGTTAATTCATTTTTAAGAAAGAGATCATGGGGGGGAAGGAGGGGTACAGAGAGAGAGAGAGAGAGAGGGACAGAGGATGCCCTACACTGACAGCAGTGAGCCTGATGCGGGGCTCAAACTCACGAACCATGAGATCCTGACCCCAGCTGAAGTCTGACGCTCAACCTACTGAGCCACCCAGGCGCCCCCAGAACGCCTCTTTTAACAAGGGGTCCTTTAGGAAGCTCTAGAAATAAGGACCTAAGAAGGATAAGAGCCAAGTGACCTGGGGTCACACCTCCCTTTTGCTTTCTTTCCTGCTCAGTAAACTGTGACACACCCTTTCTTAGCTCTCATTTTTGTTACATCTCAACGTGGATTCACATTCAGTTTTGTGCTTTAAAAGGCCACAGAGCTTGATTCGAGAAAGGCTGTCACAGTTTTCCAGTCTCCCTTCCATGCTCCCTGAAGAAACATGTCCGTGGTTCCAGTGACAAGTTGACCTCCTGCTTCTAGAGCTATGCCAAAATACCAATGATGGGGTCCTTACTCAGCAGTCGAGGAAAAACCCTCCAGCCTGCTGAATTCATCAGCAACACAGTGGAAAAGTAAGTTCTCTCAAAGAGAGAAAATATGAAATCAGAAGCAGCGTAGCCAACAGAAACACACACACACACACACACACACACACACACACACACACAGGGTGGGAAGTCTGGAGAGTCGGTGTCTAATAGCGAGTTTTATACAGGCTTCCGCCCGTGTCTCGTGAGCCCATCAGGGATCACTCCTGCCCATTCCACTTCGTGATTGCCTTGGAAGGAAAGAAATAACATGTGGAAAAAATTAAAATAACTTATAACTGTTTCTAGGGCAGCGTTAAGGCTTATGCTAAAATAACAAGACTGAATATCAGATGCTGGCTGTCCTAGATAGGGGAGATGCTGCTGGTCACCCAGCCCCAAACCCATTCACTCCCCTCCCCTTTCTCTTGCCCATCTCAATCGAAGAGACAGGAAATGTCCCCACTGTAGCTAATGCCAGCCATGTGACACAGTTCTGGCCAATGAGACTTCAGTGGAAATTTGTCGGGGACTTCTGGAGAAAGTCTTTTGCCTTTTTATTATAAGAGGGACCAAGCTGACTTGGATTTCTGTATGTTTAAAAATTTTTGAAATACAGATTAAAAAAAAAATTTACTCTTAAATTTTGCTTCATCCTACAGTTAGTTTTGAAAAGTCCAGAGAAATTTCGGATCATTACATGGTCATTCCTTTTTGGGTAAAATTAATTTAGTTAAATCTTGCAGTAATGATGTATTGGGGCCAGTGTATCCGAGATACTTTGGAATGCTTTGGCTGGAAGCAACAGAAAACTCCACTATAAAAATCTTAAACAAGGACTCTCAAGGTAGGTCATCTAGAGCTGGGGGAACAGCTCAGATTCTTTCTGTACCGTAATTCTTAGTGAGGTAGGGAGGCTGGAGGGACCCCATTTTAGAAACACTCCATGTCTGTTTTCCTGCAAGGCCCTCATGATGTTCCCACTGTAAGAGGGAAGCAAGAAAGTCATCGTTCTCTGAGTTTTTGTCCTAGGCTCCCAAACACCTGATCACATCTAAGAAGAGTCAGATCCCAAATATGTTCCAGAACATTGGCTTCAAACAAACCTCGGTCTACCCTGGCATCCGCAGCCCCTACCTTCAATGATCCGTAAAAAAACACCTATTATTCAGCCGCTCACCTTTGATCAGACCTTACTCTGGATCCCTGCAGGAACACATATCCCGGACTCCTTTTCCAGTATGAACCCCTAGCTCCAAATGATGAAGACTCATTCGCCCTTCCCTTCTGAGTCTCCCAGACACTCCAGCTGCTCTTTACCTCGCACTTTCGCTATTCAGTAAACTCTGCTTTCGCTTTCTCAGCTTGCATGTGATTTCTATCCTGCACAAAGCCGATTTGCCGGGCCCCTACTGTCCTTGGACTAACCTACCTGCAACATTAGCATGTTGACCTGTTGTCTCATGATCACAAAATGGCTGCTTTAGCTCCAGGAACATGTTTAATTCCACTACAGATTTATATTTTGAAAGTTTTCAAACATGCAGAGAGGGGCGCCTGGGTGGCGCAGTCGGTTAAGCGTCCGACTTCAGCCAGGTCACGATCTCGCGGTCCGTGAGTTCGAGCCCCGCGTCGGGCTCTGGGCTGATGGCTCAGAGCCTGGAGCCTGTTTCTGATTCTGTGTCTCTCTCTCTCTCTCTCTGCCCCTCCCCCGTTCATGCTCTGACTCTCTCTGTCCCAAAAATAAATAAAAATGTTGAAAAAAAAAAAAAACATGCAGAGAAACACAAGCATAAAGAATGTTTTTCCTCTCTCACACACCCACGGGAGGGGCCACTGCCCAGCCTCTACCTGTGTCCCTCCAGAGATGGGGAACTTATAAGGCAGTCTTTTTTTTTTTTTTTTAACTTTTAATTGCTAGAAAAATCTTTTGAACCTTGAACTAACACTTACCCCCTGTAATATTTTTCCCTGCTCTCTAGAGTGACAGTGTATAGGCCTTGTTATAAAAGCCCGAGGGGCATTTTCTCTATCTATGGATCTTGGAGCCCACTCAGAAGAGGGGTATTTCAGGGGAGGGTCACAGATAGAAAGGAAACAGGCCTGTCCATCTGCTGAAGTGCGAGCACATTCCAGAGGCCAGAGCCTCCTCTTGAGCAGGAATGTGGAGAGGAGGACTGGTGTGCCCTCCCCCCTTCCTCCCACCCACCATCTATTTGCCTGGCTGTCAGGCTGGGGCAGAGGAGGGGTACAGGACAAAGACTTCTGTGGTCAGAACTCCAGTCGACAATGACTGAGCAGTCAGAATCCAGTCCAGACAATCACTCTGCCACCGGTAGGTCCTCCCCGAGTGTGGCATTGAGCTGAAGAGTCCACAAGCAGCTCCCAGCCATTCTTGGCATCTGAAAGGCCCCACACCCCGACCCGGAGCAGGTGTGCTTTGGGTTGTTTCTCCAGCTGTGATGATGCTGGGTTCAGGCCCGAGGCCCGACTGGCAGCTGGTACACCTGTGGGCGGAGCTTGGTCTCAGCCACAAGAGTGAAGAAATTTCCCCTGGTCCCCAGAGCCCATAGGTGCCCACACAAACAGTGTCTGTTTCGACCCATGTAAGCGGCAGGTATTGTTGTCTTACCGTAGTAGACCGGGAGGGAAGACGCCCAGGACCTGGGGGCGGAAAGGGCACAAACACGTGTGTCTCTGAATCACCGGGGCATCCGGTGATCTTGCTGAGCTCACCACTGCCTGCGATGGGGGGGTGGGCGCTGGCTGCCAGGCACGCTCTCCGGGAGAGGTTTAATTGTGGCTGGCGGGCTCTGGGATCATCCTCAGAGAGGCCACAGCCCAGAGGTTCTGCTGCTGGAGGTGCGTTATGAGAAAAAGTTAAGAAAGCTTATACCCAGTTACCTTGACCTGAGGTCATAAGCACAGTCATGTGTGAGCATGTGTGTGTAGATAGATAGATGTCGTGTCTCATATTCCTTTGTCACAGAAATAATAATGAAATGACCTTCCAGCCACCCTCCTGTTAAGGCTGCCCAACACGCAACCCACAGCATAAAGGCCAAAGGAACCCGTCCAGCTCTCCCAGGCAGCTGAGCCACGGGACTTGAGAGCCCACCAGGGTCTCCCTAACCCCAGAGGGGTGGGGGTGGGGGATGGCGGCCAAGATCCACTGCTGTTTCTGCCACGAGCAACGGCAGAGAGCTAGACAGGAATTCAGCTGATTTCCTCGCAGCTAGTAAATATCAGCTCAATCCGATGGGCTGCCCAGTTTTCCTGGGCTACGGGCTACCTGCATACGACAAGGAATACAGAACCACCCTCCCACTGCTCCGATGACTGTACCAACTCAATATTTCCCCCGTGCCTCCCATGTTACCAGGACTTTGTGCATCAGTATTTCGATTCCGGACTCTGGGAATGAAAGATAAAGACAGGTGCCATCTGAGCTGCTCAGTGTCTACTTAGGAGGCTCAATTTCCCAGCCAGTTCCAAGCAAGTGTTCGTGGGTCTTTCATTCCTTCACGCAACAGGGACTCCTTGAACACCAGGTTCCAGGCGTCCAACATTAACCCTACAGACACAGCCTTGGCTTTGCAGAGCCAGGGGGACAGTGGGGGATGTGCCTTGATGGCTAGCACCTCCCTAGCGTCCACTCTTGCCCCTTACGTGCAGCTTCCTTCTCATGAATCCACACAAAAGATGAGGAATCTGAGGCACCAGGAAGTTAGGTAAATTACTCAAGATTGCCCATCGGGGAAAGGGTAGATCCAAGTTCCAAACCCACAGGAACAGGCTGCATAGTTCTTGCATTTGACTCCGACGTGATTCTGCCCATGTGAAGGCAACCCCGAAGACCACAGATGCATGAAGGATTCAGAGAGTGAATTGCCTCCAAGGGCAAGTGCAGGGACATGTGGTGGGGAAATGGCCTGGTCAGAGCTCTCTGAAGGGTCACGTGTAGGCTGAAGAAGGAGCGCTGGCCAAGGAGGGAACTTTTGGGGCATCGGTGAGGACAAAACCACAGTGGATGGGGACGAGGAAAGTGGAAAGACAAACTCACTGGTCACCATTGGAGGATGTTAATGGACTGATTCACTGAGTTCAAATTAAGTCTTTATTTTGAATGCTAGTAAATAAAGGAAAAGAATCCCATTCTGCTTGTTTTTTTTGTGTGGCCACAGGGTAAACATACAGTCGATGGGAATTTTCTGTTTATAGAAGAATTCTGGCTACAAACGAAGAAGCAATGAGAGAATAGAACATAACTGTTGGCAAGGATTACAGCATCGGTGATCAACAGTCGCTACATCACAAAGAGGAACAAGCAGACGTATGCTTCCTGATGGGAAGAGCACACCAGCCCCCCGAGACGGGATCTGCTCCGCGTTCCCCATCCGCTACCCCCTGCCCCCTTGAGCTACGGATAATACAGAGGGCAAAGAGACCTGCCGAATGACGCCACAGGGCCACACTCAGCAAAGTCCGGTCTGTGGAGGACGGCTGGGCACGTGTCATGCATCCTGGTTTCTTCAACAAATAAACTGCAATGGGGAAAAAAGAAATGGAAGGTAAACACGCATTAAAAGGGGATTTAAGGGGCGCCTGGGTGGCTCAGTCGGTTGAGCATCTGACTTCGGCTCAGGTCAGGATCTCGCAGTTTTGTGAGTTTGGGCCCCGCGTCGGGCTCTGTGCCGACAGCTCGGAGCCTGGAGCCTGTTTCAGATTCTGTGCCTCCCTCTCTCTGCCCCTTCCCCGCTCATGCTCTGTCTCTCAAAAATGAATAAATGTTAAAAACAATTTTTTTAAAAAAGGGGATTTAAGGGACACATCAGTCACACCATGTAAGCATTATTTTGTGTGATTCGTGAATACAAACGACCAGCAGCAACTGACGACATTCAGGAGACAACTGGAAAAATGGATACTGACTGTGTATCTAAGAACATTTAGTATTGTTTGGAAAAAGGACACCAGTCTGCAAGGTTATGCAATTTCTCCAGCCACTATGAAGGATTTAGAGTTAAGGGAGGGAATGTCTATTAAACAAGCTCCTGGTAGGTTGAGGATGGGTGAATGAATGAGTTAGCTCATCCATGAGTTGAGAATATGGGGGTTTTGCCTTAACTATTCACAGTATTGTTAAATATCTAATGAAATATTGTATATAAAAAAGTACTTCGAGGGGCGCCTGGGTGGCTCAGTCTGTTAAGCATCCAACTCTTGATTTTGGCTCAGGTCGTGATCCCAGGGTCGTGGGATCCAGCCCCTCACTGGGCTCCACGCTGGCATCTTGGAGCCTGCTTGGGATTCTCTCTCTCCCTCCCTCTCTGCTCCTCCCCTGCTTGCACTCGCTCCCTCTCAGTCTCTCTCAAAACAAATCAATAAAAAAAAAAAAAAAAGTACTTGAAAACTTTGAAGTTTGATTTAAGATTAGGGCTCGAAATCTTTGAAAGCCAGTCAGCGCACATAGAGTCTCAATAAATACATTCATTATTTGCCGATAGGTTGTTTGTTTTTCCAGCATACTCACAGTGATCATAGTGTTCTGAACCCCAGAATGGGGCATGCGGTCTGACAATAGGGTATTTTCTCATTTGTGAGTGTATTTACATGAAAGCTCCTATTCAGGTGTAACATTTAAGTCATAATTAGTCGTACGTTTCATGAATCCCTTTTAGGGAAAGTACAAAGGTACACGAAATGGAAGGGAATCCAGAAAACCGTATGGAGCATCCCCTTAATTATGCCCCACACGAGTCAGAGCCTCGTCAGAGAACTGTGTCGGGCGTGTTCACCAGGCTTTCAGAAGTGGGGGAACTGGAAGACAGCCCGAGAAAGCGATGAGTGTAACAAGAGTGATGGAGGCCAGGAGGCACGGGGAGCAGTCACGGGAGCCGAGAGTGTTTCACCGGGGAAACCGAGGGGGTTCAGAGTCACGGCCTCCAAGTTTACTGTGTGCCTTTAATCACCTGAGGTCGATAGCTAGATCCGTGAGCATACACAGGGTGAAACCAGAAGAAATGCACCGTAAAAAAGAAACAGTGTGTCCCCACCCATCTTCTGCAAATGCTTCCATAGGGACAGCCGTGACCGGCACCTGGCCGAACCCCAGTGTTCGTCCTGCCGGACCTGCCGCAGCCTTTGCCATCAGCTCCTTGAGAGGCTCCCTTCCCTTGGATTCCAGGACACCAAAACTGCCGGGTGTCCTACCTCACGAGCCTGCCCCCGCTCGGCCAAAAACATGGGGTCGTCCAGACTCCTGTGTCTCTCTCGTATTCTTACCTGCTCTGACAGCACAGCTCACCGGCTCACCCTTCAAAAGCCTACCCAGAGTAGGACTGTTTCTCTCCGTCCCCCTCCATCCTCCTTGTTGGCTGCCCGCAACCCCCCAGGGTGCGGCAATGGCCTCCCCTCTACCCTCCCGGCTCTCTCTCCCTCTGCCCTACCCTCAGGTTTCAACTCAGCAGTCAGGATGGTCTGATGAAACCAGCATCGGAGCATGTCACTGCTCTGCTCCCGTCTCTCAGAGCACAAGCCAGTGTCAGAGTGACCCACGTCCCCTCCACCACCCCCTGTCCGGGCTGCTCCCTCCTTAAGGACTTGCGCTGGCTCTTCCTGGTGCCAGGAATGCCCTTCCCTGAGATATCAATAGGGCTCATTCCCTCGATTACTTCGGTTCCTAACTCTGATGTCTTTTCTCAACAAAGCCCTCCGGGACCCCTGTTTAAAATTGCACCCCCCGCCCCCCACCCCAGCACTTTCTTGTCTCCACAGCACTATCGCCAGCTGGCATCTTATGCATTTTGTTCGTTTGATGTCCCCTGTGGGGCAAGGACTTTTCTCCGTTTTTTGTGGTGCTATCTCCTCAGCGTCTAGAACAATCCTTGGCACAGAGTAGGTGTTCGGTAAATACTTGTTCAATAAATTCATCAGTCAGGGTAGAATCGCTGTCACGAAACAACCACAGAAGCTGCGAATCCTCACAAGACGAGGTGGTGCTAAGAGGGGCCTGGCCCCTCTGGATCCCTCTACCTATCGGGCACTGTCCTAGGACTGGGGACATGCCAGTGACACATCAGACGACACAAAAGCCTCCCTGCTCAGGGAGCTTGTGACATAGTGAGAGGAGGGTGACACACGATCAATAAGTAAACAAACAAACGATTTCTTATGTTAGAGAGTGATGCATGCAAAGGAGAAAATTTAAGCAGGGCAGAAGATACAAAATACAGAGTCTATCCATCTGCTTGGCCACCTGAACAAAGTTCCACAGACCGTGGGTTTAAACAACAAGTTTATTTCTGTTCATCCCTGAGAAATCAGAGATCAGTGTTGGTAAGTGTGGGTCTTCTAAGGCCTCTCTCCTTGGTCTAGAGACGGCCATCTTCTCCCCGTGTCTTCTTACGGTCCTCCCTCTGTGTGTCTGTGTCCTAATCTAAGGACGTAGGCAGATTGGATTTGGACCCCCCCCATGTGACCTCGTTTTAGCCGAATCAGCTCTTCAAAGGCCCTGTCTCCAAATACAGTCACATGCTGAACGTGAGTTTGAAGCAACACAGTTCAGCCCATAACGGGGTTCGGTGGGTGGAGGAAATTTAGATGGCACGCTCAGGAAGGCCCCACTAAGAAGAGGATTTTTTAGCAGATCTGAAAGAGGAAGGGCACCAGCCACAGGGATACGTAGGGGAGCAGCATTCCAAGTGCAAAGGCCCGGGCGCATCTGAGGAAGAGCAGGAGAGCGAGGTTAGGTGTGTTGGCTGAACAAAGCAGAGCCCGGAGCAGATGGTCCGGGAGCGAAAAGGGTCCTGAGTCACAGGGGACGTGGGCTTCTGGGAACATGGCTGCTGATGGGGGCCAGTGGGGAGGGTGGCGAGTTCCAGGCTCATGATCCTGGGCCAGGAGGGGGCAGGGGTGATGCAGTGGAGGGAGGCAGTCATTCTCCCAGTGCTGGAATGCTGTTCCTGGCTGGCAGGAGCCGCCTGGCCTTGGAGGCAAAGACTGGTCGACCAGGGGCCGCCCCACTCTGGAGGTCCCGAGGGGTCAGTGGGGCCCACGGCAGTTCACCTTCATTTCCCCTTCCCTCAGCTCCTCCCCAGTT
Organism: Leopardus geoffroyi; assembly: GCF_018350155.1. Classification (NCBI taxonomy): domain Eukaryota; kingdom Metazoa; phylum Chordata; class Mammalia; order Carnivora; family Felidae; genus Leopardus; species Leopardus geoffroyi. The sequence goes on from NC_059332.1 coordinate 142,462,002, forward strand.
CACCTCTTGCTGGCAGATCCCCAGCTCAGAGTGTATGTCACAGGGAACCCAACTTGAATCGAGGGGGAGGCAAACAGTGGGCAGACCCTGTTTTTTTAAGGTAGAGCTGACAGAATTGAGACATTCGCCTCCATTGGCCAAGAATCCTGGGGGATTCAGCTGAGGTTGTCCCCAGCTTTAGGGTCTTAGTATCTCCTCGGGCCCAAGGGATTTGGAACACACCTTCTGGATACCCTAAGCCACAGCAAATGTTCTGGGCCTTTCCCACTCTCCTCAGCTCCTATTCTCACCCCCTTTTTGCTTATTGGGGGTTCAGCCAGGGCCTGGCCTTTGGCGGGACGGTGCCTCCTATCCTTCTCCACCCTGCCCTCTCGCCGTCCTTTCCCTCCCTCCCTCCGGAGAGCCCATCCTTCCCTCTGCACGGAGGGCCCCCCTTCTTATGTCTAGAGGGGACGCGTCCTTTCCCTGAAGTGTCTTTAACGCCCCCTCTCCCTCCCATGCGGTCTCCCCTCTGACATGCCAAGGCCCAGCCCGTCTCAGGAAGCCTCTACCGTCCCCTCTGCCTGCATCATATCTGTGTTCCTCCCACCCAGGCCCCTAGAGCCAGCAGACCACACTTACTGCCTGCATTTGTTCCTCAATTCTTTGCAAGCTTTCTGCACAACCCTCTAATAAAACTAACCACTCAAAGGCCACCCAAACCAAGGGGCTCTTCTGAGTCCTCGTTCTTACAGACCCTGCTGAGGTTGACAAACCACTGACCTCTCCCTGCTTCCCGTGGCTTCTCTAATCTCTCAGGCTACTTCTTTCCGGTCTTTCATCCCTGCCCCTCCCAGGCTCAGACGCCTGTCTCCATGCCCCTGCAGACACAGCCTCCTCAGAGCCTCCACCGTTCATTTCTGGCCTTTTCCACTGGATGACCCTCCTTGTCTTAAACTCAGCTCAACCCCAACCACACCCACCAGCCTGCTCCCTACCTCTCCTGTCCCCGTCGATGGTGCCACACTGTCCCCTTCTCTGAACACTGGGCTCCTTTCTGACTCCTTGCTGTCCTTTTGGCCTCTCGTGCAATCAGGCCCCAGACACAGTCTCTCATTTATGTCAAAGACCCTGTTTCTCTCTCTGCTTTGATAGCTTGCTGGGCTCCAGGCTCCCCGGGACCTGCCTGCCTCCCCACAGCGAAGCCAAGTTGAATTTCCTGCGGCGGCCTACTCCGGGGGCTGATGGAGGTGACTTTTCATTCCTTCCTTACCTCCTCCCCTTCCACTCATGGGCCCTCCAGGAGCGCTACATCTCAGGAGCCGAATACCCCCAAACTCTCCCCCTTGGATGGGCCCCGCCTCCTTGTCTTCCAGGTTGCACTCGCCACTTAGGTATCAGAGCCGAGCTTTTTCTTGAATGTCTCCAGCTGTTACTTTCTCCATCTGCTAAATGTGCCAGTGCCGGGGTGACCCTTGACCCATCAAGGCAGAGGGCATGTCGGGCCAGTGCTTTGTCTGCCCCCATGTTGACCGTTCACTCCAAACCAGAGGGCAGTGACCTGAAAACCCAGCAGGCTCTGGGATCAGTCAGCCAATTATCAGAGAGAGGGGAGCAGCCACTATAGTTCGCGGAGTCTAAGATGTACATCATACTATTGCTGAAATCAGGGTACGGCCGACGATTTAATTACACAGTTTAGCGGGCAGCATGTTTTCTTTCTCAGTGGTACACAAAAGAGTGCTTCATCTTCCAACTGGTTGTGTCTTAGATTCTATAAGCTGTAACGCTCAAGGGCTGGTCTTCGCTGTAGGGAAATTTCTACAATATGTATAGCATGTACTAGGCAGAGCTTTCACTTATGTGATGCTACAGAAGGCGCCAAAGAGGGAGAGAGTTAAAAAGTCTACGGCCCTCCCTGAGATCTTAGTCCTAATTTGGGAAACAGAGCTAAAAGAAAAGAAATATAAAAACACTTCTCAAGCAACACGTGAGCAAATGAGAGCTGAAGTGTACCTCCGTGAATCTGAGTGCCTACAAACGGTATCTCCTGGGACCTCGTTATTTCGGGAGGTCTTCCTGGAAGAAGTGAGCTTCAAGTCTAAAAGGAAAGGAGGGGGGGGCGCCTGGGTGGCGCAGTCGGTTAAGCGTCCGACTTCAGCCAGGTCACGATCTCGCGGTCCGTGAGTTCGAGCCCCGCGTCGGGCTCTGGGCTGATGGCTCAGAGCCTGGAGCCTGTTTCCGATTCTGTGTCTCCCTCTCTCTCTGCCCCTCCCCCGGTCATGCTCTGTCTCTCTCTGTCCCAAAAATAAATAAACGTTGAAAAAAAAAAAAGGAAAGGAGGGGCTCCTGGGTGGCTCAGTTGGTTAAGAGTCTGACTCTGGATTTCGGCTCAGGCCATGATCTCAAGGTTCATGGGTTCAAGCCCTGAGTGGGGCTCTGCAATGACAGAGCGGAGCCTACTGGGGATTCTCGCTTTCTCCCTCTCTCTCTGCCCCTCCCCCACTCATACTCTCCCTCTCCCTCTCTCGTGCAAAATGAATACACTTAAAAACATAAATAAAAGCAAAGGAAAAGTGGGCCAAAGGCTAGTCTGTGTCATTTCATGGGAACCCTGTTCTCAAGAGGATAAAAATTTCCATCTTATAGAGGATGAAAGTGTTTGGACAGCTTATGAGCATCATTCCTGGGATATCCACTGCTTTGTAAGTGAATTTGTGAGTAACAGGACAGAAGGCTGAGGAATGACTTGAATCTGTGCCACGTGTTCACATTTATTTTATTCCCCAAATCATCACCTGGGAGGTTGTCCACAGAGGATTGAATGTCTGTCGTTCCTGGTCATTCCTGAATTTCTGCAAGGGCACCACAGCGTCCTGCTTGGCACTGGGGGCTCTGTTCCTTCTGGAACATGCGCCAGAGACAAACAGCTTGACCCACGGTGTGAGTAGGTTGGGGTGAGAGGGGCTCGGCTGTTTTGGGAGCCTGATAGGAGCACCCCAATGGAGAGATCTCTGGGGCTGTCCATACATACCCAGCACAGCAGAGGGAGATGAAACCTCTAAACCCACCCCAAGAGCCATTTTAGGTAACCCCTGCCCTTCTCCCCTCCCCTGAAGATGAGTCCTACATCTGGCTAGAACCCAGTGCCCAGAGGGACCCTGCCTTCCTGGACTGAGCTGGGAGGTCATACACCAAGAGGCAGCATACAATAATGGATGATGCACGGGTATGTGCAGGGGTCCATATGCTTCGAGTACAAACGGGCTGGTAACAGCCGGCCCTGAAGTCAAGGACTATACCCAACAGAGTGGGAGGAGGGACTGAACGATGGAGGGGGAAAGGCATCCGCAGGGAGAGGGAAGAGACCCCTCTCTCCGCATCTCGCAGCTGCCCCGCTGGTTACTTCCTAAGCATTCGGCCCTGACCTCCTCTGACTCGGCACCCAGCAGATTAGCCTTTGGACAGATACTGCCGCCATCTGACAGGCGAGGAAAGCGGGCCCAGAGAAGTCAAGGTCACATAGGTGGCACGCCTAGAGATCACGTCTCAGTTCTCTCTGAGCCCACACGCCTTTGATCTCCCCAAATTCTGCCTGGTGTGCCAGTGGACCACAATATCCTCACGTATAGAAAGCTACTAAAAGGCGACATTTGTTGAACACTTGGCACTCGCCGGGCACTCGCTCGGCCCCTTCTGGGAGTCAACCCTTACTCCTCACCCCAACCCCAAACCTGCTTTCCCCGCAGGGCAGCGGAGGCACCTAGCTCTGAAGTGACCGGCCCAGGGTCTCTCGGGCTGGGCCTGGCGAGGGCCGGCCTCCGCCCCGGACTCTAGCGTCGCAGCCCCGCGGGCCAGGCGCCGGGCTGCCCACAGAAGGCCGCGGCGTCCAGCGGCGTTTTCAGGCTCCCCGGGGCGCCCCGCGTCCTCCCGCGCGCCCAGGAACGTGTGGAATCTTCCTCTTCGGCCGCCGCCCACCGCAGGGAGGACGTCCCCTCCGGCTCCGGCCCCGGGATCAACCCCCAGAGCGAGCCCCGGGGGCGCGGGGAGCCGCCGCCAGGCCCGCCCGGCCGCCCGCAGCTGCCTCGCCGCTGGGGGGAGCGCGGCGCCCCGGCGGAGCGGGAGCCGGAGGCGGCCAGGCGGCCGGGCGCCCTCACCTGCCCCGGGCGGCGCGGCGAGGGCGGAGAGGGGGAAGGGGGCGGGAGAGAAGGCCTGGGAGGAGGCCGGGGAGGAGCCTGCGCGGGGCCGGGAGCCGGCGCAAAGTGAAACTCCCGGCACTTGCGGGAGCGCGGGGAGCGGAGACGGGCTGCGCGCCCTCGGGCCGGACGCGCCCCGGCGCCCATGGCGCTGAGCAAGGGGCTGCGGCTGCTCGGGCGGCTGGACCCCGCGGGGGAGAGCAGCGTCCTGCTGGAGGCGCGAGGCCGCGGGGACTGCCTGCTCTTCGAGGCCGGCACCGTGGCCACGCTCGGTGAGTGCGACCCCACGGCGCCCCCGGGGAGCGGCGCCCGAGGCGAGGGCGCCTGCCGTGCTGAGACTTCGAGAAACGGGCACCTCCCTTCCCCGAGGTGACCATGGCCGGGAGGCGTGGAGACAGCCGGGGTGCGGGGTTGGGGGGGAGGGAGTTGCGCGAAGGCTGGGGGGCGCCCTTGTTGGAATGAGGCGACGCCGGGGACGCCCGAGTGCCCCTCTGGCAGGGCCCGGGACGCGGTGGCCCGCAGCACCTCCTGGGGGTCTGCCCTCACCGCGCCCGCCTGACGGTCGCGTTCTTGGAGAGCCGGTTGTGGCCTTTTATGCCCCGCGCTCCGCCGGGACACGTTACAGATTCAGAGAGATCCCAGGGGATTGATTTAGAAGCCGCCCCGCCCCTGTGCCTGGCGCTCGTTTTCTTTTGCACCTGTTGATGAAATCCGTGCGTGCCCGTTGGTGTGCGTGGGCTGGCTTCACTCCCGGAGGGGCTGGGGACGCAAGCGCCGGAACACGGACGCCGGAGAAACCCCTCTCTGATGGCACCTCTGCCCTACGTAAATACTTGGCCGAGAAGCGTCAGTTCTGCAAAGTAGAGAAAGAACTTGGAAGCAAATGTACTGCTTGGTGACTCGACCTCTGTGCTGGATGTGTTTGAAGTTGGGTGCCCAGCCCGTGTATTTCATGTCTGTGCTTCAGGAAGTCTTGAGACCGGCACTGTGCCAAGGGCTTTAGTGATGATCTCATGTTAACTTTCACAATTCCACAAAAGAGCGACTATTATCCCCAGATTGTAGATGAGTAAACTGAGGCCTGAAGAGGCTATGAAACTTGCTTGCCTGAGGTGACACACCTCTACCTGAGTCCTATGTGGCTGTGTTTATAACGTGATACAGCGCATGGTTTCCGGGTATCACCAGCCACCCCGTCTCTTGTTTGGTGGCCAACTTCATGAGGATGGCCAAAGCAAGCCAAACCGGGTAGGACTGTTAGAACTTTATGAACACTGGAGAGTAGCCTTCCTGTTGGTGTCCAGCTGGACCATATTACCTTGTTGGTAGCTAAACGCAGCTCAGAGGAAGGTCACTGTCCAGGTTGTGGACAACTGGTACACTCACTGGTAGAACAAACACTTTATCAATGTGTCTCGTCTTTTTTCCCTGCATTGTATGCATGCATCCTTCAGTTAGGAGATAGGGCTTGGAAGAATCATCTCTTCTATCTCAGTTTCCCTCAGCATGTCATTAGCCTATAGTCATCTGGCTTGTTTTCAGTCACTTGGTTACTGAAACAATGTCTCCAGTATTGTCAGTGTCATAGTGTGCATCGAATCGTCGGTGAAATTATTATCAGATTATTCCAGTTTGCGCTCTGTCCCCCCCCCCCCCCCCATCCAAGTTTGGTCATTTGCTGAGGTCTTGGAAAGAAAAACCGCAGAAATTTCCATTCCATTTCAGATGTCTACTTCATACCACATTTATCAGAGCTGAGAGATTAATTTCATGGTGCAAAAATCCTACTTCATCAAAAAGATTGAAACGTCCTTCAGTTGGATTACAGCAGCGTTAAGCAAGGTTCATGCCTATTTAAGAGTTCCTTTGAAGCCACTTGGACAAAAAGGCTTTATTTTTTTTCAAAAGCGAAGACTTTAAAAATGATTAATGAAAGTAGTATAATGCATATTTTCCATTTGGAAATGAAGTTTGGGCTGTGATGCATGTACATTACTTTGGGGATTACAGTACGCTGGATTCTAGTACAGACAATGTAATGAAAGCAACTGGCATGTCCTGAACTCCTGTGTAGTCCACGTTTGTCACTTAACCTAGCACTCATTTTTCAGTAGAACTTGGGTTGAGTACTTAATTTGTAAAGTCTGTTTTTCTTAAGTGAAACTATTTTTATTATTTTTAAAATTTGTTAATGTTTCTTTATTTTGAAGAGAGAGACAGAGTGCGAACGGGGAGGGACAGAGAGAGAGGGAGACAGAATCTGCAGCAGGCTCCAGGCTCCAAGCTGTCAGCACAGAGCCTGACGTGGGGCTTGAACTCGCGGACCGTGAGATCATGACCTCAACCCAAGTCAGACGCTAAGTGAAACTATTTTAAAAAAGCAGCTGTAGTGCTTGGTGGTATTGCTCGTCCAGAGGAGGATTCTGATAGCCTTCTGTTACTAGAAAGTTGTTGTTTCAAACTTTTCAAGTATCCTAAACGTGCCACAATTTGATAGAATGGCTCTGAACTTGAAATTCCCGTCTGGATTTCAAAGGGCTAGCTTTTGTGCTTTCCTTTCCTTGAGGAGGAAAAGAGTACTTTCATTTTTTCCCCAGAAGCTTTCAATGTCTGCTTTTGCGTGGGACCCTGCATCTGCGGAAGCCGGCATAGCTGGTGTTGGAATCCTGACCGGTTGCCCTTTCTAGGAGGTTCAAGGTTGTGGGCAGCTTCCTCTGAATTCAGCTGTGATTTCCTGTGATGGGTCTCCCCAGGGAGGAATCTGAGGCCAGGAAGATCTAAGCGAACGGTTTATTAGCATGTGGGTGGTGGTTTCTCCCCAGCCAGTGAGAGTTCCTAAATTCTGCCCAGCCCTGTGGCAGAGGCATGCTGCTTTTATAGGGAGCAGCTGGAGATCCCGCAGCTCTTCAAGGCACTTTTTATCCCATGAGGACCCACACTTGAAAAGGCGTTTCACCACCGGGTAGAGGCTCACAACTGCTTAGCATTTCCAGGCAGTGCTCAGGGGCTTGAACTGGGCCGAGAGTTTAGGAAAAAAGCTGATGATCTTTGGTTGGTCTGTTGCTGGGCAAAGTCCTTCTCTTCCACTGTGACTCTGCAGACGGTCCCCACGCCAGGCCATCTAGCCTGCTAGCAGGAAGGGTGCTGAGGGAATACTTCTAAATTCCTGCTTCTAAAAGAGTTAGGTTGAGAATCTATCTTAAATGTAGATCAGTGGGAACAGGAATTCGGAAGCAGAAAAGCTAAAAGTATTGGCACCAATTTTTAAAGTTGTTACTAAGTTTTCTTGGTGAGCTGATTTAGTAGTGGGGGGCTTCTCAAGTATAGGTGAAAAGCCATAGCACGTAACAATTCCCTGTGGTCCGCAATCCAGAGTTAGCATGCAGATGTTCTCTTGTTGGCACATTGGGACAAAAGGTAATTGCTGTCTTTCCCTTTGTCTCTGTTAGACTTAGTGTGGACCACACAAAGGGAAGTGTGACTATTGTTCATAGGTTTTGTTTTCAGAATGAGCACTGATACTCCAAAGGTCAGTGTTCTCCAAACAGCCCCTAGGAAGGGTGGCCTGCGAGTGTCTGTGTTTACACATGTGTTTGTGAGCCAGTGGGACTGGGTCTTCCCGCCCCCCCCCCCCAGCCACGCCTGCTGTTGAACAGTCAGCAGCAGGGATGGGGGTAGGAAGGAGGCCTGGGAGACTTAATTAAGTTAATTAGTAAGTGTCCCTAAATTACTTTGAGCTTCTGGGGGAAAAGTTTCTGTGTAAACACCAGGCCTGGGTTTTCCCAGCTGCTGTGTTTATATAGAGGCCACAATATCCTGCTTTGTTTGAATTGGTGAAATGGCAAGGCTTCTTCTGAACTGTTGCCTTGCCCACTTTCCCTGGCTTTGTGGCTTGGGATTATAGGTCAGTGCCTTAAAGTCTGACCTGCTTAAGAGCACTTGACAGAATCAGTAAGTGGCCACATACATTTACAAATACACAAACTGGGTTAGTGTGTACTTCTACCTGTCGTTTTCATAACTCACCCGTAGGAATGTGATTTCAGATCTTGCCAGCCTCCCTTTTAGGGCCATGTGGCTCAAAAACATTTCCCTTGACCTTTTTCTTTAAAAAAAATTTTTTTAGGGGCGCCTGGGTGGCTCAGTCGGTTAAGCGTCCGACTTCGGCTCAGGTCATGATCTCGCAGTCTGTGAGTTCGAGCCCCACGTCGGGCTCTGTGCTGACAGCTCAGAGCCTGGAGCCTGTTTCAGATTCTCTGTCTCCCTCTCTCTCGGACCCTCCCCCGTTCATGCTCTGTCTCTCCCTGTCTCAAAAATAAATAAATGTTAAAAAAAAAAAAAACATTAAAAAAAAAATTTTTTTAATGTTTATTTTTTGAGAGAGAGAGAGAGAGAGAGCGAGCACGAGCCAGGTAGGGGCAGATAGAGGGAGACACAGAATCTCAAGCAGGCTCCAGGCTCCGAGCTGTTAGCCCAGAGCCCGACATGGGGCTCAAACTCACGAACCTCGAGATCATGACCTGTGCCGAAGTCAGATGCTTAACTGACTGAGCCACCCAGGCGTCCCTTCCTCAACCTTTAATTGTGAACATTTGAAATGAACAAATGTAGAAGGAAAAATGAATCCCCTGTACCTGTCACCCAGCATTGATATGTCAGTATATTTCAGTTCTGTGTCACACGTCCCTGTATTTTTTATGAAAAATGAATCTCCTAACGTTTTATTGATTCGATTTCAAATAAGATTTTAATTTATTTGGCTTGGCTTTTCTTTTTTCTTGACTTGCATCCGTGTGTATCTGCGTAAGTTCAAAGTTTGCGGGATGTGGGCAAGAACAGAGATGGTGGTGTGAATTGATTCTGAGACTGGCCGGGATACATTTTGAAAAACCAAAGTGATCCCATGGGAAGAGTAAACCATCAGCTGGAAGAGCAGAGTGTCCCCACCCTGGGATGGCACTGATGGGCTCCCAGGGACACCTTCGGGGGCTTGCCCTGTGCCTCTCATTGAAACGAGGAGTCGGGCCACTTGCGCCCGCCTCCCTGGACCTCAGTCCAGATACACAGGACTCTGGAGGCTCCTACCCAGGTGGTGCCCAGTCTGTTTCCAACATGCTCGTGTCTTTTCCCGGGGTCGGTGACAGACTGCACAGTGCACGTGTCCACTCCAGACCCCAACGAAGGGAGTGTGGCAGGGGTGCCCCAAGGGGTGGAGGTGGACACATGCCACCCTGGCTGGGGTGTCCTCAGGTATGTGCGTGAAGCCCCTGGCAGAGGGGTATGAAGCCCAGAAGCAGGAGTGGGGATGGTGTCAGTGGAAAGAGAAGGGGCTCAGGCTAGGGGCACCTGCCCCCACTGGCCACATGCTGGACCTGATCTTCCAGTTAGCAACAGGGGTGAACTTCTCAAGCTAAGAGGGTAGAACATATTTTGTTAAACAGAACTCTGGCAAGTGTTCTGGGTATCTGTGTAAGTCTGGGTATCACTTCTGGGATGTTCCTTGGGTACCCAGGTCCCACTGCGTGATTTTTGGCCGCTCAGCTTCTATTGTGGGACTGGGTCAGCCTTTCCACCTGCGATGAGGAATATGTTCTGTTGTTGTTGGGTTTTTTGTCCCCCGCCCCCCACTTGAAGTGCCCTTAACACCTTGGGGAACTGCCCCAGGCCCAGACTTGGGAATAAGATGAGGGGGGGAGGGGAGTCCCTAAGCATTTCCAGGCAGGGCTAGGTGGTGTGGTGGCCAGCTCACCTCAAGGAGAAAATCCGATCCAGCTTGCGAGGGTGTCTGCACCTGACCAAGCTGAGGGTTTGCAAGCAAAGCCCCCCTGAGCTGCACTAGCATTTCCAGGCGGCTTTTGCAGTGGTTGGTGCTTCTGTTGTCCACACTGGTGGATGTTGTGCACACACTGGTAGGTGTCGTCCCCACACGGGTAGGCGTCATCTGCGCTCTGGTAGACATTGTCCATGCACGGGTAGGTGTGGTCCATACACTGTTAGATAAGGGGCTGTCAGTGGGCAGGCCAGGGTCTACCTTCAAGGTCAACACAAAAGAGCCCAGTTATGGGCACTTTCTGTTTCTAAGGAATGCTGGAAGGAGCCTCGGGGTACTGTTATGTGAATGTGAGTCATTTTTAAGGACAATTTAATGAAAACCTTAAGAAATATGTATGACCTTGATCTAGTATCAAGGGTAGATACTATCCTGGTATCAATGGACAGAAATTTATTTCAGGATATACTCATACATCATGAGCCCATTTTGCTTTAAGGATGTTCATTGTAAGCTGCTTTGACTTTTTAGCTGACAACATAAACTTTGGTCCAACTTGATAATAATAGCTAATATTTATGGAAAAAAATAGCTAACATTTGGGGCGCCTGGGTGGTTCAGTCGGTTGAGCGTCCGGCTTCAGCTCAGATCATGATCTCGCGGTTTGTGAGTTCAAACCCTGCATCGGGCTCTGTGCCGATAGTACGGAGCCTGGAGCCTACTTTGGATTCTGTGTTTCCCTCTTTCTCTGCTCTCCACCCCCCCCCCCAACTCTCTCAAAAAATAAACATTAAAAAAATAGCTAACATTTATGGAGCACTTACTATGTACCAGGTGCTATTCTAAGGGGTTGACATGTATTGATTTATTTAATCCTCACAATGAGGCAGGTACGAATTAGATTCCATTTAACACTTGGAGAAAGTGAGGCACAGACAAGCATAAGAACTCGTATGAGGTTCTACCTCTAGTTAGTGGTGGAGCCATGATTTGAACAACGCCCGGAGGCTCTAGAGAACAGCATGTTTAGTAAAAATCTCCTCCCTAGAAAAAAAAAGAAGATTCAATGTGTGTATGAAAAAGACTAGCTGTGTCCCATCGTCTCTGTGCTTATTTTGGGTTTCAAAACACACGTGTGGTCGGTGGAGATCAGGGGTGCTGGTGAGTGTAAGCATCAGTACAGCATCCCCGTCGTGACTGGAGCTTTGTCCGATGCTTGCGTAAACAGGTGTGTCCAGGCTTGGGGAAGCAGCTACCCACTGAGAGGTGCATGTGATCTCACAAAGGGGACATCTTCAAGAGAAGTGTGTGGGCTTCAGTCCTGCCTTCCAGCAGGGCTGAGGCTTGCGCCTGGTATCCTTCCATAGGGATGCCCCCGGCACCTAGAACAGAGCCTGATTAGGACTCGAAGCTCTGAAGAAAGTCCTAGGTTTCTTAGCCTGGAGGCTTCTAAGCATGTCCAGGCTCCCCCAGGACATGCTTCCGAGTGTGAGGACCATCAAACAGATAACATGTTGGACTGGTGTCTTCCCGAAGAGCCCCTCAATTTGGAGTGGGGGGAAATGCCTGAGGGAGTGAATGTATCTTCCTGCCCTACCTTTGCTTGTCTTGGAGAACTCGGGCGCGGTGCTGACTGGGTGGACAGAATTGTGGTTTGCACCCAAGGTGGGCACTAGGCGACTGTCGTGGGCACGGCGCTTGGCAAAGGGCCTGTCCGGGACAGCCGGATGCCTCTGGCCAGGTCCTGGGGCGGTGGCAGTCTGCACTCATGACATACGAAGCTGGAGGGTTGCCACTTGCTTGTAAAGCTTCCGGGTTCGGAAAATGGCTCCAGGCGGGAGGGTTCACCTGGAGCATAGTAGCAAAGGAAGGCAGGCAGCGTAGCTCCTTCTGGAGAACCAATTCCTGGGAACAGTTCCAAAGTATGAATGCGAAAGTCTGAGCTTAATCTTATGGCAGTTTTTGGAGGATAAGGAACTCTCCTGAAGAGCCTTTTGTAGTGTCATGGGAGCTAGTATTTAATTCTGTTCCCGCATCTCTGTGTGTTTCTGCCCCACCTCCTCCCTTCTCTGAGGCCGAGCCTGATGGAGCTGACCCTCCCTGACCTCCTGGAGCCCCTGACCACAAGCTGCTGTGCTGCATTTGTCCACTCCCCCAGAACAGGCCTCATCTTTTTTTTTTTTTTTTTTTTAATTTTTTTTAATGTTTATTTTTGAGAGAGAGAAAGACAGAGCCAGAGCATGACCGGGGGGAGGGGTGGAGAGAGAAAGGGGGACACAGAATCCGAAGCAGGCTCCAGGCTCTGAGCTGTCAGCACAGAGTCCGACGCGGGGCTCGAACTCACGAACTGCGAGATCATGACCTGAGCGGGATTTGGACGCTTAACTGACTGAGCCCACTCAGGTGCCCCAACAGTCCTCATCTTCTGCCATTGCTGCCCCCTGACAAGATCTGAGGAGATGCTGAGGGCAAACCAGGTGCTAAGAAATGAAGAGGGACGTTCCTTTGTTCTTTAAAGCAGTGTGAGGTCCGAAGCAGAACTGGGCCACCGAAAACACTCCTAGTTTTGGAACTGATGTGGGATTGGGGGCTGTGGGGCGGGGAGAGGGCAGGGAGTTAACATCTGATGCTCGGACCCGCCATAGGATTTGGGTGGCCTGGACACCCATCAAGATCTTGGAAAATGGCCGATTTAAGGTGAACAGTGCATGATGTATAGTTTCTTCGTATTGACTTATTACTCATTGGTGGTAGTAATCTCTACTCAGAAAAAGCAAACTACTTCCCTTTCCTTGGGTCTGACTCTAGAATGTTCTGGTGAGGCCTACTGGTAGGAGAGAGAAGACCTGAATTCTCTCTAGCCCTGGCTCCTTATCTGAGGGAATTGAGTTAATCCACATTTGAATCTTAGGAGAAATTATCTGGCCAGGTAAAATCTAAGGTGGCTCTGATCTAAGTCTGAGCTAAGAATGTCTGCTATACATTTTGTATTAGAGACTTATGAATTAATTAAAATGCATGAGATGATCTCTCCTTGATTCTGCCCTTTTCCGATAACCAGCAGAAAAAATTTAAAAAGCAGTAACAATTTAGCTTAAATTAGGGCCACAGAGTAAGGTATTTATTAAAATAGCATAAAGTGTGCTAAAGTAAATAGCTCCTTTAGTTGGTCCTTATTAATTTCCATTAACGTTCTGAAAATCCCATCCTTCAACATAAACATAGCTTTGTTTTTTAACAGTCTGCTCTGGAGGGGGAGTTTGTGTGCCTGGGAATGTGTGGTCTAGTTCCAGCTGCTTCACTGACTGTTTGTTGCAGAACTTAAGCTTCACCATGAATCTTATTCATGGCTGATAAATCCTGTATGTTGGAGAAACTCTTTAAGGAGAGAAGGCCATTTTCTGCGGCTCCTGCTTCCCGATTAAGCAGAACTGAGGTCCGGAGCCAAGCTGGATCCCGCTGGCAGAAAGAGTGACTGATAGAATGCAGTCCGATCGATGTGCTCTGGTTCAACAGAACTGCTTCAATAATGGACTTGTTTTTATTTAAATGCTGTGGGTAAAGAAAGGAATATTGGAAAACTTGGGCCGAAAATAATTTGCCACCAGCCCGGGCCTGAGCCAGGCCCTCGTGACAAGGTCAAAAATAGTGGTATCTGCTTATCTTTTACGCAGACCACCAGGAGGGGAGAGGGGAGCAGCAGCCTTGGAGCAGAGGGGAGGAGCCTGTGGCTCAGGAGGGGAGGGGCCTGTGGCTCAAGAGGGGAGGGGCCTGTGGCTCAAGAGGGGAGGGGCCTGTGGCTCTGGAAGGGAGGAGCCCTGGGGCAGAGGGGAAGAGAGAGCCAGTACTGCCCTCCATTTCCTCCGCCACATCCCTTGCTTTCTAAGCTGATCTGTCTAGAGGGGGCACTTTTCTCTAATTCACAGAAAGGCACCGTGTGGGCCCCTAGGCCGCCTTGGAGAAGGTAGTCCTATAAAGGCCTTTTTCGAACTTTTATGGCAGTGATAAAATTTGAATCCCACTGTGGAACTGGAATTTGTAGCTTACCCCTGCAACGTAGGGGCGCGCGTCACATAAGATCACACAGGCAAAGTGAGGAATTGTCATGACATGCCACTGCCTGCAGACCGATGGCTCCAGACTTGGGGGGTTTCAGGCGTGTGTCCGACTTCAGCACTCTCGGCCTCAGGTTTCTGGTTTAGTTTGCTGTCAGGAAATTTATGTAGCTGAGAGCTTATTAGAATTTTGTCTTCAGGGGCGCCTGGGTGGCTCTGTCGGTTAAGCGTCCGACTTCGGCTCAGGTCATGATCGCGCGGTTCGTGAGTTCAAGCCCCGCATCGGGCTCTGTGCTGACAGCTCGGAGCCTGGGGCCCATTTCAGATTTTGTGTCTCCCTCTCTCTCTCTGACCCTCCCCGTTCATGCTCTGTCTCTTTCTGTCCCAAAAATAAATAAACATTTTAAAAAAAAAAAAAGAATTTTATCTTCAAAGAGAAAATGGACCCAGATCGAAGACTGGGCGTGTGATCCTGTAAGAAAAGTTTACAGGTTGAACTTTGTGACTCCAGTTAGCGCACTCACTGGCTTCCCCTTGGGCTTTCTAGGAGAAGCCTCAGCCCTGTGGCCTGTGTGTGCTCCCGTCCTGAGCACTGTCAACCCTTTTGGGTGCAGGTGATAAGACTGTGCACCTAGAACAGCCAGGAGACACATCCTGAAGTATCTGGCAGTGAAACGATATCAGGTCTGGGATTTGTTTGGCAATACTGTGGGAAGCAGATGGATGGACACATATGTACGCGCGCGCGCGCGCGCGCACACACACACACACGGGGGGGGGGGTGGGGAGGAAGCAAGTGAAATGAGCCTGGAGAAATGCTGATAACTCTTGGAGCCGGGTGACAGGTACGTGGCGGATTGTGAGACATAGAGAATTAATAAGCTGGCTGCTTTTCAAGCTCAGCAGAGAAAAATTGATGACTTTCCAAGACACCATGATTAGTCAATTAGAAATTAGAGTATCAAATAGGAAAAAAAAAAAAAAAAAGATTCTACCCCCAGTGACAACAGTTTCCGAGAATAAACATAATAAAATATGTGAGGTCTAAAAGGAGAAGACTACAAAACTTCACTAAAGCATCAAATAATTGGAAAGGTATACTGTATTCTTTGATAGGAACACTGACAATGTGAAGATGTTCTTCTCCAGCTAATCTATAAATGCAAGTATCTATGAGTAAAAGCCAATGAAATTCCAATAGCAGTGTGATATAAAACATAACGGGCCGACTGGAGTATGTCTGGGACCCCCCGGCCCCCCCCCCCCACACACACACACTTAAACTAAATGGCAGCACCATATGGGTGGGGCAGAGACTCAGGACAAAAACGACTGAGTCATCCTGGTCCTACTGTTTTCCTCCACTCCACCCAATCCCCTGGCAAGTCCAGACTTCTCTACCTGCATATATACCTGGGTGCCACCAGCGCCCCGCTGCGTAGGTACAGCACTAGTCCAGTCACTTGGACTGGCCTCCTCACTAGTGTTCCAGCCACCACTCCCAAGGCTTCCCCAGCCCCCATGCAGGGGCCTGCTCAAGCCTGCACCGCCTACGTCCTCTGCCCTGGCTCCTTCTCCAGTCTCCTCTCTTGCCATTTCCCGAGCTTACACCACTGGAGCAGCCCTGACTGGCTCCTGCCTCATCTTTGTATTTGCTGTGCCTTCTGCCTGCAGTGCTCTCCCCCCAGACCTCTGCTCGGCTGCGGCCTCCTCATTCAGCGCTAACTCGATGATTTGGGCAAGACTTTCCTGGCCACCCTCGCGCAACTAACCTGTGCACTCCACGCTCCCCACGCCCCCGTTGTCTCCGTTCTGTCACGTGCTTTCTTGTCTTCCTACCACTGGTCGCCAAAAGCAACTTCGGTGTTTGCTTTTGCATACATTGCATCACGTTGTTCACCATGAGAGTGCAGGCTCTATGGGAGCAGGGTGGTGCGGGTTGCGTTGTGTCCCCCAAAAAGATAATGTTCAAGTCCTAACCCACGGTAACTGAATGTGACCTTACCTGGAAGTCAGGTCTTTGCAGCCATAATTAAGATGTAAATTCAGGTGAAGTCATACCGGCATAGGGTGGGCCCTTAATCCAGTAGGATTGGTGTCTTTATAAAAAAGGGGACACAAAAACAGACATACACAGAGGGGAGACGGTCATGCGACAGAGGCAGAGATTGGAGTGACATCTTGGCCACCAGCCTAGGACCACCCAGAGCCTCCAGAAGCCAGAAGAGCCAAGGAATGAACCTCCTCTAGAGCCTTCAGAGGGAGCAGGGTCCTGCCAATACCTGATCTTGGACTTCTGGCCCCTAAAACCGTGAGAGCATAAATTGCAGTTATTTTAAGTGCCCCAGTTTGTGCTACTTTGTTCCAGCAGCCCCAGGAAACCCCTACAAAGGGCATCGTCTGTTATTCGGTACTGTCTTCTCAGCCCTGTCTGGTGTACGGAGCAGCCCCAGAAACACTGCTGAATGATGAAGGAATGACAAAAATAGCCAAGAAGATTTTGAAAAAGATCAGTGAGGACGGATTTGATCTCCCAGATAGTAAAGCACACCACAAAACCAGAAGAACGGTATAATGGACAAAAATCAATAGAATAGAAGAGAGGGCTCACAGTCTTATGTAAATAGATTAGTTTATGTAACTTAGGTGATGATTTAATCAGCCAGGGAAAAGGTGGATATTCAACGAATGGTGTCGGTTGGTGTCATCAACCAGTGCTGTGCCCCGTGGGGCTCTTCGTTTATTCAGCCAGATGTTCAGATCGGGTTCCCCTTGGATTTTCTAGTCTGAAAGGAGGAGGGCAGAAACCTCGGCTTGCCCGCAGGACAGCGCTGGCTCTCCCTCTCCTGGGCAGTGAGCGGTCTCTCCGGGAGCTCCTGCAGGTGACTGCTCCGCACAGCCATCCATGGGGTCACTAGCTCCTCCCATCATTAAGCCTTGCACCCTGTAGGAGCCATATCCTTTATAAAACCCCGACAGGTATAGATTCCAGGCTTCCCCCAAGCCCTGAGCCTGGTGTCCTCGTTGGCAGGTATAATTCATGTATGGCTCTTCCCTATCCGGGAGCAATTGGCCAATTAAGGTCATTTTTACCAAAAGCAATGTTATTTAGTAACGTAGTTGATGGTTTACCTTTATGGGGTTCCTAGGTTTTGTTAAGCCTATGTGGATGTTAATTAAGTTAGAGCCCTATAGTATATCAGACTTTAAAAGAAATTACAGAGGTCATTAAGGTTAAATATAAAAAGGGCGCCTGGGTGGCTCAGTCAGTTGAGCATCCGACTTCGGCTCAGGTTACGATCTCATGGTTTGTGAGTTCGAGCCCCGCGTCGGGCTCTGGGCTGACAGCTCGGAGCCTGGAGCCTGCTTGGGATTCTGTGTCTCTGCCTCTCTCTCTGCCCCTCCCTGCTCATGCTTTGTCTCTCAAAAATAAATAAACATTAAAAATTAAAAAATATATATATAAAGAGCTCAACTTTTAAAGTATTAAAAGAACTTACAGGAGGAGCATGCACAGTTTCATAGTGTGAAAGGCTTTCTAAACAAAGCGTAACACTCAGAAGTCATAAAAGAAAAAAAAAAAACCTGACAGATTTAAGAAATACATATAAATGAACGAGTCCTAAGTGTACAGCTCCATGAATTTTCACCAAGTGAACTCACCCATATCACCAGGGTGAGATCTAGAAACAGAGCGTTGGGGGCACCCAACGACCCCTGCTCAGCCTTCACCCTGTGTCAGACTGATAGACTGACTACATGAATATTTAAAACTCCAGGACATAAAAAGATACCATAAAGGTAGTTTAAAAACTAGCAGCAGCCTGGAAGGAAACTGTGTATAACTATTTGCAATATATAAAAGGGTCAAAGACTGATAATCATCGGATATAAAAGAGCTCCCGTAGATCACAAAGAAGAACAGTTTACCAGAAAAGATGGCAAAGGATATCTAAGTCATCCTCAAAAGGAAGAAGTCAAATGGCCCAAGCCATGGAGCCAGCACTGGCCACTCCGTCTTGGGCTGTCAGCAGTGCCCGACGAGGGAGTGCTGGTTCTGTTCTCCATTCTTCCATGGAGGCTCCTGTGACAGACACTGCATTCCACCCGGTGTCACCCCTCCCTCCTGGCCCTGCAGCTGTGCCCTCACACCTGTCTCTCCCCTTAGGCCTTTACCCCTTTCCCAGGAGACATTTGTTTCTCTCATGCACTGGCTCCCAGGTCATCCCCCACAGGCTTCCAGACAAGCCCAGATTTGACTTGTCCTCCAGTTGACACCCCTGCTCAGGTTCAGGCAAAGCTCAGCACGAGGAACATCAGGGCCGGGCTCAGGTGCTTGAGGCATGAACAGCAGTTGTGGTATCACCGGGAGTGGCAGAAGGTAGAAAGGGGGCCACCATTGCCAGGGGTTGGGGCAGGGGGCGTCCATTCAAAAAGGGGAGTTGAGGAGGACAAAGTAGGCCCCCAGAAAGGAGTGTGGGACAGGCAAAGTGTTCATTCTGTAAAAGCGAACTTCCCCAGAGAGAGGCTGCTGAACAGAAGGATTTCACAGGTAAATGACAGGGGGTCCAGACATGGCTCCCACCCCCTGGAGATGTGCACTCAGGTTAGCATGGAAAAGATTGCCAGGCCGGTTGGTAAATCCAGCTGCTCAGCTAGCCCAGGGATTCCCAAGCACGTGTGACCTTCTCTTCATGGAGCACACATAACACCTCAGGGCACACCGGGGTCTCCTGGAGTGCCGTTGGGGAATGCTGTGCTGTGAAGTGGTTGAGATTGAAAGGTCAGGTTCTGACCCAGCCACAGACTTTTCTGTTACCAAGGCTGGGCAGAACGAATTCCAGGTATAGAAAGCGTTTGGCCGGTTGGTAAATTAGAAGAGGCGGTTCCCAAATCAATGAAATGTGGTTAAGAGGGTCATGTGAGAAGGTGTCTTCTGCCTTTTCGTAAAAATAGCGTGACTGTCTTCCCCCGATGTTGTGAGGGGCCTCTGTGAAGGAGCAGGCATGTTTAATTAACAGACACGTATGGAAGGAGAGGCCAAAGTAGTCGCAGTAGATGCCCCCAAATACTGTGTGTGGGGATGCGGATAACACAGCACAGTTAATGCGTCTGCTCAGAGTTGAACTCGCTTCATGTTTCCTGGGTCTCTGTGCACAGTGTTTGCCCCCCGCGAGGCTGCAGCTCTGTGTCTTTGTGGTGCATCTAATCCAGGTAAGCGGACTGGTGTTCCAGTCACGTCTCTAATGCTAGTTTTCCCCTAAACAACAACAACAGCAACAACAATTTTTTAAAATCAGAGAAGCCTGAGAAATGAATTATGGTCTGTTTTCTGGATTCTGGATTAAAACATAGAATAGAAATTGGCCTTCTGTAGACGGGTGAAGCTTTCATCTTCCTGGAACTGTGACCTGTGCTCAACAGATCCTCGCCCGCCAGTCTCTTGGAACACTGCCTCCACCTGCATGCACTCCCCAGACGGAGCCTTGCTGGAGGCGGGCAGGCATCCTTGTCGCTCACTGCCACTCTCAGGCCATGGTTCCTCCTCCTCCCCTAGAAAGACGGCTCTTGTGGACTCTTGACACACACGCCTCCTTGTTGAGGTCTCCCTTCCTCCGGGCCACGCTGTCATTCACAGAGGAGCTGGGCTCCTGGCTTCCTGGGTTCTCCCACCGCAACTCCTGTCCCCATCCCTGGTGAGCTCACGCCTCTTAGCATGATGCCCCTGCTTCTGGCCTCTCTCTGGCCTCACCTCCTCACGACCGAGCCTCCCTTCCCCTCACTTCACACCGCTAGACCTTCCCGGCACCAGGTACCATGCCACCTGCAAGTTCAGCTTCAGGCATCCTTCTCTGCAACCCGCTGTCCGCCTCGCACCCCAGACAGTTCTGCAGCCGCCAGCCCTTAGTGTCCCGGCCCCGCAACCTTCCCGCCACCCTCCCTTCCCCTCCCCTCCCCCGCCCTTCTCTTGCTTACGGTGCGCCTCGTGGCCGTGACCACTCCTGCACACACTCTCCGCTCTCTTGCACACACTCCTCCCTTGGGTGCGTGCGGAGCAGCCCCGCCCCGCAAGCCCGGGGTGAGGCCACGCCCCTTCCACCTCACGCATGCGCCCTTGTTGCTGAGAGTGGCTGGAGGAAACCACGACGGCGCCGGCTTGTTGCAGTTTCACATGGTCAGTCATCTTACCGGATTTTCCTACCCAGGTTGCTCTTCCGCGCCGCACGATGGCTATTTCACATCTTCTCGAGCCTTTGACACCTTGGCCCTCTCAGTGTTTTGCTTCCTATATCACTGAGAAAATAAAAGGAATTAAGAGGAGAACTTTCGCAAGCCCCACCACTTAACGTGTTTGCTGGCGCCCGCCACCTTCCCTCTGTTACAGCGCTGACCCCTTGCCCCTGTTCTCTATCTTTCCGCCTCGTCCCCTCCCCCCTTTAAACACTTTGTTCCCACTATTTCCCCCTTCCCTTCCTAGCCAGGTCATTTCTATCATTAAACCGACAGTCATATCCCAGGTCGTATCCCAGGTTAATAAGCCTTCTCTTGGCCCCAACCCCCCACCCCCACCCCGGGTCCATTACCATTACCGCACATGAAGAGGTCGTCCTCCCTTGCTATCTCCACTCACCCCACATCCTCCTGTGACACACTTAAGCCCAGCTTTGGTACCTGCCACGCCTCTGAAGCTCTTCCTTAAGGTCCCCATGACTTCCACCTTATGGGTCTGCCCTCCAACCAGCGGCACCACCCAGGTGATCACGCCCCTTTTGTGAAGCAGTGCTCCTTCGAGTTCCTGCCTCGCTGCTGCTGCCATTCTCCCTGGTGCTCAGAGCAACATCTGGCACAGAGTGGGCATCTGGAGTCCTTGCTGAGTGACGGAAGGAAGGGGAAAGTCACACCTTCGTCCCCGCATGTCCTACAGCATAAGAAGGGGCATGCATGGAAATAGCGCTTCTCTGCAAGGGAGGAGGCTCTGAGGTGGGGTCTTAGCAGGGCTGGGAGGGTCTTTCAGATGAAGGGATAACTGGGGAAGGAAGAAGGGAGAGAGATGTCCCGAGGAACTGGTTTGGCTAGTCAGAGAGGAAACTGAAAAGATAGCTGTAAATACAACCTCCAGTGCCAGGCGGCCGGTGGACCTAATTTGTTAGTCATAGGAAGCAAAGTGAAGGGCTTGTTACATGAGGGAGTGGTGACACATGAGGACTTGCTCCAGGAGGAGAGCCGGGGGTGGCGGGGCGTGGGTGGGGAATGAAGGCCCAGGAATGAGATCTGTGGTCAGGCGGTGAACACTGCCCCCAAGGATCTGGGCTACGGGATCAGCCCCTATGTACCCAGCAAACACGCACATGTTTCTAGAGAAACAGGTATTGTTATGCTGGCCTCCTCCTCTGGCCTGGTCACAGCCACAGCTGACCTCAGTGCAGGGAGGGGAGTGTGGAGGGGCCCACCCCTGTCCCACAGATGTTTTCCCAGCTGTGGCTGCAGGCGATGATAAATTTCCCTTTTATTTTCTCTGGTTG
The DNA here is from genome assembly GCF_018350155.1 of Leopardus geoffroyi. NCBI lineage: Eukaryota > Metazoa > Chordata > Mammalia > Carnivora > Felidae > Leopardus > Leopardus geoffroyi. The sequence goes on from NC_059332.1 coordinate 142,483,525, forward strand.
GTTTATACAGGCGAACACAGCCTCGATGGGAGGCAGTGCGTTTGCTCATGTGTTTTTCAGTACCCTCCCCCCTCCCCCTCCCCACCCTGGCTCTTTTGTGTGGCCTGGACTTTTTTGGTGAGAAAGAGAAGCAGTGGCCAGTACAGGAAAGTTTCTTATTGGGGCTGACGTGTGTCTCCCGGGTTGGCTTTCATCTTGGCTCTCAAGCTTCCAGTACAGACTGATGTTTTGATTTGCACTTTGCTTAGCAACCCTCCTGCGCCTCCGTCCGCCCGCCTGAGAAAATCCATTGTCTTTCTGAAGAGCTGCTTTAGCTCTAAACTGATAACTCTGGAAGGAACAGTCACAAGCCAGTCTGAACTGAGCTCATGGAGGAGACACTGACCTTGATCTGGATGCTGCTATCCTCTTGAGACCCTGAAATACAAGAAGATGGTCTAAAATCATGCACAAGAATGCAGCCACAAATGGTACCTCAGTCTTGGGCTGTCGGCATTGTTAAATTGACCTACTTATTTTTGTGACATGTGGGCTGGGCTTCACTGGAGTTTCCTTATGGTGTGTTATCGTGGAATTTATTATGAAAGAAAGAAAACACGTGTGGCTGGTTTGATTATTGATCTGGACTGGCTATCTGCAGACCAGGAATATGGTCTGTGTGGCCCGGGTCTTAAGACGCAGAGCACATTTTGGCTGCCTCAGTCACTCCTGCTCCTGGTGACACCAGCCCCAGCCTCGGGACATCAGGCCAAGTTTGTCTTGCTTTGGGGCAAGCCACCCCTTCCCTGGTAGGCCTAGGTGGTGGCTGTTTCTCTTCTACTCCCTTGGCCCATTGGCCCTGGGGGTGGGATGTGTGCCCCCTAGTCCCCTCTCTGCCACCTCCAGACACTCTGCTTCCCTCCTCCCTAAAAGCAATCTCAATGTACAGTGCCTACTGGAGGACTTCCAAGCCTCGTCCAAACATTGAGGCTGTCAGGACCCCGCTGGGGATTTAGGACAGGAACCACACCTTGCTGGCAGGGCAGTGGGGGGCACGCTCCTTCTCTGGAGTATTCCTCCTAGTGGCCCTGTACGTTCACACGGCCATCCGGAGACCCTAGGCACACTTCACTCACTAGATGTGCGTGCCAGGGCTGTTTGCAGACAAATCTAACTCCCCACAGGGTTCAGTGTCGGGTGGCAGAGCTTCCAAGGACAGGCTCGTTCATTCCATGAGTGTCCACATGACCCCATTACAGTTATGATGGGTTACTTGTGGTTCCTTTCAGCCCGGATGCCTTCTACCAGTCAGGACTATTTTCAGTCCTAAGCCATGCTGTCTAGTAACACAGATAACTTTTATCAGGTTACCAGGGAAACAGGACTAGAATGGTAATCTAAGGTCAGTTCTCTTGGAGGCTGTGTTAACCCTTTGCCACACACATCAAGGAACCCCATTGCCCATCGCCCTGCATTGGAATTGCCTGCTTCCTGGGGGTTTTACCCTGTTCTCTGTCGGTCTCTCTGAGGCTGAGTCTTGCCCTCATGTTTGGTACCTCTAGTCACCATGGGGATCCTTCTGAAGACCTTGGCCTTGGGCTCCCTGACCTCCCCCCACCACCAGTGTGTGCTGCACCCTGGCTCGGCCACTTTCTCCCACGGCCATGCTCTGGTGCCCCATCTATGTCAGAACGTCCACTCTGCACCTACTGTCCCCATCTTTTCAACTCAGCCCTTAGTTCTCCAGCTCAGTGATTTTTGACCCTTGCTGGGATTGCGGTCCCAGACCTGCCACCCCGCCACAGTCCCGCGCCGGCCCCCTTTGGCTTCACGAGTCACACCCGCTAGCTCTGCCTTGCACATCCCCCCACCCCCCGCCCTGTGTGCCCTTGCCCCCCTCCTGCTTCATCCTGCTTAGTTGGTCATACCACCAGTGACATCCTCTTCCCCTCACCAGAAGCTGCCCATGTGTAGCTGCAAGTTTCTGGAGACCCACTACCCTGCAGACAGATGCCATTGCCACCTCACAGCTCCCCCTCTCCTACTACATCAGTTTTTACTGTCCCAGAGCATTTCCAGCAGTGCATGCATGCAGGCACACACATATGCTCACACATGCATACCTACATGCACGTAAATGCGTGTATACACACATGCACACACATGCATGCACGAAACACATAAAGACACATACCCATACATGCACATACGTGCATGCACATAAACATACATATACACACATAGACCCATAGGCACGTGCTTGCACACACACACGTACACACACACACACATACACACAGTTCCTCAAAGAATTGTCTCTACACACAACCTCCATCTCCCTCTCCCTCTCCATTTAGATTCTTGCCCCTCAGCTCCCCGTACACTGCTCTTTTCTGGCTCATCAGTGCCTAACTGGAAGGACGCTCTGTTGTCATGTTGTGGGACATAGAGCAGCATCTGAACTTGCCGACCACTCCTGCGTCCTTCAAACTCTTTCTTCTCTGACCTCCAGGACACCACGCGCTTCCTGTTTCCTCAACATCTTTTTGGACATTTCTCTTCATTCTACTTGACTTTTGAACACACTGTTTCAGACGCACTCACTTCCCGGGTGATCCCCTCCAGTCTCTGGATTTTAAAGACCTTCTCTTTGCTGGGGCCCCTGTTTGTGACTTCGGCTGGATTCCAGGCCGGTGCAGCTGTGCCCTCCATGTCTGTGCTGGGGCGCCTGGGGGCACAGCAGGCCGGCCCATCTGACCTGAGCTCCTGATGTTCCATCCAGGCTTGTCCTGTCAGTCTCCATCATCCCGGTGACGGCTGCTCCAGCCTTCCCACTGTCCAGGAGAGAAATTTGGCATCATCGTTGGACCCTCTCTTTCTCTCATATCCCACGTCCAGTCTGCCCACAAATCCTTTTGGTTCAACCTTCAAAATATACGCAGATATCTGATGATGTTAAGGAATTATGGGTAAAGTTTTTAGATGTGAGGATAGTATTGTGGTTGTGTTTTTAAAAGGAACCCTTATCTTTCAGAGATTCTTACTGAGGTATTTATAGCTGAAGTGACAGGAAGTTTGGGATTTGCTCAGAATAATCTAGGGCAATGATTTTTACCTGAAGGACTCATTAAAACAGATTACTAAGTGTCGAGGCCAGAGTTTCTGACTCATTGGGGCTGCAGTGGGCCCAATAATTTGTATTTCTAATGCTGGTTGATGCCTACTGTCTCAGGTCCACATTAGAGGACCCACTGATCTAAGGTACAGGAGAGTGGGGGGCGGGGGGGGGGTGGTGGGTAGGAGTGACACAGGGTTGGCCAAGAGCTGATGGCAGGGGAGGTGGTAGGATCATGGTAGTGTGGGGACGTAGGGTTGTTACAGTGCTCTGTTTTCTTTGGAAGTGTCCATAGTGAAAAAGCATGTGTTTGCGTATAGATGTGTGTGTGTGTGTGTGTGTGTGTGTGTGTGTGTGTGCATGTATACGTGCGTGTGTGTCCAGAATTGGGCTGCTTCTCAACACCTCCACTGCTGCCACCCTGGTCCAAGCTAGCATCACCTCTTCTCTGGATCATTGTCATGCTTCCTACGGGGTCTCCTTGCTTTTCCCCTTGCCCCTCTAGGATCTGTTCTCAACACAGCAGAGCAATCCTCCACCCTACAGTGAAACCCCAAGTCTTTTTTTGACCTACAGAGCTCTTTTACGATGGATCCCCAACTCCATTTCCTCTGTCAGACACTGAGCCCCTCGCTGGTCCTCAGATATGTCAGGAATTTGCTTCTGCCCCAGGACCTTTACACACCATCTCCTGGGCCTGTAGTGCCCACCCCCCACCTTCACTCAGCCATCCTCTCATTCCCTTCGAGCCTGCATTTGAAAGTCACGCTTGCAATGAGGCCTTCTCAGACTACACCATATAAAATCACGCGCACACACACACGTTTTATACCCCCTTCCCTGCTCACTTTTTCTCCTTAGCCCATGTCACTGTCTGTGTTGTGCTTACCGAGCCGGCCTGTTCTCCTTGGCAGGAAGCTTGCGCGGTACCTGGTGCTGAGGTGGCCTCGCCGCCCCGTCTTTGCGGGCGTGCGCCGTGGCAACCTGGCTCCCACCCCCTCCCGGGTTGGCCTCCATTGTCATCTCACACCCATTCATGACACACGTTCCTTCTCTGCAACACTGCCAGATGCCTGCCTTGGCCAGCCCTGCTGTAGATGGATTTTGCCCGTTTGGTTCGCTGCTGGATGTGAGTCTCGGCCAGTGCCAGCTGTGGCAGCCTCTCGGTACGCTGGGTGCACGGCTGAGGCCCAGGGGCAAGGGGTGGATGAGGAAGAGGGTGGGAGAGTCAATGAGAGGACTTTCCTTAAGGGCTGGAAATCCGTGGCCAGTGGGAGGGGAAGCAAATTGCATTCTAACGTGGAAAAACCTACGGGAAGTGCAACCAAAGTGTGAAAGACAGGAATAGACTATTTTCGAGACATTAAGAAAGGGAGAACAGGAGTTGCAAATGGGCAGGCCAAATACAGTCTGCAGAGGTGTGTGCGGCCCACACGATGCCTAAAATAAATGTGGATTGGTTGCCAGCTTTGAAAACTCAGGAGTGTCCTATTTCTCTGAAAAAACTGGAAGCTCGGCGGCACAGGGCTGGCCTGGAACTGACCATCTGCCCCGTTAGAGGGGCCGCGTGTCCCCTGGTCACCTGTGGTCCCTCCCGCAGCTTCATTCACTCACTACCTGCCTCGTGCTTGTAGACATTGGAGCTGTGAGCTCCCTTTTGAAGAGCAAAATGGATAACGGAGTTCTTCTTCCTTCTAACCTGAGGAAGTATAGTTGTTTGGGACAAGGAGGGGTGTCGGGTGATTTGGGAACAGGCTGCCTGAGAGGCCAGGCCTCTAGGAGAGCTGGCGGGGGGGACTGAAGGCAGGGCAGGGGTCTGCACTGTGGGAGTAGAACATACCCGCTCGTACACGGTGAGGGTCAGAAGGAGCGTTGGAGAAGAAGAAATGAGAAAATACGCTTCCAGGAGAGACAGCCTGCGGGGGGTCTGGACTTTAAAAGGACTGGCTCAGGGGCGCCTGGGTGGCTCAGTCTGTTAAGCGTCTAACCTCAGCTCAGGTCATGATCTCGTCGTAGTTTGTAGGTTTGAGCCCCACGTTGGGTTCTGTGCTGACAGCTTGGAGCCTGGAGCCTGCTTCGGATTCTGTGTCTCCCTCTCTCTCTCTCTCTCTCTCTGCCTCTCCCCTGCTTGCGCTCTGTCTCTTTTTGTCTCTCAAAAATAAATAAAACATTAAAAAATAAGTAATAAGTAAATATGAGGATGAAGAGTCTTTTTTAATTTGGATTGGTTTACTTTTCCTGGTGACGGGGGCTGTGACACACGTGCTTGTCACCTGTGGTCCAGCAGGGCAAGCGGTCAGTTTTATTCCCTCAGCCTGGCCTTGTGGGTGCGTCCCCACCTCTGAAGTGTGGATTCGACCACATCGCTTCGGGGAGCAGATCCCTGATGTTTTGTTTTCTTTGGTCAGGGTCGTTTGCAGAGGTAATGCACGCCACGCACAAAGTCCTCCTCGTTGCTGGTCAGCAAAATGAGAGCGCGATGATAGTCAGGCTTAAGGATTCTGTTCGAAGGCTTTGTAAAGCTCTGAGGGTTGAAATATATATATTTGTGTCCGAATTACTCTCCTGCTTTACCAGCGTGTGTACTGAGATGAGAGCCACGAGCTGCCTGGTTTACCTCTCCTGATTCTGCCCGCAGCACCCGTATGCGGAGTTTGGCCACGCCTGTGGCCTGCAGGAGGGACATTCGTGTCTTCCTGTGAGCCTGGGTTTTCACGGGGTTTACTTGTCCCAGAGCAGGGAGCAGGCCCATTTCGAGGAGGCCTCTGTAGGCACATGACACAGTGCTTGGCCCTTAACAGTGGGCTTGTTGGGCGCCTGGGTGGCTCAGTCGGTTAAGCGTCTGACTTTGGCTCAGGTCATGATCTCACGGTCCATGAGTTCGAACCCCATGTCAGGCTCTGGGCTGACAGCTCAGAGCCTGGAGCCTGCTTCACATTCTGTGTCTCCCTCTCTCTCTGCCCCTCCCCTGCTCGTGTTCTGTCTCTCTCCCCCTTAAAAATAAATAAACATTAAAAAAATTTTTTAATAAATAAATAAATTAACTTAAAAAAAAATCCAGTGGGCTTGTCGTCACCTCTGGGCAGAGGATGTTGTTCACGTCAGCCAGGAACAGATGCAGGGAGTGGAGAGAATACCTTGTCCCTCTCACGCATCATCCGTGTGGGAGCAGGAGGCCTGTGGCCTCCAGGAAATGGGCTGTGGCCATCTGTGGGCCCCTAAGATGTCAGCATCCTAGTCCTTAGTTCCTGTGCCTGTTACCTTGCATGGCAAAAGGGACTTTGCCGACTTGAGTAAGTTAAGGAGCTTGTCCTGGGTTACCTGGGTAACTCACAAGGGCCCTTAAAAGAGGGAAGAGGGTAGCAGGAGAGGGAGAGAGAACAAGAAGTAACAGTGGGAGCACAGCCCCGAGCGATGTAGTCACTGGCTTTTGAAGGCTTTGAAGAAGGGGGGCAGGAGCCCAGGAAGGCACACGACGTCTAGATGCTGGAAAATGCCAGGAAACGGGTTTTCCCCAGAGCTTCTTGGGGAATGCAGTCCTGCCGACACTGATTTTAACCCAGTAAAACCCATTTCAGAGACTTCTGACCTGCACAGGTGTCAACTCATGAATGTGTGTTATTTTGAGCCACTGAGTCTGGTCATTTGTCACCGCAGCAGCAGCAGGAGAGATAGTGAATCACCCGCCTCCCGGCCGCCCCTTCTCTGAACCCAGCGGATGGAAGAGGTGGGACTGTGGCCCCCAGTCCTTCTCATAATTAGCTTTAGGTTACTCTCCCCTCCCCCCACCAAAAGCCTAATCAATCAGAAAAGTCCATGTGAATGTTGGGGGGAAATGTAATTGATTACACTGGTTCTTAACCTTTTCAGAGTCACTAAGTCCTTTGAGATTCTGACAAAAACTGTGCCTCCAGCCCCATAAAAATATATACCCAGGGAGCACCTGGGTGGCTCAGTTGGTTGAGTGTCTAACTCTTGATTTCTGCCCAGGTCATGATCTCACAGTTCGTGAGTTTGAGCCCTGCCTTGGGCTCCTCGCTGACAGCGTGGGGCTGCACTGTCCAATATTTGTGTCCAAATATTTTGCACACAGTTGTAGAGGTTACACAGATCCCCCCAGCACTATCCTGCAAAGCTGCAGCATCTGCCGGGCTTTCCTCTGTCACCCCAGATTAAGAGTCTGTCTATCACAGTAATTCAGAGGCTGAGTGACTGCTCTCCTAGTAAATCTCCCTAATGGTGTTTGCCAGGCCCTTATTTGAGGATTCATTGAGGTTTTTTCCCCATTCTCTGCATGTGGAAACATTTTTCAGAGAAGGGGTCCAAGGGTCTGCCACTGTAAATGCCAATGGGTCTGTGGGGCCCTTGTAGGTCACAGGCTCCCTGCTCCCAATGGTCCTTCTGTCTGTCAGTCGGCCTGCTGTCTTGTCTTGCTTTCACCCTGGGCCGTGTCTTGTCCTGAGCACCGGTGGCCACTGCTGAAGACCGGGGGCTCTGCTCATGCGGCTCTCCTTGGGATCCCCTGGGCCCAGGCCTGGGGTGCTGGGGCACGTGGGTTTTCTGCTCAGCCTCCCCTATGTTAGCAGGTCCCTGCAGGGAGGAGGGCGCTCACAGGACGAGAGCCTCCAGTGGCCAATATTTAGGAAGGAAGTTCCCCCCCCCCCCATCAGGTAACAATGACTCACTCCTGTTTCAGAGCCTGTGGGCAGGGCTGGGCCTGAGGCACCTGCTCCTGGCTTGCACCCCACACCTCTGGCCAGCCGGGGACTCTCCTCACCCTCCCCAGGCCCCAGGGAGCTGTGGGCGCTTCCAGAGACCAAGCTTTTTGTGGGAAGGTCTAAATCTCTGCAGCTTGGTGATTCGCTGATCATAAAACCTCCACACACGTTACTTGAGGCCGAGCTATTGTCTCTGCGTTTTCTTTTTCGAGTGGGTGGGGAGCCAGATTGGAGAAGGCTGCAGTGAAGGAACTTCAACAGGAGACCCAGGCTGATGCTGTCTGTGATGTGTTTCTCCCCTAGCTCCGGAAGAGAAGGAGGTCATTAAAGGCCAGTATGGAAAGATCACCGACGCTTACGGCTGCCTGGGGGAGCTCAGGTTAAAATCTGGTAAGTCCCCGATCAGACAGAACAGCAGCTGTCAGAACGTCTGATGCTACACTTCTAGGGAGCCGGGCAGAGCTTCTCTCGTGCTCGTTTGGAAAGACTGCCGGATTTAGGCATTTCATTTTAGCTGTTAGGATCTTTTGAAACGTTTCTTTATTTCGCTGCGCCTGTTCCTCCACGCTGGGGAGGAGGTCAAGGTGGATGCAGCCTGGCGCTCACCTGTCTGTGCCGCTGGAGGAGAAGAATTGTGTGCAAAGGAAGCTCACCTTCATTGTTTGCCCTCCAGGACCCGAGTTTTTCCAAAGTCAGGTCTGTGGGGTCTGCCCAGGGGACTGTTTGTCATTTACAAGGGATCTGTACTCGGGAAGGGGTGGATGTGGGAGGTCAGAAGCCCCCTGGACTCACGGGGTATCTTGAAGGAGAGCCAGGACTGGGCGTGTTGACCAGGCAGAGGAGCCCAGAGCACCTGCCATGGGACGCCGAGGGTGGGGCGTGAGGGAGAGGAAAGGAAAGTACATGTGAAAAATGGGCCATGTCGTCTGATTTGGAAAAGGCAGAGAACTCACAGGGACAAGTGGGCATCTCAGCGTGAGTCCCTTGGGGCTGAGCTGTCAGCTGGACAGCCTTTCCGTGGGGCCCCTGCATTGTCACCTCTGTGCTCCTGGACCTCATGGGAGCCCTGGTGCTCCTCTGGGTCTGCGGCCACCATTTCCTTTCTCCTCTCTCGGCCCCCTGACTTAGGTTGGTCCCACCCAGCGTCTCCAGGGACATGTGGGGCCAAGACGAGAGCACAGGTGACATCCCCGATTCTCAGCGCTGCTTCTCAAAATGAGAATTGGCTGTGAGATGACCACATTCGGGCACATGGCTCTCCCTGAGCCGAGCATGTCACGGCTCCATGCCTTCCCCAGCAGCTGTGCTCAGAGGCTGAGGAGTTTCTAAGCCGACAGAAGAGCACTGGTGTTTGCCGTTACTTTTCTGGGTCTTTCTTTCATGGGATGGTTTCTCCCGAACTATGATGATTGCACTGATCATTTTTCAAATAGTGTGTAGGAAAAGCATTCAGCACGTCCACGACAAATGCGTTTATTAAATGTCTGTTTTGTGCCAAGGGCTAGAGATACATGAACTTATTTAATCCTAAAAATAAGCCAATTTGATGTTGCATCTTTTCCGCTGTTTATAGTAACGGAAGCAGGCTCAGAGGGTTAACGTAATTGCTTAAGGTAAGGAGTGTAGTTAGGGTTCAAACGCAGATCCAACTGCCTCCAGACACTTGTTTTTTCCATGAAATGGGGCTGCCTGCCAGGATTTGTCCCCGCAGTGATTTTTCCAAGGTTACAAAAAATGCCTGTGGTCCTAGCCTCGGTGATGATGATGATGTGGGAATGACGGCTAACCTTCCCTTCTTACCCTGTGGTAGACACCGTTTTAAGTGTTTTCATGTATTAACCTGGTTCTCCCAACAGCCTGTGAGGCAGGTGCCATTAATGTCCTGCTTTACAGACAGAGAAAGAGAAGCGGAGAAAACTTAAGTGCTGTATTTTGTCTGTTCTGTGACAGATTTTTTTTTTTTTTACATTGTAGCGTCTTGGCTCTTAGGATGTGTTACAGTTGTTGGCATCTTGCAGTTATAATTGGCAGTGTTTTTCTCCTAAATAAATTAATGATCCACTTTGCACCTGACCGAGCCCCGGATTTAGCACAGTGCTGTCGCTCGCCTAAGGTTGGGCAGTCCTCAGGTGGTGACCCGGGTTTTAAACTTGTGCCTTCTGGTACCTGGGGCTGTTTTCAGCCACTGGGCTGTTCTGTCTTGAAGCTGGGCAGAAACTGGTCAGCCCCCAGAGAAGTATTTGTCAAAGGGGCCAGGGTGTCTGCAGGGTGTCCAGCCCAAGGGTCACAGCAGGATGTCGCGGAACCATCCCAGGGCAGGACTCGGAGAGAGGTGGCCAGCTCCTAGAGCTGCAAGACCCTCCTCCCTTCTCACAGCCACCCCCTGCCCTTCCCCTGAGGGGTGAGTGTGCACAGCCCCTGGGGGCCAGGCGAGAGCAGGGCCAAAGCCCTGGCACAGACACCTGTCAAGTCCCCAGCACCCATTTCTTCTGTCCTCTGAATACTCCCAGCCCCACCTGCCAGAGTCACCCTCCGGGGGTCGGGGGGTTGGTGGTCGTGCTGCTAAAGCTGTCTGAGGTGGTGAGGATGCCAGAATTATTTGGCCTGTTTTCGACACGTTCCTCAAAGGGCCCTAGGGTATCTGAAGGATGGAAGGATGGGGCCTTATAATCGAGTTTTTCAAATCTCCTTCGGTTCCATGAAGGAGTGCTTGGCTTTAACTTGGTTTTCTTTTCCTGCCGGAAGTCCCCAGCCCAGAACTATAATGTCTTCCTCTCACCTCTTGAGGGTGTCAGGCAGTGCAGAGTGAAATCCCAATTTTTGGTTGCCACAAAGACAGCCAGCCCCAGTTGGGGACGGGCCTCCCTTTTGACTGTTTCAGGCTGAGGGTCTCTGGACAAAGAAAGACTCTTCCCCTCAGGCTTGTGACTTGGGGCAAGTTGTTCAATTTCAGTCTGCCTAAGTGAAAATAGCTTTTTTATGTTAGAAATGAAGAAACATGCACAAAAATTACATAAAAGCTTTATCCCAGGGTCCTAGGTTTTCATGGAGAGCTTAAGTCTCTCCTTCCCTGAAATGCCAGCAGGAAGGGGGTGGAGCCTCCACAGTCAGCCAGAGAGTTGGCTTTCCTGATGCATCTGTAATACAAAGCATAGAAAGTGAGGGTATAGCAGTCAGAAGAATTTATCCCAATGATTACAGGGATTTAACTCCCTTTTAACCTCAGCTCTCACAGCCTCCCTGGCTCATAGCCTCAAGGGTTGAGTACGTTGAGGTCTGTAATGAATTGTGTCCTCTGGAGTTATGTAGTACCCAGCCTACAAGCCGGCCCTTCTAGACTCTCTTTCCAGCTTCGCAACAGACTCACCTTCTGGATTTATTAATCTCCCTAGGGCTGTTTTCCCACCTGCAAAATCAGGAAAACTGCCTCATCTCTATATTACGTAATTCAAAAGAGATTTATAGGGGAGAATGAACATAGTCTGTACTGAGTGGGAGGCCTGGCCTGCAGACGGGTCCCTCTGGGAGAACTAGGTGTGGGGTAAAGGTCAGGTCACGGACTCCCAGTGGGTGGTTAGTCTGCACACAGGCTAGTGTAGGGCCGATTTCTATGGGAAGTCACTGCAACATGAAAAGTTGCAGGAGCAGGAGACTTAAAAGTGTTTAGGTTTTTTTTTTTTTTTTTAATTTTTTTAATGTTTATTTATTTTCGAGAGAGAGTGCAAGCAGAGGAGGGGGCAGAGAGAGAGGGAGACACAGAATCCAAAGCAGGCTCCGGGTTCTGTGCTGTTAGCTCAGAGCCCGGTGCCGGGCTTAAACCTACAGACTATGAGATCATGACCTGAGCCGAAGCTGGAGGCTTAACGGACTGAGCCACCCAGGCGCCCCTGGTAGTCTTTAGTCTTGACATTCAGGGCCTGCAGTATTCTCCAGAAAGTCTTGAAATGGTATGATGGCCTTCATCAGAGTTAGAATGACTTATTACCTATCTGCAGTGGGGTGCTGGTAAATATTTGACATCCAGCTCTCTGGGGGGAAAGCCCCGATGTGTAGTGTTTGCCAATCTCCACGGAGTAGATAACCTGCCCCTGGCTAATTTCAGGCTGCAGTGCGGAGCTGGGGAAAGATGTGCATGGCTGACTCCCGTGAGCTGGTGGAAGCTGCCAGCACACCGACATCTGCACCACTTTCGTGTTCTAGAAAGGGAAGGTGAAAGAGATCCTTGAAACTGTGCCATGTGGATACAGGGTATTTAGAATTCTGAGCTTGTCAGCATGGTGGGGAGGCCTTGGGGACCCTCTGGCCAAAGCGCCCCACTCCACGGGTGGGAAAGCCCAGAGCTCCTACTTTGTCTGCAGCTTTAAGTGGGAGAGTGTCCTGCACGAGCAGGATGGGTAAGGTGGTCTGTAGGAACCCCGGGCTTGAGACTGGCATGAACCTGGCTAGGGAGTGAGCTCCGAGGCTGAGCAAACAGAGAAATGCCAGCACAGGGGAAGCCAGAGGCCCAGTGGCAAGAACACACCCAGCATTGTCCCTGCACAAACGGCATTGTGTCTGTGCGTGACTCATGGTGACTCCAGCGCCAGCCCTGCCCAGCCAGATGACAATGGCCACAGCTCGATAAGACACGGACCCCATTACTTCAGGGGCCAGGGGGTTTGGGGCAGCGGTGCCTTGGCATTGGGTCTTGAAGGCAGCCCTCTCGAGGGAAAGAATTTCTAAAATCGACGCTGAGGTCTCCACGGTTTTTTGTGTGTGTGGTAAAATATACAGAAGATAAAATTTCCCATTTGGACTAATCTCAAATGTACAGTCCAGTGGCATGAAGGACGTTCACAATGTTGTGCAGCCGTCACCACCATTTGTCTCTAGAACTTTCTTCATCTTCCCACACGGAAACCCTGCCCCCGCTTAAGCAATATATATTGGGGTCATTGCCTTCCATTTCTCCAGACTGTTTCCTCAGGCTGTAGGAGTTGTCTGGACTGTGAGCCTCCTGCCCTCTGGAGGGGTGTGTATGTCCCTGTGTGATCCCTTCTGCCTCTGGTGTGTCTGTTGGCCTGTGACCTCCCCTGACTGTGGCCAGCAACCCCTGACCCAGGTGTGCTATCCCTTTGGCCAGAGCCCGGAACCAGAGTTCCTTGAGCTGGAAGGGACATAGAGGCCATCTGGTGGATCTGAGGGCCAGAGAGGGTAGGAGACCGGCCAGAGGCCCCACAGGCCAGTGGAGGCTTGCAGAGGCCAGAGCCTCATCTTCTGACGCCAAAACAAGTTTGAGTTTTGTCTTGCCCCTGCTGTAAGATTCTTACTGCTTTCAAGCCCCTGAACTCAGCCTCCACTAAGGACTTTTGAGACCCTCCCCCACTCAGGCCTGCCCTGCTTCCTCCCTGGGAGAACACCGATCCTGCCTTACTAAAACAAAGCCTAGATCTTGTGCTCAAAGTGAGCACCCACAGGGACATCTCACCCCTGGGGCAGGTGAGGGCCCCCCCCCCCGCCAGCCCCCCTTTTATCCCCTAGAGACACCACCACACTGACAGGCCGGGAGACAGTGACCCCCGGTAGTCTAGTGCTAGGCTTGAACCAGGACCCTTTCCTTGAACCCTATCATGTGTGGCACACACCCAAGGGTGCCAGACAAGATGGGGCCAGCACTGAAGAAACAGGAAGCCACGTGCCAGGCTGAGTAGGGCCAGGTGCCCCTCCTGGAGAGGCTGTGGTCTAGTGTGGCTCCTCTGGGGTCACAGAGACTGTCCGACGGGCTTGGTCAGTGCTGAGGAAAACGGTTTCTAGGTCCTCACCTCCTTGGTTTGCCTAAGAACGTCCCTGCGATGAGGGACTGGGTTCTCAGTCTCTCTGCCCCACCCACAGCCACCCTTCTTCTCTCTTACCTTCTTCTCCCTCTAGAATCTCACACAGTGTGTTGTTCTGGGAAGTAAATACCTGCGGATGGCTAACAAAGGGAGGGGTCACAATATTGTCAGCACTGTGGAGGAAGTAAGTCACCTCCGTGACCGGGGAACAGTTTGTTTACAAGTCAGGTGACAGCCGGTTGTTTGTTTCCTACAAAATTGAAGGAGAACCTAATTGGGGTATCGGCTGACAGCGTTGATAGTAATTTTCTAGATAGATTTTGCGATTTTTTTTTTTTTGGCAGATGACTCAGAAGGACTTTGAAGAATAATTGGGCAACATTTCATCGATCTATCAATGTGAACAAGGTTTCTTAGTGTTCACATATAAAAATGAAAAACAGAACTAGCATTGGTAGAGAATCTAGTTTCATTCCGTTAATAAATATTTACCCATGGGTATATGGGTCCCATCCACCTTCCCAACAAATCTTTATTTTTTTTCTTTTTCAATTTTTTTTAACGTTTATTTATTTTTGAGACAGAGAGAGAGCATGAACGGGGGAGGGGCAGAGAGAGAGAGGGAGACACAGAATCGGAAGCAGGCTCCAGGCTCCGAGCCGTCAGCCCAGAGCCCGACACGGGGCTCGAACTCACGGATCGCGAGATCGTGACCTGAGTCGAAGTCGGACGCTTAACCGACTGAGCCACCCAGGCACCCCAACAAATCTTTATTTTTTATGTTAAATCAGTATTTAGCAGAGCATTTTGTTTACATTGTTTGATTTTGTACTAAAACATCATTGTAATGATAACTCAGGCCAAAGTGTTTTAAACACTTTCAGCATTAGTATCAAATTACTGCACAGTATGATCAATATGAGACAGAGAAGCACAAAATATGTGATATTAGATGAAATTCTGAGGGGGGTGGGAGTGGAATGGGAATTCAGAGGAAAATCCCATCTGTTGAAGAAGAACTTGTTCATGCCTTGCTTTAAATAATATACAAGGATGATTGTCAAACCAGAGTCTAGGTCCCACTTGATAATGGTAAAGAGGCCTACAGAAGGTTTATTCTTACATGTCAATATTTAGCACGTGCCAGAAAAATACATTATTCACAATCATTTAAACTACTGATGAACACTTTCAGTGTCAATTTGGAAATGAGAGAGGGTACCTTAGCGACGCTTAGTGAGACAGTAAGCCATCGTGATCAGAAGCTGCCAGACCTTTGGGCTGGGTGAACCCATGTTGGACCCATCTTGGGTCCAACACAGACTAGCCGTGCACTTGGGCAGATGGAGGATTCAGCTCCCTCTGGGGGGATAGTCCCTCATGTGTGAAATGGCGGCATTGTTGGGCACGTTGGCGATCCTTCTGCAAGGATATAGGTAAGAGCAGTGTCTCTGGAACCAGACTTGGCCTGAGTAACTTGCCCAGGTGGTATAGCCCGAAAGTGGATTCAAATCCCAGCTCCCCCACTGTGTGACTTTGGGCAGGCTTCTTAACCTCTTTGTGTCTCCATCTCCATCCCTGTACAACGGGACTAAAAATGGTACCTCCCCCAGGGGGCTGTTGAGAGGGAGCTCATAGAACAGAGTTCATAAGCAGCCACCCTGAGAATCAGCTGTCATTAAAGTGCTTGGTTCCAATCTGCTCCCGGGGTGGTGTCTTTATTCACCTGTGCCTTCTCCCAAGCCCCTCAATCCCAGGACTCAGGAGCTCAGAGTCTCATTTATTTTAAGAGCCTTTTCATGCCTGCTGCAGCCGCCCATCCCAAGCCTCCTCCGGGCCACTGCCCTGCGCAGGAAATGCCTACTGTCTTCAAAGCAACCTGGGACTCTTGCCAGGGACTTGATCCACCCACGCAGAGGCTGTTGAGGAAGTAGTGCTAGAAATCCACTCCACAACTTGGGTGGAAGGACGTAAAGTTTTCCATGCCTCTCCTTGAACTCACTCCCTACAGAGTCCAGTCTCGGGCCCATCGCCGAGACCGCAGGGGCTGCCCTCCGGCCACTCCTCTGACTGTCCTTGAATTCTGCTTTCTCTGCACTGAGCACATGGAAAGAGGCAGATGGGATGCCTGGGCCTGGTTGTAACACAGGCTGCGGGAATATTTGCATTTGTGAGTCTATAATTTGAGGACATCGACCCCACATAAACCTTACCTGTCTTCCAGAAATGACACTTGTCCTGCTTAAGAAACTCAGCCTCCTGATCGCTGTCCCTGTCCGTAGCATAACTGCCTAATTCTTAAGTTGCTTTAAAGGAGTTTCCTGATAATCTGCCTGAGGAGGTGGGATATGAGCCAATAGTGTCTCCCTGTTGGTTCTCCCTCCCAGTAGGCATGGTGACCTAGTTACTGAATGAAGACGTCTTTTATTTTATTTAATTTTTTTTTAATGTTTATTTATTTTTGAGAGAAAGAGAGAGCATGAGTGGGTGAGGGGTAGAGAGGTTGGGAGACACAGAATCCAAAGCAGGCTCCAGACTCTGAGCTGTCGGCACAGAGCCGGACAAGGGGCTCAAACTCGTGAACTGCAAAATTGTGACTTGAGCCGAAGTCGGACGCTTAACTGGCTGAGCCACCCCGGTGCCCCTATTTTATTTTATTTTTTGATGTTTGTTTATTTTTGAGAGAGAGAGTGCTAGGAGGGTGGGGCGGACAGAGAGGGAGGTGGAAGGTCCAAAGCAGGCTCTGTGCTGAGAGCAGAGCCCAGTGCGGGGCTCAAACTCAGGAGCCATGAGATCACGACCCGAGCTGATGTCGGATGCCCAACGGACTGTGACACCCAGGTGCCCTGAATGAAGACATTTAAAAAAAAAACAACAACAACAACCCAGGGGCGCCTGGGTGGCTCAGTCCGTTAAGCATCTGACTTTAGTTCAGGTCATGATCTCACAGTTCATGAGTTCGAGCCCCACGTCGGGCTCTGTGCTGACAGCTCGGAGCCTGGAGCCTGCTTCGGATTCTGTGTCTTCCCTTCTCTCTACCTCTCCCCCACTTGTGCTCTATCCCTCTCTTAAAAATAAATACACATTAAACAAAAATATAAAAACAAAAAAACACCCAGATGTGTCCTGGCCCCAAGTAGCCCCCTTCTTCCTATCAAGTGTGAGGAGGGGGTGGGGGGAAATAGATGGTGAGCAGTGGGTCCTAAGGGGCTTTTATCAGAGTGTCCAGAGATCTAAACCGCTGGCCACCATGGCTGCAGATAATGACCACTGACCATGTGGAGGAGATCTTACTGGAAACAGGTCCTTTGAACATCAGTGGGGTTGGGAAGAATATCTTTTGGACCAGAACCACGCCAGCCCCTGAAGGCCAGTTGGTCACCTGAGTTATCTCTGGAGTCCTCTCCTGAAATAAAGCAGGGAATGTCCCCAGGGGATGTACCCTGATGTCCCCAGAGTAGAGCATTGCCACGCACCCCTGGCCCACACAGCAGGTATCTGTCGGAACCTTTGTGTGCCCGCTATGCACTGGGGGGTACAGAACAGAAAGCAGCCGCAGATGGTTTGGTGGGGGTCCCCGGAGGAGGGTGTCTCATTCTCCTGGCAGCCAGGTTGTCAGTGGCCTGGGTAATACTTCACGGGGATTGGGAAAGGCTTGAGCTGCTCTCGGCTTATTTAGGAAGTATTCATCAAAGACTTACCGTGTGCAGTGACCAGATATCATAATGAAACAGAGTCCTGTCCCTAAGAAACCTCCAATCTCCTGGGGACACAGATGGGATGGAGGTTGTTAGTTTTGCATACATGAGGGCTAACAGGGATGCTGTTGGCATGTAGAAGGGGCATGTAACAATGTCTCTGGGGAGCAGGGAAGGCTCCAGAAGGGTGGAGAGGAATTCTAGGAAAGAGGGGCTGAGCTAGGGTGGTCCTGGTGAACACTGGGAAGGCTCATGGCTGTTCTGGAGGGCGGAGGCGGGCAAGGTGGGTGGGGAAGGCCGTGATGGGCAGGTGGTGGTGGGATATCCCAGGCAGAGGCAGCGGCCTGAGCAAAGGCCTGTGTGTATGAGGGCATATGGTGCATTTGAGGAGCCACAGAGGACAGCCCCAGGGAGCTGCTGGACCCTAGGTGTCCGTATGCGGGGAGGGATGGGGGTGGTCGGCCTGCGAGGAGCTCCCATTTCAGTCCTGGGGGAGGTGGGGGCGGTGGGGGGGTTGAAGCAGAGAGGTAGGTCCTCCATCAGGCAGCTTTGAGAGGCGACTCTAGTGACTGAGCTTGCAGGACTGACCACACCTGGAGACCCTGAGCCAGGAGGCGCCTGAGGATTTGGGGAGGGGGCAGATTTGCGAGGCTTTGGGTGGCAGATATGGGGAGAGACTGTGGGGCTGGGAAGGCCCCTGGCCAGTAACCCTCAGGCTGGCGGGCAGCAGAATGGCCTGGGCGCTTGTTAAAGCTCAGGTGGCTGTCCCCTCGCCCGGCTGTCTGGAGGGCCTGAGAATTCGCATTTCCAGCAGGCTTCCAGGTGGTGGTGGTGCTGCTGCTGGTCTGGGGCCAGCCTCCGGGGAGCAGGCACCAGGCTTCAGGCTTCAGGCTTCAGGCTTCAGGCTCAGGTGACGGAGATTCCTGATGCGGTCATGTGGTTCCAGCGGAAACGTGGGCCGTGAGCTGCTTCTCCGCCTGCTGACTGTGGTCCTGAGCCCTCTTGTCTGTTTCCCTTCCAGGTGGTGCTTCCCTGAGCTTCCTGGTTTTGGTGACAGGCTGCACGTCCGTGGGCAGAATTCCAGAGGCTGAAATCTACAAAATCACTGCCACCGACTTTTACCCTCTCCAGGAGGAGGCCAAGGAGGAGGACCGCCTCACAGCCTTGAGGAAAATCCTCAACTCGGGGTTCTTCTACTTCTCCTGGCCCAATGATGGGTCTAGCTTTGACCTCACCGTCCGGGCACAGAAGCAGGACCATGACAGCTACGAGTGGGGGAGCTCCTTCTTTTGGTGAGGGCCCTGGGTCGTCTTCTGTCCCCCCTTCCCCCCCGGGCCACATGGATGGTGGGCTCTGATCGAAACCTGTGTCCTTGTTCTCTGCTTTACATCGTCCCCAGGATCCTGGGTTACCTCTGCGAGCCTAGTCTCAGCGCAGTGAGAACGCTAACACCCTCATCCCTCCCTCCTCCCCCCCGGGGTCAGGGAAGGTGTTCAAAGTGGTCTAATGTAGATTTAGGAAAGAAACTCTCTGTAAGTCAAGACCATAAGCCCACATCCATCCTGTGCTTCCTAAGTGCCAGGCTATGGTCAGTGCTCCTGCGGTCCTCTCAGTGATCCTGGTTACCTTCTGGCACACACACATTTACCACCGATGCTTAGAAGGTGCTCACATTCCAGGCTGTTTAAGTTCTCTGCTGGTGGGCAGTAACTCAGAATCCTCATAGTAACTTATGAGGTGGGGGTCTGTCTGTTATTCCCATTTTACAGATAAGGAGACTGAGGCTTGAACAAGCCAGGCATTCTGGCTCCAGATCCCATACTGTTAATCACCAAGCCAGACCAGTTCCAACAATGGGGAAACTGAGTCCGCCTGCCAAGGTGATGTGCATTCATGTGATAAGACATGTCCTGAAACCCAGACAAAGGTGCC
Source organism: Leopardus geoffroyi (assembly GCF_018350155.1). Classification (NCBI taxonomy): domain Eukaryota; kingdom Metazoa; phylum Chordata; class Mammalia; order Carnivora; family Felidae; genus Leopardus; species Leopardus geoffroyi. Next base: position 142,502,780 of record NC_059332.1, read on the forward strand.
TGGATTTCTGTATGTTTAGGGTCATCTGGGTGCTCTTTCATGGACCTAGCTAGGTGTGGATGACTATATAAGTATGTAAATTATCTATGGCCCTTTTTGGGCCTTGGGGATCCTGACCTTGGCAGGTCTGGGGGGCACAGTGATTTACATAGACTGGTGCCAGGCCTAGGTTGTCAATGATGCCGTACCCCTCAGATGGACCAGGAGATGTGTGGGAAGTGAGTCAGAAGCCAACGTGATGAAAATCCTGCTGTAGAAATCGCTCCAATGTACCTTATACACTGGGCTGTTCTTAGAATCCCAGTACTGGCCTTTTGGAGCTCGGCCAGTTTTCCAGCCCTAAGACAGGGTCGGTGAGAGGCTTATTCACATCCTTTTTTTTGTGTCTGCCTCTCTCCTTTGCCCAAACACAGAAAGTCGTAAGGATCACTGGACAAACATTTTTCCCTTGATGCTTCAGACCCTCACCCAGGCCCGACTTGTCTCTGGAGGAGGGGGCTTCACCATCTCCTTCCGGGGGCCCCAGCATTCTCTACCCTCAGATCCTCTTGGGCCTTCTGGTTTTGTTGAGTTTGCAGGGGCAGTAAGGTGCTCAAACGGTAAAACATCTGTGAATCTCCTGCTCTCCTTGTTAAAAGGCAGATTCTTTTTTTTTTTTTTTTTTCAACGTTTATTTATTTTTGGGACAGAGAGAGACAGAGCATGAACGGGGGAGGGGCAGAGAGAGAGGGAGACACAGAATCAGAAACAGGCTCCAGGCTCTGAGCCATCAGCCCAGAGCCCGACGCGGGGCTCGAACTCACGGAGCGCGAGATCGTGACCTGGCTGAAGTCGGACGCTTAACCGACTGCGCCACCCAGGCGCCCCTAAAAGGCAGATTCTGATTCAGCGGGTCTGAGCTGGGGCCCAGGACTCAGCGTCTCTAGCAAGGTGATGATGTGGCTCCTGCGCTGTGGTTCGAGGACCAGTCTCTGAGTGACAGGTCCAGGAGATGGTGTTTCTGTGAATCACTAATTCCATTTTGCAGGCACCAGCTGGTGCACGTGCCCCTGAGGTCAGCTGAGCTCAGGGATACAAGGGCTGTGGATTACGAGGAGTATTTGTACTAAGGCCGAGGAGCCACTCTCTACGAAGACTTCCAGGCAAGGAGCGGAGCGAGGTGTCACAGGCTGTAACGTGCTTCGCAACATCGAAGGACCATAGGGGATGCCAGGGGAACAGGGTGGCCCCGGCACCTTTGTGACTGCCCTCGTCAGGCCTCCTTCTGCCAGCTCTGTGGCTGGAGACTTGAGGCCCACAGAAAGCAGTGAGCGTGGAGATCCACGAAGCGGAGGCCGAGAGGGGCTTGGGAAGGGAGGACGCCCCACGTGGACGCCAGACTCCATCTTGAGTTGAGAGGGGGCGGCAGCTGTGGAGGGCGCCAGGCTGCCGGGCTGCGCCACCCTCCAGGGCGTGGTGTTTGGGCGGCGCCCACGGAACTGACCACAACTGAGTCAGCCTTGACTGAGTGGTCACGGGCTTGACTGCCTAAACCCACCATTTGGGGTGTTGTGTTCCAGGTCTGGACCCACATCTAGAGTCAGATGGGGTCAACGCTGAACGTGGCTGCTGAATGAGGGAGCGCGTTGGGCAGCGTGAAGTGGTTTTTCCTGGCTGGTAATTGACCCCACTGATAAGTGCCTCCCAGAACAATGGAAGCCTGGGAGGAAACTCAAAGCACTTTTCCTTCACAGATCTGGGTCTCTCCCTCCGAGGAAAGGAGCCGTCCTCCTACAGAGCACCAGGCTAGTGTGACTACAAACAGGGATTCAGAGTTGACTGTTTGGCAAAAGCCTCCTTTGCCTGACCTCTGGTGACTGACGGCTGCCATAGCTGTGGGGCCGGAAGACTGGAATGTTCTGGAGGCTTTGCCTTGATACCATATGCAGATTTAATTTGCTACTAAAGCGGGTTCATCGTCTGAATTTTAGAGAGTGATTCAGAGGAAAATGTGTTTTGTAAAGGAGGTCTCGGTGATCGGCATCTTTCAGGCAGACCAGCACTGTGGCTGCGAGAGCTCAGAAGGGGACCCGCGTGGCCACTCCCTGAGGGGGGGGGGGGGGTCGTGTCTCAGCGCCCAGGTGCAAGTGTTTGTGCTCACAGTGGGGGAGCCTGGCCTGAGACCTGGGGAGTCCCTGCTGCTGGGAGGAGCCACCGGAGACCAGGAGGAGCACAGCACACTTTGGAAGAAATGAGAGAAGGCTGCTCTCTTTGAGGAAGGCTCTAGGGCAGGAACAGTGCTGCCTTTTTTTAAACAGATAGGGCATTGTGATCTAGATTTGCTTACTACCCCATGGGAGAGAGTCTTCTGTGAAGGCTCCTGCCTCCCTGGGAGGGTCTGAGAGGCGTCTGAAGGTGCTGCTCTGGCACCTGGAATGGAGCTCAGCCGGCGGGGTCGGGGGTCCTGGCACCC